>NC_140583.1:102156458-103524856 GCF_964204655.1 Triturus cristatus | reverse complement strand
TGAGACAGGTGCGGCGGCTGCTGCCGAGGCGCTGGTAGAAGGGGGACAGGCAGTCATACTGCAGCTGGGTGTGCAAGTGGTGGTACCCTGCCGGCAGCTCACCGGGGGGCAGCCCTGGCCTCTTGGTGGGAAAGATGTCTTGCTTGAGCTTGCTGAAGGATTCGGAGTAGAGGACGTGGAGGGGGGTCTCCCTATAGTATGAAGAGAAGTACACAAAGAAAAGAATGGGCTTTTGGTTAGTAAATAAATAGATAAAGTCACCCAAAGGATCACTTTCATCAGTGACACAATATTCCAGTCAAGGTTTTCCTCCTACGAACCACCCTAATCAAGAACTTTAGTCTAATTGGTTTAATGGAAAGGTGCTTTTGGTTGTTGAATGAATGCCCAGGGAAAATTAAATGTTAACATAGGGTCAGTGCTTACTTTGTGCTGGTGGTCACGGGCGCCCCAGAGACTGCAGCTTATATTTTGTTTGACTTTGACCCAGAGCACAAGACAGAAAGGCAGAAAAGGGAAAACAAATCTGTGACAGGAACAAGGTGGGAATGAAAATGAAAGTTCAATAGTAAGATAAAAAGACAGGGGGGATGGTGGAAAAAAGAGACATGAGGTGTAATCAAGACTAAGCAGCCGTGATATTCGGCAACCCTTGCATTCAGCAGTACTCGTTGGGGGCTCATATGAAAAATTCGGGGACCCTGTTTTTACTTTTGGCAACTTTACCATCAGATCCAATTAAACTTTATTGCCATTAAACCTCAGACACTAGTTACTGAAGACACAGAGTTGCTTAATTAAGCTGAGCAGCAGCAACTTTCAATTGTGAAACTGGTTATGATGCTCCTTAGTGGAACTTTGCGCAGCTGTCGTGTCTGCTCAGTGAAATAATTGACTCATACATAGCTCATTCTACCCCCGAGCTGATATATTAACACTGTGAATAGGTAGCAGGCGGTGGCAGCCCCTCATTAAGGGCAGAAGGGCACGGGCCCGTCAACCTATTGCAAAGCATAAGAGTTTGTCATCTGAGCAAAGGTCAGCCTGATAGACACTCTTCATGGTCAGGTCAGACAGTCAGGCGCGGTACATGCCCTAAATGCACCCAATCACCAGGGCAACAATTAAAGGAGATAAGGGGCATCCCTGACGTATACCTCTAGCAATGGGAATGGGAGTAGTGGCGAATCACCTGAAACCTGACGCACAGTATGCCCTATAGAAGCACCTCAAACATAAAAGGCCATTCCAGTGCATCAAATGCCTTCTCTGCTTCAAGCATTACTGCTGCTGCTGGCAGGTTGAGATTGAAAGGGTGTTACTCCGCCATTAGAGTTCGTAAATTAAAAGCTGTGGATCTTTATGGTATGAATCCTGACTGTTCAGGAAGTACCCCGAACTGCATTAATGGATGTAGAGGCTGCACTGTTTAGCCAATATTTTATTATCACAGTTGAAAAGGGACAGTGGCCGGTAGGAGGCACATTTAGGGGGTCTCTGCCACGTGTGGGTAGCACCGTTATGACCGTCTCATGCAGTGACAGAGGGAGGTGCTTGTTAGAAACCATATCCTGGTGGACTCCTGCAATCATGGGGCTAGAAGATCAAGAAAACCTTTGTAAAACTCTATGGGCAGGGCATCGCCACCCAGAGCTTGGCCGCTGCGCAGGGTGCATATGGGATTCCTAACAGCCTCTAACGTGATCAGGGAATTCAGAAGTTCCGTCGTAGTGCCCTCAATGCCCAGTGCGATTGGTTCCAGGTACTATGATATAAATAAGTTGTCAGCTTGGATCCTGGAGGTATAGTGTTTGGCATTGTAACACCAATATGTTTCTAGGATTTCGCCTGTAATAGAAGTGACAACCCCGTCCTCACGCGTAATGCTGGTAACATAATGGTGGTGGTGCTCGGATTTCAGCACCCATGCCAGTGTTCTGCCTGGTCTATCTCCCTGCCCAAAGAGTCGAGATGCGATATTCTCCTGCAGAGCGGTGAGTGGGGCCGTGAGGACTGCGGGCATAGGAGCGTTGCAGTGAGTTAATCTTTGGCTTAAGAAGGTTGAGTGTTCCACACAAGGACCAGAGGATATATACTTCAGGTGCGACTGGTGTTCATGGGCAAAAGGGGCGTTGGCCTGCCACCATCGGGGAAGAGGCAAGAACAGGGAAAATAAACACAGAACAGCTGAAAAGAAATTACTGCTCTGAGGCAGTGTGCTGACTCCCCTGGGTGAACTCTAGTGAACTTTGCAGATTTCCTGCGAGCGCCAGCGGCAGGGCCGGACTGGGAACCACAACCGGCCCTGGAAAGGTGCTCGGTCGGGCCCCCAGGGGGTTCGGGGTGTGGCCGAGCTCTTCGCCAGGGCCGGTTTGCGGCCTATTTTGTTACAGGGCCGATTTTGCAGCTATGCTGTAAAAACGGCCCTGTACCAAAAACGGCCCCCAGGGGCCCAAAACCAGCCCCCATCCTTGCGGCCCACCTGGGGATAGCCCGGTGCTCGCTATGGCCAGTCCAGCCCTGGCCAGCCGGGTGTGGTTTTATTCGACTTGCAGGCACAAGCTACAGGAGTGATATCACATGAGAGAGAGTGCTGACTTAGAATGGCATGGATCCAGTTGCTTACACGGGGCGCGTGAGCAGTGCCCCTGGAGGAGTTACCAAACTCCATGCACTCAATGGCTGGGGATTGGGCAGACCGATGAGGTCAAAGGGGTAGTGGATGACAACAAGTTTGTTGATTATCACAGAGGGTCAGGCTGTAGGAGGGGTGCAGAAGGCTGCTCTCCTGACAGTAACACTACTGCATTTGGTTTCACTTTGAAAAAATATATTATGGAGCTAAGCACAGAGTGCTCCTTATCTGGACTGACCATAGAGGCCCAAGAGAAGGAAAACACCAACTGTGGACAACATTTGCACTAATGGACTAAGAGGTAACTGTGCAGTTGAGCCTTTCCATCAGGGGCATCGTCACCCCACACCCCTCTCTGCGTTAGCAGCTACAGAGGGAGGGGGATTTTGATTGGCCACTTCTGTCTGCAGCTTGGCAGACAAAGGCTCATATTAAACCTGGGAGGGTGAGTGAAAGGAAGGATGGGTGGACGGATGGGTGGGTGGGTGGATGGAAGGATGGAATTGTGAATGGATAGATGCATGGATGAATGAATGAAAGGATGGATATAAAAATGGAAGAGTGAAAGGGAGAGAGGGTGTATGAGTGAAAGGGAGAATGGATGGATGGATAGGTGAAAGGGTTAATGGATAGAGGAGTGAAAGGAAGGATCGATGGATGATGAAAGAAAGGATGGATGAAGAATGAGTGAAAGGAAGGATGGATGAGTGGATGAATGGATGGAGTGAAAATATGGGTGGGTGGATGAGCGAAAGGATGGATGAGTGAAAGGATGTATGTAAAGCTGGAGGAGTTAAACAATGGGTGGATGAGTAAAAGGCAGAGTACATGGATTTCTGGGTGAAAGGATGGCTGAGTGAATGGGTAAATGGAGGGATGTATGAGTGGATGGATAGGTGGGACGAAGGGTGGTTGGATGGATGTAAGAATGGATGTCTGAAAGAAAGGGGAGATATATGTTTGAGCTAAAGGGAGGATGATGGATGGATGGAGTGAAAGGATGGATAGATGGAGTGAAAGGGTAGATGGATAAGCAAAAGGATGGATGAAAGGGGGTGGATAGGTGAAAAGATGGATGATTGAGGGGATGGATTGGTGGACCAGTGGTGCTTCTCCATTATGGTCTTCACAGCTACACTACACCCACCTTTTTTTCTGGTCCATTTTTATTGCATCAAGAGTGAATGATTATTCACTCTGGGTACAATAAAAATAAAATGCAGGTCCGCTTTGGGTCCAGCAACAAACTGAGGCAGCTAGCGACATTGTTTGAATGCTGACACAGGTGCATGTAGGTGCCTGCACCATTCCAGCACTGTGAGCATGTCTGTGTGACTATGTGTGCATGTTAAAGTGAGAGAAAGTCAGTAAAGGAGTAAGTCAGAGTGAGTGAGAATGAGTGACAGTGAGGACGAGTATGTGTGAGAATGAATGTGAGTGAGTGAGGGAGAATGACAGAGAGTATAACTGAGTGTTACTGTGTGTGAGGCACACTAAGACTGAGTAATTCATAATGCGTGGGACTGAGTGAGACGGGTGGTCAGAGTAGAATGAATGAGACTGCATTAATTAGTGAGACTGAATGGGTCACAGTGAGACAATAAATTTAGGGGGATATTTACAAGAGGCCTGCACCGCCGGAGCGTAGCTTTTTTAAACGCTCCGGTGGAGCTGGCCTCTCAATCATATCTATGTGGTGACGCGAAGCCACTCTGAGTGGTTTTGCATCACCTCATAGATATGGAGTAATACCAGGCAGCGCAAAGCGCTGCATGCCTTACTCTGTGTCAACGAGGCGTGCCATGGGCGCTGCAGTGGGTGTTCCCATGCAACACCCATGAATTTTGACACTGTCCCAGATACACAAAGTCATGTAAATCTTGAACAGCGCCAAAACCTTACGCCTCCTCAGAGCAGGCGTAATGAGGAGAAATGTTTTCATTTCTCCTACTTTTTATCTCTTTCCATGTGTGCTGCATTCTACAGCACACAGAGTGAGGACAACGCCTCCAAGGATTGTTTTTGTGCAGGAAAGTGTCCCTTTCTCCACAAAAGCAATCCTCCCAACAACACAGGAAAAGGGGGCCTATGTTGGCGCTAGGCACCAAATTGTGCACTGATGCTTGCTGAAAGGGCAGGAATGCACCATATCTCGGAGATACAGTGCATTCCTGCCCTTTTGATTTGAGGTAGGGCAGTGCAGCAAAAAGGCTTGTGTCGCTGCCCTACGCCAAATCTTTGTAAATTAGACCCTTAGTGCAAGAAAGTGTGAAAAAACCCTTCAAGAAGTAGCTCATTGGAATTCGAACCAAGGATACCCCACCACTTTTAAAGGTCACCGGTGGCCACTAATATACTCACAGGCCTTCCAAAAAGTGGCTACCTCAGCAACTGTGCCTTCATTAGGGTCAAATTATTCTAGTATAACGGACTAGACGTCAGCGTGAAGCCTTTCCTCGTGGAGTTCTGATCCTCTGAGGCGCCAACTGATGAGACGCAGGGGTGTTGGTGACTGCACTACTTACAAGGGAGTGGTCCGACAGAGTCCTGGGGTAGATAGTGCACTCACAGATCACCACCATTAAAGAAAGTGTTCATCTTTCGTATCTCCTCACCCCCTTCCCTTTCCCCTTAAGTAGACCTGGTCCCTAACTCTACCCAGTTATCCCATATTTCCCACATTCTGGCTTTTTTCTTATGAGTCCCTATTTGGTCTAACATAGCTATCCTTTGAATGGAATGTACCCAACCTACTTCCGTGGGAGAAGATGGAAGTATCCAGTTAATACATATTTCCCTTCGGGCTAGCAATATCAAAACAAAAAATAACGCTTTATGGTTTCTGGTTAGTTTTCGCTCTTCAAACTCGCTAGGTATTAGCCCGAAAAGCACTGAAACTGTTGACAGCTTTATTTCAAAACCCATAATATTAGAAAGGGTCTTACCAATTTTATCCCAGAAGGGGGTTAAGGCCGGGCAACTCCAAAACATGTGTACCTCATTAGCCAATTCATCTCCGCACTTGGGGCACTTCTTAATGGCTCGACTTCCCATCTTTGAGATTTTCTGAGGCGTCCAGTACGCCTTATGCACTGTAAAGATGTGATTCTTTTTTAAAGAAGCAGCATTTACATAGGACCAAAGGTAGAACATAGATACTTGCCCGATGTTTTCAAGGTCTTCATCCGGAAGATCTTTTTTCCAAATTTCCATAAAAGCAGGCTGGTCATCCTCACCACCTTGAGCAAGAAGCCAGTACCAGGCAGCCACTTCTTTTTCTTTAACACTGCGAGTGCATATCTTGTGCGCCAGATTTGAGTTGCCTTTCACGTCATTACCGGCAGATCTTATCCAACTAGACAGCTGATAGTATTTAAACTTAGAAATCGACCTTCCAGTAAAAGACGATAAATAAGACCAGGAGATTATTTCGCCTTCATATAGAATTTGTCCCCAAGTGTTGATCCCCGCTCTTCTTAACGGAACTGCCAAGCTATCCATTAAGCATTCCGGAGTTCCAGGAGAATCCCAAATTGGCGCAGCTACATCATAGTATGGGATTTTTAGCAAACGTCTTACTTGCGTCCAAATTTTTATTGCCGCGCTTAAAATCTTGAGCTTTACCTTTTTGAAAAATTTGGGGTTCCCAAATTTAAAAAGAAACTTTCCAGCTTTTTTAGAGAAATCTTTTGTAAGGGCTTTAAATAGAGGAGAGAACATACAGTCCTCTAGCATTAGTTGACAACATTTTTTTAATTGGAATGCACACATGTATAAGTAGAGATCAGGACTTGCAATTCCTCCGTATTCCTTTTTTTTCCTAAGTTTGGTTCGTGCAATCCTCGGACATTTATCAGCCCATATAAACCTTGAGAGGAGCCCCTGAACTTTCCCAAACCACATTTTTGGGAATTCTAGAGGGATAGCGTTGAACAAAAAAGTGAATTTTGGGATTATAGACATTTTTACAATATTAGATTTACCCAAAAAAGAGAGAGAGAGCGCTCTCCATGATTGTAGCTGGGAGGCTATTTCTTTAGTTGTTTTATCAAAATTAACTTTTGGTATTTTATTGATGTCTTGCACGATCTGAATTCCTAAGTGTCTTATCTCTTTTTTTTCGAAGGGGCTCTCAAAATCCATGTGCCACTTCATAAGTTCTGTTTTTTGTTGATTGAGAAGATAGCCCGAGACCTTTCCGAAGTTCTCTAATTCCTGCCATATCCCTCCGTATGATTTTTCCAGATTGCCGGTGAATATAATTAAGTCGTCCGCATACAGACCCAATCTTTTTTCCCACCCATTACAGTTGAATTGAATGATGTTCTGAGATAATCTTAGGTTGTGAGCTAGTGGTTCGATATACATATTAAAGAGCAACGGAGACAGGGGACAACCCTGTCTCGTTCCTCTCCCAATATGTATTGCTCTAGTCAGGTTCCCATTGATCAATATTTTAGCTGAGGGGTTCTTATATAATGCCTTTATTGCTGTTATACATCTATCCCCAAGATCAAAGCGTTGTAGAGTTTTGAATAGGAATGACCAGTCGACCCGGTCAAAAGCCTTGGCGGCATCGAATGTCATAACCGCCAAGGGAACCTTATATGTCTGCGCCAGGTCGATTGCCCCAATAAGATCGTGGGTTAGTTGGCTCAGCTGCCTCCCTTTCATGAAGCCCTTTTGGTCCTGATGGATAAGTGGATCTAACACTTTGTTTAATCTTTTTGTGATAATCTGTGAATAAATTTTATGGTCACAGTTTAAAAGTGATATTGGGCGATATGAATCGCACTCACGTGGATTTTTATTCGGTTTTAAAAGGACTATGATAGTTGCTTCATCCCATGAAGAGGGAGTATTATCTCCATTCAAAAAAGATGCATTAAATAGCTGAAGGAGAACTGGGGCCAATTCATCTTTAAGTGTATTATAAATCTCATTGGGAATAGAATCGGGGCCAGCAGCTTTTCCTTTTTTTAGGGAGTTTATTACTTGAATTATCTCGTCTAATACTACTGGAGCATTTAAAAAATCTTTATCTTCTTGTTGAAGTAGTGGGAGGTCTAGGCCCCTCAAGTAATCCTCCATGCCTCACACATCTAGGTTGCCCTTCCCTTCATATAGACATTCAAAAAAATGAACAAAGGATTCCTCAATTTCTGCTTCTTCTGTGACTATGAGCCCGTTTTTATGGGAACGTATATCTTTTATCATGTTTCTCGTTTGGTCTGTTTTTGTTTTCCAAGCCAGAAGCTTGCCACAACCTTCCCCATATTCGTGATGAGCTATTTTGCTGGCCTCCCATTTTTTTTTTAATATAGCTTCTAGATGATTATTCAATTTACACTTAGTTAGTTTTATGCTATTTAAGATATTCTCATTATCTTCATCCAATTCCAGGATTTCATACAGTTTTTGTAGCTCAGTTTCTAACTTTCCTGATACCTCTTTTTGTTTCTTGGCTTGGTTGCAATTAATGCTTAATAAGACCCCCCTCAAGAAGGCTTTATATGCATCCCACACTGATTGAATTGCTGCAGAATCTAGATTATTTTCAAAAAATTCGTTGGTTTCTACTCTTAGTTTTTGAATAATAGATTGTTCCAACAATAATGTTCTATTTATGGTGCACCTTCGAGATGATTGAGTCTTACATAAAACTGCTTTAATCATGACTGCAGAATGATCTGACAGGTGTTGGGGGGCGTGAGTTACTAGGACCGTATTGCGAAAAAAGAATGTACTAACTAAGAAAAAATCAATCCTTGATCTATGACCGCATTTTTTGTTGTGGAAAGTGAATTTACTACCTTTTGTTTTGGATTTAGCCAGCATCTCGCTCCATATATCTATTAGGTTTATATCCACCATTAATTGTCTTACAGCTCTTCTCATTTTCACTGTGGAAGATATGGCTCTGGAGGAGGTCGAATCTCTGCCTGGATTTAAGACCAAGTTAAAGTCCCCTCCTAAGATTATGTCATTGTCTATTTCTGATAAATGGGGTACCTATGAGAAGAGGGGGTTCGGATCGTCCCAATTGGGGCCATAGTAACTTGCCAGCGACATTCCATGACCTTTTATTTTTATTTTTGCGACCGCCCATCTGCCTACAGGATCCACCACACTTTCTATCAGCACTGCCGATGCTGATTTTTTAATTAGAATTGCGGAGCCTTTAGAAGTGTAAGGTTGGTTTGTACATATGCAGTGTTCGATCCACCTGTGCTGCTTTATGATTATCTCCCATTCTTCCCTCAGTAGGTTGGATTCTTGTAGAAGAAAAATCTTACACTCCGACAATCTTAAATATTCCAATATATTGTTTCTCCTTCTGGGTGCCCTTAAACCATTTACGTTCCAGGTCATTATTTCTATATCCAGATTCCTCATTCTTGACTACAAACTAGATTGTACTTTTCAGTGTTTTGATTAGGATAGAGATGAACAATATGTTTTTTGGAGATTGCTACTTCATCTGAGGACATTTTTTTATTTTTTTCCCCTATGATCCCCACCCAGTGCAAATTAAACCTTAACAATGTTTCTAATTTGTGAGTGGGCTCCCCCCCCACCCCTTAGGGGAACCTCCCTTTCAAGTACTAGAGGAATTCCTCTGTTTTCAGGCTCAGACTCGGATCAGGGCATATAAGTGTTTGTTTTCTTTTATTTCGCTGAGGAGCTCTTAATTCGATTAATTAAAGCATTTGCTTCATCGGGATCTTTGAAAATGTACATCTTGTTATCCCACATTACCTTCAGCGATGCTGGGAAGCATAGGGAACGCTGTGACACCCAAGGTTTTTAATTCCTGCAGCGATTTCCCCATCTCCCATTGTTTTTCCTGGGTAAAGTGGGATATATCCGATCTGATTCGCAAGGACCAATCAGGTCTCTTATACTCTCCTGCTTTCAGTCCCTCTGATAAGATCTTGTCCTTTATGGTGTATGTTTTGAAATTGACCAGGATCTTTCTGGGGTTTTTCTTCCCAGATTTTTTAAAGTAAGGGTCTCTGTGGACTCTTTGTATGTCTCCCTCCAAGATGGTTTTATCTAGATCGGAGTGGATATCACATAGGAGGTTAATAACAAATGATTTTATGTCTCTACCTTCTGCATCTTCCGGGACATTTAAGAGGCGGATATTGTTCCTTCTTGCGGCCTTTTCTAAGACTTCTAGTTTTTCTTTTAGAGCTCTATCTTCTCCTCGAAGTGCTTGTATCTCGTAAGTGTTTTTCTCTACTTGTTTTGTTAAATTTTCCACTGCACCCTCCACAACTCCCACCCTGTCAGAGATTGCGTTTAATTTAATTTCAAGATTCTCGCATACTGCTTGTATTTTTAACTGATTGTTTTCTGAAAGATAAGTGAGCCTAAATTGTTTAGCTTGTTGATCTTCCCTTTTTTTTTTTTTTTTTTTATCGGTCCGATGATACCCAGTATGCCCAAGGTAAAGCCCAGGCGTATGGGCTGAGAAGGCCTCTTTATTTGGGCAACGTGCATTATGGGTCAATGTAGATTCAAGACAAAGACGAAAACCCACAATAGAAGCTGAAGGTTTGTTTTTGTTTTTTGGAGGGGTGCCCTTAAGCCGGTAATTACAGGTGTATTCCTTCAGATTCCAACTTGGGTTAGAGATTCGCTTTTCTTGTTTCTTTTTCTTGGAGCATGCTACTTCCAAATGAGGACTAATAATAAAAAAAAAAAAAAAAAGAAAGTGTTCATAGCCACACGTCAATACGCGAGGAGGTGCAGGCACAGTGGAGTAGTATGTAAATACGTTGTCTGTCAGATGTAGCTCCTACCACGCGTCTATCAGGTAATACAGCTGCATTATATTGAGGCTGAAGTTTCCACCCCAGAGAATGGGCCTGTTCTTAAGGATTCCGGTAAAAGGCAATCCCCGTCAACAGAAGGCGGCACGGTGGGCCCGATACACAAGGCACCACCGGCCAACAAGTAACCGAATGCAGCTAGACCAGCACAGTGGGACCGCCAGCAAAGGAGGAGCGTTAGGTTGGACAGTTAGTTCAGCAAGACCCGCTGCGGCTAGTTGAACCTTTAGTATTGCCACAGTGGCTGGCAGAGTTTGCCACTTAAGCACCATCTTGGATTGTAGCTCACTAGCTCAATAAGAAGGTTGTATTTTTATGCCACACTTACAGCGAAATGTTTGGCCATTGCAGATATATTTAGAGCAAAGTTGAGAACCAGGTGCCGCTTTACATATCCGGCCCACTGTCCAGCATTGTGGTGTGGTGCACCCTTAGCTGGTGCACCTGGCAGAGACGGTGATTTGAGGCTGATAACGGAAACAAATGCTGTATCCCCAGCGGAGTCACAAATTATAAAAGAAAAAGGGAAGTGGACATGGTCTCCTGTCTTTTAAGAAGGTGCAGGGATCTCCCCACAGGCAGGTGCAGTGTGTGACTGCCCCTTCAAGCAGGGATGCCAGGAGAGCACATGAGATCTCTGTGCCCCCCCTTCTTAGGGGCACCATCAGTGTTTACCGTGGCTGTGTGCCACTCAATTGTGGCACAGAATCCGTGCCCCTCATCATTGCTTCCTTGCCTGCGCCCACCTCTATATCACGACGTAAGTGTGAAACCCCTTCCTCATGGCCTGGATGCCTCCATGGAAATAAGGGAACCACCATAGAGCTTGCACTGGTACACATTTTGCACCGGTGCAATCTACATTTATAAAAAGAGACTGCACAAGTGTCTGCGCCCCCTTCTATAATGCCAAATGTACTCAAGTGTGCAGAAAACAGGTGCAAATGCTAATTGCGCCACAGACCCATATCTCTATATCGCAGCAAAGAGTTGAGGAGAGAATCAAGCTGTGCAAAGTCTAGATAAAGTAATGGAAGCTGATTTATTCATTTTTATTAATATGGTTACGTTTAACGATCAAGATTGAAGGGTACATTTTTAAAAGCCCAAGGTAGTACTGCACAATGAGTTTTAAATTCCCGCTTCTGCATTTGTTGATGTCAGAGAAGGCAATGCCGAATGTTCCCCTCACACTTTCACCTTTTAAGGGCTTTGTCAAGGTGCATTTGTTTTTTATCTGAATTGTAATTTGCACTAACGATACAATTGAACGATTAGTAACAGTAGTGCTGAAACAGTCCTATTATGTTTTCCAGTTGGTAGAGCCAACTAACCTTTTTACTCATACTCAAGAACTTCCATCGGGGATTTTACTAACACACAAGATGGAGCTCAGTTAAACACGTGGCTCTCATCATAAGTGGTCCAGAGCGTTAACCCAGTCGATGATGTCATCGGTGATGTCATCAATGATGTAATTTGAAATATCATCAGTAATGTCATAAAAGATGTCATACAACATGTCATGAGTGGCATTATATGTGAGCTCATAAGCAGAGCATGGCAGGGGGCAAGTTAGAGTTAGTACTGCTTAGTATAATTGGTGAATTTCTGTGTTTTTTTAAGTTCAGAACATTGATGTTGTCACTGACATATTCACCTAACTACAACGTTACTTTAACCTTTCATATTTTCAGTTAATTATTTAGATAGATAGCCAGCCAGCCAGCCAGCTAGACAGACAGACAGACAGACAGACAGACAGACAGACAGACAGACAGACTGATAGTATTAGTAATCAATAAGTAAACAGAAAGTGGGATACCTACATTGTAAACAAAGGCCAGGTAAGGACATCTCTAATGTACGTATACTACATGTGTATCAACAGAGGGTAGTGAGCCACAAAACTATATTGCAACAAGTGGTTCTAAGTAAGAGTAAGTACTGCAGACACAGTGCTATGTGCCCACTAAGTATGACTCTAAGTTGAATGCCTGTGTTACTGGCTAGTGAAAGACATTAGCGATGTGTACTGCCTTATGATTTTTGAATGTCTTAATAGTTTCTAATATATGCAAAATGATTAAAATATTTTGAAAGTCTTCGCTCAGATTACTTTTCTTCATCCGTCCATCCTCAGTTAACCGGGACAGGAGACCAGTGCATTTGCTCGATGAGCCACATGGGCCTACCAAAGCTGTGTAAACTCACATACTTTTTTTTTTTAATTATGCGAAATTTCAGGAACCTTACATGATTTTGCCTGTAGATGTTGCGTAGTTCACTTTTGTGTATCACAAGTGAAAATTAAATGCGAAGACACACATTACATTCAATAGTCACCTGAGATACCTGTAAAGGGGACAGGTTGGTGGACACAAGCTCTACTGTGACACTTTTCTGCTCAAACCAACCTGCATTTAGCAAATTGCGTGGGTTTAACAGAAGTGTCACATGGGCCTCTAGGTACCCTCATTTAAAATCACTCACATTAAAGTACATTGCCCAGCCAGGGCGCTCTCGTGCAGCAGTAATCACTATGGCAACCATGATACTATGTAGATGAAAGTTGCTAAGAGGAACAATAGCATGTCTCTAAATAGGGAGGCCTTGGCACAGAGTGGGAAATGGAGGACCATAGACCTCCCTGCCTCCAATGAAACTAAGGAACACAAAGGCACGTCTTCAACAAGGCTGACGCATGCCACATGACGTCAGTGAGGCATCCTCACTCAAATACAGCATGGCTTAGAGGAAGTCTTAGACCTAGGGAATGTGGCACAAGATAGATACCCAGTCTCAGGATAATCTGTCCACTCAGTTGAATTAGGGAACAAGATGGGGGTTTAAAGTAAGGTGTTGATCTGCAGACAGCATCCTGTCCCTCTGAACAAATGCAACCTATGTCTTACAGTGCTATAAAGAACATTTGTTCACTGGGCCAGATGTCATGTGATGTCACTTCCTGTCATGTCATCCGCAGGTGTCAAAGGGTACATTTCTGCCACTTTCTTTGTGTTAATAATAATCAGTAGAAACAGTAATAACAATAGCGAAGGGTGGCATTAAAGAAGCACATACCTGTACCTGCCGCAATGCTGTAGAGTGCTGTAATCCCTGCCGCCTTCTTCAATTCACAGTCATGTTAGCAGTCCTACTGCCCATAAAGTCCTCGCTGGGGCACACTTTACCCCCTCACTTCACAAAGTTCTATCTACCTTCTAGGCTTAATATATTAGATTCTCACCTTGATTGGACCTGCAGGGGGAGCACTTTCTGCCTGACCAGGTCTGAGATTTTCGGCTCCTTGCAGGCTGGAAAACAGAGAAAAGAAAATGAATCAAGTTTAGAGAACTTGGCATGAGGCACCTGCTCTCGAACTTCAGTTCATAATTGGTTGTGATGAAGACTACAAGAAACCCAGCGGCATATTTATGCGTTTGCACCACGCAATATGGTACATTCGTGATGCAAACCTCCAAGTCAGGTTCATGAAGCCATACAAAGCAACAGTGGCCTCATAAATCTGGAGTAGCGCAACGTAGCGCAAATCGTTGCATTGCACTACTCTGCCCTGGGAAGGCGTTCCATGGATTTAGACGCATTTCCTATTATACCTGCAACACTGGTAACCTTGCACCATGGTGCAAGGGTGCCTGCATAGGCGCTAGGCTGCCAAAATGGCATCATAGCAATAGAAAAGGACAGGAATGCACTGTATTGGACACATATGGAGCATTCATGCCCTTTCTTTGTGACGCAGGGTAGTGCAGCAAGGTGACAAGCTGCGCTGTGCTGCCCTGCACCACAAAAGTCCTAAAAATGCCCTAATGTGTTGATCATTGAAGGCATCACAAGAACACATAAAGCAGTCAGAAATAGCCAATCATTTTCAAATCACTTCCTTTGATTTGGATATGAATCTCAGTGCAACCTCTTAGGGGATAAAAATGAGGAAGCAGGGTAGCCTCTATACAAGACCAAGTATTGTGGCCTCAGCCCTGCTCTTTATGATTCACTCATCAGCCTCATCTCGTTCCACAGATGTGTGCAGGCCCATTTATCATGATCTCTCTCTGAATCAAAGAGCACCCTTTGTAGGGTATGGGGGGAACCTGTCTCTCCCTTCTCCAGTGTGGTCCACCCAACTTACAGGTATGCAGCAATACACAAATCTATCGGGGGGATTCCTTCACTTTCGCTCCAGGTTTCACCTCGCAGCCCTGGGCTTCCCTAAACGGACCCCATAGGCACACATACACCTAGTACGTGCATTTAACATACACACACTGCACCGCACTATATTGTTCATGTACTGTACCACTCTCAGGCAAATATACACCCGGGAAATGCATTTAACATGCACGCACTGCACAGCACTATATCCTTCATGTACTGTACCACTCGCAGGCACACTTACGTCCAGCACATGAATTCAACATACATGCACACCACTACATCCTTCATGTATTGTGCCACTCACTGGCACACATTTGTCCAGCCATGCACATGACATACACACACTGAACAGTACTGCATTATCCCTGTATGGTACCACTCACAATCACACATACATCCAGCACATGTACTTCACACATGCACCGCACAGCACTACACACCAAACCGGTGTAGGCCAAGAGTGAGTTAAGCACACACCAACTGAACTTTATATGATTGAGCCTGTAGGCCTCACTGCAGTGACAAGGACTTCGCTGCACGGTGTGCTGCCACCACTGCGTTCATGCTGCTTAACTCAAATGCAGTAGATTTTCACCACTATGAGGGTAGCATTATGGGCGGCCCTCCCGGTCCAACAAGACAGGCCTGTGTCCTTGCGCACACACATGATCTGTGTTTGCCTATGACAACAATAAGCAGCATTAGGGATCCCAACATCAGTATAGTTGGGAACTCATATCAGGGGTGCACGTCTGTTACCATGCAGGAGACTTTTCCATCCGAACGCCTGGAAACATAGCTTAGTGAGTTATGAACTGGAATGATGAACGTGAATGCAATCTGCAAGGCACAAGTTTAGAATTGTACAGTTTTGTTTCTAAATCTTTCATCATTCTAAGGTTGCTCCTGGTCTGAGGGCTTCCTTTGGATTCTGAGGTCCCTGCTTCTCCTGGGCGGGGAACTCCTTACATAGCTCCTGGTCTGAGGGCTTCCTGATACTCCTGGAACGTCTTCTGCTCCAAGGCTGCATGCTCTCTCCAGCACTATCTCTGAATGTCTGCCCTTTCCCCCTGATTTATCTTTCATAGTCCGACCTCCTTAAGTCTCTGACTTTTCTGTGGATTCTCATCTGCCTGGAGCTCCAGGACACAAAATGTCCTCAGTTATCTATCGAATAGAAAAGCGACATGGTCTTGATTCCACCGCATGGCTCTTCAATCTACCACCAGACACTCCTACCCCTTTATCCCTCTCTTACAGGTTCCTGCTTTCTCCCTTTGTCATTGTTTTCATGCTCTCTCTTCATCCTTTTTCCCCCTTGTGTGTACTTCACTCTCTTGCTCAAGGTCAAGTCTGATGAGGAAAGTGAAGCACTGCTCTGGGCATTGAGTGACTTAGGGAAAGGCAACACTGCCGCGAGGAACGGTAAAGCCCTGCTTAGCTACCTGGTGCCAGAGCTCGTTGTTCTAACCCTTGCACAGGGACAAGCGTGAATGCACCAGCAGCCAGCCTGACTCTCACACATCCGCAGCACTGCCTGGCCTCCCCTCCCAGTGTGAGGCATGTGGCTTGGTTTCAGATGTTTATGTTCCTTCCCACACACTCTTCGGCAAGGGCTCCATTCCTGCTCAGTCGGAAGCAAACATTGCATCCATGAGTTATCTGTCATCTGAGTGAGTGGCCAAAGCACAGACGGTGATGCAGGTGGTCTTTGTACCTGTGCATTTTGGAGGGAGGGCAGTTACCTACAGTGCTTAATTGGTAAAATAAAGCATAAGTGCCAGGGTCCTTGTCGAAAGGCCACTGCAGCTTGCACCACCCATTGCCCCTACCAATGCTGCCAATGACAATACAAACACAACTACTAACCATCACACGCCTACTAGTTTGACAATTCAGAACATTCCAGGCCTCCAAAGCTATAAGAATGGCTTGGATGACAGATATTAGTCATTTTTAATGTACATTGATTTGATAAACAACTGTTATTGTGCTAATCTGTAAATTAGAAAAATATCGCCCCCATATGGCAGACTGTAATAACTGTTAATGTTGACAATTAAGTGCCAGTGCCAAGCACTTGAAACCAGTGGTTCAAATTAAGCACTAGTTACCTGGATTCCACCCTCTCGACCCTCCAGTTTGATCCCAGCCTGTGGATAAAGTTGGCAAAACAGTGTACAGCGTATATGTCTCCCAGCTGAACCAGTGAGTAAATGAACCACTTACTTTTAAAAAGAACGTGACACAGAGTTTTGAAATTAAGGAGGAAAGCTTCAACTGAATACAAGTGCTATGGGCTGTAAAACTCATTTTAAAATAGTGAATCTTTTTAACAGTGAAATGAAAGCAAGTGGAACTAAGAGCCTAATTTAGATCTTGGCAGCCGGATTACTCTGTCACAAACAGGGCCGGACTGGCCGTAGCGGGCACCGGGCAATCCCCCGGTGCGCCAGACGGGTAGGGGCCGGATTTGGGCCCCTGAGGGCCGTTTTTGTTACAGGGCCGTTTTTGCAGGGGTGAAGGGGGGGCAGCCGAGCACTTTGCTAGGGCCGGTTGTGCTTCCCAGTCCGGCCCTGGTCACAAAGGTGACTGATATCCCGTCCACCGAAATATAAATCCCACAGGATATACTGGGATTTATATTCCGGCGGACAGGATGTCCACCACCGCCGAGATCTAAATCGGGTCCCGAGTTTCTACTTCTTTATTCTCACTTCAAACTCTGAGCAAGATTATAAACTCTCTTTCTCACATCCCCACATCAACCACTCGTATGTACATGGTCACATGCATGCTTACATTCACACCAACACACAAAGGAACACGCTCTCTCACACAAACGCACTGTAGCAACCTCCCCATCCCCCCCCACACACACAGATACATACTTCTTCAGGCGGTCACAAACACACATTCATTCCTGAGATTTACACACAAGGAGGGAGACACACACACTCCCACACCTCAGATGTAGGTGAGGCACCCATAATCCTATGAAAACACATTACTCACTCAGAAACTCTCAACCACTTTAGATACACACAATGCATACTTTAAATACAGTAACTAATAAAGACATACATAAAATTCACATACATAAGTACAGGCACACTTACCCATGCACCATCCATCGAGGACACAGGTACACATTGATACACAGTAGCATGCCAGGATAAACACATGCACAGAAGCAATAACACACTTGAGCATTAAAAAGAGCAGGGGCCAAACAGCCGAAAATTGGCAGACAGCCTTGATTCTCCAGCACGCTCCTTGGGCATAGAAGAGCTTTATATTTTAGCTTTCAGCCAGTAAGTCATTTTCCATCAGTGGCGAATGCCATGTAATACAAATAGAATGTAATGTTGGAGAAAATTACTTTGTGAGAGGCGCTGGAGGAGGTACTGGAAAAGTACAACACATGCAGCCCGGCAACTAGGCAGACTGACATATCCCTGAATGGGACATTTAGAGATGTCGCGTCTCTGGAAGCCTGGTGGGGCAGACTGTGTCCGCGCCCTGTGACGTGGAAGGTCAGGGCCAGGTTGATGGCCTGTCCTACTCTTGCCCTAGTGGCTTTTAAACGGCAGGGGCCCACCCTGAAGTCTCCTATCTTCCTTCTGAATGTGCAACACCTCTGCAGCTTCAGAGGAGACCCCATAGTCCTGGGACCTGGAAGAGGAATCCAAGGTTTTGGAAGAATCATTTCCATGAGAGAAGTGGTGGGCTAAATTATGTGATGCACACAACAGAATGAAGACCCATCGTTCTTTCTTTCTGTATCTCAACTGTGACTCACAAGAACTTTACGCATCTTGGAACTGAAAAGGACGTAAAGTCTCTGAAAATCAGCCTGTTAAGCAACTTCCACAAGGACTTCCAAAGAGGCTGAGGTCCTTTGTGAAAAAAACCTTGTAGGCGGCAACTCCATGTTCATAGGGTGCCACGGCCAATCCACTAGTGTGTGATGGAAAGACAGCCGCGGTGTCCCTGGCGGTGGGAATCGCAGTATTTTCAATAGTTCAGAATCAATTATATTAATAAAGATAGATTTGGTAACTGGGGCCCAACAAATACTTTGGTAGGTCACCAATCACCACCTGGTATCTCTGTTTCATTGGTTGGGGCAATGATTTGTGTGTGGTGAATTATAGCTAAGATTTCTCGAGAAGCATACGAGTCGCAGCTGTAAGGAGCCAGGTTAGGTTTTAATGCCATTAAAGATATTTCAGGTTTAGGGGTCAATATTAAGATTTTCAATTTACTCAAAAAGTATGTGAGAGTAACACGGTATTTGAGGGACAGTCTCATATGAGTGTGTAAATGATGTATGTATGAATGTGTGTTGTTATCCCGCATTCTTTTTCCCCGCAGGGAATCACAACGAGGTTGTTACAATGACTGCGTTGTGATTCCGCATACCATTACTCCGAAAGTCGGAACAACGACTTGCGGAGGGGGGGCGCTGGATGTTGGAATAGTATAATATACTATTCCAACTCCAGTCTGTGCGGACAATAGGGAAGGTGTTGGATTTTAAATCCAACAACTCCTCCCACCCCTCCGCAAGTCGTTGTTCCGACTTGCGGAGTAATGGTATGCGGAATCACAACACGCTCGTTGTAACGACGGCGTTGTGATTCCCTGCGGGGAACAAGATTCGTGGTAAACGTTGTTTACCTGTATGTATATGTGCAGCACGGTTCCACCCTAGGTACCTTTAGTGCAAATGGGCTGCTTTCCTGACCAGATGCCTTCAGCCAGGCACATCCTCTGTCGGTCCCCACTGAGGACATAGGAATTGTTGCAGAAGAAAGTGACCACCGTTCCAACCTTAGCAAAGTGATCGCTCATGAGGCCACCGTCCTCCTCCACTCTTCTGTAGCCATGCAGCAGGCCCCCGGGATCTGCACACTGTTTGTCTTCCACCACTGAGGACAAAAAGAAGACATTAGCATTCAACAAGAGGACATATTTCAATGAAGACTCCAAATATTCTTGAACATCGGACTTTAAATATGTATAAAACAGTTGGCTTAGGTGTCTTGTTCCGGAGGTACTTGGATAGGAGATGGGAGTTAGAGAAGACAAGGCA
Organism: Triturus cristatus; assembly: GCF_964204655.1. NCBI lineage: Eukaryota > Metazoa > Chordata > Amphibia > Caudata > Salamandridae > Triturus > Triturus cristatus. Next base: position 103,505,103 of record NC_140583.1, on the reverse strand, counting down.
TCCATCAGTAACTTACCGGTAGGACTCACTTACTCAATATCACTCAGGCAGGATACTGGACTTCCGGCTGGCTCACTTACTCAATACCATCAAGAGAAACATTATAAAAGAATCAATATTTACCTATCGTCCATCACTCCTTCAGGGAGTCTACTAATGGCTCTTGGACTTGTTTGATCAAAATATCAAACATAAAATGTTGTGTGGCCAAAATATCTTGGTAACAATATACAGACAATAATATCATGAGGGCAGTTTTTACGGCAAACAAAGCTTTACTAGGCTGAACTCCACATACATGTATCTTGATATATATCCTCAAGGAGCGTAGATGTGAAGTTAAGAATAGTAAATCTATTTTTAACTATTTGCACTTACCTTCTCGATATTCTTGTCCTGGATATTTTTGCCACAATATTTTAGCCACACAATATTTTTTGCCCTCTCCCTCTGGGCTGATCTCACTATGGACTGGGTGGTTGGGTAATTCCCGACTGCCCTTTTCATTTCCCATGTGGTGTTTGACTGTGGGTCTGTAGAACGCTTCCTCTCTTTCTTATTGGGTTTACCTGAGTGGGGATTCCGTGGCCTGAGCACTTCCCAGCTCTCTTCCCTTCTTTGGGTAGACGTGACTGAGGAATTTCAGTTCTCGGTTAACCAGGTAGGTACACCGCGGTAAGATGATTACTCTAGTACTTCTGCTTTCATACACCAAGAGTGATGGGCTGCTGCTTGGTGAATTTACAGGTGCAGTGAAGCCCATGTAGATCCTGCCTTTGCACCTCTACATGTAAGTGCACCTGACAATAACATACTAGGCTGCCTAACTCGCAGTAGCTTCAGCCTCTTACACCTGAATGGACCATGGATACTGGTAAAAGGCCTGAGTAATCCCCAGACGCCTCTGGATGGACCTAGCAGGTGTCTTGCTACTTGCTCAACATTGTGGCACATCATGGCCTTGACACGTTACCTCTGAGTGGGCTCAGCGGAGCATGTCTACCTCTGTTAAGTTCACTCAAGAAAGAGGGAAAGAAGGACTGAGTGTAGGACATCGCCATGTGCGGATGCAAAGAATGTCCTGAGAAAAAGAAAAAAAGCTCTAAATAACTTGTTAGAGGGAAGTTATTGCTTCTTATTTAAAAGTGAAAATATGGCGCAGCAATGAACCTGGCTGAATAATACAACAACTGCCATACGCCCTTGAGTAAGGCTCTCGAGTAAGGCTCTGTTTTAATACCACGTGCCAAGCTGACTGGATGAACGGACCTCTTTCAAGCTTATTCATGTTCCTTGAAACACCAATAAAAATACTAAGAGTTAAACAAAATAAAAGGTGTAATAGAAGAATTCAACCTGCAGTGTGGCAACGATCCATTACCTAAAAACACTTAAATCTGTTGGATATGGTAAGCTATAAAAAACGATAGCTCACGTTAATGAAGAGCTCATGACCTCACACATGATATCACAGATGACATCACAAATGGCATCCCAAAAAATGTTGAGTGTTCTCTATGGGGTCCATTGTTTTCCCTTTGTTAGCCTAACTATGCACGTTGTAGGCCGACTTTGCTTTGTACAGATTATCAAATATCACACTTGATTTTGTGCCACATTGTATTTAGCACAGAGGCAGCCACTAATCCCAGAGATCTTTAATCACCTTGCTCATATAGTGAGCGTGGGTTTAGGCAAATCTGTCACCTAATATGACAGTGCTTTTTATTGTATATGGTCTTTTAATCATGTTAATAACATTACTGATCTGCATATGGTTTCTAACTGTGGAGCAGTTATTGCATATTGGAGCACAATAGTTTCAACAAATATTGTAAGCTTCCTCCGTGTCTGTTTCCTATTTATTGTGGATCAGTACGAGTGAAAGATCCTGAGAGGATCAAGAGTATTGTGTTCTGGGGTGCCAAATCACTTTTGTCTCTTGGAAAGTTAGGAGGGGAAGCGAGACACTATAAGCTAGGTGGATTCGGGCCCATAGGGGCTGATGTAGCTTGGTGACATGGTCCCTACGTACTGATGTTCTATGTTCCCTAGTATAGTTCTGCTCCTGAGCAGAATCCCTACAACAAAACCAACTGCACAGCAACCACTGAGTGCACAGGATCTGGGCAGATGGTGTGACTGAAGTCAACACCTATTGCCCAGATCCTGTGCTCCCATCACGCCAGCACTCGGTCATGTTCAGCGGGTGCTAGAGATAGAGCATGGCCGTTGGCGACCCCTTGGGTCCAGCAGGCTTTGCTCACAGGAAATCACCTCCAGCCACACTGCACTATTTGCCATTCCCCAGAATTACGTTGCACACATTCTACACCTCTTCATTCACCATTCACCCTCATTAGAGACCCCACCACTGCAAAACTCAACTTCCAGAGAGGAATGCAAGACACCGCAGTCTGGATGACCAACAGCTGCCTAAAACTCAATGCCGAGAAGACAGAAGTCCTTGTCCTCGGAACCACCCTTTCAGCATGGGACAACACTTGGTGGCCCACTGCCCGAGGAAGCCCTCCTACCCACTCAGACCATGCCAAAAACCTCGGCATCGTACTCGATTCATCACTCACCATGAACCAATAGGTCAATGCTGTCACCTCCAGCTGCTTCAACACCCTACGCATCCTTCGCAAGACCTTTAAATGGATCCCCCCAGAGTCAAAGAAGGCAGTCACCCACGCACTCATCACCAGCAGACTAGACTATGGAAACGCACTCTGCGCCGGCATCAACAAGTCCCTACTCCGCAAAATCCAGACAATACAGAACACCCCGGCCAGACTCGTCCTCGGAATCCCCCGGCACGAACACATCAGCCACCACCTGTGGAGACTTTACTGGCTCCCCGTGGAGAAGAGTCACCTTCAAAATCCTCACCCACGCCTACAAATGCCTACACAACAACAGACTCAAATACCTCAACGACAGAATAAACTTCTATGTACCCAAAAGAAACCTCTGGTCTTCCACCTCGCACTGGCTAAAATCCCACGCATCCGCAGAGCCAGAGCAGGCGGAAGATCGTTCTCTCACATCGCTGCAGCCAAGACCTGGAACGGGCTACCAGCAGACATTAGATGGGCCTCCTCCCTGAACACCTTCAGGAAGACTCTCAAGACCTGGATCTTCGGCTAAATGGATCTGCGCACCACCCCACCCCCCTCAGCGCCTTGAGACCCTCACGGGTGAGTAGCACACGATCCCGAGGCTCGAACCTTGGTTTCCAGCACCAAAGTCAGCAATCTAGCCGGCGGAGCACATCCCGCTGGTAGAAGTTTCCAGTATACAGCCATGTAATGACGTTGAAAATGAAGGCGATGCACTGCCATCTTGGAATGGGTTGCAGTCCTGCCAATAAGGACAGCAACGTAGACATTGTGGTCTTCATTCTGGGGATTAAAATGCACCCCTCTTGGGCCCCCATCACTGCACCGGAATCAGGTTGCAGTCCCCAACCAAAACGTTCATGTCACAACAGTTATTCAGATTGAGAGTAGGGTGTTATAATGACTCCTATTGACTGTTGTAAACCACAAAATACTTGAGAAAAAATATTTCTCTGTCAATCACATTTTTTCGTTTTGTAATTTATTTAAGTTTTATTTTACAAGTAAACCACGTGGGCATACCAGGCGAATTACGGTATGTGCCGCCCCGTATATCACAGTTGATGCTTGGATATTACGAATGATATAGTGCGCATTAGGATTTTTAATTCATGCTGCATTTATTTGCTCAAACCATCGCAAATGAAGTCCTTGCACTGGCTCCCTGTTCAAGAACGAGTTCAGTTCAAGATAGGATGTATCACCTTTCAAGCTCGGGCTGGCATAGCCCCTGCGTTCATCTCCTCGGAAATCAAAGCCTACGCCCCCGCCAGAGAACTACGCTCATCCTCTCAACAATTGCTGACAATTTCCTGCTTTAGGCGTAAAAAGTGGGGGGGCACGAAATTTTCCACACTTGCCCCTGCCTTCTGGAACTCTCTCCCCGCCCACCTTAGATCTTCCACTCAATACCCGCACTTCCGCAAGGCGCTCAAAACCTTGCTTTTCTCACAGGCCTTCCCATCATAATCGTCCTACTCTTCCCCTCCTCCCCGACCCTCTTGCCCTCTTGGGCTCAGTACTTCATAGCGCCATGAAACCGCCAGGTGTACGTGCGCTCTACAAATATTTTAAACTCAAACTCAAAAAGTTCAAAAATTATTTTCAGGTCCTTGCTTTGTCTAAGTTTAATTAGTCATGCGGAATTGGGGTGCTGCTTCAGATTATGTGGTCTTTTAATTAGTGTGTATGAGCTTAATAGATAGTTGGCTCCGGCTGGCTGCTGGTAGTTCACACCAAGGAGCAGATCACAAGACCACAAAACCAGAGGCACAGGGATCGTGCACACACCGGGAACTGCAGCGCTGTGGTCGCTGCACTGGGAAGCTTGCTGGCCTGTTCCAGGATGTGCAATGGAAGCCATATGATTGGCAGAGTGTGCCCTAGGATGTGCACAGTCAGCCCGGGGATGTGCACTGGAATCCCTCTTATAGGTGCTCACGGTTCTTGAGTATGCAATGGCAGCCCTGGGATGTGCACTAAGAGCCATAGGATATGTACTGTCAGTTCAGTGGTGTGCACTGGGAGTCCTTTTGTGCACTAAGAGCACTGGGATGCACACTTGGAGCCCAGAGGAGTGCACTGGCAGCCCTGTGATGAGCACACAGGGCCCTGAGCTGTCCACTGGGAACCATGAGATGTGCACTGGCAGGCCAGGGATGTGCACTGGCAGTCTTATGATAGATGCTTGCCATCCTAGGATGTGCAATGGCATGCCTGTCATAGGCACACAGAGCCAGGGCTAGCTTTAGCGCTGGTGGCGCCCAGTGCGACAATCAGTTGTGGTGCCCCTACACCTTATGACCACCTCCTCAGATTCTCTCACTATCACCAGGCAAAAGTGCCCCTCCTCTCTCCAATCATACGTTATTACTAAATACAGCACCCCCTGAGGTCAGCGCCCCGCTCCACAGGTCAGCGCCCAGTGCGGTCGCACCAGTCGCACTGCCCTAAAGCAGGCCCTGCACAGAGCCCTATGACGTGCACTCTTAGCCCAGGGCTGTGCACTGGAAACACTGTTATAGGCCCTAGGAGGCCTTGAAGCCCTGTTATGGACGATGGCAGTCCTTGGATGTGCAGTGGCATAGGTAGCCTTGGAATGTGCACAAGGAGCCATGGGATGTGTTATGGGCACTAAGAGGCCTGGGATGTTCACAGTCGGTCCAGGACATGAAGTGCAGCCTTTGGAAAGAAAGCACTCACAGTGCATTGTGAGAACATCAAACAAAACGTGGGACATCGGGAGGAGGATGGAAGGGGTAAACAAGATGGTGTGAAGTGGTGGGAGGAGCATGACAGGAGAAGGAGAGCGAAGCAGCAGCTAGACACAAGAGTACAAAATCTGAGGGTGATCCATTCCACTTCCCACTCTGGAGTAGGCTTCACACCAACTCTTGACTGGAGTAAAATATGTTCTCTTTTGAGGGTGGAAACAGGAAAGAGTGGAGTTTGTGAATGCTGAGAAACATACTTTTTTGTGCCCATGCACACACTTCTTAGGCAAGCTACACCTTGGAACAACCACTTGCTCACCCCCTGAGTCCTATTTGTGGGTGCGGAGAATGTCGCAGTCATGCTCCACACATCCACACTTGAAAATTTGCTTTTGCTTGCCAGAAATCCCTTTGTGACCTCATGGCAGTCCTAAGTAAGGTACCTTTGGCCACAAATAAATGTTTGCAACCAAATGTATCTTTGTGAATAGCTCCCATACATATTCACACTACAGATAACACAGCTTCACAAGCCAGCTCAGGCTCTAGTCTGAGAATTAGACCTTGTATCCATTTGTTAAGACATCAAGAAGTATTGAAAACTCAGAGTGCCACACCAATGTCAATCTGTGCGCTAAGAAAAAAGCAATTACATAAAGGAGCTTATTACGCAGGCAGTCGAGGAGCATCCGACCCAGGAGCAGGAGTGGGACCACGCGACAAGAAGTCGGAGGTTCCACCTGCCAGAATAGGATGCGACCGCCGTGTAGGCGGTCAGAAAGCCCCTTTTTCTATTGTGGCTTGTGCTGCTGCCCAGGAAAGAGCTGCAGCAAAGCCGCAATAGAAAAAGGAATGTTTTTAAACATCCATGCACCATGTGCCAGGCACCATGTCAGGCCTAGCACATGGTGCATGAATGTATGGGGGAGTACCACATGTGCCCCCCAAGCCACATAGCGGAGGCCGGTGGGGGATTTGGCTCCTGCTAGGGGCGCCAAGGTCACTTTCCAACAGACTTATCATGACGGTCGGACCGCCATGAAAAGGCTCTTGGAAACTGACATCCTAATCCTTACGCTGGTGCTTCCGCAGGCACCACCTCCACTGTCAGGATTATGGCAATATGTACGACCAATTTTACGACCAATTTTAGCATGCTCAAATGGGTTAGTGACCCGTTTGCGCATGCTAAAATTGTCATGGCCATGTGTACCAACACAATGTTGTGAGTCGCAAATAAATATCGACTCGCAAAAAAAGTGTTTAGAGACTCGCTATTTGGAAGGGGTGTTCCCTTCTAATTAGCGAATCTCAAACCCATGTACTAATGTTTAGCAACCACAATCGCGGTCGCAAAACACTTGCAATTACCACCAACTTCAAGTAGGTGTTAATGCATTCATAAATGGGTAGGGGACCCTAGGGGACCTCTTCCCCTTTGCAAATGCATACACAATTATTTTTTAATGGCAGGCAGTGGTCCGAGGGACTAATGCCTGCCCTTAAAAAACATGAAAACAAAAAGGTTTCATTTTTCTTTTTAGGTCTCGCCATAGGAGACCTTTAGCCGTCTTTCAACTCTTTTTCGAAGCACATACTCGTGCTTGTGGTGGCATTCACCCTGCGGCAGCCCGCAGGGGCGCGCCACAAGCACGAGTATGTGCTTCAAAAAAGAGCAGACTGCGCGTGCACGCACACACTCACGCACGCACCACTCCCGGGCTTGATAAGATAAGAGTTTAACGTGTTTTCTCAGGTGCGTTGTAATCCTTACCCGATGTGCTGTCTCTCTATCTTAATTGAATTACTTTAAAATTAAATCGATTAATATAAATTAGCAATGACGAGCACAAGCACGAGTGCTTTAAAACAGCTGCTGCTTCTGCTCTTTTGAAAGATGAGAAATTTCAGGTTTTCAGAACATGCAGATTCAAGTCTTCACTATAATTGTTTCTTTTATTTGTTCTGCATGTATTTATTTGCATATAATAATGTAGTATCCTCAGAGCATTAGGAATAGCCATAAATCGTTAAACTCTGCAAACATGTACGGGTTTTATATTCGAACCATTGTCACAATGAAAGTTGAGCTTTAGAGTACTCACCCTAACTGCAAATGCCTTGCATTAATGGCTGACTCAGACTATCACACTCTCACTGACACTCTCACAGACTCTCACACTCTCACTGACACTCTCACAGACTCACTCTCTCAGACTCTCACTGACACTGACACTCACACTCTCACTCACACTGACTCTCAATCTCACTCTCTCACTCACATTGACTCTCACTGACAGACTCTCCCACTCTCACTCTCTCACTGACAGACTCAATCACACACTCTCACTGACAGACTCTCACTGACAGACCCTCCCACTCTCATTCACTGACTGACTCTCCCACTCTCTCACTGACTGACTGACTGACTCACTCACTCACTCACTCTTACTCACTGACTCACTCTTACTGACAGACTCTCACAGACTCACTCTCACTGACAGACTCTCACTGACAGACTCTCACTGACTCTCCCCCTCTCTCACTGACTGACAGACTCTCTCTCACTGACTGACAGAATCTCTCTCACTGACTGACAGAATCTCTCTCACTGACTGACAATCTCTCACTGACTCTCTCACACTCTCTCACTGACTCACTCACTCTCACTGACTGACAGACTCACTCTCACCGACTGACTCACTCACTCTCACTGACTGATTGACTCACTCTCACTGACTCACTCCCTGACAGACTCACTCTCACTGACAGACTCACTCTCACTGACAGACTCACTCTCACTGACAGACTTTCACTGACTCTCTCACTCTCTCACTGACTGACTGACCCACTCTCGCACTGACCGACTCACTCACTCTCACTGACAGACTCTCTCTGACAGACTCTGACTGACTAACTCTCCCACTCACTCTCACTCACTGACTCTCCCACTCACTCTCACTGACTCACTGACTCACTCACTCTCACTGACATACTCTCACTGACAGACTCTCACTGACAGACTCTCTCACTCTCACTCAATGACTCTCCCACTCACTCTCACTGACTCACTCACTCTCACTGACTCACTCTCACTGACAGACTCTCACTGACAGACTCTCACTGACACTCTCACTCTCTCACTGACTGACTCGCTCACTGACTGACTCACTCACTCTCACTGACTGACTCACTCTCACTAACAGACTCTCACTGACTGACTCACTCTCACTGACAGATTCTCTCACTGACAGACTCTCTCACTGACAGACTCACTCACTCTCACTGACACTCTCACTGACTGACTCTCCCACTCACTCTCACTAACTGACAGACTCTCCCTCACTGACTGACAGAATCCCTCTCACTGACTGACTCACTTACTCTCACTGACTCACTCACTGACAGACTCTCACTGACAGATTCTCCTACTCACTCTCACTGACTCACTAACTCTCACTGACAGACTCTCACTGACTGACTCACTCTCACTGAAGACTCTCACTGACTGACTCTCCCACTCTCTCTCACTGACAGACTCTCCCACTCACTCTCACTGACCGACTCACTCACTCTCACTGACTGACAGACTCTCTCTCACTGACTGACTCTCACTGACTGACTCACTCACTCTCACTGAATTACTCTCTGACAGACTCTCCCACTCTCTCTCACTGACTGACTCACTCACTCTCACTGACTGACTCACTTTCACTGACTCAGTCACTCTCACTCACTCTCACTGACAGACTCTCACTGACTCTCTCACACTCTCTCACTGACTGACTCACTCTCACTGACTGACTGACACACTCTCACTAACAGAGTCTCTCTCACTAACAGACTCTCACTAACAGACTCTCACTGACTGACTCACTTTCACTGACAGACTCTCACTGACAGACTCTCACTGACAGACCTTCCCACTCTCTCTCACTGACTGACTCTCCCACTCTCTCTCACTGACTCACTCACTCTCACTGACTGACTCACTCTCACTGACTCACTCACTCACTCTCACTGACAAACTCTCACTGATTCTCTCACACTCTCTCTCTGACTGGTTCACTCACTCTCACTGACTGACTCACTCACTCTCACTAACTGACTCTCTCTCACTAACAGACTCTCACTAACAGACTCTCTCTCACTAACAGACTCACTCTCACTGACAGACTCACTCTCACTGACAGACTCACTCTCACTGACAGACTCTCACTGACTGACTCACTCTCACCGACAGACTCTTACTGACAGACTCTCCCACTCTCTCTCACTGACTGACTCTCTCTCACTGACTCACTCACTCTCACTGACTGACTCACTTTCACTGACTCACTCACTCTCACTCACTCTCACTGACAGACTCTCACTGACTCTCTCACACTCTCTCACTGACTGACTCACTCTCACTGACTGACTGACACACTCTCACTAACAGAGTCTCTCTCACTAACAGACTCTCACTAACAGACTCTCACTGACTGACTCACTTTCACTGACAGACTCTCACTAACAGACTCTCATTGACAGACCTTCCCACTCTCTCTCACTGACTGACTCTCCCACTCTCTCTCACTGACTCACTCACTCTCACTGACTGACACACTCTCACTGACTCACTCACTCACTCTCACTGACAAACTCTCACTGATTCTCTCACACTCTCTCTCTGACTGACTCACTCACTCTCACTGACTGACTCACTCACTCTCACTAACAGACTCTCTCTCACTAACAGACTCTCACTAACAGACTCTCTCTCACTAAGAGACTCACTCTCACTGACAGACTCACTCTCACTGACAGACTCACTCTCACTGACAGACTCACTCTCACTGACAGACTCACTCTCACTGACAGACTCTCACTGACTGACTCACTCTCACCGACAGACTCTCACTGACAGACTCTCCCACTCTCTCTCACTGACTGACTCTCTCTCACTGACTGACTCTCTCTCACTGACTGTCTCTCGCTAAAAGACTGACTCCCGCTAAAAGACTGACTGACTCTCGCTAAAAGACTGACTCACTTTCACTGACTGACTATCCCACTGACTCACTCTCTTTCACTGACTGACTCACTCTCTCACTCTCAAATTGGTACTTTCCCTGTAGACTCCAACAACAGCTGTTCACCCGTGCAGTATCCCTGCAAAGTATCAAAAACGGTAGTAGGCTTTAATTATTTATATAAATAGCATAAATAGTAAGTATTAATATACTGGTACTCATAATGATATTTAAAAAAATAACTTTTTCTCACAGAATGGCATTATTCTTAGATTACTTGTAAAACTGTTGAAAAATGTTGAATCCCGGTAGCATGGAAGTGTTATATACTAATTGTCTTCGATTTCATTGCCGTGAAAGGTTTCTGCTTTTCAAGATCTCTCTCACTACACACTGGTCATTTTTTCAACTCACAGGCCAGAGGCAAGCAGGCAGAAAGAGTGTATCAGAGAGAACACCTGGTCCATAATATGCCATACTCCATTTCTGGTTTTCTTTCTCCCCTCCCTCCCTGAATGAATGAATATATATTTGTAGAGCGATGGCTACCAGAGGCCTCCCAGCGCTAGCGACAAAGTAATGAGTCGATAAAGGAGCATTTAAGGGAACAACAGGGTCTTCAGAGCCTTACGAAAGGAAAAGTGACTAGTCTCGAGCCGAATCCTATCTGGTAGTTGATTCCAGCTTTTTCGCCGAGATGGTGGAAAACATCCGACCCCGCTCCGAGCTCTATGCACTCTAGGAGCTATAGCTAGGCGTTTTGCTTCTGAGCGTAATGTTTTCTTGGGAAGGTAGGGGGTAATGATGGTTCTTAGGATAGGAGGAGCCCTCAAGGACATTACTTTGTGAGCAATACAAAGAGCCTTAAACTGAATTCTTTCCGCCACTGGCAACCAGTGCAGAGAGGCAATCAGGGGGTTCATCGAAGCCCTATAAGGAGCCTGCAATAAGGAACGGGCTGCACAGTACTGCACCCTTTGAAGTTTTTTTATGGCGGAACTGGGAGCTCCAAGGTAGAGCACATTAGCATAATCAATTCTGGACAGTATCAAGGCCTGGACCATCAATTTCCCCGCACCAAAAGGCAGCACTGGAAGAGTTTTCCTTATCATTTTAAGGATTCCAAAACAAGTGGCTGCCACTTCTCGTGCTTGTTCGTTGAAGTCGAGTTTGTGGTCAAACCATACTCCAAGACTTTTTATGCGATCTTTTGGCGTAGGCATAACCCCAAGGTATTTCGGCCAGAGAACATCGGGGCTAATATTGGTGGGATTCCCTAGGAACATCAACTCTGTTTTTGCACCGTTTAATTTTAAGAAGGAGTTGTCCATCCAGGTGGCTATTCAGAACTGATTCTCATCCAGCTGATTTAGGGACACAATCAATTGTGTGTCGTCTGCATATGAGACGATCTTAACCCCGAAGGGCTTGACCAATTCGCCCAGAGGTCGCATATATACATTAAAAAGCGTGGGTCTAAGGGAAGATCCCTGAGGAACCCCACAGTGCAACGGCATTTTCTCTGAGACGGAGTCATTCTCGAAAACTTGGAAAGACCTATCTCTAAGGAAAGATTCCAACCATTTAAGTAGGACTCCTGAAACTCCGCTCTCTCAGAGTCTTTTCATCAATATAAGATGGTTGACAGTATCTAAGGCCGCGCTGAGGTCAAGTAGCACAATGGCTCTGGACCTACCCACATCTAGGATTTTCCTTGATTCTTCCACCACAGTTAGCAAGGCCGTTTCAGTGCCCTGCCGCGGTCGGAAACCAGTTTGAGAGAAGTGAAGGCGGTCATTCTCTTCCAGAAATGTGGAAAGGATAGTGTTGACATATTTTTCACATATTTTGGCAAACCCTGGCAGCAGCGAAATGGGCCGATAGTTTGCGAGGATTTCCGGGTCCAGGGAGGATTTCTTAAGGAGGGCTCTCACCATAGCCTGTTTCCATAAGGAGGGCACGACCCCCGTGGATAGTGAGAGGTTGATGAGGTCAAGAGTAGCTGGACCGATAAAGTCAAACGCCTGGTTGAAGAGAGCAGGGGCAATCAAGGCAAGCCCGTCTGCACCCATCCGCGCCCGGCCGGGACCAGGGGCTAGGACCCCTGGCCCGCTGGTTAAAAAGAAACTCTGTTACACCTTTGATCAGCTACTTGCACACAGACAGAGACTTCCCGCCCACTGTGCCCACTCTATATCGTTAAGAAACGATGTCAACAAATGCCCCCACTGCCCTTTCGAACTAGTTTCTACTTCCAGCTCTATTAACTCTAACCTAGCATCGACACTGACTTTCAAAATGGCACTTTTGAACTGTCGTTCCCTACCCAAACATGCCACAGAGCACCATTTACAGGTGGTGTTTTGGTGAGAGGGGCTTCAAGCTCTCTATCTCCCATTACACTCAACATAAAGAGACAGGTGAAAGGAACCGGCTGGCACTCCATAGGAGCCCCAAGGCAATCCAGGTGCTGCTCTCATGCTAGGCACAGCATGGGAGCAGCATCTGGATTTGGTAGGAAGCCTGTGTAGTGAAGTCCATCCACTTACGGGACAAGAGGAGCCACAAGGGAGCCAGCAGCTGGTGCCGAGTGGCAGGTAAGTCTTTTTATTTTGTTTTATTTTTTAAAACCAACCCTAAGCCCACCCCATCCCTATCCCCTACCCTACCACTTTACTATAGCGACAGCCGCTACTGATGTAAGAGCAGGGGCAAGAGGCGGACAGCCATGTATGCACTGGTAGCTACGTAGCAGTGGAGTGCCATACATCATTTGTAATTTACACATTATCTTACTCATATTTACACTTTCATTACATTTCACTCATATTTACAGGAAGATTAAGTGGATCTGTCCCAAATCATACAATTTACAGTCCAGCATTGAGTTGGAATTGAAACCAAGGTCTATAAATTCCAAAGTGTCCAGTACTTAATTTGTAAAAAAACAAAAAAATATATAAGTATCAGGGCCCACCTCATGAAACCACTGCAGCTTGCACCACCTTTTGTTTCCTTAGTTCCTTTTTGCGCCTTCTCTCCAGCAAGAAGGGTTAAATACTTTCGCTCTCACACATATAACTCTCCCGTCCGCCGCGGATTTGCTGATTGCTGCATAGAGAGTTATTTCAGCTTCCCCACTTCCTGGTTGACCTTTTCCCTTCGCCATTTTGGGGAGGTAGCTGGCTAGGCATTTTAGGTCGAGCCTGGGCAGCGCATGCGCTGCTCTACGATGCATCCTGTATTAGAGTATGCACTTGAAGCTCCACCTACTCTCTGTCCATATTTTTCCTTGGCTTGTGTCTTTGACCTTTGTAAATGCAAGCTTCTGATTCGGTAATCGGCTTGTTAGACCTTCCTTAGTACTGCCTTGTCTTTATTTATAACTTCCCATGAGGACTGGCCCTTTTACTTCTGTTGTTACACAGTCTGTGTTATTTAGTCTGTAAGCATTATTTCTTTAGGGAAATTTGTCTTACTGCAGGCACGACGTCCTTTGCAGCAACATTCAGTGTGCCATGAGCGCTTTCACTTTCCAAGCAGCCGGGACAATGGCTGTTGCTTCTTTGGAATGCCATAGGTCTCACACTTAGGAGAGTTTAAGCTATTGGCGCTGTAAATGATATTAGCTTTAAATCTTGCAAATGCGACACCTATAGCTTTACAAATATTTTAGGGGTGGGTTGTTTCCAAGCGCCCCATGCTGCGATTGCCTTTAATAGAGGTCACGCCCCTTTCGTTAGATGCGGCTCATCTAAAAAAAGGGGCGTGGCCTCTATTAAGAGCAAGTGCGGCTTGGAACACTTGGAAACAAACAATATTTGCAATTCAATAGGTCTTGCATTTACGAGAATTTAAGCTATTGACATTTATATTGCCAAAAGCTCAAAGTCTAGTAAATGCAAGACCTATTGCACTGCAAATGCTTGGTTCTCCTGGTGGGAGATGCCTGTTTAAGGAGCATTAGTGCGCGGATGCGCAGTTAGTTCACGGCGAGGTGCGACACGCACACTGAGCTTCATCATTTTTCATTCTGTAGTTATTTTATATACTTTGTTCCTTTTTGCGCCGTCTCTCCAACAAGGGGAGTTAAATGCTCCCACTTGCTCACATACTACTTACCATATAACTCTCCAGTCTGCCACAGATTTTCAGATTGTTGCGGAGAGAGTTATTTTAGCTGTCCCACTTTCTGGTTGACATTTTCGCACTATCGTTTTGACCATGCAGCGGGCTATGCATTTTACTGGTTGGAGATGTCTATTTAAGGAGCATGAGTGCACTGACACGCAGTATCTGCGTGAAGCTGGCACGCCGCAGGCACGCCATAGGAGCACCAAAGAAAGGCCTGTGTGTGCCCGGACTGTACCATGCACCAGAAGCCCTGGCCATCTTCCTCCAGAAATAGCCCCATGATTATCCTGCTCGCGAGAACATCTCTGGAGGTTAGGAAGCTGTGGTATGTCATCAAGCTGTTCTCCATTTGGGTTCAATGAACTCTATCAGAGATACGTGGCTTCGTGATCTGTACTTCTTCTTCCACATCTTGCACGCCTACAAAGTCCCATAGCACACTAAAGAGCGATTACTCAAATAAGAGATGACCTCAATAGAGGAGAAATATAGAGGGTTCTTGATTAATGCAAGATCACTAATTAAAAGTAAAATAGAGCTTGCTGAATTTGCTGTGGCACAAAAACCAGACTGGGCATTGTCACTGAAACTTGGGCATATGACTCGTCCGACCCGACTTGGTGGGATTCCCACGGGCACATGATCCTCAGACATGACAGGAAAAAAAGACAAGGTGGAGGTTTAGCAATTATACATAAAGCAAAGTATCATTGCCTTATGGAGCCCACATAGAGCTCGACCCCCTGTGAGGCTCTACATTTCTCAGTAAAAATACATTCTACAAAATCCTTTGCTGCGATTCTAGTATATAGACCCCCAGGACATAGAATGATCTTCACTCTAGAACTAGCCCATATAATTGAACCTCACCTAGGTAAAGAAAACTTCCCATTCCTGGGAGATTTTAATTTCCATTTGGAGGATGCTACATGTAAAGACTCAAGGTGATTTACAGACACGATGTCATGTTTTGGTCTCTCCCAGCTGGTCAATGCCCCCACACACAGTGCAGCGGCACACATTGGATAGAATATTCTCTAATGACTCCCAACTGAAGCTTAGTGAGATATTACCACTTTACTGGTTGGACCACTATGCAGTGGGATTCACACTCTCTTAGTTGATTAAACAGGAGGATCTAAATAGCGACAATAATAGATTATGTAAGAATATTTGGAAGAGATTATCTAGAGAAGCCTTCTCTACCACCCTCAGGACCAGTAATAGGACTGACCATGAAGATGTGGAGCTGGCCGCAGTGAGGTTCTCATTCTGGCTCAGCTGTGATTTAGATGTGGTTGTACGCTTTTAAGGAAACCACAGGAAGCTGCCAACAGGTTTACTGAGCGGCTCAGGCAACTTAGACAATCTTGCCGGCGACAAGAACAAGCCTGATTTTACGTCTTGCCTCCATTTAGTCTTAGACAACCGATACTCATCCAATTAGCCACTGCCTTCATACTGTTATTGAAATTGGCAGATATGGACTCATTGCCTTCAGTGCCAGCAATGGGAGCGAGCCTAGCTAGAAGCATATGATATCCAGGGAATAATCACACATGAATCCATTATTGTAGATACTACAAGGTGGCAAATAGAGAGGAGACATCGAACTTCTGCACTAAAAAAATCAACTCTGCCAATTCCGTTAGAGAGCTATTCGATGTGGTAAATCTCTAATCCGCGCCAAAAGATGCCACCAATTTAGAGGAATCCCAAGATTTCTGTAATAAACTGGTGGACTTCTTCCAAACAAAATTTTTACCACCTGTAAGGAATTTGACACTTCTATTGATAAGACACAAAACTCCACACAGCTTGACTTGCAGTCCATGCTATGCACTTCAGATTACAGAGGGGGAACCGTGAAGCATAGCTAGATATCTGAGTAAAACTGTTTGAAAAGATTGTTATAGCAAAATGCCTTGTGTAATACAACGTTAAAATATGTCATTGCATGTTAAGTACAACACATGTTTTGTGATCTCCAAATGACAACCTCTTATTGTTGAGCTAGTACAATTTCCATTTGGGTGGTGACTTTTCTGCCACAGTTTTGCACTGCACCCCAAGAGTGCCATTGTGCTAATGTTGTTTAAAGCCGGATGCCACACTCTAAAATCAAGACCCTCTTTAAAACATGGCAGGTAAATTCATCGAAAATGCCTGTGATGCTGATAACAATGAAGGGTGCGTAACTGGTTGAGGTTGTCACAAAACCACTTTGACGGTATCTCGTATTCATCATTCACATTAAAAAGTCACTTAAGATTCTGGTAGGGTACTGGTTTGAACAGAAAATGTCTCTTGGCAAGATTTATTCTGCACAAACCAATCTCCCACAGGTAATAATTGCACATAAAGAGGAATTTACCAAATTTCGCTGGCGTAATTTAATTTTACCCTGGCCTTACCATTACCAGCAGACACTTATGGCTTATTTAGTAGGTGACTAAGAAGAGCCAGCAGGAACAATTCTCGTGTTCATTATTTCAGCATCTCCCTGCAACAGTCAAAAATCAGCAGATAAATCTGTCAAAAGACTGGGAACCAAGGTGACAAAAGTCTAATTGGATCCATTTGTGGCACATTGGTTTTTCAATGTTTGGGCTGTGTTACAAACATTATCTGGGTGCTGTTATTTTTGTGTTCTGGGCTGTTTTGCACCAAGCTGGTACTACAAAACTTATTACATATTATAAGTGAGTGCTATTTGTCTCTATTTCTGTGACAAACGCAAACAAGCAGTGGCAAAGCCAATATGTCTCGCCTATGCAGGATGTATTGGCTATGTCAGTGTTTAGTTTGGGGGGTTATGTTGTATGGTATGGCTTATTATTGTATGGTATTGTATGCACTATTATTCAAGAGGAAATTGTAGTATTGTGTGTCATTGTATAATATAGAATTGAATATAATTGAATAGTATGATGTGTCATTGTAGTAAATGGTATGCTGGTACGGTTTGTCATTGTCTATCACTGAATGGTATGGTACGCATACAAGGAATGGCTGAAAAAAAACTGTATTTATGTTTACAATTACGAAAATGTAGTTAATACTTGATCATTAGCATGCGTTAGGAAACAGAAAATCAAGGTTACAGTGGCACAATATTGACATATTGAGCAGAGATCTGAGGAGTATAGGGGGCATAATAGATTACCAGACACTGCTAACATCTTCCAACAAAGAGAGGAGGGGTCTCTTTTTTCCCACCATACCCTTATGTATACAGTGCAGTCTGTTTTTTATGTTAAAGATGTTTTGATGCAAACGTTATTTGTTAACTTACTTCAAAATTGCACATATAAAAATTGGCATTGAGATAGCTTGCATATGCTTGGACATCCCCTCATGGCCTCCTTTTTCTCGGTTCCGTGGTACTTATAGGTTTCTCTCTTTTGGGGGACGGGGTATACTCCTAATAGAAACCATGTAAACAACGCAGACTTGTTAGATGTGTGCATACAGAAGCCTGCGCCTTGTGTTATTTGTAGTCCATTTGAAAAAACAGGGGACGTGCTCCTCCCTGAAGTTAAACACGCCCTGCCTGGCACAGCTTGCACCTATGTTCTTTTGTTCCCCAGCACTCTTTGGCTTGAACTTGCTCCTTCTAAAAGGAACAAGAAGAAAGGAGCTGTAAAGCACACACAGCTGATTCTCTGCAGTGCTCTGATGTGTGTGTGGAATCTAAGTGGCAGAGTTAATAATGACAACTATCTGGAATCCTGTGACCCGGGTATCAGAGCTGAAGATGTACCAGTACTAAAAGGCTTGGAAAGGTCTCCTTGTGTTAAGCGCTCCAGTACCTTGAGGTTGAGTTTGCGCTATCAAAAAATGGCAACAAAAACAAAAGTCAAAGCCTTCCTTGAAGCAGGACTGGACAAGGCCATCGGGCCTCTGGATTATTTCTTTAGTTGTGTGGGAGTTCGACACAGCAATGGGAGGGAGGGGAAAACAGAGTGAAGACGCAAACAGATGGTCGGAGGGAGCAGAGGGCAGAGCCAGCTACAAAACATGCTCTCTGTAGAGTGGCTCAACAAAAACAAACAACATAGCTCCAAAAATCGCGAGCAGTGTAATGGCACAAGTACTTGGGCCATGCTCTAGGGGAGGGTCTCATGCAAGAAGAGGGAAGTGCTGATGGCAGAGCCAACCAGCAGAAAGCAATCAATTGACAGTGGCTATGAAGCCAACCAATGGTAAATAATGGGGGGCCCTCAAGACCACTGAGAATAAACAGCATGTCTCGAAGAGACAGCGCACACGCTGTCTACGCGAGACCTAAAAATCTGTGTCTGTAAGTCGTACACAATAGTCTAGGAGAATCGTAGGTTAAATAGAAAATGCCACCAGAAACCAACAGATCCTGTAGAGCAACCATAACCAGCCTCCACATGCATGTGACACCAACAGGCACAAAAGACCAGTCTAAAGATGAAAATGGAGTGTTAACTGCAGTTTCCACCACTGATTAGTCAACTGTTAATAGCCAGACACATACCAAAAAAGAGCAAGCGTCCAGAGAAAAAAGTAAAAGCATAAAAGCATGCCGCAAGCTTACCGCACTTGGGGGCGCCTGTGTTCCAGCTCCCATCGAGCTGGCACTTTGCGGTGCTATTGCCATCGAGTCTGTAGCCCACGTCACACCTGAAGTAAGCCTCAGCTCCATACCTAACGTCCTCTGCATCCACACTGCCGTGCGCTGGAGCACCTGGGGTCCTACACACCACCACTGACAGTTCAGATATTTGAGAAAATCCACTTTATTACAAACACAGGGTCAGAGGCTACAGAAAGTCAGTCGTCTCAGAGAATTACAAGCAGAGCAAGCAGACACAATATGCAGATGAGGTTGTATGTTTCCTATAAACACAGGCAAATGTTGTTACAAAACATGCACTGTCAAAAAAAAGAAGCATTGGCATAGTCAATAGGTCTGTTCTTTTTACAGTTGAAGCTGCTTCTTCACTGTTTGGCAAGTTAGTATGTGTGGTGGACTAGATGTGTGAGTGGGTGGACATGAAAACTAATGAATAGTTCATTGAATGGACAAATAAATGACTGCATGGATGGATGAATGGGCGATGACTGAGGGCATGGACAGATTAGTGAGTGCAATAAAGGGTGGACAGGAGAATGGGTAAGCGATTGATTGCATGAGTTGCAGAATAAGTTCATAGGAAGGATGCATGATTGAAGGCAGGGACAGGTAAGTGAGTGAGTGATAAGTGAGTGAATTGTGATTTAGTTGATGAGCCAGTGCATGGATGGATTGATCAACTGGGCTTGTTAGAAATCTCTCACAGCCCGGAGTGTGGCTTGTTCTCAAAAACATAGGAAGCAATGGCCTCTGTTCCTTTACCTGTCCAGTATGGTTGCAACTTGCCATCATCAGCTTTACTTGCATGTAACCATTAGTGCATGAAAATGTATGCCTGCAATAAGCTAACAATGTCAGAGGCAAAATATATCAGAAGTTGATACGATCATGCATATTATGCCAAGAATGACCACCATAACCACACTTTTGCAATCGTAGCGACAAAACACACAAAAAAAGGGTTTGCTGTTATTTCTCCAAAAAGGAGCCGGAGCTGTTCTCATCAACCGCTATGGACTTCTAAGCTATTTTGTTTGCTTGTCACTCAAGCTTCCTTGTTCAACAGCATAAACCACAGCTCTAGCTGGTGACTGGGTGCTCCAGCGCACTTAACTTTTTCTGTTAATACTACATAACTGTATCTCCTGGCACCTGGTCATGCCAGAAGTGAACTGATGCAACACAAACAGTGCACGCCTCAGTCTCAGACCTCAGGCCCTCCATCCCCCAAACCACACTCTCAACAGACCTAATGCACCCACCCTGTGAGGTTAGGAAGGCAGTGAAAGCACTAGCTTATGCTAATATCCACCATCCAGGCTCATTAACTGGATAGAACGTTGTGTCTCTAACCAACCAGACCCAGTCCTCATTTCTCCTGCCCTTAAATATTCATAAGCCTGGGGCAGATGCCACCTGGTGGCCTGAATGTCAGTGGCAGTGGCGGTCCAACAAATCATTGTGCCAGTAAATAGGCCAACTGCAGTTTGTCAAATCCAGACCAGGCACTTATTGAGCAACGATGATGAACAATGGCCCAATTTAGTCACCCTCTTGATTGGCTGCAGGTGCCAACTGGGTGAGGAGGTAAAGGCTGAGGCGTGCAGTTAGAGCAACAAACTCAGGTTTTTGCTCATCTAATTTACATAAGCAATCTTCAACTTTTCTATGGTGAAGGGAAAGTCCCACAAATGCTGGTGTAGATCAGATGTCTGAAACTTGTCAGATATACCCATGTAAAAAAACACTGGGAAAGAAAAGGTACGCCCCCCTCTGTGGATTGAAATTTCCCCTTGTCGATGCACTGGTAGAAATACATGTGTAGCTAACGGTGGCAACAATCAACAAATGGCTGATGAATGTGGGCTGATCAATAATTGAATGACACCAACAACAAACAATGGCTAAGGGAACATATTAGCAGTGTGAGACAGCTCGTGCTGCGCCCAGTCAGATCTAAAATAAGCATTTGCAATGCAATAGGTCTCGCCATTGTCTCTGTAAATATAAAAGCGGGCGCCGTGTTGCAACATAAAGCACGGCACTCGTGTTGTAAATATGAAAACGGATGCTGTGCTGAAACCTAAAGAGCGGCGCCCGTGCACATAAAAGTTATGCGTGCGGTGCCAGTGCATATTTAAGTTAGTTACGTTTGTGTAGGCAACTGGGATGGGGTAAATGGGGAGAGACTCGTGGATGGGGGGGATGTGACATGGGAGAGAAGTGGGTATGAGGGAGTGGAGGACTAAGCTAGAGTTGGGCGAGCTGCATAAAAGAAAGACGCAGCCGCTATTCTTGATGCTAAAGCAGTCATGCCGTGCTGCTGAAAATAAACTATAAGATAAAGTGCGGCTGCAGCATGCCGCGCTGCTTAAAAAAAATATATATAACATCATGTGCAGTGTGAAGATTGAGTTGGGCAAGCCACGCATAAGAACAGAAAGGCGTAGCTGCCATTGTTGAAGATGAAGCGTGCCGCGCTAGTAAAAAAATATATAACATAAATGAGACTTAAAAAAAGCAAAGGATAAAGCGCAGTGTGATGTGCTGTTTAAAATATATATATTAGGGCGTGCACAGATTTAAGATAGAGTTGAGCGAGCCGCGCAGGAAAAAAGAAAGGTGTGGCAGCCATTGGTGCAGCTGAAGCAAAAACATAAGATACAGCGCAGTGTGCCCCGCTGCTTAAAAAACAAGCGGTTGCAGGCGAGCGTGTGTGTTTGCAACAGGTGGAAGTCATTTAAGAACATAGTGCTCACAGACTGTAAATAAAGCCTACAGAGTAACAACACATGTTACAGGGGCAGTCCTCATGAGAAGTTTCAACAGGGGAAAAGGGGGTACTAAGGAGTGACTACTGTACCTATTCATGAACCAAAAGCCACAATTTACAAAGGGCAGTAAGAGGAGCCAATTAAAAAGATGGGCGGCAAATGGGCGGAGCTTTAAGTCCATATCTGCATACAGTATGTCTTGAAAAGACGGCGCAAGCGCTGCCTAGGCGAGACCTAAACAGAGCATTTAAAAAGAAGAAAACACTATGCACCACAGACAGAACACAACAAAGACACCGGGCCCAAGAAACATGCATTGCAAAGAGGAAGCAAGCCAATCAACGACAAGCAGTATACCACCATTATGCGCCAATTAGAGCCTACAACAGTAATAAATGCAAAAATAATACACAGGCCACAGTACAGATATAAATTGTATGCACTAGATCTATTTTTGTGCAAGTAGACAATTTGGGTGTCACACTTGGACAATACCAGGCACGACTATTATTTGCACCAGTGCCTTTTGAACTTTGTTTTTGCACCAGACTCCAAGTGATCCTCTATGATGCCCCACTCGGAGACCGAGACCCCAATTTAACCATTGCCTGTAAGTAGAAAGAAAATGGCTCTAGCAGTCTTCGCATGAACAGCAGATCATTCAAGCTGACTCAGAAGATGACCTTGAAGATCAGAAGTACCAACAGTATTAATGATACTGTTGGTCATCCCTGCATCTCCCTCTGGCAGAGAGATGCAAGTGGAGAAAATTGTGAAAATTATGAAAATACCAATCCCGCAACATGGTATGACTGTCTACATTCTCAAATTATCTATGATCCAACGATCACCTGCTGTGAATGTCCATATTCCCACGACATGGTATGACTGTCTGCGCTCTCACATTTTCTATGATCCCGCAACCACCTGGAGTATTTGCTCATGCTCCCACAACGCGGTATGACTGAATGTGTTCTCACATTCTCTATCATCCCACAACACAATATGACTGTCTTCACTCTCAAAATCTCTATGATCCCATGATCACCTAGTTGTATTGTCCATTCTCCCACTACAAGGTATGACTATCTGCGTTCTCACATTCACTATGATCCCGCAAATACCTAGAATGTTTGCTCATTTTTCCACAATACAGTATGACTGTCTACACTTTCAAAATCTCTCTGATCACACGATTACCTGCTGTGATAGTCCATGTTCCCACAACACGGTATGACTGTCTGCGTTCTCACGCTTTCTATCATGCCACAATCACCTGGTGTGATTGTTCATACTCCCACAACATGAAATGACTGTCTGCGCTCTAACATTTTCTATAATCCCACGACCACCTAGAGTATTTGCTCATGATCTCACAATGCAGTATAACTGCCTGTGTCTCAACGTTTCTATAATCCCACAAACACTTGGGTGTGATTGTCTATTGTCTGACATCCTTCATGCACCCATAATTAGATGTGCCTCCGCCCTCCCTGCGCTCTCACGTCACTTTGTGAGAGTCTATGAACCCACAGCATGATAAGTTGTTCTATGCCCTCCCAGGTCATGGGACTGTTGACTCACCCTGCTAACACACACATAGGGGGAAGACGTGCCTACATACCCACTGGCAGCCTGGTGTGACAGTATACACTCATGATGTGATGTGAGTGTAGATTGCACTTTGAACCAAAGACTGTACGGGCGCACACCAAGAGTGGGGTGCCAACACTCCAGCCCAGTTTGTATGCACTCACTGCCTAGTGTGAGTGACTGCAGATTCTCAACACAATGTTCATGGTGTAGCCCTAACTTCATGAAGCAGCGTATCATTTTCAGAGAACGCATATTAGTCCGTGCTTAATTTGTGATAGAGCGAGTGCCTTTGCCCAAGGCTCTGCACAGAAGGCTGCGGCCAGTGCGATTAAATGTTGTCAGGCAGACTACCAAGGTTTGAGTCTTAAACCCACCTCATGACTATTTAATTCACCCCCTGCCCCTTCATTTCACTCTTTCATGTTCCTGCTGTCTCCCACTTGTGATGGGTATTCTGGCTTTCTCTCCCTTCTTTACCTTCTCTATGTTTTTCCCTCTGTTGGTCTCGGTAAATGTCTGATGCTGAAAAAGAAATGCCAGTCCCCAAAAATGAGAGTTGGGGGATGCCACGGGCAACACTGCCTCAAATCAAGCACTGTTTCAAATGTGCATCCACAGACCATTGAATTCAGGCTGCACACAACTCTCCTCAAAGAGTGGATGGTTGAGCAAAACACACAAATTACTCTGGACTGAATATAAGTGTGTGCTAACTATTTCCTAACGTTCTGGAGAGAAGCCAGCACAGCCGCCTCTTACTCTTGACGGAAAGATGATGAAACCACAGAGATGAAGATGCGACCCTCCCATTCTCACCAGACATTCTGCCGGGGGCGGTCCTTCTCTTGCGTCTGTGACCCATGCTGCTCATACTGACTGGGGTCACCTCTGTTCCTGTTGTCTGGGAGCGCGAGTTGCTGTTCTGGGGTGTGGACCGAATATTGCTATGGCGTCTCAGGCTAATATTTCACTTACCTGGCCTGGTCATGTCTCCAACCCTTCAGGGGCCTGCCGACCGTTCAGGGGCCCCTATTCAGTCTAAGGTCAATGTATATCTCTGAATTATGGGAGAGTCAGGGGCCCCTCATCACGCTGTGCCGGGGGACACCGTTTTCTATTGCTCCATTGCTGCCAACATGTTTCACTGATGGAATATGGATGAAGTTGGGCAGAAACATGAAAGGAACTACTTAACTAATCACTTGAGCATCAGGGCGCAGATACGGATTCAGAAATGATTCCTAAATATAAGTGCCTGTCATAGTGCCCACTATAAGTATGTTTACACAGACAGCATGATTAGTGAGCTATTGATGACATCAGCACAGATGCAAAGGGGGGTTCATATATTGTTTCATAAATTGCGTTTTTTGACTAGATTTTTTACAGGAGGATTAATCTGCTTTTACACAGGATATGAAACACATATGCACAAGATATTTAAGCTAAATAGCATATGCTTAAATCATTAATAATGTGTGGTGAGTGCTGCAACCATACATGGCCTCTGTTTGTTTTATAATTTCACTAGAGATTATTTCACAGTCAACAACCCTGTAAGTAATTGAGCAGAAAGTCTATGGCTTTAATTTGTTTCAGGTATGTAATTATAGTTAGGAAGATGTGTCCATAGGAAAAGCGTTTTTTGGGCTTGCCTATATCTTTGGCACCCTTTGACAAATCTTCACGAAAGTTTCCCAAAAAAGTGTCCAGCGAATCAAGTTGTGCATGAAAAGTTTTGGGGGTGATGCTTCCAGTGGGGGCAGAGATAAAAAGGTGGGGGTCATAAAATGTGTTTTCACAAGTTCATTTCTATAGAGGTATTCGGCACAACTACAGCCCGAACCGCTGGCCGGAATTACACCAAATTTGGCAGAAAGGTAGCTCCTGGTCCAGACCATACCCTTTTTGTTATTTGTTGTAAATGCGTACTATAGTTTTTGATTTATTAAAAGGAATTCAAATTGGTATAGGTAGGGATGCCCAGGGGCTTTTTTTTTTTTAAAGGAGGGGGTGCACAGGGTCCCTCCTCCTAAGGCTCATTGAACCCCGGGGACCCCCACCTTCCAGGAACTTTGTTTAAGCCTAGTGCAATACCCCCCTTCTGGGCTTTTACGAAGCTCTAGGAACCACCACCTCCCCGAGGCTTTGTTTCAAATAATGGAGGGGGTCCTCACAGACCCCCCTCTTGGGCTTCTACGAAGCCCCAGGGACCACCACCTGCCCATGGCTTTGTTTCAAATAATGGAGCGCAGTCCCCTTCCTGGGCTTTTAAGAAGCCCCAGTCACCACCAGCTCCCCAGGAAAATTAAAAGAATTGGCAGGGGCCGCACAGACCCCAGGGACCACCACCTCCCTGAGGCCTAAATTATAATAATATTGGGATGGGGCCATATACGGCCCAGGAGACTACAACCTCCCTGGGGCCAGCTCCTGCTCACAGAAGGAAGGGAGCTGCGCGACCGCCATCCTGGAGCCATATATAGCACTAGAGACCGCCACCACACAAGGCCAGCTCCTGCTATGTCCCAGGGTGCCTACCCTAGGATACAGCTGTTTGCTTTTGCTTAGCAGGAGCTGACAGCTCCTGGCAAGCAAAAGCAAAGAGTCTGTTTCCAGGGGGTGGGAACTTTCTAAATGCTCCCACCCACTGGAAGCAGAGTTTTTATCTTTTCCCTGCCCGCAGACATGCAGGCAGGGGAAGAGATAGAATGATTGCCCTTGCACTCAGTTACCTGTGTGTAATAGCAATGTTGGGGAGTTGACTGGGACAACGGGGGCCTTGATGCTCCCCCACATCCCCCACCGTGCACACTGGGTAGGCTCCAAGGAAACATGGGGGCGTAATCGGCCTGCATAGGTGGATATATATATATATATATATATATATATATATATATATATATATATATATATATATATATATATATATATATTACCTACTGGCGGTCGCCAGTAGGTAGTTATAGTTAGGACCCTGTTTCCATAGGAAAACCGCAACATTCTATTTTGAATAACTTTGGCGCCGGTCGACGAATCCTCGCGAAATTTTCAAAATAGGTGGGGCGCTACGCTCCGCTCCTACCCTGAAAGTCTCGGGGGGATTCGTCAAGCGGGGGCTGAGATAAAAGGGGGGTCCCAAATCGCGTTTTTCCCATGCATTTTTCTATAGGACCTTTAGACACAGCTACAGCCCGAACGGCTGATCAGAGTTCCTTGAAATTTGGCAGAGAGGTAGTCTACAGGTCAAGGAAGTGCCTTTTGTAGGTTTGGTGTTAATCTGTTCAGTAGATTCTGAGAAAATAGCATTTAAATCAATATATATATCTGAGCCAGCTTACGGTGCGCTTACGGTGCGCTTACCGTACGCGTACGGTGACGTGAGCGAGCGCGATTCTGATTGGCTGTTAGATCTTAGTAAACATTCGAATCGGTCGAAACCAGGAAGCGGCGGCCGCCATTTTCTCTCTCGGACTCTGAGGGGGGGATGAAAAACAAAGAGAATAAACATGTAAAGGGACTGTTTAGACAGCTCCCAACCACCTAGGCTTGTTAAATGTGTCCCCAAAGAACCCCCAAGGCCAAAAATTAATTTTTATTTTTTTACGAAAATTCGCCGATTACGCTTACCGTACGCGTACGGTAAAAAAATTTATAAAAAAAAAAAATATCCACACAATGTAAACTGAATATAAATGTTTATCTTTCACAACGAAGCGCATAATATGTCCACCACATGCGCACGGTGCGCGAAGCGCATCGAGCGTACATGGCCCATCCACGGCACTAACTGCGTAAAGTGGGCGCACGGTGCGCGCACGGAACGAACTGCGTTAAGTGGGCGCGCACGCCACGAATGGCGTAAAGTAACTTAGCATTTAAAAAAACGTACAAATTCACTGAAAAAACCATAGGTTTCACACACGTTATAGTTAGGAATTAGCATTTAAAAAACCTTGCAAATTCACTGAAAAAACCATAGGTTTCACACATGTTATAGTTAGCTGGACATTTTACTGATAAAAAACCAATGAAATTCCCCCGTTATAGTTAGTGCAGGCAACTATAACTCACGCGACCGCAATCCTCTGCTGATGACATATGTGTCTTTATGAAAAAAAAATATTTGTAATATATGTATAGCTAAAATTTAATGGAAGAAGACATAGGCAAATAAGTGTCTAAATACAGTATTAGCATCAGCAGAGGATTGCGGTCGCGTGAGTTATAGTTGCCTGCACTAACTATAACGGGGGAATTTCATTGGTTTTTTATCAGTAAAATGTCCAGCTAACTATAACATGTGTGAAACCTATGGTTTTTTCAGTGAATATATATATATATATATACACACACACACACACATATATATACATATTTATATCACCAGTTTCCGTAATCAGGCATCGAAGCACTTCCGGACACGGACCAAATAATTAGTGCAAATAATTTATTTAGTGCGGTATGTCGCCATAACGTTTCGGCTCATACGAGCCTTGTTCACACCTACATATACATATACATATTTATGTATACATATATATTCATAAATATATATATATATATATATATAAAGAAAAGAAAAGAAAAAAATCTTAGTGCAACAACATGACAAGTGCAATAGTAATTTATTCAATAAACCGCTCCATTATATGTATCGAATCCAATTCCGAGATAAACTCTCATAGAAAATCTAAACTTAATACCAATTGGAGCACTTTTACAGAAAAAACTATGAATAGATTACATGAAGCACTAAGCACTTTTTCTCCCGAAATACTCATTTTATCACCCTTCCTGATTATTGACATTTGGAGAAAACATGAATAATGGAGACTATGATATGGACTAACTGCTATGAACTTTTCTGGCTGGCATATGGTTCCTGTTTTATTCTTTTAGAAATGATTGAATCTTGCACTTTAGAAAATGACACTATTATGGACAATAACTTGATAACTATTTAGTACTTCACAGATATTTAAGTTATTGAATTTATAATATGAATGCTCATTTTTAATGTTGATTACAAAATTGCACTTTACCATTTAACTCCTCCTATAATAGAGAAATATTGCCTATTTTGCCCTAAGATATTTAAATAGTTTTTTATCTCCTCCTAAGAGCGACTATGAATTAATATAACGATGCTTGTTACTGCCATATAATAGTAGTACTTTATCGATACAGATTTGAGTAAATATGGTGGCTGCCAGTTGCCATTTCTGTACACAAGATGAGGGTTATCAGTCTAGTACGTTGTAAATAGTAGAAAAAGACAAATGGATCTTATTACACATGTTAACTTTAAATAGACGATCTAGATAGCAGGACTCTATGGTCCAGTTGCAGGAAGGAGCCGAAACGCGTAGACCGTCCATGCTTTGCACAATGTTGTACAAATAAAGCACTTTTTTGGTTAAATTACCTGTGGATTCTTGCTCCTTGGTGCTCTGGGAACTCTTGCTGTGTGGGGGTGTGGAGTCTTTGTTGGATACTGTATTCTAAGTGTCTTTTAACATAGCACTGGCTCTAGGACTGGTTAGTCAGACTCAGTTACCACCAGTATCCGTCTGAAAAAGTTGAGGGTACAAGATGATTTTGCAACAAGGCTTCTTTCTGCTCTTCTTTTTGTTCTTTCTGCACGTTATCCTTTTTCCTGCACTTTTCTTCGTCTTTGAGGACTTCTGTTGCTTCTTTCTGCACTTCTTTTTTTTCTTTCTGTGCATTTTTTCTTCTTTCTTCACATGTCCTATCTCTGTAGGCATAGTTAGAAATTAGCATTTAAAAAACCTTTGAAATTCACAGAAAAAAACATAGGTTTCAGGCACGTTATAGTTAGGAATTAGCATTTAAAAAACCTCAGAAATTCACTGAAAAAACCATAGGTTTCAGGGGTGTTATAGTTAGCTGGACTTTTCACTTGTACAAAACCATTCAAATTCCCCCGTTATAGTTAGTTCAGCTAACTATAACTCGCGCGCCCGCAATGCACTGCTGATGCCGTCACATATTACATCACTCATGACATGGTCAGTGACATCACTCATGACATCACTGATGACATCTCAAATGACATCACTGATGACATCATCCAGTGAATGTGTGTTTTTCAGAAAATTAAATATGTTTTGTGCGCGGTGGGCACACCGCCCGGCCACTTTACACAGTTCGTGCCGTGCGCGCACGGAGCGCTTCGCCCCCAAGGGCCAAATACATTTTTTTTTCCGATAAATCGCGGAGTGCGCGCACGCTGCGCGAACTTCGCAGAATTTTTTCCGTTTGGGTGGGGCGCGCAGGGTGCGCGTACTCGGCGATTTTTCTAAAAAAATAAAACAAATTGTTTTTTGGCCCTTGGGGGTCCTTCTGGGACCCCCTGACCACGGCTAGGGGGTCAGGAACTGTCCACCCTGCCCCCTTTTCACGTTCTCCTCATTTGTTTTTCACCCCCTCAGAGTGCGAGAGACAAAATGGCGGCCGACACTTCCTGGTTTCGACCGATTCGAATGTTTACTAAGATCTAACAACCAATTAGAATTGCGCTCGCGCACGGCAAGGTGCGCGCACCCAGCGTGCACGCTGCGCACGTACAGATATATATATTGATTTAAATGCTATTTTCTCTGGAAATACTGAACAGATTTACACCAAACCTGCAAAAGGCACTTCATGGACCTTATGGCTACCTCTCTGCCAAATTTCACGTAATTCTGTTCAGCCGTTCGGGCTGTAGCTGCGACTAAAGTCCCTATGGAAAAATCCATGGGGAAAACGCGTTTTGGGACCCCGAAACTTTCAGGGTAGGAGCGGAGCGGAGCGCCCCATTAGTTTTGAAAATTTCGCGAGGATTCGTCAATCGGCGCCAAAGTTATTCAAAATAGAATTTTGAGATTTCCTATGAAAACTCGGTCCTAACTATAACTATCAACTGGCGACCGCCAGTAGATAATATATATATATATATATATATATATATATATATATATATATATATATATATATATATATATATATATATATATATCAAAAAACCAGGGTGTCCCCAAGAAAACATCACACCTGGAAGGGTTACCGCACACCACCACCAGCAGCAGCGTCCACCACGAGTTCTGGCAACTTCCAATTTGCATATTACCATACGCGTTTCAAGCCGTAGCCCTTGTTCACTGGCATGCAACAGACAAAGTGAGGCAGTAAGGTAAATTAGGAACACCTTTATTCAATTCAGAGTCCCGCCCATGTGGGCATGAGCAGGCATGGCATTGTGGTAGATGCAGTCCATCTGCTAAGACCCAAGTTCCATGTAAAACCAAGTGGCTATGCTGCCTCACGATGAAAGAAATGTCAACCCGGTTGGGTGGAGGTGACCAAGAACATCACAGCGTAGCTCCCAATATAATCCGGTGGTGAGGCCCCATCCACTCCCAAACTGTGCACGCAATGGCGCGCACCAGGATCGGCCCTTGAGCGGCGGGACATTTCCGCGGCCGGACTAGCCGCATTACATCAAAAAACCAGGGTGTCCCCAAGAAAACATCACACCTGGAAGGGTTACCGCACACCACCACCAGCAGCAGCGTCCACCACGAGTTCTGGCAACTTCCAATTTGCATATTACCATACGCGTTTCAAGCCGTAGCCCTTGTTCACTGGCATGCAACAGACAAAGTGAGGCAGTAAGGTAAATTAGGAACACCTTTATTCAATTCAGAGTCCCGCCCATGTGGGCGTGAGCAGGCATGGCATTGTGGTAGATGCAGTCCATCTGCTAAGACCCAAGTTCCATGTAAAACCAAGTGGCTATGCTGCCTCACGATGAAAGAAATGTCAACCCGGTTGGGTGGAGGTGACCAAGAACATCACAGCGTAGCTCCCAATATAATCCGGTGGTGAGGCCCCATCCACTCCCAAACTGTGCACGCAATGGCGCGCACCAGGATCCGCCCTTGAGCGGCGGGACATTTCCGCGGCCGGACTAGCCGCATTACATCAAAAAACCAGGGTGTCCCCAAGAAAACATCACACCTGGAAGGGTTACCGCACACCACCACCAGCAGCAGCGTCCACCACGAGTTCTGGCAACTTCCAATTTGCATATTACCATACGCGTTTCAAGCCGTAGCCCTTGTTCACTGGCATGCAACAGACAAAGTGAGGCAGTAAGGTAAATTAGGAACACCTTTATTCAATTCAGAGTCCCGCCCATGTGGGCGTGAGCAGGCATGGCATTGTGGTAGATGCAGTCCATCTGCTAAGACCCAAGTTCCATGTAAAACCAAGTGGCTATGCTGCCTCACGATGAAAGAAATGTCAACCCGGTTGGGTGGAGGTGACCAAGAACATCACAGCGTAGCTCCCAATATAATCCGGTGGTGAGGCCCCATCCACTCCCAAACTGTGCACGCAATGGCGCGCACCAGGATCCGCCCTTGAGCGGCGGGACATTTCCGCGGCCGGACTAGCCGCATTACATCAAAAAACCAGGGTGTCCCCAAGAAAACATCACACCTGGAAGGGTTACCGCACACCACCACCAGCAGCAGCGTCCACCACGAGTTCTGGCAACTTCCAATTTGCATATTACCATACGCGTTTCAAGCCGTAGCCCTTGTTCACTGGCATGCAACAGACAAAGTGAGGCAGTAAGGTAAATTAGGAACACCTTTATTCAATTCAGAGTCCCGCCCATGTGGGCGTGAGCAGGCATGGCATTGTGGTAGATGCAGTCCATCTGCTAAGACCCAAGTTCCATGTAAAACCAAGTGGCTATGCTGCCTCACGATGAAAGAAATGTCAACCCGGTTGGGTGGAGGTGACCAAGAACATCACAGCGTAGCTCCCAATATAATCCGGTGGTGAGGCCCCATCCACTCCCAAACTGTGCACGCAATGGCGCGCACCAGGATCCGCCCTTGAGCGACACCCTGGTTTTTTGATGTAATGCGGCTAGTCCGGCCGCGGAAATGTCCCGCCGCTCAAGGGCGGATCCTAGTGCGCGCCATTGCGTGCACAGTTTGGGAGTGGATGGGGCCTCACCACCGGATTATATTGGGAGCTACGCTGTGATGTTCTTGGTCACCTCCACCCAACCGGGTTGACATTTCTTTCATCGTGAGGCAGCATAGCCACTTGGTTTTACATGGAACTTGGGTCTTAGCAGATGGACTGCATCTACCACAATGCCATGCCTGCTCACGCCCACATGGGCGGGACTCTGAATTGAATAAAGGTGTTCCTAATTTACCTTACTGCCTCACTTTGTCTGTTGCATGCCAGTGAACAAGGGCTACGGCTTGAAACGCGTATGGTAATATGCAAATTGGAAGTTGCCAGAACTCGTGGTGGACGCTGCTGCTGGTGGTGGTGTGCGGTAACCCTTCCAGGTGTGATGTTTTCTTGGGGACACCCTGGTTTTTTGATGTAATGCGGCTAGTCCGGCCGCGGAAATGTCCCGCCGCTCAAGGGCGGATCCTGGTGCGCGCCATTGCGTGCACAGTTTGGGAGTGGATGGGGCCTCACCACCGGATTATATTGGGAGCTACGCTGTGATGTTCTTGGTCACCTCCACCCAACCGGGTTGACATTTCTTTCATCGTGAGGCAGCATAGCCACTGTTTTACATGGAACTTGGGTCTTAGCAGATGGACTGCATCTACCACAATGCCATGCCTGCTCACGCCCACATGGGCGGGACTCTGAATTGAATAAAGGTGTTCCTAATTTACCTTACTGCCTCACTTTGTCTGTTGCATGCCAGTGAACAAGGGCTACGGCTTGAAACGCGTATGGTAATATGCAAATTGGAAGTTGCCAGAACTCGTGGTGGACGCTGCTGCTGGTGGTGGTGTGCGGTAACCCTTCCAGGTGTGATGTTTTCTTGGGGACACCCTGGTTTTTTGATGTAATGCGGCTAGTCCGGCCGCGGAAATGTCCCGCCGCTCAAGGGCGGATCCTGGTGCGCGCCATTGCGTGCACAGTTTGGGAGTGGATGGGGCCTCACCACCGGATTATATTGGGAGCTACGCTGTGATGTTCTTGGTCACCTCCACCCAACCGGGTTGACATTTCTTTCATCGTGAGGCAGCATAGCCACTTGGTTTTACATGGAACTTGGGTCTTAGCAGATGGACTGCATCTACCACAATGCCATGCCTGCTCACGCCCACATGGGCGGGACTCTGAATTGAATAAAGGTGTTCCTAATTTACCTTACTGCCTCACTTTGTCTGTTGCATGCCAGTGAACAAGGGCTACGGCTTGAAACGCGTATGGTAATATGCAAATTGGAAGTTGCCAGAACTCGTGGTGGACGCTGCTGCTGGTGGTGGTGTGCGGTAACCCTTCCAGGTGTGATGTTTTCTTGGGGACACCCTGGTTTTTTGATGTAATGCGGCTAGTCCGGCCGCGGAAATGTCCCGCCGCTCAAGGGCGGATCCTGGTGCGCGCCATTGCGTGCACAGTTTGGGAGTGGATGGGGCCTCACCAACGGATTATATTGGGAGCTACGCTGTGATGTTCTTGGTCACCTCCACCCAACCGGGTTGACATTTCTTTCATCGTGAGGCAGCATAGCCACTTGGTTTTACATGGAACTTGGGTCTTAGCAGATGGACTGCATCTACCACAATGCCATGCCTGCTCACGCCCACATGGGCGGGACTCTGAATTGAATAAAGGTGTTCCTAATTTACCTTACTGCCTCACTTTGTCTGTTGCATGCCAGTGAACAAGGGCTACGGCTTGAAACGCGTATGGTAATATGCAAATTGGAAGTTGCCAGAACTCGTGGTGGACGCTGCTGCTGGTGGTGGTGTGCGGTAACCCTTCCAGGTGTGATGTTTTCTTGGGGACACCCTGGTTTTTTGATGTAATGCGGCTAGTCCGGCCGCGGAAATGTCCCGCCGCTCAAGGGCGGATCCTGGTGCGCGCCATTGCGTGCACAGTTTGGGAGTGGATGGGGCCTCACCACCGGATTATATTGGGAACTACGCTGTGATGTTCTTGGTCACCTCCACCCAACCGGGTTGACATTTCTTTCATCGTGAGGCAGCATAGCCACTTGGTTTTACATGGAACTTGGGTCTTAGCAGATGGACTGCATCTACCACAATGCCATGCCTGCTCACGCCCACATGGGCGGGACTCTGAATTGAATAAAGGTGTTCCTAATTTACCTTACTGCCTCACTTTGTCTGTTGCATGCCAGTGAACAAGGGCTACGGCTTGAAACGCGTATGGTAATATGCAAATTGGAAGTTGCCAGAACTCGTGGTGGACGCTGCTGCTGGTGGTGGTGTGCGGTAACCCTTCCAGGTGTGATGTTTTCTTGGGGACACCCTGGTTTTTTGATGTAATGCGGCTAGTCCGGCCGCGGAAATGTCCCGCCGCTCAAGGGCGGATCCTGGTGCGCGCCATTGCGTGCACAGTTTGGGAGTGGATGGGGCCTCACCACCGGATTATATTGGGAGCTACGCTGTGATGTTCTTGGTCACCTCCACCCAACCGGGTTGACATTTCTTTCATCGTGAGGCAGCATAGCCACTTGGTTTTACATGGAACTTGGGTCTTAGCAGATGGACTGCATCTACCACAATGCCATGCCTGCTCACGCCCACATGGGCGGGACTCTGAATTGAATAAAGGTGTTCCTAATTTACCTTACTGCCTCACTTTGTCTGTTGCATGCCAGTGAACAAGGGCTACGGCTTGAAACGCGTATGGTAATATGCAAATTGGAAGTTGCCAGAACTCGTGGTGGACGCTGCTGCTGGTGGTGGTGTGCGGTAACCCTTCCAGGTGTGATGTTTTCTTGGGGACACCCTGGTTTTTTGATATATATATATATATATATATATATATATATATATATATATATATATATATATATATTATCTACTGGCGGTCGCCAGTTGATAGTTATAGTTAGGACCGAGTTTCCATAGGAAATCTCAAAATTCTATTTTGAATAACTTTGGCGCCGATTGACGAATCCTCGCGAAATTTTTAAAACTAATGGGGCGCTCCGCTCCTACCCTGAAAGTCTCGGGGTCCCAAAACGCGTTTTCCCCATGGATTTTTCCATAGGGACTTTAGTCGCAGCTACAGCCCGAACGGCTGAACAGAATTACGTGAAATTTGGCAGAGAGGTAGCCATAAGGTCCATGAAGTGCCTTTTGCAGGTTTGGTGTAAATCTGTTCAGTATTTCCAGAGAAAATAGCATTTAAATCAATATATATATCTGTACGTGCGCAGCGTGCACGCTGGGTGCGCGCACCTTGCCGTGCGCGAGCGCAATTCTAATTGGTTGTTAGATCTTAGTAAACATTCGAATCGGTCGAAACCAGGAAGTGTCGGCCGCCATTTTGTCTCTCGCACTCTGAGGGGGTGAAAAACAAATGAGGAGAACGTGAAAAGGGGGCAGGGTGGACAGTTCCTGACCCCCTAGCCGTGGTCAGGGGGTCCCAGAAGGACCCCCAAGGGCCAAAAAACAATTTGTTTTATTTTTTTCGAAAAATCGCCGAGTACGCGCACCCTGCGCGCCCCACCCAAACGGAAAAAATTCTGCGAAGTTCGCGCAGCGTGCGCGCACTCCGCGATTTATCGGAAAAAAAATGTATTTGGCCCTTGGGGGCGAAGCGCTCCGTGCGCGCACGGCACGAACTGTGTAAAGTGGCCGGGCGGTGTGCCCACCGCGCACAAAACATATTTAATTTTCTGAAAAACACACATTCACTGGATGATGTCATCAGTGATGTCATTTGAGATGTCATCAGTGATGTCATGAGTGATGTCACTGACCATGTCATGAGTGATGTAATATGTGACGGCATCAGCAGTGCATTGCGGGCGCGCGAGTTATAGTTAGCTGAACTAACTATAACGGGGGAATTTGAATGGTTTTGTACAAGTGAAAAGTCCAGCTAACTATAACACCCCTGAAACCTATGGTTTTTTCAGTGAATTTCTGAGGTTTTTTAAATGCTAATTCCTAACTATAACGTGCCTGAAACCTATGTTTTTTTCTGTGAATTTCAAAGGTTTTTTAAATGCTAATTTCTAACTATGCCTACAGAGATAGGACATGTGAAGAAAGAAGAAAAAATGCACAGAAAGAAAAAAAAGAAGTGCAGAAAGAAGCAACAGAAGTCCTCAAAGACGAAGAAAAGTGCAGGAAAAAGGATAACGTGCAGAAAGAACAAAAAGAAGAGCAGAAAGAAGCCTTGTTGCAAAATCATCTTGTACCCTCAACTTTTTCAGACGGATACTGGTGGTAACTGAGTCTGACTAACCAGTCCTAGAGCCAGTGCTATGTTAAAAGACACTTAGAATACAGTGAAAACACCTACATACACTAGGGAACATTATGCGTTGGGGTCCCCCTGTGATTAGCATGACCTCCTCTGTAAGTCCCTAGTATATAATAGGGCAGGGGGATTAAAACTACCTCTTAAAACAGGCCACATGGCGTTTTTGCACACGTTAACTCAGGCCCCGTCCCCTCCCTTCACCACTGTGTAAACACGCCATGTGTCCATTTTTAGTTGGGAGATTAAGTTCATTTGAATCCTGAGGGTCCCTAGGGTCCAGGTACCTCCAGTAAGTGCCACAGAGCTGCGTTGCAGAGAGGTGTAAAAAGTGGCACAGCCTGGACCACCTCTCTGCAATGCAGCTCAGTGGCGCTTACTGGAAGCACTTGGGCTAGTTAGCCCCCAGGGGCCCTCAGTATTGAAGGAAAATTATATCCCCAATTTAAAACGTGCCATAGTGCGTGTTTTCACACGTCACCTCAGGCCCAGTCCCCTCCCTTCACCACTGTGTAAACGCGCCCTGTGGCTGTTCTAAGTTGAGAGATTAAGTCCCCTTGAATCCTAAGGGTCCCTAGGGTCAAACTAGACCACTAGGTACCTCCAGTAAGCGCCACAGAGCTGCGTTGCAGAGAGGAGTAAAAAGGGGCTTGGCCTCAGAACACCTGTCTGCAGCGCAGCTCCCTGGTGCATACTGGAGATGCCTGTTGGGCTAGTTGGCCCTCAGGGACCCTCAGTATTGAAGAGGAATTAATTCCCCAACTTACAACTCATCAGGGGACGCGTTTGCAGAGTGCTGCAAGGAGGGGGCGTGGCCTCAGGCACGATGCCAGTCTTTTATTTATTTTAATTTTTTAAGAAGGGGGGCTGTGTGGTTCCCCTTCTTATTCTAATTTATTGGCCCTGATGACCCCATCCCCCAGGGCCTGTCTCCTAATTATATTTTTTTGACCCCAATCCCCAGGGCCGGCCACTGTTTTTTATTATTTTAAAAATATATATATTTATAGACACACCTAGGACATGCTGGACAAACCGTACGTACCTATCACCATGACGATTTGCGTGATATTCATTAAAAGGCGACTATGCATACAATGAATCCACGTGGAATGTATTTACACCACTAGTGAAGCTCTGACATGTCTGTTGCCCTACCGTGCCTAATCCCGGTAGACACCCTTGCCGTTTATTTATACAAACATGGGTAGCTATTGACGGGCACATTTAATACACATGCACACCAAGCCATTCAAAGGGGATTCGACAAAAATTCGACCAAAACTATGCAAGAAACCCCCCTCACGGTTAATAAAACACACATCCACTGCCGGATGTGTAATACTTTTTATTTTACTCTCTGGAAAGGGGACGAACATCACTTGAGAGTCACAGCGCGCTCCTGGCAGAGCCCAATGCTGTGTTACACCCACCATTGCCTGCTGAGTGCCACACACCTCTGTGTTGTATTCCACTAGCTAGTGCATATGCTATGACACCATCTAGACCATGTGCACTGTAACACCACCCCGTGAATATGTCATGCCACACTTGTCTTCGCACGGGTTATATTGCCCCATCTAACGTGCCTTCCTCGATGCCTATGTTATAACGCACAGTGCTATGCCATACATATTACAATCTGGGATCCATATCTTTGTCACAGTGCATATGCAACGTTACACTCCCCAGCACATATTTTATATTACAACTTTAGAGACTAGTTAGGTTACACAACACTGCCCTGTGCATATTACACTCCAAGGCGCATATCGCATAGCACGCGCTAGTGCCTGTGCTATCTCGCGCTCTCCAATGAATCTGTCATTGCGCACAATGTATTGCATATTATATTTCACGCCCGGTTCATCTTATATCACACTTTTTGGTGCATAGTTTATACCATACACTATATATAGTTTTCATTTTCAATCGTGCTCTCAGGACTATGTTCTATATAACACTGTGTTCACCTACCCTTTTCACGGGCATTACATTTTGCGATAGGGGGTGGAGGGTCAGGGGGTGTTTCTGCCAAGTGAGCCCGGAGTCACAGTCACAAACGTCCTCTTCTTCCTGAATAAAAGTGAGATTATGCTGCATACTTGTTCATATTTTAAGTAGTTCGCACAGACACACGTTTTAAAAACAATAAAGTTCATAATACCCACCTTCTCTGAACTGTTAGCTTGCTGCCCCATCCCCCTCCTCCCTATCCTCTGTTGTGTGAATCCATGGACTAGCCTTCTCCCTCCTGCCATGCATGGTCTGATGTGCTGCCACTGCCCTCAATTTAGTATGATGTACCAGTCCACTCCTCCTGCCCTCCATTGCCCAATTCTATGCCCCATCATTGACCTCCTGCTTAAACTCTGTGCTTAGCTTGCTACCCCTATTCTCCTTCCCCCTGCCCTCCGATGTCTTTGTGCATGCCCCTGCTCCATCCTTTTTGCCCACCATGTTCAATGGACCTGCCACTCCTATCTACTCTGAGTGTTCCGTTGAGCTGCCACTCCCCTCCCACCTGCCTAGCATTGTCAGATGACTGTAACCTCTCCCTGCCACCTCCACCCTGCCTGTCCACATGCCATGCCCCTATCCTCTTCCTCCTGTCCTACATGGTCCATTGTACTGCCACACCCTTCTGCCCTCCCTGGTCTGTTGTGCTGCAACTGCTCCTCCTGCTTGCCCCGTGCGGTCTGTTGTGAGGCCCCTTCCCCTGAACTTTCTTGTCTGTGCACAGGTCCTGACCCTCCCTTCTATCCTCCATCGTCCTTTGTGCATGCCCCTGCACCCTCCTTCTTGCCCATCATAGCCATTGTGCTACCACTAACCCTCCCACTTGCCATGCATGGTCTTCTGTGCTGCCATGGCCCCTCCCACCTTCCCTGTGTGGTCAGTTAGCTGCCCCTGAACCCCTCCCACCTTCCCTCCATGGTCTGTGTGTATGCCATCACAGTCTCACAGTTGCTCTTCATGGTGTGTCTTGCTTCTAGTGCCCATCCTGCCTGATCTCCATGGCTATCTTGCTGCTCCTGCCCTGCCCCCTTGCCCCCAGCCCTCTGTTTACATGTGCAGACCCCTACTCCCTCCCTCCTGGCTTGTCAGTTCCATTGTAATGCCCCTGATCCATCCCTCCTGCCCTTTATGGTCTGGTATTTTTTTTTTTGTTGAAACATTTTTTATTGTTTTCATAGCAACAACACAGTACAAACCCGCTTCCTCCACGGCCAAAGTATGTTTAGTACACATAAAGTTACCAGCCAACAACCGGGAGAATGAGCTTCCGGCCCATACCGGCCCT
Organism: Triturus cristatus; assembly: GCF_964204655.1. NCBI lineage: Eukaryota > Metazoa > Chordata > Amphibia > Caudata > Salamandridae > Triturus > Triturus cristatus. The sequence continues at coordinate 103,465,031 of NC_140583.1, read as the reverse complement.
CCCCCCTCCCTCTCCACCCCATGTCAGTGTGCCTCCGGTCTTTCACCTCGCTCCCGATGTGCCCCTTCCCTGCCATAAATCAGACATGGGTACTCGCCCTCCACTAGAGATCCGTGTCTTTCCCTTACACTTAGCCACAGCCTCGTTGCCAATGATCACTACTACTCCCCTTCTACTCCCCATTCACCACCTCCTCCTGCCCGCCAGATGTGTCCCCCTCTACCCCATTGTCAGCCATCAGCCCCTGAAGTTCCACCACCAGCGCCTCCCACGCCCGGGCCGTCGCCAACGCCTTTTCGTCATCACGCCGAAGAGCTAATTGCAACCGGAGCGCACCCTCAGCCCCCGCCCAACGCACAAAGGCCGCCCTCCATCGCAAGAAGCTAGGCCCCGTCCTGGACTTCCAGTGCATAGTCAGTTCCCTCTTGGCCATTATCAATCCTAAGTCGTAAAACTTGCTAGTGACCTTCGTCCGGCGGGTGTGCGGGAACCAAAGCAGCAAACAGGCCCCCAGGTCCGGGTCAATAGCTCGGTCCGTCACCTGATTTAGGCAATCCATGACCTCTGCCCAATAATCACCCAGCTGGACGCAGGACCAAAACATGTGACAAAAATCAGCGCCCTCTCTTCCGCACCGCGGGCACTGCGAGTGCGCCCCCCAAAAAAATTGCAATATTTTCACCGGTGTCAAATACGCCCTGTGCAACGTGAAAAATTGCACCAACTGGAACCGGGCATTGCGCGTTCCCTTCCAGGCCCGCCGCACCAGCGTGGACCAGGTAGTCTCGGGGATCGGTTTCTCAAGGTCCAACTCCCACTTGCCCCTCAAGGTGGCAAGAGGCGGCAAGCCTTCCATCGCCAGCCTGCGGTATAGGCAAGTAATGGCCTTGGACGTCCCCGCTGCCATCACTACATATTGGCAACCCGCAGCGACCGGCGGCTCCGAGAGCCCCGCATTCCAGTGCCGCTGAAGGCTCGCTACCAGGGCCGCGTGAAGCAAGAAGTCCCCACGTGGGAGCCCATAGATGTCCTGCAACTCCTGGAACGGCAGCAGCACCCCCTCCCGGAATAAGTCACCCACCATCTGCACACCCAACTCCTCCCAAACAGCCAGCCCAGACCAATCGCCTCCATGCGGGAACGCCGTACACATCCCCAAAGGAATCTCCGGGGCATAGGGGCGAGTTATCGCCGCCCTCCTCTGGCATCGGTTCCAACACAGCCGGAGTGTACGCTCTTCCAACGTGAGCAGGTCAAGGTCCAGCCTCTGCTGTAAGACTATGAAGGCTAGCACATGTCGCGGAATCAGCCTGCCCTGTGGGCCCTCCAGGCCCCGGTATTCTCTGGCAACCGCCTGCGTAAGCCACTGGAGTTGGGCCGCCAGATAGTACCACTCGAAGTCCGGGACTGCCAGGCCCCCTTCCGCCCTCGGCCGCCGCAGGGTGGTCAACGCCACCCGCCTTCTCCCGGAGCCCCAAATGAAGCCCGTGGACATCGCCCTAAGCCGTTGGAAGTACGACGCCGGCACCCATATAGGTAGGGTGCGAAAGTAATAGAGGAGTCGTGGCAACGCCACCATCTTCAACAGCGCCACCCTCCCGGCACACGAAAGCGGGAGTGTACTCCAGAAACTCATGCTGCCCCGCAATCCGCGAATGGCTCTGCCAATGTTCCCCTGCAGCAAGTCCTGCTGGGTGTGGTAGATATTAACCCCCAGATACCGCAGGCAGCCGCCATCCCATCGTACCAGTCCCAGTGACTGGGGGGCCCGACCGCCCGGTCCCAGCGGGAACAAGCATGTCTTGCCCCAGTTGACCTTGAGCCCTGAGAGGCGTCCAAAGGCCTCCAACAAGGCAGTCGCCCCACTCAGTGCTCCCTCGGCATCCGCCAGAAACATCAGCAGATCGTCAGCATACAGGGAGATATAGTGAGCATCCCCCCTTAGGTGAACTCCAGCATAGGAACGCCCCAGCCGGGCATGCGCCGCCAACGGTTCAATAGCCAGGGCGAACAATAAGGGGGAGAGCGAGCAACCCTGCCTCGTTCCCCTCCGCACCGGGTGGGAGGCCGAGATAGTAACCCCCGTCTTCACCCGGGCCGTGGCCTCATTATAGAGCAAGGTGGTCCAGCATACAAAGCCGTCCCCCAGGCCAAAAGCCCGCAGCACTCGGTATAAATAGGGCCACTCCACACTATCGAATGCCTTTTCAATATCGACCGACAGAGTGCAGGCTTCCGGATATATGTCCCGGTCCAGCTCCATCACCCGTAACAAACTTTGCACCGACGTGGCCGTGTTACGTCGGGGAATAAAGCCCGCCTGATCCGGATGGATCAAGGCGGTCATATGAGTCAACAGGCGCAACGCCAGGATTTTGCTCAGGATTTTGTAGTCCACCGTCAACATGGAGAGCGGGCGGTATGCCGTGCGCGCGCCAGCCTCCCCTCCCGGTTTCAGCAGAGGCACCACAATAGCCTCTCGAGCGGAGGCTGGTAAGCGCCCAAGTCGCCAAGCCTCTCCGTAAAGGACTTGCAGCTGCGGCGCAAGCAAATCTGGGCAAGCCGCATAGAACTCGATGGGCAGTCCGTCTACCCTCGGGGTCTTTCGCCTGGCCATTTGCTTAATTGCTGCACGAATCTCGCCCAGGGTGATAGCACCCCCGAGGTCCTTCTCGCTCTCCGGGTCCAGCCGGGGCAGGCGAGCCGCCACCAGAAACTCAGCTAAACCTTCAGGTTCTCCCCGCATGGTGCTGTCATACAGCCTTGCGTAATAACTGGCAAACTGCCTATTAATCTCCTCCTGAGAATAGACCGGGACCCCCCCTGCCTCGACCAGAGACAGTATAGGTGTACCGCGGGCCGTCGGGGACACCAACCATGCCAAAAGAGACCCCACCTTATCCCGTTCCGCATGCGCCCGGGTAAGGTATTCCTTATGATCAAAGCAGCGAAGCTTCTCTACACACACCGCCACGCCCTCCCGTGCCTCCACGACCGCAGGTAGCTCGCCCTCCCCCGCCGGATGCGCGCGCTCAGCCGTCCGCAGTTGGGCCTCCGCCCCCGCTACCTCCTTCAACAAAGTCTTCCGCACGCCAGCGGTGGATGATATACAAACTCCCCGGACCACTGCCTTGAACGCGTCCCATTCCGCCGCCCGGGTCGACGCCGTATCCGCGTTAGTCCTAAAGTACTGCTCTATGCAGCCGCTAACCTCAGCCCGGAAAACCGGGTCCTCCAGCAACAAGGGGTTTAAGCGCCAAGTGGGTATCGCCTGCCGCTGTCTAGACCACTGCAGCACCCCCATGCAAGGGTTATGGTCCGAGATGGTTTTAGCCAAGTACTCACTGTGTCGCATCAGAGTCTGGGCATCCGGGGAACACAATATACTGTCCAAGCGGGCATACAACTCGTGGGGGGCTGAGTAGAAGGAGTAATCCCTATTCCTCGGATGATGCGTCCGCCATGTGTCCACCAACCCCCATGTGTCCTGCCAAGCGCGCCTGCTATTAGCCACCCTACGGACCACCGATTGTGCCAGGGGCGGGTGGGACCTATCCAGCTCAACATCTACCACTGAGTTAAAATCCCCCCCCCCAACACCACCGTCCCCGTCAAATAGGCCTTTATGGTCTGTTATGCTGCAGCTTTCTCTCCTGTCTGTCCATTATGGTCCTGCCTCTTGCCCCTCTGTTCTCTGTTGTCCATGTGCATGGTCCTGTCCCCTCCCTCTTGCTTTCTATGGATTGTTGTGCTGCACTCCCGTCCTGCATGCCCTGTGTGGTGTATTGTGCTGCTGCAAACCCTGATGCCTGCCCTGCAGGGTCGGTTTGGTGCACCTCTCCATGTCCCTCCTGTCCTCTGTTATCCAAGTCCATGTCCCTACCCCATTTCCTTCCATGATCCAATGTACCATACTTGCGAACATTTTGAACTTGGTAAGAGGGAGATTTTGAAAAAAAACTGGGGTATTGATTTTCCCCTTTGAGTTACATTGAAAAAGAGGAGATTGTAGACAGGAGACAGATAAAATAAAGCCCATTTGAGCTTACAAACATTGGACGTTTCCTGGCTGAATTGGGTCTGTTGGCATGTATGGTTGTACTACCATTGCCTCTTCCTTCTGCCCACAATGGTCTATTACATTGCCACAGCCTCTCTTGCAAGTCCTGTATTGTTGGTTTGTTGCCCCTGCCCCCCTTTCCACTGCCCTCCATAGTCTGTTGTGCTGCCACGGCACTTCCTGCCTGCTCAGTGTGGTTAAATTGTTGCCTTTGCACCCACCTACCTGCCTTCAATTTTCAGAGTCGGTGCCCCTGGCCTCTGCCTCTCAACAGTATCCTAATGAACAACTAGATTGCTAACATTCTATATTTATTACAAAAGTGTGGAACGCCTGACGTCATCTTGATGTAATCAAAACTGTAATACCTAGAGCATTTCCTTTAGAAATTACATATATGAGAGGGTCTTATTGGCATCAAAATTATGGTTAGTGCTCTAAAAGACTAAAATAAGGACATATTTTCTGAGTTTTCAAATAGCGAGAAAGCACTTTTAAATTATTTGTTACCTTTATGTTTTTTTATCCAGTTGACCACTTGATTAAATGTTGCACTTAGGGGAGAGGATGTGGTGTTACTTCCAGAACTGCAGACTTTGCAACTGGGGAACCAGGTTGGAGTTTCTGCTTCAGCTCGACATTCTGTGATTCTGGTCAAATCACTTAGTCTCCCCATGTCTACAACCAAAATGAATTTGTTCTTGGGTGATGTAACCAATGCTCATGTAAAGCACTCCAATACCTGACAAGTCTGCACTATATAACACTGCAAAAACACAAAATAATAAGTGTTTTGCACACTTCTGTCATTGGGCTATATTTGGGCTACATCTGGGTGATTTTGGGCTACATTTGGGCTCTTTTGTCTCCGGTGGCCATCTTGGGAGATTTATTTGTTATGAAGTTTCCTAATTTCCTCATGTACTGCAGTCTCCTCAGTAGGAAATGCTTTCAGTTTTTTACTTTGATTCCATCATGAAGGTATTCAGATATGTCACACATTTGCCATAAATTCTGAATGTTAGCACTCTAGTTGCTCATTAGATCACTGTAGTAAAACTACTGTTCACCATGGAAGTCTGCTCCTGGTATTAAAAGTGCATGTTTCAGTCTGCATGTCAGAATTTTTTAATGAAATAGAAGAGGATTTGAGAAGTCACTCAAATTGTGCCCTCATTTTCTTTCTTCAGCATTAATCATAATTTCTATGGCAAAATGAACCCCCTCATTGTGTTCCTTTTTAAATTAAATGTTTTAAGTGTTACCAGTTTATTCCAATCAAGATGGCTTCAGGTGTGCCATACTTTTGTCATAATGAAGACAGTAAGCGCTCTAGTTGTTTTTAAGAACACTCTGGGACATTCTGTCATTGGGCTATACTTGGGCTACATCTGGGTGATATTTGGGCTACATTTGGGCTCTTTTGTCTCTGGTGGCCATCTTCGCAGACTTATTTGTTATGAAGTTTCCTAATTTCCTCATTTACTGCAGTCTCCTCAGTAGGAAATACTTTCAGTTTTTCACTTTGATTCCAAAGAGATTCAGATGTGTCACACATTTGCCATAAATTCAGAATGTTAGCACTCTTTTTGCTCATTAGATCACTGTAGTAAAGCTACTGCTCACCAGGGAAAACTGCTGCTGGTATTGAAAGTGCATGTTTCAGTCTGCTTGTCAGAATTTTTTAATGAAATAGAAGAGGATTTGAGAAGTCACTCAAAATGTGCCCTAATTTTTCTTTCTGCAGCACTAATCATACTTTTTATGGAAAAATGAACCCCCTTATTTTGTTCCTTTTTAAATTAAATGTTTTAAGAGTTACCACTTTAATCCAAGCAAGATGGCTTCAGGTGTGCCATACGTTTATCATAAGTAGGACTGTTAGCGCTCTAGTTGTTCTTTGGAACACTCTGGGAAGCTGCAGTAGAACACAAAGGAATCAACTGACAGTCTCTGCCCTTGTTGGATGTACATGTTTTACTGAGAATGTCAGACTTCATTCTCACATGACTGAGAAAGATAATGTGAATTTACAGAAAATAAGCTCTCAGTTTATCTTATAGATCACCTTCCAAACCTCTGTGGGAAAAGCATGAGAAAATATTTTTCTCTCAATCATGATATCCCAGCAGAAGGCTTTTTCACATGGTGAAATCACCTTAGAACATACCACAATTCCTAAAATGAGTATGGTACCATCAACAAATGATTTATAATGTAACTAAAGTCTTAAAACCTTCAATTAACTGCAATGCTTTTTAATGAGGTGCTATCATGTATATTGGTCCCAAGATGGCTGCTAACGCTTCTTGGATGAAGTGCTGACAGCCAATCAGATCTCAGGATGAGATGTGTGGTTAGGCTCCGCCCACATATATATATGATTTTACTTTTGATTTTCTCAGGAACTACTGAACAGATTGACACCAGACCTGCAAAAGGCACATCCCTGACCTGAGGACTACCTCTCTGCCAAATTTCAAGTAATTCTGTTCAGCCGTTCGGGCTGTACCTTGAACTAAAGCTCCCTATGGAAAATTGCATGGGGAATACGCGTTTTTTCTCAGCCCCCGCTTGACGAATCCCCCCGAGACCTTCAGGGTAGGAGCGGAGCGGAGCGCCCCACCTATTTTGAAAATTTCACGAGGATTCGTCAACCGGCGCCAAAGTTATTCCAAATAGAATGTTGCGGATTTCCTATGGAAACACGGTCCTAACTATAACTATCTACTGGCGACCACCAGTAGATAATATATATATATATATATATATACATATACATATATGTAACCAAAATTACCCAGAAGCTTGAGGCCGCACAACGTAGCAGGTAAGGTTTCAACCTTACCTTACTAGTTTCATTGAAGCCCATTTAGACCCTCCGGTGGGTTCCCTCCGCTGTACACACACTTTAGGACACAGTTCTTTGGCCCTCCATTGAGCCCGTATGAGACTCTGTTGGCATTGAATTGAGTTCACCGCTGCGCTCGTATGAGAGGGGATGTTGCCCTAAATGGGCTTCACTGAAACTACAAATCCCAGCGTGCAGTATAAAAATAAGAACTACCGAGTAGGCACACCAGTAGCCAATAACGACTTCGAAACACGCAGGGGAGGCGTGGTCTTAGCCATAAATTACCTTCCGCTGTCACGGCCTCTGAGGAGAAGCGACAACGGCTTTGAAACGCGTCAGGCCAAGGATCTGAAATGGGATGTGAAGCTGCCAGCATGTTCTAAATAAAAGGTTTAAACCTTACCTGCTACGTTGTGCGGCCTCAAGCTTCTGGGTAATTTTGGTTACATATATATATATATATATATATATATATATATATATATATATATATATATATATATATATATATATAAAGCGATGAGTTCCCAAACTCCAGCAGATAACTGGAACAGGTACAGACCACCACACGCAGAGAGATATGTTTAAAGCAGGTTTATTCTTTCGAGTCAATCGGCATATATATGCAGCATTAATTAAACGACTGAACAATGACCATCATATTATTGTCACCACTTCGGACAAAGGGGGAAATATTGTCATCTGGCCTCAAGAGGAATATATTGCAGAGGCACACAAACAGCTCAGTGATCCCCTTTGTTATGCAAAGACCACACACAAGGAATATAATGCAGCCAAAGATAACATCAAAAAAATCCTTTTTAGATGGAAGAGAGAAGGAATGATATCAGCTGAAGAATTCAAGTTCCTACATGTTGACAATCCTGTACTACCGAGATTATACTTAATCCCCAAAGTGCATAAAAATACTTCACCGGTCCCTGGAAGGCCCATTATATCGGCCATGCAAGGAATTGCAGAACATATCACCCAATACATTGATTACTTTTTGCAGGACATAGTCACGGGTTTGCCTACCTATATCAAGGACACTGGGGACTTTTTGAAAAAGATCAAAAATGTAGTTTGGACTCCGGATTTGATATTCATTACTTTGGATATTGAATCCCTTTATACCAGTATTGAACACCATACGGGATTGAAGGCATTGGAGTACTTCTTAAGCAAAAGACCGATACAATGTTATGGGCATAACAAAATGCTTATAGAACTAGTAACCTGGTGTCTTGACAATAATTATTTTTTATTTGGCAAAAACCTGTTCCTACAAAAGAGAGGAGTTGCGATGGGGGCCTGCTTTTCTCCCAGCTACGCGTGCTTGCACGTAGGCTGGTGGGAGGAGCAGGTCCTCAAGCACACACACAGTTCTGCTTACCATGATCATGTTCTTACATGGCTGCGTTATATTGATGACGTTTTTATTATATGGAAAGGGGACCAACAAAGTGCAATTGAATTTGTTAAAAATATAAACATTAATGAGCAAAATTTAAAATTTACATCTAATATCAACAACCAACAAGTAGATTTTTGGGATGTAAAAATTTACATACACAAAGGGCAAATAGCCACTACTTTGCACCGAAAAAGCACTGCTGGTAACACCACTCTACTTGCCAGCAGTGCCCACCCCAGACACGTCATCAACAATATTCCATACGGAGAGCTTCTAAGACTCAAACGTATCTGCAGCACCGAGGAGGATTTGTCACACTGCACCACACAGGCACTAAATAGATTTAAAGCCAGAGGTTACAAAGACACCATCTTAAAACAAGCCATGGCTAAAATAAAAACGAAACCTAGAGAGGCATTGCTAGATACTAATCCCCTATCCACACAAGCACCAGATTCAGTAGCTAACGATATGGAAGGCACTCCTAGGTTTGGGACTACTTTCAATCGTCAAGAAAGGAAAATCAGATCCATCTTGACACATAGCTGGCCAATACTTTTGACTGATGGGGTTTTAGCCCCCAGATTACCCACAGCTCCCACTATCACCTACAGAAAGGGACCTTCTATGAGGGCACAAATTACGAAAAGCTTTCCGGAACTAAGCAAAGACTTAATGTGGTTGCAACCCCGGCCGGGGTTTGTTAGATGTTCCAGCTGCAGGGCCTGCAAGTTCGGAACAAATACCACGCAATATGCTACCCCCTTCAGCCCAGATATGATTAAAATTAGGGGCACTTACAACTGCAAGACCGAATACGCAGTTTATGTTCTGACATGCACCTGCGGCTTAAGATATGTGGGCAGCACTAAGCTTCAGGTGCATGTCAGAATTCTCCAACATCTTCGAGCTATCGTCAACAACGATACTTCATACCCTGTGGCTAGGCATTTTAAAACAGTCCACAATAACAACTTACAATGCCTTAGCTATTACGTGATCGGAGCAATTCCGAAATTACATAGAGGTGGGGACAGGGATAAATTGTTGAGAAAGCTGGAATCAAAATTAATTTTAGAATTGGACAGCAAGTTCCCCAACGGGTTGAACACTACGGAGGATCTGTATCATTTTTTATGAAATGATACTGAGCAATAAATTACAGACAAAATACCATTAGTAGCATTTTTTACATGTAGCTGCTTCCCTGTGACATTGCCAATTTTTGCCAAAAAAATGTTTTTTATTCTATTCTTAGAATTTGGTATTGATACATCAGATATTAGTGGTACACTTCTTGGGTAAAATAATTTTTTCACTCGTTTTATTTAGTTTTTCACGTTTGATGTATTTTAAAACGATTCAGACATGGTTAATTAAGACATGGTTCAGCCATTTCAATATTCAATATTTTTTATGTTGGGATCAACATTTATAAATAGGACTTCATATTTCGAAGGCATACACTAGACTTATGAGCATTCATGCCATATATTTTACATCAAATGATTGACAAAGGATAACATTAGATTATGTGACGAATTTTATTCATTACATGCGTTATTTGCACATATATCTGGCAAATTGATTATATGAAATGTATTTACATTATAATAGCATAATTTGCACGGCGTAATTTGCACATATTGCAATTGCTTTATTTTGCACATATTTATCAGCAGAGTTTGCACATATTTTAGCATTGATTTGTCACATGTGTCTTATGTTCATGAATCGCCTTTTGTTTCTGTCTATTACACCAAGCTAGCATCTTAAAATTAGTTTTCGCATTCATGCCGTATATTTTTCTATTTTGATATTTGCTTAGCTAACAGTCATGTGTTTCAGATCCTCACATTTGATATTTCAAAAGTAACTCGTTTGTTGATTAGAAGAAAGACTGAACCATGTTGTTGCATTTAGGCACTTAGTAGCTTGTCTATGTTTATTACCCCACGTGGTGTACACAGAGCAGATTTTAAAAAAATGGCAATACAGACACTGACCATCTGTGAGCAAGGGCAACCGCCCGAAACACGTCAGATTTTGTGCATCACCGTTAAATAAACAACATCTTGCCTTATTCCTGGGATTCGTGGTGTCTCTGTTCGCCAAGTTGGAGGTTCAGCGTCATCGAGGTTGTTGAATATATACATATACATATATACACTTTTATTTAGAATTCATTTAAAGATATATCATACTATACAAATTATACCGAAGTCGCGACCCCAGTGTGACTTTTCAAAATGGCTACCGGAATGTGCGGGCCACGAGCTTCGTATAACACGGAGCTGCTCTGTGGAACATCGGGTGTGGATCAATGAACAATAAGGCATGCTGAGGCACATCTGAGGGCTTTAAACTTTTTCCACCAGCAAACAATTCAGGCTCCCATTTGGGATTTCATTTGCGGACTACATGACCCATAAGGACACGCTGCTCAACGGAGCAGCCCATCAGAGGGCGGGAACTGTGTACTTAATGGCTGTGGTTCCGCTGTGCCTGCGAGACTGTCGAGCCTCTGAGGAAAGTGCTAAAGGCACTGAAACGCGTCAGGCAAATCGACGACAAGAAGCTGGAATTTCGAATTGGCATGCTGTTGCTGTTCTTTACCAATAAATGGCTTACTGCTACCTGGTGTGGAGTGCATCTATGCCTAGGGGGCAACTTGGAGCTTTGATATATATATATATATATATATATATATATATATATATATATATATATATATATATATGTGTGTATAGAAAATAAAAAAAAAACATAGGATTGAGGTACATTAGACTTACACATTTTCGTTTAAAAAACCTTTGAAATTCACTGGAAAAACTATAGGTTTCAGGCACGTTATAGTTAGAAATTAGCATTTAAAAAAAAACATAGAAATTCACTATTCTATAGTATAGTATCTGCCTGTGGATTCCTCACTGTCCCACCCGTATCCCCGTTGTCCACCTGTTTCTAAAAAAAAGATGCTTATACTGTTTGGCATGAATGTTTTTAATATGTCTTAATCATGCTTATGTTTTAATAGTGAGAAATGCTTAATCTGTTGCTATTTCTTTATGCCTTTATTGGTTATGTTTTTGTATGGTGTTTCAGGGTTTTGGGCATGGCAGTGGTGTTCGGGCAGTGTAGGGGGTTGTGCTGGGGGTGGTGTTTCAGGGTTTTGGGAAGAGCAGTGGTGATCGGGCAGTGTAGGAGGTCATGCTGCGGGTGGTGTTTCAGGATTTAGGGCAGTGTAGTGGTGTTCGGGCAGTGTAAGGGGTCTTGCTCGTGGTGGTGTTTCAGGGTTTAGGGCAGTGCAGTGGTGTTCGGGCAGTGTAGGGGGTCGTGCAGGGGGGTGGTGTTTTAGGGTTGAAGGCAGTGCAGTGGTGTTCGGGCAGTGTAGGGGGTTGTGCAGGGGGGTGGTGTTTCAGGGTTTAGAGCAGTGCAGTGGTGTTCGGGCAGTGTAGGGGGTCGTGCAGGGGGGTGGTGTTTCAGGGTTAAGGGCAGTGCAGTGGTGTTCGGGCAGTATAGGGAGTAGTGCAGGGGGGTGGTGTTTTAGGGTTTAGGGCAGTGCAGTGGTGTTCGGGCAGTGTAGGGGGTCATCCTGTGGGTGGTGTTTCAGGGTTTAGGGCCGTGCAGTGGTGTTCGTGCAGTGTAGGGGGTCGTGCTGTGGGTGGTGTTTCAGGGTTTAGGGCAGTGCAGTGGTGTTCGGGCAGTGTAGGGGGTCGAGCTGGGGCTGGTGTTTCAGGGTTTAGGGCAGTGCAGTGGTGTTCGGGTAGTGTAGAGGGTCGTGCTGGGGCTGGTGTTTCAGGGTTTTGGGCAGAGCAGTGGTGTTCGGCAGTGTAGGGGGTCGTGCTGAGGGTGGTGTTTCAGGGTTTTGGGAAGAGCAGTGGTGTTCGGGCAGTGTAGGGGGTCATGGTGCGGGTGGTGTTTCAGGATTTAGGGCAGTGCAGTGGTGTTCGGGCAGTGTAAGGGGTCTTGCTAGGGGTGGTGTTTCATGGTTTAGTGTGGTGGTGTTCGAGCAGTGTAGGGGGTCTTGCTACGGGTGATGTTACAGGGTTTAGGGCAGTGCAGTGGTGTTCAGACAGTGTAGGGGGTCTTGCTGGGGGTAGTGTTTCAGGCTGTAGGGCAGTGCAGTGGTGTTTGGGCAGTGTAGGGGTCGTGCTGCGGGTGGTGTTTCAGGGTTTAGGGCAGTGCAGTAGTGCTTGGGCAGTGTAGGGGGTCGTGCTGGGGGTGGTGTTTCAGGGTTTAGGGCAGTGCAGTGGTGTTCAGGCAGTGTAGGGGGTTGTGCTGGGGTGGTGTTTCAGGGTTTAGGGCAGTGCAGTGGTGTTCGGGCAGTGTAGGGGTTCGTGCTGGGGGTGGTGGTTTAGGGTAGTGCAGTGGTGTTTGTGTAGTATAGGGGTTCATGCTTGGGGCAGTGTTTTAGGGTGTAGGGTGGTGCAGTGGTGTTTGTGTAGTGTAGGGGTACATGCTGGGGGTAGTGTTTTAGGGTTTAGGGTATTGCAGTGGTGTTTGTGTAGTATAGGGGTTCATGCTGGGGGAAGAATTAGGGTTTAGGGCAGTGCAGTGGTGTTTGGGTAGTGTAGGGGGTCGTGCTGGGGGTAGTGTTTTAGGGTTTAGGGTAGTACAGTGGTGTTTGGGTAGTGTAGGGAGTCGTGCTAGCGGAGTGGCTTAGGGTTTAGGGTAGTGCAGTGGTGTTTGCGTAGTGTAGGGGGTCATGCTGGGGGTAGTGTTTTAGGGTTTAGGGTAGTACAGTGGTGTTTGGGTAGTGTAGGCGGTCGTGCTGGGGGTAATGTTTTAGGGTTTACGGTAGTGCAGTGGTGTTTGTGTAGTGTAGGGGGTTGTGTTTTAGGGTTTAGGGTAGTGCAGTGGTCTTTGGGTAGTGTAGGGGTCGTGCTGGGGATAGTGTTTTAGGGTTTAGGGTAGTGCAGTGGTCTTTGGGTAGTGTAGAGGGTCGTGCTGGGGTAGTGTTTTATGGTTTATGGCAGTGCAGTGGTGTTCCGGTAGGGTAGGGGGTCATGCTGGGGATGGTGTTTTAGAGTTTAGGGCAGTGCAGTGGTGTTCGGCAGTGTAGGGGGTCATGCTGGGGGTGGTGTTTTAGGGTTTAGGGTAGTGAGGTGTTCGGGTAGTGTGGGGGATCGTGCTGGGGGTGGTGTTTCAGGGTTTAGGGCAGTGCAGTGGTGTTCGGGCAGTGTGGGGGGTCGTGAAGGGGGTGGTGTTTCAGGGTTTAGGGCAGTGCAGTGGTGTTCGGGCAGTGTGGGTGTTCATGCAGGGGGGTGGTGTTTCAGGGTTTAGGGCAGTGTAGTGGTGTTCGGGCAGTGTGGTGGGTCGTGCAGTGGGGTGGTGTTTCAGGGTTTAGGGCAGTGCAGTGGTGTTCGGGCAGTGTAGAGGGTCGTGCAGGGGGGGTGTTTCACGGTTTAGGGCAGTGCAGTGGTGTTCGGGCAGTGTAGGGGGTCGTGCTGGGGCTGGTGTTTCAGGGTTTAGGGCAGTGCAGTGGTGTTCGGGCAGTGTAGGGGGTCGTGCTGGGGCTGGTGTTTCAGGGTATAGGGCAGTGCAGTGGTGTTCGGGCAGTGTAGGGGGTCGTGGTGGGGCTGGTGTTTCAGGGTATAGGGCAGTGCAGTGGTGTTCGGGCAGTGTAGGGGGTCATGCTGGGGCTGGTATTTCAGGGTTTAGGGCAGTGTAGTGGTGTTCGGGCAGTGTAGGGGGTCGTGCTGGGGCAGGTGTTTCAGGGTTTAGGGCAGGGCAGTGTAGGGGGTTGTGCTGGGGCTGGTGTTTCAGGGTTTAGGGCAGTGCGGTGGTGTTCGGGCAGTGTAGTGGGTCGTGCTGGGGCTAGTGTTTCAGGGTTTAGGGCCGAGCAGGGGTGTTCGGGCAGAGTAGGGGGTTGAGCTGGGGTGGTGTTTAGGGTTTAGGGCAGTGCACTAGTGTTCGGGCAGTGTAGGGGGTCGTGCTGGGGTTGGTGTTTCAGGGTTTAGGGCAGTGCAGTGGTGTTCGGGCAGTGTAGGGGGTCGTGCTGGGGTAGTGTTTTAGGGTTTAGGACAGTGCAGTGGTGTTCGTGCAGTGTAGGGGGTCGTGCTGGGGTAGTGTTTTAGGGTTTACGGCAGTGCAGTGGTGTTTGTGTAGTGGGCAGCGCATGCGATTCGTCACTAGGCGAAACCTAAAAAGCATTGCACCAAAAAAAATCTTTATATATCTGTGCGGGAGCTAACTACTCAAGTACAAGCTTGGCTCCAATTGGCTGCCAACACTTCTATCCAGGAAGTGTTTGCAGTCAATTAGACCCAAGGTTGTGCCTGTGTAGTTAGGTCCCGCCCAGATATATAAAGATTTTTTTCCTTTAATGTCTCAAAAACTACTGAACGGATTTACACCATTTTAAAAATGGTCGCTTTATGAACCAAGCACTACCTTTTTGCCAAATTTGGTGTAATTCTGTTAGCAGTTTCAGCTGTAACCGTGTCTACAGTTTCCTATGGGAAATTGATTTTTTGACCTTTATTTTTTTAATTTCTTAGGAAATACTGAACGGATTTACACCATTTTAAAAAAAGGTCTCTTTCTGAACCAAAGGTTACCTTTTTGCCAAATTCGGTGTAATTCCGTTCAGCAGTTTGGGCTGTAGTCGTGTCTAAAGTTTCCTATGGGAAATAACATGGAGAAAACACATTTTGGGACCCCCTTTTTTCTCAGCCCCCACTTGGTGAATCACCCAGAAACTTTCAGGATAGGAGCTTACCGGAGCGGGTCACAAGTTTTGAAAATTTCGCGAAGATTCGTCCACCGGCGCCAATGTTATTGGGAAAAGAAAAAACGCTTTTCCTATGGAAACTAGGTCCTAACTATAACTATCTACTGGCGACCGGCAGTAGATAATATATATATATATATATATATATATATATATATATATATATATATATATATATATACACATATCAAATATCAAACACAACACTCCCTTGCTTTTTCGGCAGAAAGTCAGCACACACGGCTTATCAGGCAAGCACTGCCCTTTATTCAGACCTTCGGCATGACGCGATTCGTTAATACAAACTTCTTCAGATGTCGATAATTACAGCTGGTTCCCCCGACCACCTTTCAAACCAACGATGCCCTTCTGCGATTGGCCAAGGCATCACGGTCATAGTAAAACATGGAGTGACTTGAACTCAACCGTGTAAGTCCGTGTGGAGCAGACACCAATTGTAAGTACTGGTCCCAGTAGGCGGTGTCCACTCCTCCCCCATGCTTGCCTTTTGATGTTATGGTGGGTGGTGAACAGCTCCCCTGATCCCTCACCTCGCCGCTACAATCCTGAGATGAAGCATATTGGTACCGCCTAAGTAAGCGGCAGCCTCCCACTGAGTCGCAGTCCATCACTGATGGTTTAGGCACAGATTCCAGGTAAGTGGGGTTCCGGCGTTACCAAAATGTCTTTAGTACACCAAAGATTGCCACCAAAACTGCCATTTTTTCACCAGTCCCGCTCCCCAAAGATAAAGCAGGCGCCGACACCGTGGATAATCCAATACCAAAGTTTATTTTACAAGGAGGCTCTTACGTGTTTCGGTGGACTACCGGCTTGCTCACACAATCGGGCGCCATTACGGTAAGTCATTATATGATTCATCACTGAGTGGTTGTCATGGCAACCTGGATAGCATCATAGACATAAAAAGTCGCTGTTTCTCGTATGAATTGTAGTTTTAATATACTTTTTAATCTTTTCTTAATGTTCGTAACTGTTTCACTGTATGCTTTGATGGTTTCTGATACACCAATTTAAGCTCATTTGAAGAGTCCAGGCAGTCAACAATTTATCATGTATGCACTTAATCACTCATCTTTGCTTCTAGCATCCATTGATTCACTGACTGACTCAATCCTGCATTCACCCACTCAACCATACACAATAGAATACACAAACTCAACAAATATATGCAAGAAAAAGAAAAGAAAAATAGTAAAAAGTAAAAAGTAAACATGGCAGTGAGTGGTCATCTTGGAACAGTACTGTGGATAATGTGTCATTCTCATTACATTCCAACATGGATGCCATGCTTAGACAAAACATGCCAGCCATCTTGTAATGGTCAAACAAAGATACGCTATGGACAACACTATTCAGAAATGGCCACTCACTGCTACGTTTATTTTTTGACTTAATAGGTCTGGCCTAAAGACAGCTTTAGCTATCTTCCCAGCTTTTTGTTTTCCAAAAACAAATCAGAGTACAAATCCCTGTGCTTTTAGTCACTCACTGAGCAATAAAGCCAATGACTGAAGTTAGGCGACTCACTGCTGAATAATGTATCTGCGGAAGCCAAACATGTATGACGCTACACATACAAATGGATAGAGAGAGTTAACACAAAGCTCTCCTATTTATATGTATAAAGTCATTTTTTAAGGCTTTTTTATTACAAGAGTGTGGCTGACAGCTTAAGGAGTTAGGTCCGCTCTATAAAGTACTTAATGCACACAGAGCTCAATATTACAGATAGCAACATAACCCTACCTTACCTTTGAGTATCACATGCAGGCGTAAATGTTTCAAATTAACTGTCTACAGGCATTAACACACTGTATTAACAATTCATCCTAAAAGGACAATTGGTTTTTCACATAAAATACGCTAGGCCTACTATCATTGTTGTGACTTTTTATAATAGGCATATCTGACCTATGGCATCCAACATACTTTCTGCCACAATCACCCAGTCAGGATTGTCCTTGTTAAAACTTGCTTGCCTCCATAACCAACTTAGGGTCTGATTTGAAGTTTGACAGATAGGTTCCATTGTCACAATCATGACGCATCAGATAGGTTCCAGTGTCACAATCATGACGCATCAGATAGGTTCCATTGTCACAATCATGACGCATCAGATAGGTTCCAGTGTCACAATCATGACGCATCAGATTGGTTCCAGTGTCACAATCATGACGCATCAGATAGGTTCCAGTATCTCAATCATGACGCATCAGATAGGTTCCAGTGTCACAATCGTAACGCATCATATAGGTTCCAGTGTCACAATCATGACGCATCAGATTAGTTCCAGTGTCACAATCATGACGCATCAGATTAGTTCCAGTGTCACAATCATGACGCATCAGATAGATTCCAGTGTCACAATCATGACGCATCAGATAGGTTCCAGTGTCACAATCATGACGCATCAGATTAGTTCCAGTGTCACAATCATGACGCATCAGATTGGTTTCAGTGTCTCAATCATGACGCATCAGATAGGTTTCAGTGTCTCAATCATGACTCATCCCGTCTGCCTTATGATAAGTGCTTTATATGAAAACAAACACTACTTTCAACAGCTGACCAAAGGTTCAACACATCAATCCCTATTGTATCTAATTAATTATCCTGTGCATCTGCTTCCGGTACTTGATGCCGTTGAGCGCCGCTGGCATCCAGAAAGATCAAATTACTTTGGAGTGGAAGGTGCACCAGAAAGGGAGTCAAAATAGTAGGTTTTGGTCCATTAGTTTGCTTTATTTGTGAGAGAAGTAAAAACGGCCATCAGCCAAAGTGCTTTATATCCCTGGGCACTTGTAATTAGGCGGATGGGATATCCATCCCATTTGTGATAGAGGAACCCTCTTGAAACCTGTCAATCAGGCCTTAGTCCTACTGTACTAAGAAGAGCCTCTCTCACAAACAACGTGAGTTATATGCTCAGGAAATTCCATACATGTAAAGTGCATAGCTTCAACCCCTGGGATTGTCAGAAGGGGTACCCAACACCAACACCCCAGACAAGTAGGATAAACTCTGAGATTCAATGTAAAATATACCTACTTACAAGCTTTGTCACATGTAATAAAAATCCACCCTAAAGGACTATTGTTGTAAGCTGTAATTCAGGCCATGAAATGAGTTCTATCGCTGAAAGCATGGCTAGGCCGAATGAGTAAAACTGCGCGTATGCCTGTTGACCTCAGCGAAATATTAACATAAATGAATATACACTGCATTAAGGTTTTCTTTTCTGTTATGATTCGAGTCATCCACATATCATTTGAAGGATAATTTACTTGTTCAAAGCTTCTGATGAAGGAGAAAGAATGGCATTATTCGCCTGTGTGATACCTGGTTTCTCTCAATGCAAGACAGGCAATAACATCCTTCTTTCAGGTATAGTTTTAATTGCACTTCAGTGCCACAGGGGCCAGTATGATATATGTATGGGGTCAAGCTGAGCCATCAATCAATCAGGGTTCTTATAGAACACGACTAATTGCCCGTTCGAGTCTCAAGTCGCCTCAGGGTGGGTTCTGCAGTTAATTCTAAAAGCCAGGTCAGTCGAAGAGCCAGGCCTTGAGGTCCTTCCTGAACTGAGGCAGTTGAAGACGTCTTTTCACTGTTGTCAGTCAAACCAATGTACCGTTGTTAGGTGCTTTTTTTAAGTACTGAAAGAGTTGACGGAAAGCATTGATCTCTTAGACACCCCTTCTGCCTTTAAGCCCATGCAACCGCTGACGGAAAGCATTGATCTCTTAGAGAGCCCTTCTGCCTTTAAGCCCATGCAACCGCTGACGGAAAGCATTGATCTCTTAGAGACCCCTTCTGCCTTTAAGCCCATGCAACCGCTGACGAAAAGCATTGATCTCTTAGAGACCCCTTCTGCCTTTAAGCCCATGCAACCGCTGACGGAAAGCATTGATCTCTTAGAGGCCCCTTCTGCCTTTAAGCCCATGCAACCGCTGATGGAAAGAATTGATCTCTTAGAGACCCCTTCTGCCTTTAAGCCCATGCAACCGCTGACGGAAAGCATTGATCTCTTAGAGAGCCCTTCTGCCTTTAAGCCCATGCAACCGCTCCTTCCGTATTGAATGAGCATCAGTACAATCACTATCACAGTAAGCACACCACAGAATAGCAACAGTACAACTACAGCATAAAAATATAAAATTAAAACTCTACAATCTTACTAGTACAGTACAACACTACATTACAACACTAACACTGTAGTACTACAACTGCAGTGCTACAACACTACAACAGTACACATACATGAACAGAACTAAAACAGTACAACCTAGAAAAACAAACCAAAAAAAACCCATAATCGGTGGAACACTCAAACTAATTTCAGCCATTGGTAATTATTAGGGGCAATGCTCCAGCCTATTCTTTGTTACTTAGCCCTTCATTCAAGACTGAAACTAGCCACATGCAAATTCAAATTGATTCTGCTCATGTAGAAACAGTCCAGCCTGAACCAAGTTGCCAACACAAGCAACTTGCAAGCTTTGATCTCACCAGTTACAGACCAATAATACAGGCAGCACAAAGATGTTCTACAACAAATATGAGTTTTTAATATTGGCCTGCCCTTAAATCAACTCCATAATATTGGGTCCCCTACTTTAAAAATAAATTATTCAGCTTTTGTAAAAAAAAAAAACATACAAGTTAGATTACATCAACTCAGGGCGCCAACAATACACAGAATAAAACACAGATAATACAATTAAAAGAGACAAGAAAGCTTCAGATCTAGGCCAGCCCCACCCTCATTACTTAATCAGAGCTTGATATGAGCCAGACTGCGGCCTTTAAGAACCTAAGGACATACCATACCATAGTCCTTATAAGCATTGATAAGAAGGTAAAAGTAGGGCGCATTTGTTTAAAATTCACTTTTTAAAAATGTATAAAGTAAGTCTTTCTCAGCACCTCGAAATTACTGCAGAACATTTAAAAGTGGAGCATGTCCTGTGGAGGCTTGCCGTCCTAGTAACAGGGCAGCAGAGTATCACCTTTTTTAATCCCTCGTGAATGCACAAGAAGAAGGTGGAATAAATTAAAGAGAAATCTGGTCAGTAAAAAACAATCATACGAGCTAGTAATCCCTAAGAGATAGGGTTCCATAGCTTGTACAGCTTTCAGGATGATAAATCTACGTACACTGGGCATCCTTAGCTCGCATGCTTTCCTGTCCGCCAACCGCTGTCTAAAAAAGGACTCCGTTGCCCAGAGCAGGTCTTTCCTTCTAATTGTACCCGGGTTGCTAAAGAGAGTCACTCTTCTTAGACTACCCATATGTATTTTAACCAGAGAGGATATGATGAACATGGTCTAGGGCTATGCAATACCGTAGTGTCTCTTTATTTAGGACACTCCTGTTCCTTAACCATACTTTAAGCCAACAGGATAGGGGGCAAAAAGACAATGTCTGACAAGTAGGACATACCCAGTTCTTCATGTATTACAAAGGTGGAGTTTCCCTGGGGTACACATAGAATTCTTCTCAGGAACCTATTTTCAACTCTTTGGAGCTCATCATGAAAGATGTAGCCTGGGATTTCACTACCATATGCCACCTGTGCAATACACTTGGCACTATAAATCTGCAGGTGTGCGTCTATCAGATTTTTGCCCAGACTGCAAAATGAAAAATGGCCACGTTTGTCCGTAGGCCTCCACCCTGCTTACTTTTTTAATGGAATCTAATTTAACTCGGTGTCCAGCATGACCTCCAAATAGTAAAAGACACTACTCTTGGGAACTGGAATACACCCAACATTAAAATTAAAGTGCTTACTTGAGCTATGTCCCAGCTGCATCACGTAAAGCCTTGGAGTTATTTACTAACAGGTCACGGTCTGCCATAAACGTCATGAAGGAGTTAAGAAGAGTTTGCAACCCCCTTGCAGTCCTAGCCATAAGGACAGCGTTATCGCATACAGTAAAACCAGCAGACCACACCGTCCCACCTGTGGAAAATCAGCCTGAGTAGCTATCAGTTCCTTCTCCAAGTTGTTAATGTATAGGTTAAATAAAAACAGGGCCAATATACAGCCCTGTCGCACCCCTCTCTGGCTAGGAAACTGATGGGTCACCTTACCGTCATTGATATAACATAGCTTCACCTTGGGATTCCTGTGAAGCTCTTGTTAAAAAAAGGATGATATTTTTATCTACCCCATACACAGTAGGGCCTCCCATAACTTGCTTCTATTTACCCGATCAAAGGCACAGGACAGGGCCATGAAGGCCAGATAAATTGTACCAGGACTGAAAACTGTGTACTTGTTTGCAAGCTGATACAGGTACAAACATTGGTCCACTGTTGACTTCCCAGGACGGAAGCCATATTGTATGTCTGCTAAGATATTATTATCATCTGCCCATGAAGTTAGCATGTCCAGGAGAATGTTTCCACCACCTTCACCATAGAGTCCAGCAGCGAAATTGGCCTGTAACTGAGGCTACTATCCCAATTGCCTTTTTTTAAAACTGGGACGATGGTTGATGTAGCCCAAGTGCTGGGCGGGTTGCCTCTTATGGCTGTGTTAATAATTGAACACCCAGAGCTGAGGATTGGATATAAAAAGGTCCAGGGGAATACCATCAGGTCCAGGAGCCTTTTTTCGTGACAGCCCCTCAATACCCTTTCTAACTTCGCCAGCTGAAATAACAAGAGCCGCTTTTCCTTCTCACTTATGATCAGCTATACTCGCATCTATTGAGATTCTAAACATTTCCTCGAAATCATCCACCCATTCTTCTTCTATGATGTGTGCGTCCAGAACCCGTGCAGCATCACCTACCAAAAGTGGGCTGTTAACGATGCTCTAGAACGTTTCGCAGTTTTTTAGATTGCTAGCTTCAGACAGCCTGCTCCATGCCTCATCCCTCAATTTGCCATTACGCCTAGCTAATTCTGCTTTATATAGCCCGCTTTAACAAATGCCGGATCTCTTGTTTTGGTGCCCAGTGCACCCTCAGTTTCGTGGCCACCCTAGAGCAATCCCAATCAAACCATCTCAAGCCTTGATCCAACGGATATCTGGATGGGGACCATAATAATTCCCCAATGGTATGTGAGATGTCTATGTAGGCCTCGAGAATGCGACCCGGGCTGCTCCTTTACACAAATATCTAGTTCCCTTTGCACCTAGCAAGGAGGGACTTGTGAAAAAGGTCCATAATTATCTGTGCCCACCTTAACCTTCTACCCTGATCTGATGCCTTGAAAGACCCCTTGGCTACAGTCATCCTAGATTTCCCTAAAGGGGGCCAGTAGATCGTAACACATAGCAGGTTGTGGTCACTATAAATGCTATCTTCAATACAAAAATTTGACAAAAAAGAATAAAAAGGATGTAAAACAAAAATAACATCTATGATAGATACACTCCTCATCTCTGTAAAAGTGGGAATGAGAGGTTTCCTGCCTCGGTTCAGTAGGCCCAATGCCATGGTCAGATCAAACTCATTGGCTAGGTTACTGAGAATGTCTCCCTGCTTCTTACGTTCTACATGCATGTCCATTAAACAAGGGCAACCTATATCAGAGGGGTTAGGCACGGTTGGGTCCTCGCATAGGTGAAGATTAAAATCTCCTGCAATAATAAGACAGCCATTGTGAAGGACGATAGGGCTCATATCACTTAAAAAGGATGGATCATGTACAGAATATCGAGTGCCAGATTATCAAGTAACACAAATATTGGGACATAAATATCGTTGTCAAAAATATCGAACTCCTATCTTTATAATGGTAATACAAAAATAGCAGAAAAAAATATCGTTGTTAAAAATATTGAAGTACAAAATATTGTTTTTTTATATGTTTAAAAAATAATGTAAAATAAATTAAATTATACATTTAACTTTAAACAATTATGAGTAATACATTTAATTGAAAAATAAATTAAATATACTTAAATAAAATGTAATATATATTTAGTTAAAAATAATTTATCAATAATAATTTTAATTAATTATGACATGTTGGAAATATATAAAAAATTATAAATAAATATAAATATACATACACACATCAAACATTTAAAAAAAGCAATAATCTAAATTAAAATATTACTATTTTTAAATCTACATTTTACACTACATTTAGTGCAACAGTAGGGAAAGTGTTGGATAGTAGAGGGGAAAAAATTACTATTTCCACTCCAGCGAGTGCAACAGTAGGGAAAGTGTTGGATAGCAGAGGGAAATAATTTACTATTCTCACTCCAATGAGTGCAACAGTAGGGAAAGTGTTGAATAACAGAGGGGAATAATTTACTATTCCAACTCCAATGAGTGTAACAGTAGGGAAAGTGTTGGATAGCGGAGGGATACAAATTACTATTCCCACTCCAGCGAGTGCAACAGTAGGGAAAGTGTTGGATAGCGTAGGGGTAAAAATTACTATTCCAACACCTGTGAGTGCAACAGTAGGGTAAGTGTTGGATAGCGGAGGGAAATAATTTACTATTCCCACTCCAGCAAGTGCAACAGTAGGGAAAGTGTTGGATAGCAAAGGGATAAAAATGACTCTTCCCACTCCAGCGAGTGTAACAGTAGGGAAAGTGTTGGATACCATATGGGTAAAAATTATTATTTCCACTCCAGCGAGTGCAACAGTAGGGAAAGTGTTAGATAGCGGAGGGATAACAATTACTATTCCCACTCCAGCGAGTGCAACAGTATGGAAAGTGTTAGATAGCGGAGGGATAACAATTACTATTCCCACTCCAGCGAGTGCAACAGTAGGGAAAGTGTTGGATAGCGGAGGGGATAAAATTACTATTCCCACTCCAGCTAGTGCAACAGGAGAGAAAGTGTTGGATAACGAAGGGAAATAATTTACTATTGCCACTTCAGTGAGCGCAACAGTAGGGAAAGTGTTGGATAGCGGAGGGGAATTATTTACTATTCCCACTCCAATGGGTGCAACAGTAGGGAAAGTGTTGGATAGCGGCGGGGATAATATTACTATTGCCACTCCAGTGAGTGCAACATTAGGGAAAGTGTTGGATAGGGGAGGGGTAAAAACTACAATTCCCACTCCTGCGAATGCAGCAGTAGGGAAAGTGCTGGATAACGGAGGGGTACAAATTACATATTACAGATATCTGGAGAAATAGCGCTGGCGTTATAAAAGTTCAATACCAACAAATGATCAGTCCCCTTAGAAAATAACAACACCTGTAAACAAGGATTATTGGTAGGCAACACTGTCAAGCTACAGCGTACTGATAGAGAGACAATTTACATGCCCTCCCTTCGATCTTTCTAACCTGGATGGGATGGCAGGCACAAAGAAGGACTTATATCCCTCTAGAAAAAGACTGTTTGGATTAGACCATGCCTTCTGGAGACATATCACTGGTTCCATCCCCCTAAGTCAATAACAGAAGTCCAGTGTTTCCAGGGGGGTAAATCTGTCAAATAGAGGCATATCATAGGTCAACATCTGACTAGCAGGCTGCAGGTGAGCAGAATGAGCAGGAACCCACCATTGCTTGCCTCATCATGTCACCTCACCCGCGGGACTAAAAAAATACCCAAACACAGGGTCACAATGGATGAGACGGCACCACGGGTTTTGCTCTGTACATGCGTGCAAGATCCTCTCTGCCAGGTGAAGTCTGTTGAAATTAACAATAACACAGTCTCCTTCCATGTATTTTGTGGAACTTCCAACCCAAGAAACTATGCACACCATATTGATGAATCTCTCCAGTCTAAGGCCCAGGGTCGGATTGCTGTGCAGCCAATGTAGAACTTTATTCTTTAGTTGGTCAAAGTCTTCAGTGGCACCCGTGGAAAGCGCCGGGATGTTCCCAAGTACCACTACATACAGAGCGGACTCTGGAGGAAGGTGTAAAACAGGTAACCTATGCCTCTGGCACTGACCCGCAGAGTCTACTGCCCGATTCTCTGTGCAAGCCTCCCACCTCCTGATGTCTCATCCAAAGAAGAGTTGGCTAGGCCTAGGCAAACTTTAGGATACTTGGGTTTTGGAGCCATCCTTACCCTCATTGGTGTCTGTCCTTGAGCAATTTAAATCCATCTGCGACCAGGGGCAAGGAGTGTCGCTACCCTGCACAGTATTTAGAGAGGATAAGTGCATCTGTCCATTGGCTCCAGGATCAGCTATGCTGGCTAATGCTCCCCCTCCGTCTACTCAAAATGCCATGGTCCCCCGTGGTGTTATGCTGGCCGATCCTCAAAAGCTCCAATTGTATAGTAGCTAGGCAATGCCTAATAGGACCTAATTTGAGATCCATACTTGCCAGCAACAAACCCATCCAGCTATCGATCATTGCTACCATATCTTCCTTGGTCAGGGTTTGCAGGTTGCAGTTTGCACAATGCACTACCCCCCTCCGCCCTTGGGCGTTTTGCTTTATTCAATGTCAGGGGCCCTTTCCTTTTCACTTCTGGACCTCCCCATGTTCAAATGCTCCCTGTCTGGAGGGTGAGCCCTGTGCTCTTACGTCAAGCATACGGGCCAGATGGTCCAGCCCCAGTATTTATGACTGTCACTTCATTAGGGCCAGAACCACGATCCACCCCCGGGCTAGTCGGTCTTCCAGGTGGACTTAAAAGCCCTACGTCTGGCTGGGCGAACTGGACCAACCGAGCATGATCAGCAGTCTGAACTTTTGACAAACTAGATGGACTGGAGGGAGGGAAAGTTACAGGGGAGCGAGAAAGGAGCCGGCCCACCAACTCAATCTTTTGTCCATAATCACTGCCACTCTAAGGAAAAAAAGAGTACATCCTGGAAGCTGATCGCCCTGGGGCACCTGCAGCAGGGCACTTACAATTTCCCATGGCGCTCTGGTAGGGGTAAGGTAGGGGCTCACAACAACTGAAAAGCTATACAGACAAGATCACACAGTACCAATATCAACGCCCAGGAGTTAGAGCCTTCTCCTACCTGCTCAAGCTAAAAGACATTGTTGAAGATCCCCCGAGCTACTTTGATGGCCGCTCCTCCCCACGTCAGAGACCTCTGCCGCAGGACTCCGCTTCGAACCTACTACTACAGGATACGTGCATGAGAGCCAAGAGGGTTGGCCTAGCCCAGACTCCTCCATGCTCTGATGGACGTGGATGGGTCGGCCCTTAGCCCGGGCTTTGCCTGGATGCGTCCCGCGCCGCAGGAGGCAGACAGCACTTTTTTTTAGCAGGCATGGCTCAGGCTTGAACTTAGGCTCCCCCTCCTCGCCTTGCAGGTTTCTTCTGGGAAAACGAGACCCTTGTCAGGAATTTCCACTGAGCGTCCCATGCCGTGGGAGGAAAATATCAATTTCTAGCATGCGTGTGCATGAACTCAGGCTCCTCCTTCTCGCCTTTCAGTGTTCTCCTGGGACACCGTGTCCGTTGCCAGGAATTTCCACCGAGCATCACTCGATATTATCATATTGAGTAATAAAACGTGGTCAAGGTAAGCAGATGTGGAGTTAAGAAAAGCAAATCTATTCTACCCTTCACCCACTCACCATAAATAATATGTCGGTCGTTGGTTTTCAGTACATGATATTATTGACGTTAATATATTGGCATACAGTGGCTGAGCATATCTTTTGCACCTAGGGTGTCTAACATAAAAAAAAACATAAAAAGCGATGAGTGGAATGCTTGAATAATCCTAACCTTCCACTATTCATCAAGGCTGCATTCTAGTTCATCATGATCTAGTCCATTATGCCACTCTAAAAAAGATGAATTTCTTCTACTTTATCACCTTCTATTTTCTTTCATGTTCTTGCTTCCACTAGCTTTATGTTTCTTCTTTTTCTCTTTCTTCGGATTATCTGTTTTTCTATTTTCATTCCATTATTTACCAAGGATAATCTTCTTAAAGCAATCGCTTCATGAATCATTTTGTGATATGATAGTGACGTTTATAATTGAGGCCCGACTGCAGACATATATTTATTTTTAGAGAGCCATGAAGTCTGCATTTGCCAAACCAAATGTTTTATTGCAAATGGTACTAGTTAAGGGAGCAATGTAAGTCTTAAAAAATAACTTTTGAATGTTCTTGATTATGGACATCAACCAGTCGACCTCTGCTCGAGATAGTGGAAGCATTTTCTACTTTGGCTGTCAAAATGAGACCAGTGTCATCCCATGAAACTCATGATAATGAGACAACAAGCCCAAATAATATACACACCTCTAAGATGTGATTTATAAATAAAAGCAAAGGGAAAAAACTGATCCTAGGGAACCTCACAGGTAAACCTTTCCAGAAACAGCTCTTGATCTGTACTATTGCATGCTCGCGGTATCATGACTGGGGTACTCTGGAGTAGGACTGGGGTACTCTGGGGCGATGCTAAATTACTTGTCCTTTATTTATCCTTTTCTGACCCCTAAACTAGGCAGCTGCTCCAGATCGCTGTCTAATAACAAGATGCTTTCACTATGGGAAAGCTTGGAGACCCCTAGTACAGAAAAACATAAGGGGCTTCTGCGCTCACTGGTGCTGAGACAGAATATCAAGTAGGAAATGTCGACATACACAAATATCGAGTCAGAAATTTCGACAGCAAAAATATCGTAGTCAAGAATATCAAATTTAAGGTAAGAAATAGCGTTTTTAAAAATATAAAAGTCATTAATGTTTTAAAAAATATAGATTTTTTAAATAATGTAATGTATTTTAGTTTATATGTTGAATGTATGTGATGAATGTTTTTTTGTATAAGTATTATCTATGTTTTTTAATATATGTGTTATTGTAAATAAAATTATTTTTTTAGTTCTGTAGTAGGTTGTGGGTTTATAGGGGAATAGGGTGGGAAGTAATTTAATTATAATAATTATTTTTAGGTCGAGCCTAGCGTAGCGCGCATGCCCTGCACTAGGATAAAACGACCTCTTGGAATCGCTCTTGACTTCCGGCCTAGGGCTTGCGGTTATGAGCAGCGTTGCGCGCGCACGCACCACTCGACTTGCGGGACGCTGCAGCTGCATTCGCGGCCGCACTTGTCTAATTAGCTTCATCTTTCACTTTTGTGCCTTCTTGTTATTGTTTGTTCTTCTCCACTGGGACAAGACCTGTCCCCTAAAACTGCATCCTTTTTGGAGGTGTGTCCTTCGCTTTCCCACCCTGACACAGACATGCACCAATGCGCTTGTTTCCAAGACCTGGTTATCACAATTACAAACCACCATCATGAGACATTTGAGGTCCAAGCTTGAGAGGGGGGTACTCAAGATGGCCGCAGTTGTCACTATTCCAAATCCTGGCAGGACCTGCTCAGTCTTTCAGCCTCTTAATTTCAAGAGACACAGTACATTTAAAATGGATACTAGTTGAAACACCAGTTACTTGCAGCAACCATAAACAGCATCACCTGTGGCTATGGGCACTGTATAAACATACTTGGTAACACACCGCTGACGGGGAGTGTCTTTGGAATACGTTTACACGCCTCGTTCTATTTCCGCCGCATGTTGGCAGGCACGAGGCACGCAGCTGAAGGGTGCCGATAAAGTACAGTAATTAAAGTGCCACGTGCCAGCGGCCTGGGGATATGTTGGCAATGACAAAGGTTTACCAATTGGAGATGTCAGGGGTGGGGTGAGTGATGCCTTGTTGGTATTTCCCAGAATGGGGCCATCGGCAGAACTGCTACAATGTGCTGCTTTATTTCTTGCACAGTTATTAAAGAACCACGTGGTGTTCTGCACCCAAAGGAGAGGTAGTCATTTAGTTCATGATGAAATACAATAAAAGGAAGTGCTTTTGCTTTTGAATCAGCATCTTTGCAATGGACAGAGGTGAGTGGAAGTTAGTCCCCGGAGGGTGAAACAAGATACGCAGCAGTGTAACAGGCCATGCACACGTGTCACTGAGGTGTGTGTTAGTAACCGCCATTTAAGTGATGAGAATAGAGCATGCATGTGCACATGGAAGGCACATGCTAATTCTGCATTGACGTCACTTAGTGTGAGCATGCTTAATCAGAACAGAGCAGCCTGTACCAAGCTCGTGCTGCACAGCACCTAGAGGCTGCCTATTATAGGGACACTGGACCAAGAATACTAAAGGCCTCGATTCTAAAAACAAACAAGCATTAGCATAGCCAATAGGTCTCGCCTTTGGGACCTTATAAGTATTTAATTATGCAGCACAATATCCTTGGTGCAACATCAACTGTTGCATGGCTAAACACTTATGATGTCCCAAAGACGAGATCTATTGGCTATGCCAATGCTTGTTTATTTATGTAATTTAGATTTTATAGCGTCAATTGTGGGAAGTAATGTATTTGTAATTAATTATTAATTGGTTGTTAATTCATTAATAGATAATTAATTATGGTAATTGTGTAATTGTTTTAGGTGAGGGTTGTGGGGTTTGTAGGGGTAAAGGGTGGGAAGTAATTTATTTTTGATTAATTAATTCGTTTTTAATTTATATTAATTATTTGACTGGAAATTAATTATGGAAATTGTTTTATAAATTTTAGGTGCAGGTTGTGGGGTTTATAAGGGTAAAGGGTTGGAAGTAATTTATGTGTAATTAATTAATAATTAGTTGTTAATTTATAGTAACTAACTAATTGATAATTATGGTAATTCTGTGATTGTTTTTAGGTGTGGGTAGTGGGGTGTATGGGGTAAAGGATGGGAAGCAATGTATTTTTAATTAATAATTTTTTCTTAAGTAATATTAATAATTGATAGAAAATAATTACGGAAATTCTGTAATTAAATTTAGGTGCGTGTTGTACGGTGTATTGGGGTAAAGGCTGGGACATAATTTTTGTTTAAATATAAAAAATTAGTTGATCATTAATATTTTTTTTGTGGGTGTTTATTGTTATAGGGGTACAGTGTGGGGAGTAAATTATTTTTACTTACTTTAATTAGTTGTTAAATACTATTAGTAATTTAATTGAAAATATGTTTTAATTGTGTAATTAAGTTTTGTACAGTTTAATTTTAGCTGTAGGTTGTGGGGATTATATGGGGTAAAGTGTGGGAAGGTAAATAGTTTTTATGACTTTTATATTGTTTTTTAATTAATAATATTTCTTTAGTTGGTAATTAATTATGTTAGTTGAGGAAGTACATTTTTTTAATTTAGATCTGGGTTGTGAATTGTGTGGGGTTATAGGGTAGGAAATAAAGAAGTAAATATATGTATTAATGGTTTTGTTTCTAAATAATTTTTAATTAATATTATTTCTTTGGAAATTATTTTTCATTTTATTTAATATGATATTTGTAGGTATTTGTTATATGTATATAACATATTATGTTTTTTGAAGATTCATAATAAATATATTTGCATTTGAATTTTTAACATATTTATATATTTTTTAAATGTATTTTGTTTTTTAAATAATTGTGTTTGTTTTTAATTTTGTAATTGACTGAAGTGAGAATATTAATTGTTACTCCTCTGCAATCCAACATTTTCCCTACAGTTGCACTCAATGGAGCAGCAGCTGACGGAGGCGGTTCCGTGAAATATCTTTCTAAGCCGTTTGTCAGAAGACACACAGGACTGCGCACTCGGGCTCATGGAAATTAAGAATATTTATTCCAGCTTCCTTTAAAAGAATCAAAAAGCTAACACAAATGCGTTTCGGCCACCTGGCCTTTGTCAATGTTAGTCGCCACATCGATTGTACACCTTTTAATAACAAAGCCATCCATTCATCAAGAAAATTCATTACAGAAGTAAAAAACTGACTTATACAGGAGTGGTTCTATCAGATGTTCCTGTGTCGGCCATCTTAACCTGTTCTATCATGTCAACCTATTTAGATGGCTACTAATAATTTTTTAAACAGGACAGACTAGACTCATAATTAATTACATAATCAAATATGTAACAATGTCATTCATTCATTATAATTGTAAATCACTCTTCTTATAATGAGTCCATTTATATAGGATGATTATCCCTAAGTCAATTGCGCCCTTAATGGGCAAAAAAGCCATTCAATCTTCACTATACCATCCATTTGACTGATCTGGTAACTCGCAAAAGTAGCTCATTGCTTAGTGACACAGGTAAATAAAAGAAATATGAACCAGTAGTGCCCTACATGGGCCACTGCATAGCAGCATCTGTTTATCCCACAAATGACCAAAGTTCCTCCCCAATATTAAGCCCCCAGGGAGTACAGGTTCAGAGCTCGATAATATATCTCACTTCCAGCTGTAGTAACACTTTTACCCTGTCTCCTCCTCCTCTCTTTCACTGGAAACTGGTCCAGACAAAAGTAGCGCAACTTATCGCTTCTAGAGTCATGGGCTTCCGCAAAATGTCTGGCCACTGGATATGAGTTGTCACAATTAGTGATTGCACCGGTGTGCTCCAGTATTCGTTTCTTTGCTGGATGAAACTTACTTCCAATATACTGGAGACCACATGGGCAAACCAGACAGTACACTACAAAACTGGTGTTACAGTTGAGGAATTTATTGATCACATGCTTAACTTTTTTTTACCTGGGACTGTGTATTCCTTGACCTTGATGCTATTTTTACAAACTTTACATGAGGTACACAGGTAGAATCCCACAACTAATATGTCATTGTAGTTTCCTCTTCCAAGAAATGACTTTGGACCAGAATATCTTTTAGTGATGCATTCTTTCTATAAGTTATGTCTCGTTTACTGGGTAACAGTCTCCCAATCACACTATCTGCCTGCAAAACTATGCAATTTCTTTGCACTAGACAGCTGATCTTTTGCGATTCAGCTGAGAAGCCGAGAATCAACCTCACATCTGATGTATCATTCCCCGTATCAGACACTGTACTGGGTTTATAAGTCAATAGTGCCTGTCTTTCCATGGGTTGTACCTTCATTGCAGTGTTGTGTAGTATGAGATTCTTATATCCTCTCTGTCTAAATCTACTGAGGGATTCACCTGCTGCTATAGAATAATCCTCTGTAAGGGTACAGTTTCTTTTAAGTCGCCATAAGGGATGCTGTGAATCAAACTACGTGGGTGCTGACTTTCACAGTGCAGTACAGTGTTACCTGCTGTCGGCTTCCTGTATAGCTTTCTGCATATTCTATCCTCTGCACAAAGATCATAAGATCCAGAAAAGGCACCTCTCTACTGCTGATGTTACTGGTGAACCTGAGATTGAACTCGTTATTGTTCAAAATCCTGATATATTCTACCACCTCTGAAGCTGAGCCCTTCCAGACATTGAAGAGGTCGTCTATATATCTTGCCAAAAGGGCTACCTTCTCAACCCACCTCTCATTGTCTTCTGCCCAGGCCATGTGCTTCTCTCACCAGCCCACGAAAACGTTTGCGTAGCTGGGGGCGAAGCACGTGCCCATTGTAGTTCCCTGTGTCTGTAGGAAGAGCTGTCCTCCAAATAAAACTATGTTGTTATTTAAGCAGAATTCAACTCAGGTCATTTGAGGGATAAACAGATGCTGCTGAGCATAGGCCAAAGTAGGGCATTACTGGTTCATTGGTTTATATTTCTTTTATTTACCTGTGTAACTCAGCAAAGATCCACCCTTGCGAGTTACCAGATCATCAGTAAAATGGATGGTATAATGAAGATTGAATGGCTTTTTGCGCATTAAGGGCACATTTGATCTATGGATAATCATCCTATATTAATGGACTCATTAGAACAAGAGCGATTTGCAATTATAAAGAATGAATGACATTGTTAAATGTTTGATAATGTAATGAATTATGAGTCCAGTCTGAACTGTAAAAAAATTAATTGATTAATAGCCATCTAAAGAGGTTGACGTATTATAATGGTACATTAAGATGGCCAACACAGGAACATCTGAAAGAACCACTCCTGTATAAGTCCGTTTTTTATTTCTGTAATGAATTTTCTTGACGAATGAATGGCTTTGTTATTAAAAGGCGTAAAATCGATGTGGCGACTAACATTGACAAAGGCCAGGCGGCCGAAACGCGTTTGTGTTAGCTTTTTGATTCTTTTGGAGGAAGCTGGAATAAATATTAATAATTTCCATGAGCCCGAGTGCGCAGTCCTGTGTGTCTTTTGAAAACCGGCTTCGAAATATTATATATCATGGCTCACATGTGTGTAAAAACAAACTGCACTCTCGGGGTTTACATTTAATAAGATTTATTTACGAGGACGCGTTACGGCATGTCTACCTTCTTCCAGCTCATATTACAAAGCAGACAAGCCAACATAAAGGTGCTTTTGAATACAGAGTTGAATTCCCATATATATATATGCTAGTATAGCGAAAACTGACGACTGCTTGAGGAAGGGAGTCGGAGGGGATGACACCCCCTTTTGACCATTTTGGAAAAACGAGCATTATTTCAAAGACGATCAGAAATGCAAAATGTGCACAAGATCAGAAAGCGCACGACCAGGAAAGTATTGCCACAACTTAAATGCAAGTACAAAGAATAATTCCAGCATATTGAGGAATAGAGAGAATTAATTATGATTCCATGCAATACAGGAAGCAGTGCAATGCAATCTGGGACTAGTATTTTAACTATTGGTCATGTGACTTTCAATACAAAAAGCGGACACAATGCACTTTGCACTTTTATAATTCTTCTCACCTGTGATCAAGGCTGTTGCTGAAACGCGTAAGGGAAATGAAGAAGTGTGCTGCTTGAATATCTCTGAGATTAAATGCTCTGCATCCAGAAACGGGCCTCTGTGTTTTTCCTGTCTTGACGTTGACGATCGATGGGCTGCTCCATGCCTGTTGTTGTAAAGAGGCCACCCTGTAGGGTCGGAGGTTCCGTGTGCTTGGAGACTTTTGCTTGATATATATATATATATATATATATATATATATATATATATATAAAATCAACAAATTGTCGAAGCTTTGGGAACGCACACTCGAACTGAACCAATTGGCTTTCTCTTAAGGGCATGTCCTTGCGCTGCTGCTCCGTAGTTAGACCTGACGCGTTTCTAGGCTCTTGCCTTTCATCAGAGGTCATTCAAACACAGGTGAGACTGGATTGTCTGGTTTTCTTTAATAGATTACAAGCCACGCCCTCGTGGAGTCAGCTAAGTGCTGGTGGTGCATGTTGGGATTAGTAGTTCATCCAGACAATGAAACCTTGGTAGGTCCCTTTCACCATTGCATTAAAACTATTTTTCACCCATCGTGGGCCCCAGAGTAGAGTGCAAGTTTCATTAGCCCCAGTTCGTCGAGCCGTAATCGGGTCCGGACACAGTTCCAACCCACGGCTTCCTTAAAATGAAGAGGATGGTGCTGCTCCCCACGGCACGGCGGCCGCGTGTAGTATAATCAACAAATTGCCGAAGCTTTGGGAACACACACTCGTCGAACTGAACCAATTGGCTTTCTCTTAAGGGCATGTCCTTCGCTGCTGCTCCGTAGTTAGACCTGACGCGTTTCTAGGCTCTTGCCTTTCATCAGAGGTCATTCAAACACAGGTGAGACTGGATTGTCTGGTTTTCTTTAATTGATTACAAGCCGCGCCCTCGTGGAGTCAGCTAAGTGCTGGCGGTGCATGTTGGGATTAGTAGTTCATCCAGACAATGAAACCTTGGTAGGTCCCTTTCACCATTGCATTAAAACTATTTTTCACCCATCGTGGGCCCCAGAGTAGAGTGCAAGTTTCATTAGACCCAGTTCGTCGAGCCGTAATCGGGTCCGGACACAGTTTCAACCCACGGCTTCCTTAAAATGAAGAGGATGGTGCTGCTCCCCACGGCACGGCGGCCGCTTGTAGTATAATCAACAAATTGCCGAAGCTTTGGGAACGCACACTCGTCGAACTGAACCAATTGGCTTTCTCTTAAGGGCATGTCCTTGCGCTGCTGCTCCGTAGTTAGACCTGACGCTTTTCTAGGCTCTTGCCTTTCATCAGATGTCATTCAAACAAAGGTGAGACTGGATTGTCTGGTTTTCTTTAATTGATTACAAGCCGCGCCCTCGTGGAGTCAGCTAAGTGCTGGCGGTGCATGTTGGGATTAGTAGTTCATCCAGACAATGAAACCTTGGTAGGTCCCTTTCACCATTGCATTAAAACTATTTTTCAACCATCGTGGGCCCCAGAGTAGAGTGTAAGTTTCATTAGCCCCAGTTCGTCGAGCCGTAATCGGGTCCGGACACAGTTCCAACCCACGGCTTCCTTAAAATGAAGAGGATGGTGCTGCTCCCCACGACACGGCGGCCGCGTGTAGTATAATCAACAAATTGCCGAAGCTTTGGGAACGCACACTCGTCGAACTGAACCAATTGGCTTTCTCTTAAGGGCATGTCCTTGCGCTGCTGCTCCGTAGTTAGACCTGACGCGTTTCTAGGCTCTTGCCTTTCATCAGAGGTCATTCAAACACAGGTGAGACTGGATTGTCTGGCTTTCTTTAATTGATTACAAGCCGCGCCCTCGTGGAGTCAGCTAAGTGCTGGCGGTGCATGTTGGGATTAGTAGTTCATCCAGACAATGAAACCTTGGTAGGTCCCTTTCACCATTGCATTAAAACTATTTTTCACCCATCGTGGGCCCCAGAGTAGAGTGCAAGTTTCATTAGCCCCAGTTCGTCGAGCCGTAATTGGGTCCGGACACAGTTTCAATCCACGGCTTCCTTAAAATGAAGAGGATGGTGCTGCTCCCCACGGCACGGCGGCCGCGTGTAGTATAATCAACAAATTGCCGAAGCTTTGGGAACGCACACTCGTCGAACTGAACCAATTGGCTTTCTCTTAAGGGCATGTCCTTGCGCTGCTGCTCCGTAGTTAGACCTGACGCGTTTCTAGGCTCTTGCCTTTCATCAGAGGTCATTCAAACACAGGTGAGACTGGATTGTCTGGTTTTCTTTAATAGATTACAAGCCGCGCCCTCGTGGAGTCAGCTAAGTGCTGGCGGTGCATGTTGGGATTAGTAGTTCATCCAGACAATGAAACCTTGGTAGGTCCCTTTCACCATTGCATTAAAACTATTTTTCACCCATCATGGGCCCCAGAGTAGAGTGCAAGTTTCATTAGCCCCAGTTCGTCGAGCCGTAATCGGGTCCGGACACAGTTCCAACCCACGGCTTCCTTAAAATGAAGAGGATGGTGCTGCTCCCCACGGCACGGCGGCCGCGTGTAGTATAATCAACAAATTGCCGAAGCTTTGGGAACGCACACTCATCGAACTGAACCAATTGGCTTTCTCTTAAGGGCATGTCCTTGCGCTGCTGCTCCGTAGTAGACCTGACGCGTTTCTAGGCTCTTGCCTTTCATCAGAGGTCATTCAAACACAGGTGAGACTGGATTGTCTGGTTTTCTTTAATTGATTACAAGCCGCGCCCTCGTGGAGTCAGCTAAGTGCTGGCGGTGCATGTTGGGATTAGTAGTTCATCCAGACAATGAAACCTTGGTAGGTCCCTTTCCCCATTGCATTAAAACTATTTTTCACCCATCGTGGGCCCCAGAGTAGAGTGCAAGTTTCATTAGCCCCAGTTCGTCGAGCCGTAGTCGGGTCCGGACACAGTTCCAACCCACGGCTTCCTTAAAATGAAGAGGATGGTGCTGCTCCCCACGGCACGGCGGCCGCGTGTAGTATAATCAACAAATTGCCGAAGCTTTGGGAACGCACACTCGAAGAACTGAACCAATTGGCTTTCTCTTAAGGGCATGTCCTTGCGCTGCTGCTCCGTAGTTAGACCTGACGCGTTTCTAGGCTCTTGCCTTTCATCAGAGGTCATTCAAACACAGGTGAGACTGGATTGTCTGGTTTTCTTTAATTGATTACAAGCCGCGCCCTCGTGGAGTCAGCTAAGTGCTGGCGGTGCATGTTGGGATTAGTAGTTCATCCAGACAATGAAACCTTGGTAGGTCCCTTTCACCCATGCCTTAAAACTATTTTTCGGGGGGGCGTGGCCAAGATGGCGGGGTGAGCGGACACCTTTCCTGCCGGCTCCCGCTCCGTTGATCCCCCAACCACGGTTCTAGCGCTGAATCTCCCCCCGGTTCACGAGAGCTGTACCAGCGGGGGCAGAGGTATCGAAGATCGAGCCGGTAAGAGACTCCCCACGCCCGCGGCAGCCTGGAGACGAACAGTGCGCGGCCGGAGCTGAAGAGCCGAGAGGGGGGCGGAGCCTCGGGCCGGGCTGCGCGAGGCTGCGTCCGGCAGCAGACTTACGCGAGTGCCTGGGCCCGCGGCGGGGCGAGACGACGCATAGCGGTAAACGAGACCCGGCCTGGGGGCCGAATCGGAGGATGGGATGACACCCGGAGACAGCGAAAAGTAGTACACAGTCCGGAGGTGGCTTTGCTCCGCCACTGGTAGCTACAGGAGACAGCGGAATCGGCGGCCTCCTGCGTGGGCCCAGGGCGGCCGGGGGCAACGGCGGCCTGCACAGACAACAGCGCGGGGGGCTCTGCTGTGGAACCTGCGACAGCACGGCCGTGGGGGACACCCTTGCCCACCCGGAGGACAGCGGACTTACCCTGAATACGAGGGGACAGCGGCGGATCCCAGGAGCGACCCTTCGCGGGGGGGCTCCTCAGACTGCTGGCGACGCCATTGTAAAAGCTCGACAGCTCTGCAGGGAGAGCAGCAAGCGGGACCCGGAGAGACCCGGAGGGGGGCCCGGCGCCCCCGGCTCGTGGGGGGAGTGCAGCCATCGGATGCCAGGAGAAGACGCTACTGAGGACAGCTAACAGCCCCGCAGGTACGGCGACGGCCGGATGACCTCCCCCCGTCACACAACGGTGGAGTAACTCTCGGACTGGGGGCCGGAGATCTTCTCGGCAGCGGAGGGGGACCGAGCGGAGGCCGTCGCGACCTAACAGCCTCGGAGGTGCACCACGGTTGGGGGTGGCTACGGCGGTGCTCCAACGGAGTGAGCAGGACTAGGCCGGAAACAGTTCCTAGCGAGATCTGGAGTAGCCTATCGCCCTGAAGGTGCGACGACACCGAGCGTAGGACTCGGAGCCTTGGCAGCGCGGAAACCGAGGGCCGCTGCGGAGACAGCGGCGGCGGGAAGCGGACTCGAGGGGTGAGAGGTCGGGCGACACTGGGCCACAGGGACCATGGCCGGCAGTAGAGGAGGGAAGAAAGGGGAACGCACTCTCCCCGAGCTACTAGGACGCCACCAACAACGAGCAGATCGGGGGCAGCAGTCCCCCGGGTCCTCCGGAGGGACACAGGAAGCTGGAGGCGGAGAACCCCCCATCACCAGGTCCTTTATGGAGTCGCTCTTCAGCACCCTCAGGGAGGACTTCCAAACCCTGAAGAATGAGGTGGCAGGCGAAGTACGGGAGCTGCGCCGGGAGGTGGATGGCCTAGGAGACCGGGTGGTCGCGGTGGAGGACGCCAGCCACAAACGAGACGAAGAGTTTGAACATCTGCAACAAGAAGTGTTGCGCCTTAGAGACCAGCAGATAGATCTCCAAGCCCACGCTGAAGACCTTGAAAAACAGGTCTCGGCGGAACAACATAAGGGTCCGGGGGCTGCCATCCACGGCCGAAGGGGCAGACGTAGCGGGATATCTGCAGGCCCTGTTCCGAGAAGTACTGGGAGAGGCGGAGGGGTTCCCTATCCGAATTGACAGAGCGCACAGAGTGGGACCCCAACGAAGAGCGTCGGCGCCACCCCCAGACATATTGGCCTTCCTTCCGGATTTTTCGCTTAAGGAACGCATCATGACGGAGGCGCGGAAGAGGCAACCCCTGACGTTCCGAGGCCATCACGTGGCCCTCTACCAAGACCTGTCAGCCATCACGCTACAGAAGCGAAAAACGTTCAAGACAGCCACGGATTTTCTAAGAGCACAAGGCACGCCTTATACCTGGGGACATCCTTTTAGGCTCATCTTCCGCTGGAACGGTACTATGCACCAACTACGTTCCCTGCGGGAGACTTGCGGAATCCTGGGTATTGCCGCACCAGACGACGAGATGGCCGAGCAGCGACAGAGTCGATCTCGGGAGGATGGATGGCGGAGAGTGTCGGGGCGCGGGCCCCGGGAGCGGTCCGTACGATCGGACTCGCCCGGCATCAGAGCCAGCACGAACGAGGCAGTAATGGAAGTGGCCGGAAACACGGGAGTCAGTGATGTCGCATTGACTGCCTGAAGCAGCTCCGGGGGGAGTACAACACAGCCTTTCTCGAAACACAGGTTTGGGGGACGGGGCGGGGGGGGGCGGGGGGGGGAAGGGGTAGGGGCCTGACGTCCACTGAGATACTACACCGAAGACCTGCTTCCCTGGGAGCCGGACTTGGACATTGATACTCCAGGACTTGGTGGGAAGGAGAGAGGTGTTACGGACATGTTGTTGGGGAAGGGGTGGGCAGGTTATCAGGGAGTTTTGAGGGGTGTTTGGGGGAAGAGGAGCGGGGAGGGAGGGTGTCGGGGTAGCCGGGGGGGGGCAGGGAGACTCAGAGATGGGGGGAGGGCAGTCCAGTGCGTGGCCGGGAAGGCCGATGCCATAGTGGCATACATGCTATCATCTGTCAATTCGCAAGAGACACAGCGGTATCGATGACATCCCAACATGCCGCAGACACCTTTTAAAATTGTCACGCTTAATGTCAAGGGCTTAAACAATCCGATAAAACGGCGAGCTGTTCTATCCCTTTTAGAAAACACCGGAGCAGACATCTGTCTGCTCCAGGAGACCCATCTCTTACCCCGGGACTGCGGTAGGCTGCGGTCCTCTGCATTCCCCACACAATTTTTCTCTTCTAACAACACTAAAACCGCGGGGGTGGCGATCCTCGTAGCCCAGCACTTTAGAGGGGAGGTGCTCCATAAACATGCGGAATTAAAGGGCAGGCTTCTGGTCTACAGAATCCGAGTGGCTGGTCACACGTTTGCGATTGGATCCCTTTATAACCCGAACGAGCGGCAAGAAAGGTTCCTCCGCTCAGCGTTAGAGGAGACTGCGACGGCACAGGACAGGCATGTAATCTTAGGGGGCGATCTTAATATGGTTTTCGACGGGGCAGCTGATAGATCCGCCCACCGTTCGCCGCAGACGGGAGAGTTCTCGACGGGATGTCGGGCCATGATGGCGGAGATGGATATTGGGGACCTCTGGCGTCACATGCACCCCACGGCGCGAAGCTACTCGTTCTACTCGCACGCACAGAAGGCATATGCAAGACTGGACCACCTCTTGGTCTCCGGGCCGGTGCGTGAACTGGCTACAGCCGCGGACATAGGCGTGATCTCGGTTTCGGATCATGCCCCGGTGTCGGCTACCCTCAGTCTCCCGCCGACCTCCAGCCCCCCACGGGTCTGGCGGTTGCGGGACACGCTCCTCGGCAGACGCGATGTGATCACACAGGTGACGACAGCGGTCAGGGAGTACCTGTCACATAACGAGAACTCGGACACGACAAGAGCGACACAGTGGGCGGCGCTGAAAGCGGTACTCCGAGGGGAATTTATTGCGATCTCCTCGGTGGACAACGCCAACAGGAGAAGGAAGCGGGAGGAGCTCACGCAGCGGGTCCGCGAACTGGAGCACATGCATAGCCGGACGGGGGCTCCTAGAATATGGCGGCAACTTCAAGGAGCGAGGAAACTCTTGACGGCCTTAGATATGGACCGCGCGGAATACGCGGCATTGTGCCTCAAACACGCCTACTATACAGGGGGAGATAAATGTGGCAGACTACTAGCAACTAAGCTCAGGGTCACTCGCCAGAAACACACAGTGAAGGCGATCACCAACCCTTCGGGCTCCACGGTCACGGACGACGCTGGCATTGCGGAGCGTTTCCGCCGGTATTATGCGAGTCTCTGCGCCGGAGACATCCCGGATGCACCCGCAACCCGGAGGTATTTGGACTCGGTTTCTTTGCCGTCCCTAACGCCCTCCCAGACGGAGGCTCTTGAGCGGGACATCAAAACGGAGGAAGTGATATCCGCAATTGCCCGCCTTAAACATGGTAAATCCCCAGGACCGGACGGCTTTACGTCGCTTTTCTATAAAACGTTCTGTACACTGCTGGCGCCTATCCTCACGCGTTTGTTTAACACCTTTGCGACGCCGGGAGCCATCCCGCCAGACCTCTTAAGAGCGTCACTTGCGGTGATCCCCAAGCCGGGTAAAGACAGATCACACTGCGGCTCTTACCGACCAATATCTCTCCTCAATATCGATCTCAAACTATACACAGGGATCTTAGCTGCACGTCTCGCCCCCCTATTGCCGGGGCTTATCGATCCGGATCAGGCGGGATTCATCCCTGGGAGACAAACGGTCGATAATACCAAACGAATCCTTCACCTCATTGAGAAAGCATCGCGTATCCGGGGAGAGAGGATGTTGCTGTTAGTGGACGCGGAGAAGGCGTTTGACTGTGTGCATTGGCCGTACTTAGAACAGGTATTGGAGAGGGTGGGAGTAGGGGACAAATTTCGTCATATGATTTTTAATTGCTACAGATCCCCAACGGCCATAGTAAGAGTCAATGGGTACAGCTCGAGGAGCTTCGACATTGAGAGAGACAC
Organism: Triturus cristatus; assembly: GCF_964204655.1. Lineage (NCBI taxonomy): Eukaryota > Metazoa > Chordata > Amphibia > Caudata > Salamandridae > Triturus > Triturus cristatus. The sequence goes on along the minus strand of NC_140583.1, from coordinate 103,423,494 downwards.
GAGACAGGGGTGCCCGCTGTCACCATTACTCTTTGCATTATATATGGAGCCCTTTGCCCAGCGGATCCGAGATAACCCGGGAGTGAAGGGAGTGAAGTTCGGAGGCTTCAGCCACGCAGTTAGCCTATATGCCGACGACGTGATACTCTCCGTCGACGACCCGCTCTCGGCTCTCCCAGCGTGCATTGAAGAACTGACCTCCTTTGCGGAGGTGGCAGGGTTTAAAATGAATATGGGCAAGTCGGTGGCCTTGGACTCTCCCTGGCGCCGGCAACCAGAGCCCTTTTGCAACATCGAGTCCCTATAGTCTGGTCCCGGGAACCGGTGCCCTATCTGGGAGTCCTTTTGGCTCCAACGTTGCCCACAATAGTATCGGCCAACTACACTGCTTTGGGCCGGAAAGTCAGGGACGAATTAACACGCTGGGATCGGGGCACCCTGTCGTTGCTCGGAAGGGTGGCGGCGGTCAAAATGACAATCTTACCACAGATCTTCTATGTGTTTAGGGCACTCCCGCTACGCCCACCAACGGGATGGCTCCGGCAGATGCAGTCGGATCTAGGACGCTTCATTTGGAAGGGCAAGAAGCCAAGAATGCGGAGAGCACCCTCATTGCTGGCACCGGAGGCGGGGGGGCTTGGTATCCCGGACCTCCGCAAATATTTTCAAGCGGCACAGCTGCGACATCTAGTGGAATGGAGCAGATGGGAGTCGGATAAACACTGGCTTTTCCAAGATCAAGCGGTGGCGGGGCGTCCTCTGCAGGAGATACCCTTCCTTCGCAGGGAGCACCGCCCCGCCAACTTATACGCCTCTTTTATCACTAGGGTGCATCTCCAGGTCTGGGATGCTACGAATCTCATACATGGATTGACTACGTTCCCCTCTCCGCTGACACCTCTGGCGGACAATCCGGAGTTTGCACCGGGGATGGAGAAGGGCGCACTCCATCGCTGGCGAGAGGCGGGATGTAGAGCCCTGTGCCATATGTACAATGCAGAAGGTATTATCTCCTTTACGGACCTACGACGGGACTACGCACTGCCGGAAACCGAGAGAATGCGGTATTGGCAACTTTCACTATGGGTGAAAAATAGTTTTAATGCAATGGTGAAAGGGACCTACCAAGGTTTCATTGTCTGGATGAACTACTAATCCCAACATGCACCGCCAGCACTTAGCTGACTCCATGAGGGCGCGGCTTGTAATCAATTAAAGAAAACCAGACAATCCTGTCTCACCTGTGTTTGAATGACCTCTGATGAAAGGCAAGAGCCTAGAAACGCGTCAGGTCTAACTACGCAGCAGCAGCGCATGGACATGCCCTTAAGAGAAAGCCAATTGGTTCAGTTCGACGAGTGTGAGTTCCCAAAGCTTCGGCAATTTGTTGATTATACTACACGCGGCCGCCGTGCTGTGGGGAGCAGCACCATCCTCTTCATTTTAAGGAAGCTGTGGGTTGGAACTGTGTCCGGACCCGATTATGGCTCGACGAACTGGGGCTAATGAAACTTGCACTCTACTCTGGGGCCCACGATGGGTGAAAAATAGTTTTAATGCAATGGTGAAAGGGACCTACCAAGGTTTAATTGTCTGGATGAACTACTAATCCCAACATGCACCGCCAGCACTTAGCTGACTCCACGAGGGCGCGGCTTGTAATCAATTAAAGAAAACCAGACAATCCAGTCTCACCTGTGTTTGAATGACCTCTGATGAAAGGCAAGAGCCTAGAAACACGTCAGGTCTAACTACGGAGCAGCAGCGCAAGGACATGCCCTTAAGAGAAAGCCAATTGGTTCAGTTCGACGAGTGTGCGTTCCCAAAGCTTCGGCAATTTGTTGCTTATATATATATATATATATATATATAAAATTAAATACTTTGTACAACTATATTTTTTACATTGATATTTCTTTTGATATTTTTGTACTTACCTGTTTAAGTATAGGGGGTCGATATTTTTACGTTCTATATTTTTAACATCAATATTTTGTCAGTGAACCGCGCTCAGTGCTACCTTGGCAAGAAGAGCTCTTAAAACTCTGCTCCATGGGAAATCATGTCTTTGAAGTGATGCACAGAGACCATAATAAAAAGATTGGTTGCTCTGTCACAACAGTAACGGATATCCCGTCCGCCGAAATATAAATCCTGTCATATCCTATAGAAGTTATATTTCTGTGAATGGGGAATTCGTCACCATTGTGATGGAGTAACCTGTCCGCCCAGATCTAAATCCGGCCCAGGATTCAGGTTTCTGGGCCAAGAAGTGCAATGAGTATTCACAAATAAATGACAGGATACTTCAAATCACCAAACGGTGCCAGAAGCATGGGAGAGACATCGCTGACAACTAAACACAACTGAAAACAGAGAGCCAGAGACGCCCCCACGCCAGCTTCTGGCTTCACCCAATTCTTCACGTAAAGACAAAAATGTGAGCAGTTACCACAGCCGCCACTGCAGGGCCCTTTCCATGGACAGGTAAAGGCTCCACTGATAACCACTCCAATGTGAAATGGAAGAAAAGTGGTGCTAGCTCGATTTGTAAACAGCTATGACTCTGGAATTTATACTGGCACCAGAACAAAAGCCTACCAGGAATTCCTAAGGCTGGGCATCATTTTCAAATCTTCATTTTGGGCACTTCTTTAAGGGGAAAAACAATATTAGTATTTGAAAGGAAAATGAAACACATGCAAACCAAATTATTTGCACAAGATCAAACACTTTGGTCAAGTTGTGAAAAGGGGGATGAAATATAGCTCTCTGGAGCCTGAAGCTTCCTTGTAGCCACCAGAAAACATCTATGCCTTGTTAGGCTGTCCTACATTCCTTCAAAATCAAAGGATGGAGGACACAGTGTTGTCCTTGTGTGGATTTGTGTGTGGTGGAATAAGAGATGGTAATTGTGTAACTCTTATTTTACTGGGAACCGTTTTTTTTCAAAACGCTGTCCTACCATCTTATTTGTAAAATGATTATCAAAATGTATTTTATTTGTTTTTGGCACATGAATATTCTCTGATAATTGAAATCTGGGTTTCTGTGAGTTACCCTGCTAGAACTGTGCACAACCTACCTTTCTCTTCGCAGATACAACTGGTAAATATGCTTAAAAATGCATCATTTGACAAAGACAAGATGTATACATCGTGTAACACTTCTTATAAGGTCTGTTGATGGTCCATTATGAGATCATCATGTACAATCCTGTACACTTTACAACGTCTTAGTAAACATGGGTGTATATTTACAAGACGCATTGGGGTTTCTGATGCAAATTCCCTGACAACGCAATGGATGAGCTGGGCTGGGCTGGGCAACAAAAAGAAACCTATGGGAAGAGGGGGAGAACTAGGAGGGGCAGACGCAAACATAAGAGCAAGCGTCCAAACCAGACAGCAAACGAAATTCAATCAGAACAGGAGATAGCCTGCCCCATAGGAAATGGTACTCCTCAAACAGCAAATGATAATGACAGTATAAATCTGAAAATTGTAAACTTGTCTAAACGTAACCTGTCTATGACAGAAGAAAATGTGTTAAAAAAAGGTTTAAACTTCTGCATGTCTGAAAAATGTGATTTCGCGGATGCACATATTGATTTGTTTACGTTTGTGCGGAAAGTAAAATTAAAACAATTTTTTCATGAAAATCGGATGAATCACATGGGTATGCCTAATATTTCTGAGACATTTTCTTGCTCTCTATTAAAGATGTTAATGCCATCCATACATTGATGACTTTAGAGGATGAGAATCTCTCTGATAATATGAGAATGACAGCAGATGATTTGAATATAGAAGAAGATCTTACTTTAGATAGTGGTTCGAGACTGACATCTAAATTTATTCCACCATCACATAATAATACAGCTATAGAAAGATTCTATAAAAAGGTTACAACTGATCTCCATTCATTGGAAGACAAGTTTTTAAACAACAAATTATATACATGTCCCCCCAATCTCTCTAAAAAAGAGAAAGACTCATTGTCTGATCTCCGTAATGATGACAACATTGTTATGCGTGAGGCAGACAAAGGGGGTAATGTTGTTATTTTAAATAAAGAGGACTACTTGGGTGAACTACTAAGGCAATTAAATAATGAGGTCTGTTATGAGAAGTTGAGGGGCAATCCTATCTCTGAAATTGAAAATAACATAAACATACACTTAAGGGAATGGCATGAGATATGCCTTCTATCGGATAAGGAGTATCAGTACTTAAAAGTGAACAACTCAAGGTTTCCATGCATTTATTCACTACCTAAAATTCACAAGACACTAATAAATCCCCCTGGGAGACCAATAATCTCCAGCAATGGTGGTCCAACAGAATGCCTAGCAGAATATGTGGACGGGTTTCTCTAACCTCATGTGAAAAATTTGCCATCTTATCTGAGAGACAGTGGTGATGTCTTGGACAAACTGGAGGACTTTAACTGGGACAGTGGCAATTTGTTACTTGTTACCATGGACGTTGAAAGTCTATATACATGTATCCAGTTGAGAAATGGTCTGGAAGCCCTGAGATTCTTTCTGTACAGAAGAAGTGCCAGTCACTTAGATCACACCCAAATGTTGATAGAAATGGCGGAATTGATTCTTACTAATAATGTCTACCTGCATGATGGGTCATGGTTTCTCCAGAAACAAGGAATAGTGATAGGCTTGAGGTTTGCTCCATCTTATGCAAACCTTTTCATGGGTTTGTATGAGGTGGAGCAGACCTTTGGAAGAGGAGCCCATGAGTGGCTTGACAAGATCATCTTCTACGGTCGTTATATTGATGACATTCTGATGATTTGGAATGGAAGTGTTGAAAGCCTTAAGGAATACCATGCCTATCTTAACAATAACAGATTCAATGTTAAGCTTACTATAGCCTATAGTGAAAAGGGTATTGATTTCCTTGACCTTAGTCTGTATATCATACTTGGAAAAATCGAAAGTAAGATCTTTAAGAAACCCACGGCATGCAACAGTGTGCTGCATGCCTTGAGTTTTCATCCCTAGAACACCATCAATGCCATACCATATGGTGAGATGGTACGAGCTCGAAGGAACTGTAGCGAAGAAGCTGAATTTTTACATACTGTTAATAACATCAAATCGAATTTTAAAGCTCGTGGTTATAAGCACAAGTGTCTAGAGAAGGCAGCGAGAAAGGTTAAGAAACTTGATAGAAAACAAACATTAAAAAGTAATGCTCATAACATGAATGATGAAAAGAAAGGCATGGAACCGGAGAAGAATGTACTATTTATAACACAGTACAATCAACATAGTAATAACATCTACAATGTACTAAAGAAGAATTGGTCTATGTTGAGTATGGATACAAATCTCTCTGATATTGTGCCATGCAAACCTAAGGTGGTTTATCGAAAAGGCTTTACCATTAAACAGAAACTTTGCCCTAGCTATGTAAAAACAACGGATCTGGACAAGACTCCGGTCACGTGGTTACCTAGTAAACCAAATGGATTCTATGTGTGCGGAAATTGTTCAATTTGTAGAATAGGCAAAAACAGAACCATTGAATTTAGGTATAATACCAGTAAGACATATAAAATCTTGTCATTTATAATTTGCAATACCGCCTACTCTATTTACATCATAGGGTGTGCTTGCGGAAAGATCTATGTGGACAGCAGTATACGTTGCCTTAAAGTGACAATACAAGAGCACATGCGAGCAATAAAAAATGACCATCCAGAGAATAAGGATATCTGGTTTCATGCCATAGAAAATTTGGCTGTAGGTGAAAGAGGAGGTAGAGAACTTTTCCTCCGACAGAGAGAGGCAAGATGGATATGCATCTTGAGAACCATGCATCAGGGTCTGAATGTGAACTCAGAAATGCATTATTTTTTATAGGCTTGGAAATGTCCTGTTCTCTAATAGACTCTGGAAATGGGATGTCTGTAATGAGATTGCAGGAACTAAAATGTGTTGGTATAATAATATATGTGGGTTATTATCATTGATCAGAGATTGTTACCGTGCACAAACGATAGATTGATGAACCATATCATGTGATTATATCATGAATAACAATATCCCTTATAATATCACTCTTGACACAATTGTGAGTAGAGTAACACCTATGATGTAAGAGACTGACTATTACAGACACCTATAATGTAATTGTCAATAACCATCAAATAACTGACTTATGCATTTACATAATAGTATCAATTATAATCTCACAGTATAGGCAGCTTATATATGGACATTATTGAACAACATACAAATGTTGAATCCAAAAGTGGTGACACTACTTCTAATTACTGGACTCTAATATCCTTGCCATGTCATAAGAATAGCCGGTTGGGTGGGCCTGTTATTAATAAATAGCGGGCTCTTCACAATTGGACATATTTCGCTTCAGGGTGAAATTTACCAAAACGATGACTCTATTATGAGGTTTGGAGGAATACGTGATTCATAGTGGCATGGAAACAATCAAATGTTGGCATTTCAGTAAAGAACATTACGCAAAAATAATTAAGTAAAGAATTTGTTACATTACTGAGAAATATAGAGGTGTTAACTACTGCAGTGGTGATACCACTCTAACATGGCCGCCACTGGCTGACTTATATATTTTTTGTGACTTTAAGATTCGAGCATCGTTATTAAATACGGCTGTAACTTGCTTACCAATACTAATTAGATCTTAATATTCGGGCGTTGTTATAAGAAAAGTCATTTTATGTAAAGAACCTCTGACATCTTATTGTTGAATCAACTACTTTCTGTTTGGTAGCATGCTGTTAATATACAATGGGATTGAATCCCTGATTTAAGATCTTACTGGATCTGTTAGTTCTGAGTAATAAGCCCGTCCAAGATGGCGGATTTACTTCATGTGCCATGTACTTGTTAGCGCATGCACCTATTTTGAAGCTTGCTAGACGCTAATATCGGGGCGTCAGCACAAGAATAGCCAGTTTATGTAAAGAACTTTTTTACACCTTACTATTGGTCCAACCATTTCGCGTTTGGTGGTATGTTTCTAACATACAATGGGACTTGACCCTTAAGTTAAGATCATGCTGGAATCGTTAAGTTTGAATAAGAAGTCCGTCCAAGATGGCGGATTTATTTTTCATAATATTTATTCGTTAGCGCATGCAACTATTGTGAAGCTTTAGCTACAAAAGCCCGCTAGTCGTCAAACTCGTTTTGCTGGTGTAACATGACGATAGAGGGACAGCCTCCCTGGGACGGATCTTTCTTTAAATAAGGGTGCTAATGTGCTAAGGAAGAATATAGAGCCTTGGGTGGCGTCAAATCAGACATAACGGGAGTTGTCTGCTCTGCTGACACATAGACCTATATCACTCTTGATTTATGCATATTACCACTATGCATGTATACAGATATATTTTTATATATATATTTTTTTTATAAAAAACATTTTTTTCTATATTTCTTTATCAGATTATTGAACTAGCCATGACCTAAGGCTATCAAAAGGTATGTTTTTACATATAAGACATGCCCCTACCTGAACTTACATGAACAGAAACTTCAGAACAATGATAAAGGTATGATATTATGGGCTAAATTTAGAGACATTGAAACTTTAGAACACTTTGGGTCTGATATATATTGTCCATTTATGTTCTCAAAAGGAATTTGTGACTATTGATGAATTTTTAATTATGTACTAGTTTGAAAATGGTTGTAATACACTAGTATATTGCTATATAACTATTACATTTATAACATGATGACATCATTAAGGACTATAATATCGCTGAATCCTTGCACCATATTTTTTTAGAAAGAACAACACGGTAGAGAGGATAAGAACAAGAAGAGACCAAATATTCATATGAGAGTCAACTGTTGAGGTATTTATAAATGTGATCGTTTAATATTATGATAATTCTGTGATTGCTTAACTACTGTCCCATAAAAATGTTGTTTGTGGTGTATACAAAAATGAAGTAAATAACACTATTGCGTACTAGATTGTCTTGTGGCATGAGATGCAAAGAGATTGAGACACAGGGACCTTTTGGTCCGAAAGATGGATATAACTATGGAAAGTATTTCCTTAAAAAGATGTATAAATGTGTTGTTTCTAACGTGAAAAAATGAAATTTGTTACACTTTAGAATTCATACAAATTGTTTGACAGTACTCCATGAGTTTCCCATACTGTCATATATCTTGATTCATAATGGAACATATGTCATTACTGTTGTGAAGAGTCATGTGCCTGGTGGGTTATATTTATTAAGTGTTGGAAATGAAATTGCACTGATTTGTTACAACTATGATTATGAACTTGATTGTACAAGAAATTCTGTTTTATAAAAAGATTTTAATATTAGTTATTGTTTGTGTTTGTAGCCCTGAAGAAGTCCTCAAGAAGGACGAAACGCGTTGGCTACTAGGAAGAAAGAATATAAGAATAAAGGACAATATAAAACATATAAATTGGATGGACTTGTCTTTTGTATCTGAGTGCGGATCAAAATTCTCTAAGCAATGGATGAGCTGTATTTACAATACAGGGCACCATGGTGCAAGGATTCACGGGTGAATCGGAAATTCTGATGTATCTGTTGTTGTTAAAGTGACTCAATTCTTCTAGTGCTCTGGTACTCTCGTAGCACTAGCTAGGTACGAACAGGAGGGGGGCTGGTAACAAAAAAAGGCCAGGACTACTTGTGGTTCCCTGTCCGGGCCTGTTTACGTTTAGAGAACCTTCTAAGGATGCAATTGTATTGAGCAAGTAACGTTGAACATTAATATTGGGAGACTATTCTGTTCAATAAATCATGAACTAGGAACAAAAGGTTGACTACAATTTAAATGAATTTCTGAAATCAGCATTTAAATCCATATTGTGTGAAGTTAACAAAGTTTATAATGTACTTACTATGTTTAAGGTATTGATAATTAAAGGAGGGTAATTACTGTAATCAGCAAAATAATGAAATGCTCGGAGCTTGATTATGAGCTTGCCGGTGTGGGAGTGGGGCGGCACGCCACCGCCACGCTTCCACACCGCCAAGCCTCACAGACGGCCTCATCCAAGATTATGAGTTTTCTTGTGGTCTGGTGAGTGGTCCTTTGGCCTTCTCACGGCAGGACCTAATTAAAAAGGCAGCACAGTGGGAAGGCCAAACCCTGTTCCTGAACTGCATGGACTGCATGCTGTGCAAGAAAAGGGGCGCATGCAGACAGGTGGGCACACCATGTCCCCCGCTTGCATTTTAGGCCATGCGGGAACAAGGGGCCCTGTAGGGTCCCCTTAGTTTCCTCACCGCCACAGGCTACATGTCAGGCTCACCGCCATGAAATCAGTGGCGGTCAGGAAACTCACAATATGCTTGGCTGTGCCGCATGGGCACCATCAGCATATTGTGGCCCTCAGACTGCTGCACCACCGCCACCGCCAGGGATCGTGGATCCCTGGCAGTTGCAGTGGTCCTATGGCGGTCCGCCCACCGTAGTGGTAATAGGGGAATGTATGACGATACAATGCAAACATTTACAACACATGCCTTTACAATCGCAAAATCCATTACAATGCATGATTTTACATTGCCTACCATCCCAACGCATTTTTAGAAACTACATTTACAACGCATAAGCATACCATTATAATGCATATTACTTTTAGGGCAACAGTAGGGTAAGTGTTGGATAGTGTAGGGGTAAAAATTACTATTACCACTCCAGTGAATGCAACTGTAGGGTAAGTGTTGGATAGTGTAGGGGCAAAAATTACTATTCCCACTCCAGTGAGTGCAACAGTAGGGTAAGTGTTGGATAGTGTAGGGGTTAAAATTATTAATCCACTCCAGTGAGTGCAACAGTAGGGTAAGTGTTGGATATGGGAGGGGTTAAAAATTACTATTCCCTATCACTTACCTTATATTGCGTTGTAATGGCATGCGTTGTAGTGACATGTGTTGTAACGACATGCATTGTAGTGACATGCGATGTAAAGGATGTTGCGTTGTAATAACTGCATTGTAGAGGTAGTGCGATGTAATGACTGTGTTGTAAAGATTGTTTCCTGTAATAGGGTGGTCGGACCACTGGTGCGGCGGTCCCAGATTGCCACTGCACCTCTGCAGCGAGCTTGGCGGTCCTATGGACTACCAAACTTGTAATTAGGCCCTCAATCAATCATATTTTACATTGTATTTCACAGAAGTCATTTAGAAATGTGTTTTATATGCATAATAGCTAAATGTGTTACTTCAGTTAGAGGTAGCCATTTTCACATTGGAGTGATAGAAAGACAGACGAGAGTCCGGCTGTGCTCCTGCCTGCAGCCACTGCATAGTCTCTTTGGGCCTGGAAGTCCCATGTGGACATGGGATTAGAGGGGTTGGAATTGTCAGCGGTGCATTTACACCCAGATTTACCCCTCCTGCTGACATACTGCCAAACTTAATGAAGCCCATAATAAAAAAAAGGAAACAAATCATCATAAAATTATTTAAAACATAATTTATCAATCAAAACGTAAGATTATTTAGATTTATAAGAACACAATTTGAAAAAAGGAACAATAAGTTGTGCTACAACTCAACTACTGCATAACAATAAAAAAGGGCCTGACTTACAGTTTTAGTTTCTAGATTATAATAGCAACAACTTCTCTCCTCTTGTGATAGGCCTATTAAGGGGCCTTCAACTTCAAATACAAGTAAACGCTTAGAGGAAGTTTAATTTAAAATATTTCGAGTTTCAGAGTGTACTGTATATGAATTTGAAGATTAGAATTTCACATTTAAAAAGCATGTTACAGGGATTCAAACAATCAGGAATATTACAAAAGAATGAGCATGTCAGGAGTCTTTCAGATTCTCTAAATCTGCAAAGAAAAAAAAAACCTTTCAGGATTATGCTGTGGTGTGGAAGTAGCATTTGGTGTGCATTCAATGAGGGAACCACTGTGCCTAGTTTAGGTGCAGAAAGCAGAAATACTAACAGAAAATAATAAAAGAAGTAGACTGAGGTGCCTTACTATCGCTCGAGGTGGTCCTTTTGGTCCATGTGGAGATACTACATATATCTACCTCTTCGCAGTCAACTGACTGCTTTTCTTACAGATCATCCTAAGAAAATCTACAGTTTGTCATCTGGGAACAGATAATTGATGGGGCAGGAAAATGGCATCTATGCTGCAGTTCTGTTTAAGTATGGTATCATGAAACAATGTTTCAATAGGAGTCAACAGGAAGGAACGAGTTAAGGAGTAAATTATTTATGCAAGAAACAACAAAGTTCCAACTTTTTTTTGATTATATGAAGATATATTATCAACAGAGTATACAAAATGATGCTTCAAGGCTTATAATGCAGCATCAACCATGCTTTTAAAATGTGTACTAAGTGCAAGGTGAACATATATTATTTGTGAAAGAAATATATATATGGCAGGAAAAACGTGAAAATAAGAGATTAACGAGGTGTATTTGAAAAGTTTTGTGCCAGAATTGCTGATTAGCAGGCAGGGCGGGGTGGGTCCGTCTGAGCCTTGCGAGTCAACTTACCGATGGGTTTGACACACCTGAGATTTAGGCCCATTTTTTAGCACCAAGGTGAGTGTACCCCCATGGAGGAGGGATGCCAACATTGGAGATTGGAGCGAGGTATGTAAATTGTCCTCATTGAAGCCGCCCAAGTAACAAAAGAAAAGATCTCACGTTGGGCTGCAGCTGCTGCAGGTGCCACACAGAGGGGCAGCCAAGCCTCCTCTCGTCTCAGAGCCAGCGGCAACATGAGAATACATTGGCATACATTCCTTCTTCCTCATTTTCTGAGATCTTCTTAACAGGCTCAAACACTAAAGACATATTTCCAGAGCAGTACATAACTATGATTTAATCATATTTTCATGGCTAATTTTGGGTCATGGACAAGTAATACAAGGGCTTTAAGGAGGTCACCAGCTGAATTAGGGCCGCCTCCGTATTAGACAGTCTAAAGGTAAATGTGCTGCTGAAGGGACATTGAACAGGACATCTGTGCTGCAGCTTTTCCCAACCTGTTAGTATGTAAACACATATTGGCCCTTCGCATACTCCTCTGCAGAATATAGCACCTTACATCGCATGCGTTTACAACACATGAAATTACAACGTGGTCGTTACAACGACCGCGTTGTTACGTCGCAGTACATTACAACGCAAGTCGTTACATCGACTAGCTGTAGGGGGCACGCTGGACTCAGGAATAGTATAATTTACTATTCCAACTCCAGTATGCGCAACAGTAGGGAAGGTGTTGGAATAGTAAATTATCCTATCCCATAGACTAGCTCGCCCCCTACAGAAAGCCGATGTAACGACTTGCGTTGTAATGTACTGCGATGTAACAATGCGGTCGTTGTAACGACCACGTTGTAATTGCATGCGTTGTAACGCATGCGATATAATGGCTGTTTCTCACCTCTGCACAGCTCTTGTTGGCTGGGGCTGGGATGCCAGGTGACACCGCTCGAGGCTACCCACTCTACCCATTTCTCTCGCATCTACTGATAATGAACAGTTGCGAGCTGATATTTATTTTTCTTCAGTTTTATTCTCCAAAAACTTGGATGAAGGGAATTAGAACGCTTCACAAGAAAACCAGATTATGTAACTCATTTTTCGGAAAGCAACCTGACCGCCAAACGCTAAATCAGTCCATTAGTGATTTGCCGAGAATCACTGGAAGTTGATCTGAGACCGGAAATTAGAATCTGGTGCCAGCCTTACTATTCTACAGATTGCAAAAGACTTTTCACAATTTGCAAGAAGTGTTTTTGCAACCAGAATCTGATTTTGTGAGCAGACCTACATACTAATAGGTGGGTTCACAAATAAGGAATCGAAGTGTGTCAGAGTCCGACCATCCAAATTAATTGGCTAGAAAGGCTACTTTCACAAGGATGGTGGCCTGCAAGGGTCAGCAGACCATTTTGCCTGTATTTAAAAAATCTAAACATTTGTACTAAAGAAGCCTGATCTCCATAAAAGAAAGCATGCTGTTTTTTAAAACAACCTCTCCCCTTTTTTGCGAAATGTTACCACCCCAAATTTGAGTCTGTATGTTTTCATTTGTTTGCTCCTGGAATTCTGGATGGCCTACATTGATATTTCTGATACAGAACTCCAATTTGAAAGGGACGGCCACAAAAAGTCCTTTCCGAGTTGGTATTCAGTATTGAGCCACAGATCTATTTTAGCAGTCCTTAAATATTAACTGACTCCTAAAAATGGGTTTTGTACATGGGCAAAAACATTTTTGCAGCCCCAAACGCCAAAACAGAGTGTGTGCCACCACAAAAATATTTCAAGCATCCTTCCCTGGTTTCTACGTTCCAAAGTCAGCTTCTGTAGCCTCTAGGCTATGTCTCCTCACCAGGAATTTGCCAGGAATAATTCCTGTCTGCTGCATTACTTTCTTGAGCACCCTCTGGCTATTCCTCTCTCCCAATCCCATGAAGAGGTAAAGTGCACAGAGCATTCAAAGCAGTGGTGGACTCTGCTGTGCTGGGATTTCAGAGCCTCTGCCTGCCAAACATACTGTGACCGCAGCACCGCATGAGGAGTATTATGGACTGTGTGCAGGTCCATCATTTCTCAGGCACCAATGTCAACAATTTAACCGATAGATGCCATCTTGCAAGTCCCTTTATTCAGACAGCTGCACAAAATCACTACCCACTTTAGGGATCTCTTAAGGGGGAACTCCACGCCCCCTTCGAGCTGGGCTTAGATTTACCAAGAAGGGACTGTCGACCCCTAATAGGAGGCATCCCAGTGGAGACAGTCGCTGCATTGCTGCTGAGAGTTTGCAGTGCAATGCACTTCTTGCATCGACTTTAGGGGGGGGCGAACGAATTCTGCTCTGCTGGTGGAGTTCACTGAGTTTTGCCCACTCAGTGCTGAATGTGGAGCTCCAAAGAACTCAGAAAGTAACTCAGTGCAGTGTTTTTGATTTCAAGTGGCTCGCCAACTTAACGTTGGCGAGTGCTCTCAAGAAAAATTGCATGCAAGGCCTCCTCCCTGCGAGATTTCTCAACGCGGGCGGTCGAGGCAGGTCGCGACTGCTCGTGTTGAGAAAGCTGTCTTTCGTGTTGAGGAAGCTGCCGCTCGAGTAAACTGTCTACTCAAGTGGCAGAAAGCAGCAGCCCCAACTAGCAGGACGCGCAGTGCAGTATGTGCTGATATTTTAGTACAGGACAAACTCCCGGCGCTGAATATCAATGTGAGCATCGCACTTAACAGACTCCACCGTTTGTGGAACTCCACGGAGCGCAGTGGAGTTTTCTGTCACTTAAACTCTGTGAACTCCTTCCAGGCCTAATCGACTTTTGAGCAGATGCTTTATGCAGTTAGCCACTACACCAGGTTTGTCTGCTTTCTTGATATATGCAGAAATGTATTGTCCATCACAATCTAGAGCAATTTTTGTTTATCTACATTCTGTGCCTTTTTCACATCTCTCACCCCTCCCTTTTTTAACTAGCAGACATCCCTTGTCGTTTATTTCTTATTTCAGGTTGATTCTGTGTCATTTCAGCTACTCAAATGTGACCAGTTTTGTAACTTTCTTACGGTATTCATTATCTAGAATGTCCAGCGGTCATATGAATGTGGCTGAAAGGAAAGGTCTTAAAAGAGGGACCATGCACTGACATGGCCTTAGGCAGAAGGTAGGCCATATCTCATAGAATGTTTCAGTGACAAGATATTTAAATAATGTGTTGAGGGGAATCTATCAGGGAGACTACGTATTTTATGACTACACTGCTGTCTGTGCAACTATATATGCCGATTTCTAATCCCAGCATCACCACGGTCCAAATTGTGTGGTCCACGGATAACCATTTAATCCTCCGCACTTCACTTTCCTAATTTCTAGACCCATGATAGGTCTTAGAAGGTCTAACTTGGGTAAAATGGCAATCTCTGAGTAGCGGAAATATAAACTTTCTACGAAATGAGTGCTAAAAATCACAGAAAAAGATAAAATGTAAAGTTTCTTGCTCTGAGAAGTTATCACAGGGACAAGGTTTTAGAGTACCCGGTTTAGTGAATCCTTGGGGAACAGCCAAAAGCCAAGGAACCAAATGCAGTCGGAATCTAGTCAGCACAAAGCGATGAAAAGCTATGCTAACTACGAGTAGATATGGTTGAACTTGTTTGCTCAAGGACAATGTGACATACCTTCTCACAGTCGGCTTTGCTAACTCCCTCTCCTCCCTGAACCCCTGGCGTTTGTCCAGGAACTATTGTTTGATAATTCTGACAGCTGGTTTACCCAAAGGTTTAGGGCTCAGATACAGGTCTGGGAGGCTGAGCCATTTTGTCAGTTCCATTACATATTTTAACCAAGGAATGTGCATAGCCCCCTCTAGTGCTACACAGTCAGTAATTATGAATTAATTTAAATTAGTGGTGGTACAAGCCCAAACTCTCAGTCAAAGCAACAGGGGGGCTATCGCCATCAGATCCGAGATATACCCCACCCCTGGTTCTTCATGTAATATAAATGCCACGGTAGAGGACGGTACTACCAGGAGCTTACGCATGAACTTATTCTCAGCCCCCTGGTCATCCTAACTGCTTCTGTAACCCCAGACACCGCATCCATAAGTTGCCCTGGGGATACACTTTTCTTGGTAGATCTTCAACAGGGCGGAGAAGGGTTTTGACCTGTGTTCCCTCGAACGTGCGCGCGCGCACATCAGTGCCCCTGAGCGCGCAGTGCTGTGTTTGTGTGGCGTGCACACACATCCCGGAGAGCATTGGCGCCGCCACTGCAGCGCGAAAAACGGGCATTTGAAACGCGCAGACGAAGAGAAATTTAGCAAGTGAGCACTTGCTAAATTTCTTTTGTTTGCTAGAGTGCGACTGTGGGGCTCATTGTTTGCTTATGTTTAAGTATTCGTGTTAATTGCAGAGCCCGTCAGGAGCTGCGATTAACATGAATGCTTTAAACAAAAGCACACAATCTGCCGGCAGCAACACTAGAAAATGAAAGAAATGCAGCACCAAACACAGCGTGTGTTTTTAGAATCACCTAAAAGCACACGCTGTGTTTCTAGACTTGCTGCCTTTCTTACCTTAATAGAGCTAAGTTGCCGGGTGATTGTGTGCCTTTTTTTAAAGTGTTCATGTTAATTGCAGCTCATGAAGGGCGCTGCCATTAACATGAAAACGTTAAGAAAGGCGCACAATCACCCTGCAGCTGCGCTCTATTAAGGGAAGAAATGCAGAACATACAAACGCGGCATTTGTAGGTGCCTTTTGAGCGTGCATTTATCTTGTTTTGTAAGCTGTTGTCACAGCCTCAGCTGCTTGCACAGATTTATTCCTGTGTTTTTGTGCTGTCCTGTTCAGACAGAGTTAGCTCTGTCAGTGCAAAGTGGTATATATTTAGCAGCCCGGGAGCAGTGTCTACGTTTAAGAATGCCTCCTCCCGTGCCCCACATGCTGAGAGACAACCGCCTCTCCCTGCAGGCCAGCCTCGGACAGATTGAAGCGCGGATTCTGCAGCAGGTCCTGTTTCTAGGAGCTATGAAGGCCGTCGACTCTGAAGTAGTATTGGCTTCTTCTCAAGGATGGCATAGGGCGCTGAGGCTGGAGCAATGAGATACTGAGCTGCCAGCCAGATGTCACTCCATGAGAGTCAACGTAAGCAAGGTACTTCCTACACACCCGCAATACCACCACCAATACCGCCAGCAAACGAGAGGGAAACACAGCAGACTTGGGGTATTGATAATCCATCCTTGTTTCCTTTTGGAGCCTCTGATGTCATCCGCCCCTGTCTCAGCACACATAGGCTGTATGCCGCCACACCTGTGACATGTTCCCTCGGGTTCTTCTCTCTAGGACATTAATCACCGGAGTTATCATGACAATTTTATTGTTGCCTAAAATTGCTGGAGGCCAGGAAGGAGGCAACAAGTGCTTTTAGAAACATAATATACGTGCACTAGAAGTCAGCGCCCGGTGCGATCGCACCGCTCTAGAGCCACCTTGCTCAAGGGTTCTGTGACCTCGTTGACTATCGCGCTAGGGTGTGCTGCTCCATAGGCCTGCCCGCAATACTGGTGGTATGGTTTGTGGTTGACAGGCCTTTAAGGTTAAACCACATTTGCCACCGTTAGGGTCCACATGCTGGTGCTAAGACACCAGGGCTTCTAAGTTCTAGCAAGGGAATGTGCTCCCTCAGGAGAGTGGTCTATTGGACTGGTCATGAAGGCTGAACCTGGTTCCCCAGTTCCAAATTCGGCAGCTCTGACCATAGTGCCACATCATTTCCTCCACTGAACACCATACTGCCCCATTGAGAGAAATTTGCGCTGCCGTCAGCTACAACCCAGTTGTGCCCCGCTATGAACTCCTGGGTGTGACACAGTTCAATTACCGCACAGCCCAGCTCTATCAAGAAAAGAAATACACCAACATAGCTATCAAGGTTTCAAATTGCTATGTGGGACGGTTTCAAACAGGCCTTAACACCGTTCACGTGGATCTGTATGTGAGGAAATGCACCGTCTTTTCACTTTTTTAATTAAAAGTTTGGCGAGATATTTGGAGCTGCACCCACTTGTGCGGTCTGGTTATAGGCGCACATGGCCTTGGTTGCAGCGCACAAAGACCTTACACTACTGCACACAGAGGAAAAAAATTAGAGGGAACATTGGTTTTGACCCTAGTCTTTTGGCAAAATTCAGAGTGGCCCCCGCCGCTCTAGTTAGGGTGTTCTTTTTTTGTGTGACTTGTGCGCACCAGGACTCACGCTCATCAAAGAGTTCCCCTAAATAGGGGAAGATTGCGACTTTGGTTAGTTCAGCCCCCTGACAGTAAACTTTGACGTTAGAGGCCTTTCGAGTTCCTATGGACATAGTGTGTGATTTAGTAAAGTTTGTGGTCAGGTCTAAAGAGTCCATAAAAGCTATAAAACCATCTAAAAGTAATTGGAGGCCCACGGCGGTTCGAGCAAGCAGGACAGTGTTATCTGCATATAGGAGTGAAGGCATCATCTTGGCACCAACCCTGGGGATGTCTTTACAACTTGAAATTAAAAAATCCCTTAACTTATTCATGTAAAGCGTAAATAACATGGGGGGCAAGATGCAACCCTGTCGAACCCCTCTCTTCACAGCCCAGGTGAACACTCTTCATGTGTTGATTTGGAGTATGCTTACACTTGTCTATTTGGGGCTAAGTTTTATGATTCTGAATTTTTCTCTTTACCACATTTACTAATAGAATTCTGTAATAAATCGATTTTTACCTTATTTTTGATCCAGAACTCAGTTTTTAGCGCTTCTTCGTCTATTATGCTCTACTCTGCTGCAAGTTTATGTTTTTGATGAGGAGTGTAGTCACCAACTGCAAAATGTATTAGATATTCTGGAGCCAAGTTATTAACGTAAAAATTCAAAATATTAGAGTTTAGATGATTATTGGGGTTCGGCTCTCACACCTGACTTTAACCCACCCAAAAACTCTGGATCCAAACTTTATCAGAGACCATATGGGGAAAAAATAACTATTTAGTCAGGAGTCTGATGGATCCACTGTCTCAGTGGACGAACGCCTTAACTTCTGTGATCTGCATTTTACCCCATGATCACAGGTTAGAATCCCCCAGTGTATCGGCTCACCCTTTCATGTTTCGACATAGATAAAATGGGTACCATTGTGTTAGGTATAAACACTGCATAAACGTCCTCCAAGTCTTCAGTCTTGGAGGGGGATACCAAATACAACTATTTATGAGTGCTAGCCGATCCCAAATTATCCTGTGTGGGGCGTAAATGGGTAGCATAAGTGGAGTGCGCTTAACAGTAGGCATATCTAGAAATAAAGGCAATGCCATAAGCGTGTTAGTGCATATGATGTCGATGGCACCCCTGCAAAGTCCATGGCTAGAGAACTCCTGGCAAGGAAGATGTGTGTGGTGGGCACCTAGCGTGGTCCGGGCTCACCCATCATGTTCTTGTTTGCAGATGTGAGGGCTGACATTATTAATTGCCCCCTGACTCGTGTATAAGGGGAGTGAGTGACACTGTTCTGGATTAGCAATGGGGTGGACTCTTCCCCAAGCTTTGGGAGGGGTTCATTAGGGAAACTTCACTTTTCTCAGTTATTTATTGCAGGATGTTCTCACTTACGAAATAACAGTTTATGCTGCAAATTACTTGGATATTTTTCCTAAATTCCTACATAGAAATAAGTGGGAAGTGGCTTTTAAGTTCACATAATTAAGCAGTGTACTTGCTATGTGACTAAAGGCATTTCTTACATTCCTGGAAAACAGACTAAGAAAACTAAAGGCATGTTTACACAGCAGTGCAGAGGTACAGCCTTAAAAACACTGTCATAGTCACTGATAAATAGCCATATACAAAAACAATCATGGCTGTATACATAGGCATGTATAAACAAACAGGCATGGGTATAGGCAGGTATTAAGAGGCATGCACAGATACTGTAGGTGTACACTGATATGCTGGATACCACCAGATACATCCGGGTAGATAACTGCATGCATGGATATATGCAGGTCTGCATAAGCAGACACAATTGCAGAGAGTTATACACAGGGACCCACAAACCTAGGATGATGTACACATGCATAAACACCTACAGGAAATGATATGCACAGTTTCAGCCATGAACAGATGCACAAAGGTATAAACAAGCATGAATGAATGTAGGCAGGTTTGAACAGGCATGTATAGCCCCAGAAATGCATATTAAAATATGCATTGGCCCAGTCTTGAATAGATACACGTGATGGTCATTCAAGGCATGCTCAAACCTCAAGCATGTGTACAAACAACACATATGTAGCAGTATGCACAAGCATATGCACATACTTGTATATTTGTACATACAAACCCAAAACAATGCAT
Organism: Triturus cristatus; assembly: GCF_964204655.1. NCBI lineage: Eukaryota > Metazoa > Chordata > Amphibia > Caudata > Salamandridae > Triturus > Triturus cristatus. Next base: position 103,403,578 of record NC_140583.1, on the reverse strand, counting down.
GCCCTTTACACCTAATACAATTTACAAACCCAACAAGCTGAAGTGTGATTAATAGCCACTGTGACTTCCAAAAGTGCACCATTGCCAGAAGGATCCCCACGTGCTGTGACACGAGTCCAACATTCCTGGGAGCTGATGACACATCCTTTTCAGAACCTCAAGTATTCATAATTACTCAATGGTCACTGGGGTACAGAAACCTCCTTGCTTGTTGTTGTAAAACAATGTCCCAGAGAACAAGAAGTTCCACTAACTTCTGGTACACAGCAAGAGTTATGTAATAACAAGGCCTGGATCCACCAAAGCCCACTCCAAGCAGAAGATTTCTACTACCAAATATATTTGGCCATATTACGAGTAGTTATTAATACTGATGGCAAGTTTGGTTCTATGAGCTATCATGTTTCTGGAGATTAGGAGCGTGATGCACAAGAGGATTAAATGGTTGTCCCTGGCTATCTATCTTATAGCTCAGTGCCCTGAAGGATGTGGGACAGATTCCTCAATTATTCTGCGGTCAACCAAAATCAGGATAGTAGGCCAGGCTATTCCCGTCTGCTGTTAAACTTTCAGTCAAGCCTGTGGCTATTACTCTCTTCCAATGAAAAAGTGAGGTGCATAGAGCAGAGGGGGCTCTGCCGAGCTGGGTTTTCAGAGCCTCTGTCTTCCTACTATACTGTGACCATGACAATGCATGGAGGAGTATTATGAAACATGCGCAAGTCCATCATTTCACAGGCGCCTATTTCAACAATGTACCAAACAGACGCCATCTTGCAAGTCTGTTCATTCACACCTCTGCATAAAATGTTCACCAACTCTATGGATTTCCCAATGGAAAAATCCATGCACCCTTGACTGCTGTAATTGGATTTTCCAAGAAGGGACTGTCGGCATTGACTGGGGATCCTCTGAGTGGAGATATTTGCTGCATTGCTGATTAGAGTTTGCAGTGCAAAGCATGTATTACTTTGACTTTTGAACAGATGTTTTGTGCTGTAGGCCACTACACCCGGTAATGTGTACAGAAATGCATGGTCCACCACCACAGAGAGCTATTTTTGTGTGCTTTCTTACATTTACCTGTACGCTTTTCTTTTTACCCATCACTTCTCTCACACCTGCCTTTCCTCATTAGCAGATATTCTTTGTCCGTTCACAGATACTTGTTGCATGCAGATTTATTTTTTCAGTTTGATTTCAACTTGCACTTGTCCTTGTTCTTTCTTCTTGTCCCAGTTACCAAAATGTGACTTAAAGAAGTTATTGATTACCTAAGAGATCCAGCTGACAAATTAGTGTAGCTTGAAGGGCAGGGCTTAAATGAGGGTAGGGTATATCTTCTATAAAGTATCAATGTCAAGATTTAAACCAGTTGAAAGAACGTTATTGGTAAAGTATTTGTGCAATGATTCTAGTGTAGATATGCTCCCTGAAGAAGGGCGAGAAGCCCGAAATGCATTAGAGTACCAATGAGAAGCAATTAAGATGCTAGATAAAGAAAATTGAAATGATATTAATTTCAACAAAGATAAAACAATAAAGAACTTTATTGAGAATGATCCATGGGATTATTACAAAGAAAAAATACAACAAAATCCTTTTACAAGGAAACAAAGAGTGCCCATAGGGATGCAACCAAAGGAGTTTGGAAGCACTATAAAGTATCTAGTGCAGGGCACCACATCTTCCTCTTTTACCCGCTCATGCAGTTTGATGAGGTGTGAAGGACTTCCTAGGGAAGGAAATGTGGCCTATTGGCTAAAGCAGCCAAATTTGGAACTCAGGAACCAGGGATGGATGTATTTGCATTAGTATGAAACTCATTTTAGAAGTTGGTAGAGTTTTGTTGATTCCTAAAATGAGTCTGTGAATGAATACAAACTCACAATTTGGAAGGGGCATTTTGTTGACGTCCCTCCCAAACTGTGCTTCAGTAGAAGATGTATCAATGGTTTGCAACCAGAATTCCAGTCCCATGTGATTCAAAAGTTATTCACAAAAGGGGGGAGCATCACTTTTGGGGCCCTACCCCTTTGTCAATTGGGTTCATTTTCAGTGGGAGTAGTCAATGATCCAGGGGACCCCTGTCAACTCATTGTAATATATGGAAAATTAAAACTTTTTTTTTTAACTGCCCTGTTTCCTTTAAGGAAATCAGGCTGCTTTAATAAACACAGGGATGGTGATCTGCTGACCTTTGCAAGGTACCATACCATCAATTGTGGCCTATCAGCCACTGCGATTCCTTGTTTTGTAAACTGATCTAATATATAGAGATTAGTACTCAGAAAGATTCTGGCCATAATTAAGACTGGTTGCCAATTGTGAAAGGTTTTTCTACCAGAGCAATAATGCATCTTGCCCTATATCAAAAATCAGCCACGGCTCAACAGTCTGTGATTCTGGGCAAATCAATTACTCTCTTCGTGCCTAGAAATATTTAATGTAGTCTGGTTATCTTGTAAAGCACTATAATGCCCTCTGGCCAGGTATGCACAAAAAAATGACCAGCTCACAACGGTTTGTTCATCAGTGGGAAGCCTCGAGTAGCGTCTCAGGACACAGTACACTAGTGCTGTGCAGAGAAGCATGTGAAAGGCTGGCTTGTGTTTACATGCCAACAGGTAGGGAAAAGCTGCAACAGATGTCCTGAACAATGTCCTTTATTAGCAGCATGGTTACCTTTAGACATGTTAATACGGAGGAATGTGAGCACCTGCAGTGAGGAGGCCTTGTTTCAGCTGGAGACCTTCTTAAAGCCCTTGAATTACCTGCCAACTATCGCTCATTGAGCCATAAAAATATGATCAAATCATAAACCTGTATGAATTAAAAACTATGCACATGGCCTGCCCTGGAAATATGTCCTTGGTGCGTGAGCCTGTAAAGATATCCTCTCATAACAGAGAAGAAGGGGACTAAAGAAGGACCGCGTGATCTGATCAAGGTCATACAATTTGGCCAAGTAATTGGACCAATATTGCAATGCAGACAAATCACTTACAGAACTGTAACTTTCTAGCTGTACCATATTTTAATAAGTATACCATATGGGTAATATTCAATGGGTTTTGGGATCCAGTCCATTTTTCTTATCACACACTGACAACATATACCTTGAGTCTGAGTACTTCACATCTTACCTCAAAAACAGCAGAAGAGGAACATAACCAAACAGCGCTGCACACTTCCAGGGATTAGGTCCTGTGTTAATATCCACCACATTATACGAGTAACTGCAACATGATCTTTTCTGTTCCCCTTATTTCATAATATGCATTAATTTGTTTACCAATAATGCTGATTTTGAGCATATTCCCTAAAGTGTTGTCGAATCAGTGCAACTCCTTCGGTATCCAGATCCCCTATCTACTTCGGGTAAGAAATAGGTTTTTAGATTCAATATCAAATTGATGTCATGAAGTGATTAGTCTTATATAGGATGTTGATAGCTCCCTTTCTCTATTCTGCAGTATTTGCAAGTTTTTTGCTCATTAAGCTCTCGCTTGTCAGCCGTCCTCCATGCATATTAATTCACTTCACGTATTACAATAGTTATACCAGGCTTTTGAAACCTTCCACTGTATATTTTCCTGCATTTTCATTGCAATTACATGATAAAGGTAAGCTCCTATTAACTGCTATCTCAATAAATGGAAAGATCAATATGAATTCATAGTTTTCCACTACAGTAACAACGGGGTTGGTACTATGTCTGCCCTTGACCTTGTCCGGATGAAAGCCCCGCCAAATTAAGGTTGATGGATCACAAAATACTCCGATTACTTCGTTCTTCATTGGATCAAATAATGGGATTACAATTATAACTCCACCCAATAGATTGCTTTATATATTTTAGACTACAGGAAATAATTGTTACAATTATTTTGTGTCACATTAGACTGTAAAAGATTAGTTTAATTACTCTATCTTGCATTACATTACAGATGTCAATTACTCCAAATACTTTCCTATTTATTTAATAACTTTATTTGCTTATGTGTTACATATTTATTTTTTGCTAATTTTATCTGTATTTCTCCTGATTTATTTTTGGTTTTGTGGAAAAATTAAGCTAAAATTAGTATATTTTCACATTTATTTAACGGATAAATATGCACTCATGCATGAATGTCTGCCAGGTTTCAATGCAGTGAACACCGGCAGAAGGTAAATCAATGCACTTATACGATGATATGCAAATTTCAGTATCGACCTTGTGCATATCTACTGCTGCTAAATTATCTTTCTTTTTAACCCCCCTTACCTTTCAATCCACACAGTTATTGGCCTGGCAGTCATGACAGACAGTCAGGGCACAAGTCAGGGGTACATGCATGTACACGATGTCCACCCACTCTTTTCACAGGGTGGACGCCGCCTCCCCTCCCCCTCGCCAAGATGTTGAGGCCACAGAAATATGCTGAACTTGTCTCGGTGTAATTTTCAGACACTGGGACACGTTCAGCATCAGCTGTACATTGTCTGCTTTTTTGATTCCCAGCAGCAACGTCCAGGCAGCCAGGGAGATTTTTTTTACCTTCAGCTGGGCCGAAGTTAAGGGGCTATCAGGCCTCCTTTTATTTGAGTATGCTGACTGGCACCTCAGACTTAAAAGTAAATGCAACAGAGGGGAAAAGGGCACACAGCTGTTATCAATTCACAAGTCCTTAAGGGAGGCATGCTATTGCCTTTGTTCAGTCCCGGCATAGAAGAGATGCATGCACTGTAAGAATGTCAGGTGTGTTGGTCTGTCCCAGTATTTACATAAATAACAATTTTAATAGCACTATTTTCTTCTATAGCACTATGCAACCCATTGCAGGGTGTCAGAGCTCTTTAAGTAACATATACATTATACATTGACAATAAATCATGTACATGTGTAAATCAATGTATAAGATTAGTTGCATTAGACAGTGAGGGTTTCAAGGTGTAGGAGTCACATGTCCTTCATACCTCACTGTGGTCTATTAGAAGGATTACAATTTTTGAACTGCAGGTAACAAAAGGAGCTTTGTGTTAAAAGCAGTAACCCTCTTTACTATCTACATAAATTAAAAATCTGTCACCTGCGTGTTAGATTATGTGATTTACAGGAGACACATTTACCTTCTCTACTACTTTGATTCAAATTTGGAACTTCACAAAACACAAATCTCTCCACCAAGTGCATTAGCTAACAGAGTTATCTCACCATTATTACTATGCCCTGAGATTTACATGGCACCTTCAAAGCAGATGCCTTAACACAATCAAATATTTTAACATGTAGACTTTGCAACCAATTAAGCATCTACTACCATGCGTGTCCTTGTTGCCAATTTCTTTGTGGCGGGGTTTAAAAAAATAAATGTATTAGTTGAGTCCCAGATTTTGTGTTGGGATTGCACCACTTTTTTGGCACAACCCCAATGTCAAATCTCATTTGTGAAATCTCATAATGTGCTCAAATGTACTAATTATATACCTAATAAACATGTGTGCGGTGTTCATATATCTAAAATCACTACTTGTGATGTCACGCGTCAGGATTTCACTTGCACACTGCCTAACCTGGTTTGTCCCCTCACTTCTTTTTTAGGTCTCGCGCCTAGCTGTGCACTGCGTAGCAGTGCTCGCGCAGCACGAGACATTTTGTAAGTGAAAAACGGGGAAACCGAGCAGACCTAGGAATCGCACACGCTCTTGCGTGTGCGTTTCCTTTTCAGCTCCCCCACTGGCCTTTGCGTGCATCTTATTCTAAAAGACTGCATGCAATTGGCCAGAGGCGGGCGCATTGCTCCGCACATGGCCTATTGGTGTCTATTACGCGCTTGGTGCGCGTTACAGACACCAATAGGCCATGGCTCGCAGTGACGCGCGCGCACACCACTCGCGGGCTTCTTTGTTTTTTTTCAAGCGGAAGTGAAAGCTAACGCTTTCCCTGCCACTTGTTTAATTTATTTTTAGCGCGCGCACCTCACTGGTTATGCTTCTAGGACTTCTAGTGCCTAGATGCGCTCAGGTGGACGTACTCGTTTATAAATAACTTACAAGTTTATATGTTTGCGTTTCTTGCCTGTAAAGCGCCGTGCCCTAGTATGTCATGCCTTGTTTATTATGGATCGAATGTCCCTGGAAGTGAGTACTGTCTCTTGTGCACTTCACTCCATAGCTATGTATACAATTGTCATATGTTTCTCTCACACACGGGTTCCAGAGTATTTTCAACAGATGGCTGGTGAAGGAGGGGGGGGGGAGTAATAGCCCTTCCCCTGATGAAACTGCCGCTTCAGATATCCGGTGCTCCAAGCCCACCGTGTGCAGCGCTGTCCCACCACTGCAGGGTGCACCCACGCTTTAACAAACTACAGTAATAACATCATTTGTCGAGCGCCATGAAACTGGTCTCCGCGGTGCCGTTTGTCGTGTATAAATGGAAGGAGAGCAGTTGTTACTCTTTACTTTTCCTTGGGTATTTGACTGTCTCTGGATCTGGTTGATGCCCTCCCCCTCACTCTCCTGTCAGTCTGAGGTATGTGGCTTGCCCAGACTTGTCCGCAGTGACGTTACCGCACATGCTGTCCCCATCCGCGCGCCTCGAAGCGCTGTGCACTTATAGTGCTTCCACTTGCAAGGCTTTCAACCTCTGCCCGTTCCCCCTGGACTGCAGCCCCACACATGGACCTGCCCGCCTCACGCCTGTCTGTGGTACCACCCCCGGGGCTCCGAGCTGATGTGGATGCACAGCCCCCCCCCCCTCCCAGGACTGCACGTGGCAGATATTCAAGGAGCCTAAAAATAGAGCACCGGGGATAGAGGCGAGAATGTGTGCCCAGTAAATGTGATGAAAGAAAGTAGGACGGAGCGGGGCAGGTGTGCTCATTATGTGTGCAAACAACTGGCGAGAATGTGTGCACAGTATGTATGGAAGTATGACTGCAGACAGAGGAGGTGAGAATGTGTGCACAGAATGTATGGAAGCAGGACTGTAGACAGAGGGGGAGGTAGCAATGTGCACAGTATGTATGGAAGTATGACTGCAGAGAGAAGAGGTGAGAATGTGTGCACATAATGTATGGAAGCAGGTCTGTAGAGAGAGGGGGAGGTAGCAATGTGCACAGTATGTATGGAAGTATGACTGCAGAGAGAGGAGGTGAGAATGTGTGCACAGAATGTATATGGAAGCAGGTCTGTAGAGAAAGGGGGAAGTATCAATGTGTGCACAGTATGTATGGAAGCAGGACTGCAGAGACCAGAGTGAGAAGTGAGAATGTGCACAGTATGTATGGAAGTAGGATTGAGGAGAGAAATGTGAGGTGTGTGAACAGTATGTATGGAAGTAGGACTGGAGAGAGGAGGAGAGTTGAGAATGTGTGCACAGTATGTAAGGTAGTAGGACTGGAGAGAGAGGAGGGGAGGTGACCAGTCAGCCACTGGGCGGCAACAACTATTGCTGTGTTTTTAGTAACGTTTGATCTGTTTGAAATAGAAACACATTTTTTTGCTAAAATCTGCAGAATATGCAGCGGTTGCTGGATTATACGGCAAATGCGGTAAATCTATAATTATGGGGAAAACACATCTGCTGTAGTATAACATAATTTAGTGATCCTGACCATATGGCAGTATAACTGTCAGCAGGACTTTCTACCAGCATACCTCACTTAACGTCCTGCAACTAAAGGCCCATACAAAAAAATCGATTTTGGTTTCTCATTCTGAACTCCTTTACTGGAGGCAGACTTACACACCCAACACTCCTTGCTGAACCTCCACGCAATCACTGTGTAACTCTATGCCAGGCTCTCATCTCAAACTTTCAGACCAATAATATAAACGATTTGCATAACCCAGCTGCAAATGGATTGTGTCACACTACTAACCCTTGCAACCCTAAGAGTGAAACGTGCATAATTAACACAATTTAATTTGCATTCCAAGGATTTCGACTGACAATTGTTTTATTATTTTCACCTTCCATTAATAATTACCGATCCATTTCAGATCTTGTTTGGGTGTGTAGTTCTGGACGCCATTGTGACGGTGGTGTTGTAGTCACCTGAATGTGTCAGGTTTAGAAATTTACAACTGTCGATGCTATAATATTATTGATGAATATCGAACGTAAATAAAAACAAGCACACACTGTTATTTACTTTATATCCAGCACCTCTAAATTTCCAATTTTATTATCTTACGACTCTGTATTGCTCCAGACTAGAGCCAGATATCTGTGATGACTATTTTATTTTACCAATTACAGTGTCATCCACCTGAAAACAGCTGCATAAGTGTGAAATGTAATATTTGCAGACTATGGGTGCGGATCAAATGCACAGCATGCTTATAAGCAGACGGGTTCCATAGTAATTGATCCTATTGAAAGCTTAGCATGTGAGCACCTGTACGTATGATACAGATCTTGTAGCAACGAGGGCCTATCAGCCACTAGACCCACCCCAAGCCCCTTCCCTTCATAGGTTGTTCTTTGTAGGCAGGACGCCATTTTGTTCACTCTAACAAACCACACAGCCACACACTGTATGTACACCACCTTAAAGGTGTGTTTATAAAGGTGCTTCTGCCCTCCATCTTCCACAGGGAAGAGTTTGAAATAGCAGTGGTTATTTTTTATACAATTTTGGATTCAGTTGTGCTCATAACCAACCAATCCATATAACAACAAGCATTTGCAATGCAATAGGTCTCGCATTATTCAAACTTTAATAATGCGAGACCTATTGCATTGCAAATGCTTGTTTAGGACTTGTGCCCAGCAGAGAGTATTTAGAATTACTCAAAAAGCAACACATTTCTGTTTTTATCCACATTTAAAATTAGATACAGACAAGAAAGCTAATGTTTTCTGTCTGCATTTATCTGTAAAAATAGAAAACAGGGAGCCTTAATAATATCACATGGGATTACTCTCACTAACTTGCTCTGCCTTTGGAAACGGAAGAATAGTACATCAATTTCTCAATTCTGCATTAGTTTAAACGAGGAAATGACTCCTATTACTTTACTCCGTATTAGATTACCGGAGATTATTCTGAATAGGGTACATCAGAGTAGGAGAGCATGCCCCTGTCCTTTACTGCATTTGAAAAGGATTTTGAATGCCTTACTTTGCATTAAATGACAGATGTTGATCGCTCTGATTATCAGGCATCAAATCCCATTAGGATACTAGCCAGTTTTATGACTATAGAGAGACAGTACTCTGGTTACTATTGCTAAAGTACACTCTTCTGACTACATTAATGTGAATTATCAAATGAGACTACTCTCGCTGCCTCACCCTGCAGTGAACTGCAGAATCGGATTACTCTAGCTACATTACCCTGTGAGAAACTGTATGAGAGGGTGACTGTGGTTCGTTTTCCCTTTTTTTGATTCCACATCATGATTGGATTTTCTCTACAATTTACTACTCTGGGGCCAATTCCGATCCGGGTCGGAAAGCACTCCGACCGAGTTAGATCCAGAGTGTTTTCCGACCGACCGAGCGAGTACGATGTGCACGTAAGCTGTCGGACTCGGTTCGGTCGGACTCCCATAGAAGTCAACGGGAGCCTGTTGTACAACGCGTACATGGGCTCCCATTGACTGAATGGGTACGTCTCGCACAGGGGCGCCCCCTACAGTGGGTATGCGTCGGTGCCATCCGCACCGTACATGCCTGTGTGGGGGAGACCCATGTGTCTCCCTCTGTGTGCGAGTCGTACGGCTGTGGGTGTCGGGGGGTCCGATGCCGACCCCCGACGTCCGACTCCGGGAGCTTTTGCGAGCCGGACACTCCGGCTCGCACAGGCTGTCCGACGCGTGCATCGTACTGGCTCGGTCGTGAAACGCATCCATTGCACGCCACGGATAGCGTACGACCGAGACGTACGCAGTGGTTTGGACCCGGAAACGACTTGGTCGGTGAATTTTATGTAGCTAGCATCGTACTTGCTCGCTCGTATAGCTGTACAAGTCGGGCAGAAAACACGCGTCCGGCTCGTAGTTTTTCCGGCCGGATCGTGTTCGGCGCCCTTCCGACCCGGATCGGAATTGGCCCCTCTGTAATAGGTTACCGTAGTCAATGGTTCAGAGTTGTTTACTACTCCGTGTGTTAAAAAAGAAGCTTTTGGAGCAGATTTTAGCACTCTGATTATATTAAACTGTATTTGACTAAAAGATATTTCAGATGTCTTCACAATGGATTAGAAAATTGGAAGGACGTTATAGTGACATTTTTATACTTAATCAGATTAGCGGAGAATTCAATAATGTATTAAATATAGAAAGTTTCAAGAAAATTCCTCCACTCTCCAATGCATTACAGAAAGCACAAACTCAGATCTTTAAACATCAATTTTTAACGAATTTAGATAGCTTTGTTTATATGTTATTTCATCAAGTAACAGAGGCTTACGTTATATTTGATAAATGGGGAGCAATCTGGTCACATAATCCTGCATTAGATTAAGTATTCATTTGATTCCTTTATGCTGCATTAAAATAGAGACTAATACTTTGATTACTTTACCCTACATTGTGTTACTGGGAACTACATGTCCTACTTTACCCTGCCTTGCTCACCATTGAATTAAAGATAGTTGCTCCATCGACTTGTCCCTGAATTTGAATAAAGATTACTTCTTTCACTATATTAGAGATGGATATTGGTGCAATAGTTTAACCTTCAATTTTTGCAGAAAATCACTTTAACTTCTTTGCACTTGGATTTGGGTGGGTGGCAGAACATAGGGCATCATTTCATGCACAGCTCAGAGCCTCAAATACTGTACAGGCACACGTGAGCCAGGATGTCAGAAATACATTGGTGCATAAAGTGGGCCACAGGCTCCATCAGTTGTTTGCTTTCTGAGTCATATTTCTGCTTGCCTTAAGGTCAGATTTCCATGCAATGTGAACTGTGAATAACCCATTTGTGTGTTTGTATAAAAGAAGCTTGGAAAGAAAACATCTATCAATCAATTTAATTGCCAATAAACACGTGTTTGTGCATTCTAACTTGTGATCCAACATCTTTCAACAGTTTTACAAGTATTTACAAATAATAATACAGCTTTATGAGTAATGCTGAATACTTTTCCAATGGCTAAGAGTGCATCAATTCTTGTAGCAGGAAGCAGATATTCTGCTAAAGGGAAAAGGTGAAGTGGCTGGTAGTGAGAGTAGGGCAGCAGGTGAGAACAAAACAAACTTGCCTCACCAGATTTGTGGCCACTGTGTATAGAAGAGAGATGGCAGGGCCGGCTTTAGGGCAGTGCGACTGGTGCAGCCACACTGGGCGCTCACCTGTGGAGGGGGCGCCATCTTCAGGGGGGGTGCTGTGTTTGGCCATAACTTCTGTTTGAAGCGATAAGGGGCACTTCTGCCCGGTGGTAGTGAGATAATCCAAAGAGGTGGTCATGGGGTCTGGGGTCGCCAAAAATGGTTGCCGCACCTGGCGCCACCGCGCTAAAGCCGGCCCTGAGAGCAGGGATAGGCTCTGAGGAGGGTGTATGATGGAGGGGAACAGAGAAGGAGAGAAGGGGGGCATGGATACAAGAGTGCAAATTGATAGGATGAGTGCTGGGTCTACATGAGTACTGGCATGAGTAGTTGTGGGGGCAACAGATTAATTTTTCTAAGTTCATGTTTAAAAACTATGGGGCATATTTACAAGCTCCCTGTGCCGCCCGTGTGTCACTTTTTGTGATGCAGCAGAGACGCAGTGTGCTGCTCCATATTTACAATGCCACGTAAAGCCACCCTTGCTTGGCTTTTCATGGCCTTGTAAATACGGCTCCGTATCACGCATCACTTTGCGTGAAAGGGACGTGCCATGGTTGTTGCTGTAGGTGTTCCCATGCAAACCCATGGATTATGCCGTATGTGTAGATTTGCGAGAAATCGTTAACCTGAAAATGAGTCAGAATGCTACGCCTCTCTAGGGGAGGCACAACAAGGAGAAATGTTTTAATTTCTCCTCGTTTTTTCCTCTTTTTATGTGTGCTGCATTTAGCAGCACACAGAGAAAGAGGAATATACCTCATGTGATTGTTTTTGTGCAGGAAGATGTCCTTTCCTGCACAAAAACAACAATCCCCTTGCACTAGCGCATAGCAGCTAATTGTGCGCCAGCGCAGAGAAGAGCAGAGAGTCCGCCATATCGTTGTAGGTATGAGGCATCTCTTTGCTTCCAAAAGTAATACAGTCCAGTGCAACCAAATATCTTGTGGCACCGCACTGTGTTACTTTGTTGTAGATAAGGCCCTATAACTTTTAATAAATGTCTGTGAACCCAGTGATATAATTTGTTGTATTCAGGTAAAAAATGTCCGCATGTTAAAAAAGTAGTGTTTTCAATTTTGAAGAGACTGTATCATATTTTTCATTATGTTTGTTGCACAATAAACATGCCAAGCATTTTCATGGCTTGGATCCTGCATGGACTCTTAGAGACAAGCCAGACTGTTGGCTTGGGTCTGGCTCCGTTTGCCCTATTAATGTAATGGAGTGCACGCCTCCCTTTGCAAGATGGGCTAAGTGTAAGAGGCCATCAATTACTTGATAAACAATGATTGTAAAAGCTGAGGACTGGAAACACGGAGCTCTGCCCATGCACAGATTTGACAACGACCCCATTAAGGTTTCTCGTATTAGAGGTGAAGAAGAGTGTGTGCAGTGAAAATATATTTAAAAGTATTGATCCCAGGACAGGGACTCCATGCTGTTGTGTGGTGCGTGACCGTAGTCCTGAGGTGCCAGGGAGAACTACCAGGCCCACGTGCAACGGGCTGGGGTGTTGGTTCATGGAGCGTGTTTGGGGTATGAATCCCCCCCAATGCATTCTTGGCTTGGTAGATGAATCTGGGGCCCTGAGTCAGGTGTCAGTTTCATTTGTCTATCTTATTTCAGTTAGAGGTTTTAATTTGTTTATTTATTGCATCAGGATATATATAGAGACCAGTTTAGCAAAAAAGTAGTAAATCTGCACCCACAACATACTCCATGAATCAGTGAAAATGTAGTACTTTTTTAGAATGAGTGAAAATGTAGTACTTTTTTAGAATGAGTGAAAATGTAGTACTTTTTTAGAATTCACAAACATTGGCAGTAGTAGGCTTGGAAAGCTGCACCTGCCTCAGGTTTTCAGGCATAATACTAGCATGAAAACACCAAACAGGTGATGAGATTAATTACCACAAATAGTCTAACCACCGGCAATTGCCCAGGGTAGTATTACCACCCATTGGTTTTCTCCCAATGTATGTACTGACCTTGTTCCTCTTTAAATTGGTCCACCCTGGACCTCGGTCCTCTCACCCCAGCAGCCCAATAACTTTTTAGTTGGGAACTTTGAGTTTCACACCCCTGAATCTTCATGACTAAGCTCCGTTCCTGAGCACAGAAGAGTGTGAAAAGATATGATGAGTACTTGGTCCGGCTTAGAACACAAGAGTGTAAGGGAACAGGATGACCTAGACCGACTGCTTGTCATATCCTTTCACACTCTCTTGAGCTGAGACAGACTGACAATAATCTTTTCCCCCCAAAGTAGGCGTGGGGTCTTCTACCTGAAAGATAAGTAGGGAAATGTATATGCCCTTATCATTTATGAAGCATTCGTTAACATAGAGTAGGTTGGATTGGGTTACTCCAGACCAGCTCATACATATCCCCCACATATCTACAAGATCTCCAAAGTCATGGGGTATCTGGCGTACTAGATAACCAAACGTTGAGCCCAACATCCCCCACATATCTACAAGATCTCAGACGTCACAGGGGTATCTGGCCTGCTTGATAACCAAACGTTGAGCCCATCATCCCCCACAAATCTACAAGATCTTAGACGTCATGGGATACCTGGCGTGCTAGATTATCAAACGTTGAGCCTAACATCCTCCACATATCTACAAGATCTTAGACGTCATGGGATACCTGGCGTGCTAGATTACCAAACGTTGAGCCTAACATCCTCCACATATCTACAAGATCTTAGACGTCATGGGATACCTGGAGTGCTAGATTACCAAATATTGAGCCTAACATCCCCCACATATCTAAAAGATCTTAGAAGTCATGGGATATCTGGCGTGCTAGATAACCAAACGTTGAGCCCAACATCCTCCACATATCTACAATATCTCAGAAGTCATGGGGTATCTGGCGTACTAGATAACCAAGCGTTGAGCCGAACAGCCCCCACAAATCTACAAGATCGTAGACGTCATGGGATACCTGGCGTGCTGGATTACCAAACGTTGAGCCCAACATCCCCCACATATCTAGAAGATCTTAGACGTCATGGGATACCTGGTGTGCTAGATTACCAAACGTTGAGCCTAAAATCCCTCACATATCTACAAGTTCTTAAAAGTCATGGGATACCTGGCGTGCTAGATAACCAAACGTTGATCTCAACAACCTCCACATATCTATAAGATCTCAAAAGTATGGGGTACCTGGCGTGCTAGATAAACAAACTTTGAGCGTGGTTCATGAAACCTATTTGCATTTCGACTAAAATGAAGCTATTTCAGTGGAATTCATAGCGGTGAGACCTGAGATATGCTGATATAGGATGATGTACATTTTGCTCCTATATCGAAAGAGTACCTCATGCCATGTTGCTTGTGAGTGCAAGGAGGGTGAACTTGTCCTCCTGTGCGCAGACCGATGGTGCTTCGGCGCGATTGGATGGCATATTATCTGTCCTTTAAGTATCCGTCTTAACTTGACTAAACAAAGTCACTGTCAGAAAATCCAGATTTTCATAATCTATAAAAACGGGGTCAAATATTGTATCGTACTAGAACCTCATGATGACTTTATTTGTATAGCGCAAACTAATGCATATGCCGATGGCACCCCCTTACTCCCTTCCCTTGCTTCCTCCTGTCCCCACATCCTTTGCTTCCCTATAGAATGGAAACGTGTGTCCTGGAGGCAGCGTGGCGGCCATGACACTTTCGACTTATTTCTCCCAGGTTGAATAGGTGGGCTAAATACTTTTCACTTCCATATTTTATTTTCCTCTTTGCCCCATTGTCTTTGTGTATGCGAGGATACTATTGTGTATGTTTCATAATGTTACATGTGTCACAGGCCTTGATACATGTTAATATGGTGCTTCTTTTTGCACTGCATGAATTTGAGTGTATGACAGAAGTTATGGACCTAAGTCAGCCACTCTGGCCGCTGCGCCACACCTCCCACTGCCTCGGGAACAAATTCCTGGACCTGGGTGTGAGCCTCCCCCACCCCCTCTAAGCTCCAAAGAACCTAATGAGCAAAAAGAATATAAAAGAAAAACAGGTAAGACCGTACAGTGAACAAAACTTGGGGTTAATGCAGCTCTTAACTTTATTTTATTTTAATTACTGACACTCTGGTAACTGGGATGTGGCAAGCAGACGGGCATGTTGGTGGAAAGAGCTGCTGAAGGCCCAGGGCTCGAGTTTGAGGCCTACAGGCATACAGGCAGAGGGGGGAGCTTGATAGGATTCTGCTAATATTATTAAATATTGTAAATCAATATGTCAGGCAGTAAGTGAGCTAATTATATTATAGTTTGGGCTTTTCCTAATTGGTTAGGAATGTATGATGAACAATATTTGGGATGTACGTAGCTTTCGCCCATATTTCATTTTTAATTACTGAGATGTTTATTATTATTTGCCTGTGTTCTCTCAGAATGTCAACAAAAGGAGGGATAGATGGGTAGGTTTAACGAGGTCCAGTGTACATACCCAAGCAACTAGTAAGACAAAAAGGGTACAAAGTTCCTCAGATAAGTTAAGAAAAAGTAGTGATTTCAGCACAAAATGTCGTTTGCCATGAAAAAAGGCGGGGGGAAACCCTTTAGTTGGAACTAGGGCCCTCACACACCCAGCAAGCTAGGTGTCATGCTTCATCATTTGAGCCTGCCCCTCGTCAGGTCGGCGCTGCAATTCCTGACGGGCTCCCAAGATTGGGGCTCTTTGGCGGGGATCTTCTGTTCCTGCCGAAGGGTGCTGTGGGGGTAAGGGGCCCTAGGATGTGTAGATGTGGTGTATGAATAAAATAGGTACTGTTAGTCCACAAGAATTGAGTTTAATAAAGTGGTAAACAGCCTAGTTAAAAGGAAAGTGAGGTGGGGATAGCTACTAGTGATTATGATGCTAGTTGTGTATGCCCTACTCTCTGGAGGATCAACATGTTTCTTGCCCTTCAGGCCAGTAAACGGTCACGGCAATTCATCAGGATCAGGGAAAACAAAAACTATCTACAACAAGGTATGTGTGTTCTACGTACCGAAGAGGTGCTCAGGAGTCACCTAAGAAAAGATTGGAGACAGAAAACACATGACAAAACTGTACGGATAAGCAATACATACATAACAACATCAGCTGAAATCATCGAGAGTCTTATTCGGTGAAGCTCTCAGGGAGGGTATTAAAATAAAAAGCTCTAAAAAGACAGGACTAAGGGCTGAGACAGAGCGGAAGTTGTAAACTCACCTCTTGTGTGAGCAAGGTAATCTTGCAACAGTCTCCGGCGGGTACAAAGGACTCCTAACGTGGGTCCTGGAGTGAAAGGGAAACCAGGTGGGGACAAAAAGGAATTAGCAATAAAATATAAAATGACACGGTCCGCCCGGCAACCCATGTGGTGAGGGCAGTAACAGAGGGTATTGATAGCCTTGAGTGTCAAAAGGTGCTGACAAGAGCGATTAAGTGTGCAGCCATGGTGACCATCATGCTCAGGGGCCAGGGCATATCGCCGCCTAAAAGTGGTCAATGCGGTCAGGAACAAGATGCCACAAAGGACCCTAGAGCACAAATGGGGGGCCACCGCCATCGCCCCTGGTAGCGGATGGATCAGAGCAGGACGTCCTCGCTCAAGCCGCCAATGAGGTCATGGAGGCGTCAAGAATCCTCCTTGAATATTACCCAAACTCACCTACTGGACGACGGTGTGTACGAGCCCTGATGCACTCACCTGCGTCAAGGGACGCGTGGGAACGAAGACCTACCCCTGCCGCCGGACCTGGGATGGGTACCGAGCGAAGTAGGTGTTTGCTAGATAAGGATGTCGGGATGTGTCACATGACTAGGGTAGTAACAAGCCCATTGGTCGAGAAGAAAATTACGGGTCGGCCATGTTGGAACTGGTGGAGCGAGCAACCATCCATTTCCGGTGTGAGCCGGGAAGTGAAACTCCGTGGGTCGGGGTGTTTACAGGGATAGGTTGTCAGAACAATTGTGACAATCCCATTGGTTAACAAAATAGGTGCGGCCATGTTAGTGCAGGTGATCCAGGGAAACCATGGGGATCAGGAAGTGATTATGCGAGGATAGATACACTCACGTGGTCGGTTGCTATGGCAATAATATTATTAAAGACAGGCAACGCGTAAGTAGCCAGATGCCATACTGCAGGTAACACAAGGAGTGTGAGAAATTAAAAAGGTATAAACAAGGTGGTGAGATTCACGGGGGCCGTGATGGGTTAAAAAAGTCCCACACATAGTAAATGGGGACACAGCCTATGCAAGGGGGTCTGAAAGGGGGGGTTCACGGGGGTCGTGATGGGGTATCAAAGTCCCACACAAGTATTATGGGGATGTGGCCCATGCAAGGGGGGGGTCTAAAAACAGGGCGGCCGCCAGACGTTAAGGGGACCGACATATAAAGACACACAGGGGGGGGGAAAAAAGGCACATCAAGAAAAAATAAGATACCAGTATAGTGTATCTGTTATTAAAGCAGTGGAACAAGGATCTAGATAGTTCCTGATCTATTCAAGAGGTGTATTACAGGGAAAATCACTGTTGTTGATTAGTGATACGCATCCAACGTTTAACAGGTTTTGCCAAGGTGGTCGTAGGCATAACCAGGACAAATAAAGAATTCCAGAAGGGTCACAGGTCCTACCAAGGAACATACTTATCTAATGAGTGTGGACCAAGGGATGTCGTCGTTGAGACCAGTTACGTGTGAAGATATTCTCAGTACCCATCTTTGCTCAAGCTTAAACAATGAATTTTGGGACATCTCAGGGTGTGCTTCCAAGACCAACCAGTTAATGGAATCTGTCTGATGTTTCATCGTTTTAAAGTGGGTGTAGAGTTTAGTGGTCACTTTCTGGCATCGAATGTTACTCTTATGTTCCATAATCCTGGTCTTTACCATGCGGGTTGTCATGCCTATGTATACTAACTCACACGGGCACCTGATCATATATATGCAGTTCTTAGTATTGCAATTTGTGTGTCTATTCAGTGTCCAGTGGAAGTTGTTAGTAAAAGTTATGTCCTTGTAGGTGTTAGTCAGTTTACACACTACACATGAACCGCATGGGAAATGGCCCTTAACCGGGGGTAGTTCCCATAGCGTCCTTTGTGGACCAGTGGTGTGCAGTCTAGGTCTAGTGTGAACAAGTAGATCTTTAATGTTTTGTGTGCGTCTGTAGGCAAATCTAGGTTTTGGTATGTTGAGATTCCCTTTGTCTAAAATGCCCCAGTTTCTCAAAATGATCTTCCTGATCCTACTTGAATCAGACGTGAAAGATGTGACACAGGTAAGGACATCAGTGTCGGGTTTAGTGTGTGTTACCAGTAGTGTCTCCCGTGGGTTGTTTCTGGCTCTTTTCATAGAGTTACCAACGCACCTAGATGGATAACCCCTAGCCCGCAAATTTGATGCTAATAACTTAGCTTCTGAGTTGTAATCTGTTAGCTGAGTGCAGTTACGTCTGATGCGTAGGAATTGCCCAACGGGCAGGTTGTCCCTCAATGCTTTAGGGTGGTGGCTATCATAACGTAAAAGACTATTGCGGTCAGTGGGTTTTTTGTACAGTGTGGTGGTGAGGGTGCCTTCAGAAAGAGTGATGTTCAGGTCCAGGAATGGTACCGAATGTTCTGATACCGTATGGGAGAACTTCAGGAACTCATTCTGCTCATTGATCCACTGTATGAAATTCATACACTCAGTATGTGTGCCACTCCAAAAGACGAGTATATCGTCTATAAACCGTTTCCAAAGAAAGATGTTATCATGGAAAGGGTTAGACGTGCAAGAGATCACAGTTTTTTCAAAATCAGCCATATAGAGGCATGCTACACTGGGAGCAAAGGTACTACCCATAGATGTGCCTTGGCTCTGGTGGTATAGTTGTTTGTTGAACTCGAAAAAGTTTTCAGTGAGAGCCAAGGTAGCACAATCAATGATGAAGGTGACTGGTGTGGGTGAAGACCAGTCTAGTGCCCGCAGAGTTGACTCTATAACAGCCAGGGAGGCCCTCTGGGGGATGTTAGTGTAGAGGGCCTCCACATCCAAGGTCAAAAGATAGTTAATGGTGCTAGTGTCTGCAAGGTCATCAATGATTTTAAGGACATCAGTGGTGTCCTTAATGAATGAGGGTATGTCACGTACTAGAGGTTGCTGAAAGTGGTCGCAAAATTTTGACAGAGGTTCGAGGAGCGAGCCAATGCCAGATACAATCGGTCGTCCTGGGACCGGAGTCATGCCCTTATGTATTTTCGGGAGGGTGTAGAAAAAGGGAATCTTAGGTTCACGGGTAATCAGAAAATCAGCCTCTTTGTGGGTGATCCAGCCATTGGCTTCTGCTTCATAGACCATAGTGCAGATGGTGGTCTCGAGGCGGGGAGTTGGGTCAGACGCAATGGGAGTGTAGTATCTCTCATTTGAGAGTTGGCGTCTGCATTCAATCTCGTAATCTGTTGTAGACTGGATTACGATCGCACCGCCCTTGTCCGCCTGTTTAATAGTAATCGTGGAGTCCTCAGAGAGGTTTTTTAGGAGTATGGTTTCATGCCCAGTCAAATTGTGGTAAGGAGCCTCCCTGTGGGGTGAATTGAGCTCTTTCAACACCGCCTTCTCAAATGTTAGAATCTCCACAGGAACCAATGTGTTCTGTGGAGTGAATGTGGAGGGGTTTCTTAATCCAGAGTCTATGACCTCATTGTGAGGTTGGTCCTGAAAGAAGGCTTTGAGGCGTATCTTCCGGAAAAGACTGTGGATTTCGCAGTGATCCCTGAATCTGTCTACCCTAGGGGTGGGGACAAAACCGAGGCCTTTCTGTAGTAGTGACTTTTCAGAAGCATTGAGGACCCTATGTGAGAGGTTCACTACTAATTCCTCTTGTCCTTCGTTCTGCTCCTGGTGTCCATGCCGCTGGTCGGTGGTTCTTGCCAGTGGACCGATTTCTGTGCGCCTCTTCTGTTGCGCCCTCTTCCTCTGCCCCAACCTCTTCCTAAAAAAGGCTGGCTGTTACCGTTGAAAAACGGGGGGGGGCCATGTTGGTATTGAGGAAACTGCCAGTATGGTAGTGGCGGGAGAGGACCTTGGAACATGGGGGGGCCTTGGAAGGGAGGGCCATTGTCATCGTCAATTTTCTCAGATATTTGTATTCAATGGGTTCTATATCAAAAAAGGGGGGAGTTCACAGGGCTTGATAGGTCCAACGTACGTGCCCCAAATGGTCTGTAACAAAAGAAGGTATGTTGTTCCTAAACAGGGTCATAGAACAGATGGGGAATAGAGTGCTATGTACAAGGCCCACTATAAATACAGGTAATCCTGCTGATTTAATAATGCAGGAAAATTGTTTCCTTTGGAACTAGGGCCCTCACACACCCAGCCAGCAGGTGTCATGCTTCATCATTGGGCCTGCTCCTCGTCGGGTCGGCGCTGCAATACCCGACGGGCACCCAATGAGGGCTCTTTGGCGGAGATCTTTTGTTCCATGCCGTATGGTGTCGTGGGGGTGAGGGACCTATAACGTGTAGATGTGATGTGTTAGTGAGTGCAAAGGTTAAAACAGGTCAGGAAGTCCAGTGCGAACCAGTTTTTTGTATTGGGCTCCCTGCCTGATTAAAAATAGAGAGTGTGTGGCAGCTATGTGACCATAGTGGATCAAAAAATATATTAGCGCCCTACTCTTACTATCAAGGTCAACATGTTTCATGCCTAATTGTCAGGGGGATCGGTGGCAATTCTTCAGGACTATAGTGAATACTATCTACACATTGTGATCAGGTGGCATCACCTACCTATCACATGAAGAGACCTCGGGAAAAAAACATTTACCCACAGGTATAGAGGACAATCTAGTCATTAAAGGGTTATGTCTCAACAGTTGCCGGCTGATCAAGGACACACATGGTGGAGTGTCCTATCACATGAAGAGACCTCGGGAAAAAAACATTTACCCACAGGTATAGAGGACAATCTAGTCATTAAAGGGTTATGTCTCAACAGTTGCCGGCTGATCAAGGACACACATGGTGGAGTGTCCTTGTTTGCAGTGGTGTCCGTGTAGTAAACCTACCCATACATCGCCAGAAACGATGCATGGGCCACATCCCCATAATACTTGTGTGGGACTTTGATACCCCATCACGACCCCCGTGAACCCCCCCTTTCAGACCCCCTTGCATAGGCTGTGTCCCCATTTACTATGTGTGGGACTTTTTTAACCCATCACGGCCCCCGTGAATCTCACCACCTTGTTTATACCTTTTTAATTTCTCACACTCCTTGTGTTACCTGCAGTATGGCATCTGGCTACTTACGCGTTGCCTGTCTTTAATAATATTATTGCCATAGCAACCGACCGCGTGAGTGTATCTATCCTCGTGGGACTTTGTTAACCCACCACGGCCCCCGTGAATCTCACCACTTTTGTTTATATCATTTTTAATTTCCCACACTCCTTGTGTTACCTGCAGTATGGCATCTGGCTACTTACGCGTTGACTGTCTCTAATAATATTATGGCCATAGCAACCGACCACGTGAGTGTATCTATCCTCGCATAATCACTTCCTGATCCCCATGGTTTCCCTGGATCACCTGCACTAACATGGCCGCACCTATTTTGTTAACCAATGGGATTGTCACAATTGTTCTGACAACCTATCCCTGTAAACACCCCGACCCACGGAGTTTCACTTCCCGGCTCACACCGGAAATGGATGGTTGCTCGCTCCACCAGTTCCAACATGGCCGACCCGTAATTTTCTTCTCGACCAATGGGCTTGTTACTACCCTAGTCATGTGACACATCCCGACATCCTTATCTAGCAAACACCTACTTCGCTCGGTACCCATCCCAGGTCCGGCGGCAGGGGTAGGTCTTCGTTCCCACGCGTCCCTTGACGCAGGTGAGTGCATCAGGGCTCGTACACACCGTCGTCCAGTAGGTGAGTTTGGGTAATATTCAAGGAGGATTCTTGACGCCTCCATGACCTCATTGGCGGCTTGAGCGAGGACGTCCTGCTCTGATCCATCCGCTACCAGGGGCGATGGCGGTGGCCCCCCATTTGTGCTCTAGGGTCCTTTGTGGCATCTTGTTCCTGACCGCATTGACCACTTTTAGGCGGCGATATGCCCTGGCCCCTGAGCATGATGGTCACCATGGCTGCACACTTAATCGCTCTTGTCAGCACCTTTTGACACTCAAGGCTATCAATACCCTCTGTTACTGCCCTCACCACATGGGTTGCCGGGCGGACCGTGTCATTTTATATTTTATTGCTAATTCCTTTTTGTCCCCACCTGGTTTCCCTTTCACTCCAGGACCCACGTTAGGAGTCCTTTGTACCCGCCGGAGACTGTTGCAAGATTACCTTGCTCACACAAGAGGTGAGTTTACAACTTCCGCTCTGTCTCAGCCCTTAGTCCTGTCTTTTTAGAGCTTTTTATTTTAATACCCTCCCTGAGAGCTTCACCGAATAAGACTCTCGATGATTTCAGCTGATGTTGTTATGTATGTATTGCTTATCCGTACAGTTTTGTCATGTGTTTTCTGTCTCCAATCTTTTCTTAGGTGACTCCTGAGCACCTCTTCGGTACGTAGAACACACATACCTTGTTGTAGATAGTTTTTGTTTTCCCTGATCCTGATGAATTGCCGTGACCGTTTACTGGCCTGAAGGGCAAGAAACATGTTGATCCTCCAGAGAGTAGGGCATACACAACTAGCATCATAATCACTAGTAGCTATCCCCACCTCACTTTCCTTTTAACTAGGCTGTTTACCACTTTATTAAACTCAATTCTTGTGGACTAACAGTACCTATTTTATTCATACACCACATCTACACATCCTAGGGCCCCTTACCCCCACAGCACCCTTCGGCAGGAACAGAAGATCCCCGCCAAAGAGCCCCAATCTTGGGAGCCCGTCAGGAATTGCAGCGCCGACCTGACGAGGGGCAGGCTCAAATGATGAAGCATGACACCTAGCTTGCTGGGTGTGTGAGGGCCCTAGTTCCAACTAAAGGGTTTCCCCCCGCCTTTTTTCATGGCAAGCGACATTTTGTGCTGAAATCACTACTTTTTCTTAACTTATCTGAGGAACTTTGTACCCTTTTTGTCTTACTTCTCTCAGAATGTAACATAATAAATTCGGATACTTTATAAAATTACGCGTGGCCACATCACCGTCCATCGTTTCTTTCCCCCACCATGCCCCCTCAGAGTAGACCCAGCCATATGCAAATCAGCCTCGCTTCTGCTCCAATAGGAACAGTCTAGTCTGAACTGCCAGGCCAGGTCCTCTCTGGACCAGAACACAAGCACCCCAGACCGCTTTCACCCTAGTGGGGGTTTTCAGTCGGGGGCAGCTTGGTTCCAGTGACACAGTCACTATGGGACACACATCTGGACATATCCATAGCAATAAGGGCGTCGCACTGTAGTAAACAAAAAAGTGATTGGTAGAATGCTTGAATGAATGTCATACACTGGCAATTACTCGAGCCACAACCCTGTCTATCATTTTTTTGCCCTGGTCTGGGCAAGTAAATTATGCAGCAAGAAAAAACGAATTATGCAGCATATTTTGTAACAGTATCACTTCGTTATTTTGTCACATTTAAACTTGGTAACACTGGCATTAGTGCCATTTTCATATCGAAATATCAATTTCAAATAGCTTTATTTCGATATCCAGTATCTTAAAAGCAATTCTATTATTACATCCATCAGTTAATAAAAGAAGTTAAAAAATATAAAACATCAATTAAAAGAATAGAAGAGAAGACGTCCATCATTAGGAATCATCAAATACAGAATACCAGAGACAATATTTGCAAAATCCATTATTTGCCCTTCTATCGAAATATAGTAATAAGCAAAAAAAAAGGTGACAAGTCCTGTTTTGTAAAAAGGCTTTCGCTATGTGGCAACACGTGTTGCTGCATTTTAGTAACTTTTGAACTGTTAAAGGTAGAAACCATATTTTTTTTGTTACAATCTTCAGATTATGTTGTAAATGATGGATTATATGACAAATGCACAAATCTATAATCATGCGAAAATCGGGGCGGCTGCACAATCGCATAATTCTAGTGGCTCTGGACATGGTGCACCCTTAGCTGGCGGTGCTAAGCACAGATTGTAATGTGCCCTATGATAATGAATGAACTATTCTCAGTGCAGATGAGCCAAGCCTGCACAGGGAACAGCGCACTAGTGAGAGACAGAGCAGCTGTTTGAAGCAGCGAGTCTACGTTTTACTACCCAGGGTCAACTGACCCTACAGTTTGAGGGTGAGCGGTGGTAGAGATCCCCCTGCAGGTGGGTGCAATGAGTTACAGCCGCCTGTGCGTGGGATGTCTTAGTGGGGGGGGTCCATAGCACCCTCTCCCTCCCGCTCAAAGGCGCTCTCAGGGTGCGCACTGACTGTAATGCGGCACGGGTGCAAAGGCAAAGTTTGCTTTGGGCATAGGAGTTCCATCTTGAGAACGTCCTGAGGTATAGCACTGATGCGATCTGTGTTGCAGAAGAGCTTGCACAAGTCTCTGTGGCCATTTTTATAACGGTAAAGTGCCCGGAGGGGTTGCGTAGAACAGCCCCTGGTGGCTTTCTTTTTCTGTCAAGATATCATATTCTCTTTTTGGGCTTAGGAAATCTACCGGGTGTGCTCCTAATGATATCAAGGTAACTCAACACTCAGCCCGCTACCTTTCTTGCTACTGCTGTAGATGCCTTGTTGAGTGCACCTTTTCCTATGTATCTCTCCCTCTGTCCCACAACAACCAGCAACCGCTGCATAGGATGTCGCTCCCCTATTCTGCACAAAATATGCCATATTGTGTCAGCCGTCGCAAGTTGTATGTAATTCTGTTGTGTTCTGAGCGAGACCTAGCACGCTTTCTATCCCTTCACACTCTTGTGTGCTAAGCCAGACCCAGCACTCTTTCTATCCCTTCACACTCTTGTGTGCTGAGCCAGACCCAGCACTCTTTCTATCCCTTGACACTCTTGTGTGCTGAGCCAGACCCAGCACTCTTTCTATCCCTTCACACTCTTGTGTGCTGAGCCAGACCCAGCACTCTTTCTATCCCTTCACACTCTTGTGTGCTAAGCCAGACCCAGCACTCTTTCTATCCCTTCACACTCTTGTGTGCTGAGCCAGACCCAGCACTCTTTCTATCCCTTCACACTCTTGTGTGCTGAGCCAGACCCAGCACTCTTTCTATCCCTTCACACTCTTGTGTGCTAAGCCAGACCCAGCACTTTTTCTATTCCTAAACGCTCGTGTGCTGAGCCAGACCCAGCACTTTTTCTTTCCCTTCACACTCTTGTGCGTAGAGGCAGAGCCAGAACTCATCTTATCTGTTTGAACTCTTATGTGCTGAGGCAGTCCCAGCAGTCATCATATTCTTTCACATTCTTCTTAGCTAAGCAGACCCTACACACTTCTTTTCTATTTAAACTTTTCTGTGCTGAACCAGTTACAGCACTCATCCTATCTCTTCACATTATTGTGTGCAGAGTCAGCGACAGCACTCTTTCAATCCCTTCACCCTCATGTACACAGCCATACCCCGCACTCAGCCTATCCCTTTTAACTCTTGTGTGCTGAGCCAGACCCAGTACTCTTTCTATCCCTTCACACTCTCGTGTGCAGAGCCATACCCAGCACTCATCCGATCTCTTTTCACTCGTGTGCTGTACCAATCCCAGCACTCATCCTAGCTCTTTTCACTCTTGTGTGCTTAGCCCAACCCAGCACTCTTTATATCCCTTCACACTCTTTTGTGCAGAGACGGACACAGCACTCATCCTATCTATTTGGACTCTTATGTGCTGAGCCAATCCCAGCACTCATCATATCCTTTCACATTCTTCTAAGGTGAGTCAGACCCTGCACCCTATTTTTCCCTTTAGACAATTCTGTGCTGAACCAGTTACAGCACTCATCCTATCCCTTCACACTCGTGTGTGTTTAGCTAGACAGAGCACTCGTTGTATCCTTTCACACTCTCATGGGCAGAACTAGAACAAGCACTCATCTTTTTCCTAAAATCTCTTGTTTGCTGAGCTGGATCCAGCACTCATCCTGTCCATTCAAACTAGTCATCCTATCCGTTCACACTCCTGTATACTGAGCTAGGCTCAGCACCCAGCTTTTCCATTAACCCTTGTTTGCTAAACCAAATCCAGCAGTCGTCTTTTCGATTTAAACTAGTCATCCTATCCGTACACACTCTCATATACTGAGCTAGGTTTAGCACCCGGCTTTTCCATTAAACCTTTGATTGCTAAACCAAATCCAGCACTCATATTTTCGATTTAAACTAGTCATCCTATCCCTTCACACACCTATGTGCTGGGCTAGACCCAGCACTCATCAAACCTTGCCTGTCATTTTTTACTACGCGCTCTTTGCCCTGTTTGCGTCTTTCTCTTGCTCTCTGCTCTGTTTTTCCTACGCCGTTTAGACCCTGCGTACAGACCCCGCCGTAGTTGCCCCCACAGTCCCTCCCGCTTCCTCCCACGTGTTCCCAATCCCCACGCTTACCTCCCAGCTGTCCCGCTCTCCCCCTGGCCCCTACTTAATGGCGGACGCTGCACTCCAGATTGAGGAAGAACCCTGACCTTCTGGTTGGGACTCTGCTCTCTCAGCGCACAGCTCGACCATAAGTGCCCCGCTCAGCACTGCCGTAGACCCCGGCTCGAGGCCCTGTTGCTCTGCCTTGGACTGCCTTCTGTCTTCTCTTTTGCTGTTGCCTGTTATTTCCACTCGTTCCTGTTATTTCCACTTTTGCATTTTATTTCCATTTTTTGCCTGTTATTTTTCTTTTCATCTCACTCTTTGCCCTGTTTGTTTCTTTCTCTCGCTGTCTGCTCTGTTCTTTCCCACGCTGCTTCCCCTGCTTCCTCCTGTCCCCACATCCTTTGCTTCCTTATAGCATGGAAACGTGTGTCCTGGAGACGCGACCAGCACCAGGAATGCTGGTCCTCCCCCTGCCAGCACTACAGCTGCTCGGCTCTCTACGCACTCCATGTCGGCAAGAACAACAACTGCAAGCTCTCCTCACCTCTTGACACCCACAGACCCTTCACCTGCCGTTACTGCCGCCACTCCTTCTCCTTCACAGAGACCCAGGACCCTCCACCACTCTCCAGAAACAACTCCATTTCACCCCAAACCGTGCGATGCATCCTCCTCAACATCCGCTCTCTCCACAGACATGCCGCAGTAATCTGGTACTTCCTCGACAACACCTTCCCTGGCATTGCCTTCCTCGCCGAAACCTGGACAAATGCCACCCACAGATTGGACATTGCGATCGCCTTCCCTGAAGGATACAAATTCACCCAGAAGATCTGCCTCAACCGCCCCGGGGGAGGCATCACCATCGCAATCGCCCACAAGGCCAACCTTCGTCTGGGCACCTACACCGACGGACCTACTAACCTGATGGAACACCTCCACTTCAAGATACAGACCAACCCGTTCACAACACTCTGAGGCACCCTCATCTACAGAACCCCTGGATCCCGTGCACCTTTCTCTGAATCCATCACTGACTTCATCACGCCACACGCCAACACTTTCTCGACTACACCTTGCTGGGAGACGTCAACTTTCACCTTGACAACCGCCAAGACCCCAACTCCACCTCCCTCCTGGACAACCTGCACATCACTGGACTCAAACAGATCGTACAAGAACCAACGCACTCAGCAGTACACACCCTCGATCCCATCTTCACAGCGAGGAACACCATCAACTTCAGCCACACCTCCGTACTCCCACCGCTGCATTCACTTCATCTTCCAAACCAGCATCTCTCACAGAATTCCACTCCAGCGCAGGAATTGGAACAAGATCTCCAACGAACAGCTCACCACCGCCCTCAGCAGCT
This sequence comes from Triturus cristatus, assembly GCF_964204655.1. Classification (NCBI taxonomy): domain Eukaryota; kingdom Metazoa; phylum Chordata; class Amphibia; order Caudata; family Salamandridae; genus Triturus; species Triturus cristatus. Next base: position 103,375,420 of record NC_140583.1, on the reverse strand, counting down.
CTGCTCCCACCGCCACAGACGATGACCCTACCAGCGCTGCCTGCCCTTTACACAACTGGATCACGGACTGCGCCAACACTAATGCCCGCCTCAAAAAAGCTTCCAGCCCTCACGCCAAGAGTGCCAGCTGGTTCTCCACCAAACTCTGGGACTCCAGACGCACCTACAGATGCATCGAAAAGCTATGGAGGAACTCCAAAAGACCTGCAGACCTCAACAACTTCAAAACAGCCACCACCGCCCACCACAGACTCAGATACTCAAGGAAGAAAGCATTCCAGGACAGAATCTCCACCCACACACACAATAGCAAGGAACTCTTTAGCATCATCAAAGAGTTCGACCAACCCAACAGTGAGATACTGACATCCTACCCTCTAAGGACCTCGGCGACAGATTCAGCTCCTTCTTCTACCACAAAATCAAGGCCATCTATGACAAATTCGACAACAACAACCTCCATGAGGAACCCTCTCCCAACCCTTTCCCATCACCACGCAGCCAACACTAGACAGCTGGACCGCCCCCAGCAGTGAAGACACCCTGAAGATTATGAAGATCACCCTCTCTGGGGCCCCCACGTACCTCTGCCTCACCACATCTACCACAAAACCGCAGATATCATCACCCTAAGCTCCAAAAAATCATCACCCGCACCTTCAATACCGCCTCCTTTCCCGATGACTGGAAGCACGCTGAGATCAACCCTCTCCTGAAAAAACCCTCGGCGGACCCCACCGACCTCCAGAATTTCACACCGATCTCCTTACTCCGATATCTAGCCAAAGTCATGGAAAGTCATGGAAAAAGCCGTCAACAGTTGACTTTTCATAGAAGGAAACAACACCCTCAACTCCTCCAAATCAGGCTTCAGGAAGAAACACAGCACCGAAACCACCGTTCTCACTGCGACAGATGCATCCGCTCCCTCCTCGACAGAGGAGAGACTGTGGCCCTTATCCTCCTGGACCTCTCCGCAGCCTTCGACACAGTCTCTCATCGCACCCTAGCTTGCAGACTCCACAATGTGGGAATCTGGAACAAGGCCCTCAACTGGATCAGCTCATTCCTCTCCGGCAGAACGCAACGGGTCAGACTCCCTCCTTCCCTCTTGGAACCCACATTGACCACCTGCAGAGTCCCACAAGGATCCTCCATCAGCCTTACCCTGTTCAACGTCTACAGATCCCTGCTTGCATCCTTCATCAGATCACACGGACTCAACATCGTATCGTACAAAACGACACCCAACTCATCCTCTCCCTATCCAACATACCCAACATCACCAAACACAACTTTCAAGACAGAATGGAAGCAGTCGCCAGGTGGAAAAAGAACAGCTACCTACAACAAAACACAGACAAAACAGAGGTGCTCATCATGGGCCCACACCCTGATGCCAGTAACGACACCTGGTGGCCCCACACCCTCGGGAACTCTCTCTTCCCCACATCCCACATACGCACCTCGGAACCATCCTGGACTCCGAACTCAAAATGGATCGCCAGATCAACACCATCACCTCTTACTGCTACTACACCCTCTGCCTACTTAACTAGATTACCCTTGAACACAGAAAAACCATCACCCATGCTCTCATTAGCAGCAGGCTGGATTACGGCAATGCACTCTATGACAGGATCAACAAAAACCTCCCCTGCAAACTCCAGAGCGTGCAGAACGCCACAGCCATGCTAGTCCTCAACCTACTGCGCCACTGCCACATCAGCTAACACCTGTGGACACTACACTGGCTCCCCGTCAAGAAGCAAATCACCTTTAAGCTTCTCACCCATGCTCACAAAGCCCTGCACAATAATGGACCTGCCTACATGAACCACTGCCTCACAATCCACGCAACCCAGAGTTCCCTCCACTCAGCCCAGCTCTCCCTTGCAATGATACCTCGCATCAAGAATACCAGATCAGGAGGACACTCTTTCTCCCTCCTCGCTGCCAGGGCATGGAACTCCCTCCCTCTCCACCTCCAAAAGACGTCTTCATTCCCCAAGTTCTTGAAGAACCTCAAGACCTGGCTTTTAGACAGAGCTCTGTGAACTTCCGGGAGCTGCGCCCGCCCCCCCTTAGCGCCTTGAGACCCTTTCGGGTGAGTAGTAGTTATGCTTTATAAATGTCTAATTGATACGGTGTCACACTCGTGTATGCTGGGCTAGACCCAGCACTTAGCTTTTCCTTTTAAACGTTTGTTTGTTGAACCAGAACAGGCACTCATGGTATCCCTTCACACTCATGTGTGGTGCGCCAAAGCCAGCACTCACCCTATCCATTGAAACTTATTTGCTGAGCCAGATTCAGGACTCATCCTATCCCTTCACACTTTCTTGTACTGATCCAGACCTAGCACTCATTCTAATTCTCCATGCTCCTGTATGCTGAGCCTGACCCTGCACTACTCCACTTCACATTCTCACATGCTGAGCCAGATTCAGCACACTTCCTAGCGCTTCACACTTTTGTGTGCAAAGTCTGTCCCAATACTCATCCTGTACCTTCACACTCTTGTGTGCTGATTCTGATCTAATACTCACCTTATCACTTCACACACTTTTGTGCTCAGCCATACTTAGCACTCATCCTATTCCTTCACACTCTTGTGTGCTGATCCAGACCCTTGTTATTCCTTCACACTTTTGTGTGCCAAGTTCAACCCAATACTCATCCTGTCTCTTTTAACTCTTGTGTGCTAGTCCAGAGCCATCACTTATCGTATCCCTTCACACTCTTGTCTGCTGAGCCAGATTCAGCACTCATCCTATCCCTTCACACTTTCTTGTACTGATCCAGACCTAGCACTCATTCTAATCCTCCATGCTCCTGTATGCTGAGCCTGACCCTGCACTACTCCCCTTCACATTCTTGCGTGCTGAGCCAGATTCAGCATACTTCCTAGCGCTTCACACTTTTGTGTGCAAAGTCCGACCCAATACTCATCCTGTCCCTTCACACTCTTGTGCGCTGAGTCTGATCCAATACTCACCTTATCTCTTCAAAACACTTTTGTGCTCAGCCAGACTTAGCACTCATCCTATTCCCTTGTTATTCCTTCCCACTTTTGTGTGCCAAGTTCGACCCAATACTCATCCTGTCTCTTTCAACTCTTGTGTGTTGGTCGAGAGCCATCACTTATCTTATCCCTTCACACTCTTGTCTGCTGAGCCAGATCCAGGACTCATCCTATCCCTTCACACTTTTATGCGCCAAGTCCGACCCAATACTCATCCTGTCCTATATCACTTTTGTGTGCTGAGTCCGATCCAATTCTCATGCTGTCCCGGATCACTCTTGTTGTTGAGTACTATCCAATACTCATTCTATCCCTTCACACTCTTGTGTGCTAAGGCAGAGCCTGCACTCATCTTATCCCTTCACAGTTTTGTGTGCTGAGTGCACCCTAACACTTATCCTGTCCCTTCACACTCTTGTGTACTGAGCCGGAGCAGCACTCATCTTGTCCCTTCACATTCCTGTATGCTGAGCCAGACCCAGCACCCACTTGTTCCCTCACACTCCTGTGTGCTGAGCCAGATCCTGCACTCATCTTATCCCTTCACAGTTGTATGCGCTGAGTGCACCTCAACACTCATCCTATCCCTTCACACTCTTGTGTGCTGAACCAGACCAGCACTCATCTTGTCCCTTCACACTCTTGTGTGCTCAACCAGACCCAGCATTCATCTTGTCCCTTCACACTCTTTTGTCCTGATCCAGACCCAACACTCATCTTGTCCCCTCACACTCGTGTGTGCTGAGCCAGATCCTGCACTCATCTTATCCCTTCACAGTTTTGTGTGCTGAGTGTACCTCAACACTCATCCTGTCCCTTCACACTATCATGTGATGAACCAGACCAGCACTTATCTTGTCCCTTCACACTCTTGTGGTCTGAGCCAGACCCAGCACTCGTCTTGTCCCTTCACACTCTTGTGTTCGGAGCCAGACCCAGCACTCATCTTGTCCCTTCACACTCTTGTGTTTTGAGCCAGACCTAGCACTCGTCGTGTCCCTTCACACTCTTGTGTTCGGAGCCACTCGTCTTGTCCCTTCATACTCTTGTGATCTAAGCCAGACTCAGCACTCGTCGTGTCCCTTCACACTCTTGTATTCTGAGCCAGACCCAGCACTCGTCGTGTCCCTTCACACTCTTGTGTTCTGAGCCGGAGCCAACACTCATCCCAGAGGAATGCTTGTAGATTTCGAAATCTTAAGTGAGTGAACAGAGACCTCAACAAACACAAATTAAGATTATTATGAACTGAACAAAACAAATTTCCGCTGTTAAACTGAAGTGTGCTAGTAACTGATAAACAAGGACCTTCCGTAACACGCTTGCCTCACAGTTTTGGCAGGCCACACACACTTACGTAACGGGTTTCGCGTGTCCTCTAAATTGTAATGTTCTTGACCCGGGTCCAAAGTCTTGTGACATCATTTCTTTGTGTCTGTGGCATGCAGTTCTCAGTGTGCTCATTTCTCTTGTGTCTTTTGGGGAGAGCTGCCTCCATGAAGCACTACAGTTTGGCGGGAGTCTTACCCGAAGATGACACTCGACACCCATGTTTGGGAGCGGCAGATTGCAAAACAACATTTTTTTGGGCCGCTGAAAATCCTTGCACCATGTGCTCTAGTGTGATGTCGTTGCTGCCCACCTTTTTTTTTCTTGTGGAGCTTTAGATAGTGAGAACTAGACCCGGAGGTATCAGAGCGCTTTACAAGAGCACCAGTTATGTAATAGACGGACATATTCATTTTTGTTAGGCACGGGGTGATTAAGTGATTTGCACAGTTTCACAGAATGTTGAGCATCCTTGCCGAGACTTGAACCCCGTTTCCTAGCACCAAGGTCAACCGCCATAGCCGTTAGGCCACATTCTCTCCCCTTTTAGCCACAATCTAGAGTTTGAGCCATGCTGCCAGCTCCATTAAAATTCATCCTTATTTTGAAAAGTCCACATCTTCTCACAAGTCTTCTTACTGTGCTGCCCTACACCAATGTGAAAGGGCACAAATGTACCGTATTCATGAAATATAGTGCATTCCTGTCCTTTTCCCCTGTGCTGCACCGCAATTTACTGCCATGGTGAAAGGGTGCCTCCGTTGAAGGCAGGACGGTTTTTGTGCAGGAAGAAGCCTCTTCCTGCACAAAAACAATCCCGTAAGGCGTTTTCCTCTTTTTATGTGAGCTTCAGAATGCAGCACACATGGAAAAAGAAAAAAATGAGAAGAAATACAAATATGTCTCTTCATTACTCTACCTCTGGGGAGGTGTAAGGTTTTGGTGCTGCCCCAGGCTTGCGTGATTAAGTAAGTCTGAGGCAGCGTTAAAATTCATGAGTGTTGGATGGGAACAGCCACAGCATCGCCCATGGAACGAACGCCTCCTTGACACAGAGTAAGGCAAGGCAGTGACTTATGCTGCTTTGTTGCACCCCATATCCATTAGGTCATTTCATGCCACGTTGGGCGGCTTTACATCACCTCATGGATATGATTGAGAAGCTTGCGCCGCCGCAGCGTCGAGAAGGACGCTCTAGTGGCCTAAATTCAGCTCCGCTCGAGTTCCCCTGACCATGATACGCGCACCTACATTGGTTTTAATCAATATATAATGCATCATCACTGTATAGATTGTGTCATTGTATTCTAGTTATGATATCACTACGCACCTGTAATAAAAATGCATCACTAATTAACATAAGTATCAAATTACAGTTGAGTTGTGATGTCACAATCCCTTCTGCCAGCGTTACCAGTTGTCACAGCAACACTTCAACAGGTGACTTTTCAGAAATATTTTTGCCGAATCCCTTGCTCTGTTTCTGTTTATCTGCTGAGAGGAAACATATGTGTGTTTGTTTGTTTACTAAGGGAGCAACTGGAGTTCAAAGCAAAGAGCTGGAAAGCTTCTAAAGCTCGCACTTGGCTTCTCAGTGAAGACATTTCACAAGAGATGTGTCCGCCTGTGTTAACTGCAGTCCCATTACTGTTATTGAACCTAAATGAGTTGTTATTGCAGTGCAGGGGTGTTCAGGACGACAGGGAGTTGAGGAGATGTCCTAACATGCCTCGTGCCCCTGGAAGGCTGGGGCTATCCCCAGAGTAGAGTAGATAAGATCGGAGTCAGAGAAAGAGTGTCTCCTGCAGCCGGTCTGTCACTCGACACAGACAAGGAAGTCTCTACGGCTAAGTGTGTGTTCACCAGGACAGCAGGAAAGTGTGAGTTGCACGAATGTTGCGGCTGGAGATTGGCCTCTTCTGCTCCCCAGGGGTTGAAATATCTCTGAGACATCATATAAGGCAGATACATGGAAACATAAAGAAAGACGTAACAAAAACACCATAATAACTGATCTCTAATCAAGAAACCAATACCAGTATTTTGTATTATAGTTAACCATATGAATAACCCATAATTGAGAATACGATAAAGCTGAAAATATGGCATTGATCCTAACCCTCTCCCTAATCCTGATACTGTCCCTTACCTATTTCTTATCCTTACTTACCCCCTTAAACTAATCCTTACTCTTAAACATTTCCCTGACATAGGCATTTACCCCACGCCGCCCCTTACTCTTTTACTAACCTCACTTCTAAAATCATCACCCTATTTTATCCTTACCATGTCCCCAATATCATCCCTAGCACCATTTGAATTAGGAATACATTGCTCAAGATGTTGTATTTATAGTGCCTTAGTGAGTACAATAAACTTTACATGCACTGAACACGTGTCATTAGGCAGAAAATAACAAAGCAGAGTAACATTAGAAATAAAATAACAAAGTACAAATAAATTAAAATTCAGCATCCTTGTGATGACATAAAATTTCCTATTAATCTTTTACAAAGATTGTTACAAGAAATATACAGAACTAGATGTGCAAAACATTAAAAAAATAATTGCAAGACTTCACAGAAAGTAAAACTGGTTTCTCCTAATGTGTGCCGCATACCAATTAAAAATCGTTCTAGATATCTCACTGCATTAGCACAGACTCTATTACAATTTTTTTTATAAAGAATACAATGGTTGCATCACCAGCAGCAAGGCGCCACAGCCTAAAAACAAAGGTACTTAGGATTTTCTCCTGGACTCTAGGATGCCAGGACAGATGCATCATATGTGTGCTAAAGTTCTTTCATGTAGGCCACACCAGTCACAAGCAAGTGCCCACTTTTCTGCACCCTTTACATACGGAAGTCATGGCCCGCACGATATTAGTAAACATAACAAATGTGAGCCCTGGACAAGTCCTGCCAAGACCCTCCACAAACACAAACTGTCCATTTATTCACTAGCGGTGCAGTCCTCCGAGTGGTCTTTGGTAGGTAGAGGCTTCTAAGCAGTTGTCACCAGATCATAAAGTGATCGAACAATCCCATCCCTGGCTTGAAACCAGTCTCCCCCGGGAGGATCACCCATGATTATTCCAGTTGTTTAAGGATAAAGTGACGGTCTAGAAAAAATCTTCAATTGATGTCTCAAGCTGTTCAGTGAAAGTAGTAGGGCTCGGATCTCAATCAGATGCTCATTGAGGAATATCAGGTACTCAGGAGTCTATAAGTCGTTATATGCGTATCCACGTTAATTTAGTGCTGGGCGTCGACAGAGACTATGTATGGAACAGCTTATATCTATCCTCTGATCCCAAAGGGGGTGTAATGACCTATGTCGCTTCTTCATGGTGGGTTGAGGTTCGACAGCGAGGTCGCTTTTCGGCTACGAAGGATCCGGGGTAAGAGGCATAAGTCATGTCACATCTGCAGACAATTTTCTGGGTCAAGGCTCATGAGTGACATCACTTCTGAGATTCCTACGGTGCAGACATCTACTACATCTCAGGCCCTGAGCTTTTTCCACATTTCATTATAAAAGGTTCCTTACTTGTCATGCTCACACTACTGGTTAAATACAAAACACAGCTATGACACAACATGCAAAAGCCGGGACTTGCAGCGTTGGGATTTGCATTTTGGAGTTTTTTGCGTCCACCCTTTCACCTCTTCAGACAGGAATCTAATTTTCAGCTTAGCTTGTCACCTCAGCCAGATCGTCTGAACCTTTCACCCTAGTTCTGGTTCCTCTGAATTCACCAGCGCCCACCATTTCAAGTTAGAATGGCTTTACCTGTCTGCTGAATTTATTATGATGCTTTCTACTTAGAAAATGATTTCCTCTTTTTGTGGTTCACAGAAAAGGCATAACATTGCGATTATCTAATAAATATCATTGTGACACCTTCAAGGGTGGCCAAACATGCTGGCTATTAATGACCCTTGAAAACCAAAAGCCAACACTGGTGGTGCCATATCATAGTATGGCCTTTGAGAGATTCCTGAGAGCCGGTGAACAACTGTCTATAATATATCAGCCTCTGTGATGTTTCCAGACCATCATCTTCAGTCTGGTACAGTTAAGCGCATCCGTGTGACTACTACAGCACTTAGATTGTTTGACAAATATTAGAGGACCACCAGGAACTGCTACAAACAGACATATCACCACAGCAACTAGAAAATGAAATTAAATAAAAAAATAAGGTTTGTGAGGTGCACACATACCCAAAGTTGTCTAGGCGCTAGTCTCAAAGAGGTGAACTGCTGACCAAGAAGATAGAAACTAATAATGAGTTAAATAAACATGTTTTAGATGATTTCCTAAAGGCTAACAGATCTGCTTTCCTTCACAATTCCAGAGGGAGGGAATTCCAAAGTCTTGTTGACCCCATGATGAAGCTTCTACTAGAAGCAGTACAAGAATGTACATGAGTGGTGCACCCTCGATAAGGGTCTCCATTGATAAAGTGAGAGCCTACAGGAACTAACAAACTTTCAAATCAATAACTCTAAGGCTAATATTTTATGTGCTGTAACAGTTAATGAAACATAAGGGCATCATTAATCTCCATGGTGTTATGTTGCATCCCTATAATTAGATAAACTCAATTCACATCCTTCAAACAAGGCCCGAATCATAATTAAATGAAAATCAGTCCCATCCATGTCCAGACTACTACTTGGGGATTTAACATACTAACACGCATAAAGACATGTGTTTCTCTTACTAAGAAAATGGATTCCTCTGTAAAAGGCTTTGAGTTTGCAAAATCTTCCTTTACATCAAGCAGGCTGAGAACATTGACTCTACAAGATCTGAGTCCATAAGATCTGAGTCCTCTCCGTGATCGTCCGCTTACATGAGGAAAACGTTGCCCGGGTGCGGTGGGGGGTATGGGGAGGTGACCGAGGACTTCCCGGTCGGCAGGGGAGTGCGTCAGGGGTGCGTCTTGGTGCCGACCCTGTTCTCACTGTTTGTCGACGGGGTGGCCGGTCGCCTCTCACTGACCCCGACCGATGCACCTGCTTTGGCCGGTGTACGCATCCCTATCCTCATGTTTGCGGACGACACGCTGATTATCTCGAAGACCCCCAGTGGCCTATCGAAGGCCCTCCGGTGTTTTGAAGAATTCTGCACTGTAAGGGGTCTGGAAGTTAACACGGGAAAAACCAAATTCATGTCATTTAATGGATCAAAATCCTTCAAGGGGAAAATATACATGAACAAGTTACCTTTGGAGGAGGTTACCTCATTTACTTATCTGGGGATAACATTACAAAAAGACATGCGCTGGGGTTGCCAACTAGACCGCGCCGTGTTGCAACATAAACAAAAATCAGGGGCTCTCCTATCCAGATTCAAAAACTCACTCACAAAGCCAATCTCTCCAGTTCTAGAAATCTATGGAACGATGGTCCTGGGCTCATGCCTTTATGGGGCTGAGCTCTGGGGCTTTGGCAATTTGAATAGCCTGAAGGTTCTAGAAAATGCTTTTCTTCGCAAAGTCACAAATCTTCCTCCTAGTACGCCATTGCGTCCCCTATTATTGGATCTTGGCAAAAAACCCTTAGAACATCTGGCGAGGTTACGTCCAATATTATATTGGCGTCGACTTTGGTGCACAGACAAACTCATGCACTATAGGAGTGGCTTTGTGGATATAATTGAATCCGATAGGTCCCAAAAAATAACTTGGTTGCTTGAGATAAAATCCCTTTTGGGTAGTATAGGCCTGATTGAACTTTGGAAAAATCCTGCATGTGCAGTTTTCCCCTCCAAAGAAAAGTTAAAAATGATGTATTAGGAATGGGTTTATAAACTAGAAATTGCCCAAGGCCTTTCCACCCACCTAACGTCCCGCTTCCTTGAGCTAAAAATCCAACCCCTCAAAGAGAAGTTTTGGGACATTATTGAAAAAACCTCAGATCGCAAGCTATACTTTCAGCTGCGGGTGGGTACATTACCCGTTGCAGATTTTACTTCTAGATGGGGGGGACCAGGTACTAGTAATGATGGGTGTTATAGATGCGTAGAAAAATGCGAAAACATAGGACATGTACTATTCTTTTGTCCAATGTATGTAACACCTCGAAAAAAATGGATAAAACCAATTTGTAAGTCTATGGGCATCAGAAGATATGCCATCGCCCTTCGCATTCTGTGCACTGATCCTGCACCCCCGATTTGTATAGCAGTGGCTAAGTTTATAGGGTGGGCCTGGGGCATAAGATCAAAAGCTTGAGACACAATGCAAACTCTTCCCCCACAAACAATACTACATCTTGCTAACATCACCCGCTGCAGTTATCATAAGTAGGCAACTAATGCGACCATAAAGTTATATTATGTTATCCCCTGTGCAATTTAAGCTGATATGAGCTAGTCCTATCCTCATGACTGTGATTTCTCATCCTTTTAAAGGAAGAATTAGCTTGACGGACATTTAAAAATGTAATTGGAATTTTATTTTACTTTTTAGGTAATTTATATAACTGTAAATAATGTTTGTAAATGTGCTTTTACGTCTTAATTGCCGAATAAAGCTGATTGACTTGAGTCCAAAAGACCTGAGTCTACAGGTTCTGACTCTACAAGACTTGAGTCTACAAGATCTGAGTCTAAATAATCTGTGTTCTGTAAGATCTGAACTCACAACATCTTGAAGATAGGCTGCCCTCCAGGAAGACAAATGTTCATTGGCATAATACCTCGACCTGGGCTAACATAAGCAGGGCTGGACTGGGAATGCAAACCGGCCCCGGCAATTAAGGTGGACCAGTCGCAGGGGGAGGGGAGGGGGACTTTGCTAGTGGGAGGCACTGCTGATGCTGCCTTTGGTACAGGGGGGCGATATTGCAGCACTGCCACAAAACCACCCCCCTGTTCCAAAAACATCCCCCACTGGTCTAAATCCAGCCCCCATCGTTCCCGCCCACCGGGGAAATGCCAAGTGCCCGCTACAGCCTGTTCAGACCTGAACATAAGAGATGTCCATCCCACTTTACCTACTAGGAGGCCCAGAATATGTTCTGTGACCTCGAGGGGTGCAATAAACATGCCCTGGTAGTGGGCATGTCATGCCTTGGGTAAGCCACATAAAGTGGTGGTGACAGCATGCCAAATCTTTAGTATGACCACACCTTTTGATGTGTGGAGGACGGTCTCCAGACTCCTCCCACATATAGTTACACTATAATATAAACCCAGACCGTGTGCTGATATTCCTTTTGTGTGTCAAATGTGCTTGCAGTAAGTGTGTAGCACATGTATGGTAGCATCGCTGGCACCTGATATTACCCGAGAAAAAGATGGAAACACCAAAGGAGAAAGCAGGAACCTGCAAGAGTGAGATAAACGCACAGGGATAGTCTGGAAATTGATTACAAAGGTATGGGGTGGATTGAGGACTGCGCAACATTGATATTATGCATGCTGAAATTTAATTGCGTTGACCAGGAACCTCTGGGCAGAACTCTGAGCCCCTGCATTTCTTTTACAAATTAAACACTGTAGATAGTATGACCCTGAGTGGCGAAAGTCTAAGTACTTGATCAGTGGAGAGTGGATCCAACTTCCCTAAGCAGTGAAAGTGTCTTGGTTTCATTCCTGCGGCTGGAGGGTAGAGACCCAGACACTGTAGTGAGGGAGGTTGGAGACAGGGTAGAGACCATAGAAATTCCATTAAGACCTTGTTAGCAAGGTGCTGCTGATTAATTCTTTCTAAACACTGCCATTTGGTGGACACTAGATGTGAGGGTTGGTGCTGCAGTTTTGGTGGTTCAAGGCGAGGAAGTATCTCTCGTGGACCTGACATTTGTCTCTTCCCCATTTCTACTTCAGGAAGGCAGATGGCAGCCACATGCAGAGATCTCACTCTTCATTGTGCCCTTGTTGGTGGATACTCCTACTTGGAGCCAGCATCATTGCTACCAGGTGTCAGAGCCAACACCCTGGACTAGAAGCTGAGAAGTAGCCAGAAAATGACATTTAAAAATTAACTGACCCAAACAAGTTCTGAAACCTTAGAGAGGGGATCCACATTCTCTTTCTGGGAAATGAATAAGAAATTCGGATCCAAACAGCTCCACTTTGTTCCAGAACCAAGTTCTTCACCAAAGAAGAGAGCGCTTCGCAGAGTACTCAAAGTGCGGCTAGTATCTGCATGACAACCAGTCTCCCAGAGACAAGAGGACGTTGACTGAATTCTGCGCTTTATGCAACAAGACAGTCTGAATAGAGTCTACAGCCTGTCTGCTGAGAGAGGGAAGAAGAATGCATTGCAGCACAGGAAGGTAAGTCCATCATGTTCCTGGCATGAGCAACACCCAGAGGAAGTGAACTACTAAAAGGGAGTGAAGCCAGGAGCAAACAGAATTGTGAAAGGATCCCCATTTCTCATGCCAATGCCCCTGATGTGGAAGATCTGATCAGCCGAGACCCTGAAGTTGCCAAATACATTCACCTGCTGTCAACCAGTCAGAAGGCAGCATCTGCTGTATACAGGAGCCGTCTGCACCTGGCTCGGGAAGAGTGCTATAGCACAAGATGAGTACCGTCATATGAGCCTGCTGAGTTGGCTCTACAAGTAGCTGAGCTTTGAGTGAGGTCTCTACTTCAGCATTTACAGTTACAAGAAGCGTCGCGGCAGGAGCGAGAATGCTGAGCATGCCTGCTCTCACCACCACAACAGCACTTGTAGTGAGCAGGTAAATAGGGGTCTAATTGGGAGTAGAATGAAAGACTGAAATCATAAAATTCTACTTCATGAACTCAACACTTGTGCCAGGTAAATGCCACCTGGTGAAAGCTTTTTGAACTGGTTTGCACATCTAGACAGTGGGGCACTTCTAAGTGAAGTGCACCCATGCCTATACCTATGCTGTGCTGGAAACCTGTAATATTAGGAAACCCCAATAGCAGGCAGTGGGTAGTCAAAGGTCTGTAGCTTCTCAATGAAGTGTGCAATAAGATTACTACCCTATACTGCCAAACCCTATTGAGCTCTGTAGTATTTAGTTTTGCTGTGAGATTAATTTGATTTCTTCTAACTAAAATATATGCACTGACCTGAGCATTACATTATTGTGTCTGCTGGCAGACTTTTGATTACAGAGCTCTTGTCACTCACTTTATATCCCTGAAAAGCCTCTGACTGCTCGCCCTCACCACCCTGAGAGTCAAGTGTGAGAAGTGTTATACTTGCCCAAATTTGCAGAGCTAGAGGCATCAGTGGCAACTAGCCTCAACCACTGCAGTCGCTGTCTGACATGTGGTCCTCAAATGGAGTCTGACGGACTGTGTATCATAAATGCGCGATAGCCTACGTACGGTAGGAGAAGGCTACTGGTGAACTTGTGGATACCCCTGGGGCCTGATCCAGGCTCATGGTGCCGAACCTAGTCTGCTCCTTCCATTGGAAAACACCAATGGGTGTGCCCAGCTTCAGAAAACTCAAACAAGTATGTTCCATTTTTTTAGAACAGCATCGAACTAGTCACATTGAGGCATATTTCCCATCCATCTGTACAACTGATTTGACTTGCAACCGGGCTGCGTCTACTCTGCTTGTTTCTAGGTTGACTATCAAGTGCAAAAGAGATGGGTTTTAGAAGGTTACAAAAGGAGCGAAGATGGGTCATGGTTCTGGGCCCTAAAGGCAGAGAATGACATGCCTTTAGAGTAAACACAACCACAATGGCCCTGGTGAAGCATGGAATAAACAGTAGATTGGCTTTCCTGTGGTCTCATAATTCTTGTGGGAATATATTGTTTGAAATGATTTTGCATACAGTGAGCAACAGAAGATAAGCAATGGATAGCATTATGACACGAAACTAGGACCTAAGACAACATCTTTTATGAGCCAATAAAGTGCCTTCAATTGAGACAATATATGTGATCTTATGGTAAGTCCCAAAATACATTGAGTGGCTGCATTTTAGATGTGCTGCAACCTGAAGACAAGACAGGAGAGAAATATGTGATAGCAAGGAAGTCCCAAGTCGAGGGAATTACAATAGCCCAGATGATAGGTCACTAATGCTGAGCCACCAAATTCCTGTTGGATTGAGAGGAAGTGTAGATTTCTTTTCTTAGAATACACAGGAAAAACAAGCAATTTATGTTCAGTTAAATGATGTGTGTTTTGAATAGGAGACTGTATTTAAAGAAGTCCCCTATATGTTTGGTGGATGTGGTGAAAGAAGAACGTCTAAACGTCTATTTCTAAAAGTTTTCACCTCTGCCTCTTCAGTATTATGGCACACATAATCATGCTAGTAGTAAGAGAAGAGTCTGTTAGATAGAGTAATGCCTTCTTGGGATAATCCCAAAGGGTTGCTGACTTCAACTACTCAACGTTGCTGTGTAAGAGTGGGCTTCTGCAATTCTTGCTTGTTTTCTAGCAAGGTCAAGATATTTACGATTTTGTGATGAAAGACATCAAAGACACTGTCACAAAGAGATTGTGAGTGAGGAGTATTTAAACATTTAATAACGGAGAAAGCTAATGTTGTGGCATTACTTGATTTGGTATTCTTTTTAGGACACTATGCTTCAAGTCAGCCTGATAAGTCTTTAATATGAGTTAATGGTTTATCTGTATTTAAGTTTGCCTGCAGGGGTGTAGGTTTCTCTCTAAGCACGTTCTAATTTTCTACAGTTCCATTTGCATGTGACTATAGAAGTGTCGGAGCGGTTAGCTGGAATAGTTTCATGGTCAAAGGTATATTTTGACAGGATCATGATATCAAGTTTAGAGATGATCAAATCATCAGCTACTGGCACATCATTCTCAGTGTTACAGGGAACTGGCTAAGAGGCCTCCATGAGCGCATCTATCTGCTTTTTCTTGAACTTGTCCCATGGTCTGTTAAGCGTGTAGATTCTGAGTGCCATGAGCATAAACTAGTGAAACAGGTAAAGCAAAAAATATTACCTTATGACTTGAGAAATCCAAGCACAACTAAATTTGCACTAATCATTATTTGAAAAGATTCAATCTAGAGAGTTGGGGGTGTGGGGTGCGTGCGAGAGTGTGTGTGTGTATGTGTATGTATGACCTTTTACTAACTGCTTCAGACCCATATCATTGCAAGAGTACATCAGGTGCTGGGTATCACTCATGCAGGGTTCGTTCAAATCTCCTAATATGAGAATGTTAATAGCGAGAAGAACGAGTGGTGTAATCCCTTCAACCAGATGTTCAATGAAGGATAGTAGAGACTTGGGAGTCTACACATCAGTATATCTTAAAAGTTCACAAGAGCATTAAGCATAACATTAAAGGCTCTAGCTCCAGCCAGGGGAATGGGGTTGATGGGAAGTTTGGGAACATTGTAGTGCTCATAATAAATGATCACCACTCGCCTGCTTGTCGACCTTGGAGGTTTGCATGGATACTTCTATTCCCAGCAGCAGTGGCTGCCTCAGTTACAGGTCTTGATGTTGACCTTGGTCTTCTTTCTGTTATAATAAGTAAGTCTAATTTGTGCTCAATGAGAAGGTCGCGCACCTCAAACGCAAGTCCGGTCATGGATCTGGAACTGGTCAGTGCACATGAGGTCTCTGATTAGGGTCTTGCGGCTACTGTCAGAGACGGGGGCCCTGGAAGTGTCAGAGTCAAATTGTATGAAAAGAACAGTAAACTTTAGGAAAGACTTCTGAATTAGGTAGGTGTCTGGAATAAAGTCACAAAATGGCTGAATATCGGAGGGATCGAATCAGAATCCTTATCTCAAACGTTTGAGCACTCAACCCGCCAGCATGTCCTGCCATGCGCCCGGCTCCTGCACAGACCTGCGCACACGAGCTTGTTATTTGTGCATCATCTGCACATAGGCAACATGGATTGAAATGGGGTTGCATTTAATAGTACTCATGGGATCCACTCATGACCTAACTTAAAAAGAAGAATGTTGACTGTGTTGTGCAAAGGCACCACAAAATGGCAGCCAGCACGAGTACAGCAAAGAATGTTACATGACTGATAAGAGGGGAATCAGCAGAAAAAATATTGGGTACCGCTTATTAAATCTACCAAAAAGCATGTAAACCCAAAATATAAATGGAATTACAGTTAAACCATCCACAATAGAGTGCCGTAAAAAAGAAAATAATAAAAAATAAAAAAAACAGATTAAGAATCCAAATTACTTCATTTACGACTTCGATTTAAAATTCATCCAAAATGTAAAATGTTCACTTTGTTCATAATGGAATAAAACGCAAAAGGTTGCATTAAATATTTCTCATAATGTCCACTCATGACCGAAACTGAAGCACGCGATTGCTAGATGTGCTCCCCTATTGCCTCGAGGTAGGACCAGTGACAGCGCCACCTAGAGGACCAACCTGGGACTCGCCGGCTACTACCACATCCCTCCTGGGCATCGACCTGTGGTCTCATACAGGCACCCAACATCATTCTCGCTATAACTGACCAATTTATGTTCATTTTTAAAGTATTTTGCAAAGTCCGTTTCAAAGTTGATTAATTCTACAGCTGATTGAAAAGAACTCAAATAGCGTGGAAGAAAAGCCCCTTTCTCCCTGCTAAGAGTTTAGAAGCATCTAGCAGCGCCAGCTGAGTGGAATATACTAGTCTAACAGAGTGAGGTACCAGAGGTCGAACATACTTGCCTTTGAGTGCCAAAGTGACAAATTACAGGGGCATGTTGTCCTCCTTAGACCATGCTTTCCACATATTGCAATTCATGACCAATAGCAGAAACAGGCCCACATTCCCTTCCACACAGTGCGGTGATGTCCAACCCCCAAAACAGATATATTCAGATTCGACAAGGATGAACAGGGGCATTTAGGATTCATACTCACAGTTTTCGCAGTTTCTCCCCGTGTATCCCGCGAGGCAGGCACAAGAGTAGGCGCTCGCCTTGTCCAGGATGCAGGTTCCATCATGAAGGCACGGTGAGGATGAGCATGCTGTAACAGAACACAACACGGCTTCAGTCTCTCAGCCTGGCTACTACTACAGCCTCTCGCTGGCATTTCTAACTCTTTTTTAATTGTGAACCACAGGAGGTTTTTGTTACATTATCCGTTTCCCACTTTCCTTCAGTACGTTTGTAATGAGTTGTTAGTTTGAAAATGATAACTTTAATGTAATACTGGGAATTCTGTTTCAAAGTGATCAATAACATTATTAAAAGTAATATCAACACAGCTTATCTGCACTGGTTAGTATCATCAATGCAATCAAACCAGACTCTCAGGGAGCCAGTAAGATCTGGTTTTAGAAATGACCTTGCTGCACCCAGCCTTCAGCAATTTCTTGAAATAAATTCCATTCACATGTTGGATCTAGACAGAGAAATAGTATAGTCTTACCACTAGCTATAATTAGTGTTCGTCTGACTACCTAAAGCCCCCCTCCTGTTGCACTGTTTGACTTGTGGGACACCCCCGCGCCGCACGGCCACCAGCTGCTGCGTGTGCCCCATTGCCCGCCCACTGCCTCGCTGTCTGCCTCGCTGCCGGCTGCCGGCTGACTCTGCTGTTGTTTGTTTTGATTTTTGTTTTGTTTTGACCGTCATTTGTGCCTGTATATTTTTATTTTCTGTGACCGTGTTAGCGTTTTTTTCCTTCCTGTTTGCCCGCCTATCTCGCCGCCCTCCGTCTTCCCTCCCCGCTCCCCGCTTCCCGCCACCACCGCTGACCCCGCCCCTTTTTTCCTTCTGTTCCCTCCCCGCTCCCGCCTCCCAGCTGCTCCGCCCACCCGCGCACTTGGCCTTATATGGCAACCGTGCGACGCAGGTGAGTGTGACCCACTTGTGGGACACCCCCGCGCCGCATGGCCACCAGCTGCTGCGTGTGCCCCATTGCCCGCCCTCTGCTTCACTGCCTGCCTCGCTGCCGGCTGCCGGCTGACTCTGCTGTTGTTTGTTTTGATTTTTGTTTTGTTTTGACCGTCATTTGTGCCTGTATATTTTTATTTTCTGTGACCGTGTTAGCGTTTTTTCCTTCCTGTTTGCCCGCCTATCTCGCCGCCCTCCGTCTTCCCTCCCCGCTCCCCGCTTCCCGCCACCACCGCTGACCCCGCCCCTTTTTTCCTTCTGTTGCCTCCCCGCTCCCGCCTCCCAGCTGCTCCGCCCACCCGCGCACTTGGCCTTATATGGCGACCGTGCGACGCAGGTGAGTGTGACCCACTTGTGGGACACCCCCGCGCCGCACGGCCACCAGCTGCTGCGTGTGCCCCATTGCCCGCCCTCTGCCTCGCTGCCTGCCTCGCTGCCGGCTGCCGGCTGACTCTGCTGTTGTTTGTTTTGATTTTTGTTTTGTTTTGACCGTCATTTGTGCCTGTATATTTTTATTTTCTGTGACCGTGTTAGCGTTTTTTCCTTCCTGTTTGCCCGCCTATCTCGCCGCCCTCCGTCTTCCCTCCCCGCTCCCCGCTTCCCGCCACCACCGCTGACCCCGCCCCTTTTTTCCTTCTGTTCCCTCCCCGCTCCCGCCTCCCAGCTGCTCCGCCCACCCGCGCACTTCGCCTTATATGGCGACCGTGCGAACGCGCAGCGGTCACGCGCAGCGGGCGCGCCGATTGTGCGCCGAAGGCGCGCCAAAGGTAAGCCCGTCTGCGCCCGTCTGCGCCTGGACCGCGCCCAGTGCCAGGACCCCTGGACCTCGAAGACCCCGGCCGACCCGCCGGACGTACTCCGCCGCCACCCTCATCGCTCTCAACACCGGCCGACTCCCAGAATGCCACCAAGCCACACCACGACGCACCCACGGACCTTTCAGCTGCCACGCCTGCAAATTCACCTGCATCCGGACCTGCCTCGCACCAGCACCCGCCAAGTCGAACACCAGCAGCACCCACCTCAAGTGCATCCTGCTCAACACCCGCTCCGTCCACAGACACGCCATCGAACTCTGGAACCTCCTAGACGCCACAGCCCCTGACGTTGCCTTCCTCACAGAGACCTGAATGAACGCCTCTTCAGCTCCCGACATCGCCATCGCCATCCCAGAGGGCTACAAGATCGTCCGGAGGGACCGCAACGCCAACCAGATGGGAGGAGGCATCGCCATCATCCACAGGAACACCATCCGTCTCACGACCAGCACCGACAACACCCTGACCACCGCCGAACACCTGCATTTCCAGATCCACACCGACCCGAACACCACCCTCAGAGGCATCCTGATCTACCGACCCCCGGGACCACGCACACAATTCAGCGAGGACATCGCCGACTTCGTCAGCCCGCATGCCCTCCCCTCCGCCGACTACATCCTCCTGGGGGACCTCAACTTCCACCTGGAGAACAACAACGACCGCAACACCAGCATCCTGCTCGACAACCTCGCCAATCTTGGACTCAAGCAGCTGGTGTCCACCCCCACCCACCTCGCCGGACACACACTCGACGCAGTCTTCTCTTCCAGCACAGACATCGACTTCAGCCACGCCACAGAGCTTCAATGGACGGACCACAGCTGCATCCACTTCACCTTCAAGAGAACGACGACCCACCACCACCAGCAACAGGTTGCCCGAAGAAGCTGGAACAAGATCACTGCCGACTAGCTCGCCACCTCCCTGAGCCAGCACCCTCCTGCCAGCTCAGCGAACCCCAGCCAGGCCGCCGACAACCTCACGAAGTGGATCAGCAACTGCGCGGACGAACTCGCCGCGCTGAGGACCCCGCCCAGCAGACCCGGCAGCAAGAAAGCCCCGTGGTTCACCGACGAACTCAAGAGCTCCAAGAAGAACTGCCGAGCCCTCGAGAAAGTCTGGAGAAGGGATCCTACACCGGACAACAGGACCACCCTCAAGCTGGCCACCCGGAAGCACCACCAGCTGATCCGCGCCGCCAAGAAAACTGCGTTCAAGGACCGGCTGGACAACAACGCACACAACTGCAAGGAACTCTTCAACATCGTGAAAGAGCTATCCAACCCCAGCGCAGGAAACAACGACATCACCCCATCGCAAGACCTCTGCAACTCCCTCGCTTCATACTTCCACAACAAGATCGCGGACATACACAACAGCTTCAACAACCAACCAACGCACACCAAGACCGAACAACCACCCCCCACCACCACCCTCCACGCCTGGACCCCGATCAGCACCGAAGACACCATCCGCACGATGAACTCCATCCACTCCGGACCACCGACCGACCCCTGCCCTCACCACGTCTTCAACAAGGCTGACGCTGTCATCGCACCCCACCTGCGAGACATCATCAACACATCCTTCGACACCGCCACCTTCCCTGAGAGCTGGAAGCACGCCGAACTCAGCGCTCTACTCAAGAAACCCACAGCGGACCCCACCGAACTCAAGAATTACCGCCCCATCTCGCTCCTCCCGTTTCCTGCCAAAGTAATCGAGAAGACCGTCAACAAGCAGATGGCCGCCTTCCTCGAGACGAATGGATCCCTCGACCCCTCACAGTCCGGCTTCCGAGCCAATCACAGCACCGAGACCGCCCTCATCGCCGCCACCGATGACATCCGAGCCCTGATGGACAACGGAGAAACAGCGGCCCTCATCCTCCTAGACCTCTCCGCGGCATTCGACACTGTCTGCCACCGCACCCTAGTACAGCACCTCAGCAACGTCGGAATCCAGGACAGGGCGCTGGAATGGATCATCTCCTTCCTCGACGGAAGAACACAGAGAGTCCGTCTACCACCGTACAAGTCAGAGGCCACCGAAGTCATCTGCGGCGTCCCTCAAGGATCCTCTCTGAGCCCCACCCTCTTCAACGTCTACATGAGCCCCCTCGCGGCCATCGCACGCCAACACAACCTCAACATAATCTCCTACGCCGACGACACCCAGCTGATCCTCTCCCTGACCAACGACCCCGCCGCCGCCAGAGCCAACCTGCACGAAGGGATGAAAGAGGTAGCCGAGTGGATGACGACCAGCCGCCTGAAACTGAACTCGGACAAGACGGAGGTCCTCATCCTGGTCTCCTCACCCTCCGCCTGGGACGACTCCTGGTGGCCTCCCGCCCTGGGCACCGCACCCAAACCGACAGACCATGCACGCAACCTGGGCTTCATCCTGGACTCCTCCCTCTCCATGACCAGGCAAGTCAACAACGTCTCCTCGGCGTGCTTCAACATCCTACGCATGCTACGGAAGATCTTCTGGTGGATCCCCACCGAGACCAGGAAGACCGTCACCCAGGCCCTCGTCACTAGCCGACTGGACTACGGCAACGCCCTCTACGCCGGTACCACCGCCAAGCTCCAGAAGAGACTCCAGCGGATCCAGAACGCCTCAGCAAGACTCATCCTCGACATCCCATGAACCAGCCACATCTCCGGACATCTGAGAGACCTTCACTGGCTCCCCGTCAACAAAAGAATCACCTTCCGCCTCCTCACCCACGCACACAAAGCCCTACACGACCAAGGCCCGAGCTACCTCAACAGCCGAATCAACTTCTACGCTCCCAAACGCCACCTCCGATCAGCCAACCACGCCCTCGCTGCCGTCCCCCGCATCCGAAGAGCGACTACAGGAGGAAGGTCCTTCTCCTACCTGGCCGCCAAGACCTGGAACTCCCTCCCGACCGACCTGCGCCTGACCCAAGACCACCTCTCCTTCAGGAAGAAGCTGAAGACCTGGCTGTTCGAGCAGTAGCGGCACCCCCCCCACCCCCAGCGCCTTGAGACCCTACGGGTATGTAGTGCGCTCTATAAATGTCATTGATTGATTGATTGATTGATTTGAGCGGTAGAGGAAAGCATCCACTCTACTGGCGGTCCACGCGTGTTCTTACAGGTACTTCCAAACTCCAGTTGGTGCTGCACAACCTATACACGATGTGTGTGCCCAAAGTTGTTTGCACACTCCTGCTGATTTTGCACCGAGTGATTTTTGCATTTTGATTTGAATGTTTCTAAATGTAATTTTGCTTCAATGTGGGCTACTACAGTGGTGCTTACTTTGCACCAGGGTGATTTTGCACGTGGATACAATTGTGCTTCTAAAGGTGCATCATATCCCTGCTTCGGTTGCACGTCACTGTCATGTCAGTGGTATGTTCTGTCAAGTGATGCACAGATGTTACACCTAGTGTGACACATGTCCATTGTGCTGAATGATTTTACCCCAATGTTCTACCGCACTAATGCTGACTTTGAGGCAAATGTGACTTTGAACATAAATGTATTTGTGGAACCCATTAGATTATTTGATCCTAAATGTTTTCTTGCATCAAATATGTCTCCACAGAACTGCTGATATGCACTAAGGGTGATTTTGCACCTAAATATGTATTAATAACTAAATATGTTTTTGGTCTTAAAAAGATTTCCACCCTCCAGCTAAGTGCAGTTGTCTACCTAAAGGTGATACCACAATGCGGGACGCCTCAAATGCGCGACGACTCTGGGGACAAGAGGCAGGAGCATACTATAGACCTAGGACGTGCTCTTCTGTGCACATTCCTAGCTAATAAGTTTGAGAACATGCTGCTGGGTAATTTAAGGTGGAAGTAGGACATACGAGTGTCCCTTACACTTCAAGACTCGTACACCATAACTGCTGTTGTTATCACTGTCAAAATGTCATCACACTTTCGCTTTCTCTTCATATGATGTGGAAGAAATTATTTTTTTAATAAGTATTTAAAAACCACTATGCATGTATGTCAAACCTCTACTCAATCCACAAATAACATGGATGCATTAAACCACACCTACCAATGTTGATATGTCTACTATTATAATTATAATCCTTGCGATCTGTGAAAAATTATCAATTCATGTTTGTACCGGGGTTCACAAAAATTTCGGGACCCCAGAGTCCACCTGATGGTCCAGGATATCAATGTTCGGGATTTAAGTACATTTTTCTTTGGTTAACATTTTCAACCAGGGAGTTACCTATAAAACACCATCTAGGGCAATTTGTGGTATTTCGGAAGTACAATATTATGGCATTCATAGCTGCCCTGGGGTGTCAAGTTGTCCCACTTTTCCCTCCTTATTGTCATTTCCACTTTCCTACATGCCCTTGTATTCGCCATGTTGGCAAATGTGTTAAGTGCCGAGGAGCCAAAATGACAGAAGGTCTGATTTAGATCTTGGTGGACGGGTTACTCCAGGGATGGATATCCTGTCCAGCAAAATATAAATTTCATATGTTGTAAGGGGATTCATATTTTGGCGGACGGCATGTTCATCACTGTTGTGTGACAGGATCTAAGACGTGTTCAGTGTCTAGTAACCATACTTCATTGTTGCGAAGAACAATTGACTTCTAACTTTTTTCCATAACAAAGGCCATATCAAGTTAATGACCACTTTAACACTTTAATCAAGTTGTATTATTTCTTTAATTTTGGAACCTATTGGAACAGATGTGTGAAAAGTCAGTAAGTGATGGTCAATAAGATGCAGTATTATCCGATTGTGATTACAATATTAATGATCAAGAAACAAACCTGTGATTTCAGCAAAGCTTGCGTAGAATCCATCAAAGTTCTTAGAGCCGTCAGACTTGAAAAGAACATGGAGTGAGTTCCCGGTGCTCCTGATTGGAGGTGGGCGATCATTGCCGCAGAATCGTTTAATAATCCTGGCATCTACATTGTCGCCATCACGGATCTCCAGGTAGTCATACTGGCACATATAATCAAACTCCACGCTCAGCATGGCAAATCTTGGAATAAAGATGATAATGTGAAAATATGGTTCCTTTGCATAAATCATAGGAATTTCTTATTTTCATGTATTTTAGAGAAGATGTAACAATAGCTCTTAAAACCACACCAGACATTATCAAACTTTTACACATTGTGGAATCGAAAACGATACACATCAAACAGATGAATTTAAAAAACAACCAAACACGATAAATAGTAGGGGCATTCTAGAATTCAACTCCAGTGTCATCAAAAAGTGGGAAACTATGGATTGTAAAATCCAATGAGACATCAAAGAGATCAACTTGTTGCTTTCGACATCTGAGGGCTAATCAAGTTGAATGACATTCCCTAATACAAAACTCAGCCACACAACATTAAACAAAGGAAGGTTCTATGTTCAAAAATCAAACCAGAGGAGGGGCATGGCTAGCTAACACCCAAGATGGCCGCACTTACTTAGAACTCCGATCACCGCCTGACTAATATTTCCCCCATATCCACCACAATCATCCACAAAGTGCATCGATTGGGAGCCTCAGGTGCTCAGGACTCACCCGGTCCATTGGGAGCGAAATTTCGACGGCCCCAACCGGAGCTATCGGCTCTGTAACATTTTGACAGAGGGAGGCGGAGTTTCGGCCGCAGCATTGACCGGCGCACAACTACGGCACTCCGGAGTCACTGAGGTGGGCCCTGGCGACGGATCGGGCCTCCTTTGGGTCAGACACATTCCTCTGCCCCCTGCACTGTCCCGACCACTCCGCATCCTCGGCTCCCGATGGGCTACACGTTGATTGTGACAGCTATGCTGCGCCGGTTGGGCTCCGGTGCACGCAGCTCCTTCGGAGCACCCCGCTGTTGGCCCGATTTCTGCATCTCGGCAGTGAGTGGGGAGGTGTAGGACCTTCCTCTTCCCCCCTGGTAAAGGCTCCCGACAGACTCATCAATTAAAATTGACTAAATTTGCTCACACTAAGTAGGATGCCTCTGAAGAGAAACATGATGACCCGGAAACAGGACAGCACAGCGATGCAGGGGCCCCGACATTGGTGGATGTCATGGCGGCAATCCAGGGAGTCCAAACAGTGCTGGAACACAAGATCGACGCGTCATAACTGAGTTCACCCTTATCAGCGCCGACCTCTGCAACATGGGAGACAGAGTGAAGGTGACTGAAGACTCGGTTACCACACTTCAGGCTTCCACAAAGTTACTCGAAACATCGGTAAAGGGATTACTGGCCAAAACATCGGACTTGGGAGGTGAAGCTGGAGGACTACGAGGGGCGCGCACGCAGAAATAACGTGCAAATTTTGGGGGTGCCCGAGAAAGCAAACCACTGATCTCTTTGTAGAGGACTTATTTCAAAATCACCTGCAGTCCAGGTCCCTCCCTCAATTCTTTTCAGTGGAACGTGCTCATAGAGTGCCTGGGGGCCCCCCCGAAACCAGGTGCACCTCCCCGCCCCATCCTGGCAAGGATTTTCAACTTCCGTGACAGGGGCGCCATCCTACAGACAGCAAGGACAGCCCCAAGGGTCAAATTTGAAAACTCTACCATTACATTTTTTCCTGACTTTACCTACAAGGTACAACAACAACGTAGATCCTTTCTGGAAGTAAAACGGGCCCTCCAGAACCAAAACCTGAAGTATGCCATGCTTTTCCCAGCTAAATTGCGAGTGCAGGCAGAAGGGAAATCATGGTTCTTCCAGACCCCGGAGGAATCCTAGGAGTGGCTGGAAGGCTGGCGCTCCTCTGGTAGTGGGGGATGTTCCTCCCCCAACCGACAGCAGGGGCAAGACAACCGTCTTGAAAGAATCGGTCGAAGTGATAGCGATTGATAGCGGATGGGCCGGGTTCCAAGACAGTGCCTTGTCCTCTTTCTCATGTTCTGCAGAATCTCTTGCCATGCTGCAGTGACTACAAATACTGATTGGCCCCACGAGGGCGAGGGTGACTATACTGTATGATGTTATGTTTGTGATCTGTATAGCTTTTTATCTATCCTGTTGGAGACTGTATAAAGTAGGCAAGTTCCAATATTAAGCACATTGCTCCTGGTTTTCGATCATGATGAGACTGCCACTTGTGACTATTGGGACTCACTAATCGAAGCGGCTCACTGTTATCAGCATAATATGCTTGGGCTCACATAATAGTTGTCATGCATGGGGGAATGCGTTCATGCTCTAGGGTAGTTAGGCTTGTAGCGTTCTCCCTTATTCAGTATGTTTGTTTTGGTTACACAGGCACTCTTTAAAATTGGGGGGTGGGCAGTTCTACGTCCATGTTGCAGGGAGGCAGGGGGGTGGGTGGTGTTTCAATGTTTTTTTTATCACATGTATGTTCAGTGTAGTCAAATGGATGGTGCTTTCTTAAACACATTCAGGGTCGTCATCAGTATAATTGTCAGTTTCCTATCGCTTACAAATGCATTATCCCAAGTTTTAACATTTATCAGGGGAAAAGTGATGGTTAGATGTTATATTTTCTTTGTTACCCCTCGTGAGGAGGGGCCCCTTGCCCCCAGTATGAATGAGTGCTGATTACGATGCAAATCCACCGTTGGGCCGCCTCAAATTAATCTCTTGGGATGTGAACGGTTTGGGTGATCTTATCAAACGGAGTATAGTACTGCAATTTTTGAAGCGCCACACCCCAGACCTTGTATTACTCCAAGAAACACATATCCATGGAGTTTACTATTGCGCTCTTAATAGGTGGGGTTATAAGTTGGTGGCTCACGCCGGCTATACTAGGGGGTCCAGAGGGGTGGTATCCTGGTACATAACTCCCTCCCTTTCCAAATACAAAAAGTTGGGTAAGTTCGTGCCTGCCTCGGGGCAGAGGGAGGGTCGGTCCCTTAATGTGACTTCCTTATACGTGCCCCCTAGAATTCATTCTCCTACACTGCAGGATTTGGGCCCGCATATGTTGAATTTGCTGGAGGGCGACATTCTGATGTGAGGCGATTGCAATACAGCTTTAAACGGTGAGCTTGACCTCATGCCGACTAAACGGGGGGATCAACAGGTAAACTACTGGCAGACTTTCTGCGGGCGCTAGGCCTGATAGATGTTTGTAGGACATATAACCCCACGACCAAGCACTACACATTTTACTTGGGGCACATGGGAGTCTCTCCTGCATAGACTATTTTTTTTGCACAGCTTCCCAACTTCCTATGTTTAGCGAGATCTCCTTTCTTCCCAGAGACATCTCGGATCACTCCCTGATCTTGGCATATTACAGGGGGGGTGACACCCCCACCAGTCGTCACGACATGACGCTCTATCCCTGGTACCTCAGAGTGCCACAGATAAGAGACAAACTGACGGAGGCCACAAAGAATTACTTTTGAAGACAATGACGGATCTGTTGAGTCAGACGTAATACAATGGGAGGCCTAAAAGACTGTGATCCGGGGATGTGTGGTCGCAGCGATAGCAGGCCATAAAAAAGAAAAACGTAAGCAGATGGAGGAGGTGGAGAGAGAGAATGCCCAACTTGAAAGGTACCTGGTGACCTCGGGCACACCGGATACCGCGCACAAACTGGCAATTAAACAAAAAGGGTATAGGGATATTGCGGAGGAATCGGCTAGGGTCCAGTACCAGGCCATGCAACATCGGGTCTATGATATAGGCGACAAAGCCAGTAAACTACTAGAGTAGCTTGATAAGAGAGAGATGGCCAAAAGGTGGGTTGCTCAAATTGTTGACCGTGAGGGTATGACAATACATACAGAGCTGAGATTGCGGGGGCATTTGCCGACTGCTTCGGGCGGGTTTATACCACTACACATTCATCCCCCCAGGTGGAGACGGCGGAACTGTTATTGACTTTGCCTTTGTATGTCTTAGAACCACAGGATGTTGCGGATCTTGATGCCGCCTTGACGGGCGAAGAGGTGTCAAAAGCAATTGGCGCTTTGCAGTCCGGTAAAGCCATGGACCCTAGTGGCCTTCCAATTGGACTTTACAAATCTAGCGCTTCCACGATTGCCCCATTTCTCGAGCGAATGTATGAAGAGAGCATTAACAAAAGGTGTGTTACCTGTGACACAGCGTCTTGCGACTATCGCAGTCATTCATAAGAAAGGTAAACCACCTGAGCAATGCAGTTCGTAAAGACTAATTTCCCTCTTGGATCCAGAAGTCAAAATATTATCTAAACTCTTGGCTCGGCGCCTTTCACCTTACCTTCAAAAGCGGATAAACCCGGACCAATCTGGCTTTATGCCAGCTAGAAACACCGCGATGAATCTCTGTCGCCTATATGGGGTTCAGGGGCAGGCCTCCACTAGCAAAAGAGGACTCCGTAATTATGTCACTTGACGCCAAAATGGGGTTTGATATGATCGAATGACCTTTTTTTTGCCTCACTCAAAAGATACGGGTTCGGCCCTCGATTTTTGCCTTGGGTACGTCTTCTTTACTCGAAGCCCCTAGCCCGGGTCGCAGTAAACGGTGCCCGGTCAGCAACCTTTCTTTTGGGACAAGGTACGAGACAAGGTTGCCCCCTGTCGCCACGGGTCTTGTACCACTGGCTATTTGGATAAGGGGGGACCCCCTTATTAGGGGCTTAAATTGGTTGGTAGAATGGGGGGACAAGATCTCCCTCTATGCCGATGATATCTTGCTTTATCTAGCTGGGCCCCGCTTTTCTATTCACAGGGTACTACATATTTTTACTCTCTTCCAAAGGTACTCCGGATACACTATCAACTGGGATAAATCTTTGATCTATGTATTGAGTGGGGACCCCCACTGCTCCCCAGGGGATGCAAAGCCAAAATAGTTACGGATGGCTTCCAGTATTTAGGTATCTATATCACACATGATCCTTCTATTTTTTACGATAGGAACCTTGTGCCCCCTGTGCAGCACTGGAAAACACTGTCTCTCACGCTGCTAGGTAAAGCTGCCCTTTATAAAATGATGGCGCTCCCGTGCTTTCCATATGTCCTACAGAATACGCCACAACTGGCTCCGCCTCGCTACTTTCAATCTATTAACGCTGAGGTACGCACCCTGCTCTGGGACTGTGGGGTTCCCCGTATTGCCCTTACCAAGCTTACAAAAAGCTGGTATGATGGCGGCATTGCCTTGCCCGCCATTGAATCCTATTACTGGCCCTCCCAACTAGTGGTCTTGAACCACTGGACACATTGCCCCATTGCTGACCCCGCCTGTAGGATGGACAGACATAATATTCTTCCATGTAACTATCTCAGGGCACTTTATGGTGGTGCGAAATACATGCCCAGATTCACCCCAACTTCCACCACGGTTGCTCTATGGAATAAAGAAACGTCTGCTCTTGGCGGGAAGGATAGGATTATGCAGGTTACCCTGCTGCTTGACTCTTGCTGACTGGAGATGTTATCCAAGCAACCAGGGTTCGATAAGTGGGAATTGATCAGCCTCTCAAAGGTCAGAGACATGTGGAAGACCGGTCCATTCACTGACTTGCAGAGAGACTACCAGCTACAGGGAGGGGAGACCTTTTGTTATCCCCAGGCCCGCAATGCTCTTCGCAGAGCGATCCCTAAAGGAACAGACTTGTCGGTCTCCGTGCCCCT
Organism: Triturus cristatus; assembly: GCF_964204655.1. Lineage (NCBI taxonomy): Eukaryota > Metazoa > Chordata > Amphibia > Caudata > Salamandridae > Triturus > Triturus cristatus. The sequence goes on along the minus strand of NC_140583.1, from coordinate 103,345,837 downwards.
GGAGGATAGGTGTTGTAAATGTTTATTCTCAAATGTGTTTACTTGGTTCTAGCCCTTCCTTTGTGTCCTTTCCCTTCATGCTTCTAGAACCAAGGAATGTCCTTTGTGTGTTCTTTGAACCTGGCTGTGTTCGAGCTCGGGCAGTTACGAGTCCGGTCAGCTGGAGAGTTCTACGCTGCATATCTATGTTCCTGTATAAATCCACACTTACCGTTGTGAAGTGCCTGGTGTCCTTCTTCCCCGCTTCACTCACATCATTTGGCGACGATCTTCGAAGCTGATTGGACTGTGACTCGTGAGTGGTTTTGGTGTGGTGGAGCATTTTTTGGGGACGGAGACTCTCCCCAAGCATCGGATCCTGCGTGCGACGACACCGGCATCGTCTTTGTGCATCCGTTCCTATCCTCTGGGTTACAGGCGATTTGGCTGTCCTGTTTCGTTTTTCAGAGGAGCTTGGAACCCACGTCATCAACCAACTGTGAAACGAAGTCTCTTCGCTCGAGTTCACGCGTGACAGGCGTTGCCTAGTTACGCTTAGTGTGCACATGATGTACTCGGAGCGCCATCTACTGGTACAACGACGTCATCACTTTGGGAAACATTTGAAACTATTCAGGATGCGAAGCAGCTAGAACGCTGTCTTCACTAGTAAATCTCTGATTCTACATATTGACCTTCAACGTTCACCGTAGCATCTTTACAGACACAGTAGCCCACAATATTGAAGATTACTGGTAACTGGTGACTATTTATTTATACCTTTTTGTGTGCGTTCTTATTGTATGTACCTCCACTTTTTTTTCAAGTAAAAGCAGTACTAGTTAATCAACTGTGGAGGATCACATCCCTAGTCACAATTTATTTTAACCTTTTGCGCTTTCATAGGGCTTGTATTTCCACATTTGTGACTATAATTATACCTCACATAGCTTTATATCACCATTATGGCGCAACAAGTCACTGTGGCTCTTCCTCCACCCTTTTTAAGTGAACCTGGAACAGCTCAAATTCCTTGGGAGGACTGGATAGTTATGTTTGATAACTATCTTGATGCCCTTGACGGTAAAGAGTTTTCTGCTAAGCGGAAGAAAGCGCTATTATTAGGTGCCCTTGGCAAAGAAGCACAACGTATTTTCAAATACCTACCTCAAACATTGCAAGCTTCTGGTCAAGCATTGCCCAATGAATACAAGGACGCTGTGTGTAGACTAGAAGTAAGGTTCACAAAGGAGGAAAACCTAGTCATGAATAGGTATAAATTTTACACACACAAACAACGTATTGATGAGTCTATTGATGATTCTGTAGCACGGTTAAGAGAATTATCCGTGAAATGCAATGTTGGTGCTTTGGCAGACGAACTAATACGCGACCAATTGATTGTGCAGTGCAATAATAAAAAGATACAAGAAAGACTCTGGGCAGCCAAGAATCCTTCGTTAAAAGTTGCAGTGGATTTGGCTAAAGTTGTCGAACAATCTGAAATATTTATGAAGGAATTACAGAGATCCAGTACTCAAGCACAGATATCTGAAGTATCTGAGAAATATATGCAAGAATGTGAAAGCGTTGATGAGGAATCTGTTGCTGCACTCAATTTTAAAGGAAAATCCTTTGCAAAGAAAAATACCTTTGTGAGAAATCCCACAAAATGTTATTCGAGATGTGGTAGCAATACACATGCCTCAGATGCTAAATTCTGTTTCGCCAACAACAAAGAATGTCTAAAATGTGGCAAGATGGGGCATTTTTTGAAAATGTGTAGATATAAAGGAAAGCCTAAAGTTGCTGTTGTGGAGTGTAAGGTCATTGAAATTAAGAGAAAGATAAAATCTTAATAGTAAATGACTCCGATATAGATGTTAATGTTATTAATGAGAGGAGGGAAAAACGTCCAAGTGCAGACTTCAATATTAATGGTCATGGGGTAACCTTAATGGTGGATACTGGTTCAAGATATACAATAATTCCTGAACCTATATTCAGAAAAGAGTGGTCCGATTTATCCCTCTTGTCCAGTGACCTGTGTCCCACAGGTTATCAAGGCGAACGTATAGATTTGTTAGGATATTTCAATGCTGACATTTCTTTTTCAGGCAAGTCCACTAAAGGTAAAGTTTACGTTGCTGTTGATGGGCCCCCAATCCTTGGGTGGATTCACCAGTATGACCTACATATAATTGTGAACCCTAGGGCGTTTCCCCAAGTGATGGTTGTTGATGAGCTTTCACTTAATAGTATTTTCCAAGATGCTAGCAGTGTATTTGATAAGGTTGTCTATGCAGAGTGAGAATTGCAAAAATGACTCATCTGAAGTTCAAGACGATGGTGCTATTGCATTTGTTCATGTTGTTGTGGCATTGAGCGATGGTACTTTTGATAAAGAGGAGTGGTGTTCTGCCATGTCTGAGGATAATGTTTTATTAAACGTCATGGAGTTGGTTAAATTAGGAGCAAGACGTGAGAGTTGTGTTCAACCCTCGGGCAGTCCGTTTATTAAGGTATTGGATGAATTATCTCCTGGGGGAGCTGGGAAAGGTTCTCCTAGACTACGTAGGTTTGCTTCCAGGCTTCAGGAGTACCAGTATGATATAACTTATATTCAAGGATGGTGCAATATACAAGCTGATTGTTTGTCAAGGTTGTCTATGCAGAGTGAGAATTGCAAAAATGACTCATCTGAAGTTCAAGACGATGGTGCTATTGCATTTGTTTATGTTGTTGTGGCATTGAGCGATGGTACTTTTGATAAAGAGGAGTGGTGTTCTGCCATGTCTGAGGATAATGTTTTATTAAACGTCATGGAGTTGGTTAAATTAGGAGCAAGACGTGAGAGTTGTGTTCAACCCTCGGGCCGTCCGTTTATTAAGGTATTGGATGAATTATCTGTTTGTCGTGAGCATATTCTTATGAGAGGGGACAAGTTTATTCCCCCATTTATCTTGAGACCCAAGTTAGTAAAATTAGCCCATGAAGGCCATTTGGGACAGACTTTCACTCAGCGTAGAATTAAGGCAGATTTTTGGTGGCCGTTTTGGATGCACAGGTTTCTACCTGGGTTGAAAATTGTCCAGTTTGCAGCGACAGTGAGAAAAGGCTTAAACTAGCTTCTACTCAGACCATGGGCAGTATTTCTGCTTCTGAACAGGCTTGGCATAGTATCTGCCTCGATTTTATTGGTCCTATGGATGAGTTGCCATTAGATCAACGTTTTGCCATCGTTGTGGTGGATTTGTTTTCTAAATGGCTTACTGTCAAATTTGTAAAGGACATAACTACTGAACGCTCTATAAAGTTTCTTAAGGATTTATTTCTAGAAGAAGTTTGTCCTTCAATTATGATAACTGACAATGGCACACAGCTCACTTCACATAAAATGCGTGCCTTTTGTCTGGGTTAGGTGAACTAAAAGGTTATGTTCACAAGATATTACTAAAAGAAAATTCTGTTCCCATCCAACATAAACTTAGGAGAGTTCCCCTTACAGTTAGAGATGAAGTTAGGTCTCTAATTAATGAAATGCTACAGGGTGGTATTATCAAACCAGTTGAGGCATCCACTTGGATTTCTCCGGTTGTGATTTCCCGCAAATCGGATGGAAAAATTAGATTCTGTGTGGACCTTAGGTCCCTTAATAAGAATGTCATAGCTGATACCTTTACTCTTCCTAATATTGGGGAATTAGTTACCACATTAAGTGGTGCAAATTTTTTTACCAAGTTAGACCTTAAGAGTGCATACCATCAGATTCGCTTACACGATGAATCCAAAAGCCTTACTGCATTTATTACCACAGAGGGTACATTCCAATTTCTAGGCTCCCTTTTGGTCTAACCTCTGCTGCCAGTGTTTTTCAGCGGATGGTGACAGAATTGTTTAAAGGTATCAATAAGGTTGTGTTTTTCCAAGATGATATCTTAATTTTTGTGGAAACTATTGGCGATCATAATTGTGTCCTTAAAGAGGTTTTAAGGAGGGTTGGAGATGCTGGTTTAACCCTTCGCGAAGAAAAGTACTCATTTTTAGTACAACAGATCGAATACCTAGGTTATGAAATTCCTGCACAGGGTGTTAGGCCCAAAAAGGATTTGTTGCAAGCCATACGTTTGGCTCCTTGCCCTGCTGATAAAGATCAACTCAGATCTTTTATGGGACTTATTGAATTTTATTCGAAATTTGTTAGGAATTTTTCTGATAAGACTCTGACCTTAAGACACTTACTAAAAAAAGGCGTGAAATTTGCTTGGGATGTGAGTCATACAGAGTGTTTCAATGCAATAAAAAAGAATTGTGCGAAGCTAAAGTTTTAGCATCATTCGACATCGGACGTCCCTCGGTGCTTATGGTGGATGCGAGCGCAACTGGTTTAGGGGCTGTTCTTCTCCAGAAATTTGTTGAAGGCAATAGAACTATTGCGTTTGCATCACGCACTCTTTCTACTTCAGAACAGTATTACTCAGTGATTGAGAAAGAGGCTTTAGCTGCCGCATGGGGCATACAATATTTTAGGACTTACCTCTGGGGTACCAGATTCCAGCTCATGACAGATCATAACCGTTGATTCGGGTTTTGTCTCCTGGGGGAGCTGGGAAAGGTTCTCCTAGACTAGCTAGGCTTGCATCCAGGCTTCAGGAGTACCAGTATGATATAACTTATATTCAAGGATGGTGCAATATACAAGCTGATTGTTTGTCAAGGTTGTCTATGCAGAGTGAGAATTGCAAAAATGACTCATCTGAAGTTCAAGACGATGGTGCTATTGCATTTGTTCATGTTGTTGTGGCATTGAGCGATGGTACTTTTGATAAAGAGGAGTGGTGTTCTGCCATGTCTGAGGATAATGTTTTATTAAACGTCATGGAGTTGGTTAAATTAGGAGCAAGACGTGAGAGTTGTGTTCAACCCTCGGGCCGTCCGTTTATTAAGGTATTGGATGAATTATCTGTTTGTCGTGAGCATATTCTTATGAGAGGGGACAAGTTTATTCCCCCATTTATCTTGAGACCCAAGTTAGTAAAATTAGCCCATGAAGGCCATTTGCGACAGACTTTCACTCAGCGTAGAATTAAGGCAGATTTTTGGTGGCCGTTTTGGATGCACAGGTTTCTACCTGGGTTGAAAATTGTCCAGTTTGCAGAGACAGTGAGAAAAGGCTTAAACTAGCTTCTACTCAGACCAAGGGCAGTATTTCTGCTTCTGAACAGGCTTGGCATAGTATCTGCCTCGATTTTATTGGTCCTATGGATGAGTTGCCATTAGATCAACGTTTTGCCATCGTTGTGGTGGATTTGTTTTCTAAATGGCTTACTGTCAAATTTGTAAAGGACATAACTACTGAACGCTCTATAAAGTTTCTTAAGGATTTATTTCTAGAAGAAGTTTGTCCTTCAATTATGATAACTGACAATGGCACACAGCTCACTTCACATAAAATGCGTGCCTTTTGTCTGGCTGTGGTGTAACACACCACCGTACTTCTCTGTACAATCCTCAAGGGAACGGTGTTTGTGAGAGGCCTAATAGAGTGGTGAAAGGGATTATACAAATTTCTTGTTCTTCCAGTTGTTTTACTGATGAGATGGTGCAAGACATGGTGTGGGCTTACCGTACCACATCTCATGAGCATAAGGGGAAGTCTCCTTTTGAATTAATGCGAGGGAGGCGCCCTGGTACCAAATTGACACCTTCTTGGATCAAGAACAGAGTATCTGACAACAGTAAGGTTGATCCTTGCTTGCATGAAAACCGGGATTTTTCCAGGTCCATATCTTGTGGTGATTTAGTTAAGGTTAAACCGGGGAGGTTTACTAAAGGTCTCGCTAAGTTCAGGGGCCCATATAAAGTTATGGAGAGTTTTCCAGATTATGTTGTACTGGACAATGGGCAGAAGTGGAATCTTAGGAGAGTCGCTTTGTATCAAAAATCCTCTTCTTCTAACTTTTCCAATCACCTGATTCAGGAATCCAAGTCCAACACTGGGTACATGCTCTCTACTTCGGTTGAGGGAAATCCCTCTCCTTCTTCAACTTCTCGCAGTAGTGAAGGGGGTGGTGATGCCTTTCAAAGTTGTTCTAGTGAGCAGGTTTCCCAAACTTCTACTAGTCAGGTTTCCCAAGAGTGTCCTTCTGATGGTGAAGCCAGGAATGGAAGAGTTTGCAGACCTCCTATTTATTTGAATGATTATTTGTGCTAGTTTTCAGATTCTTTTATCACACAGAGTACCTATGTTCTTGAATGATTATTTATGCTAGTATTTACAGGGTGTTGTTTTTATTCTTGTGACTTATATTTAATTGTAAGTGGGAAGATGTGTTGTAAATGTTTATTCTCAAATGTGTTTACTTGGTTCTAGCCCTTCCTTTGTGTCCTTTCCCTTCATGCTTCTAGAAACAAGGAATGTTCTTTGTGTGTTCTTTGAACCTGGCTGTGTTCGAGCTCGGGCAGTTACGAGTCCGGTCAGCTGGGGAGTTGTACGCTGCATATCTATGTTCCTGAATAAATCCACACTTACCGTTGTTAAGTGCCTGGTGTCCTTCTTCCCCGCTTCACTTACATCAATAGGCTCTTGGATGGCTATCTCCAGGAGAAGGCTATCTCATTAACCTATCGTAAAATCCTGAACAATACGTCAGATGCCCAGGAGAGAACTCGCTCCAAATGGGCCGCCGACATAGGAGACAGACGATGACGGCTGGCGGTAGGCCCTCGCCTATGCTCGTGAGGTGGTAATCCGTTCCCACTTCAAACTCATTCAACTTAAACTACTCCATTGAGTCTACTATACTAGTTCATCGCTGGTCAAGATGGGGATACTGGATTCCCCAGCTTGCCCTCAGAGATGTGGTCACGTTGGTACCCACATACACCAGTGGTAGAAATGTCCGGTCCTTCCGAGGGACTGGGAGAGGGTTATATCGGATATGTCCCAGATAAGTAAGGTACCTATTGATATCTCCCCTCGGCTCTGTCTCTTAAATTTCTGGGAAGCCACAGACCAGTCCCAATCAGAGAGGCTGTGCGTTTCTTTAGGCTGCATGGTGGCGAAACGCAATATAGCAAGAACATGGAAGGGGGGAGTCCCACTACGCCACACTGATTGAGAGTCTGATATGGACTGGTGTATGCAGGCAGAGAGAGTCATTTATGGAAGTAGGGGCTGCCCGCATAAATGGACGAGAATTTGGGGCGCATGGAATTAAAGTAGGGGTTTGCACTGTACTCCTTTCTCCGATTCCCCCTCAGCACTGATAGATAACGAAGATATTTAATGTATGAATACAGGGAAAACTATGAAAAATGTGATTGCATCATGGACCCTGTGAAAAGTTTGTATCGTGATTGCATGACCTTATCATAACCACCTGTGAAGGTTGATTACCGCACCGTACTGCACCTGTTTTTTATTGTATGTTTGTATGTTGTTTCTTTAATAAAAAGAGTTACAAAAAAATAAAAATAAAACCAGACATCATTAAACCAGAGCTCTGGGCCCCAAAAACCAAATGGTCAAAAGCACAGCCCAATATTTTCAACGTTAGCTAAAACTGCAATCTAAGACCCAGCCAGATATCATGAAAAAGACACTCTAGAATCCACAGTCCATCCTGTAATCTTCATACAAAAGGATTTTTCCAAATACAAATCCATCCAGACATTACCAGTTGTTTTTATTTTTCATCAACATGCCAGAAGGCTGTCACTGAGGAACTTTCTAGTTCAGTTTAGGGGCAGATTATGATGCCATAGGAAATGGCTCCGACCCATGGTCGAAGCCAATCCTACGGCATCGAAATCAGCCGTTTGTATTCATTTCAGACTGACTCATGTGGATGGAGTAGGTCGGAAATGATTCCAAACTGGAGTTCAGAATGGCTTCCAACGGGCTCGGAGAGCCCGTCTGGCATTCGGACTGCCTCCTCTAATTCCAAGGGCGTCTCTTTCCGCCTGAGGTATTACAATTTCGGGTTCCAAAAGCCTTTCTGTGCTGGCCTTTTTGACACAGAAAGGCTGTTGGAAGCCCCAGCAGGGCCCCCATGGGTGCGAGGACTCCGGATGGCGGCCAAGGGGCACCTATGGTGCCCCCTGTTGATCTCTGCATCCCATGGCAAGCACCTTGAGGTGCCTGCCATGGGTTGAAGGTATAAACTGCACCTCTTCTCTTTACAGTGAGAGCATGCATTCCGGTCAGAATACATGCTCCCATTGTAAAGAATAGGATTACAACTGAACAGTGTTCGGTCGCATCCCAATTGCTGGGTTGGGACCGCCGACAGGATGTTGGTCGGTCACAGTACCAAATCGGTGTAGGCGGAACTCAGGTCCATCCGTCATCGAAATCAGGCCCACAGTTGTTGGTACATATTGCGTCAAAATTTTGCATTCTCACCTATTTAATTAAACCTAGTTATCCCTGCCCCTCAGGCTCTTCAGTAAATATATAAGACCTCTGGCACAGCTCCTAAAGGGTTGTTTAGTAGTGTCCTATTCAGGTGATACTCAACCAATATTGCACTTCTACCATTTTCTTCAGTCCTCAGCAAATCTCTCACAGGCATATGTAATGGATAAATGCTAACTTGTTAAAGCTAAATACTAGCATAACTAAGCTATTTCTGATTTGCTGCCGGAAACAATGTTGGAAAAATACTATCTGGCCTTTGGTAATTCAAGCATCTTCACAACCACACTGTAACGTGAAAATTCTAGAAGGATTTTAGGATGAGGAATTTTCTTTTAAAGTTTCAGCAGAAAAGTCCTGTAAGTGGAAAAGTGTCTGTGTAAATCAGTGCAGTGGTACCAATTTTTCTGAGAATCCACAATTTCATTGATAAATACTTGTGATCCAGGGGCGAATTTTGTGTGCCATATTTCTAAATTCACCCAGTACCAGTAATAGTGGTGTGAAATTACTACGCTGGAATAACCAATGGAGTTGTAATGAGTCCCAGATATTTTCTGTGATGTATATTTTATGCCAATTTTTTTTATTTTAAAATAAGTACGTGACGGAAATTTCTGCAAATGCTATTATTTTCACGCTATTGTGGCAATGGGAATAACTTTGCTAAGTCGACAAAGTTGCAAAGTTTTACATGGAGCTTCTGAAGCTTGTTACATGGAGTTTCTGAAGCTTGCAAAAAAAAAAAAAAAGCTTTCCCACGTTGTACACCATTGCTAATAATACCTCTTTCTCTGTAGGCTGCACATCATATGTGCCTCATATGCGCAGTTTGATAAATGTATGCAAATTTCCTTTTCTATGGCTGAGAGCACCCATGGTGTGCCTAATGCTACCAGGTGAGAGTAGGTGTAGGTACATTTTAGAATATTCTAAAGAAAAGTTAATTGAAATAAAACATGTTAAAAAAACCACACAGGCATGGGAGATAACAAACAAACAGAAAAACAATGGAACAGAACAAAAACAGATTATATTTAAAATATTTAACATTGATGTGGGACTGGCCTACCTCAGCTCGATGATGTATCCAGGTGTTACTTGAATGCTCCACTCACAATGAGCATTGACCGGATAACCTTCCAACAAAATCTCCCCTTTTCCACCTTGTATGATTTCACCACACCCTAAGGAAAAAAGTCAAAATAAAAGTCATGCTTCCTGGAAACAGTTTCTGTGCACTCATTCACTTCCTGTACTCTTATAGAACTTGTCACCGCCTCATATGCAACCAATGAAACAAAATGAAATAAAGTAATACGTATAGAGTAAGTATTTTCCCTCCAAATAAAACTTGTTTCACCTATAATTTTAAAGTTTAATATTCGATTTGTTTTACTTTGGAGCCATATCCAGTCTGTCAATGGACTTCATAAGTTGTAACCAGAAGTGATAGAAGAAAAAGAAAGAAGGACAGTGCCATAACAAAATACAGCAATAAATCGCAAAATTAAAAAGGTTAAAGGTTTAATTCTTTAAAGCAAAGACAATGCACTATTTTACTTGCAGCTTTGCTTTTGTATTAGATTGGTGGACTGTCCTTCCTACCCTTATGTGATGTGACTTTCTGTTGAACAGAGTTCCAACAATTTAAAAGAATAAGATTAAAATCGATTATGTTAAAAAATCTGGTAGAACATTGCTTCCCAAACCTGATAAAACCATGAGCCACTATTGAGAACGAAAAGCTTTCACCACCCACCTAGCTTTAACGGACATGAGGCGGGCGATTTTTTAATGTCACTGAAGCCTTGTGTGGCAGCGCCCTGTCATTTACAGATAGCACCTTTTCCATTGAAATTGCCACTAAATTTGCACAGATATACAGTTTTACTGACAAAACTATATTGCACACAAAGGATGTTTGGAAATCTGGTTTCAGTGAATATTTATTATTTGTGGATCACCAAGTAAATTGTCTTGATTTGTTTTCTTCCTATTCAAATCCTTGCTTTCATCACACATAAGAATTATTAAAACAATATGCTTTAATTTTGCTTCCCTAATTGCTGGATTTGAACAGTTAGTTTACAGGTCATTTACATTTTGTAGTGGGTTACAAAAAATAACATCCTACAGCCTTTCCTTTTAAATTCTCTGTGCTCTGTGAAATAAATCACTTTACTTTTCTCTGACTGCAAATGAGATTTGTTTGTGGGTTGTGACCCAGAGTTTGGGAAACACTGTGCGACAAGTTAAAACACTGGTACTATTAAACCACATGTTGAAAAAAGTGTCCTTCAAAAACCTCTATAGGAATTCTGCAATGTGTCCTGTGACTTGAGCTGAATGGGGTGATTTATGGTGTCACAATATTATGCACATTCTGTGTGTTCTACTTCTTGAGAAAGTTGTGAGCATCCAATCTAAAAGTGATCAACTACACACATAGAAAATCATAATCAGGCCCATCCTTTGCCTTTTATACTATTTTTGAAATGTGTTTCTGATTTTGCCAGTGCCACTGCAGCTAGAAATTCTAGAAACTGAGGAAGCTGTGGTCACCTCCAAGAAGGGGCTAGCATTAACTAGCTCAAGAGGACAAGTAGTGACTCCACCAAGTTATGTGCTGTTCTCAGCAGGAATGTTCATCTAAGGCAGGAATGTTCTCAGTTTATCTACAGAACACCTACTTGTGTCTATAAGTGAACAGGCCTATTTGAGATCTCGGTGGACGGGTTACTCCATCACAACAGTGACAGACATCCTGTCCGCCGAAATATAAATCCCATTAGGTCTTATGGGATTTAAAATTCAGCGGACGACATATCCGTCACTGTTTGACGGATATTCTGTCTAACGAAATATAAATCCTATTTTGTCCTATGGGATTTATATTTTAGCAGACGAGCTATCCGTCACCGTTGCGATAGAGTAACCCATCTGCCGAGAGCTACTTCGGGTCCCAAGTTATTTAAGCACCCAAAGTATTACTATCCACATCAGTTCTGAAGCAACCAGGCAGTAATCCTTGTAGATGCTCCAGACATTCAAAAGCTGTGTCTTCCATAGTATCTCAGGAACACACACGAGTACACTGACATCGGATTATCTCCTATGAGTGTTAACTCATAGGAAACCATGGTTGAGGGTTACTTTAATCATCAACATACACAGGCAGGTGGCAATTTCAACCAAGCCTCTAAAGTGAATAGGTTCAGGTTATTTTAGGTACCAAGACACTCCGAGTTCCTTTTAATTCCAAGTAGTTGTGTGTGACATCCACACAATCTGTTGTCTCCCGATGTTTTATCGAAATCTGTAAGTGGTAAACATTTTGACAAATTGTATCTCCAGATCATCCAAGTTGGACAGGTAATGGTGTTCCCTTCAAATGTTACCAGTACCTTAGAAGTGGTCATTTCGAGAGCCTGAGGGACCCAGGTTGCAATACTTAGCCATGATCTCTAAGGTCCCATGAGTGACTCAATTTATTTCAATATTATCTAAGGCACTTAGGAGATAAATCCTATTCCTCGTATAACATGCACCCAGTATGGGAGGCATAAATGTTCTCCAATGCATGTGGGAAAAGAAAATTTGAAACGGTATAATACATGCACAAAAAGAGGAATACATGATTATTTGAAGCAGTTGGCACAGACTTGAGCTAATGGATGGAAACTGGAGACATATAAAGTTATCTCATGAAGGCAGAATGTAGTACAGCAAGCTAGGCCGAACATGCACGCATGTGAGCGCTAGATATCTCAGACATGTGAGTCCTGAGTTCGCTGGTCTCAGCAGCTAGGAAGTTCAATCTCCAAAGTTATGTCACTGACAGGAAGTGGTATTTGCAACTTATGTCTATTAACACTGCCAGTCACCTCTGCATGTTATGTCATTCACAGGAAACAACCTTTACATCGCGGTCATTAGATGCCATTACAAAGCGGTCGTTACAACGACCGCGTTGTTACCACGCAATTCCATTACTACGCAAGTCATTACATCGACTTGCAATAGATGACACGCTAACATAAGAAATAGTATAGTTTACTATTCCAACACCTTCCCTACTGTTGCGTAGGCTGGAGTTGGAATAGTAAATGATACATTCCTAATGTTAGTTTGCCATCTACTGCAAGTCGATGTTATGACTTGAGTAGTAATGGCATTGCATGGTAACACTGCGGTCGTTGTAACAACTGCGTTGTGAAGGCACGCGATGTAATTACTCGCTTAGTAACGAGTCATATTCGTCATTCACCTGAAGAAGTGAGAGTTCTAAGCAACCTGAGGCAACCAACAGGTACTATGAAAACCTTGGCCATGTACTCAAAGTACCCAGTACAGTTGATATGATTAGTAGGAAATAGGAATGAAGATGAGGTTTATAAACTAAAAAATAACTCTCACTGTGTTCTGAATTCACCATATCTTGTTCCATATTGCACGTCAAGAGCGAACTCTGTAGATCAGTGTTTCGTATTATTATACCCACCATGCATCAGACACACGCGCTAGTTCCTGATACACAGACACAGAGTATACCTACTCATGCAGTCTCCACCGTACCAGCCCCTCCAGCATTCAGCACAGTAGCTTCCTTTAATGTAGAAGGCATCCAAACTGCCTCCCCAGGAGCCATTGTGACACGCTTTGCAGTTATCGAAAATGGTGCATCCTGAAATCAGAAAAAGGATATAGCATCTGTTTCTGTCACCATTTTGAAATTCCCAGAAGAGAAAAAAATTAATAAAAATGTAATTACAACTTTGCATGACATGCTAACAGAATATAGAACACTGTATAAGAAACTCAAGCACTTGCCTCAAATCAGTTTTTCGTTATAGAAGGGCTATGAAGGTTATGTTATCCCATGCAGGGCTGCGTTGTGGTATGTTAGTCTATTCTATGACTGAGGTTCTTATGTCACCATTTCCACTGTTAGCAATGATCCTTGGTGCTGTTTGGTGGGTATCAGCTTGATGAGGAGTTGGCACATATTGGAACTTCGATTGTGATTCTGTCACATGACCTAAAGTCTCATCCCACATATGGTTTCGTTCAGATGGTGTTTGCTACTCTAGCAGCATATGTCCTTGTTGGTCTAGTGTGTGATTTTCTTGTATCTTTTGTGTTAGGATTAGCAGTCTTCTGTTTCTCCTTTTGTTCTTCATGGGATCTCTGTTCCATCACTGCTAATTTATGGTTGAGAGTTGTCATCGAGTCCTCCATAATTCTTGTGCGTGCCTTGATATGTGGATGCATGTTGTGTTATTGACACCACCGAAGCTAGAGGCCGGAGCCTCTCTAATACAAATCCAGCCCTAATGCAGTTAGCTCAAAGCACCAGTTGTCTATTGTGAATGAGTTTGCGGATCTCTATTGTCACTTCTTGGTATCTTCTAGTGAGATGTTGATACTCAAATGCCTCAGTTATAGTTTATATTACCGTTAAAGATAGTTTGTATCATATAGGGCTGTTCCCAGTCGCAAAAAACTCCCATGCATATTTGGGAGCTTGGTGGACAGGTTACTTGATCACAAACATGATGGAGTAACCCATATGCATAATGCTATATCAGGCTCTTACATTTTTAAAGAATCAAAAATACACAGTCTAGAAATTATTAGGAAAAAAGAAAATCATTCAAAACATAGATGAAACTTTAAAAATGCTCAAATGAGGATGTTGGAGAAGTATCTACTATATTTTAAATCCCTTGAGCCTAATTTAGAATTGAGGACTGGTACTCTGTCCATCAGGGTGGCATCCTCTACCATGATGACAAACTACCGTCTATCAAATTTAGAGAAGATGGTCGGGCCAGCAGGGGATGCAATGCTAGAATACATAAGGTCCGATGGTCTCTAAATGACGCAGTGTACTAAGGATTTGGTGGAACGTGTACCACATCGAATTTGCGATTTAGTTCCCTATCCACTAAAATCTTTATTGGGACAATTGTCTCACTAGGGGGTGTTGAAACTAACAGACTCCTCCACTAAAGGTTGTATGGAATCCAGGTAGTAAGTAACATATGAAGATGACTGACATTCTGTGGATAATGCTGCATAAGATGAGAAAGAAATCTTGTACAGAGCCTCATACCTGGGTGGATTAGGCAGGAATCACACTCGTTCTCCTCGTTCCGACAGCAGGGAATGGTGTAGCCCACCTTCTCCTTCCCTCCGGGACAAATGCACTGAATCTGCTCATACTCGCAGCAGTCACGGCACATGATATTCCACTCTGCGCCCGGGCAGTCCTCATTGATGACCGTGTATTCTGTAACACAAGCAAGAACATTAGTTTCATTCTAAGATGTTGACTGCTATATGCGTCAACGATAAAAGCAGCAACATATCTAGCGCGCATTTATTTAGAAGTACCACTGGAATTGAGTCAAAAAGCCATTTATGTGTCTAACTATAACTTACATATATAGATCACTTGGTTTCGCAGTGCACTGAACTCACAAAAGATGAACTTGCACTGATAAATCCATTTAATTCTCTATTACTCCATTTACAATCATGATATTAAACATGAATATATCCTTCCCTGGGGCAATGAGTAGATAGATGTTCCAAGATGGGGATGCCCTGAAACGTTTGGGGACCTCCAAACTTGAGAATCTGAGGTTTTTCTTCAAGTCTGATTCCAACCAATGCCCACCATAGAAACAGTTGGAGGTTTATACTACTTAAGAGGAGTAAATAGAAACTGTAACAACACATTTCAAAACTGGTGGGGCAGTATGGGACGGGCTTACGCACAGATGAATATTACAGCATTGCATAACCTCAGAGGGATTTCTATGCACAGTTGTACCCTACATGCATCTTTGCATGCCAAAGCACAACTAATAGTTGCAAGGGCAAATTCACAAATGATTTCGAGGTGTACTCCTCGAAACCTGCAACTGATGTAAGTTTACATACATATTATTGAAAAACATGTTTACCCAAATTATGAATGTAGGAAATTGGATTGTTATTTGGGGTGGGTGACTACCTACTACAAGGAATATTCACAACTCTTGTCAAGGTGAACCCTGGACTAGAGTCAGATTTAAGAACCATATTTCACCAAAATGACAAAGCTTCAATGAGGGGAAAGAGATATACATTTCTAAGTTTTAAGGAGGGATAGACCAAGAAGAATAAATTGCCAATAACAGACAATGATTACGGTAGTACAGGGCATAGGCACAATTTGACTGCAATGGAGCGTGGGTCGGATACAACCAGATTTGTCCTGGTCAAAGGTTTTATCTTCTGACTTTAGTCCTTTAGGTTCCAATCCACCACAGGAAGGCACATTTAACCCCCTCCCCCCAGGACCTCAGGAGAGGCACTTAGAGGCTCACATGGCGCCAGGAAGGGGCCAACAGCAAGGTCCAGTTGCCCCTGGTTAGTTGCAGGTCAAGACCCCCTGAAGCTTGCTGTGTCCCTATAGCTGTTACACGAGGACAGCACTGTGACCCTTGGAGCCCACGTCTTTAGTAAGGTCATGTTAACAAGACAGTTCTACATGTCCTAATTTTAAATACCATGCACTCTGCCTTCTGGACAGCAAGGTCAACTTAGAGGGGACATTATTATTTGAAAGGGAGGTTTTTTGCTGTCAAAAGTGTTTATTTTGACAGCTGGAATTGAACTGTTTACATTGCCATGGCCATGCTACAATGATAGACCTGAAGACAAGTTTGCATTGCCACTGTAGTGGATGAAAATGTGGCTGCTGCAGTCTACTAGTGACATTGAACTCACTGGTCCTAGGTTAATGTTGTACCATATACTAGAGACTTATAGGTAAGTTAAAATATTAATTGGGAATATGGCAATTCAACCATGTTTAAAGGGAGAGCACATGCTCTTTACTACAGTTAACGGGGTAAAGTGAAAGAAATTCGAATGCCAGCAAGCAGGAAGGGCCCAACAAAAGGTGAAAAATAGAGGCCGAACATGCAGAAAAGACAGATTCCTACAGTGGCATTTTTATCCAGTCATACTAACGACCTTACTACCAAAATGAACAGAAGACACAATTCACAAATAAATGTAAAAGTACAGATGGAAATTCACAACCTGCCCTGAACATATTTTTATATTTTTTTCAATCTTCAAGCATTCCCAGATGTAAAGTAGAAAGCTGTGCCAGACACAGCTTTCCAACCTTACAATTGTGAATGTCATGTGACATCTCCCCTGGGCTTCTCTATCCCTGTGACAGGGACAGGTGAATGGAGCCCAGCGGGCAAATCCATATATTTTTTTATTTATTTTCTCTGCAGGGAAAAACTGTTTATTGGTGCAGAAGCCCTTAAAGTAAACGCTCCCACCAAATGTGAATGGTGATTTAGTCCTTCTTTCCTAAAAGGTAACTTGCTACAGATGTGGGATCGAGTAACTTTATGACGAATTTTAAGGTGGGAAGGTGGTCAGATGGGAGCCTTAGACACACATGTTTGTCTGCGTTCACATACTTAAAAAAACAAGCAATGACTTACAACATCTATGCTTGCACATGATTTACCTCAGCAGATATGGTTATTTGTGGTGGGAAACTAGGCAGTAGTAAATCTATTTATGGCTGAAAAGACAGTGGTGAATTGTCCTCACAATAATCTTCAACCTGTCACTGATCCCTTTTGTTGTTGATCTAGACTACAGAATTTACAGGGTATATCATCATAATTCTGACCTTAACACTCTGAGAATCACAAATTCTCAAGAACAAAAGGTTGATCGCAATATGTTTTATATGTACATAATATCAGAATACCAAAATATGGATTTAGCAACTGTCCTTATACATACCATCACTGGAATTAAGCTTTCATGAGTCAATCAATATTTCTAAATGTGTAACTTGATATATTTCGATACACACACAAAAACAAGAACTGGGGGTCAACAAAAGGAAGCACGGAAGGACAAATGTGTGTGTTTACCAAAATGGCACATAGGAATTAAGAGCAGAGCATGAATTCCCATCAATTTTACTCTCGGAACAGAGCATGGATTCTTGTCAATCTAGCTCTAGTGATCATTATT
The DNA here is from genome assembly GCF_964204655.1 of Triturus cristatus. Lineage (NCBI taxonomy): Eukaryota > Metazoa > Chordata > Amphibia > Caudata > Salamandridae > Triturus > Triturus cristatus. The sequence goes on along the minus strand of NC_140583.1, from coordinate 103,328,370 downwards.
ATCATTTGGTCATCCGCCAAGTCTGAGAGGTCTGTCCCTTGATCATAAGGACTGCCTCACTGGCAAGCTCAATTGCTCAGAATAAATGCCGGAATTAGACCTCACATAGAGAAAAAAGAAGAAATATGCTAATGTCCCTGATGTAAAATCCTATGTGGTGCAGTGCTAAGAAATATATAAGTGTGAAAGAAATCTAAAAAGGTTGTGTGGAGAAACAAACTACTATGAATCATACAAAACTCCTCACACCTGATAAAATCAGTGCAAAAAAACTATAGCAGTAATACAAAGTGACTGCTATTTGTAGGTCAACATGTTTCAGCCATCCAGGGGTATTCCCCACGGCTTTCTTCAGGACCTGTATAAGTCAATCAATGCTACTGCATACAACATTCACTCTATTGCAAATATCGTGTGAAAGAAATAAATCAAGGTTGGAAACGATACAACCTCACTTCGTTCTAAGCCTCCAATCACCGGGTGCAATCGTCACCTAAGGGGATAGAACAATTATGATAAACATCTCATTCGTCCAATGTGCTCCCAAAAAGTAAGGCCAACTGCGTGTATATGCCCACTAGATTATATAAGCGCATCTGAATATGGCTTACCCGTCTTGATCAAGGATCATACCTCACCTCCCTGGAACCTGTCTCAGGAGTATGAGGCCCGCTCTGCAACAAAAAGGGGGCAGGGGGTCGATGGATTAAAGGGGGAATAACGTTTTCGTCAATGTTACCCCGTATTATAAAAGCTCATATATTATCAACAAATATATATGTCACTGCATGCCTAAAGAAGTGCATCCTACAATTTCCGCACGACAAATTTCAACTTGTCAACACTAGTAAAAGTCTCATCACACTCTATTAGCCTACTCAAGTGAATAACATAGGGCCAAAGGTCTGAATCTATTAGGTATGTTAAATATGCCAATTTTGAAGCAGCGTGCCCCGTGAACTCTTAATACAGGAAGTTGTCTGTTTGCTTAAAGAACGAGCATGTTCTCTATCTAGACTCGCTAGCAAAAATTACTCTCTATACTCGATGAAAAGCAGCATTACATCCTAGCACGGGTGCTTACCTGTCCGTCTTTACCTCCGGACTAGTCTGAGCCAGGGGGAGAGGCAACGGCTGGAACAGACACCACGCCTTAAATACGCAATCCTAGCGCAGCTGGTCTCAATCGATAATCTTCCGGCTGGGAATGCTGTTGTCATAGTGACATAGGTCCCACGTATCTCCAGGATACGAAAGATGTTTTACGATTGCTTCCTCAAGTTGAATTCGACATGGAGAAAGACTTTTTAGTTTCCTTCGATGTCGAATCTCTTTATACTTCGATTCCTCAAGATGAAACCCTGGATACTGTGATGTTGATCCTAGAAGCAACGGAATCCATCACACCAGTACATTTTATTATGGCCCTCGCCCGTTTGGCAATGAAGGATAACTATTTTAAGTATGAGAACACCTTATACTTACAAATATCAGGGACCAGTATGGGGAGTGTTTTTGCGCCAAGTTTGGCGAATTTGTATGTTCACTCTTTCGAACAAGAACATGTCCTGGGTCCTACTAACCCCTTTTTTTAATCGATTTGCTTGTGGAAGCGGTACATCGATGATGTGCTGGTCATTTGGCGGGGTGATCAAGAGTCAATTCTCGCATTCCATCGCTGGTTGAATACACGGAATGACTTCCTGAAATTCACTGTAGAGATAAACAAGACGAGGTTGGCTTTCCTAGATTTGTCCATTTTTGCTACACCCCATGGCCTTGAGAGTGAAATATTTCGGAAACCCATGGCGCGTAATTCATTACTACGATACGATAGCCAGCACCCAAAAGCACTGAGAGACAATTTACCTTATGGGCAGTTTCTCCGTGTTCGAAGAAACTGCCCCACTTCTGAGTGTTTCGAAAAGCATACCAAATCTCTAGCAAAACAACTGCTGGATAGACATTATCCTCGCAGACTGGTCAGGCGAGCTCTGAAACGGGCCACTAATAATAACCGTGAGGCCCTACTTGAACCACCAGTGAATAAACCACCTCTTAATCGTTTGACTTTTGTGCACACGTTTAGCACTTTATCGAATAACATACAGAAGAGCATTCGAAAACATTGGCGGATCTTGAATTGCTGCAACGATAAAATTGCCTTACCGTTGTTTGCTTTCAAAAGATCTGGGAATCCAAGAGACAGATTGATTCACACACGTCCCAAAGCTTTGCCAGCAAGGTTAGTGGGAACCCTATGGGACTTACCAGCAGTGACAGGTCACCATCCTTGCGGGGCATGCTCCGTTTGTCCTCAGACTTCCCATACGACATCTGTCGATATAGGAACAAACAGATCCTGGGTGCAATCTCAATTTACGAACTGTAACAGTAGTAATTTGATTTATCTTCTCACATGCCCGTGCCAGATAAAATATGTCGGGATGACAACCAGGAAGGTCAAGGCACGCATGTTGGAACACAAAAGCACCTTCAGGTGCAAGAAGCTTACCATCAGACTCATGAGGCATTTCTTAGAAAAGAACTATGGAGCTGAAGACTTCATATGGACAGTCCTAGAGAAACCTGTTATACCATCACATGTCAGTGACATCTCTAGGTATCTGTTTGTGAAGGAGCAAAGATGGGTTCATAAGCTTCACAGTGATAACCTGGGTCTCAATGACGATATACCCTGGACGAGTCTATAAGACTCTAGACATCCTTTACAGAGACCTGCATGTGGAATATGGACGTTTTCTCTCTTTCTGTATTCAGTAATGATATCCTTTCAGGATCACCACTGTAGAATACACTATGCAGATTAGTCAGCTGTATCTAATGCCAGATCGAGCCTGGGGCCATACTATTTTGACAATGTAAATAAAGTTTTGTTTGAATTCCATGAAAAACAGCAATGGATTCTGCCGCTCGTATCATGCGGGATTCACTAATACTGATTTCTGGGTTAAACAGTGAGTCCTACATTGTTTTTGGTGTGAAACAAGACACTTACATCTTCTAAGGCACTCTAAAACATTTTTATTTAGGCGTGCTGATTTGATATATCCTTGTAATTGCTTATCCCCTTTTTTTATGTGAGAGATCCCGGAATATAGTAGATCAAAGAACTGGGATAAGCTTACGAAGGTTTACAATACTACGCTAGTGATTTGACGAGTCCACATGAATATTACAGACATCATGGGATTACGGTTTGTTTCACTAACGTTAGTTTTGCATTAAACTACATTTTTGGATTTGATGACATCATTTCGTAGTGCTTTTCGCGACGCTATTTACGTACATCTTTCCCGTAGCGTTACGGCCCACGTGGTGTGGTTTCACGTAAATTGTCGCACAGACCTATGTCACTATGACAACAGCATTCCCAGCCGGAAGATTATCGATTGAGACCAGCTGCGCTAGGATTGCCGTATTTAAGGCGTAGTGTCTGTTCCAGCCGTTGCCTCTCCCCCTGACTCAGACTAGTCCGGAGGCAACGACGGACAGGTAAGCACCCGTGCTAGGATGTAATGCTGCTTTTCATCGAGTATAGAGAGTAATTTTTGCTAGCGAGTCTAGATAGAGAACATGCTCGTTCTTTAAGCAAACAGACAACTTCCTGTATTAAGAGTTCACATTAGACCAGTATGCGGGGCACGCATATTTAACATACCTAATAGATTCAGACCTTTGGCCCTATGTTATTCACTTGAGTAGGCTAATAGAGTGTGATGAGACTTTTACTAGTGTTGACAAGTTGAAATTTGTCGTGCGGAAATTGTAGGATGCACTTCTTTAGGCATGCAGTGACATATATATTTGTTGATAATATATGAGCTTTTCTAATACGGGGTAATGTTGACGAAAACGTTCTTCCCCCTTTAATCCATTGACCCCCTGCCCCCTTTTTGATGCAGAGCGGGGTCTCATACTCCTGAGACAGGTTCCAGGGAGGTGAGGTATGATCCTTGATCAAGACGGGTAAGCCATATTCAGATGCGCTTATATAATCTAGTGGGGATATACACGCAGTTGGCCTTACTTTTTGGGAGCACATTGGACGAATGAGATGTTTATCATAATTGTTCTCTCCCCTTAGGTGACGATTGCACCCGGTGATTGGAGGATTAGAACGAAGTGAGGTTGTATCGTTTCCAACCTTGATTTATTTCTTTCACACGATATTTGCAATAGAGTGAATGTTGTATGCAGTAGCATTGATTGACTTATACAGGTCCTGAAGAAAGCCGTGGGGAATACCCCTGGATGGCTGAAACATGTCGACCTACAAATAGCAGTCACTTTGTATTACTGCTATCGTTTTTTTGCACTGATTTTATCAGGTGTGAGGAGTTTTGTATGATTCATAGTAGTTTGTTTCTCCACACAACCGTTTTAGATTTCTTTCACACTTATATATTTTTCTGCACTGCACCACATAGGATTTTACATCAGGGACATTAGCATATTTCTTCTTTTTTCTCTATGTGAGGTCTAATCCCGGCATTTATTCTGAGCAATTGAGCTTGCCAGTGAGGCAGTCCTTATGATCAAGGGACAGACCTCTCAGACTTGGCAGATGACCAAATGATAATAATGATCACTAGAGCTAGATTGACAAGAATCCATGCTCTGTTCCGAGAGTAAGATTGATGGGAATCCATGCTCTGCTCTTAATTCCTATGTGCCATTTTGGTAAACACACACATTTGTCCTTCTGTGCTTCTTTTTGTTGACCCCCAGTTCTCGTTTTTGTGTATTTATTAAGTCTGAAGAGGGGATTAGGACTTGGGCAGGTCATTAAAGATTTCCCTTAGACCCTATATTTTTTACTAGATTGTTTGATATTTCGATACACACCAAGGCATGTTTCAACACATTAATTTCATACTAGAAACACATCAGGATATCAATAATCGCAGGGCAGCATCAAATCATTATCCTGTTCTTAAAAAATTGAAACAAACAAAACTAGAGCTTTGATACCCCAAACCCAACCCTGGATCTGTTGTTTCCAAACCATGTCTGTTTAGAGTAGCTTAGCACACACCATTATTTCCTAGCGCCTTGAGACCCTCACGGGTGAGTAGCGCGCTTTATAAACCCCCTGATTGATTGATTGATTCGCAGGCCACGGTTTTGGGCATTGCTCTGCTGGAAAGTGTTAATTTCCTTATAAAAGATTCGAGAAGGTAAAAGCTTTCATTGAGAGGACCCGCTTAGTGTAGCCAACCTCTCCTCCATCACCGTAGGTATCAAATCATGCCTAGATCCTGGTCACATACAAACAATTAATTTTGATCAGTGCTTTACTTTTTCATTGCACTTTTTGTGGACAAACCTCTGAAAGTTAATTTCTCCACTTCTCCTTAACCTAATGTTAACATCTTGGAAATGGTATAGTGTTCTTTAAAAGTGTTGATACGTCTTGAACTTAGCACACACTCCTCGGGGGGTTGCCGGCTGCCTGTGCCATAGCTACCGCAGCTGGTGCAGAGATTCTCCTAGAACTGTGTTTTGACCTAACCAGAGAGGGTCTGGTGAGTTGGTAGGGGTAAGCCCCTTCCAAATGAATAAACCCATTACTAGCATATGCATATTTAATTCTGTCTATGAATGATGAGATGATAACCGGGAGGGTGGTAAATAGAAAATCTGTGCCAAGGCTGCGTCTCTTAGCAGAGGAGTAATTAGGATATGCAGAGACCAGTAATGCAGGAGCAGTACATTTATCAGTGCTGAGTAGGCTAAATGTCTTTCATCGTCAGCTCCGACATAGCTCCAAGATCCTCAAAGTGCCTGTCAGACTCAGCTAAAGAAGAAATCGGGACGGAACATTGGTAAAAGAGTCAAGAGCATGTCTCTCTACGTCTGCCCTCACATCTGATCTCTCAATCTGGTGGAGGGTAGCACCTCTCCGCCTCCGATCTCTGCACTGGGCTGGATATTAGTGGTGCACCAGTCCCTAGGGACTCTTGGAGAAGAAACCTGTAGCATTCAACTCCAAGACTCCAGGGCTCAGACAGCCTGTGTAGCATAGCGCCATGTAGTCAAGTCCACCACCTAGAATTTCATCTACCAAGTGGTGGATTGGGGCCAACTGTGAGATGCCTTCAGCAAGTAAAGCGCAGTGGAGGGTGAATTGCAGTGTGTCTTTTGTGTTTGTGTATGCAAGAGAGAGCATAATTGTATAGTAGTTTGTTCAGAAAACCATCTCCCTGTGTGATGCGCCATTTTACAAGTCACTTTATACCCAGCTTTCCTACAAGGCTCTTATTAATAATCTTACAACCACCTGCTTTCTTATGATGTAGGTTTCAAGGAAAGTCTTACAGTTCATCTCTAGAGCTTCCAGGCAATAATAGATCAGTGTCTTGATTTTAAGCAAAGTGGATTATTGTAATGTGCCATTTGTTGGACTTTTGTCAGAATCTCATCCAGAGCACCACAGCCAGGTTTGCACTACATATCCCAAAGCATGTCAAAATCTCAAAGAATCTACACAAGAGGTATATTCACAAGGCATGTATTTTCAATGTGCTCTGTTTCTGTCAAAAGGCTGTCTTTATCCCCTCCCATGCTAGCTACATGACTCGGATGTTTACTAGATACACACCCCAAAATGTGTGGTTCTTCGATCTCCAGTGTGGTCTCCGTTCCCAGGTTCCACAGATCGCGTCTAGGAGACCACTCCTCAGCTATTACAATTCTTGCCTAGAACCGCCTGCCCTGTGCTATTCATGTTTTCCAATAATAGCCTTAGATTCTCCAATGTTGTAATTCTCCCACTCTTAAATTTGTGCTGCACTTCCTGTCTCACAAACTATAGCACCTGGACATCGTGGGGTATGAGCGCACTGAACAAAAACAAAAATCAAATCTAGCACATCATTGTGCTGTCAGTGTAGAGTTACAGAGGGAAAAGCTGTGTCTTTGGATGTGTTCTGGATTTAGGGAGTGACTGTTGATGAGGAAGGTATAGCAGCAGGAAATGTATGTTTTCAAGCTTCTCTCAGGAAGCTTCACTCACCAAAGGGTCGTCCAAGCATTTAGCCTGGCTTCAACAGGACAGGGTCTTTTGGCTGCAATGTTGGAGTTACTGGTATCATTTTGTCTTAGAGGCACTTAAAAATGACTGTATCTGTAGGCGATGAAAACATAAAGGCCTTGATTACGAGTTTGGTGGTAAATACTAGGAAAGTTGCATGTAGGTAAATACTGATATCACATGGTTAGGTGATAAAACACATTTGTTAGAAGCACTGATTCTGAGTTTTTACTGTGTACATCGCAATCGTTATTTAGTGCATGTGTTAAATATCAAATGTGTGGTATTTAGTGCATATGGTAAGTAACAAATGTGTTATTTAGCGCATGCACTAAATACCCCACCAGATGAATAGCACATGCAAAAAAACATCAAAAAGAGGCCATGGCTGTCTAATGTGCCCTCTCCTCTGAAGATGCCACCAGGAACAAACAAAAACATACTTGCAGGAGATGAACCTAAATCAATGCTGAATCAACATATCCACATGATGTTGAGAACATTAAAAACAGGTTCTAAACCTTGACATTCTGGGTATTTAAGCGAGTTGCCAAGCACAAGAACCAAAGCATGGCATGGCAACTAGAGGTAGTTCTGCACCTAAGCTCACCTCAAGTTGTGGGAAAACATATATGACCACCCTTCTCGTGTCTGGAGAGGAAGACATGAAAGGAGGTCTTGAGGTCAGCGGAATCAAAGTTAACAGTCATGAGAGTCGCAATAGAAGTACACGTGGTTGTTAAAAAGTTGACTTGGCTGAGAATCATCAGAGTGGATGGTGTAATTGTTACACATATTCACATTGATCCATGTATACGTCACAGTGTCTCACATCTCTCTAATGGTACTGCTGACATGCACTGATATTGGACTACAACAATCATAACGCCTTTTGATATTGATGGTGAAGGATTGGTTTGTCTTCTGAGTAAATTAAGGGTGATGTGTTACCAAAGGATGACTAAGGGTACTTCTTGTCAGGATTACAACATTGTGGTTTCATCTAGAACACCTAACACGCCAGATTAGTTACGCAGATCCAGATCACACAGCCTTTGCACATGAGTAGTGTGTTTCATTTTACGGGTTCAGCACACGTGTTCTGTGTACTTGAGGTCACTACGTGCACATGAGTGCAGCCAATGGACCCTAGGATATCAGGAAATCTTGCTGTTGCACAGATGTTTGCTTTGCTGGCATGAGCTATGTGGGTGTCCAAGAGCAACTGTATTTGCTGCTCACTCACTCTCTGAAAAACATCCATCACTTAGAAGAATATTTTGGTAAAGGGTAACTGAAATGCTATGCCTCAAACCTACTATTTTCTGTGTGGTGCCTATTGCTAAAACATCTAGCACTTCAAGCAATTTCAGCAAGGGGGATGGCTGTGGATCCCTATACTAGGCTCCAGGGTATCAGTAATGATTAATTCATGTTTCGTTAGTGCTATATCGAGCCTGTGTATCCTCTGGATCTCAAGCTAACTGGTGTTTATGGGTTTCAGCTTTACTCGTGCTGTTATCCTATGTTGCTGCACCATTTGAGGTTATTGATTGGTCAGTGGCATAAAGAAACTTGAGGAGGCCAGCTAGCAAGCTACCTGGAGGGCTCCCCTCTCGACTCAATCAGGAGCTCTCCGGCCAGGGTACTATGCTGAGGCGGCCCCTAGAGCTTGGGGGCTGCCCCACACCACGGGGGCTGCAGGACCCTACGTTACCCTACTGTGATTGGTGTCCTGCTTCCATCATCATGCTGCATGGCTGGTTGTAGAAGAATATAGATCTGGCATAGTATGGTATAGTGGCCTAACAGTGCTGCATCTGTTTAATTGAACGGAAGTGTGAGCTGCTGCCCTCAACCTGTGAAAGCTTCATCTGTCCCTGGCTGTTAATGCAGGTCATCCTGTGAGCAGGTGGGTGTAATATTTTATTATTTTCAGCGCAAACAATGCACATACTGTGTTTTTTTTTGCATTAATATGTATGTCTATGGATTTTTCTATAGTTTTGTAGCTTTCCTTTCACTCCCTACACTTTTACAAATATTTACCCCCTGCTTTTGACTGGTGGTGTTTTAAGGTGGTATTGTACACTGGTTTTTAATGACCTCTCAAACTTGTAATTGTGTATTATTTACCAAATGCGTTATTTTTTAGATGTGGTAAACAGAGCACGCTTTAACCCCTTCCCCGCTCATGACGGAGCCGCTCCGTCATGAGCCACGGTTGCCGTGTGCTCATGACGGAACGGTTCCGTCATGTCACGGCCGTTGGCGGCCGCTCCGCCTACGCGGCGCTGTTACCCCGCCTGTGCGGGGGGACAACGCAAATGGGCGGAGTCATGACGGAACCGTTCCGTCATGAGCACAGCTCAACCGTGGCTCATGACAGAGCGGCTCCGTCATGAGCACAGCGCCACCGCGCTGCCCCCCCCGCACCCCCTAGCGCTGCGGCGGAATTCCCGCCGCAGCGAACGGGTTAAATAGCCAATGCATTAAATAACTCATGTGGACACAAGTAATGCGGTATTTAGCACATGCGCAATAGAACACGTGTTTTTGATCTGAGACGATTTGTTAAAGTCATGCACTCTTTACCCCTGCATGCTGTAATTACCACTACGTCTAACTCATAATCAGGGCCTGAGGGGCATTTCTACTAAGGCTTGCGTTGCCCTAGCATGACGCAAGCCATTTAAAGGCACACAAGTCCTTAAGTGGTATTTACTGAGCAATGCAAAGCCAACTTGTGTCGCTATGCGTGGTTTAGTAAATCTAAAGTAATGCAAGGCAGCACATATCGCTGCTTTCCGCTACCTTGTAGCAGGGAAGCGTTCCATGCATGTACGGTGGGTGTTCCCACGCATCCACCCTTGTTTTTTGACACAATCCCAGATTTACAAAGTCAGTAAACCTGGGATTGCACCAAAATCCTTTATTTCTCCCCGTTACCTCCGCTTTCTATGCGTGCTGCAAATGCATCGAAGGCTTGTTTTCGTGTAGGAAGGTGTCCCTTTCTGCACAACAACTATCCTACTCGTAATGCAGGCATTCTTGCAGCGTGGTTCAAGGGCGCCTGCGTTGGTGGTAGGCAGCCTCAAGCACACCAGCACTAAAAGGCAGAAGAAATGTAGTGAATCTTAGTAGAAAGGGCACATTTCTGCTGTCTTCCTTTCAAGCATCACAGGACATCAAGTTGGCTTTCTGCACTGCATGAAAATTGGGAAGATACCCATCCTAAAGTCATTGAGCACGCCATGTTTCTTCAGTGTACATAGTCTGGGTCGCCAGTTGCATTGATCGTTATATAAACTATATCACCATAGCATAGTTTGGCGAGAAAGAATAAAGACCTAGAGAAAGAGATAGAGAAAGTATATATGTTGGAAAATGTGCACCTAGGTCTGTGCTTAAGTGTGTTTGTGTAGGTGAGATTGGCAGCGTATGTGGGAAAAAAGTGCTTAGCTCCATGGCATGTGGTGGTCACTTCTAGCACACCATGGAAATTCACTCAGCCTCGTGGGAGGCTGCCTCTAAGCATATGAAACTACCCTGAGTCTATGAGGCTAAACATGCAATATATCTGTGTAGGACAGCAGTAAACGATTGTGTCTGATAAATGTGTCAAGCTGAGTTCTGTGGATTGAATTAGTGTACTCGCTAAAAATTAAACGCCAGTATTAGAGTGGCCGGTGGTTGTTTTTTTTCGTTTTATGTTGTTTTGTTACAGAAAATGAACGCTGTTGTTAGATTGCCAAGTGAGTATGACTGTAAAATATGAAACTCTGGTATTTGAAACAAATGTCTATTTTGAGAAACTGATGTAACGTTTATTTGTAAAACTCACGTATAATCCCACGGTATTAATGACTGAATAACAGATGCTCAATGGGTCACATTTTATCAACCACAGAAGGATGAAAGCCTGAGCCCCTGATGTGGACCCAGTAGTCCACTAAGCCGCCACACCATTCTGAAAGAGTCAAACAATAATAAAGAGTGGAGAGGTGTGGCTCACTGGTTAGAGGCGGCAGACCCGGAAGCAGAGGTCGGCCCGGGACCAGGGTTCGATTCCCGACGCCGCAGGGTCTTGGGCCAAGGTCAGCGGACTCGATAATTCTCGCCTCGGTGCCCACTCTAACCATGGATCCCACTCAGCAACTCTGGGCAACAGCTTTGCTTAATCTCCACTTACGGCCCCATCAGCGCCGGGGATGCTTGTCTTCACCTTGGAGATGCCCAGCAGGGACCATCTCACAGGGAAAGGCAGGATGGGTTCCCCAGCAGCACACAGCGCTGGGACACTTTCGAGTAGCTGCGCGCTTTACAAATTAAAATAACATAACATAATGGTGGAAAATTAGTTTATCCACTCTAAATGAAGCCCTGGCTTTTGGAGACGAATTGGTGCCCATTTAAAAGCACTCATTTGCCAAAATTGAAAAGACATTATTTGAGAGTAACATTGGTGTATTTCTAAAAAATGACAATTACACTTTAGGAGGAAATTAAAATATAGTTTATAAATTAAAACAGACAATTTGGGGTAAAAAAACGTGTAATTTCTGACACTAGCAACTTTATTCTCAAAACGTTTAATAAAAATTAAAAGCTGGGATTGTGGGCAAAATGAAAATATGTTTTACAGAATAGAAAGCTGATGCTTGGGATTGGGATAAAGAGAGGGTCACTTGTAGTTTGTTTTCAGAGCATGAGTTCTACCATAAAACCTCACAGAACCCGTTCCTGCATAGAGGAGTTGCCGCCTGCCTCATTTTGAGTGAACCTCACAACACCGATATTCCGGCCAGGGGTTATATTATAGAAAGTGGCAAGGGGCGCACAGGGCTTGTGCGCCTCCTTTGTGCGCCCCGGGGCACCAGGGTTTTTACAGAAGGGGCCGCAAACGTTCTGATGTCAATAGCACCTAAAAAGCATAGGTCAAGTTAAATAAGATGCTGGGGTCTGTGCAGTAAGAGTGAGTAATAAAGAGGAAGACATAATAGGTGGGACCTGTCCAACTTGTCTGCTATAAAAATGTACTTCCAAAGAGGCAAAGGGCAGCTATGCAAGAGCGGCCCCTGCTTTCCTCGTTACAATAAGTCTACCGAATAATGTGGCCCAGAGACAGAGCGAACCGTGCCAGACCGCAAAGGCGATGCCAGAGAGTCTCTGGAGCAGAGAAGGAGCGAGGCGAAGGGGGGAGGGAAGGAGAGGCGTGCAGCGCACAGAGACACACGTCACACACAATAAAATAAAAGGTCTCTTTTCTGCTCAATCCTAAACCGTGACTCTCAGTCTACAAGAATGTAAACATCGGCTTGCTGCCACGAGAGGTGAGGATTGATAGAGTTAATAACAAATGTTATTGTACTGGGGTGTAAGGTGCCCCATGGGAACTCTATTTGCTAGCCTTATTAAGGTTTTAAGGTCAAGTGAGCCATAGGTAACACTGGATTCTGCGTGACTGACACACACACACACACACCTAGGAAATGAAAGAGGAAGCAAACAAATAAACTACATGCATTGGGGCATAATGAACTCAGTCATTCTCTGGAGAGCGCTCCAACTGAAAGCTCGATGCCTGTTGGGGTTTTTGAAGAAGGCCATGCTCTAGAGGCAGAGCAAAGTTGTGGGGTTCAAAGGCCCTGTAGTGTCTGGGCACAGCACACACAGAGCACACATACACCGACACAGTGGTGAGTCTCTACCACCCACACGAGGCACAGGCAGGGCCCTTTCTCAGTGGCCTGACGTCACTCGGGTTGAACCTGTAGGCATACACCATCACCTGGGTGGACTGGAATGTTAGTTAATGCGGGATCGTCTAGTACTTTTCGTGGGTCATGACAAGGATGGACACAGCTGTGTCGATGGTGGCAGACGAAGGCACCCCTCCTACTAGTACCCTGGATATGGCAGTGTCTCTGGCTTTTGTTTGGAATTGGTCGACAACATCTACAACTTGGGTGGTACCTTCATCATCATCATGGTCGTTATCTCCCATTCTTTGGAGGCTTCTCGTGTGAGGACGACCTGCATACCTTCGAAAAGTGGTTCATCTTTCCACATGCAGAGTGTTTCTTGCTAGTAGCCTAGCACACTTCTGCATGCGCACAGCTAGAAGTGTGTTTTTCCCCTGCCTCCTTTGAGCGTGCTTGCCGTTTAAGATATCTGGTTGACTGGGTCAGTCTTGATGAGCCTATGGGGGGCCACCCCATGTGTGGTGCATTTGCCTTTGACAGTTCTTTGGAGTACCCTAAGGTCAAAATGTCTTACATAGTTCTTGCAAAATCTCTTCTCTGAGGTTAGCTGATGTATGGATTGTGCCCTGATTTTCTCCACCTTATCTCACAGGGGCTGGAACATAACAACTGTTGACTGATCCTCAGGACCTCACTGTGCCTGGCGCAGGAGAAAGAGTTCATAGTCCGGGTTGGACATGGGTTTGAAATGATTATTAAGAAACATCGCCAGAGCGTCACACGTAAATGGAGGTCCAGTCTCTGGTAATTTCAGGGACAGCTTGTAGGTTCTCTCCCTAGCTAAGTGCAAACGAAGGGAACGTTTCCTATTGTCCTCTACAGCTGTGGTCGCAAGGTACATCTCAAGCCTCTCCACCCCAACTTCCACTTCAGAGCTTGTGTTTGTTTATGGTCGGCCAGTGACAGTAATTGGTGTGATTACTAGAACTGGTGTCATGGCAGTAGTTACAGGGACACCAACAAATAATAAACCATCCCTCACGACCTCTTTTCTTGGAAACAAACAAATAAATTGTACCAGAGAAAGAAACTGGGCTAAAAGCAATGATGCTACACACAAAACAAAAGATTTTCTTTATATAATAATTTTTGTTAATTTTATTTTTTGTTATTTAACTTATTCAGTTCGTCATTGATCAATTCGATACATTTAGCATAGTCAATTTATACATAATAAACACTAATTAAATTCATTGCAGATAAAACAGCATCATATCAACAGTGTTCCTAGGACAAATGAATTTATACAAACAACATATTGTAACAGCATATCTTTTCATTCATATCCATACCCACACATTCCACATTCACACAGAAAGCACAAACCAAAACAAAAAAGAAACTTCTTTTTTTGTGTTCTCTCATATACTAAGCATTTGGAACACGAAATACATCAGAGTTATCTGAAATTGGTAAGACAACTACAAAAGTAGGATCTTTATGTCACAAGATCAGTGGTCGACGCGTTTCGATGGCCAAGTTGCCATCTTCATCAGGACCAGATGTGTATTTCAAAAACAGAAAAAACCCCAGGAAAACCTGAAACAACATATAGATAAAAGACAATAAATAGTTGGCCCAGAGCTTCCCTATTTATTCATTAAAAAAAGGGAAAATGCTTCACATGTTGGGTGAACACCAGTTACTCAAGCAGCATCATTCGTAAGGTAAAAAGTGAAGAACGAAGTTGTTACACTCAAGAAAAATTATTAGCACTCATAGAGTATCTCACTATTCCTTCTTCATGCAACTAGTTAGGGTAACTCTCTATCTATTAGTGCAAATAATGTGTGTTGTACAATGACAAACACATCGTGATATTTAAAGTAGAACGGCAGGAGGAATAATTTTAACAAAGGCCACCACCAAACACCCAGTGTAAGACCAAAACGGTCCTATAATTAGTGACATTTTTATCACTAGCTTGTTGAAGCAAAAAGACTTACTTAAAATTTCTATTGACAGATTAGTAACAATTTGATGGACCCGTCTTTACTGGGACATCCAATCTCTCAAGGTTCGTTGTGTCCTTAGATGTCCTTTAGTTAAAGGTACAAAAAAATACAGTATGTGTTTTGCAGCAAAAGTTGCAGGTTATTCATTACTAACAGAATTTACCATCTTATTACCTGATTGATTTCTCAAAAAATATTGATTGAATTTCTCCAAAAGATCACGGTTTGCTAGTTTTCGGTTTTGAGTACTATCCCGCTAGTATGGCTGTGTTTTCAATTTAGATCAAGAGGTTAAATGCCTTTATTTAGATTTCTAAAAAAAGAAGGAAGCAAGTTACGTTCATCTGCATAACGCACTCTTCATAGCTGCGTGTTGACATTAGCATAAGGTGCGCAGTCTCCTAAGTAATATGCCGATATTTAGAGGAAGGTGATGTAAACCCTCTTTGTCTATATCAGTGCGCAATTTTTAAAATTAGTTCAACCTAATCCCCTGAATTGTGACACTAATATCGTTTTTTCTAGAAAAACGGAAAACAAAGGAAAAACTTTAAATCAATACGCCAAAACCGATTGTTTTTAAAATGTTAGCATTAAATGCGTCATCTATAGTATTTTAGGAACCGCTAACACTGTCTATTTATTTTAATTACAAACGCAAATGCGCAAGGATTTATATAGATTTAAATGAAAGTCAGTGGCATTAGTATCTCATGACTAACCTTTAAAGAGATTTTGAAACAGATACGTGTATCAGACCTTGAAATACCATCCGATATCCATAGTCGAATCTAAGAATAACCAAGCATAACCCATAGTTAAACTAGGCTATAATCTAACTGCCGGTGAGTCAAGAGATTTAATTACAAAAAATATAGAGACATGCTGCATTCCGATGTGCTAGTGAAGTCAAACAGCTTACCTTCTAACCCATTCTCCTCCGCATAAACCTCCAATTGACCAACAAACCAATAACCGCGTACCGGAAGCACGCCAATGTCGTGTCCCGTGCTTCCTAATAATCTTTGACTCAGCCAATCAGTGAGAATGATGTTGGGTCTTTTGGCGCCATACTCGACCGCAGTCGAGGAAACTGAAAGAGGACTGATGCGTGTGATTTATGAGGTGCCATCTTGTAGTGGGTTTCGTACGATGTTATCTTTGATAGCAACCATTACATAATCATAATTGCCAGGTGCAGAAAGTTGTACACTGCATCCATTGTTTTAATATGGTTCAAACAATTTTAGGTGTTATCTATAAGAGTCGTGTAAGATGTCTTGTAAACCAGACATTTCTTATAAGAGGAGTTTTTTTTATATAAAAAAGGATATATATTGAAACAGATGTAACTTTATTGTTCTCTGCATCCGTTGTTTAATAAGGTTCGACCAATATTCGGTGTTATATACAAGAGTCGCGCAAGATGCCTTGTAAATCAGACATTTCTAATAAAGGTACTTTTTTATATAAAAAAGATATATGTTGAGACTGGTGTAACTTTATTGTTCCTCATAAGATAACCATTTAGTATATCCAGTTCTATCTTAACATTCATTCTAGTCATAATGCCTTGAAAAAATAGAGGAAACCACCTCCCATAATGTATTGATGCACTTAAGACTCATGGCGCCAAAAAGTTGTCCATTGCAAGTGTATCGGTCCAAGTTAATAAACATACCGACAACACACAGGCCATTGCAAGAACCAAAAAGTTGTATAAATAGGGAGTAAGTATGAAGGTCTGCCCTAAATGAAACATTGCCGATTTGACTACCCACTAATGCGAAAGTTTTAGAATTTGACTGATCCCCACATATCAGTAATTTTTTGATGTTCTCAAAACTAAAAGATATATTAATTTTATCACTCCCTCTATAGTCCTCTAACAGGATACTACCTAGATTGTTAAAGTGTTTCACCAGGTCTTTGTCACATACCACTGTATCTCTTGGTTTAGACCTTTCTTCACACTATTTAGAGAGTACATCCAGAAAGTTTCGCGTTGTTTGCGAATAGTTTCCATGGCTACACCTCTTTTATTATAGACTTTCTCTATAATAAGCCATTTGAAATCGCTTTCGAGATGATTCTTCTCCATACAATGTTGTACTAGTGGGGCTGTTAGTTTCTTGTTTCTCACAGCTGATTTATGCTCACTGTATCTTACCCGGAATTCACGTGCTGTTTCACCTATATATGCTAGTCCACACGGGCAGACCGGCATATATACAATGTTGTGACTCCTACAATTGGTCAGGGTTTTCAATTTCACAGTTTTGCCTTCATATTCAAAACAGTCAGTGACTAAGGCACTCTCACAGGCATGGCAAGAACCACACCTGTGATTGCCTAAAATCATAGGCAGACCTGTGATTGTTAGCTGACGTGCTGTATTTGATTGGTCTAATCTGGTATGTACCAGGAGATCCCGTAGGTTGCGGTTTCTGCGATAAGCTATTATTGGTTGTTCCAGCTGAGTATCGTTGTCATCGCTATTCAGGATTTTCCAATTCTTCATAATCACATTCCTAATCTTATGATTCAGAGGTGAGTGGTTGATAACACAGACCAACTGGTCTTTAGACTTACGGGCGGAACCTACCAGTAATGCCTCTCGATCATAATACTTAGCTCTCTTATAGGCATGTCTTATGAGTCTATTGGGATAGCCTCTGGCCAGAAGTCGCACCCGTAGAGCATCTCCATGAACGTGGAAGTCCTGCATATTAGTGCAGTTACGCCTGATGCGCAGGAATTCACCAAAGGGAATAGCATCCCTCTGGCTAGTAGGATGAAAACTCTTGTAATGTAGTATCGTATTCTTAGCAGATGGTTTCCTAAACAGACTAACCGTAATAGTATTATTTAATCCCGAGATAAGAATATCTAGGAATTCCACTTGGGATGTGCTACTATTAGCTGTGAATTTAAGATTGTGGTCGCTCGCATTGAGCCAAAGTATAAAATCCTTGAGGGAATCATCAGTACCTGTCCATATAAAGAAAATATCATCGATGAAGCGTCTCCATCCGATGACACTCTCAAAAAACGGGGCAGCTTCGTTGTAGATATTTTTAAGCTCCCACTCACCCATGTAGATATTGGCCACACTGGGAGCACAAGATGCTCCCATGCTGGTGCCCTTGATTTGCTTGAAGAGAGTCCCCTCAAATTCAAAAAGATTATTCATGAGTACCACTTCTAGGCACTCCAAAATGAATTTATCTGGTCTATCTCCTGGGGTTCTCTGTAGCAGAGCTGCAACAGCCTGCAACGCTTGGTACTGGGGAATGTTAGTATACAAAGCTTCGATATCAAGCGTTACAAGGATCTGTTGATTGTGGTCAAAGGATATGCCCTCAATTTTGTTAATCATATCCCCCGTGTCACGAATATATGAGGCATACTTCTGCGTTAGAGGGCAGAGATATGAGTCCACAAATTTTGCCAGCGGCTCAGTACTTGAGCCTATTGTCGAAACAATTGGGCGCATTGGTGGGTCTGCCATGTTTTTATGAGTTTTTGGCAGACCATATAAAGCTGGCGTTACAGGACAAGACTTATTCAGAAAGTTAAATTCTTCCTGGCAAATGTCACCACATTCTAAAGCTTGACTGGTAATGTCCAAAATAATTTTTTTGAGATTGACCAATTCCTTAGGGTGAGATCTAGTGTAGTGATGAGGGATGGCTAACATTTTAGTCATCTTATCACAGTACTGTTTCTTGTTCATTACGACAATACCACCCCCTTTGTCACAGGGTTTTATCACTAGATCTTTATTAGTCTTGATGCTATGTAAAGCATCATTCTCTGTGATTGTCAAATTGTTTTTCACAAAAGATGGTTTCTTGGTCACTCTTGTTATTTCTTTCAAAACATTTTGTTCAAAGATTTGGACTTCCGGACCCACCATATCAAGGGTGGGGGTAAATTGTGATGGTGGTTTACAACCGGATTGATTATCTGTCTCATTAGTAGGGGGACGGTCAAGGAAGAATTTCTTTAATCTAACCTTTCTGAAAAAGGAAAAAAGATCCTCATGTAGCTTAAACAAATTTGGGCGGGTACAGGGAACAAATGAAAGTCCTCGACTCAATACAGCTCGTTCTTCATCATTCAAAGGGACAGTGGAAAGATTGAAAATAGGTAACTTATCACTGACTTCCAAGCTATTTCTAGCATCCTCTACCGCCAGTATTGGTGATTCCGGGTTCTCATGTATGGTTGCTGATTTTGATGTTGAGGGGCCGTCGAATGAGAGTCTTCTCTGTTCGACGTCCACCTCCTGTTCCTGCCCCTGAATCGGCCTCTCCCTAAAAAAGGAGATTGGCCACGAAATGATTGTTGGGACATTCGCCTTCCCCTATATGTTTCGTAGTGTGTACTTGATGGATCCTGTGCATTCTCATTATCAGAATCTGTCGAATACGTATCCGAGAAATTCACTACTCTTCGTCTAGGGTTGTAGTTGTTATAACTTTGATGATCCTGATTTTGATTCCAATCTTTATAGTACATAGCATTGAGGTAAGGATATGCTTTTTCCTCTGTGTACCATCTGATGTCTTTCTTCAGTTTATCAGTTTTTTTATTAGTAAGATAGGCGTCAAAATCCATCATTTCAGAACTTATCCTCTCAAGTCTCGCTTTCGCGTCTTCTAAAGCAGTCGAGTTTTTCAATTTGTCCTCTAAGGTCAGAATTTCTTGGTTCAAAGCTATTAGTACTTCTCTGGCAGTCTCTATAATGAGGATCATCCAATCCCTGGAGCAGCGGTTAGCAATAAGTGACCACCGCTCCAGGAATTTTCGGATCTCTACAAATAGGGCTGGAACATTCCGGACCCTTAGGCCTGATGGTATCACCCCTGCTCGGAGGTACTCGAGCATATATTGTGCATGTGAGTCCATACGCTTCGATTTCTTTTTCAGATTTAGTAAACTGTTCCACTCTACATTATCCTGCATATTAGGGGGATTTGGATTACCATTAGTGGCCATCTGTCCCAACAAGGTATTTAAATCTTCATCCGTGAAACCAAAAGTTTTGAGTCCCTCCATCCTTAATACTATAATGAGGAGGTACCAATGTAATCGTCTCCAAGAGTTGGGTAAGGAACTAATCCTGAAAGCTGCAATATTACCTAACTTAAGAAATCTAATCAAAAGATAGTATGTACAAGAAAAGAGGAGAATTAGTAATCAAGAATAGAAAGGAATATAAACCTTACTAGAATACTCCACACAGTGTCACCCAACAGAGAAAAGACTTTTCCTTCTTTTTCTTTTTAATACAAAAAAACTATATAAATTCAAACACAAAATCCCACGGTTGAACAGGGACACCCCTTGTACCGGACCATCACCTTGGTGTTCGGGTGGGAAATCCCTCTGGGGTATTTTCGCTCATGGTTGTGCTACTACATTGAGCAGGGGCCTCCCATTGTCTTGTGTATTGCCAGTCAGCAGGACGTCGCCAGGTGGAGGCGCCTGAGCATCAGCTATGCTTGGTTGAGTGTGCCTGGGTTCCTCTTGGTGGTCTTCAAGCAGCCTTTTACATCCCCTCAATGGTGTGTGGACCAGGCACACTGGAGCAGTCATACAGTATTCACATTACAGCCTTTTAGGCTGAGGGAAGTGCGACCCTTGGTGAGTGCTGCTATCACCGCAGTTGCTGCTTTCTGCTCTGCATCGAGCTTCCCTGTGAATAGTGGGACATGTCAGCATCGGCTCTGCAAGACACTCTGTGTACATATAGCAGCTCTCAGTGTGTGCCATGCACCGGCCTTCCGCAGGGCTCATCCACACCCCACAATGCACTGGACCTCCAGCAAGGATGGTATTGGTGAGTACGGCTTGACGTTTGTATGCCGCCTGTTTTCTTGCCCACCGGGCCAGCAATTAGACCCGTGGCACAGGCTGTCTCACAGCGATTGTAGCATTCTCTAGTGTCAAGACTTAGCACGCAGAGAACACATTGTCACTGATAGAGCAGTGAGTTGCACCACCTGGACGAGCCACAAGCAGGGCCCTTTTACAATTGCCAGACATCACCCGGGCTGAACCAAAATACAACTCCCCACAGGGATAAATAATACCTCCAATTCCAGGGGCTTAGCTACCAGCGGTGCATCCTGAGCAATGCACCAGGGCTGAGAGGGAAACAACATACAACTACCCACAGGGACCAATCGTGCCTCCAATTCCAGGGGCTTAGATACCAGTGGTGCATCCTGAGCAATGCACCAGGGCCCAGAGGGAAACAAAATACAACTCCCCACAGGGACCAATAATACTCCCAATTCCAGGGGCTTAGCTACCAGTGGTGCATCCTGAGCAATGCACCAGGGCCCAGAGGAAAACAAAATACAACTCCCCACAGTGACCAATAGTACCTCCAATTCCAGGGGCTTAGCTACCAGTGGTACAGCCTGAGCAATGCACCAGGGCCCAGAGGGAAACAAAATACAACTCTCCAGAGGGAGCAATAGTACCTCCAATTCCAGGGGCATAGCTACCAGTGGTGCATCCTGAGCAATGCACCAGGGCCCAGAGGAAAACAAAATACAACTCCCCACAGTGACCAATAGTACCTCCAATTCCAGGGGCTTAGCTACCAGTGGTGCAGCCTGAGCAATGCACCAGGGCCCAGAGGGAAACAACATACAACTCCCCAGAGGGATAAATAGTACCTCTAATTCCAGGGGCTTAGCTACCAGTGGTGCATCCTGAGCAATGCACCAGGGCTGAGAGGGAAACAACATGCAACTACCCACAGGGACCAATCGTGCCTCCAATTCCAGGGGCTTAGATACCAGTGGTGCATCCTGAGCAATGCACCAGGGCCCATAGGGAAACAAAATACAACTCCCCACAGGGACCAATAATACTCCCAATTCCAGGGGCTTAGCTACCAGTGGTGCATCCTGAGCAATGCACCAGGGCCCAGAGGAAAACAAAATACAACTCCCCACAGTGACCAATAGTACCTCCAATTCCAGGGGCTTAGCTACCAGTGGTACAGCCTGAGCAATGCACCAGGGCCCAGAGGGAAACAAAATACAACTCTCCAGAGGGAGCAATAGTACCTCCAATTCCAGGGGCATAGCTACCAGTGGTGCGGCCTGAGCAATGCACCAGGGCCCAGAGGAAAACAAAATACAACTCCCCACAGTGACCAATAGTACCTCCAATTCCAGGGGCTTAGCTACCAGTGGTGCATCCTGAGCAATGCACCAGGGCCCAGAGGGAAACAAAATACAACTCCCCACAGGGATAAATAGTACCTCCAATTCCAGGGGCATAGCGACCAGTGGTGCAGCCTGAGCAATGCACCAGGGCCCAGAGGGAAACAAAATACAACTCTCCACAGGGACCAATAGTACCTCCAATTCCAGGGGCTTAGCTACCAGCGGTTCATCCTGAGCAATGCACCAGGGCCCAGAGGGAAACAAAATACAACTCTCCACAGGGACCAATAGTACCTCCAATTCCAGGGGCATAGCTACCAGTGGTGCAGCCTGAGTAATGCACCAGGGCCCAGAGGGAAACAAAATACAACTCCCCACAGGGACCAATAGTACTCCCAATTCCAGGGGCATAGCTACCAGCGGTTCATCCTGAGCAATGCACCAGGGCCCAGAGGGAAACAAAATACAACTCTCCAGAGGGAGCAATAGTACCTCCAATTCCAGGGGCTTAGCTACCAGTGGTGCAGCCTGACCAATGCACCAGGGCCCAGAGGGAAACAAAATACAACTACCCACAGGGACCAATAGTACCTCCGATTCCAGGGACATAGCTACCAGCGGTTCATCCTGAGCAATGCACCAGGGCCCAGAGGGAAACAAAATACAACTCTCCACAGGGACCAATAGTACCTCCAATTCCAGGGGCTTAGCTACCAGTGGTGCATCCTGAGCAATGCACCAGGGCCCAGAGGGAAACAAAATACAACTCCCCAACGGGATAAATAATACTCCTAATTCCAGGGGCTTAGCTACCAGTGGTGCAGCCTGAGCAATGCACCAGGGCCCAGAGGGAAACAAAATACAACTACCCACAGGGACCAATAGTACTCCCAATTCCAGGGGCATAGCGACCAGTGGTGCATCCTGAGCAATGCACCAGGGCCCAGACGGAAACAAAATACAACTACCCACAGGGACCAACAGTACCTCCAATTCCAGGGGCTTAGCTACCAGTGAGGCAGCCTGAGCAATGCACCGGGGCCCAGAGGGAAACAAAATACAACTCCCCACAGGGACCAATAGTACCTCCAATTCCAGGGGCTTAGCTACCAGTGGTGCAGCCTGAGCAATGCACCTGGGCCCAGAGGGAAGCAAAATACAACTCCCCACAGGGACCAATAGTACCTCCAATTCCAGGGGCTTAGCTACCAGTGGTGCAGCCTGAGCAATGCACCAGGGCCCAGAGGGAAACAAAATACAACTCCCCACAGGGACCAATAGTACCTCCAATTCCAGGGGCTTAGCTACCAGCGGTTCATCCTGAGCAATGCACCAGGGCCCAGAGGGAAACAAAATACAACTACCCATAGGGACCAATAGTACCTCCAATTCCAGGGGCTTAGCTACCAGCGGTTCATCCTGAGCAATGCACCAGGGCCCAGAGGGAAACAAAATACAACTCCCCACAGGGACCAATAGTACCTCCAATTCCAGGGGCATAGCGACCAGTGGTGCAGCCTGATTAATGCACCAGGGCCCAGAGGTAAACAAAATACAACTACCCACAGGGACCAATAATACTCCCAATTCCAGGGGCTTAGCTACCAGTGAGGCAGTCTGAGCAATGCACCAGGGCCCAGTGGGAAACAAAATACAACTCCCCACAGGGACCAATAGTACCTCCAATTCCAGGGACATAGCTACCAGTGGTGCAGCCTGAGCAATGCACCAGGGCCCAGAGGGAAACAAAATACAACTCCCCCTAGGGACTAATAGTACCTCCACTTCCAGGGTCTTAGCTACCAGTGGTACAGCCTGAGCAATGCACCAGGGCCCAGAGGGAAACAAAATACAACTCCCCCTAGGGACCAATAGTACCTCCAATTCCAGGGGCATAGCTACCAGTGGTGCATCCTAAGCAATGCACCAGGGCCCAGAGGGAAACAAAATACAACTCCCCCTAGGGACTAATAGTACCTCCAATTCCAGGGGCATAGCTACCAGTGAGGCAGCCTGAGCAATGCACCAGGGCCCAGAGGGAAAGAACATACAACTACCCACAGGGACCAATGGTGCCTCCAATTCCAGGGGCATAGCTACCAGCGGTTCATCCTGAGCAATGCACCAGGGCCCAGAGGGAAACAAAATACAACTCTCCACAGGGACCAATAGTACCTCCAATTCCAGGGGCTTAGCTACCAGTGGTGCAGCCTGAGCAATGCACCAGGGCCCAGAGGGAAACAAAATACAACTCCCCACAGGGACCAATAGTACCTCCAATTCCAGGGGCATAGCTACCAGTGGTGCAGCCTGAGCAATGTACCAGGGCCCAGAGGGAAACAAAATACAACTCTCCACAGGGACCAACAGTACCTCCAATTCCAGGGGCTTAGCTACCAGTGGTACAGCCTGAGCAATGCACCAGGGCCCAGAGGGAAACAAAATACAACTCCCCACAGGGATAAATAATACTCCCAATTCCAGGGGCTTAGCTACCAGTGGTGCCGCCTGAGCAATGCACCAGGGCCCAGAGGGAAACAAAATACAACTCTCCACAGGGACCAATAGTACCTCCAATTCCAGGGGCTTAGCTACCAGTGGTGCAGCCTGAGCAATGCACCAGGGCCCAGAGGGAAACAAAATACAACTACCCACAGGGACCAATAGTACTCCCAATTCCAGGGGCATAGCGACCAGTGGTGCATCCTGAGCAATGCACCAGGGCCCAGAGGGAAACAAAATACAACTACCCACAGGGACCAACAGTACCTCCAATTCCAGGGGCTTAGCTACCAGTGGTGCATCCTGAGCAATGCACCAGGGCCCAGAGGGAAACAAAATACAACTACCCACAGGGACCAACAGTACCTCCAATTCCAGGGGCTTAGCTATCAGTGGTGCAGCCTGAGCAATGCACCAGGGCCCAGAGGGAAACAACATACAACTACCCATAGGGACCAATAGTACCTATAATTCCAGGGGCTTAGCTAACAGTGGTGCAGCCTGAGCAATGCACCAGGGCCCAGAGGGAAACAAAATACAACTACCCACAGGGACCAATAATACTCCCAATTCCAGGGGCTTAGCTACCAGTGGTTCAGCCTGAGCAATGGACCAGGGCCCAGAGGGAAACAAAATACAACTACCCACAGGGACTAATAATACTCCCAATTCCAGGGGCTTAGCTACCAGTGAGGCAGTCTGAGCAATGCACCAGGGCCCAGTGGAAAACAAAAAACAACTCCCCACAGTGACCAATAGTACCTCCAATTCCAGGGACATAGCTACCAGTGGTGCAGCCTGAGCAATGCACCAGGGCCCAGAGGGAAACAAAATACAACTCTCCACAGGGACCAATAGTACCTCCAATTCCCGGGCCTTAGCTACCAGCGGTTCATCCTGAGCAATGCACCAGGGCCCAGAGGGAAACAAAATACAACTCCCCACAGGGATAAATGGTACCTCCAATTCCAGGGGCTTAGCTACCAGTGGTTCATCCTGAGCAATGCACCAGGGCCCAGAGGGAAACAAAATACAACTCTCCACAGGGACCAATAGTACCTCCAATTCCAGGTGCTTAGCTACCAGCGGTTCATCCTGAGCAATGCACCAGGGCCCAGAGGGAAACAAAATACAACTCTCCACAGGGACCAATAGTACCTCCAATTCCAGGGGCTTAGCTACCAGCGGTTCATCCTGAGCAATGCACCAGGGCCCAGAGGGAAACAAAATACAACTCCCCACAGGGGCCAATAGTACTCCCAATTCCAGGGGCTTAGCTACCAGTGGTGCAGCCTGAGCAATGCACCAGGGCCCAGAGGAAAACAAAATACAACTCCCCCTAGGGACCAATAGTACCTCCAATTCCAGGGGCTTAGCTACCAGTGGTGCATCCTGAGCAATGCACCAGGCCCAGAGGAAAACAAAATACAACTCCCCACAGTGACCAATAGTACCTCCAATTCCAGGGGCTTAGCTACCAGTGGTACAGCCTGAGCAATGCACCAGGGCCCAGAGGGAAACAAAATACAACTCTCCACAGGGACCAACAGTACCTCCAATTCCAGGGGCTTAGCTACCAGTGAGGCAGCCTGAGCAATGCACCAGGGCCCAGAGGGAAACAAAATACAACTCCCCACAGGGGCCAATAGTACTCCCAATTCCAGGGGCTTAGCTACCAGTGGTGCAGCCTGAGCAATGCACCAGGGCCCAGAGGGAAACAAAATACAACTACCCACAGGAACCAATAGCACCTCCAATTCCAGGGGCATAGCTACCAGTGGTGCAGCCTGAGCAATGCACCAGGGCCCAGAGGTAAACAAAATACAACTACCCACAGGGACCAATAATACTCCCAATTCCAGGGGCTTAGCTACCAGTGAGGCAGTCTGAGCAATGCACCAGGGCCCAGTGGGAAACAAAATACAACTCCCCACAGGGACCAATAGTACCTCCAATTCCAGGGACATAGCTACCAGTGGTGCAGCCTGAGCAATGCACCAGGGCCCAGAGGGAAACAAAATACAACTCCCCCTAGGGACTAATAGTACCTCCACTTCCAGGGTCTTAGCTACCAGTGGTACAGCCTGAGCAATGCACCAGGGCCCAGAGGGAAACAAAATACAACTCCCCCTAGGGACCAATAGTACCTCCAATTCCAGGGGCATAGCTACCAGTGGTGCATCCTAAGCAATGCACCAGGGCCCAGAGGGAAACAAAATACAACTCCCCCTAGGGACTAATAGTACCTCCAATTCCAGGGGCATAGCTACCAGTGAGGCAGCCTGAGCAATGCACCAGGGCCCAGAGGGAAAGAACATACAACTACCCACAGGGACCAATGGTGCCTCCAATTCCAGGGGCATAGCTACCAGCGGTTCATCCTGAGCAATGCACCAGGGCCCAGAGGGAAACAAAATACAACTCTCCACAGGGACCAATAGTACCTCCAATTCCAGGGGCTTAGCTACCAGTGGTGCAGCCTGAGCAATGCACCAGGGCCCAGAGGGAAACAAAATACAACTCCCCACAGGGACCAATAGTACCTCCAATTCCAGGGGCATAGCTACCAGTGGTGCAGCCTGAGCAATGTACCAGGGCCCAGAGGGAAACAAAATACAACTCTCCACAGGGACCAACAGTACCTCCAATTCCAGGGGCTTAGCTACCAGTGGTACAGCCTGAGCAATGCACCAGGGCCCAGAGGGAAACAAAATACAACTCCCCACAGGGATAAATAATACTCCCAATTCCAGGGGCTTAGCTACCAGTGGTGCCGCCTGAGCAATGCACCAGGGCCCAGAGGGAAACAAAATACAACTCTCCACAGGGACCAATAGTACCTCCAATTCCAGGGGCTTAGCTACCAGTGGTGCAGCCTGAGCAATGCACCAGGGCCCAGAGGGAAACAAAATACAACTACCCACAGGGACCAATAGTACTCCCAATTCCAGGGGCATAGCGACCAGTGGTGCATCCTGAGCAATGCACCAGGGCCCAGAGGGAAACAAAATACAACTACCCACAGGGACCAACAGTACCTCCAATTCCAGGGGCTTAGCTACCAGTGGTGCATCCTGAGCAATGCACCAGGGCCCAGAGGGAAACAAAATACAACTACCCACAGGGACCAACAGTACCTCCAATTCCAGGGGCTTAGCTATCAGTGGTGCAGCCTGAGCAATGCACCAGGGCCCAGAGGGAAACAACATACAACTACCCATAGGGACCAATAGTACCTATAATTCCAGGGGCTTAGCTAACAGTGGTGCAGCCTGAGCAATGCACCAGGGCCCAGAGGGAAACAAAATACAACTACCCACAGGGACCAATAATACTCCCAATTCCAGGGGCTTAGCTACCAGTGGTTCAGCCTGAGCAATGGACCAGGGCCCAGAGGGAAACAAAATACAACTACCCACAGGGACTAATAATACTCCCAATTCCAGGGGCTTAGCTACCAGTGAGGCAGTCTGAGCAATGCACCAGGGCCCAGTGGAAAACAAAAAACAACTCCCCACAGTGACCAATAGTACCTCCAATTCCAGGGACATAGCTACCAGTGGTGCAGCCTGAGCAATGCACCAGGGCCCAGAGGGAAACAAAATACAACTCTCCACAGGGACCAATAGTACCTCCAATTCCCGGGCCTTAGCTACCAGCGGTTCATCCTGAGCAATGCACCAGGGCCCAGAGGGAAACAAAATACAACTCCCCACAGGGATAAATGGTACCTCCAATTCCAGGGGCTTAGCTACCAGTGGTTCATCCTGAGCAATGCACCAGGGCCCAGAGGGAAACAAAATACAACTCTCCACAGGGACCAATAGTACCTCCAATTCCAGGTGCTTAGCTACCAGCGGTTCATCCTGAGCAATGCACCAGGGCCCAGAGGGAAACAAAATACAACTCTCCACAGGGACCAATAGTACCTCCAATTCCAGGGGCTTAGCTACCAGCGGTTCATCCTGAGCAATGCACCAGGGCCCAGAGGGAAACAAAATACAACTCCCCACAGGGGCCAATAGTACTCCCAATTCCAGGGGCTTAGCTACCAGTGGTGCAGCCTGAGCAATGCACCAGGGCCCAGAGGAAAACAAAATACAACTCCCCCTAGGGACCAATAGTACCTCCAATTCCAGGGGCTTAGCTACCAGTGGTGCATCCTGAGCAATGCACCAGGCCCAGAGGAAAACAAAATACAACTCCCCACAGTGACCAATAGTACCTCCAATTCCAGGGGCTTAGCTACCAGTGGTACAGCCTGAGCAATGCACCAGGGCCCAGAGGGAAACAAAATACAACTCTCCACAGGGACCAACAGTACCTCCAATTCCAGGGGCTTAGCTACCAGTGAGGCAGCCTGAGCAATGCACCAGGGCCCAGAGGGAAACAAAATACAACTCCCCACAGGGGCCAATAGTACTCCCAATTCCAGGGGCTTAGCTACCAGTGGTGCAGCCTGAGCAATGCACCAGGGCCCAGAGGGAAACAAAATACAACTACCCACAGGAACCAATAGCACCTCCAATTCCAGGGGCATAGCTACCAGTGGTGCAGCCTGAGCAATGCACCAGGGCCCAGAGGGAAACAAAATACAACTACCCACAGGGACCAATAGTACTCCCAATTCCAGAGGCATAGCTACCAGCGGTTCATCCTGAGCAATGCACCCGGGCCCAGAGGGAAACTAAATACAACTACACACAGGGACCAATAGTACTCCCAATTCCAGAGGCATAGCTAACAGCGGTTCATCCTGAGCAATGCACCAGGGCCCAGAGGGTCGAGGGGGCACAACTGCAACAGCCATTTGAGTCCCGAGAAGACACCTAGGTGCTGGAAGGAGGTGTAAGGGGAGTTCTGCAGCACCCCATAAATAACCATGCGGGCATTCAGAATGTGAAAGAGCATTAAAGAGACTTTACATTTTGTGCTCATATTCGCACTTTTGCTGTTCATTGAAAGACAGAGGACAAATGTCCGTCTAGTCTTCTGACAAATTGCTGCTTATTCTTTTAACATGGAAACTGGTGTTTAATTTTCTTTCTCTTACCATAAAGTATGCGTCTTCTGTAAATTGAACTATGAGACAATCTTGCTGGTGTGAAAATAAAAGGCTTTAGGATATTGTTGTCTTCGAACATAAATAATTGTAAATATCTATAAATGAACTGTGAAAATATTTCAAAATAATTAACCTGTTAGGAACGCACTAATTAAGCACTTTTTTCGAATTCTGATGGAAACAAATATTTCAACAGGATAAAAACATATCAAGACACTTTACTTGGTGATGTGCAAATTTCACATATTCGCGTAACTCCAATTTCCACACATTAAAGTGTGTGTGCTATAAAGTTTTAACAATAAAATGCACAAATGTATTAGTCTTTGTAATGGAAAATGTGCTGTCTGGAAATGACAGTGCTATCACACCATACTTCAGAATGATATTTGTGACAGTGTGCCCCTAAATGCAACATCGGCTCCATACTGCGCCCATCGCACTCTCCTTCTGAATGGGCGTGGCTCATTTGTAACACCTGTTGCTTGGATTTTCCAGAATCCCTTTGACTTCAGTGATTTAGCTTTGATGGCAGAATCCCTAGTCTGCAAATTGTTCCAGACCCGCTGGCTAGTCGGGCCTCATGAGCTCTTACAGCACTGGGGGCTTGCTGTTAGCTCCGTCCAGCTCCCTCAGCTGCAGGAGTCAGGCTCCAAGCTGCAGAATCTACAGAAGCACCAGGGAGGGCACTCCGGAAGGCCGCATTGTATGTGCACTGAATGGCCAAGCACTTTTGTAAATGCAAAGTGCGGTATTCGGCCATGGCTGCCTGCCCCCGGCAGAAGTCCAGGAAGTTATGCTCTTGCTGCTGCGTGGCTTCTGAAGATGAGACATCACAGTTATCACTACATTCAGCCTGACGGGTGGAGCGCAGACCATGGCAGTTAATAAAAGACTTAGACATTCTTAGGGCAGAGTGCTGGAACTGTGAAAATAATTTGAGCGTTGTTTGTTTCATTTTCTGCCAAATCAAATGCGCAGACAACTTTAAAATGACTTCTTGGTGCCACTAACATACAATTCTTCCTTATTAAAACCAGACGTCGGAATAGCTGTCCTTCTGAGACCTGTGGAAACCGTCCAGAATCTCAGAAAACCGTCCAGAATCTCAGAAAACCGTCCAGAATCTCAGAAAACAAAATGTTGCTCTCCACAGCGAGATACTGAGAGAAGGGGGACTCGAGTATCTGTGATGCACAGTACTGTAGTAGCAGTGAGCGAGCCAACAAACTAACAAGAGAGCCCAGCCGAGGGTCTGTCTTGTCACAAGCTCAGCCATGGGAGGATTTGGCATGGAAAACATGCAATAAATGTGATAAAGTGTCTTCAAAATTCAAAAAACAGTTACTCCTTTAACAAGTGTTTCACCTTAGTCCATCCGATTATATCACTGCATTGAGAGGCATTTATTAGAGGAGATTTTTGAACAGCCCACACACATCCTCACGTATTTCAAGGATTTCTCATATCAAATAAGGAAAAGATACGAGGCACAATAAAATCAAATAATTGCCTTGGATCACACAATTTGGTCAAGCGGCCAGGCTGAGTTTGATTCCAGGTTTTCTGGTTTCACATTGTGTGATTCAGCCACTAGATGGGTATCCCTTTCTTTCTCCTGTTTGGCGTAAGAGTTTAATGCTTGTCTTTCATGACATTAGAGCGTGGGTAGCAGGCAGAAGTCACATAAAAGCTCAGCTCATTTTGGGCTTGGGGGCTCAAGAGGACCTCAAGATGAACCAGAACCAGGCATCTGGAACAAGCCTTCACAGACTCACCCACCTCTAAAACTTACTTGGGGTATTCTGTGCCTGAAATAAGCTTAGAAGCTGCTGCCAGTGTGATACCTGTTTCACTGCTGATCATCTTGCATCTGTGTTGTGAGTGAGGAGAACTTGCACTGCTGCCAACACCTGCACATTGTTTATGTGTGTTTACACACAGGCTTTGTCAGCAACTGCAAATGCTGTCGATGTCCTGTGCAGGTGAGGGAAGCTTGCATTGTTTCTGACCACATTGGTATATGTTCTTTGGGTGTGATGTTAGCATGTACTTCTGCCTGGAACTTCACAGGTTTTATGGGTGGTAGTCTTGCTATGTACGCAAGTCAAGCCGGCACTCATATACAGCAGGTCTGTTTGAGGCATACAGCTTATTTTTTGTATCTAAGGGTGGCATTAAATTGTGCTGCCCTGGCCCACACTAGTTCAATAACGATGAAGGAAGCTTGCACTGGCCCTGCAGTGCCACACTTGTTCCATCTCGTTGGAGGAAGCTTGCACTGGCCCTGCAGTGCCTCACTTGTCCCACCTCTTTGAAGTAAGCTTGCACTGGCCCTGCAATGCCACACTTGCTCCTTGTCTTTGGAGGAAGCTTGCACTGGCCCTGTAATACCACACTTGTTCTATCTCTTTGAAGGAAGCTTGCACTGGCCCTGCAGTACCACACTTGTTCCATCTCTTTGAAGGAAGCTTGCACTGGCACTGCAGTGCCACACTTGTTCCATCTCTTTGAAGTAAGCTTGAATTGGCCATGCAGGACCACACTTGTTCCATCTCTTTGAAGTAAGCTTGCACTGGCCCTGCACTACCACTAGGGGTGGGCGGAATTTGCAAAAGTGACTTTCGCAAATTATCGCGAAAATGGTAAAAATCTCCGCAAACACGCGGAAATATCGCGAAGATGCGGAAGTTTTTTTCCCGCCTGTTCGCGGTATTTTCTGCGTGGTCGCGGCTCGCCAACTTACCCATGCAGTTGCTCGCGGGCGCGGCCATCTTGTTTTCACTCTTCTCGCGTTGCATGATCGCGAGAAGAAAGACGTGATCGCGCAACCAATTACATTACTGTGGGTGCGAACTGTCGCGAGACAGCGCAAATGGCTACCAACAATCCAACATCTTGTGGAGAACGCGATCGGATCGGGAAAACTTGTCGGCGAACGCAGGGATTCAGGTAAGGCGATCCCGTGCGCGCGAGAATGTATTATTTTACAGCGCGAGCAAGAAACAAATTATCGCTAAGCTGCGGAATGTGGAAATTTTGACATTTTCACGCTCTCCGCGGAACACGAAAATTTCAAATTATCGCAATTTCCACGAGCGGAACGGAATTTTCGCCCAGGGCTAACTACCACACTTGTTCCATCTCTTTGAAGGAAGCTTGCACTGGCCCTGTAATACCACACTTGTTCCATCTCTTTGAAGGAAGCTTGCACTGCCCTGCAATGCCACACTTGCTCCTTGTCTTTGGAGGAAGCTTGCACTGGCCCTGTAATAACACACTTGTTCCATCTCTTTGAAGGAAGCATGCACTGCCCTGCAATGCCACACTTGCTCCTTGTCTTTGGAGGAAGCTTGCACTAGCCCTGTAATACCATGCTTGTTGCTTGTCTTTGATGGGATCTAGCATTGGCCCTGTAGTGCCATACTTGTTCCATCTCTTTGAATAAAGTTTGCACTGGCTGGCACTGCAGTACCGCATTTATTCCAGGTCTTAGAAGAAAGCTTGCACTGACTGTCCCTGAAGTAGAACACTTGTTATGTGCCTTTGAAGGAAGCTTCCACTGGCTGGCACTTAAATTCAGCACTTGTTCCATGTTTTGAAGGAAACTTGCACTAGTCATGCAGCCCCACACTTGTTCCTTGTCTTTCAGGGTAGGTTGTGATGCTCTTAACCAGTGATGTATGCCTTAGGAGTGTGAGCCAATGACCTACTGCACAGCTGCTCCCTGTGCTCTATCTATTTCTGTGTTTTTAGGGCTGACAAAAGACTGTTTTACCTGTCTCCCCAGCCTCATGTTTTCTCAAAAACAATACATAATCTTGCTTAGAAAAGATGGGCTTCAGTAATTCATCCAACCATAAACATATTCTGTACCGCATACATACAACGAGGCATTGGATTATCCCCTCTTCAGCATTTGGCTTTGTTGCCAAGTTTTGTCTCTGCCTAGTAGGCAATCGCTGGTCTCTAGGACGTCAGGCAGTCTGAGTTACAATATTTTGCCTACTTACTCCTTGCTACTCTGCATCAAGAAGAGTCCAATCTCTAGAGATATTTTCTTTGATTCATCCCCAGCAGCTCATGAAAATACAGACTAGTGCTAATTAAGTAGTGACTGCACCAGCAGGTAAGCGGTAATAACTACAGGACCACAACTTTCATATGCAGTGCACCAGGCAGCTCTACTGCAAGCTTCGAAACCATGCCGCCATCTTCACACAATATTCTGCATACTCTATCATTTTTTACTGTTCCCAGATGGCAGACCAGTGTGAAGCTTTACGTTTGCAGTTTTTTAATAGAGGCACATGCCCCCCCACATTCAGTTGGTATAGTTTTTCTTTTGGTTTTAGGTATTTCTTTCTTTTTTCTTTAGAATATGTTTGCACTACAAAGAAAACCACCATCTTGTTTTTATGAAGGTGAGTGGGGCATTTTTTGGTGCCAAGACACTTCTAAGTCCACAAAGATCAGACTCACACCGCCTACAGTGCTGGTACAAATATGGCTGAGTGGACATTCAGGTTTCGTAGTAGCTTATCTGAACAGTTTTGAATGATCCTAGTGGCTTGACGCACCAGATAGTCAACCTTTGCCTCCTATTCCACCATTCGTCCCAGTTCTGCTCCTTCCTAGTGAACGGTGTACCTGTGTGTAGGCAGTATACTTGTGTGAGTGCCGGATAGTCACCATGTTTTGTTAGTGGATTGTGAGAGGTTTGACTGTGTGAATGCAGTATTAGTATTGTCTTTTGTGAGTGCACGGTAAATGGTCTACATGTTGAAAGTTGTATCTGTGTGAGTGCAGCGTGAGGAGTGTGCCTATGTGAGTGTGGGGGTCCCTAAGGGCTATGTATTAGTATCCATGCACTTTACAAGGGCTGAACCTATTAAATGTGAGATTGTTTTCTAGGGTTATGGTGTTGACTTGCAGAACTGTAGTGCAAGGAGTGAAAATACAATACTATGTGTATGGGAATGTTAGGGTGTTTTGATGTGCAGATGCAGACTATGTCTAAGGAGGTTTAGGAGTGCTGGGGGCAGCTGACAGACTGAGATGTTGCCGTAGTAGAGAATCAACTAGAGTGACTAGCGAAGGGGCCCTATTAATCTGACTGCACTAGGGTCCAAGGCAACCGAGCTTCGCCGCTACCCAATTCCCATTATTGATATTGAACAAGCACAATACCACAGGCCCTACTGTGGCAGATGATGTAGGGGGAAGGTTGCACAGTCGACATCACAGCAGCCTGGCACTCAGCCCAGAGAGAGGTGGCAGCCTGTGGGAATAGTGGGCCAGGAATGTAAAATGTTTGAAAGCACATGATGGATGTAAAACTGTGTTATTTGGGTTCCCCCAACAGACCTTGATATAGAAATAAAGAGCAAATGCAGCACAGATGTCCAAAAGGATGCTGCCCAACAACTATTGCCATAGGTAAACACAACACTGCAACAGTTTCTGTGATGTGGTGATGTGGGGATGTGTGATGTGTTCCCTTAAAATTAAAAGGTTAAGGGGTTCTCTCTAGGCCCTCAATCGGGAAGCAGAAGGCAATAAGAAAATTGCATGATCTGCAGAGGGAGGCCGGTCAGATTTTTAAGTAGCTGGCACAGCTTCATATCAATAAATCAATCCGGATTTGTAAAGTGCAGCTAATCACCCGTGAGGGTCTCCAGGCGCCCAGAACACTTCTGGAGGGGAGGGTTCGGTTGAGCAGCCAGGTCTTGAGTCCTTTCCTGAATACCAGCAGAGAGGATGAGGTCCAGGGGCCATGTCATAGGCTGTGTGTAGGAGCCAGGAGGTCCTAGAGTTCCCTTCTGTCTGATTCATTTCACCACAATAACAGGAAGAGTCTGCCAGCACCAGACACCCTTTACGTTACTGTCTGGCAGCACAAGAGAGGCATCACACCCGGCAAAAGATGAGGGCATGAAGAAGTTTCCCCTCTGGATAAATCACTTGAGGACCAAACCAACCTGGTACGAGAGCTCTTTTCCCTTCACCAAGGCAACGACTAGCAGAACAGCCAATCCCAGAGAAAAACAAGCGGCTTGACCAAATTGTGCTCTAGGTTCATCTCAGGAGCACCGTCGCATGGTTAGAGTGAACTACCTGACATCTTACACCTATCAGGGCCAGTGGCCCCATCTCATTCCTGGTTTGTCTTTCACTAAAGGCTACCCTGGATTTAGGGCTCTCACAGACCAGAGCAAATGACCCTCGCAGGAACCTACCTACCTTAGGATTAGTAGTAAAACTGTTTTAGACAGAGGACCATTTATTCTTGCACTACTATGACATGTCCGACTGTACTCCGTCAGGCATTCCTTCATTCATTCTTCTCATCCAGTGCCATTGAAAAGCTAGGGTCCCTCGCCTGGACCGCACAGATGCCTTCATGGTGCATGTGTTGTAGAGATCTTAGCTCCAACCAAAGATATTGCAGCATTCTGGTATTTTTGTGTTCAGATGGGCAACTAAGCACTTAACTGCACTCAACTGATTACCCACTTCAAGGGCTTGCTGCATCTTTGTAGCTCTGCAGAACACATTCACTTCTTCAGCTGACAGTTCCAGCTAGGATGGCTTTGACACATCTCAACAAGAATTAAAAGACTTTTGATCACAACACCCCAAATCTGAAGGAACTAGTCTGGAGCCAGACACTTGCACACACACATAACCCATAAACATGTTTCTCTGCCTTATTCAGCAATTTATTACTTCCCAATTAAATGTTCCCTGTATCTGTACCGCAAACTGCGCTTGCCGTCACCATGGCAAATATTTTCAAATTTGCAGGAAAGCTTCCTGACTCTGCAAGCCAAAGGCTGAAGCAATACCGCCCTTGCTAAACGCTCCTATTTTTCTGAAAGTCTATGCACATTCTTACATCATTGTTCTTACTGCCATCCATCCTAACCAGTGAGGCTTTGAAACTCCAAGGCTCCTGCATAATCCCAGTGGCCATTAGACCTCTTTTATGACACCACATATCCTCCACACGACTGGGTGCAAGCCTCCGCCGAGGCCAGCTTGACCCTCTCGCATCGAGGATTGCTTTCAAAGACTCTGTCCTGTAACAGTTCATGTGGTGCTTGAAGACCAGAGCCCGGCTTGTGCAGATCCAATACTCCAGGTTTGAACCCATTTACATTTATACTATGGCTAATGATCTTCTGCCTGTACATGCCACCTGTTGGTGCCTTACTGGCCAACATGGACAATGTGCCCATGATACCGAGCTCTACCTGAAGGTCACCTCGAGAGACCTCATCAATCATCTGTGGGACTAACTCATCATTGCGGTATCAAAAAGAAGCTTTCACTTTGGGCGACAAACTCGATTTGTACGATTTCGTATATTTACTCATTTGGTCGTGAAGCATCCGCTTGTTAATATTATCAAGCACTCATACGTAAAGCTTCTCCATACGGGTAGCATCAGCCTCACATGTCCATGCATTACTGCCACACACCAGGCATGCCTGTCACGTGTCAGGGAATGTCATGGTCATTATGCCAAGAATACAGGGGGGCCACTATTGTGCCAAAAATGGACTCGTAATGCTACAGTATGTCACGGATGGCCACCATCATGCCTCATGTAGCACCCATTATTCAAGGGATGGCTTAGGTCTGCCAGTGATGGCCATCATTATGCGTATGGCACCACCATGGCAGGAAGGGGCATGATAATTCCAATGATTTCTAACTATTGGCACAAGTGTGCCACGGGTGGCTCTTATTATGCTGTAAAGGCCCACAATTTATGCCTTTGAATGCTGACTTGTGGGGGGTTGAAAGGTGGCTCTTACAACCATCCCTCAGGGGCTCAGGAAAAGTGCTAAACTGCCTCTTGAGTTCTGGAAGACACAGCACTTCACAACTACAGATGATGCACAAAGTCACAGGAAACATCAGGTGAAGGGTGTGCATGTGTGGAGTGGTGTGGTGAGCCTCCCATGGGGACAAGTGCAGGGGGGTGGTGTGTGTGTGTGTGTGTGCGTGTGTGTGTGTGCGTGTGCGTGTGCGCGCATGTGTGTGTGTGTGTGTGTGTGTGTATTATTGCCGCTCCCACATTGTTCCTTTCTCCTCAGTGAGATCTTGGGATTAGATTTTACTCTGTCTACCTTGGTACCCACAGTCATCTCGTCCTGCTCCTTTCACCATCAGCATCTAAGCTCTGCCTCACCATGAACATCCCTTGCCTGCGGTCCTACGCTGACTCCCCTGAGAGGTAAGAGCTATTTTCAACATTCTTTGATCATAGATCGGACTGTCCATGTATCCAAGGCTTTAATCGGAAAAATACTCTTTTCCTACCTTTTTTTATCTCTTTGATTCTTGGTTCCTCCTCTGAACTCTGCTCACATTCCCAGGTACAATCATTTGAGAGTCATTTCTTACATCATATCTCTATACTTTACATTTGACGTTCTTTAAATTTTCAATTCTGCCCCTTCCAAATAGTTTGATGTATCATTGGTATTATGACTGATAATCTTTTCTGAAAGTCAAGGGTGGAAAGATAAACAAATAGACAATATTTGCACTCGAGGCAATACATTACAGAGCTGGAGAGATTGGACTGGACCTTAAGGCAGTGCTATCACTTAGGTTATGGAGACCATAGAGGTTTGGGCAGCAGTGGGCATCCCCAATCCTGAAACAGCGTTTGAGAATGCAATAATGCATAGGGGTGGGAAATGAGGGAGGGAGGCAGCCATTCTCGACCCGATGCTCACAACTAAACATTGACAGCCCCACTCCTTCCATGGGTAGAATCTGTAGTTGGCTACAGAGTCCAGTTTTGACCCGTGACGTTGTGGGTGGGATTCTAATCTAAAAGGGAATTGGGATATCCTGAGTAAATGTTGGCAATGTAGAAACAAAGATAAACTGGAGGAGGACGAATGCCTCGTTTTCCCTCTGATTTTCTGGTCCTACCATTAAAAGGCCTAAAGAATGTAGTCACTGGTGTTGGCCACTTTTGTTGCAAACTTTCTGTTTGGGTCAGAATTGACCACCTCCTTGAGTCTATGTCCACCACGGATCTCTGAGAACTTTACAGCGATAAGGGATTTGGGAACAGTTCCTGAGTTCTCTGGATCATTCTTGAAGACCCAGGTCAGCCTTGGCTACACCAGTCTTCAGGCTTGTGCGCCAGTCTGCAATGAAGGCCTTTGGAAACACTCTTATTGCAGCATTTGTTTTAGCTTTTCCCTTTATTTATGAGACAGAAGTTTACGGAGAGGTGAATTAGGAAAGGTTAAACTTCAGGAAGGCTGTCCACATCACCGGTGGCTTCATGGCTTAGCACTTGCAAAAGATTCTGCTTTAAAACATTGCCAACCAGGTGGTACACGGATAGGACCCATCTCTCTACAATCAATATTAAGGCTGTATCACCAAAGTAATATTCTCAGAAGATGAGGATAACGATGAGCAGGTGCCTACAATCTAGCAGGGCAATAAATAACTGGCTGTTTCTTGCCATGTAACACTGCCTGGGCAGACCTCACCAGAAATGCTCTTCTGTACATGCATGTGGCACTAATTTATCTCACACTCGTTTGCACAAGTACCACTGTGCTAAAACATTACTGCCATGACACGAATCCTCGCGGATCACATGAAGTCGTGGTTCATAAGCAACGAATCAGCCTACATCCTTACAACCACACGTAACAAGGTGAGTAGATGTGAACCCTTCCGTCCATAAGTGTTGGGGCTCACAAAGGGCAAGAAAGCGCTACGTAAACACCAGTGGAATACAGCACAATGGTTGCATATGGCTGCTGACCTTTCATTTGAGATTAGGCATTGGATGCCATGTTATGATTAACGTTTCTATTAATGGACAGATATGGCACGCATCTGTTTAAAATAATAAAAATACAGACATGTGTTTATGAGAGACTCTCGGTACTGTCAACCATGGCTAAATGCACAACAGCAGGGTCTGAGGAATTTAAAAAAGGGGAACGGTTCCCTAAAGAAGTTGTAATAAAAAAATTAAGAAAAAGTCAAGAAAGTGGGGCCTCAGTTACGTCTCTGAACCATTGGCCCGGGCTTTACTTTTCCCCCTTCCCGGCAGGCTGTGCGAGTTCAGCTTTTATTGTCAAGCTCCCAACCTCGCAGATTCAGCTCGAGGGTGATCGGAAGTACCACACTGCACGCCTTGTGTTCTCACATTAGTCTTTTATTTATATTCAGATGTTTATTTAACTTGAGTTATTTATTTTAATTGCCAGGTGTTTTAATATCACGTGTTGCTTATTTCCTGTTGCAGAATGATCGTATTGCATTCTTAATGTTGCAGAATTTATCTTTTTGACTTTTAATTCGACAGTTTATTTAATTTCAGCAGCTTCTCAGTTCTTCTCTTCTTCATTCGCTTCCTTTGTCCGTATTCTCTCTGCTTGTGAATTGTGTTTGTTGGAGCCCTGCCCTGTCTCCTGCCGCTTAACTGTTTTGGTAACTCAATATTTCCATTCTACAAATATTCCTAACACCCTACCCTTCTCGCTCCATCTCCCCTAAAAATGCGCTCTACAAATCTACATAAGATTATAGAACATGCAGCAGAGCTGAGAAGCGAAAGTACAAGCATCTACTACAACCACAGAGCTGATACACACACAACTGGCACAGTAGAGCAGTGAAAGTAAAAGCAGCAAACTTGTACCACAAACACAGAACTGCTACTGCATTAGTGACCGCACAAGCAGCGAGTTACAATCACAAACATAGAGCTGGTACAGCAGAGCAGTGAAAGCACAAGCAGGGAGTAAACACTGAGCTGGTACAGCAGAGTCGTGAAACTACAAGCAGTGAGCTTCTGCCTCTAACACAGAGCCGGCACAGCAGTGCTGCGGTCTACCCTGATGTCGGGTAGTAGGCCGCGACAAATGACTGGGCCATAGTACTATGGCTTTCTCAGCTCCCACCAGAAAGATATACCGGTGTTATGGGCCGAAGACCCCTTGCGGTCTCCTCCTCTCTATTTATTGCTCCGGCCACGCCTGTCGCAAGGGTGAGGTGGAAATACACCCGGGTGGGAGTCCCGGCAAAGATCAGGATCGCTGACCGGCTACATCCCATCCCAACTCAGTCTTGAAAACAAACAAGCTCAAGTACCTGGCAGGCAAAATCCTTGAGTAGCGTGCTGGGTTGAGGATTGGCTCAGAGACTGTAGCGGGAGGCTGGTCAATGCAGGACGGTCCAGAGGTGGAATGCCCGGATGGTGCGGTTTCTGGTGACTGTTCCTCTCTTGTCGGTGAATGCCATCCAGCTATATCTCCATCAGCACTTATGGTTCTTTTAGCATCTGGCCAATCGGCCTCATTCTCCTCTTCAGTCAGCGCTGGACAGGTTGCTCAATCTCGATCCTCTTAAACCACGATATGTTCCAGGCCACCTTCTCTTGCCCCTCCCTGGTGGCCATCATGGTGCCGTCACTCTGTTCCACTGTCCATACCCCGGGCTCATAGGGTGTCCATAATTTCCACCCTGGCTTACAATCTATGATAACCACCTAGTCCCCCGGCTGGAGGTTACGGGTTTTCGCCCCTCACCGGTGGCTGGCCACAGCATTCTGCTTCTCTCTGTGCGATTGGGTGCCATGAGTGTCCAAGGCAGGAGGTGTCCAACCTGGGCAGGTGGGGATCGCATCCCGGTGAGGCCCATTGAACATCAAGGACCATGGGACCTGTTGGGTCATGCAGTGGGGCGTTCCACGATGCTCCCTCAATAAGGATTGGAGGTGGCGTTTTGTGTCTACTTGTGCTGGTACGACAATTTGGAGGGCCTTGTCTAGGGTTCGTATAAATCTTTCAACTTACCCGTTGGCTTGTGGCCATTGGGGGGGGGGGTGATGCGGCGATGCCGGATTACGTGGTGCTAAAGAAAATGGCTGAATTCTCCTCCTTAAAACTGTGGCCAATTGTCACTCTTGAGCTCTGTGGGGAGACAGAACAAAACAAAAGACTTCTTTAGGACAGGAGCTACTTCTATGAAGGCTGTAGTGTTGATTACTTCCACGATCGGGTACTTGGAGTATGTGTCATGCCTAGAGTGACTCTTCCGTCCGGGAAGCTCGTGAAGACTATGCTCACCTTGTCCCACAGGGTCATGCTTACTCTCCCGTGATGATCGGCGCTGAACTCTTTGGGGCACTTGTTAGTTGACACACTGAGCATCTGCGGACAATCTCTTTAGCCATGTTCTCAAGTCCAGGGAACCATACTTTTTCTCGCATTCTGGAGTTCATTTTCATAGCCCCCTGGTGTCAATCAATCAATCAATCAGTACATTTATAGAGCGCGCTACTCACCCGTGCGGGTCTCAAGGCGCTGGAGCGAGGGGTGCTGCTACTGCTCGAATAGCCAGGTCTTGAGTGGTTTCCTGAAGGTGAGGTGGTCCTGGGTCAGTCGTAGGTGGGCGGGGAGGGCGTTCCACGTCTTGGCAGCCATGTGCTAGTTGTATCACAGATAGCTGCTGAGTTGTCGGGAAGACCATGCAAGACCCATGTAGGAAAAGGCCGTCCAGTGTCATGCTGAACTCATTACGCACTTGCCAGAATTTTTGTTAGACTCTCCCGGTCATCTCCCTACCAGCTGTTAACATCCCGTAGGAAGTCCTGCCATTATCCACTCTGTACAGCTGAGATTACTTTGGTGAGGAGTGGGTCCGCTTTAGCGGCATTCTTGCTGTCCTCCAGGGTCAATGCTAGTGGTGAGGCAGCCCCAAAGATGGTGTTGACGTGTGCTCCAACATCTTCTGTCTCCTGGCGATCGACAAGAGACTCCATGGGCATGGGGTGGCAAGAGAGAAAATCAGCTGGGTTTTTGGCCCCAGGTCTGTAGACAATGTTCATCATGTAATGTTTCAATTGGATGGTCCATCGTTCGATTCTCGGGGGAGGGTGTGGTGCTCACTCCCGGAACAGTGGGACTGGAAGCTTTAAATGACTGACTGCTCAAGTAGAGATGAAAATGCCTATATGCCCATTTAATGGCCAAGGCTTCATGCTTGATCTGAATGTACCTAACTCCTGTTGGTGACAAAGCTTTACTGGTGAATGCGAGTGCCGTACAATGTCCTGGTTCTTGCTCTTGGGCCAGTACTGCTACTAGACCCACCGGACTGGCATCAACTAGTAGTTTGGTGTGCTTTTCTTGGTCGCAGTCACCATGGTAGTGTTGTCGGGGAGTGAGTCCTTGATTCGTCCGAATGCGTCTACCTCCCGGTGACTCCAGTTCCATTTGGCTGGTCAGTGCCCTCAATGGGTCTGCAAGGATTGCGAGGTCAGGGATAAATCTGCCACAGTATCTTGCCATCCCGAGGAAGCCTCGCACTTCTGACACGGTGGTGGATGGTGGCGTCTCTTTAATGTATCTACGGGGCACACGGAGAGACCGATTAGGAGGCAGCTGACCACCCTTGACGAAAGTGTGACTACAGGGGGTCGCCCTCTACTCCCATGCCTATTTTAGCGCTCATCA
Organism: Triturus cristatus; assembly: GCF_964204655.1. NCBI lineage: Eukaryota > Metazoa > Chordata > Amphibia > Caudata > Salamandridae > Triturus > Triturus cristatus. Next base: position 103,285,319 of record NC_140583.1, on the reverse strand, counting down.
TAATAAACTCGATGTCATTTGATGAGTAAGTGTACTGGACTGCCCCAGACTTACAGGTGGAGTATTACTCAGTACAGTGGAAATACTAATGGGGATTTATAACAACTGGAAAATTAGCATAGTGATTCCATTTGTCCTGATGAATGACGGTAGAGAGACGGAATCCGGCAGAAACATGTTGACCTCTATGCAGAACGGAGGGGAGGAGACTGCAAAATTCACTCACGCCACCACCATCCGAGGGTACCATCCTTATACCCATTTTTACACCTGACAAGGGAATCAAGAAATAGAATTTTTATGATGATATCTCATAGTCAGGTTTAACACTTTTTGTCTGCACCCGTATAGGATCCTTTTCTTTTCCTGTTTCTAATTGTTTGTATTGTCTTCCCCTCCCTATTGCTCCGCCTCTAGCTTTGGTCTGCGCAGAGGCGTTTAGGAGCAGCCCTATGATGAAGCAAGCCACAACTTGTTGTGGGTGAGGGCAGTTTTTACAAAGTGATTGTGCTCCAGACATAACTTCATACAGTCTTAAAATTTGCAATTTGTACTCACCTTACTTCCTTTTGTGTGTGTATAGCACCTATTTGATGGCTTGGGACTTGAGAAGGTATACCTATATGTTGTCTTGGTTAAATATGTATCGGAAGAATTCAATTGTCAGTTGGAAGAACAAGCACTTTAGGTGGCCAAAGGTGTTTGTGGTGTTCAAAAGCTGTGGCAGAATGGATAAGGATATCGTTTCTGACGTTTAAGACGCCTGGTAGCCCAGACAGAGTCTCATGTATCGCATTCTGGAACACTTCAGCAGCCGAGGAGATACCAAAGTAGAGGTGCCCATAGCGGCACAACCCTAGGTGTGTGCTGAAGGTGGTTATATACATGCTCTCTTCAGCTAGGAATAGTTGATGATATCCTGCATTGAAGTCCAGTTTCGATAGCCACCTGGATCCATTGAGGTCAGCTATGATGTCGTCCATAGTCGGAGTTAAGTGTCATTCCCTTTTGATGGAGCGGTTTGGGAGCCGTATGTCAATGCATAGTCGTATCTTGCCTGGCTGCTTCAGCTTTTCAGCAATAACCATTGGGGAGACCCAAGGTGTTGGTCTTGACACTTGCTCAATCACCTCTTGCTCTTAGCATTTTTGCAACTCGCGCTCAACCAATGGTCAGAGGTAAAACGGGACGCGGCGCTGCCGGAGTGCGGTTGGAGTTACAGTGGGGTCGATGTGGAACTTTACTGGAGGGTGTGTGAGGCACCCTAAGCCTTTAAAGAGTTCTGGAAATTGGTCCAGCAGGTCGTCAGTCTGGTTCGATCTTGCACTTCTGACAAATGACAATAATCCTTGATCTTCCACAGTGTGGTTGCTGATTAGTGTGTCAGCCTCTTAGTCTATGATGTGGATCGTTGTCGTGGTTCCTTGAGCATCAGATTGGACGGGTACAGTCATTCATCTACGGAGAGGTAGGGGAGACTAGCTCCCGTACGCGAAGATCTTAGTATGTGACAGGACTAGTTGAGGGTTTGGACGTAGGCGTTTGTACTGTTGGTTTCCCATGACATTAACGGAGGCTCCGGTTTCGATGACAGCTTTTACTCGAACTCCGCTATGCGGACCATGCAGGTGGGTTGTGCTCTTCGGTGCCATTTTAGTTCTCTTGCAAAGGATATGAGGAATGTTTCCTCCTCCTCATCATCTTCTGGGGTTGAGTCTTCAAGGTGGCTCTTGGTTTGTGACAGATGTCTTCTTTCACTCTGTTGCTTGAGGCTCTCTAGTGACAGCTGGCACACTACTTTTCTCATTGGCCTGGGGTCCATGAGGGACTTACTCTGGGACTTCTTCCAGCAGACTGACACAAAGTGAATCAGGATCCCGCAGTGTGAGCATGTCCGACCTTGTGCGGGGCATGAGTAGCCACACTTGTTCTTTTGGGGTGGATATGAACGTCCCTTGGGGGTGTACCCCTTTTTCTTTGGTCCTGACGGCATCTGCTCGTATGGACTTGATGGTCCTTGCTCTTGTCCGACGTGCGTGACAGGGCTAAATCCATCTCATCGGCCCGTGCTGCGGACAGGTCATGCGATCTCACAGGAACTAATATATCATCCAGGCTTATGTTTGGTTGTCATAGTATTAGGCCACGAAGAGTCTTGTTCCGAAACCTTGGATCAGTTGGGCTCTGATTCCTTTTAGCTGGTTGTCTACAGTGCAGGTGTTTGCCACTTCACGTAGCCTGGCACAGATTGTGTCAACCAACTCCCCTTCATGCTGGCAGGCTTGGCGCAATTTGAACCTCTTGAAGTCCGGGTTTAATTGTGGGTCGAAGTGAGCGTTGAGCGCTCTGACTGCGGCATAATAGTCGGTAGGTGGGCCTGTGTCAGGTAGGTACTCAAAAAGAACGTAGATCTCTTCCCCTGCATAATGTAGGAGCAGGGAGCACTTTACAGCACCGCCTGTCTCCCGTGTGGCGATAAAGTTCAAATGTCCTATCCACATCTTCCACCCGGGGGACGCGGTCGCCGGGTCCGTCAGTTGACTGAATAGGGTAGGACCCCTGTAAGCGCATACTGTGTTGTTGTCTGGCCAGGGGGTTGACTCATGTTCGCTTCATCTGCCATGATGATTGAGGTGCAGGTAAAATAGACTAGATGCTCCTATCCGTGGGGATGTTGTTGGCCTTGACCCTCATGAAGGTTGGCCAGTGTATCTAGGGAAGCTGGAGTTTACGCTGTTTAAGTATATTGTGTCTTTGAAAGAGTTCACCTACTTGTCTGCATGGCTCCAATTGTATTTGCCACTGCATACTGAAAGCTCTCATTAGTGTTGGAGGTGCAGCTAGTACCCCATTGTGGGATCCTGTTGGAGCTCTGCTGCTGCGCTCTGCTTTCTGCCACTGGGGTGATCACCTGCGATACGGCTAACACTTGCGCCTTGTCAGCTTCTGCAAACAGGCCTTATGCTCATATTGGGCCCCACTCCTTTTCCAGATGTCGAGCATAAGACAGAGGTCAAAAGACCTGCCTCTAATGTCGAGCCACTCTCGCAGGTGGAGGCACACGCAGGCTGAGCCGGGCCGCGTGGCTGATGCGGGCATTATGCCGGCGGCCGCCGGAGTCACAGGCTGGGCTGCGGAGCATCGCTGATGGGATTATGGCTGTGCGGCGTACAGTGTTGGGCCAGCCCCACCCACGTTCTCAGTGTTGCGTCCTACACTGATGTCGGGTAGGTCACGCCGAATGACTGGGACGTAGTACTATGGCTCCCCCGCTCCCACAGGAAAGGTACACCAGCACAGTGGTGGTGGTATGGGCTGAAGACCCCGTGTGGCCTCCTCCCCTTTATTTATAGCCTCAAGCCATGCCTAGCCCGAGGGAGAGGTGGAAATACACCCGGGTGTGAGTCCCGGCAAGGGCAGGACCGCTAACCTGCTACAAGCAGAGCAGTGAAAGTACAAGAAGTAAACTTCTGCCACAAACACAGAGCAGTGCAGAAGAGCAGTGAAAGTGCAAGCAGCGTGCTTCTGCCAGAAACACAGAGCGGTGCAGCAGAGCAGTGAAAGTGCAAGCAGTGAGCTTCTGCCACAAACACAGAGTGGTACAGCAGAGCAGGAAAAGTGCAAGCAGCAAGTTTTTGCCACAAAGAGCAGAGCTAGTACAGCATAGCAGTGAAAGTACAAGCAGTGAGTTTCTACCACAAATAAAGAGCTGCTACAGCAGAGCAGTGAACGTGCAGCAGCAACGTTCTCCAACAAACACACAGCTGGTGCAGAAGAGTAGTGAAAGTGCAAGTAGCAAGCTTTTGTTGCAATCACAGTGGTGGTACAGCAGAGCAATAAATGGGCAAGCAGATAGCTTCTACAACAAACACGCAGCTGGTACACAGAGCACTAAACAGTACTAGCAGCAAGCCATCATCAAAAACAGAGAGCTGGTACAGCAGAGCAGTGAAAGTACCAGAAGCAAGCTACCATCACAGAGAGCTGGTACAGCAGAGCAGTGAAAGAACAAGCAGCAAGCTACCATCACATACAACGAGCTGGTACAGCCGAGCAGTGAAAGTACAAGCAGCAAGTTATCATCACACACAGCTTGTATAGCGGAGCAGTGAAAGTCCTAGCAGCACACTACCATCATACACAGAGAGCTTGTACAGCAGAGCAGTGAAAGTACAAGCAGCAATCTACCAACACCAACAGAGAGCAGGTACAGCAGAGCAGTGAAAGTCCAAGCAGCACACTACCATCATAAACAGAGAGCTTGTACAGCAGAGCAGTAAAAGTATCAGCAGGAAGCCATCATCACAAACAGAGAGCTGGTACAGCAGAGCAGCAAACGTACAAGCAGCATGCAGAGCAGTGAACGTCCAATAAGCACACTACCATCATCAACATAGAGCTTGTGCAGCAGAGCAGTGAAAGTACCAGCAGCAAACTTCAGCCACAAACACACAGCTGGCAGAGCAGTGTAAGTACAAGCAGTACGCAAGCATCACAAACAGAGAGCTGGTACCGTAGAGCAGTGAAAGTATTAAGCAGCAAGCTACAATCACAAACAGAGAGCTGTTACAGCATAGCAGTGGAAGTACAAGCAGCACGCTAGCATCACAAACAGAGAGCTGGTACAGCAGAGCAGTGGAAGTAGAAGAAGCACGCTAGCATCACAAACAAAGAGCTGGTATAAGAGCAGTGAAAGTATTAAGCAGCACACTACCATCATAAACAGAGAGCTGGTACAGCAGAGTAGTGAAAGTACCAGAAGCAAGCTACCATCACATACAGAGAGCTGGTCCTGCAGAGCAGTGAAAGTACAAGCACCACGCTAGCATCACAAACAGAGAGCTGGTACAGCCAAGAAGCGAAAGTATTAAGCAGCACAGTACCATCAGAAACAGAGAGGTGGTACTGCAGAGCAGAGAAAGTACCAGCAGCAAGCTACCATCATAAATAGAGAGATGGTACGGCAGAGCAGTGAAAGCACCAGCAGCAAGCTACCATCACATACAGAGATCGGGTACAGCAGAGCAGTGAAAGTACAAGCAGCACACTACCATCACAAACAGAGAGGTGGTACTGCAGAGCAGTGTTAGTACAAGCAACAGGCTAGCATCACAAACAGAGAACTGGTACAGAAGGACAGTGAAAGTAAAAGTAGCACGCTACCATCATAGAGAGCTGGTACAGTAGAGCAGAGAAAGTACCAGCAGCAAGCTACCATCACAAATAGAGAGGTGGTACAGCAGAGCAGTGAAAGTACAAGCAGCAAGCTACCATCACATACAGAGATCCGGTACAGCAGAGCAGTGAAAGTACAAGAAGCACGCTATCATCACAAACACAGAGCAGGTACAGCAGAGAGGTGAAAGTACAAGCAGCTCGCTATCATCACAAACAGAGAGTTGGTACAGCAGAGCAGTGAAAGTAATAGTAGCATGCTAGCATCACAGACAGAGAGCTGGTACAGCAAGGCAGTGAAAGTACAAGCAGCACGCAAGCATCACAAACAGAGGTTTTGTACAGCAGAGCAGTGAAAGTTCAAGCAGCAAGCTACCATCACCAACAGAGAGCTGGTACAGCAGAGCAGTGAAAGTGTAGCAGCAAGGTTCTGCAACAAACACACAGCTGGTGCAGAAGAGTAGCGAAATTGCAAGCAGTGACCTTCTGTCGCAATCACAGTGGTGGTACAGCAGAGAAATAAATGGGCAAGCAGCATGCTTCTCCCACAAACACGCAGCTGGTACAGCAGAGCACTATACAGTACAAGTAGCAAGCTACCATGACAAACAGAGAGCTGGTACAGCAGAGCAGTGTAAGTACCTGAAGCAAGCTACCATCACAAATAGAGATCTGGTACAGCAGAGCAGTGAAAGTCTCAGCAGCGAGCTACCATCACAAACAGAGACCTGGTACAGCAGAGCAGTGAAAATACAAGCAGCATGCTATCATCACACACAGCTGGTACAGCAGAGCAGTGAAAGTACAAGCAGCAATCCACCATCACCAACAGAGAGCTGGTACAGCAGAGCAGTGAAAGTCCAAGCAGCACACTACCACCATAAACAGAGAGCTTGTACAGCAGAGCAGTAAAAGTATCAGCAGGAAGCCATCATCACAAACAGAGAGCTGGTACAGCAGAGCAGAGAAAGTACAAGCAGCATGCTATCATCACACACAGCTGGTATTGCAGAGCAGTGAAAGTCCAAGAAGCAATCCACCATCACCAACAGGGAGCTTGCAGAGCAGTAAAAGTATCAGCAGGAAGCCATCATCACAAACAGAGACCTGGTACAGCAGAGCAGAGAAAGTACAAGCAGCATGCTATCATCACACACAGCTGGTATTGCAGAGCAGTGAAAGTCCAAGAAGCAATCCACCATCACCAACAGAGAGCTTGCAGAGCATTAAAAGTATCAGCAGGAAGCCATCATCACAAACAGAGAGCTGGTACAGCAGAGCAGCAAACGTACAAGCAGCATGCAGAGCAGTGAACGTCCAATAAGCACACTACCATCAAAAACATAGAGCTTGTACAGCAGAGCAGTGAAAGTACCAGCAGCGAACTTCAGCCACAAACACACAGCTGGCAGAGCAGTGTAAGTACAAGCAGTACGCAAGCATCACAAACAGAGAGCTGGTACTGTAGAGCAGTGAAAGTATTAAGCAGCAAGCTACAATCACAAACAGAGAGCTGTTACAGCATGGCAGTGGAAGTACAAGAAGCACACTAGCATCACAAACAAAGAGCTGGTATAAGAGCAGTGAAAGTATTAAGCAGGACACTACCATCATAAACAGAGAGCTGGTACAGCAGAGTAGTGAAAGTACCAGAAGCAAGCTACCATCACATACAGAGAGGTGGTCCAGCAGATCAGTGAAAGTACAAGCACCACGCTAGCATCACAAACAGAGAGCTGGTAGAGCAGAGCAGCGAAAGTATTAAGCAGCACACTACCATCACAAACAGAGAGGTGGTACTGCAGAGCAGTGAAAGTACAAGCGGCTAACTACCATCACATACAGAGATCCAGTACAGCAGAGCAGTGAAAGCACAAGAAGCACGCTATCATCACAAACAGAGAGTTGGTACAGCAGAGAGGTGAAAGTACAAGCAGCAAGCTACCATCATAGAGAGCTGGTACAGCAAGGCAGTGAAAGTACAAGAAGCACGCTATCATCACAAATAGAGAGATGGTACAGCAGAGCAGTGACAGTACAAGCAGCAAGCTACCATCACATACAGAGATCAGGTACAGCAGGGCAGTGAAAGTACAAGCCGCAAGATACCATCACAAACAGAGAGGTGGTACTGCAGAGCAGTATTAGTACAAGCAGCAGGCTAGCATCACAAACAGAGAACTGGCACAGAAGGACAGTGAAAGTAAAAGTAGCACGCTACCATCATAGAGAGCTGGTACAGTAGAGCAGAGAAAGTACCAGCAGCAAGCTACCATCACAAATAGAGAGATGGTACAGCAGAGCAGTGAAAGTACAAGCAGCAAACTACCATCACATACAGAGATCCGGTACAGCAGAGCAGTGAAAGCACAAGAAGCTCGCTATCATCACAAACAGAGAGTTGGTACAGCAGAGAGGTGAAAGTACAAGCAGCAAGCTACCATCATAGAGAGCTGGTACAGCAGAGCAGTGAAAGTACAAGCAGCACGCAAGCATCACGAACAGAGAGCTTGTACAGCAGAGCAGTGAAAGTATAAGCAGCAAGCTACCATCACCAACAGAGAGCTGGTACAGCAGAGCAGTGAAAGTGTAGCAGCAAGGTTCTGCAACAAACACACAGCTGGTGCAGAAGAGTAGCGAAATTGCAAGCAGTGACCTTCTGTCGCAATCACAGTGGTGGTACAGCAGAGAAATAAATGGGCAAGCAGCATGCTTCTCCCACAAACACGCAGCTGGTACAGCAGAGCACTATACAGTACAAGTAGCAAGCTACCATGACAAACAGAGAGCTGGTACAGCAGAGCAGTGTAAGTACCTGAAGCAAGCTACCATCACAAATAGAGATCTGGTACAGCAGAGCAGTGAAAGTCTCAGCAGCAAGCTACCATCACAAACAGAGACCTGGTACAGCAGAGCAGTGAAATGCAAGCAGCATGCTATCATCACACACACCTGGTACAGCAGAGCAGTGAAAGTACAAGCAGCAATCCACCATCACCAACAGAGAGCTGGTACAGCAGAGCAGTGAAAGTCCAAGCAGCACACTACCATCATAAACAGAGAGCTTGTACAGCAGAGCAGTAAAAGTATCAGCAGGAAGCCATCATCACAAACAGAGAGCTGGTACAGCAGAGCAGAGAAAGTACAAGCAGCATGCTATCATCACACACAGCTGGTACAGCAGAGCAGTGAAAGTACAAGCAGCACACTACCAGCATAAACAGAGAGCTTGTACAGCAGAGCAGTAAAAGTATCAGCAGGAAGCCATCATCACAAACAGAGAGCTGGTACAGCAGAGCAGAGAAAGTACAAGCAGCATGCTATCATCACACACAGCTGGTACAGCAGAGCAGTGAAAGTCCAAGAAGCACACTACCAGCATCAACATAGAGCTTGTGCAGCAGTGCAGTGAAAGTACCAGCAGCAAACTTCAGCCACAAACACACAGCTGGCAGAGCTGTGTAAGTACAAGCAGTACGCAAGCATCACAAACAGAAAGCTGGTACTGTAGAGCAGTGAAAGTATTAAGCAGCAAGCTACAATCACAAACAGAGAGCTGGTACAGCATAGCAGTGAAAGTACAAGCAGCACGCTAGCATCACAAACAGAGAGCTGGTACAGCAGAGCAGTGTAAGTACCAGAAGCAAGCTACCATCACAAATAGAGATCTGGTACAGCAGAGCAGTGAAAGTACCAGCACCAAGCTTCCATCACAAACAGAGATCTGGTACAGCATAGCAATGAAAGTACAAGCAGCACGCTAGCATTACAAACAGAGAGCTGTTACAGCAGAGCAGTGTAAGTACCAGAAGCAAGCTACCATCACAAATAGAGATCTGGTACAGCAGAGCAGTGAAAGTTCAAGCAGCAAGCTACCATTACATTCAGAGAGCTGGTACAACAGAGCAGAGAAAGTAAAAGTAGCATGCTACCATCATACAGAGCTGGTACAGCAGAGCAGTGAAAGTAAAAGTATCACGCTACCATCATAGAGAGCTGGGGCAGCAGAGCAGGGAAAGTAAAAGTAGCATGCTACCATCATACAGAGCTGGTACAACAGACCAGAGAAAGTAAAAGTAGCACGCTACCATCATACAGAGCTGGTACAGCAGAGCAGTGAAAGTAAAAGTAGCATGCTACCATCATAGAGAGCTGGGGCAGCAGAGCAGTGAAAGTAAAAGTAGCACGCTACCATCATACAGAGCTGGTACAGCAGAGCAGTGAAAGTAAAAGTAGCATGCTACCATCATAGAGAGCTGGGGCAGCAGAGCAGTGAAAGTAAACGTAGCACGCTACCATCATAGGGAGCTGGGGCAGCAGAGCAGTGAAAGTAAAAGTAGCACGCTACCATCATAGAGAGCTGGTACAGTAGAGCAGAGAAAGTAAAAGTAGCACGCTACCATCATAGAGAGCTGGGATAGCAGAGCATGGAAAGTAAAAGTAGCACGCTACCATCATACAGAGCTGGTACAGCAGAGCAGTGAAAGTAAAAGTAGCACGCTACCATCATACAGAGCTGGTACAGCAGAGCAGTGAAAGTAAAAGTAGCACGCTACCATCATACAGAGCTGGTACAGCAGAGCAGTGAAAGTAAAAGTAGCACGCTACCATCATATAGAGCTGGGGCAGCAGAGCAGTGAAAGTAAAAGTAGCACGCTACCATCATACAGAGCTGGGATAGCAGAGCAGGGAAAGTAAAAGTAGCACGCTACCATCATACAGAGCTGGTACAGCAGAGCAGTGAAAGTAAAAGTAGCACTCTACCATCATAGAGAGCTGGGGCAGCAGAGCAGGGAAAGTAAAAGTAGCACGCTACCATCATACAGAGCTGGTACAGCAGAGCAGTGAAAGTAAAAGTAGCACGCTACCATCATACAGAGCTGGTACAGCAGAGCAGTGAAAGTAAAAGTAGCACGCTACCATCATACAGAGCTGGTACAGCAGAGCAGTGAAAGTAAAAGTAGCACGCTACCATCATACAGAGCTGGTACAGCAGAGCAGTGAAAGTAAAAGTAGCACGCTACCATCATATAGAGCTGGGGCAGCAGAGCAGTGAAAGTAAAAGTAGCACGCTACCATCATACAGAGCTGGTACAGCAGAGCAGTGAAAGTAAAAGTAGCACGCTACCATCATAGAGAGCTGGATAGCAGAGCAGGGAAAGTAAAAGTAGCACGCTACCATCATAGAGAGCTGGGGCAGCAGACCAGTGAAAGTAAAAGTAGCACGCTACCATCATAGAGAGCTGGATAGCAGAGCAGGGAAAGTAAAAGTAGCACGCTACCATCATAGAGAGCTGGGGCAGCAGACCAGTGAAAGTAAAAGTAGCATGCTACCATAATACAGAGCTGAGACAGCAGAGCAGGGAAAGTAAAAGTAGCACGCTACCATCATATAGAGCTGGGACACCAGAGCAGTGAAAGTTAAAGTAGCACGCTACCATCATACAGAGCTGGGACAGCAGAGCAGTGAAAGTAAAAGTAACACGCTACCATCATACAGAGCTGGGACAGCAGAGCAGTGAAAGTAAAAGTAGCACGCTACCATCATACAGAGCTGGGACAGCAGAGCAGGGAAAGTAAAAGTAGCACGCTACCATCATACAGAGCTGGTACAGCAGAGCAGTGAAAGTAAAAGTAGCACGCTACCATCATACAGAGATGGGACAGCAGAGCAAGGAAAGTAAAAGTAGCACGCTACCATCATACAGAGCTGGGACAGCAGAGAAGTGAAAGTAAAAGTAGCATGCTACCATCATAGAGAGCTGGGATAGCAGAGCAGGGAAAGTAAAAGTAGCACGCTACCATCATAGGGAGCTGGGGCAGCAGAGCAGTGAAAGTAAAAGTAGCACGCTACCATCATAGAGAGCTGGGACAGCAGAGCAGTGAAAGTAAAAGTAGCATGCTACCATCATAGGGAGCTGGGGCAGCAGAGCAGTGAAAGTAAAAGTAGCACGCTACCATCATACAGAGCTGGGACAGCAGAGCAGTGAAAGTAAAAGTAGCACGCTACCATCATAGAGAGCTGGGACAGCAGAGCAGTGAAAGTAAAAGTAGCACGCTACCATCATACAGAGCTGGGACAGCAGAGCAGTGAAAGTAAAAGTAGCACGCTACCATCATAGAGAGCTGGGACAGCAGAGCAGGGAAAGTAAAAGTAGCACGCTACCATCATACAGAGCTGGGACAGCAGAGCAGTGAAAGTAAAAGTAGCACGCTACCATCATAGAGAGCTGGGACAGCAGAGCAGTGAAAGTAAAAGTAGCACGCTACCATCATACAGAGCTGGGACAGCAGAGCAGTGAAAGTAAAAGTAGCACGCTACCATCATAGAGAGCTGGGACAGCAGAGCAGTGAAAGTAAAAGTAGCACGCTACCATCATAGAGAGCTGGTACAGCAGAGCAGTGAAAGTAAAAGTAGCACGCTACCATCATAAAGAGCTGGGGCAGCAGAGCAGTGAAAGTAAAAGTAGCACGCTACCATCATAAAGAGCTGGGGCAGCAGAGCAGTGAAAGTAAAAGTAGCACGCTACCATCATAGAGAGCTGGGACAGCAGAGCAGTGAAAGTAAAAGTAGCACGCTACCATCATACAGAGCTGGGACAGCAGAGCAGTGAAAGTAAAAGTAGCACGCTACCATCATACAGAGCTGGTACAGCAGAGCAGTGAAAGTAAAAGTAGCATGCTACCATCATACAGAGCTGGTACAGCAGAGCAGTGAAAGTAAAAGTAGCATGCTACCATCATACAGAGCTGGTACAGCAGAGCAGTGAAAGTAAAAGTAGCACGCTACCATCATACAGAGCTGGGACAGCAGAGCAGTGAAAGTAAAAGTAGCACGCTACCATCATACAGAGCTGGGACAGCAGAGCAGTGAAAGTAAAAGTAGCACGCTACCATCATAGAGAGCTGGGACAGCAGAGCAGTGAAAGTAAAAGTAGCACGCTACCATCATACAGAGCTGGTACAGCAGAGCAGTGAAAGTAAAAGTAGCACGCTACCATCATAAAGAGCTGGGGCAGCAGAGCAGTGAAATTAAAAGTAGCACGCTACCATCATAAAGAGCTGGGGCAGCAGAGCAGTGAAAGTAAAAGTAGCACGCTACCATCATAGAGAGCTGGGACAGCAGAGCAGTGAAAGTAAAAGTTGAACGCTACCATCATACAGAGCTGGGACAGCAGAGCAGTGAAAGTAAAAGTAGCACGCTACCATCATACAGAGCTGGTACAGCAGAGCAGTGAAAGTAAAAGTAGCACGCTACCATCATACAGAGCTGGTACAGCAGAGCAGTGAAAGTAAAAGTAGCACGCTACCATCATATAGAGCTGGTACAGCAGAGCAGTGAAAGTAAAAGTAGCACGCTACCATCATAGAGAGCTGGGACAGCAGAGCAGTGAAAGTAAAAGTAGCACGCTACCATCATAGAGAGCTGGGACAGCAGAGCAGAGAAAGTAAAAGTAGCACGCTACCATCATACAGAGCTGGGACACCAGAGCAGTGAAAGTAAAAGTAGCACGCTACCATCATAGAGAGCTGGGACAGCAGAGCAGTGAAAGTAAAAGTAGCACGCTACCATCATACAGAGCTGGTACAGCAGAGCAGTGAAAGTAAAAGTAGCACGCTACCATCATAAAGAGCTGGGGCAGCAGAGCAGTGAAAGTAAAAGTAGCACGCTACCATCATAGAGAGCTGGGGCAGCAGAGCAGTGAAAGTAAAAGTAGCATGCTACCATCATACAGAGCTGGTACAGCAGAGCAGTGAAAGTAAACGTAGCACGCTACCATCATACAGAGCTGGTACAGCAGAGTAGTGAAAGTAAAAGTAGCATGCTACCATCATAGAGAGCTGGGGCAGCAGAGCAGTGAAAGTAAAAGTAGCACGCTACCATCATAGAGAGCTGGGATAGCAGAGCAGTGAAAGTAAAAGTAGCATGCTACCATCATAGAGAGCTGGTACAGCAGAGCAGGGAAAGTAAAAGTAGCATGCTACCATCATAGAGAGCTGGGGCAGCAGAGCAGTGAAAGTAAAAGTAGCACGCTACCATCATAGAGAGCTGGGATAGCAGAGCAGTGAAAGTAAAAGTAGCATGCTACCATCATAGAGAGCTGGGACAGCAGAGCAGTGAAAGTAAAAGTAGCATGCTACCATCATAGAGAGCTGGGGCAGCAGAGCAGTGAAAGTAAAAGTAGCACGCTACCATCATAGAGAGCTGGGATAGCAGAGCAGTGAAAGTAAACGTAGCATGCTACCATCATACAGAGCTGGTACAGCAGAGCAGTGAAAGTAAACGTAGCACGCTACCATCATACAGAGCTGGTACAGCAGAGCAGTGAAAGTAAAAGTAGCATGCTACCATCATAGAGAGCTGGGACAGCAGAGCAGTGAAAGTAAAAGTAGCACGCTACCATCATACAGAGCTGGGGCAGCAGAGCAGTGAAAGTAAAAGTAGCATGCTACCATCATAGAGAGCTGGGACAGCAGAGCAGTGAAAGTAAAAGTAGCATGCTACCATCATACAGAGCTGGTACAGCAGAGCAGTGAAAGTAAAAGTAGCACGCTACCATCATACAGAGCTGGGGCAGCAGAGCAGTGAAAGTAAAAGTAGCATGCTACCATCATAGAGAGCTGGGACAGCAGAGCAGTGAAAGTAAAAGTAGCACGCTACCATCATACAGAGCTGGGACAGCAGAGCAGTGAAAGTAAAAGTAGCACGCTACCATCATAGAGAGCTGGGGCAGCAGAGCAGTGAAAGTAAAAGTAGCACGCTACCATCATAGAGAGCTGGGGCAGCAGAGCAGTGAAAGTAAAAGTAGCACGCTACCATCATAGAGAGCTGGGGCAGCAGAGCAGTGAAAGTAAAAGTAGCACGCTACCATCATACAGAGCTGGTACAGCAGAGCAGTGAAAGTAAACGTAGCATGCTACCATCATACAGAGCTGGTACAGCAGAGCAGTGAAAGTAAACGTAGCATGCTACCATCATACAGAGCTGGTACAGCAGAGCAGTGAAAGTAAACGTAGCATGCTACCATCATACAGAGCTGGTACAGCAGAGCAGTGAAAGTAAACGTAGCATGCTACCATCATACAGAGCTGGTACAGCAGAGCAGTGAAAGTAAACGTAGCATGCTACCATCATACAGAGCTGGTACAGCAGAGCAGTGAAAGTAAACGTAGCACGCTACCATCATACAGAGCTGGTACAGCAGAGCAGTGAAAGTAGAGGAAGAAGCAATGCTCGGCTTAGGCTTGGAAAGGACGTGTCAGACAGAAGCAAGATAAGCAGTTCATAAAATAATGTCATGTTCAATTGTTGACACTTCTCTCTTTTAGTTAAGCCTTTAAGTTAATAACTACCTGACAAATGTTGTGTGCCTGAACTACTAAAGGCGTCCTTAGACATCTAGAGCATCTGCCATACTGCAGGCGACAGGTGAACATGGTGGACGGCAACACAAAGCGGCATCAATGCAGAGAACTTGTTTCCAGTCTCAATAGTGCAAAGCAAACCGAGAAGGGGTAAAGTTAGGCTTTTGGTCTAAGATTACCTTTGTAAATACCGAAAAGTAGTAAAGTTAGACTTTTGGTCTAAGTTTACCTTTGTGAATACCGAAAAGTAATAAACTAATTCAAAAGTATAAGTTTACCTTTGTGAACCGAGCCCTCTGTTTGTGCATCGCTCTGATACTGTGGTGGTCATGTTCGCGCTTTGTAAAACACTATAAATAAATCAATACATAGTTTTTTGGCTGCCATGCCACCTCAGGTGAGAATGAGCCATATACAAATCAGCCTTCATCCAGCTGCAATTGGAATAGTCCAGCCCAAACTAACAAGATAAGCGCCGCTCAGAATGGGCGCATAAGCAACCCCAAACTGGTTCTTCCTATTCGGGCCTCTGCAGTCAGATGCACCTTAAGTCTTACGGCACAGTGAGCACAAGTCCCAAGTCTGGGTCTACCTGTTGCGCTTGGGACGTTGCATTAGAGAAAGCAAAAAAGTGATAGGTGGAATGCTTAAATTATTCTCAGCCAGTGGTAATTACTCTGGCTCCATTCCAGTCCACCATTTTGTGCCCAACTACCCACCTCAGACAGGACCCAATGATATGAAAATCAGCCTCGGCCCAGCTCCAGTTTAGCATCACTAAGTGACCCTTGTTATCAATCGATGAAGTTTGAGATGCGCTTGCTGAAATTCACAATCTCTGTAGGTTCTGCATAAATATCTCCAGAGCCCACAATAATGGTAATTATAATAACCTATGCCCAGTTGCATATATTGTGCATTACCCAGAACAAACAATGGCAGGGTCTTCTTTCCTTGATGAAAATTTAATAATTCTTTTGTGGGTTTTATTTTTAAAAAGTGCTGCACCGTATCAGTGGCTTCACATCAGAAACGAAATAAACCACAACACTATTACGATGGCTACTTTGACCCCTGCTGACTGCCCCTGTCTTCATAAAACAGCCTACTTCACAGCTCTTCCTTATGGGACTGAAACGTTCATACTTTGCGGTGGAAAAAGGGATTTGCAGTTTCTGGGGTAGAAGCGGTTACGGAAAGAAAGACATACAGAGGGGTTTACAAGTCGCTTTGTTGTGTGCGAAGGTCAGGCCAGAAGATCCAGGTCATGTAGCCCAGCCTAGAGAACCCGACAGGGAGGAGTCTAAAGCTGCCTCTTCCCAATAGCCATTGCGCGCGTGGCTGGGGCACAAGCTGCACTGCCTCGCAGTGGCGGGTTTTAGCTAGTACAGGCCCTTTTCTCTCAGCGGCCTCACCACTTGTCGGGGTTCACTCCTATAATCTCATGGACGCCAAGGAGACAAAAGTAGAAGATTGACTGAAGGTGTTACACAGGACATAGGGAACGTACTGTATGCCCAATAGCTATGTGTCAGCTACCAGCCATATATAATGTTCAAACTCGCGTTGGTAGTAGGGACAGGTTGCCACCTTCCAAAGGGAAACATACTAGCTATTTGTTGTTTTAAGAGTCTGCAAAGGCCTGGACATGATACTAAATAGGGCTTTAAACAAAATTGTATGTATTTATTTCTAAGAAGACTTTTCTGCCTTTGTTTACTTCAATTAATAGTCGGGGGTCATTAGTTAACACAGTTCTAGAATACATGTAAAGGTTCTTTGCATTTATATTTACTGTTTGAAGTATGTACAGATAAGGACTAAAAATACTGTATTTAGGTGATTTTACCCAAATGCTGGTGGAAAACTGGACAGGTGGCACCTCTAGTTGGTGTTCAGATTTTCCAACCTCAATGGATGCGTGGTGCTGCAAAAAAATAAACATTATAATCTTCTAGTCTCGACTCTGGATTACCATTATCTCCAGAGCCCCATGATTTTTATACATTTCCAAGGACATCTGCACCTTATACACTGTTTTCTCAGCCTATATTTACCAGTCAATAAACATAGACCATTGTTCTTTTGAGGAGAGTGATCTTGAGAAACATATTACTATATTTAAGTGGTGTTGTGTCCCGCCATATTCCCAAGATAGCTAGGTGAGATTGTAGCTCTAAATCCTCGTTAATTGCCTTCATGGCTAGGATTTTCTGCCATCCCTACAAAACTGTTCTATTTGCGGACATATCTCTAACGTGTGGACAACTAGACCTGCTTTGTGGCTGCCTCTAAGGCATCTATCATTCTCAGCTCTTCCATTTTCAGCAACATCTGTTATTGTTTATCGATGGCTATCGGTACAGTGTCTTGTAAATAAAAGAACACTGGATCTCTTTTTGTTCCCACTGTACACCGTAGTCCTGTGACGTAAGTGTTGAAGAGATGACTTGAAGGGATGCTTAGAATGTTGAGTTCTCGCTTACACGCAGTGGAATAAAGACGTGTAAAATTAATCTCTGTGTATGGCATGATTATTGGCAAGTGCCTAGGGTTGCAGGACGCTACAATCGGGTTTACTCTTGTACTCTAAAGGGCCATGTCATGCGTTTACTTCAGCATCTTTCTGGGAGACTAAGTGAATAGGAGTTAGATGTGATCGTTAGTGCCAGTTCCTGCACTTCTGCCTCTTACCTGCAGCCGCCCGTGGGCGCAAACGCAGCATTCATTCGGCAGCATGTGCCCCCCCCCCAACGCTCTTACGGCCACCACGGGCGGGCAAAGTCAGGGACCGCCACAGGCAGCAAAAGGTCTAGCTGCGCCAAGATGGAAATGCAACAATAATGCAGGGATGTACATATCATATGGAACAGGCTTGTTTAACGAGTAGCCTGAGACCAACTGGTAGCTCTCCAGGTAAATGTAAGTAGCTCTCCTGTCTGCAGCCCAGCCTACAAAAGTAGAAGATTTTTTTGGGGTTGAATTAATATATATACCCCAGAATTAGAAAGCAATTATTTGAGATGAAAATATATCTACTTCCAGCACTCATAAGCTGATGCTTGGAGAAAAATGGTTGGATTTCCATAATATATATTTGGAGCTGATAGTTCAGTCATAAATCATGAGATGCGGGGAGACCTATTTCTAATAGTATCACCTTGGTGCCAGGGGCACTGCAGCTATGGCTGTCGTTTATTAACCATGTGCAGGCTTTCCAGATTGATAAAGTATTTTTCAAACTACTGCCAACAGCCCTGTCTGATGCAAGGAGGTGATCAATGCGGTTACTCTTGCAGGGCGGTGGCCGCTAATGTAATCTTGTCCGACATGGACACTAACAATATGAGTAGCTCAGTATGAGTTTCCTTAAACACAAGTAACTCTCATTAGGTTGGAGACCCCTGATATGGGGCTCTGCAAGACTGCAGACCGCCTTGTGATTGATGTGATGGGCAGTCTCTCTAAGCATATACTGCTAAGTCTTTTAATATTAAGATACAGTGACTTAATTCACCGAGGACCCAAGATGAGGTTTGCCCGTCTTTCACTATTGGTGAAATGCTGGTAGCCCAGTGCTGGGAAGTTTCCCCTCCTCCAGCACTCCCTGCCTTCTAGCCGGCCCTCTTCATCCATTGGTCTGTTGTAGTCCATCTCTACTGTGAGCTAACTGCTTTTTCCGGAAGGTATACTTGAGAGCACAATTTGTGGATCAATATCAAACACACAACACAATCACTAGGGACCTAAGAAAGAAGTCTACTTACACTGCCCCGGCAGAGTTGATAACACTTGAACAAGCAGTGTACACCAAAGATGGAAACCTTGACATCAACATGTTAAGGAAATTCCAGAACCTAAGCAACATAGAAAGATAAGGCCTAAATGAACTACAGCAAGATTCCAGCATAACAATAAAACGTGCCGACAAGGGGGGTGGCCTTGTACTCCAATATACCATTGCATACAGAACAGAACGTCTCAGGCTTTTAGCAGATGACCAAAACTACATAGTACTAGATACAGACCCCATCCCTGTATTGAAGAGAGTGATTAGCTCTATGGTAGAGGAGCAGAATGTGAGGGGTGGATCAGAAAGCAAGAAGGGGACTACTTATGGAACACCAACCGGGTATTACCATATTTCTGCACCCTCCCCAAAATCCATACAAATTGCACCCCATGGCCCCCAATCAACCTCCCCTCATCCCCAGCAGACCATTCCTGCCAGGCATAGACTCAGTTTTGGAACCATTGTCACAGTTTTGTGATTTCTTTCTCAAACCTATACTGAAGAAAATAGAGTCTTACAACAGGGACAGAAAAGATATGTTGGTACATATAAAAGACTAAGAATTTGATGAACGACAGGATTTACTATTGAGCCTGGATGCTGAAAGCCATTCACCAGTCTTCAACAAGAAGATAACTTGAAGGTTATCAAGGAAGCAATTGAATATATTGAATGCACATACATGACTCCTACAGTTTTGTAATGGAATGCGCCTGTATAGCCCTGGCAAAACATTCTTCGAATTTGAAGGAAACCTCTTCCTACAAACACATTTCACATTGATGGCCGGTACTTTCGCCCCAAGAGTGGTAGGGCTGTATGTTTACAACCTAGAGAAGAAACACATTTAGCATGATGACAACGCATACAAACAACATACTTCCGCATGGAAACTATACATTGATGATATTCTTGTGGTATGGAGGGGGGGGATATACCGACTGCCCTATATTTCATCCCATAGCTAAACAAACAAGACAGAAATTTGAAATTCACCCATAACATCGGCAAAAGGTCGCTGACATTTCTCTATTTAGAAATATTTTCTAAGGGAAGTACGCTACAATATGACACCTACCATAAACCCACTGCTAAAAACAGTATACTCAGCTTTGACAGTTTCCACCCGCATGGGAGATCCTCCCTGATGGGCAATTACTTCATTTACGATGGAACTGCAGTCGTATCAACAACTCTAGAAAACAGGCTGAGAAAGTTTGCAGAAAAACTGAGAGCCTGTAGATATCCAGAACAGATCATCCAGAAAATGAAGTAGCAGGCTAGAAATCAAAACTGCAAGTCATTACTGGACACACCAGTGAGATTAAAAAAGGAACCTCCACCAGTATGCATGACGTCATACAGCATTGCCTAGAGACAGTACAAAGAAAACTGTTGTATTTCAAACACAGGAGCCAGACAATGGGACTACCATTTGTTTACACTTAAAAGAGCAAGAAGCATTAAAGACACCCTTGTACATACAAGACCTAAACAGACAACAAGGACAACCAACAGCATACATATGACCTTAAGCCTTCCGGGAGCAGTGGGAAACTATCCATGTGGTCACTGTAGTGTTGACCACCTAATGACACCAACAAAAGAACTAAATACAGGCCTACGTTTCCCCTGGAAACTGAGAAGATACACTAATTACAATACAAAACAGGTAATATACATGATTACCTGCCCGTGTGACCTAAAATACTTAGGGATGACAACCAGGAAGATTAGGACAAGGAAATGCGAACACAGAAGCAATATCCGATGCAAACGTAATACTACCAAAATGGGAGAACATTATTTTGCCAAAAGAAACTTTGTGAAAGACCTTAACTGGGTAGTTTTGGAACAAGTCATAGCGGAAAATAGAATTACATGAACTGACAGACCATCATCCATAATTACATGAACTGGCAGACCATTGTCAAAAATTACATGAACTGGCAGACCATCGTCTAGAATTACATGAACTGGCAGACCATCATCCATAATTACATGAACTGGCAGACCATTGTCAAGAATTACATGAACTGGCAGACCAACATCCAGAATTGCATGAACAGGCAGACCATCATTCAGAATTACATGAACTGGCAGACCAACGTCCAGAATTACATGAACTGGCAGACCAACGTGCAGAATTACATGAACTGGCTGACTATTGTCTAGAATTACATGACCTGACAAACCATCGTCCAGAATTACATGAACTGGCAGACCATTGTCTAGAATTACATGAACTGGCAGACCATTGTCTAGAATTACATGACTTGGCACACTATCATCTAGAATTACATGAACTGGCAGACTATCATCTAGAATTACATGAACTGGCAGACTATCATCTAGAATTACCTGCAAATCGTCTGCTGGGCAACTCGTCTCCACTCACCTGCGAGGATCTGTGGACCCTGGACTCTGCTGGCTGTTTCTGCTGCCCTGCTCCCTGAAGTGTTCCTGGTCTCCCGCCGCCGCATTTCCAACGTCCGCGGCCGCAGTGGGGAGACAGGACTACATGTCCCAGGAGGTTTAGCAGCGGGCACACACCACCTGATGTACAGCTGCGCGCCAGGAGGCGCTTAAATTACCGCCGCCGCTCCGGCAGAGCGGGTTTCTTTACCTGCAAATCGTCTGCTGGGCAACTCGTCTCCACTCACCTGCGAGGATCTGTGGACCCTGGACTCTGCTGGCTGTTTCTGCTGCCCTGCGCCCTGAAGTGTTCCTGGTCTCCCGCCGCCCCATTTCCAACGTCCGCGGCCGCAGTGGGGAGACAGGACTACATGTCCCAGGAGGTTTAGCGGGCACACACCACCTGATGTACAGCTGCGCGCCAGGAGGCGCTTAAATTACCGCCGCCGCTCCGGCAGAGCGGGTTTCTTTACCTGCAAATTGTCTGCTGGGCAACTCGTCTCCACTCACCTGCGAGGATCTGTGGACCCTGGACTCTGCTGGCTGTTTCTGCTGCCCTGCGCCCTGAAGTGTTCCTGGTCTCCCGCCGCCGCATTTCCAACGTCCGCGGCCGCAGTGGGGAGACAGGACTACATGTCCCAGGAGGTTTAGCGGGCACACACCACCTGATGTACAGCTGCGCGCCAGGAGGCGCTTAAATTACCGCCGCCGCTCCGGCAGAGCGGGTTTCTTTACCTGCAAATCGTCTGCTGGGCAACTCGTCTCCACTCACCTGCGAGGATCTGTGGACCCTGGACTCTGCTGGCTGTTTCTGCTGCCCTGCGCCCTGAAGTGTTCCTGGTCTCCCGCCGCCGCATTTCCAACGTCCGCGGCCGCAGTGGGGAGACAGGACTACATGTCCCAGGAGGTTTAGCGGGCACACACCACCTGATGTACAGCTGCGCGCCAGGAGGCGCTTAAATTACCGCCGCTGCCCCCGCGACGCGGGATCGCGCGCGGGTAGCGCCGGAAGAAGCCCGGGACAAGGGCGGGACCGTTTGTGACCGTTAGTGGCCGGAAGAGGCTGGGCTGGGCCATTCCTCTGAGCCCTACCCTGTTGTGCACCTACAGTACGAAAGGTCTGTCCAAGTACATGTATGTAGTGGCTATAGGAGTATTACCTGTTACTTGTGTTATTGCAAACTGTGATTGGGGAGTGGTAAATATTGCAGTGTAGTTTACTAGCTGTGTATACTCTTATGGTTGTTTAACAGGCTCATAATCCTGTGTAAAACGTTTATGGCTTGTACCCTCTATTAGAACTTGTAAAATGGGAAAGCGCATTACCCATAAAACCGCACTTGTTCACAACCAAAATGTTATTACACCACAGCTCCCTAGTCTAACTGCGATAGACCGTATGCTACAAAAAACGATTAGTGTGGTGGCAAATGCCATTGAAAGTACGGAACGTCGCTTGTCATTGCCTATGGGTTGTCTCCCTCCCCTCCCCAATCCCGATCTGTCATTATTTACTTCCAATTCTCAGGATTCTACCTTACTACCTTCCTTTGCATTGCTTCCAATGACTCGACAGGTTCCAGACACCGTAGATGTGTCTGTTTTGGAAAAAAATGTGTCCCCTAATTTTCCCCCTTTGCCCTCCCATCCAAGGCTATCTCAGTCGCCGATTATATTAGCATCCCCTCGAGGTGGCTCTCAATTAATTAGCAATTGTTCGAGGTCACTTAATTCGTCTGGGACTTCTGAGGATGCCCAAAGCATAAGCTCGCCTCATGTAATCACCCGAGGTCAGTCTGCTAGGCTTAGATCTGAGCTACCTCATAGGGCAAATTCCCTTGACCTAAGACCTAGTGGGGGTAGGGGAATTACAAGAAACAAAAAGCAGCAAAAATCCAAAAAGCGCAAGATAACTCTTGAAAACTCTGGTGCCAGCCATCCATCTGACACTTCTGTTATAATATCTGAAACTGGTGGCGCTACTTTAGGAGATTCAATCCCACATAGGTCTGAAGCATTGGCAGGAAGACCCCCGGTGCAATCTAATAATGAAATTACTAATACTGGTCCCATATTACTCCAGAGTGATACCTTAAACCGGAAACACCCTTTAAGCCGTGCCCAAGAGATCCCTTTAATTGATTGTATTGAACAAACTATGAAGTCTCTCTTACTCCCGGTTAATGAGAGGCTT
Source organism: Triturus cristatus (assembly GCF_964204655.1). Classification (NCBI taxonomy): domain Eukaryota; kingdom Metazoa; phylum Chordata; class Amphibia; order Caudata; family Salamandridae; genus Triturus; species Triturus cristatus. The sequence continues at coordinate 103,262,376 of NC_140583.1, read as the reverse complement.
AACATTTTATCAACTAGGTTGGATAGGCTTGAGCAAGATATCCTTGACAACTTTTTTTCTTTAAAATCACTTATTAAGTTGCATGTAAAAAATAGCTCTACTTCTATTGAACAGAAGCTGCAAGACCCATTGCCAACGCCCACTGTTGCCATTTTAGAAAATAATAACGTTACCACCGGGAATCTGTGCAGTGATAATTCTTCTGCATTAAGCTCGAAAAAAGGGAATAAAACGAGCAAAAGTTTAGCAACAAAAGCTAGTAAGGCGCCAAGAGCCGACCAAGCTTCCCAACCCAAGGCTACCTTTAACATCCCTAGTAATGGAGCTACTCCTGGAAGTAAGAGAGCTAGTCCTGCCACATCCCCACAAATTCTTGGTGATAAACCCACTCCTAAAAATACAACTGAAGTGAGGGCAAAATTGTCAAATGGTGTGGATAGGGGTGACAATGAACAGTCTAGTCCCCCCAATATTGACCTACCTTCAGCCAGCATGCCTTACGTGGTAGTATTGGTAGGAGTCCCTCAGCTACCATCTGGCAAAATAGAATCATACTCCGAATTGAAAAATAAAACCATCTATCACTTGAATAAAACTTGTCCTCTCCCTACACAGTTAGATGGGAAGGTTCTGTTTGTTAGAAGGGTTGGCTGGGTAGGCAATAGATGCAAGGAGGTCCCTGGTGACTGTATCATAGTTAATTTTCGTGATGCACATGCCGTGAAGTTCATTTGCAACCACCAAAACGAGCCCTCTAGTAGCACAATTAGAGTAGTTGGCTTAGATTTCTTTTATCTTTGTCAAGTTCCCCAAATTCAATGGCCAGCTCAGGGCAATAGACTTTGGGGTAGGCATATGAATGAGTACTACCCTTGTGCTTCTTCTAGCTATGGTTACAAGGGGGAATTTTTTGACCATAATTTAGGGTTTTGACGTAATCATTATTCCCCTTTGTATTTACAAACCAACCCCACTGATCCTTTCCCTTTGGTGTCTCCTCCAGCGGATCAAGGAAGCACCCTGGATTTGGAAACATCTTTCCAGTATACCTCCATTCCCATTCAAACCAAAGTAGTGGCTAATTCCCTTAGAGATCAATTGGATCTATCATTAAGCTGTATTCGTCCTATTGTGGAACCACTTAAAATCATTAGTTGGAATCTGGCTGGCATAAATAGGAAGTTGGGCTTGCCAGAATGGAATTCTCTGGTAGAAGACCATAAGATCTGTATGTTTCAGGAGACCTGGAGCCTGAAGCCCCTCCATAAAGTCCGGTATGTTACCTTCTTTTTGCCCGCAATACCCTCAAGAACAGGGAAGGGCCGCCCCTCGGGGGGACTCCTTATATGGGTAAGCATCACGCTTGGATGTAATATCACGCAAAGAAATACCAATTGCTCTGATATAATAAGAATTTTATTGAGAGGTCCCAATAGGGGGGGAGCCCTTGAAATATTTAATGTTTATGCCAGGGGTTCAAAAAATGGTTCTCTCTCCCCTACAGTATCCTTACTTGAAAACGAGCTTAGAGCCTGCAGTGATGGGGCTCAGGGCTTGGTTGCGGGAGATTTTAACTGCTCATACGAGCCCCTCGCGACCGAGGACATTTTGGACCTGGTGGAAGATGACCTAAAAAGAGGCATACCAGCATTAACTATTAAACCAATTAAAAAGTGGTCCCAAAGGGTGATACAGCTAAACGCATTGACTATGGAGTTTGGATTAAGAGCTGCAAATGGCCGCACTGTTTCAGACCCTATGGGTGCTGATACTTACAATAGGGTGAACTGCTCCTCACGGATCGACTATATCCTCCTTGATTTTTCACTTTGGAACTCGGTTCAGGATATGACGGTCCTACCCACTATTGAGAGTGATCATAACCCGCTGTCTCTAATCCTTAATGATCTGTGGCCTAGCAAAATAAATAGATTAACCCACAAGCCTGCCCCTAAAGTCCCTCTATCTAATTGTGGGCGGCGTTTAAAATGGAATAAAATAGCTCTAGATGAAATCAAACTCAATCTTATAGACCAAACTTTATTAACCTCTCAATTAGAGTTTGATGCTATCTCTCAAACTTCCTTTGCAACAGGTAGGGTAACACTAATTTTTGAAGAAACAATCAAAACTATAGGGGAAGTTTTTCTTGAACAAGTGCCTCGGGGTAAACCTGTAAGGAATCCACAGCCGAAGGGCACACATTATTGGTTTACACCTGCATGTAGGCAGGCAAAAACACCACTAATTAAAGCAATTAAGGGCAAAACACAATCCTTAATACAGTCTACTAGGAAGAACTATAAACGGGTGATAGCCAGTGCCAAAAAGGATTGGGAGGATGAGTATTGGCATACCTTGAAGGAGGCTAGCTCTGCCAAAGATGCTAGACGTTTTTGGGATACTATTAGAGCTAGGAATAGACCAGATAGTAACCATATTACATGTAGTATTACCAGTCAAGCATGGTTTACTCATTTCTCCCAATTGTATACCCGCTTACAAGGGTCTAGCATCGGAGCACCATTTGATTATTCTGTATTAGAGGACGATATGATTGAGCCTGATTTCACAATCAAAGAAGTCGAGGGTGCTATTAATACTATCTTGCCCCAAAAAGCGTCCGGCCGTGATGGTATTCCCGGCGACTTGCTTCGCTATGACATCTCAAAGTGGGGGAAGTTTATACACTCCCTGCTCGTTGCTATCCATAAAGGTGCGGCAATCCCCGAATCTTGGAAGGGAGCAGAGGTTGTCCCTATTTTTAAAAAGGGTTTAAGGGACGACCCCTCTAATTACCGCCCTATTAGTCTATTGGATACAACCCAGAAAGTTGTTGGGAAGGTCTTATTGGGGAGGATCCAACAATGGATTGAAGATAATGATATCCTCTCCAACTACCAAGCGGGGTTTAGAACAGGTACGGGCACAATAGAGCAAGTATTTAGATTAATGTTGATCTATTGGAAGGTTGTGGTTATAGGCAAAGGCAGTCTTTATCTCGCTTTTATTGACCTAAAGACTGCCTTTGACCTTGTGCCTAGGGAGATCCTATGGGGAGTCCTTCATAAAATGGGCCTCCCACGCTATATTCTCTCTATGTTGATGAGGCTCCATGAAGGTAATTTTGCCCAAATTAGATGGGGTACACAGGGCGAAAAAACGAACAAAATCCCGGTGGATAGAGGGGTCCGCCAGGGATGTGTTCTTGCTCCCATCCTTTTTTCCTTGTATGTTAACGGGGTGGTTGAGCATCTGCTAAAAGACCCTTCAGATGAACCATCCCTGGCGGGCGAGCGTGTCTCTACCCTCCTTTTTGCGGACGACACGCTTTTGTTATTCAAATCCCCAATGGGGCTTCAGAAGCTCCTTAACAATTTTCAGACCTTTTGTTTGGAGCGGGGATTGGTCATTAATACCGACAAAACCAAATATTTGGTGATGAATCCCCCCAAAAAACTTGCCCGACCCCCTGTCCTGAACTCAGTACCCTTAGGTAGGGAGAGGGTATTTGATTATTTGGGAATACGCATCTCACAAACAATGCAATGGACCCCCCATTTAACCAAAATGCTTCTAAACCATAAGAGGGTGACAGGGGCCCTACTAAAAGAACAACGTCTCTGCACAATCAGACCAATAGCCCCGGTTATAGACATTTATAAAGCAAGAGGAGTTAGTTCTGCTCTTTATGGAGCTGAACTATGGGGTACCCACAATATAGACGAACTCTCAAAGTCGGAAAAGAAATTTTGCAGATCATTGATGTTGCTCCCTCAGGGCACGCCAACTTTACCATTGATGTTTGATCTAGGCTGTCGCCCAATAGCTGATCTTGCAAAACTCCGGCCATTGCTTTTATGGGCCCGGCTGTGGCGAGTCCCAGAACTCACCAAATACGCCAAAGGGTTGTCCGAAATAATGGTATCACCGGGATGGCATAAGATAAAGTGGCTGAGAGATGTAAAAGCTTTACTTAGCGATCTTGGACTAATCGAAGCATGGGATGATAGATCCTCTCCCCCAAAGGCAACTCTAAAGATTTTATATTGGAACTGGGTTATGTCCCGAACATATGTTGACCAGTCATTGGGAAAACTTTCGGAGGACTTTTTGAAGTTCAAGGACCTACCCATTCGGGAACTCTATCTGGACATTATTGAGAAACCGTTTGATAGAGCTCTCTATTTCAAGTTTAGAGTTGGGACTCTCCCACTAAGAGCCTTCAGAGCACAATGGAAATCTCCGGCTCAGACAGCTGCCTTTTGCCCTTTTTGCACATCTAGCACTGAGACCCTAGCGCATTTTCTGTTCCAATGCCCGGAGTATGTAAAACCCAGACAAAAGTGGCTCAAAGCACTGTGTCGACTCTTAGGTACTAGGTCGCATATCGAGGCCTTGCGTATCTTAACGTCAGATTCACGTCCACTTTATGTCTGTGGTTTATCTAAATTTTTATCATGGGCCTGGTATTTACGTAGCAAAAGGCTTAAATCTAATGTTTAATTCTTTTTTATTGCCAATTTGTATTAATTGTTTTTAACCTGTGCAGAATGTATGTACTCTTTCGCTAAAAACCAATGAAATTTAGTGATTGTTGTAAATAATCTTTTTTTTAAAAACTTATTTATATCCAGCTTTTATGATATGTTTTTATCGAAATAAAGCCTTTTTGACTTGACTTGACTTGACTTGACATCAACTGGCAGACCATCATCTATAATTACATGAACTGGCAGATCATCATCTAAAATTACATCAACTGGCAGATCATCGTCTAGAATTACATGAACTAGCAGACTATCATCTAGAATTACATGAACTGGCAGACTATCATCTAGAATTACATGAACTGCCAGACCATCGTCTTGAATTACATGAACTGGCAGACCATTGTCTAGAATTACATGAAATGGTAGACCATTGTCCAGAATTACATGAACTGGGAGACCATTGTATAGAATTTCGTAAACTGGCAGACCATTGTGCGGAATTACATGAACTGGCTGACCACCGTCCCTTATACAGAATTACATGAACTGGCAGACCACCGTCCAGAAATACATGAACTGGCAGACCATTGTACAGAATGACATGAATTGGCAGACCACCGTCCAGAATTACATGAACTGGCAGACTATTGTGCAGAATTACATGAACTGGCATACCATCGCCTAGAACTATATTGAAACAGCAGGAAAGAAATTGAACTGAAACTATGTACGGGATTAACATACAGCGATATATAAATTAAGAGGGTCAGACAAAATACAATTGGTGAGACGAGAGATAAGGCCCCAAGATTGAGGAGAGGGGTAGATAGTAAGAATGCAGAGAGGAAAGAGTTGAGGGATGTAGAGATTCACAGAAAGAAAGATAGGATCAGAGGTAAGAGAGGATACAGTGTGTGTAGCAGAGATCAGGGTACAGCATAGATGATTTCAGGGCACAACTAATTCAGATAGTAGTTAATTAGAAAGGTCTTTGTTTCTTGTGGAAAGCTAGAGGTGTTTATGGCATCTTGTTTCTGCCAGAAGAGAGTTCCAGGAAGATGAGCTCATGCAACAAGGGATGTGAACAAGCAGAAAGAGTTTTCAGGATTTTGGATTCCATGCTCAGCATGTCTTAGCTTCTTAGATGTCCTGGGATATATTGATGGAACTTAGGTAGTCTGCTGTTTAAATGGCTTTGACAGTTAGCTAGGATAGTAAGAACCTCATTCTGACATCAGTGGGGAGCCAGTGCCGGACTCTTGGTACTTAGGTAACATGGACTTATTTTCAGGTGTGGCTGGCTGATGAGTGGATGAAGGCACAGAGAGAGGAGAGTGAAGACGTGGGAACTCTAATGATAGCAGCATTTCAAAATGAGTTCAGAAGATCCCCAGGGCATGGATAATACAGCAAAAGTCCATTGGTGGCAAAAAGAAAGGCCTTTTATTTTTTCGACGAGTAAGATCTATCTGGGTGCTTTCAGTGTGCAGTTGATCTACGAGATTATAGATAGAGAGTGATCGATCTAGATGCCTTGTGATTTTGCTACTGGTGATGGGAGGTCCTTCAAAGTCCCAGATTTTAGTTCATTTAGCTATCTCTGCTGAATTTACGGTCATGTTTTTTTGGTATAGGAGGATCAATTCAGTTTTTCTCAGGGTTGAGTCTGTGGGAATTCAATGATATCCAGTCTTGCACTTTCTCTAGGCAGATTTTCAGGGTGAAGACATCTTGAGCAAAGTTTGTTTCCCGATAGATCTATATGTCATCGGCATGCTGGTATCCAGGAAGGTTTTCAGGGTACAGACATCTTGTACACAGTTTGTTTCCCGATAGATCTGGGTGTCATCGGCATGCGGGTGGATCTTATCACCCATTCCCTACTTTAGTTCCATCAAAAGCCCCATATAAAGGACGAGGAGGACCAGTTTGTGAAGAGTGCCTTGAGGGACTCTGCAGGCGTTATTGGTAGACTTGAATATAGGTGGCTCGACTTCACTGAGGAAGAATTGTAGTTAAGAGCTGAATTGTGTTCGGTAAGATATGAGAAACGATATAAGGTCGAGTTTGATTATTTGGAATAGTTCTTTTAGTTTGTTTAGTGAGTTAACGGTTTTGGAGTGGACGCATAGGGCCTTTGAGATAATATATCATGTGCTCAGGTGTTTATGTGCAATTACAATATTAAGGGCCTGCTTATTTTTGTCCCTAACTTCATTTTATCAACTTCTGGACAGCAGAGGTTAAAATGTAAATCACGGAGGTCACATGCATTTGCGTGCAGCATACATGCAAACCACTGAACTATTTCCAGCATCAGCACTTGTGATCTGCAAGTTACCCAAATTTCTGTGGCATTACTACCATTGTATAAACCCACTGAGTTATCTTACTAGGGTTCAAACCAGTCATTATAGACAGCACTGTGTAAAATGTGTATTAACAGTTATGCTAATCTGGAAGACTATTGTGGCAACTTGCAATGCATGTAAAACCAAAGTGTGTGTGTGTGTGTGAGAGAGAGAGAGAGAGAGAGAGAGAGAGAGAGAGAGAGAGAGAGAGAGAGAGAGAGAGAGAGAGAGAGGTGAATGTGTGTGTGTGTGTGTGTGTGTGTGTGTGGAGAGAGGGGGAGAGGGTGTGAGTGTATGTGTGTGGAGAGAAAATGAGGAAAAGAGAAATAGTGAGTGAGAGAGTGTGTGTGTGAGAGAGAGAGAGAGAGAGAGAGAGAGAGAGAGAGAGAGAACATACCCACACATATACATCTATGTATTCAGTATGGTAAGGTTGCTACATAGGTTCAAGTCACTTTCACGTGGTCAGTGTTTAAAGTATGAATGTTGCTTTCACGCAGAGAAAGTGAATAGTGACATTTGTGAAAGGTTGTGCGTTGGTACTGTACAACAATTATATACAACATATATACACATCTAATTAGGGGATGATTAGATACTGAATCTCAATGTGCCTCAAAATAAGAGTACAGTGTGTACATCCTAACAGATCCTATTAGTCTACTAGTTTTCTTTATCAACGTTTCTACCCTATAGAGAGTAATTTGGCAGGGTCATCATCAGGGCAACAAGACAGCTTTGAAGTTTCCAACGTCTACCGAGTGCAACATAAAATTGGAGGTCTCCAATCGTTGGACAGTGTCTGATTCCAGCCCAAGGGGTGGTATCTGGCTACCTCTATTTATCAGTTACTATCATTATCTTGTTGTCCTGATGATGACCCTTCCGGATTACTCTCTACAGGGTGGAAACGTCGACAAAAGAAACAACAGTTTCTGGCTGGCTGAAAGACATGGCGGACTGGATTAATGCAGAAGGGTGTCATATGAATCTAACAAGGAGGGACAAGAGGCTAGGGGAGGACATGAGAGCATGGGCAGCGATGCTCACCGAATTGATGACACCACCGGATGAACTACCTCTATAGGCTATAGGGACATGGGCTCCAGCTGAGCCCATTGTATGGTATTGGAACGTGGCACATGAGGCCGGTGACTCCTGGGTGGGACTGGGTTTGCCTTTGATTTGCCTTTGGGAGCCCTTGTGCTGTTCTCACCTTGATACTGTATTGAATGGTGAAACTCACTCATTAGGGGACCTGAGCAGGGGGGAGGGAAGGGAGAGGGGTGAGAGTCGAATGATTAGCGAAATGTACGAACTAGGTGCGCTTGCACCATCAGCTACACTTTGTTGTATAATGCATGATGTTATTTTTCACTGAAATGCTAATAAAAATTATACTTAAAAAAAAGAAACTGTTGGACTTGTATATAATTTTTCTACAGCACCAACGCTCAACCTTTCACAAATGTCTCTATTCACTTTCACTGCTTTGTTTTGGGAGCACCTACAAGGTGATACAATGTCTTGAATCAAATGACTTTATCTGATTGCATCTGGATCATAATATTTAGTCTGGCAGGTTTAGCCTCACAACCTCACCCTAAGGGAACCACTCCCCTTTTTTGCATTTAGTAGCCCAGGTTCCCAGGATTAAAGGCTGTCCTATAATAGTTTGGTGTGGATGGAGAGTAAAGCTGCGCCTCATGAGGGCCACTGGTATGCCAGGGAGTTCTAAGGTTTTCTCGCGGTCACTCATCTTCAACACACCTGCTCTATGCAGTGGTGCGCCATCAAGTGGGAGTACTTGTCTGCCCCACCCCATTCTCCCCCAACCTACCCCACTCCAATCTATCCCACTCAATCTGCCCCACTCTAATCTACCCCAATCGCCCCCACTTGTTTCTACCCTATCTAACCTACCCCAATCTATCCCACCCAACATATCCCACTCCAGTCTATCCCCACCTTATCCCACTCCAGTCTACCACACTCAATCTACCCTATATCCCCCACTCCATTTTACCCCAACCTACCCACTCCACCTCACACCAATATACCTTACTCTACCCCACTTCAATCTGTCTCAATCTACCCTACTCTAATCTTCTCCATCTACTATACTCCAATCTACCCCACTTTAATGTACCCCAATCTAACCCACTCGAATCTACACCTCCTCAATTTACTCCAGTCCACCCCACGCCAGTCTACTCTTATCTACCCCACTCCAACTACTCCAGTCTACCCAAACTATACCAATCAAATGTACACCACTCCAATCTACCTAAATCTACCTCACCCTAATCTACTCAACTTTAATCTACCCCACCCCAATCTAGCCCACTCCAATCTACCCCACTTCAATGTACCCCAATCTGCCCCACCCAAATCAACTCCAAAATACCCCACCTACCCCAAGATACCCCACCCAACCTACCCCATTATACCCCACTCTAATCTACCCCACCCAATCTAACCCACTCCAGTCTACCCCAATCTACCCACTCCAAGCTATCCCAATCCAATCAACCTCAATATACCCCACCCCAATCTACCCCACCCCATCTATCCCAACCCAATCTATCCCACTCCAATCTAACCCAATCTACCACACCCATCCTACCCCAATCTCAATTTACCACACACCAATTTATTGACCCCAATCTACCAAAATGCGCCCCACTCCAAATTACCCCAATCCAATCAACCTCAATCTACCCCACCCCAATCTACCCCAATCTAACCCACTCCAATCTAACCCAATCTACCCAACCTCAATCTACTACAGACCAATGTATCCCACCCCAATCTACCAGAAATGTGCCCCAATGTGCCCCAATTTATACCACCCAATGTACCCATCGCAATCTACCTCAGTCTGCCAACCCAAATCAACTCCAAAATACCCCACCTACCCCAAGATACCCCACCCAACCTACCCCATTATACCCCACTCTAATCTACCCCACCCAATCTAACCCACTCCAGTCTACCCCAATCTACCCACTCCAAGCTATCCCAATCCAATCAACCTCAATCTACCCCACCCCAATCTAACCCACCCCATCTATCCCAACCCAATCTATCCCACTCCAATCTAACACAATCTACCACACCCATCCTACCCCAATCTCAATTTACCACACACCAATTTATTGACCCCAATCTACCAAAATGTGCCCCACTCCAAATTACCCCAATCCAATCAACCTCAATCTACCCCACCCCAATCTATCCCAATCTAACCCACTCCAATCTAACCCAATCTACCCAACCTCAATCTACTACAGACCAATGTATCCCACCCCAATCTACCAGAAATGTGCCCCAATTTATACCACCCAATGTACCCATCGCAATCTACCTCAGTCTGCCAACCCCAAACTATACCCTTCGAATCTGCCCACCCCTATCTACCAAATCCTAACCCACTCCAACCAACCCCACTCAATCTACCCCACTCCAATCTACCCCAATCTACCCACCCAACCTACCCTATTGTACCCCACTCCAATCTACAACACCCAATCTATCTCACTGCAGTCTACCCCAATCTACCCCACTCCAGTAGACCTCAAACTACCGCACTCAAATCTACCCCAATCTGCCCTACTCCAAACTACTCCATTCCAATCAACCTCAATCTACCCCACTTCAATTTACCGCACCCCACTCAACCCAACCCCAATCTATCCCACCCAACCTCTTCCAATCTACCCCACTCTAATTTACCCCAATCTACCTACTCCAATCTAGCCCACTCCAATGTACCCCAATCTACCCACCTCCATCTCCCCCACCCCAATCTACCACATTCTAGTCTGCCCCACCCCATTCTACCCCAACCTACCCCACTCCAATCTATCCCACTCAATCTTCCCCACTCCAATCTACCCCAATCTGCCCCACCTGTTTATACCCTATCCAACCTACCCCAATCTACCCCACCCAACCTACCCCACTACAGTATACACCACCCAATCTAACACATTTCAGTCTACCCCAATCTACCCCACTCCAGTAGACCTCAAACTACCACACTCCAATCTACCCCAATCTGCCCTACTCGAAACTAATCCAATCCAATCAACCTCAATCTACCCCACTCCAATCTCCCCCAATGTATCCCACCTCAATCTACCCAACCTCAATCTACCCCACTCCAATCAAACCCAATCTACCCCACCCATCCCACCCCAATCTACTCAACCCCAAACTACCACACACCAATGAACCCCACACCAATCTATCCCACACCAATCTATCCACCCCACTCTATCACAATCTGCCCCAATTTGACCCAATCTAAACCACCCAATGTACCCACCCCAATATACCTTAATATGCCTATCCCAATCTACCCCACCCCAATCTACCGCATCCTATCCCACTCCAACCTACCCCAGTCTACCCCACCTCCATCTACCCCACCCAATCATCCCCACCCCAATATACCACACTCCAGTCTGTCCCACCCGAATCTACCCCAACCTACCCCACTCCAATCTATCAATCTACCCCACCCCCATCTACCCCAATCTACCTAGTCCCAATTTGCCCCACCCCAATCTACCCCACTCCAGTCTACTTCCCTCTATCCCAATCAAATCTACCCCACCTCAATCTACCCCTCCCATCCTACTCCAATCTACCTAATTCCAATCTACCCAATGCCAATCTACCCCTTCGTAATCTACCACAATATGCCCCAATCTACAACACCCTAAATTATCCCACACCAATCTTCACACTGCAAACTACCCCAACCTACCCCACTCCAATATACCCCAATCCAGCTAATCGCCATCTACCTCAATCTACCCCACCCACCAACCCTACTCCAATCTACTAAACACCAATCTACCCAACCCAATCTACCCTATTACAGTCTACCCCATCTCTCCTACTCCAATCTACCCCACTCCAATTTACCCCAAACAACCTCACTACAATCTTCCCCACTACAATCTACCCCACCCCAATCTACCTCGCTCCAATCTACTCTACACCAATCTACCCCACCCAACCTACCTCAATCTACCACACTACAACTATCCGACTACCATTTACACCAACATACCCATTCCAATCCACCACACTCCAATCTACCCCACTCAACCCAAATCCAATCCAGCCGCGGCCTGTGCAGGTAAGTGCGGTGGGGCCGGGTTGGAGGCGGGGGGATTTTGACAGATGATGAGGGAAAAAGAGCCCTATCGCTCTTACCGGCACAGGTCGCAGCTGCTCCAATCTACTCCACAGCAGATGATGGATGGGGCGCTAAAATTTTTCAACCAGTCACATATCTAGGTTTAATCCATTGTTCTTTTGCTCACTTCGCCACCCCAGTTTCAGACCCAGCTTTATGCAAATCAGTCTTTTCCCTGTGCCTCATAGGAACAGTCCACCCAAAACTGCCAAGCCAGGTCCTCCCTGGACCGGAAACAAGCATCCTGGGACCGGTTTCAGAGTTTCTCCCCTCATCAGTCAGGCTAGCTTGAATCAGTGGCACAGTGAGCAAATGACCCACGTCTGGGCATACCCATGGCCATGTAGGGCGACCGCAGCAAACAAAACAACATGATGGGCTAGCATCTTGCTCTACCCCACAACAATACATCCCACTCCAATGTACCTCAGTCCACCCCACTCCTCTCATGTTTAGCCATGCTGAACAGTTGCCACACCGGTGTACAACATGGCTAAAACACATTACCAAAGCCAATAGCTCTCGCATAAGAAAGACATATTGGCTTTGCCAATGCTTGTTTTGCACAGGTACTGCTAGTATATCTTATCTATTCTACCTCCTTGACCTCTGTCATTCATATTAAGCTGTTTGAACCCTCCCACGCTGCTCGCAGAATAATTTATATAAATTCACAGAGGGGGCAGGGTTCTCTTTGTTTATAAATGTGAACAAAGAGACCAGGGTCGGCGCCCACAATGATAAATATCCAAAAACATGCGCAAACCGGGCCCACAAGAGATTCGCAGTCGCGTGCTACCGGTCTGGCGCAGCGCCTCGACGCCGCGTCAAAGAAAGAAAAAGCGCTATATACAGATTATTTACCCCCTCTCCCACATACAGCACTCCCCCCTCTGCGTCTGCGTCTGCCTCCACCCCCCCCCTCCCCCCTCCCCATGGATCAGATCCCGCCCGCCCTGGGGACCCCTGTCTACCATGATGTAGGGATAGTAGCGCCGCGTAGGACTCAGCACATGTGCGGCAGATATCAATTGAATGCACACTGGAGCCGTACAGTTCATGCTGAGGTCACAGCCAAGGGCCCCGCGGGTGCCTTGCAGGGACAAAGCGCGGGGCTGCAGAGACACGCTGCGGGCTGCTTTACCGCAAGGGAGCGGATTAGAACCGTGACCGAACCCATCATCTTTTACCCTGGTTGGGTCTCCATGGCAACGCTTCCTGTTTTATGCTCTCGTCCAGAAACAAAGTTTGTAACAAGAAGACGCAGGCAATAGTTTCCGCCCCCTTCGAAGTCGTTCTGCAGAAGAAGAAAAAACACAAAAGCGTGTTTCTGGAGAACAAAGGAAGGGTGGAGGCTGCAGGTTACACAGCGAAATAAGGAGACCCGAGAGGAATGTGCACCTGTAGACATGCGTATGTGATCTTAGGCAATCCAGTGTACCTCCGTGCACCAGGTCTAAAGTATCTGAATACATTAGGAGCGATTTGAAACGGGCCACACACTTTGTAAAACACTATAAACCCGGAGCGAAACATCGCATCGGATAAAGGCATGCAGTGTCTGAGGGAGCCCTCTTTCCCGAAGGAGCTCACGCAGAGGTACACGGAGAGTCAATGCGCTGTAACATAAAGCCCGGAACACAGCACAGAATTTCTTGAAAAGTTCAGAATCTGGATTTGTGGCAGGTGAGATGAGGCAGACAAAGGGTACTCTGAATGAAGAATCGGAAAGTTTCAGTTTGTCACCCGGAGTACTATTCTGCCTCAAAACAGCTCAGATTCGTGGGACACATCAGTTTAGATGTTATGCCCATTCATTTTATGGCCCCTCTCTAGAGATTGTCGATAATAATGTCGTTTGTTGGAAACTTACTGGTCGAAATAGCCGTATTCCTTTTAATAAAAAATACAATGTTTTGCTCAAATAAATTACTCTGCAACTAAGGAAGATATACGCATTCACCTCAAAATATGTATCAGTGTGTTCTCTCGGCGCTGCCAGGCCCAGAAAGTGCTTTGACACGTCTTCCAGCCTCGCTTAGCTCCATGTAAAATAAATAACATAAATCATTTACTTTACTCCTGTAGCAGCTAAAAACCGCAAAGTGTACATCGGTCTCTATAAAACACTAAAACAATCATTTGCAGCGCGCGAGTATGTCAAAGCAAACCTCCAAACAGATATACTGTCGATGCAGAACCAGATTACATGGGCTGTACTCCAGGCTCTGCCCTGTGTGATCCTGGGCAAATGGCTTTATCACTGTGGGCTTTAGCTCCCACGGCCGTAAAACAAGGGCGATAGCGCAAGCAGGTTGCAACACTAGTATTAAGCGCTTTCTATATCTCAGGTGCATTGCCCAGGTTACGTTACCTTTAGGGACGGAGCCGGTGCCCGGTAGCTGGAGGCAGGCGAGCAGCAGCAGGGTGACCCACACAGCCCGGTCCATGCTGCCAGCACAGGAGCGAGTCACGCACAGGTAGCGGCAAAGCCTTCCTCCCTCAATGCCAGGCTGAGTGGGGCTCAGGTTTCAGGCATCAGCCAGACCTCATCCCTGGGGCAGCGGTTCAGCCTGACTACATGCAAATGGCTTTAAAAAATCTTCAAACACTCAACTCCCAAGCCGTCGTTTAGGGTCGAGTTAACCCTTTGTAGCCATCAGTCGGAGCTGCGCAGAGGATGGGGGTTCCGGAAACACCTTCCACTGAACCCTAAACAATCATCCGCGAGGCGCCGAGAGGACGTGCCCTCGAGGCACCGCGCGCTGACTGTAAGCCGGGCTCTTTAAATGTGAAGTCTTACAGACCGCACATTCCAGGCAGGTGTCGTTGCAGGCAGCCGGTGGCTTCCGTGGGTGCACGCGTGTCCCTTCCAGCAGCGCGCGGCGCACGGACGAGGACGACACAAAAGAGACATCCAGCATTTCTGAAACTATGAGCAACATTCCTTCCACCCCGATCGCTGACCTGGCAAGAAATCTGGAAAAATGCGCTCCGCTGTCAGCGCACGTGTTTGTGGTCACGCGCATTCTCGGGCGGTGAACACGCCTTAGCTAATTGCGCGCTCGTTAATTCGCAGGACGGCAATCGGCTTGTCTCGTGCGCGAGGTGTGAGTGGAGTGCCAATGGCTTTCCGTCAGGAGTGTCTAAGAGGAACTCTGGTTATTGGGCTTGTAATGACTTTTCAACCTGCTCCCCTACACTCTGTTCCTATCCACTGCCAAGGTCACACGTCCCATGTGCTGTGAACTTTGTACACCATTTCTGCTCCAGATGTTTAGCAAATTAAAAAGAAATCAAACGAGACAACAGTTTTTCGAAGGCTGGCTAGATCCTGCTCTGTCTTTATACAAGTGAACCCCTTTAGTGATACTTTCTTGGCACTTGTGATCGAAATGTCAATCACGCTTAAATTGTTGCAAAACTGAGTGAGACAAGGTGATGGACACGTCATGTACAAGAGCAAGATAATGACCTCTTACGAAATTAAAAAAAAAACGACTCCATTGGGCAGTCTCAAAATCTATTAGGTGACCCCACATTTCGAAAATGGCACAGTTGCACCCCGGCATGCCTCACACATCTTGCTACAAACTTCTGTATCACCCTCATCCACACAAGGGCCAGCACCTGCATTACCGCTCGTGGGATGCACACACCTAGCGCCAAGTGAGGTAGTCATACATGGCATCACCTTCGCCCCTACCACCTCCACACTCATGCTAGAGTGGGGTAATCTAAGGCGAAAGCAGTACGCACAGGAGACATTCCATCATTGGCCATGGCACGACATCACATTGGTCCGCACCACGTGCAAGGGTTTGCTGAACTCATCATGCCTGTGTTGCCGGAAGGAAGAAAAAAAAACAACTTCTTTTGCAATATAGTATAAAGTTTAATAAAGCATGCGGAAGGTCAGACAGCTCCGTGGAACTGGAATCTGAGCTACAACTTACAATGGGCGGCCAGTTTATTTTATACACTATTGAGTGTAAATACGCCATAGATTTGCTTAGTCCATCAGGTATTTGCTTAGGCCATTATATAAAAAAGTATTACTTTTTGCAAAAACAAATCACGTGTTTATGAAATGCGATACATGTGCACGTGTTATTTTCATTACGCTTTTACACTCCCGCTTGTACTAGCTGTTGTCCTAGGGTTGTCTCTTTGAAGCCCAGCAATGCTCTACTCCCTACATGTCTGCTGCTCTGCAAGGTCTCATCTCCTACTATCCTATGCCTCTGTGCTACCTGATTGTTAGACTTGGCATCTTTTGGCGTGCTTCCCCTGAGTTTTTGCTTTCTGACCTCCCGGTTTTGACTCTGTTTTTGCTGGCGTAGTGTGTCTGCGCACTTTTCTCGCTGCTGATCAGTGGTAAAGTGCAAGTGCTCCTGTAGTAAATTGTGTTATGGATTGGTGTTAGTCCCTAGTAAAGTGCACTCAGTGTGCCAGGGCCTGTGACTCACATGCTACTAGTGGGCCTGCAGCACTGATTGTGCCACCCACACGAGTAGCTCTGAAAAGGTAACTCAGACCCGCCATTGCAGAGTCTGCGCGCAGTTGGTAACTGCCATGTTGACTTTGCCAGTGCACACACTTGCCAGTCCCTAACCTTCCCTAACATGTCAGTCACCCCTAAGGTAGGCCCAAGGTACCCTGTGGGCCGGGTGTAGTGTATGTGAAAGGTAGGACATGCCCTGGTGTGTGTGGCATGTCCTGGCTGAAGAGGGGTGAAACCCCGAAACCGGTCCTAGGATACTTGTTTCCAGTCCAGGGAGGACCTGGCTCAGCAGTTCGGGCTGGCCTGTTCCCATGAGGCACAGGGTCATATGATTTGCATATGGCTGGGTTCAAACTGGAATGGCATGGTGAGCAAAAGACGATGGTTTTAGGCCCAGATCTCTATACTGGGGTGAATGTATGACATTGTTCTGCATTTTGTCCATCAACTGTTGTTTTTGCATGTGTTGGCCTGCAGTGGCTGCTTCTGTCTTGGGCAGTGGAAGGACTGGGCTGAACTTTCTGCAATCTACTTTGTGAGTTTCTCCAAGGGTTTGAGGTAGAGCTTGCCCCCTGTTCAAGAAGTCTCAAGGAACAGCAAAGACTTCAAGCTCTTCTGCCCTCAGCACTGGGGACTGTGTGTTTTGTGCTGCAACAGAAGAATAAGCAACTCGACGACATCGATGACGACGCTGCCGACTCCGTGTCCTGAAGGCACAGCAGAGGGCATCGCCGCAACACTGCACCACGACCCTGGTCTCACCGATGACGCCTGCTGATGCCGCCACCGAGCTGCTGATCGCACCGCGACCTGTGAGACCTGCTCTCCGCACCACCTTGCTTCACGACAACGCCTTGGTATCCCCGATACCGCCACTCCACGCCGAAATTGACGCCTCTGCTTGCACCATGGTTCGAGGGCACCGCTCGGTAAAGTTACATGACGCACCGCCCTCTTCCCGCACTGCAGCCTTGGCCTACCGATGCCGGCACCATCGACTCCAATTCGTCAGCCGACGACAGCGCTTCAGCCACGACGAGCTGCCATAACCACGACGAGCACCGCCTTCACCTCACACCGCGACCCTGGTCTCACAGACCACGCCATCTGATGCCACCATCAAGTCGCAGCTCGCACCGCGACCTGATGGCACCGCACGCCGCACCTCTGCACTTCACACCTCAGCACCCAACGCCTGCCGACGCCAGCGCTCCTGACTTCAACAGAGGGGAGTTCGACCTGCAACGTGTGTGACTTCAAGGGCCCCGACGCCTCCTGCCCCATCCTACAGAACCGACACCTGCGGACGCCGTGCTTTCAGAAAGTCAACGAGTGGTCGCCGACACCCTGCTTCTCTAAAAGGTACTGTTTGCGGGTCTTCTCCACACTGTAGCTGGCCCGCGACGCCGCAGTCAGCCAGAACTGTTTGAATTTGTTTGCTTACGATGCCGTGATAGCCCCAGATGGCGCTATCGACATCAAGGAACTATTTGTCAAGCATATTTTAATAATTGAAGATTATTAATTACTGTATTGTGGATTTTTATCGTTTTTGGTCTTGTCTTAAATCGATGAAAATATTGGATACTTTTCTAAACTAGCGTGGTGTCCTTTTGTAGTGCTTACACTGTATTACTGTTGGTTATGTGCAAATGCTTTACACACTGCCTTTAAGATAAGCCTGACTGCTCGTGCCAAGCTACCAAGGGGGTGAGCAGTGGTTATTTTAGGGGTGTAACTCCCTTATCCTGACTAGAGTGGTGGTTTCTGCCCGATTTTGGCACATGCCCTAGCCGACCAAAAATCCCATTTCTCTAACACTGATCTTCATATTTTCTCAGAGACGTGATCTCGCAATGCAGGCCTGCAGCTTTCCATTTCTTCTATGTCTGATTATGTTTCTCTATTCTCCCGTAACTCATCTCTACTTCCCTCTCCCCAGTACCTGACTACATCTTGTGCTGCTTTTCTATGATACTATTGCAGATAGCTTAGGCCTGTATTTCTCTCTTCATACGTGCATCGTTGCACAACTTTCTGCTGATGCTTGCATTGACATGAGTGGGCCTTCTTCATTTTCTACATTGATTACAACACCCATGATTTGTTAAGGATGTTTGTAGCAAAATCACAAACATTAACTTTTCTGTAAACCGCAGGTTTTTCGTTAGGCTTAATAAAATGCCATAGTGCTCTACTTCACCTTGACATTCCTACGCACGATTTAATTTGTCTCATGCACAGCACAAAGTCTCTTTCTCTTCCTTCTCTTTAAGCAACTTGACAGTCATCCTTAACCGTAAAAGTTTAAAGGTAGTTTTACCCGTTACTCTATTGTGTGTTGTGCAGTGCACACAGGCGAGATATTAATGGATTAGTCTTTTAATTAGCCTTTTAAAGCCAATTGTATGTTCACTTTAATCATTGGGTTGGCACACTCATCTTTCCCATTATGTTGTGTGTGATACAGGGATGCCTTGCAATGGGAAATGCCATTAGCAGCAAAAAAGGGGATGGACTCTGGCAGTAGTAAATTGAGTTTGCTTGTCATTGACAATGTTTGGAGAAGACTTCCCTAGAGAACATCTCGATGAAGAATTCCAAGCTTTACCCAGCAGTGGGATGGTCTCGGACCATCATTTTAATTCATTTGCTATAGCAGTCGATCAGCCTAGCAGATAAAAAGGGATAACTGGATCATAGGTCCAATCAAATCCACACACACTCAATGCCATGATCTTTCAGGTAAGTTTATGGGAGCCAGAGGATTTTCCCTCATATTGCGTATTTTGCCCAAATACCTAACCCCATGGTACTTACACATATGCATGTCCACATGTCAATCAATTAAAGAAAGCAACAAAGTGATGGGTGGAATGTATGAATTAATTTCAACCACTGACAATCGCTCGGTCTGCATCCCAGTTCATCATTCTTTTGCCTTCCATGCCACCTCAGATAGGAATCAGCCATATGCAAACCAGTCTTGGTTCTTCCCCACTGGGGGACAGTCCAGCCTGAACTGACAGACCACATCCACTCTGAGCGGGAAAACAAGTACACCAATACCTATTTTAGCCTTTTCAGTATGGTGTAGCTCCGTCAAAGTGAGCACAGGACCCATGTCTTGGCACAACCGTCTCACCCTTTGGTCACGCTGAAGAAAGCAAAAACATTGATAGGTGGAATGCTTGAATCAATTTCAGTCACTGGTAATTAGTCAGTGCTCCAACCAGGACCATCATTCTATTGCCCACCTTGCCATCTAAGTCGGAAGCCAGCCATATGCAAATAAGTCTTGGTCCAGCTGCATTGGGGACACTCCAGCCAAATTACCAGGCCAGCTGCCCACTGAACAGGAACACATGCAACCCCAGACGGCTTATGGCCTATTTGGGCTTCTTCAGGTGAGTGTAGCTTGACTCCTAGCAGAGCAGGACCAAGACAAATTTGAATACGGCGAGGTATAATCTGATGTTGCATGGAAAGCAAACAATAAATGGAGTGGAATGCAGCCCCAAGTAATTACTAGTGGTTGAGATTAATTCAAATAAACCATCAATCACTTTTTTTTATTGTGACGCAGTAACTGCGACGGTTATGCCCAGATGTGGGTTTGGTGGTCTCTGTGAGATTAGAACCACACTGCCCCTGGCGAAGTGGCCCAAATAGACCAAAACTGGTGTTGCGTTGCTTGTGTTATGCTTCACAGAGGACCTGGCTTGTCAGTTTGGGTTCAGTGGCGTAACACAGACTTCTGCAGCACCCACGGTGTGGGGGGCCCAAGCTCCAGGGGGCCCACTCAGCACAATACTCTGGCTGGAGAGACCCTGATTGAGTCTGGATGGGGCCTCTGCACGCACCTTGAAGGGGAGCCCTCTCAAGTTTCATTATGCCAGTGTTTAGGATAGACTGTTCCTATTGGAGCAAGACCAAGGCTAATTTGCATATGGTGGGGTCTAATCTGAAGTGGCAGTGGACTATGATGTGGCCCCTAGTATTTACCAGTGGCTGAGTCTATTTTAAATATTCCATTCATCCCTTTTTAGTATTTCTCATTATGAAGCCCTAAATCTGATGGATGTGTCCAAACGGTGGTCCCGTGATCATTCTGCCACTGCAACCAAAACCTGACTGAAAAGGCCATGGCAGGTCTTGGGTTGCTTGGGTTCAAGTTCAGAGAGAACCTGCTTGGTAGTTCAGGCTGGACCATTCCTATTGGATAAGGACCACGGCTGATTTGTGTATTGCTGAGACCAATCCGAGGTGGCATCTTGAGCAAATAAATGAAGGACCGGGATGCGGCCCCAAGTAGTTACCAGTGGCTGAGATTAATTCATGCATTCCGTAATCACTTTTTTGTGTGTACCAGATCTAAATCCATAGCGGACCACCAATAATGCTTCCTAAGTCTTGTTCTTTGTACTGGTCAACATGACTCTCATGTGTTAGGTAATAAGGCAGATCTCAGTTTCACTGGTGCAACAAAGACATCATGCCTGACAAAGGCACTATCTTCTAATTTAGGGAGTTCATCCCTAATTTTTCAATAAGGGTGCAGATTAATCTCCAGACCAGTATTTCAGAACCTGTGGGTTGAAAGCTCATTTCTGGCGGGTCACAAGAGTCACAGCAATAAAATTCTGTGTTTAACTTGTCAAATTTACTGTGATTCAAAGAACGAGGTCAAATGGCTGTTTTATTTATTTAACATGGGGATTGCTGTTTACCTTTCTTTTCCTGAGTGCAAAGAGAAAGGAGTTTTAAAAGTAATATATATAGGATGCAGTTTTTTGCGAATGTATGAAGGAATCCCACATGCATTTAGCACTAATGCTTTCACAACGCTGGCATTAGAACATACGTGTTATTACGAGACGTTCCTTTAGCACGCAAATTGTTATAACAACTTGCCTGGGGGGTGCTGGATTTTGGATTAGTTAATTTACTATTCCAACTCCAGTCTGTGCAACAATAGGGAAGATGTGGTACTTAATATCCAACACCATATACCAATGTGCCCCCCCACAGCAAGTTGTTGTTACGACTTGCGTGCTAAACTAACGCATGGTAACAACGCGTTCGTTCTATTGCCGGTGCTGTGAAGGCACAGCGTGGTTCCGGCTTCGTTTTAAAGAATGTTTCCTGTTTTTTGCAATAAATAACAAAATGTAAATACCTGGAAATATAATGTTTGCATCCAGCAGTTAGGAAGGCAAAACTGCAGCACTTTTTTGAAATTCTGAATTGTGCTGGAAACAGATTTTAGTAGGCTCAAAACAAATTAAGGGGCATATCAACAACAACCGGCGATAATTATCTCTAAGCGCACTTAGCGCTAGGATAATTATCGCCGGCTAGCGTGGACTTTTTTTGCTGAGATAGCGTGCTATTAGCAACGCTTATCTCAATAGGGATAAAAATCCTTACGCTAACAGGCTAACGTGAGATTATCGCTGGAAACCCAGCGATAATCTCACGTTACCTTGTCGATAGGGACAGGCAAACTTAGCCATGATATCCTCCTTCCATAGGATATCATGGCTAAGTCAGAAAAATACCAGCCGTAAAAAAGCAGCGTTAACCGCGGTTAGCGCTGCTTTTTTTGTCTCTAACAGGGTTAGCGATATTCTTGATAATAGGAGAAATTTCGCTTAGCGACATTTCTCCTATTATTTTACTCTGGAACGCCCCCTTTGCATCTCATTAGAGATGCAAGGGGAAGCGTAGAGTAAAAGGGTGCTAACATGCAAATTTGCATGTTAGCACCCTTTTGTTGATAGGGTGCTAGTTTTATCTCTCCTTTTTTGGCTTTTAAAGCCAAAAAAGCAGAGATAAAGCCCTTATTGATAAGCCCCTAAGACACTTGTTTGATGATGCACAAATATTTACAGAAACCCGATTTCCACACATTATCCTTTGTGGTCTATATTGTTTTCTCAGTACAACTGTATGCTTGTGCACATTTAGAGGTAATTTCAATAGAAAATGTGATGGCTGTAAATGACAATGCGCTACCACACGATGCTTTAGTTACATTCGCAAATCACCTGCCTCATGTACACTAAAGGTAGATGGGTCATGAAAGGTTGTTGTTCTAAAAAGTGGGTTAAGATTCTAAAATGGAAGAAAACCACTGGTCTAGACACTTCTTTTACCAGCCCCTCAATATAAATTGCAACCCCTTGGGACGCTCAGAATCATACTGAAATACAGCCACGCATTGCCTGCGATTCACAACATGCTTTGTACTAGGTTCAGCCATTGAGTAGGCAACTGCAACATCCTTCTGTTCCTCAGCCCACTCATCGTCACAATTCACGGGATCACAGGGCATGTGTGACAGGAAGCCAGCAGTGACACTGCCGTAGTCTAGAATGCATTCCACGCAAAATCATACTATTGGAGCTTAGGTGCTAATCTTACTATGCGCGGACATACCTTGATAAGCCCTCCCTTTTTCCAATAATATGTACACCAATTAGTTATGGTCAGTGAGGGTGAGTGTACGAAATTGACAAATGTGTCAAGGGAGGTAAGTACCCACCTCAAGTAATAATCGTAATGCTTGTCAGGATGGACCCTCAAAGTAACTCAATTAACCTGATAGCTATGGCATAGAGCAGATAGGCTTAACTTAGGTGCAATGGGTAAAGTATTTATGCAGCACTAAAACAGTAATGAAGTCGAAATGCAAACAATGAAACTCAAACACCAAATTAGAAAAATCAAGCAATTTTACTACAATGACAATAAAATGACATCAATCCGATAGCAGAAACTAGAGATATACATTTTTTTAACTTTTCAATAGAAATAGCACCAAGAAGCACAAAGGGCCAATGATAGCCAATGACAGCAGCAGAACAGGATCTACGCACAATTTGAAGCTGCCTGCGATGGAGCAAGGGTCGTATGCACCGACCAGGCTTAATCCTCGTCAAAGATTTACCATCTGACTTAGTGCTTTAAATCCCAATTCACCACAGTAGCACACTTCTAAAGCCCCTCAAGGACCTCAAGGGTGGCAAGTAGAGTCTGCTATGCTCTTGAAGTCTCGGACAGCAGGTACAGTCCATTTCTGATCTTTCCACAGTCCCAGGAGTTTTCCAAAGTGGGTGCCTGAAAATGCTAAATGTGTGCCTGGCACAAACTAGTTGGTGGGGATGACCCCAGGGGATGAATTAATCAATAGAGGAAAGATTCCTGGAGCTAAACCTACTTAGTTTGTGTACTTTCAATATAGCGAAAGTCGTCGGGCACAATAAATGTGGGCTCTGAGGCATGGGAGTATGTGAATATAAGTGAAGTGTACTATGACAGTCCTAGTGTCTTCCCACATCTATGTCTAAAATCCAGTGTGAGGCAGGTCTTGTAACCACACGTTGGGTAGCACAAAGCTGAGTTTTTACAACCAGACAGTAAATTCACAAGAATTGTCTTGGCATTATGCTTCCCTCCTTTGAAGTATGCCCCAATTTTTATATGTAAACTCTCAGCAGACCTGTCAAACAGGTTTTGACACTATTGAGGGATTTGACACTGTGATGTCAACGAGAGGCCCTCTGTGATTGGGGGCCTGTCCGGCAGGGGGGGACAAAAGAAGGGTGCAAGTCTGGGTGTTAGTTACATCTGCTTGTTACAGGGTAGGCCTCTTTGAAGTTAATCAAGTTCCTGTAACCATGCCCACAGGCAGTCCTGTCGAAGGCACAACAACACCTCCCCACACCCCAGGCCTTTTTCCCTTGTCCTGGGAGGCAGGAAAAAAGTAATTTTCTAAAAGTACTTTTTCTTTACTAAATATACAAAATTCATTTTTACCATTACATTTGATTTTGGATAACTATTAAAAAGTACCCTTAAATTATTTTTCTAGCGGCTTCCAAATAGAAGTCATTATTATTAGATTTAAGAATGTGAATCTGTATTTTCCTATGGAACAGTCAGCCTTGTTATAGTGAAAATAGCTTTTGGGCTTTTTTGCCTGTAAGGACATGTGAAACAGTCAATTTTAAGCACCATCATGTAGCCCTAATCCAACTGAATCACTGGGCCACTTCCTGTTTGCCTGTAGGGCGTACAGGGGGGCCAGGAAAAGATGGTTAAGCCCAGTTTGCAGAGAATTGGGGAGAAGGCAGTGTTCAGTGGCCCATCGCATCCTGACAACGGACACTACATCTCTGATGGTAATCTGTGGGGTTGCAAAATTTTTGGGGAAAGCGTGGCAAAAACGAACCAAGCTTGTTCGATTGAGTACTAGGTAGATCTTTAAAATGTGTAATTGTGCCGTTTTATGAATTAGCACTTTATTAACCAGCATCCTTTGGCCCTGATCACATTTGCCCGGGCTTGTTGTCCTTTTTATTCTTAATCATGATTTTTAAGAAAACTCATTTTTAAATGTGCTTTTTTTTTTTCTTTAGTTTGCATTTGAATATTGTTTTTAGCAAATGTTATTCAATTTTATGATGTAATTGTATTTACTAAATTTAATTTGATATATGATGCATTGTATTTACTTTTATGATACCTTGTTATCGAATAAAGTATTACAACAACAATACATCTTTTACTTTTAAATATCATGCACTGTGCCTTATGAGCAATAAGGCCTACTTAGAGGTGATGTAAGAAAGGGGTAAAGAGCATTTTTGACCTATCAAAAGGGTTTATTTTGACAGATTGAATTGGCCATTTAAAAATGTACAGTCAGGCTACAATGAAAGCCCAGAATCGGGTTTGCTTGGTCACTGCACTGGGTGACACAGTGGGTGCCGGAATTAATCTAAATCAGGGCCAGTGTTCTCTGCCCTGAAGTCTGTACCTGGCTCTTATGGGAAATAGCAGCAAAGTTCTGTTTCTGGCCCTACCAATCCTCTGTACTGGTGCATACAGCTGTGCTGCAGTAAAAACGTGGACTCTCCTGTGCTTGTTGCAGAGCTGCAAGAAATGCAGTACTCATGAAAGCTAGAGTGGCACAAGTTACTTCAGACATCCATGGTGGAGAGTGTGGCATAACCTATCCTGCTCTGTACCAGGGAACCCCAGCCTGGCTTCAGAAGGGCAACAAGCCCAATCAAGCTACATTACAACATCACTGGGAGCATCCCAATCCCACCACAGAAAAGAAGCTTGTTGTGCACATCTCTACGAAGCCTTGACGTCCCTGTAGAGATTCTGCAACTCCAGCATACGCAGGGACAAAATGAATTCAGTGGAAATGGTGCAGAGGATATCTTTCTTTTTCAAAGTGTATTTCCAGTGAAAAACTACCAGGAGATGAGAGTGAGACAACCGGACAACGCAACTGACCATTGCTACCACCACACCAATCGTACCATTTCAGACCAGTCACATGTACAGTATTTCGCCCCTGGTCCCATATTGTATATATGCCACAGTACATCTCCACGGGGAACACAAATATGCCTTGCGGGAGACCCACACGCCTTGAAATAGGAGGCACTTGAGCAGCACCAGCACACTTGGCCTGCGAAAGCGGCAACATGGCTCCTTTTACAATGGAAAAGTGCAGGGCATGCAAAATAATCACAGCTGGCCTTGTAATGATGCTTAGAACCAGGAAACTCCAGATGAACACAAATGATTAAATACCACTGAAATGTCTTTCTGATGTCAGAGTAAGGTTGCAGACTGAATGTCCATCTCCGTCGTGCATCAGTTTCCCCTAGAGCATGAGGCAGCTGTGACGTGTAATCGGCCAACATGGCCATGGTCTCGACCTCAACAGAAATAGTTTCCAACCTCACCTACTGTTCATTGCTGCAGCCTGCCTAACAGGGTGGAGTGAAAAGCAGATTTTATTCCTTGCCTTAAGCATACCAGCCTCCTTCATAAGCAGTTATGGAACATCACAGCCAGGAATGATAGAAACCACCTCCTGTTCGACTTCATCTTAGGGTGGATAGAGTTTCTGTTGAATCAATACCTGTTTATGTTGAAGTTGAAGCAGACTTGCCAAGACCACTTAGTGCAAATGTTTCCAGAGACTGCCTGCCCAAGGAACACTGTTCCTGCTCAATGCCAGTGAAGTGACGTCTCATTCGCGAAACCACACAGATGACCAACTTCACGGCATTGAATCCATAACTCTGATATATTCAGTCATGGAGCAGGGACCCTTGAATCTCAGTCTCATAGTGGAGTCATCAAAAAGGTTCCTCCACTGGTCGTACAGACCTTTGATTGTCGACTTGAAGTGCAAGAAAGAACCTAGCATCAGGAACACATTTCAATGACAGTGAAACCAATGTGACTTCGAAAAAGCAACAGAGAGGATGGTGTCCAATCCATGAGGGTTTTATTAACACATTAGTCAAATTACAATTCAAATCAGTTAGCAAGATTAAGTAAATATATCATCAAAGCTTACATCATTAAAATGACCATGCAATCAGAATCTCTATATGATCAGGAAACAGATATACAATGCAATCATGTAAGAGAAACAGACCATCCAAAATCAGTGTTCCATGCAGAAGCTTCTCCATTCTAAATAAGGCATCGGAAGATGCAAGGGGATTTCTATGAGGAAGGTGTCAGCATCAGATGAACCACGTTTTAGATTTAAGGGAGAAGCAAAAGAGTTCAAGCTTCATGCTCAATGTTCAGGGAAGGGAAATCGGAAGAGTACAGAGCGAGTCTTCTCTCAGCAAAGTCAGGACAAGGTCTGCTAAAACTATATTAAGGAACAAAGAGTTCAAGCCTAAAATAATTTTCTGGAAGAATCTTCATATCAGTTTCCCACTAAACGAATCAATCCCAGTGTTCTCTGGGAGCTGGTAGACTATGTATTAACAAAGATAAAAGAAGACAATAGACAAATAGAAGAATGTGGCAAGATAATACAATATATCAAGAAGAAAGAACGTAAAACTGTCAAAAAAAAAAGTCCAGAAAAATATGTTGCAGAGATCAAAGAGGCTTTTTTACAACCCCCTTGTGCCGTTGGTCCGTCACTTTTTTTGACACACTGTCATCGCAACCTGCTGCCCCATATTTACAAGGACACGTAATGCCACCCTGCGTGTCTTTTTGTGTCCTTGTAAATCTGGCCCCTTTACATGCAACACTTTGTGTGAAAGGGGCGTTTTCCACGCATCACCCATGGCTTCTGTCGCATTTCCAGATTTACGAGAAATCGTAAACCTGGAAATGCATTAGAATGCTACGCCTCTTCATTTAAGGTTTATGGAGGCTCAACGAGGAGAAATGTTTTCATTTCTCCTTGTTTTTTAGGTCTCGCCTAGGCAGCGCGCATGCGCTGCCCTAGGAGAGGGCCTTTAGCAATCGGTCTGCGCTGCTGCTCGCTCCCGCAAGGGGGATGATGAGACCCTCCTTACGCACAGCTGATGTGGAAATCATGATGCGATTGCTTTTTTAGGCCCTGCAACCAATGCCATTATGTACATTTATGGGCGTGTTTTCCGGCAGTCATGGGAGTTCTTTTTGATTGTTTTGGGTGAGCGTGTGATTAAGTTTACAGAGGGATTTCTCATTGACAGCACTTTTACCCACTCGTGCTTCCACTGCTGTCTGACCTGCGTCTACTCTCTCCACAGCTCATTTGCCCGGCCGTGTTCGTGTTTATAAATAGATCTTAGTTCATTCTGCCGCCTGCCCCAGAAATTTCAGCCTATGAAGTTAGGAAAAGTGTATGCCTAACACACATCGTTTGTTAGTCTGTTGGATCGTTGGAATACGAAAGTTGATGCCTTCATATAAGTCACATAGGACTAATTGTGTAGATTTTGTTTTGTTATGCTATGAAGTTTAATGTATTTAGCGTCCCACTGATTATTTTATGTGGTACGTACCCATGGTTTTTTTTCCAATGTATGGGAATACTTGTTATTGATTTACGCCTTTATCTTTCTCATAGTGCACTTTCCCTCTTCCGTTCCTAATGTGATGCTGACCCCTGAAGCCCCAGCGGTGCGTTCTTGTCAAGACCCCCCGCCGCTTAGAAAGCTCCCTCTTACAGGACACCTCTCTCCACAGAGTGCAACGATCCAGTAGTGCATGTGCTCTCCGGATGGCACCAGGTTCCAAGCCCATGGCTGTAAACCGTATATTTTTTATAGCGCTTCTTATCCCATGAAGCCTGCTTCTAAGCGCCCCAACTGTGGACCACTAGACACAAGCAGTGCCAGATTTAAGGAAAGTTACTGTAGGCAGGATCAACCGAAGATAGAGTTTGCCAAGCAGGGGTGGTGTATGGGATCCGTCAAACTCTACTAATATCGCGCCTACACAGCTAGTGTACTGCTGTGAGCTAGTTGCCTCACAAACAACAGAACCGGTGACCAGTATGTTCCACCCTAACGTCAGCTGCATGAACCCACTGAGCTTTCTGGTATTTTAATCTGTGTCCTGCAGGAGTCACACAGACTTCTGCAGTAGGTGAACTGACCCACTGAGTTGTGTGACTGAGTTTAGAACCAGTGACATGAAGATTACACCCCTGATACTTACCCGGAGCATTACTCTTACAACCACGTGGTGCTCGTTGATCCTACCTTCTTAGTCTTTTCCTTGCATTATTTCCGCCCTGTTTCTCTGTGTTCCCTTTGCTCTGTATTCACTGTTTTCATTTATCTTAACCTTTTTATTTATTTCCGCCTTTATCTTTCTCATAGTGCCCTTCCCCCTTCCTCTTCTCTTCTGCCCCCTTTCCTATTTATTTATTCTTCCTCTTGAACTCTTTTAATCTCCTTCCCGTGTTCCTGCCATTACTGGCTCTTGTCAGTTTTTTTTTCTTTTCTCATCCTCTGTTCTTTTCTTGCTCTGTTCTTATTTATCTTAGCGTTCTGTCCTTCCTTCTTTCCCCCACTCTTTATTTTCCCTTATCGTGTTCAATGGTGATGACGGTGCTCTAAGTTGGAAACAAAGAGGAGGGCGGGCCTATAAAAGAGGAAAGAAGGGGGTAAAAGTGCACTGCTGGCTATGTTACTCACTTTTTGTGTAACGGACTTTGGTGACTTTCATGGCCTTGTGGCGCTAGTAAGGGCTGCCTCTTGCTATAGCTCCATAGTACCCTCTAAATCTGGCATCTGTTAATTCTCAGAAAAGGTGAAAAGAAAGCCCAGTTGGGTAACTGCAACTCACAGGCATTGAAAGTCAATGTGAGTGGTCGAGGAATTTCTCCTATAGTTTGTAGTGCCCTCACACATCCTTGCGGGTGTCATGCTTCATCATAGGGCGATGCTCCTCGTGGGGGTGGCGCTGCAGTCCCTCACGGGCCAAGCAAGAGGGCTCTTTAGCGGAGATCTTTTGAGGAGCCGCCGCAGTTGTGCATGGGGGTGTGTGGGCCTATAAAAGGAAGGTGAGTGAGTGTGTTAAAATTACTGGATGGTAAATACAGTAATACAGTAAATTAAAATAAGGTGGATCCTGGAGTACCTCTTTGGAAACAAATCTAGAGGGTAGGTGTATGATTAGCTGCTGCTCTCAGGATTGGTGCTGTGGTGTCAAAAATGTCAACTACGAAATGGGGTCAACATGTTTCATGCCTCTGCCCTAGAGGGAGAATGGAAAAAGTGTAAGTCACACAGATAATTTTTTGTACAAGAATTTCCTACATCAACAGAAGACAAAATATCATTGGAAATCTGTGGAGAATGCAGAGTCAGATCAGAAGGACTTGTGTGTTCTGCACTCACTGGAGCCTACATTGGTAATAAGGAAAACATACTATTTATTTTTGTAAATTAATGCATTACCCAGAAAGAAGCATTCTATTGAGACATTTGCACAAATATTCCTCGGCAATTACAGATCAGTTCTGAGGCAATCTCGCTTCTATTTCTAGATGTCAATAGATGGGCAGTTTTACCAGTTTATCCCAAAAATACAATGAATGAAACTGAAACATTCTATCTACATAGTTAAATGGCACTGGTGCAAAGATTTATTTTTCAATACCAACAACTTGTGGTAGCCCAAAAGTAAATCCTGGGGCTGTAAAATTGCCCCGGGGGCGCAATGGGTGGCTTCCCTAGTGGCATATTTGTGAGAGGCGTGCACCACTGAAGTGTCACTTTTTTGATGCTCCAGTGATGTAAGCCTCTCAGTTGTATCTATGAGGTGATGCAAAGACACCCTGTGTGACTTTGCATGGCCTAATAGATGTGTAGTAAGTCAAAGCAGCGCAAGTCGTGCTTTGCCTCACTCTGCGCCAAGAACGCGCTTCATGGGCATTGCTGTGGGTGTACCCACCCAACACTCATGGATTTTGACGCTGCCCCAGATTTACTGAATCACACAAACCTGGGGCAGCGCCAAAATCTTACTCTTCCCCAGGAAAGCGTCACAAGGAGAAATAGTTTTATTTCCCCTTGTTTTCTCCTCATTCCATGTGTGCTGACTACTGCAGCACACCAAGAAAGAGCAAAACGCCTCTTGGGATTGTTTTTGTGCAGGAAGGTGCCCCACAAAAATAATCCTTCCTGTGACGGAGGCACCCTTGCAACATGCTGCAAGGGTGCGTACATTGGCGCTGCAAATTGTGAGCCAGTGCAAGGGGTAAAGACAGGAAGGCACCCTATTTTATAAATATGGTGCATGGATGCCCTTTCACATTGGCGTAGCGCAGCGTCGCATGAAGACTTGCGGCAGTGCCCTACGTCTATTCCTCATAAATGAGGCCTTCAATATAATACGGTGCACTCCCCTTGTTTGTGCAGGGCGCACCTTTTGAAAGGTGCGCCCATCTCAAACAAGGAGAGCGTGCCGTATTCTGTAATATGGCCCCAGTTGTCTCTGGCACTCACTAGTTTAGAAAACTGCAATATATGTTATGGCATAAAAGGATAATGAGCAGGATAGTTCAATTGGTACAGGTTATTATTTATGAAAGGCAGCATTCTCCCCTTGATATTACAATAGTAAAATCTCCAAAGCTGTATCACGTTCCTTGGAAGGCATCTCTTCCCACAAGGAGCCAAGTGGTTTCATCCACCCTTCCACTCTTCACCACAGCGGACTTGGGTCACACCACAAAGATCCGGAAATTAGCTTAAAGAGGAGTTCTCAAGGCAAATTGATTGCTAATTCCTCCTACAATTTCCTGCAAGCTCAGTTATAGCCTTGACCAGAGTTGCTTCCCACAAGCAATGTAGCCCAATTTAACTCTTGCCTTCATTATTACTGGGAGTTATGCGTCATGTAACATTCATTGTTGGTTAATGTATTTTTACTTTCTATGCCAGGCCTTCGTGAAAGTAACAATGACAGTTCTAATACAGCGATTTTATAGTCCTCTAAAACGAAACTCATGTGCTACCTTTACACTAGACCCGCTGTCTACTGGAAGGTGACGCCATCACCCCTAGTCCAGATGGGACGTTTCGCAGCTCAGTATTCATCGCGTGTCTCAGTGCCTTCTTCAGGTCCACAGTCTTGCAAACACAATCAGTCATTTACAGACTCCAGTTTGTTTAAATGAGCTAAATGTTTCTTGGAGAACCACCTTTTTTTCTTTATTGTATTACAAGAATTTTGTGTATGTGTGTTAATAAAAAAAAATCGTTATCGCAATTGTATCTTTTTGTCAGACATGATCAATATTATGCGGGTTTCCACTACTCGAGTTCATATGGAAACCTTTAGTTCATAATAATTCAAGCTTGTAAACAATTGATTACTTACAGCAGGCATTGTTTGCCCTAATGTCACTTATTGAGACCTTTCTTTAAAGGACACACTCCTTACAAGAGGAAAACTCATTCCCCTCAAAGAGAGCAGCAGGGACTTTCTACTCATGCTCCATGCTTCACTTGCAACTTCATTCTTGCAACTACATTTAAAATACATTGGCACACAACTGGACTGAGCAAGAAAACAGAGAACGTGTGAAAGGATATACCTGAATCAGCGCCATGCCCATCCGGTCAATTTATGTTTGCTGATGACACCAGACCGCACATGGTCAACGACCTTCCCCTTTCTTTCCAAATGCAATGCACAACAAGAGATTTAATTATAGGTCGGTCTCAATCCAATATAGATAGAACCTGTACAGAGAATATTGTCGAAAGATCTGCAAACTTGCTATATGAATAATCTGAGTTCGTCCACTGAATTCAACATGGGTTTCTTCTGTGACATTATTGTGTTGGGAGAATCTTGTTTCTGAAGTCGAGATTTCAAAAGAATTGATGTTATGTCCTTAAATCGTCAATCCGGTCACGTTACTTTTGCAAGTTATTGATGGACGAGCAGGCATTCGTGTGGTCAGCAGCGGCATCCCATCCACCCGAATGTTGATGACACTCACCCTTAGCCAGAAGTGTCCACAGCGACTGACTTCCTGATTGCATCCAATGCTGATGTCCTACAGGTTAATGAAACACAAACCATGCTCATCTAAGTTGCCAGTGGTGTACAATAGCCCCACAGTGCGGGAGGGCCACCAACCTGCAGGGAGTCCCTTCTGGTATTGTGCACGGGCGGGCCCGAGTGCTCCTGACTGGGTTTGGAGCTTTGGGGGGCTCCTCTATGCACTTTGCAGGGGGAACCCTAGAAGTATTGTTAAACCACTGTAAGTTGCTTTTGAACTCCCTATTCCTTTCCCACAAGCCCCTGCAAGAATGATCCCCTCACCACTCCCGGGAACATCATCTCACAATGAGATATACTCCTGCAACATCCCTCACCTTCACACTCAACCCATCCTTCAGTTTCAAAACATTGAGAGAGACAAACTGCTGCCTGATCTCTATATTAACTCCGATCACTGAAGATTACGTGACCCACCCTTGCGGCAGGTTGAGGTCCAGTGTTCTAATGACTAACAATCATCTCCAGGCTCAGCTACTCCAAAACAATTCTTTCAGGTCTTCCTTCCTTCGCATCCTTTGGTCCACCCTTCCTTCAGTGTCCCACCAACCAACATTCAGGACATTTAGGTTTGCATGAGTATTCAAAACTATAGGGAATATATTTAATAGTGAACATACTTAAGACCAAAGTGAGCAGTGAAGGGACACTAATCAAAAAGAAGCTATTAGTATTTGGTCCATGTTCCACGGAAGGGAAAAATTAATGAAGAGAAAGTAAAATTGGTGCACGCTGACCAATCATGAGCCAGCAAATAAAAGTGATAATGTTGTCAACGAATGGTAAGCCAAAGACAGACTCAAATCCTGTTTTAGTTAACAAAATGTCTCACAAGAGACAATGCATGCACTGTCTCAGGCAGAACCTAATAAATATTAGGGGGCAGATTTACAAGGAAGTGACGCATCTGCATAGATGGTTCAGTTTCCTGGCGCCAGCGCTAAATGTTCTTGCACCACCATGGATGTGCTGTATTTATAATACAGTGATCCATGGTGCAAGGATTGACAGATGCGTCAGAAATTCTGACGTATCCGTAGGCCCAAAAGTGACGCATTGCTGGAGTTGCTCATGAAAGTGACGCAACTCCAGCAATGCGGCACAGCAGATAGGTGAGTCCCATTCAAAAAGCCCTGCGTCATTTCTTACGTCTGGTCTGAGCAGGCGTGGGAATTTTGACGCAGTGAAGGTGTAGAGTGATGCAGTGTAATGTAAATTTGACTGCGTCAGTTCTACACGGCTTTTTGCATGTGTTCGTCCACCTTGCATATATTATACTTGACGCAGGTATAATGTGACACAGGGGTTTGCAACGTGACGCAGCTCCCTAGATGCGTCATGTTGTAAATTGGCCGCATTGTTTGCGCCGCTGTTGCGTAAAAAAAAAGTGATGCAATGGTGGCGCAAGTAGTTGTAAGGGGCTTGTAAATCTGCCCCTGGGTGCTTAGTATGTGTCGTACTGTAACCCACAGACTCGCTGCAGAACCCGGCTTCTAAGGACTGCAAGGGGGCAATGTTGTGAGGAGACTTTTAGGGGCATATTATCAAGAAACACAAGGTAAAATTATCGCCGCTTTAGCGGCAGGAAACTGCTGCTAAAGCGGCTATAATGGGCTTGATAATATGCCCTTGAAAATTCCAATAGAAGCCCATGTTCCTGTGTGAACCTGGGCTTCTATTGGAATTCTCAAGGGCATATTATCAAGCCCATTTTCGCCGCTTTAGCGGCAGTTTCCTGCTGCTAAAGCGGCGATAATTTAAACGCGTTTCTTGATAATATGCCCTCTAGTCTCTCTCTTTGTAGGGTACTCTCGACTTTATGAAAGTAGAGTGGAAGAAGAATGAAATAAGTGCAGAGACCCAAAGCTCAGGCGCCCGCTGCCAAATGCCAGAATGATCGAACATCATGTCTGCCTAGTCTACACTCTTCCTGGTGCAGTGGTGCTTAAACAATTTTCAGAGTCATCAATGTTACATCAGTGTCATCACTGTGGCAATGTGACGTCACTGAATTCACAGAGGTGGTGAAAAATCCAAGAATTACACACAGAAAAATTATAGGAAGTAAACCTAGGTGGGGGGAGGGGAGATATTTCTAGTGGAGAATTCTGGAGCACATTGTTACAAAAATAAGACTAAGACATTGGGTGATATGGTTCTGCCATTTACAAGAGCAGATTTTACATTCTAATAGGTTTTTGAAATGGTCAGTAAATTGTCATTCGACATGCAACTTTGCTGGTAAACACATACAGCACACAAACAATAGCGTGCGGAAATCAGATTTCTGTGCATATTTAAGTGGGGTTATTTTGACGCTATTAAAATCTTTGTTTCCATCACTCTTCAGACTGACAAAAAAAATAATATGCCTCACTGGTATTTCCTTGCTGCTGATATATCTTGAAATATTTTTAGTTCCTTTTTTTTACATTTAATACTTTGTTCGATTTATAAAATAAATCATACAAACGACATCAAGGAAAGATGAGGAGTTACTAAATTTGCAAATTAAAACAAGCAAATATAAAAAAGGGAGTCAACTTGTATAATTACCTCAAAAAACACTTTGCTGAAAATACCCCCTATCATGCTGTAGTATAAACCCACATGAGAAACATTGTTACGCTGTAAAATACTTAATGTGATGATAAAATGTGTAAATATAAAAAAAGCAGACCTAGGCTGATAGAAATCCAATGATAAAAACAGAGGTTTTAAAAACTTGTGCTGAAGAGATTTATAAAAGCGCCATATCAAAAGAATGTGCAAAGTGTTGCATTTGGAAATAAGGTCACAGGTACATGAGGGTGGATCAGAATGCTTATACCGAGGGCCTCATTTATGAAAAGTGACGCATCACTGCGTGAAAACAGTGATGCGTCACTTTTCACTGCGCCCTCCCTGCGACTCCAATGATGCGTCATATTTACAGTATGACGCATCATGTCGCAAGGAGTCACAGATACGTCAGTATTTCTGACGTATCAGTAGGCGCAAAAGTGACGCATTGCTGGAGTGTGTCACGAAAGTGACGCAACTCCAGCAATGTGTCCTTTCACATGGGGCAAGCCCCATGTGAAAGGGCCTGCGTCAGTCTTACGCCTGCTGTGAGGCAGGCGGAAGATAGTGACGCATTTGCACCCTAGAAGTGGCGCAGTATAATCTTGTAGATTTCACTGCGTTACTTCTACGATGCTTACTTACGTGGGAACGCCCACCCTGCATACATTATACCTGACGCAGGTATAATGTAGCGCAGGGGTTTACAAAGTGATGCATCTACCTAGATGCGTCACTTTGTAAATATGGTGCAACAAGGTCCAGTTTTTACACCGCTGATGCGTCACAAAAAGTGACGCACCGGCGGCGCAAAAGTGACGCAAGGACTCATAAATGAGCCCCCAAGTTCCTACAGAGTACAGCTGCTGATGAAACAGTCTAAAGGTAGTCAAAACAGGATGCTTTTGAATAGACATTTCAAAGAGAAGCTATGGCTCTATCCCGGCAACTGTTTTAACCATAGCAAATTTCCAAAATAAAGGCTTAACTAGAGCTGGGGCTTCCCACCCCACTGCCCTTTTTTTGTAAAAAACAAAACAAAACTCTTTCCATCAAACAACATCTTGTTTTGGGATACCTTGAGTTTTAGGTGTAGCCCTGGTCTCCCCAAGACTCTGAGATTCCCTTTAAAGTATACCACCAGTGGAATGCAAGACATATTCTGCAGCGTCATGCAGTCTACGATAACTAATCCATTCAGCCTTAGAGCATCCTTTAACCAGACAGCACACCTTAACAAAAGGGGTCGCGACTGAATAAAGTCTATAATGTATATCAGACTTAACTCTTCATGTTCAATTTCGGATGGGGTATATTGTCCATCCCCCAAGAGACTCCTAAAATATATATTCTCAGCCACCCCAAAAGGGTCTAGGTTTGCAGAATCCCAAATCTCACTACCAAATGTAGAAATAGGGATGCATTTACCTCTATCAACATCCACCATAGTTTTGAGTGGCTTTTGACCCAGATGGGTGGAATAAGAAAATATTTTTAGTTAATTTACAAGTATTTAAATATTGTTATGGGCCTTAATACATTTGACAACCTGCAACCTTTACTTTCATACCTCCTCTACCCCAGCTGGATTGTCACTTGGTGCTCATTACAAAATGTCTTCATTTTGAAATCAGGGAAAGGAAACAGTAAACATAAATCTACATTTAATTAAGCCGCTGTTTGTTGGAAAATATTGCCTGAAACTTGAGGTCTGCAGTGAATTAACAGCAAATGAGCAAGTTAAAAACACAGAGGCATATTTAGAAGGTGCTAGCGCCTCCACCGCATCATTTTTATGATGCAGCAGCGGCGCCATCAGGGCTCCACACTGCTCCATATTTACAAACTGATGCGTCAGTTTGCAGGCCCCGCGTCACATTATACCTTTGCCAGGTGTATTGTAGGCGTTCCCACGTTAAAAGCCACGTAGAACTAATGCAATGAAATTTACAACTTTTTACTGCGTCACTCTACGACTTGACTGCGTCAAAAGCCCTAAACCTTCTCATACCAGGCAAAAGGATTGACACCGCGCTTTTAACATGAGACTGGCCTCCGTTAGACTGATGCAACTCCAGCAATGCATCAGAACACAATCATCTCCTGCAATGTGTCACTTTAGCGCCAAAAGATGCATCAGAATTTCTGGCACATCCGTGAATCCTTGTGCCATCTAGCACTGTATTGTAAATACAGTGTATCCATGGGATTGTTCGAGCATTTGTGTCAGGAGCAAGAAATCTAATGAATGGGTGCCGATGCGTCAGTTCTTGTAAATATGCTCCACCATTTTGTGGCCTCTTTATTGCTCATTCCACTTTTGAACTCTTGCGCGGTTATCTTGGCGGTGCTGCAGTGCCGCCCCTACATCCAGTGTCTCACCCCTCAGGCCTCCTTCCACCATCCTACAGTTCTGGCATCTGAATTTCGCTCTTGTGGGTTCATTTTCTTTCTTGCTGTCTCTTTTTTCCCTGGTTTTCTACTTCCCGTCCTCCTTATTCTCCCCTTTTCTGTATTTCTCTTTTGCTTTCAGTTAAAGTTTCATTTTGAAAATCAGTCACGCTCCCTAGAATGAGTGCCAATACCGGCACCCACAATCACTGGTACAAATTAAGCACTGTACACCTCACTTCCCTTCACAGCGTTCAACATCCCCTATAAGAGGAACAATCTGTCTGCCATCACAGTCTGCGGCGGAGACTGTGATGCCAATTCATGACGTCATTAGTTTACAGTGTCGAATAGCACCCTGGGAATTCATCGCCGGCATCAAACGATGTTTCTGGAAATCATTCCCCATTTGAAGTATGTTTGTGACTATACTATACAGGACGCTGCAACACAACTACTTTGAGATATTAACACAAAATACATCACTGCTCTCTGTTTGTGTATCTGTGTATGTCTGTATGTGCTTTGTCTACGTGTACATGTGAGTTTTATCCATACTCAGGGCCTGTGTGCTTGCTCGTCTACACGTAGGGCTTGTCTGTTTGCTGGCATGTGTATATGGGTGTCTTTATGTGTGCAGGTATGTGTGTGGAAGTGTTCATGTTGCGTGATTCTGGGCAGTATGAAGCATAGCCTCTTGGCTTTGCCAATGCTTGTTTGTCTTACTGACCTCCTTCCAGTGCACCCCTACACTCCTCTTTCTCTCCCAACGCCGTGTTATACCTTTAACAACCTCGGGGTTGTGCTCTGTGATGACTTAATGATTCCTCGTTGGTGGACGTTCGCAGACCACTCCAGGTTTGCCCAAATGTGTGACACTATGTGGCTGTGTTGAGCCCAACACTTCACCCCAAATCTTCTTACAGCTTTTTCTATCGAGCGTCTTCTGTAAGGTCTCTTTTTGGGGCATCAACCATGTGCAACGCCTTCATGTGTTGTGATTTTAAAGTGTACAGAGTTGCCATGCCAATGTCTGGTCCAACCGCATTTTAATTAAACTTTACACAGGCTCATTTAAACATAGGCAGCACTTTTGCCAGCGGGTGAATCTCGCAAAGTTGTTTATTTTTAAACTGAAATGAATAACAAATGTTTTTTTCAAATGTTCACTTCATTATTGTAGCTTCCGCATGTTTTTGCTTCTGTTCTAAATTATACTGAACTACATTAAACTGCCCCCCGGCCCCCTTTAAAGCCTGGAGTTGCTATGAGGCCAGCTGCATCTGTGGAGGAGTTTACAGGGTGAATTGTAACATCGATCCTGTTTACACTGCTCTTTTTAGGTCTCGCCTAGCTATTGCGTTTACGCAATCGCTATGCGAGACTCTAGTAAGGGGCATCCCAAAAGTGGATTGCATGGCGAGCGCGCGCACAATCACATGCATCGTGCCGCCATGCAATCCGTTTGGGGAAGGGCTTCAGCCCACTGGCGCCCTCGGCATCATACTTCAAAGGATCCGCTCACCCGCCTGGAATGCGCTTCCCCGCCCCGCCAAGTGCGCGTGCCACGCTCCGCGGCGTCTCGCTTGTGTTTTTTAAAGCAGCCTGGCAGCCGAACTTTATCATTAGCATTCGCTTGTTTTTTAAGAGCACTGGGCTTTTCACATGCTCTACTGTCTACTTGTTTTTTTGTGCTGCGCTTTTTAAAACACTACTTTTTGTGCCTTTGCTGCTGATCTTGCTAGTTCTCGGATTAGCTGGTCACCTGGCAAACGATCCAGATATCCGAGCGCACATATAAAAGGATTTACAGCCAGCAGTAAGTGTTGCGGGAACTTTGGAGATGTCAGGCTGCAGTGGACGGATCCCAGATACTGCGATGCAGCACAGAAATGTGCTAAATTTCAAACATGGCCACAGGTCTATTAATTAACAGCATCACCTGACTATGGATGAAGTTTGTGTGGTACGTTTACTATGTTTAGGGCACTGCTCACACGGCTTGTGTTAGTCACGGCCACGGCAGCCCTTGACTGGACTGCGGAATCCCTGCTCATGGCGGGCAGCGATCACTGCCCTGCTGGAAGCAGCACATCCCCGGGCCTATGTAAGGAAAAGCCGACGCAGCAAAGAGAGCCACAACACTCCTCTCTCCCGTAACCATTAGAGCATTTGTGCGGCTCTTTTAGTCACCAACAGACTGTTGTGCAGAGGCTAATTAATGCAAGCTTCTCTCGTCAATCCCGCTTCTTGTTATGCATACAGCCCTAGATTATTTTTGTTCCACACATCTTAAACCACAACCTTTAAAGTAAAAATAAATATTATTAAAAAAAGTGTTAAACAAATAAAGTAGCTGAGTTGAAGTAATGTTTAGGGCCCACGTAATAGCCTAAATTAGCTCAGTGATCTTTAAATCACACTTCAGTTGAGTTGGCCTCCACCTGCGTTCAACAGTTTTGATTCAAATGATCTCGGGAGCAGTGCGTTTTAAACCATAAAGTGAGTTGTAAGCAGCAGAGGGCTTTTAAACTAAAACCAAACATAGGTGCCAAGCTTTCAATTTAATTATGCCTGACAATTCTGTATATGCAATTTTAGATCATAAGCATGCTTGCAAAAACTGTTGAAATTTGTTTAAAAAAATAAGACAATTTTGCATACAGCCAAAAGACAGATGTTACCGAGATGGACTGAGAACATGCGACCTGTCTGGCAGGCTGCTTGCAAACTATCAAGGAATCATTTTATCACAGCCTGCCCTCCCCGTTTGTCACACTCCACTAAAATATCCCACACATATAGAAAGCAGGGTACGCTGCTGGGCGCCAGTAATTCTCACATAACCATATAATGTCAGCCATTAAATACTTCTAAGAGGTCAAAGGGCAGAGCACAAGATTGATGCAGAAAGCAATTCTGATGAACTCTTGTGGCACTGACCTTGTAAGACAGCTGCTGGGATTTCAAACACTGTCACTGTAAGTTATAGACATGAACAAGAGCATGCCGCAGGGAAGCTTCCATTGCAGTGTGTCCTCTAAACACAAGGCAATCCCATTAGCAGGGACACCTACTGAATTATGCATTTATTATGGGTGAAAAAATAAATTCCGCGGTGGAAGCCACCAGTTGAGTAAACTAGCATTTGCAATGCAACAGGTCTCACATTTACACAAGTTTGAGCTATTGGCATTGTAAATGGCAATGCCTTTTATTTAGGTTTTGGTATTTGAAACAAAAGTAAAACGCATTGTCATTTACAATGTAAATAGCCTCAAATATATTAAAATATACACATGCAGAGGGCTTTGTGCCAGCCCTTGCTCTTAATTAGAGGACTTTCTTGTCTAATTCGCATTGGATTGTTTTTCAATGGCTGTTCTCTGCATTCTTAGTTTGTCTTGTCTCTGGAGCATTCCATTTCTGCCATGTTTTGATCTGATTACTTATGACCTTCCACTGCTTACATGCAGGGAAATACTTTTTTCTTTAAACACTCCAATGTGAGTGCATGTGTTTTTTTGCTCTCGCCACCACTTCACTGTGTGTTCTTTGCACTCGCCCACAAACTCTGTGCTCTCTGTACTAGTTTTATTCCAAGTCCACTTGCTTCCCTCATCCCTCGCCGCCCATCTCTGTTTTTTAAACGCCCCTTACCCCAATCCGTTGCAGACATGCTCTTTACTGTTTATGCCACCAGCGTAGCTCCTCCACAGTTTCCATTTTTTAATTTAATTAAATTAACTTTTTGGCCAAGCATTTGCAATGAAATAGGTCTCGAATTTGACTGATTTTGCACTTTTGGTATTGTAAATTACAATGCTTTTTATTTTAAAAAAACCTGCAATAATAAAAGGCATTGTCATTTACAATACCAATAGGTCAAACCTTTGAAAATGCGAGAACTATTGCATTGCAAATGCTTGTTGTAAGTAGTTGCCTCTTAATCCTTCGGTGTGACTTACTCCTGAAGTTTCAGGAGTAAGACATGCTTCCTTCCTCATGGACCAGACTCTCAAAGCTTGTTCCCCTAAATAAACACAGCCACCAATCACCTGGAAATGAATCAGTCAGCCATAGCTAAGTCTGGAGTAAGGCACTACTGCTCGCATAAAATATTTACGGATGAGGCCTCGAAATTCAGGAGTAATTCACAGTGCAGTTGTGTAACACTGGCCCCTTCAGCCAATTTTTCAAAGACTCCCCTCAACCCTTTAGGGGGAATCGATTCAGCTCATGGTCCAAAAATATCTGTGAGATATGGGAGACTCAGTAGCCCCTCATCACATTGTGAGGGGGGCCACCATCAGTTTACGTTATTCCACTGATTCACACCTAAGTCTGCAGCAGCATACCCCTACAGGACCACAAGATTAATAAATCATGAACAGTGGTGGCCGGTAAGTTTGACAGGGAGCCGGGTGGGTAGGACACACATGCACACTCACACACACACCCATGCATTCTCAAACGTGCACAGACAAACACCTACACAACAGTCACTTACGACACATACACATACGCACCAAACACTGAGAAACATAAAACGTACCTGTCCTGCAGCTCCGGGAGAGGAAAGCCTCAGATGTCCCAGGAGTGTTGGGACTGCTACCTTCTCCTATTGGCCTTAGGTTAGCCAGTGATGGGAGGC
The DNA here is from genome assembly GCF_964204655.1 of Triturus cristatus. Classification (NCBI taxonomy): domain Eukaryota; kingdom Metazoa; phylum Chordata; class Amphibia; order Caudata; family Salamandridae; genus Triturus; species Triturus cristatus. Next base: position 103,219,850 of record NC_140583.1, on the reverse strand, counting down.
AGAAGTCCCTCACTCGTCAAAAAGTGGGATGCGGTCAGTGAGACTGCTGACCTCCCCCCACTCTGTCACAAGGTGTCACTGATTGACACTCTGTCCTGGGCAATTCAGGGCTTAAAACTGAAGCGCCCAGATCCGAGGCAATCAGAGACACTCCCCCTCATCACAAAGCGGAGGGCCTCGAGGCTCTTTTGCCAGGCGGGGGAGGTGACGCCCACAGGGCTGTAAAATCCTCAGCCTGGTAAAGTTGCGCTCAGGCAGTCAGGAGCATGCGCAAGTAGGGCATGTCTATCTCCTGGCTGCCTGGCTTCAGCAAGAAGAGTTTTTGTCAGACACTCTTCTTGCTGGGAACTATGTGGGAGTGTGGGCCTATCGTCCATATGGACAGGCCGCCGCTTTTCATGAACAATCTCATAGCGAAGATTTGTGGAGACACCAGTTGCAAAACACTCCAGAACGCCATACAGACGTAAACTGTAATCAGGGGCATACCTACCAGTGCTGGAACAATTTTCAGAGTGGCGGTGCTGGCGTCAATGTTACATCACTGAGGTCATAGGGATTGTGGAAAATCCAACCATCACACAAAGAACAAGTGAAACAACTTAGCCATGCACATTCAGCAAGAGAATGGTTAGGGTGTGGCATGCAGCCAGTGGGACATTTGGGAGCACTCTGTTTAAATATATTTCTAAAGCATGGTGTGGTAGTGCACCTTCATTTGCAGACAAACACATTTTCCATTGAAATAGCCACAAAATTGGCACTGCCGTGGAATTTTGCTGCTAAAAGTATGTAGCGCACTCAAACTATAATATAGAAAAAGCGGTTCTCAGCAAATATTTACCACATGCACATCACCAAATCATGCATCTTGATTTTTTTATAATCCTATTAGAACTTTGCATCATACTTTAGAATTTTAAAAATGTGCTTTATTTGTGCTTTCCTAATTGTTGATAGATTGCACAGGTATTTTAAAGGCATTTCAATGTTGTGTGTTAGGAAAAATCTGACATCCTTTCCTTTCTCACTCCCTGTACCCCAACAGGATTGTCAAATAGTTAAGTTTATAAAATCCTCTCACTTTGCAGTCAGAGAAAGAAAACTAAACACCAATCTCCATGTTAAAGTGATAAACAGCAATGTGTCAGAAGACAAAGACCAGCATCTGGCCTGTGTCTTTTAATTCACAGCAATGGTGACAAGATAAAGGCTTCTTTATTGCTCATTCATCCTCTGAATTCCGGCATGGTTATTTTGGGGGAGCTGCAGCACTCCTGCGTCCAGTGCCTATGGGCATAACGCAAGCCCCTGCGGCGCAAGGTGTGTCCCAACCCCTGAAGGGGTCCCAGGGTCACACTGGGACAGGATATAGGCCCAGACACCAAAATAATAGTTGCCCCCAATAATGAATTAAACAGCTAAAAAAAGAGGCCCGTGTTTATAAATTGAGGCAGTTAGGAACGTGTAAAGACATGCTGTAGAGGTGTTGGGAGAGAGTATGGATTTGAACTTGCGGCAGGTAATGGAACTCAACAGTAAAGACCTGCCCGGCAGACCACAAAACAGGTCTGACAACAGCAGCAACACAGATCCACACACAGGCCTGTCAGGCCAGTCCTTCGGCCACTTCCATATTACTCCATGGGCCAGTCCCACTAGGAGGAAGGGGTGGCTAAAGGGGGCCTAACCCCGACAAATGTATATCAGTGAGATATGGGAGTCTCAGGTGCCCCCGTCACGTTCTGTATGGGCTCCATGAGGGGAGGGGGGGCATTATTTTGAGTTGGCTACTGTCGCAAGCTTGCGCCTTTTCCATGTTATTTGGTCACAACTCGAAATGCAGAGCATCTGGGAATGTAATAACACTCAGAAATATGAAATATGAACAGAAGCGGGAAGTAATGACTGTCTGGGGACCAGCAAATAAAGCAGTAAGCCCCATAACAGAGACACGTTCAGATATTTATAGAGTGGGGCTTGACGCCCGCGCGTCCCTGCGGCCCGTCGTCTGCCCCTCCTGCACATATTTTCACGTGCTTTCTACATCACGTTCCGTGCGATTCCGCGGAATTACAGCATCTTCTGACCTCAGGACCCCTGGCGTGCCCCCAACAATGTTTTTATGCTGCGAGGGCGAGCCCACGAGCGCCTCAAGGAATGTTTTCGGGTAGACGCACTTTAGGCTGGAGGGGAGGCCGCACGCCTCCGTTGTTTTGCCGGAAAACAAAGCAACTTGTGACTTAGAATGTTTGTTGTTTTGCTCCGTTGTCATGGCGCCCGGTTTTGTTTCCATGTTTCAAGTCGGGTTTTTTATTCCAGTCATTACAACACCGACGCATATTCCAGATCTAGGAATCCAGCTGCTCTCTGCCAGGAGGAAAAGCAGTTGTGTTGGAGCCACACATCCTGGCTCTGTAACACTCCTAGGATGTGCCCCCTCCCTCCCCCCCAGGAAATTCCCTACCCACTGCCGCCAATATTTCTGTTTGGTCATGTGTGGCATTTCCATGTTTTCGTATCATATGTGATAAACGCTGCAACAAGAGTGTCAGCGAGGGTTAGAAGTTGGCAGGCAGAGAGCGGTGCCCGCTGCTGCGGGCACAAAGGGACCCTTTGGGCAGCCTGGGTGGGCCCGTGGCCGCTTCCATTGCGGTTACCATAGTGTGTCCAATGCCCACTCTGGGTTTAGGGACGTTTGGCAGCTAGATTAAAGGGAAGCCAGGAGTGAAAGGCGCAGAGAGAGCTGGAACAGGGTATCCTCGCACAGACCTCCCTTATGGGATGTGGACACACAACTTCACACATACACACAACATTTACCAAACCCAAGCCTCACCTCTTAACCGTATAGCCGTAACCAGCCAGCGAACTCACACAAGCGCAACTCGTAGTTATAACTACGCTGCCTCCCATGACTTTCTCTAAAATCATATCTAGTGACTCTAAAGTGACAATCTCACACATTGTTCCAACTGAAAGTACAGTGGCCAGCGAAGATGTTTTAAAACAAATGCTTCATGTGTTTGCACTCCACCCCTGCCTTCCTGCCCAATACACCCTTAAACACAAAAACACACACACGTGCACACACATTGAGACACACACACACACCACATGCACCTCACACACAGACACACATGCACCACAGACGCACACACCACAAACACACACCACACACACACGTCTACCATTAGTTTTAGTAGCTCCGTGTAACAAGTATGAATGAGGGTGGCTTCCTGTGCATAACTCTGTAGGCTGAGGCACTGGAGCGAGGGGAGGCGTGCTCTGGTTACGGTACTTCACCTCATCAGGGATGGAGACCACAGCCCACCCCCCGCCCCTCGTATCACTAGCCCCCTGATACCTATGTATTACCCATAGCAAAGAAAAAACGTCTGTCACGGTGTGCAGTATAGCTACCAAGGACCCCCTTATAACTAGTGACACTTTCATCTATTTGGCAAACAGAATGTCGCCCTGTGGGGGTTGTCGCTGTGCATTTGGCACAGTCAGGTTATGGTTAAAACACTCACATGCAAAATGATGTAGGCCAAGCAGCCAGGGCTGGCCTAGGGGTCACTCTTGCCCTGATTCCTGTTTCTTTGCTCCACGCCAGCCAGACTGAGACCTGCACATCGAGGAGGGCGGGACTGCGAGGACCAGCTTCCCCAGCGCTTGGAGCACCATCGGCGCAGCTGGGTCCTCTTCCCAGCCACTCCCCTTGACCAGCGTAACTCAGCAGCAACTCGCGGCCCCCGCTTCGCGGGAGCCGCTCGTGGGTATAAATTCCTGCTGGCACTTGGTTCTTGTGTGCCCTGATTCCTGTTTCTTTGCTCCACGCCAGCCAGACTGAGACCTGCACATTGAGGAGGGCGGGACTGCCAGGACCAGCTTCCCCAGCGCCTGGAGCACCATCGGCGCAGCTGGGTCCTCTTCCCAGCCACTCCCCTTGACCAGTGTAACTCAGCAGCGACTCGCGGCCCCCGCTTCGCGGGAGCCGCTCGTGGGTATAAATTCCTGCTGGCACTTGGTTCTTGTGTGCCCTGATTCCTGTTTCTTTGCTCCACGCCAGCCAGACTGAGACCTGCACATCGAGGAGGGCGGGACTGCGAGGACCAGCTTCCCCAGCGCCTGGAGCACCATCGGCGCAGCTGGGTCCTCTTCCCAGCCACTCCCCTTAGTTACTCCGCCCTACGTATACCGCAACAACATTCGCGCTAGCGGAACGCGCGCGGAACGAGGAGCGGAACGAAGACCGGGCAAAGAGCGGGCCGTTTGAGGCCGTTAGAGGACGGGAGTGGTCGGGCCAGGGCCACCCCCCCTGGAACTTTGCCGGCCCTAGAGGGATATTACCGGTCCTACCTTACAGAGATGTCGACAAGAGAAACAAGGAGCAAAAGTGCCACGGCTCTTGCGACCACATCAAAGGGAACATTGGATAACTATTTTGTGAAAGCCGGGTCACTGTTAATTGAGGACATCACGCTCCTTGAGAGGCGAATATCCCAAGAGCTGGACTGGGTGCGGAGATCGTCTATGGGCCCCTTGGCACAGGCAAAGTCTCCTGTGGTGAGCTCAAAACTCATTGCGTTGGACACAGGGGTGGATGTCATCAATGATCTCTCTGGGTCATTGAATATATCAAACTGTATTTCTCAGGCAAGTAGTAAGGACCACAGTGATTCCGTAGATTTTAGCATGTTAACTCTTCCCCCAGCCCAACCCCACCCTATATCTACTATGAATCCCACGCCAGACCCTGATACTATCAACTCTTCAGGCCCCAAACCGAATAAGCGAAAGGGAACTAGAGAAGGAGCTATCCCGAAAAAAAGTGGAGGGCTTAAGGGTAGGCGAAAGCCAAACACTTTAATTCCACCCACGAACACGTTACCAAAAAGCTCCCGTTCAAACACTAGGGAAAAACCGCAAACAGGTAGAGCTGAGGCTATGTGTTCTAATTCAGCAAGGGAGACAAGAAACCAATCTGAATTAAATCTACTTGAACATACTGAGGAGGATGTTACCCTTGCGGATATAGGTGTCCTTATAAGAAACCTCCTAAGTCCACTGGAAGAAAGGCTAATGAAAATGGAAGCCAGGCTAGTGGTCATAGAAAAATCAACAGTCCAACTAGCCGATAGTTTGAAAATATCCAATAAAGGTGGAATAAAGGTTCCCGACAGGGCAACAAAAAGGGGATCCCCCCAACCTATAAATCGGGCTAAAAGTGCCTCACATATAGTGCAGCAGGCAACATCCATCTCGTCTGCAAGTACTAACATTGACTTGATGGTAGATGCTCCAAATAAACATGCAAATCAGCTCAATCACACACCTTCCCCCCCAATTAGGGTATCTCAAAATGGGGAAAGCAATTCTGCTCCTACCAATTCATTTAATATGCGAAACCAACGATGGAGGGTGCGAGTGAGAGGTCAAATCCTGGACCAATACACCTCCCCCCAGAGGTAGCCCCATATACTGTTGTGCTGGTAGGGGTATCAGAATTGAACGCTACCTCCAAAGAATCCACTATCTCCCTCAAGAATAAGGTGATAAATTGGCTATGTACATATGGACCGCTTCCGGAAGGTATAGTGAGCCCTGTTCTCATGGTACGAAGGGTCCCGTGGTTGGGTAATCTAACTAAATCCATAAACGGTGACTGTGTTACAGCCAATTTTAAAGACCAAAGGGCCGTCCTGCATATATGTGGATGGCCCATTGAGGAAGAGGGGACCACTATCCAATCCCTACCCCTCTCCTTCTTTTACCCCCCTCTAGCATATGATAGAGAGGACGAGATCTGGGGGGCCCAGATACAAAGACCTGTCGGGTGGGGAGATTCTAAAAAAAGGGGAGCCATCTACTATCCCAGAAGCCAATACCTAGGGAACCCTGAAATTAATATACGTCACACACAACTAGAGAGAGTGGGTGGGGGGCTGCCAAGAGGATGGAGAGTACCACCCAACCCTCGAAGACAGGAGCTAGCCCACTATATCTCCAGTATGGCAGACGAGGGAAGGGAAATTTGCCATGGTAGAGGTGGCAATTGGGGCGCAGGCGAGCAAAACTATCATCCGGGAGACCCCTCCAGCACTTCCATCTTCCAACTCAGAATAGATACAGCCAATTAGACACGGTAGACTGACTGCCGATATATACAAGTGGGAAGTCTAACTCTGTAGCATGGGAGACTGCGGATGAAACTAGCCAAGAAACGAAGCCGCCCAATCCCCTTGAACACCATGTGGCTCTGAGCAACCCGACTGGTAAGGTATGTCATAATGTGGGGGAAGAAACAAGCATTCCCCTAAAACACACAGAGACCATGACCAGTGTTAATGGGAATGTTTGTACCCACACCACTATTCAGAGTGATAGGCCCCTCTCACTAAAAATATTGTCATGGAATGGGGCGGGTTTGGGAAATAAGTCCGACTCCCAGGAATGGATTGAATATACTGATTCTAAGGATTTATGCATGTTCCAGGAAACTTGGGAAAAAGAGGAACATGCGAGGCAGGGCTTCGCAGTATTCTCCATTCCTGCGAAATGGGGGGGAAGGGGGCGTCCATCGGGCGGACTTGAAACCTGGGTCGGAGTCCATTTGGGATGTAAGGCCACACGTTTCCCGGTGGATTCAGAAGATATACTTGTGGTACTACTGGAATGGTCCCATTCCTGTAGACTGGCGGTGGTAAATGTCTACTCGAGGCCGGTTACCATCTCACAGGAGTCCCCTACCATTGACAAACTAGCGGATCTTTTGGCAGAGCTCCCTCAAGGGTTCCCTTTTGTTGTAGGTGGGGACTTGAATTCACATTATGAACCTTTACCAGGTCTTTTAGACGGGGCCTGTCTAGAGGAAGAGGTAAGATGGCGAGTACCACCGATCGTATCCATCCCGCCAAAAGCTTGGAGCCCACTGGCAGTGCAGATTACTGCCCTAACACTGAGATATGGGCTCAGGGCTTGCAACGGGCGAGTTAAATCTGATATCCCGAGCAAACCCACATGTAACCGAAAAGGCAGGGAATCAAGACTAGACTACATACTAGTGCAGCTTTCTTCCTGGTCGAATGTCGCTGATTTTAGGGACATTGACAGAGAAGATAGCGATCATAACGCCCTGGAATTGGACTTTCTCCTCCCTGGCTGGGCCGGCGGGGAAGTAGAATTGACCAAGTCAAACTCCGACCTAGTTCTTGAGAGCAACAGGAAAAGAATCAAGTGGGAAAAATTAGCAGCAAGCACAGCCAAGCTTCCTCAGTTTTATAATAACCTCATTCCCACTTTGGAGAATATGGCGTTTTTAAGTGATAAACCCAGTTCAGAGGCCAATAACAAACAAATTTGGCAGCATCACGAAGAACTTGTAACGACTTTATCTGCAGATTTATTTAATAATGGCCCAAGGAGGGGGGGTGGAAAGAATCAGTGCACTTGGTTTAATGCGATGTGCCGTAGTGCAAGGAGGGATCTCCTGCTGAGTGTTAAGAACCGCAAAGGCAGGTCGGAGATCCAAATTAGGAGACGCGAATATAAGAGGCTGATTGCTAACGCCAAGATTGAATGGGACCAGAATAAATGGGAAGAACTCGCTAGATCCCTAGCCTCCATGGACTCAAGGAAGTTCTGGCGAATTGTCAGCTCAGGTTCGGGGGAACTTGTCCCGGCAATAGAGCCAAATATTTCCTCCAAGACTTGGCAGGAGCACTTCCAATCTCTGTATACAGAGGCGCCAGGCTGTGGGGGCTCCAGCGTCATCCCGCTAGCCCATAATTGCACCGAAGGGGCTCCATTCACAATAAGGGAGGTTCGGGTTGCCATAACAGGTTTGTCAACCGGAAAAGCACCCGGCCTGGATGGTCTCCCTGGTGATCTTTTTAAACAGGAGCCAGATATATGGGCTCCTTATTTCCTGGTGCTCTTTAATGCGATTCTAAAGGGCATGCAGGTGCCCTGTACTTGGCTGGGCGCAGAGGTGGTCCCGATCTTTAAGAAAGGTTCGCCCCTGCTCCCATCCAACTACAGGCCCATCAGCCTGATAGATGTGTCGCAAAAACTCTTTGGAAGGCTCATTCTAGACCGGTTAGAGAATTGGATAGAGGAAACCGCCACTATGAGCCCTTTTCAGGCTGGGTTCAGAAGGGGGGTATCCACTATGGATCAAATTTTTCGTCTTAATCTTATTTACTGGAGGACGGCACTTGTGGAGGGGGGCTGCCTGTACACGGTATCCGTGGATTTACGGGCCGCCTTCGACCTGGTGCCTAGAATCAAACTCTGGAGCGTCCTGGGTGATTTGGGAGTCCCGCCAGACATCCTGGCTATTCTGATTAAACTGCACCAGGATAATTTTGCGCAGGTCAGGTGCGGCAGGATGGGGGGCTTAACTGAAAGATTCCCCGTTGACAGGGGGGTGAGGCAGGGATGTGTGCTCGCACCCACCTTGTTTTGCCTCTTTGTCAACGGGGTCATCGACCATCTGACCAGGTTAGAAGACATTGACGCTCCCAAATTGAATGGCAGCAGGGTGCCTGCCATAATGTTTGCAGATGACACCCTGCTGCTCTCCAAATCCCCCATGGGAATCCAACGGATACTCGATGGGTTCTTAGAGTTTTGTACTGAGAGGGGCCTCGAAATCAATGCCTCCAAGACAAAATTCATGATCCTGAACCCTACCCCCTCCACACGCCCCAACCCTTTGTTAGGCACGGTGCGACTGGAGAGGGTTACCACATTCGAATATCTGGGGGTAACCCTGAGTGAGAAAATGACATGGGGGACACATACGATTAAGGCAAATCTGAAACTATCACAGAAGGCGGGGAGTGTCCTGAGAATGGCGGGTAAATCAATCTACCGCCCACTGGGCCCTATGATACAGATTTATAAATCCCAAGCACGGGGCTCAGTTGTATACGGGGCGGAACTTTGGGGCCATGTTTCTGCAAAAACTTTAACAATCACAGAAAACAAATTTCTTAGGCAGTTAGTGGCCCTTCCCTCGAGTACCCCACTCCTTCCCCTCAGATTGGATCTAGGTCTAAGGCCAATTGCTGAGGAGTTAGGTTTAAAGCCTTTAGCTTTTTGGCGACAAATATGGAGCAGCCAGGATCTTGGTGATTATAGAAGTGAGCTCCGAGAGTTCTTGGCTTTACTAAATACCAGTAACATTCCCTGGCTAAAATACATAAGGAGCACATGCGAAAGCTTAGGTCTTCCGGAACTATGGACTGACCCTGCTAACTCAAGCAGGAGGATCTCCCGGAAGGCACTCTCACAACTGTACTACCAGTTGAAGTTGACTACTGATATAGGTAATACACGGGTGGGATCATTGACTCATACATTTATACAACTCAAAGATTCCTACCAAATGGAAAGCGTATTAGATGGCATGGGTCCCGTGCTGGCAAGAAAATTATATCTACACTGGAGATATGGCTCTTTACCATTGAGGGCCTTCTCTAGCTCTTGGTCCAAGCCCCCAGCAGTAGAGCAGTGTCCAGCCTGCACACATCCTCATGAGAGTGATCTACATGTGCTACTCTTTTGTAAAGCCTACCATAGAGCGAGGAGGTACTGGCTCCTACCTATTCTCAAAAATATGGGCTTCAGGAGATATCTGCCCGCGTTTAGAATCCTTAAAACTGACTTGTCACCCCCGATCGTCTTTGCTGTAGCAAAGTATTTAATGGCTATGTGGCACACACGATCTCGCATTTTAAAAGAGGGGGGTATTGCATAAAGTTACAAGATACTGGCTTATCTCTATTATGGATTTTAATGTTCGAATCATGTAATTTTTAAGTTTCTGTGTAACCGAAAATCTTTTTTTTTTTAAAAATTGTTGTAAAATTGCAAATTTTAAATAATGTTATGCATTTATATCTTTGATGGTCGAAATGACCGAGAATAAAGATTATTGAAAGCTTGAAGCACACACATTGGGACACACACACCACATGTACCTCACACACAAACACACATGCACCACAGACGCACACAACCCAGACACACACAACACACACACGTCTACCATTAGTTTTAGTAGCTCCGTGTAACAAGTATGAATGAGGGTGGCTTCCTGTGCATAACTCTGTAGGCTGAGGCACTGGAGCGAGGGGAGGCGTGCTCTGGTTACGGTACTTCACCTCATCAGGGATGGAGACCACAGCCCACCCCCCGCCCCTCGTATCACTAGCCCCCTGATACCTATGTATTACCCATAGCAAAGAAAAAACGTCTGTCACGGTGTGCAGTATAGCTACCAAGGACCCCCTTATAACTAGTGACACTTTCATCTATTTGGCAAACAGAATGTCGCCCTGTGGGGGTTGTCGCTGTGCATTTGGCACAGTCAGGTTATGGTTAAAACACTCACATGCAAAATGATGTAGGCCAAGCAGCCAGGGCTGGCCTAGGGGACACGCTTGCCCTGATTCCTGTTTCTTTGCTCCACGCCAGCCAGACTGAGACCTGCACATTGAGGAGGGCGGGACTGCGAGGACCAGCTTCCCCAGCGCCTGGAGCACCATCGGCGCAGCTGGGTCCTCTTCCCAGCCACTCCCCTTGACCAGCGTAACTCAGCAGCGACTCGCGGCCCCCGCTTCACGGGAGCCGCTCGTGGGTATAAATTCCTGCTGGCACTTGGTTCTTGTGTGCCCTGATTCCTGTTTCTTTGCTCCACGCCAGCCAGACTGAGACCTGCACATCGAGGAGGGCGGGACTGCCAGGACCAGCTTCCCCAGCGCCTGGAGCACCATCGGCGCAGCTGGGTCCTCTTCCCAGCCACTCCCCTTGACCAGCGTAACTCAGCAGCGACTCGCGACCCCCGCTTCGCGGGAGCCGCTCGTGGGTATAAATTCCTGCTGGCACTTGGTTCTTGTGTGCCCTGATTCCTGTTTCTTTGCTCCACGCCAGCCAGACTGAGACCTGCACATCGAGGAGAGCGGGACTGCGTGGACCAGCTTCCCCAGCGCCTGGAGCACCATCGGCGCAGCTGGGTCCTCTTCCCAGCCACTCCCCTTGACCAGTGTAACTCAGCAGCGACTCGCGGCCCCCGCTTCGCGGGAGCCGCTCGTGGGTATAAATTCCTGCTGGCACTTGGTTCTTGTGTGCCCTGATTCCTGTTTCTTTGCTCCACGCCAGCCAGACTGAGACCTGCACATCGAGGAGGGCGGGACTGCGAGGACCAGCTTCCCCAGCGCCTGGAGCACCATCGGCGCAGCTGGGTCCTCTTCCCAGCCACTCCCCTTAGTTACTCCGCCCTACGTATACCGCAACAACATTCGCGCTAGCGGAACGCGCGCGGAACGAGGAGCGGAACGAAGACCGGGCAAAGAGCGGGCCGTTTGAGGCCGTTAGAGGACGGGAGTGGTCGGGCCAGGGCCACCCCCCCTGGAACTTTGCCGGCCCTAGAGGGATATTACCGGTCCTACCTTGCAGAGATGTCGACAAGAGAAACAAGGAGCAAAAGTGCCACGGCTCTTGCGACCACATCAAAGGGAACATTGGATAACTATTTTGTGAAAGCCGGGTCACTGTTAATTGAGGACATCACGCTCCTTGAGAGGCGAATATCCCAAGAGCTGGACTGGGTGCGGAGATCGTCTATGGGCCCCTTGGCACAGGCAAAGTCTCCTGTGGTGAGCTCAAAACTCATTGCGTTGGACACAGGGGTGGATGTCATCAATGATCTCTCTGGGTCATTGAATATATCAAACTGTATTTCTCAGGCAAGTAGTAAGGACCACAGTGATTCCGTAGATTTTAGCATGTTAACTCTTCCCCCAGCCCAACCCCACCCTATATCTACTATGAATCCCACGCCAGACCCTGATACTATCAACTCTTCAGGCCCCAAACTGAATAAGCGAAAGGGAACTAGAGAAGGAGCTATCCCGAAAAAAAGTGGAGGGCTTAAGGGTAGGCGAAAGCCAAACACTTTAATTCCACCCACGAACACGTTACCAAAAAGCTCCCGTTCAAACACTAGGGAAAAACCGCAAACAGGTAGAGCTGAGGCTATGTGTTCTAATTCAGCAAGGGAGACAAGAAACCAATCTGAATTAAATCTACTTGAACATACTGAGGAGGATGTTACCCTTGCGGATATAGGTGTCCTTATAAGAAACCTCCTAAGTCCACTGGAAGAAAGGCTAATGAAAATGGAAGCCAGGCTAGTGGTCATAGAAAAATCAACAGTCCAACTAGCCGATAGTTTGAAAATATCCAATAAAGGTGGATTAAAGGTTCCCGACAGGGCAACAAAAAGGGGATCCCCCAACCTATAAATCGGGCTAAAAGTGCCTCACATATAGTGCAGCAGGCAACATCCATCTCGTCTGCAAGTACTAACATTGACTTGATGGTAGATTGTAATAATGAAAGATGTCTTGTAGACAGGTGGCTTAGAACAAGTTGTAGGTTGATTTGACAAGTAACAAAGTCCATATAAAGATCATCTGTAAAGCCTCAGATCTCCAGTGGAGCCCCACCAGGAGCAGCCTCCCTGCTGCTCAGCCCCATCTCCTCCAACTGCCAACTCCTCCAGTCCCTCACACCCAACATTCTAAATGACATCACACACATGGCTGAGCAGCAAGGGACAGAGTAGCAATGAGGAAGATGCACATAACACAACAGGTTATAACACATCTCCCTTCCTTACGAAAACAAAGCATAAAGATACAAATGCATAAAATCAAGATGTAACCAAAATACCATTGCAAACATTAACAGAAAATTCATTATGCAAGTAAACATACAACAGATCAGAAAATACTTGCAAGACAATCCATAACGAACCCTATCCCCCTCCCTAGGGAAATAATAAGATGGGTACACACTACCAAAAAGAACACCTCCCTAAGACACATAAAACATAGAAATAGGGAAACGCACCTCCCTATGAAACTCCAAATACTGTAATAGGGGAAAACACCTCCCTATAGGGGAAAACACCTCCCTTAGACACATAGAACATTGAAATAGGGAAACGTACCTCCCTATGAAACTCCAAATTCTGTAATAGGGGAAAACACCTCCCTATAGGGGAAAACACCTCCCTTAGACACATAGAACATTGAAATAGGGAAACGCACCTCCCTACGAAACTCCAAATTCTGTAATAGAAATAGGGGAACTACGTCACCCTATAGGGGAAAAACACCTCCCTAGAACTCAGAAATAGGGGAACAACGTCACCCTATAGGGGAAAAACACCTCCCAAAGACTCTCCGAACACTGTAATAGGAAAAAAAAAAACTTTCCCTATGATACTCCAAAGTCTCTCCAAATACTGTAATAGGAAAAACACCTTCCTATAGGGGAATTCACCTCCCAGACGAAACACCGTAATAGGGAACAAAACTCCCTGTGAACTGACAAACACACTGTAATGGGGGAAACCCAAGACCTTGTAATAGGGAAGAACACCTTCCTATGAAACACCCAAATAGGCTTACAAATTACACATTAAGCATTTTCAAGCCTAAAATAAAGCATAAATAAGAATTAACACAGCCATATCAGAGAGAAAAGGCATATGAACACAAAAGCAAGAAAAAGAAGGAAAAGATATTGGAAACACCGGTGAGCGAACTCTCACCCGAGGTCCTTATATGAAATGCATCTGCAACTCAAAATTTTAAGTACAAAACATCCAGTTTTTAAACAGTATTTATCCAGAATGCAGGTAATGGCCCTTTGCACACAATGATGAGGAAAGACAGGCCGCTTAGAACAGGTTGTAGGTTTATTTGACAGGTAACAAAGTCCATATAAAGATCATCACTAAGGCCTCAGATATCCAGTAGAGCCTCTGTTAAGTCCCCATGAGAGCCCCACCAGGAGCAGCCTCCCTGCTGCTCAGCCCCATCTCTTCCAACTGCCAACTCCCCAGTCCCTCACACCCAACATTCTAAGTGACATCACACATGGCTGAGCAGCAAGGGACAGAATAGCAATGAGGAAGATGCACACAACACAACAGGTTATAACACATCTCCCTTCCTTACGAAAACAAAGCATAAAGATACAAATGCATAAAATCAAGATATAACTAAAATACCATTGCATACATAAACAGAAAATTCATTATGCAAGTAAACATACAACAGATCAGAAAATACTTGCAAGAAAATCCATAACAAACCCCATCCCCCTCCCTAGGGAAAAAAAATTAGATGACAAACACCACCAACAAACGAACAGCAATGGGGTAAACACACCACCCCATAGGGGAAAACACCTCCCATAAACTCGGAAATAGGGAAAAATAAACTTCCCTATGATACAAATTACAGAAATAGGGGAACAACGTCACCCTATAGGGGAAAAACACCTCCCTTACACTCAGAAATAGGGAAAATAAACCTCCCTATGATACAAATTACAGAAATAGGGGAACAACGTCACCCTATAGGGGAAAAACACCTCCCTTAAACTCAGGAATAGGGAAAATAAACCTCCCTATGATACAAATTACAGAAATAGGGGAACAACGTCACCCTATAGGGGAAAAACACCTCCCTTAGACTCAGAAATAGGGAAAATAAACCTCCCTATGATACAAATTACAGAAATAGGGGAACAACGTCACCCTATAGGGGAAAAACACCTCCCTTAAACTCAGGAATAGGGAAAATAAACCTCCCTATGATACAAATTACAGAAATAGGGGAACAACGTCACCCTATAGGGGAAAAACACCTCCCTTAGACTCAGAAATAGGGAAAATAAACCTCCCTATGATACAAATTACAGAAATAGGGAAACAACGTCACCCTATAGGGGAAAAACACCTCCCTTAAACTCAGGAATAGGAAAAATAAACCTCCCTATGATACAAATTACAGAAATAGGGGAACAACGTCACCCTATAGGGGAAAAACACCTCCCTTAGACACAGAAATAGGGGAATCACACCTCCCTATAGGGGTATACACCTCCCAAAAGAAACACTGAACAGTGCAAAATTGGGACTAAAACCCAACCACACCCCTCACTAAAGGTGATAACCACCTGAGGACTTCTCAACTAATAAAACAACGTAAACTGTGGCATCATGAAACTTGTACCATTAGGTCCACATACTGTCGAACACCATAGATCTGTGTCCCACACCTGTGAACAATTTCTCACAATAGAACGTTGGCCCACATTACAATGTACATGAAAACAGAATATTAGAGAACAATATCACACAATATACACCATGAGAAATAAGTAAACATCACAAGGCATGCTGAAATCCAAATTGTAACAGGTGAAATGATTTCTTTTGTGTACACAAATAAATAGGTCTTCACCAAAATGACTTTAAACTTGTTGGTCAATCATTACTCATGGTCTTATATAGAGGTGAAAACCAAGTACAGGAAACAAAATAGCTTTATCTCTTGGCACCCCAGCTTGAACCTCCTCCTGCATGTATTCCAGATGAGAAGGTGAACTTTCACCTATCCAGCGGCTGTAAAAGGCATCCAGAAAACGTTTAAAAAAAAAAAAAATGAATCCAGTGAGGAAGTCCGCAAAATTCCATATTCGGACACCGAAGAAACGTGGTTGGCTGGAACGCTGCTCGAAAACAAAATCTCTATCTGCACCGAGAAAACGATGCATGATTGGCAAAGCAGGAGCAAAAACAGCTTTTACAAAATGGTGGCACGCAAATGACGGTAAGCCGGGTGGTTGCCGGCACGTCCGTGCATTCAAACATGAAAACGCAGGCCAAAATGCAGTAATGACGTGAGCTAACAGATCTCCAGAAGCCGCGCGTGTACAGAACAGGTAAGCGCTCGCGCTATATTTTCATTCAAATGAAAGAAGTGTGCGCGCTCGTAACGGCTACAATCTTGTCCAAGTTCAACTCAAATCCCAATTAAACGGCATCAAAAATCGATCTTTTATTCCACAAAGTCATCCAAGTTGCCAATGCTGCCCGCGCTCTGTGCACAATCACATCACACCAAGGCACGAAGTCTGCCCTCGATCGCTACTTGTCACGGTGTCACAACTCCCCATATGCCTCTGTTTAGCGCACATCTTCAGCATGAAAACACTCTTGACTGACTCTTAGTTGCATTTATGAACATATAGGTAAACCCCCTACAAGTGCTGCTCCTATGCACTTCGATTTCTCCATGCCACACAGCATCACACCCTTCTTAAGGACTCGGCCAGCATAACGTGAACAAGTAGAATTCCAAGTAGCAATGACCTGACAGGATCAAATGTCAAAATTCAAACAGAGTTTCCAGAAGCACAGGAACAGCAGATTTACAACAAGAGCTTGTCAATGTTGCACTGGCCTCAGACGCTCTTCCACATGAAAGGTTTAAATTACAGGTCACTACACATTTCCAGGCTTCTTTTCAGTCAGTCAGATTCTTGTACATTCAAGGAAAATTCAGGAGGAACTGGCACTTACGTATTAGGGCGACCGATGGAGTGGTCACTGGTGGGGCTCTTGAGTGTCAGTTTCCTCAAAATACGCAATTACTTTGAAGTCCTTTTACTTAAATTACTCTTGGAGTTCCTTCCTCTTGAAAATCCATTAAGCTTCATAAAGCATAATCCAGCACACGCGTTAGTTCCTCCAAATCGTCGCCAGTGTAATAATGAAAGATCTCTCGTAGACAGGCCTCTTAGAACAGGTTGTAGGTTTATTTGACAGGTAACAAAGTCCATATAAAGATCATCAGTAAGGCCTCAGATATCCAGTAGAGCCTCTGTTAAGTCCCCATGAGAGCCCCACCAGGAGCAGCCTCCCTGCTGCTCAGCCCCATCTCTTCCAACTGCCAACTCCCCAGTCCCTCACACCCAACATTCTAAGTGACATCACTCATGGCTGAGCAGCAAGGGACAGAATAGCAATGAGGAAGATGCACACAACACAACAGGTTATAACATAGATGCTCCAAATAAACATGCAAATCAGCTCAATCACACACCTTCCCCCCCAATTAGGGTATCTCAAAATGGGGAAAGCAATTCTGCTCCTACCAATTCATTTAATATGCGAAACCAACGATGGAGGGTGCGAGTGAGAGGTCAAATCCTGGACCAATACACCTCCCCCCAGAGGTAGCCCCATATACTGTTGTGCTGGTAGGGGTATCAGAATTGAACGCTACCTCCAAAGAATCCACTATCTCCCTCAAGAATAAGGTGATAAATTGGCTATGTACATATAGACCGCTTCCGGAAGATATAGTGAGCCCTGTTCTCATGGTACAAAGGGTCCCGTGGTTGGGTAATCTAACTAAATCCATAAACGGTGACTGTGTTACAGTCAATTTTAAAGACCAAAGGGCCGTCCTGCATATATGTGGATGGCCCATTGAGGAAGAGGGGACCACTATCCAATCCCTACCCCTCTCCTTCTTTTACCCCCCTCTAGCATGTGATAGAGAGGACGAGATCTGGGGGGCCCAGATACAAAGACCTGTCGGGTGGGGAGATTCTAAAAAAAGGGGAGCCATCTACTATCCCAGAAGCCAATACCTAGGGAACCCTGAAATTAATATACGTCACACACAACTAGAGAGAGTGGGCGGGGGGCTGCCAAGAGGATGGAGAGTACCACCCAACCCTCGAAGACAGGAGCTAGCCCACTATATCTCCAGTATGGCAGACGAGGGAAGGGAAATTTGCCATGGTAGAGGTGGCAATTGGGGCGCAGGCGAGCAAAACTATCATCCCGGAGACCCCTCCAGCACTTCCATCTTCCAACTCAGAATAGATACAGCCAATTAGACACGGTAGACTGACTGCCGATATATACAAGTGGGAAGTCTAACTCTGTAGCATGGGAGACTGCGGATGAAACTAGCCAAGAAACGAAGCCGCCCAATCCCCTTGAACACCATGTGGCTCTGAGCAACCCGACTGGTAAGGTATGTCATAATGTGGGGGAAGAAACAAGCATTCCCCTAAAACACACAGAGACCATGACCAGTGTTAATGGGAATGTTTGTACCCACACCACTATTCAGAGTGATAGGCCCCTCTCACTAAAAATATTGTCATGGAATGTGGCGGGTTTGGGAAATAAGTCCGACTCCCAGGAATGGATTGAATATACTGATTCTAAGGATTTATGCATGTTCCAGGAAACTTGGGAAAAAGAGGAACATGCGAGGCAGGGCTTCGCAGTATTCTCCATTCCTGCGAAATGGGGGGGAAGGGGGCGTCCATCGGGCGGACTTGAAACCTGGGTCGGAGTCCATTTGGGATGTAAGGCCACACGTTTCCCGGTGGATTCAGAAGATATACTTGTGGTACTACTGGAATGGTCCCATTCCTGTAGACTGGCGGTGGTAAATGTCTACTCGAGGCCGGTTACCATCTCACAGGAGTCCCCTACCATTGACAAACTAGCGGATCTTTTGGCAGAGCTCCCTCAAGGGTTCCCTTTTGTAGTAGGTGGGGACTTGAATTCACATTATGAACCTTTACCAGGTCTTTTAGACGGGGCCTGTCTAGAGGAAGAGGTAATATGGCGAGTACCACCGATCGTATCCATCCCGCCAAAAGCTTGGAGCCCACTGGCAGTGCAGATTACTGCCCTAACACTGAGATATGGGCTCAGGGCTTGCAACGGGCGAGTTAAATCTGATATCCCGAGCAAACCCACATTTAACCGAAAAGGCAGGGAATCAAGACTAGACTACATACTAGTGCAGCTTTCTTCCTGGTCGAATGTCGCTGATTTTAGGGACATTGACAGAGAAGATAGCGATCATAACGCCCTGGAATTGGACTTTCTCCTCCCTGGCTGGGCCGGCGGGGAAGTAGAATTGACCAAGTCAAACTCCGACCTAGTTCTTGAGAGCAACAGGAAAAGAATCAAGTGGGAAAAATTAGCAGCAAGCACAGCCAAGCTTCCTCAGTTTTATAATAACCTCATTCCCACTTTGGAGAATATGGCGTTTTTAAGTGATAAACCCAGTTCAGAGGCCAATAACAAACAAATTTGGCAGCATCACGAAGAACTTGTAACGACTTTATCTGCAGATTTATTTAATAATGGCCCAAGGAGGGGGGGTGGAAAGAATCAGTGCACTTGGTTTAATGCGATGTGCCGTAGTGCAAGGAGGGATCTCCTGCTGAGTGTTAAGAACCGCAAAGGCAGGTCGGAGATCCAAATTAGGAGATGCGAATATAAGAGGCTGATTGCTAACGCCAAGATTGAATGGGACCAGAATAAATGGGAAGAACTCGCTAGATCCCTAGCCTCCATGGACTCAAGGAAGTTCTGGCGAATTGTCAGCTCAGGTTCGGGGGAACTTGTCCCGGCAATAGAGCCAAATATTTCCTCCAAGACTTGGCAGGAGCACTTCCAATCTCTGTATACAGAGGCGCCAGGCCGTGGGGGCTCCAGCGTCATCCCGCTAGCCCATAATTGCACCGAAGGGGCTCCATTCACAATAAGGGAGGTTTGGGTTACCATAACAGGTTTGTCAACCGGAAAAGCACCCGGCCTGGATGGTCTCCCTGGTGATCTTTTTAAACAGTAGCCAGATATATGGGCTCCTTATTTCCTGGTGCTATTTAATGCGATTCTAAAGGGCATGCAGGTGCCCTGTACTTGGCTGGGCGCAGAGGTGGTCCCGATCTTTAAGAAAGGTTCGCCCCTGCTCCCATCCAACTACAGGCCCATCAGCCTGATAGATGTGTCGCAAAAACTCTTTGGAAGGCTCATTCTAGACCGGTTAGAGAATTGGATAGAGGAAACCGCCACTATGAGCCCTTTTCAGGCTGGGTTCAGAAGGGGGGTATCCACTATGGATCAAATTTTTCGTCTTAATCTTATTTACTGGAGGACGGCACTTGTGGAGGGGGGCTGCCTGTACACGGTATTCGTGGATTTACGGGCCGCCTTCGACCTGGTGCCTAGAATCAAACTCTGGAGCGTCCTGGGTGATTTGGGAGTCCCGCCAGACATCCTGGCTATTCTGATTAAACTGCACCAGGATAGTTTTGCGCAGGTCAGGTGTGGCAGGATGGGGGGCTTAACTGAAAGATTCCCCGTTGACAGGGGGGTGAGGCAGGGATGTGTGCTCGCACCCACCTTGTTTTGCCTCTTTGTCAACGGGGTCATCGACCATCTGACCAGGTTAGAAGACATTGACGCTCCCAAATTGAATGGCAGCAGGGTGCCTGCCATAATGTTTGCAGATGACACCCTGCTGCTCTCCAAATCCCCCATGGGAATCCAACGGATACTCGATGGGTTCTTAGAGTTTTGTACTGAGAGGGGCCTCGAAATCAATGCCTCCAAGACAAAATTCATGATCCTGAACCCTACCCCCTCCACACGCCCCAACCCTTTGTTAGGCACGGTGCGACTGGAGAGGGTTACCACATTCGAATATCTGGGGGTAACCCTGAGTGAGAAAATGACATGGGGGACACATACGATTAAGGCAAATCTGAAACTATCACAGAAGGCGGGGGGTGTCCTGAGAATGGCGGGTAAATCAATCTACCGCCCACTGGGCCCTATGATACAGATTTATAAATCCCAAGCACGGGGCTCAGTTGTATACGGGGCGGAACTTTGGGGCCATGTTTCTGCAAAAACTTTAACAATCACAGAAAACAAATTTCTTAGGCAGTTAGTGGCCCTTCCCTCGAGTACCCCACTCCTTCCCCTCAGATTGGATCTAGGTCTAAGGCCAATTGCTGAGGAGTTAGGTTTAAAGCCCTTAGCTTTTTGGCGACGAATATGGAGCAGCCAGGAACTTGGTGATTATAGAAGTGAGCTCCGAGAGTTCTTGGCTTTACTAAATACCAGTAACATTCCCTGGCTAAAATACATAAGGAGCACATGCGAAAGCTTAGGTCTTCCGGAACTATGGACTGACCCTGCTAACTCAAGCAGGAGGATCTCCCGGAAGGCACTCTCACAACTGTACTACCAGTTGAAGTTGACTACTGATATAGGTAATACACGGGTGGGATCATTGACTCATACATTTATACAACTCAAAGATTCCTACCAAATGGAAAGCGTATTAGATGGCATGGGTCCCGTGCTGGCAAGAAAATTATATCTACACTGGAGATATGGCTCTTTACCATTGAGGGCCTTCTCTAGCTCTTGGTCCAAGCCCCCAGCAGTAGAGCAGTGTCCAGCCTGCACACATCCTCATGAGAGTGATCTACATGTGCTACTCTTTTGTAAAGCCTACCATAGAGCGAGGAGGTACTGGCTCCTACCTATTCTCAAAAATATGGGCTTCAGGAGATATCTGCCCGCGTTTAGAATCCTTAAAACTGACTTGTCACCCCCGATCGTCTTTGCTGTAGCAAAGTATTTAATGGCTATGTGGCACACACGATCTCGCATTTTAAAAGAGGGGGGTATTGCATAAAGTTACAAGATACTGGCTTATCTCTATTATGGATTTTAATGTTCGAATCATGTAATTTTTAAGTTTCTGTGTAACCAAAAATCTTTTTTAAAAAAAAAATTGTTGTAAAATTGCAAATTTTAAATAATGTTATGCATTTATATCTTTGATGGTCGAAATGACCGAGAATAAAGATTATTGAAAGCTTGAAGCACACACATTGGGACACACACACACACCACATGCACCTCACACACAAACACACATGCACCACAGACGCACACAACCCAGACACACACAACACACACACGTCTACCATTAGTTTTAGTAGCTCCGTGTAACAAGTATGAATGAGGGTGGCTTCCTGTGCATAACTCTGTAGGCTGAGGCACTGGAGCGAGGGGAGGCGTGCTCTGGTTACGGTACTTCACCTCATCAGGGATGGAGACCACAGCCCCCCCCGCCCCTCGTATCACTAGCCCCCTGATACCTATGTATTATCCATAGCAAAGAAAAAACGTCTGTCACGGTGTGCAGTATAGCTACCAAGGACCCCCTTATAACTAGTGACACTTTCATCTATTTGGCAAACAGAATGTCGCCCTGGGGGGGTTGTCGCTGTGCATTTGGCACAGTCAGGTTATGGTTAAAACACTCACATGCAAAATGATGTAGGCCAAGCAGCCAGGGCTGGCCTAGGGGTCACGCTTGACAAGGGCCACTTGGAATCAAGATGCCCCTCACCCACTGTCTATCTAGATGCGAGCTCAGCTGTTACTGGTGTTATGCACCCCCTAGTTCCAGATAATGCCCCCCACCCACTGCTCTCTATTTGATAGTCAGTCTAGCAGCACTGAAGTGCTGCAGAGGTGTGCACAGTGGTCCATTCTAGAACAAACAAAGGTTCCGGTGCTGAACTGAGGTGAACCCTATTTGACCCTGTAAGCCCTGGACCATTGACTATTCACGGCTGGTGGGCTGGAGGGCAGGTGTATTCATGGTACTGCTGCAGCTTATCCACTGGTTCTGCAACAAGCAGTTTTACAGATTTTCTCACTTTCCAAATTGTCTCTCACAAGCAAGTGTATAAATCAATTATTAAGTTAAATTAGAATCTGTCCCTTTGAGAGACATTGGTAACACATCTTGGCCAGCACAACTGAGCTCATTTGTACCTCTTCAGAAAGTGGGGCAAAACTAAAGCTATTTTTCTGTGATCCCTTCTTTATAATTTTAAGGAGCTACCTGGTCCTTTGATTCAGCCAGCTCCTTGATGATATGAATGATTGGGCCTGTCGGCAGAGCGTGTGTCCTAGGTGTACTCAAGCGTGTCATACTGCTCTGACTGCCGCTTCTCACAACCCAAAGGACCAGATTCAAGCATCTTAAATCTGTACAAAACATCAACACACGACTACAAATCTCAACTTCGATCGAAGTCAGCAGTCTAGTTTATCATATGACCTCAGCTTACAAGCACCAATCAGCAGGCAGTCTCTAGTATGATCATCTCTGCAAAGCAGCAAATCCTCTTCTTCTTTCCAAATCATGTAGGAGAACTTGTTAAACTAGAAAATTAAGATAGTCCCTTGTAACAACCAGAAAGACAAAGCTAGAGATAACGATATTCCCGGAGAATCATCCACTAGGTAGAATACTGAAAACACATCCTCTTTATTTTGGGATGATATCCAGGTAAAACTGTAAAAGAGAAACAAATGGTAACATCTGGTAAAAGGAGAGTACGGCAATCTTCACCTCTGTGTCTTTAATAGAATTCAAACCTCCTGTCACATAAGTGGGGGAGAGTTCCAAGCTACTACAAGGCCGGAGGGTCAATTATGAAGATATTAAAGCTGTGAAATGATATTGCAAGATACATGTTCAATAGGTTTGTAGTAAAAAGTTTTGAAGATAGATTCTCCTGACCAATCTGCTGCTGTATGTCTGTCCTCTAGGCACCCAGCGGAATCATAGGCTATGACACCATTACTGGAAAAAAATTAACAGAAGGTGTTAAGTCCGTTCATAGAGAACAGAAAGCCACTGAATGCTGTAAGAACAAGTGAAAGCCTCTTCAGATAGTTAATACATCACCTAGCAGGAGTAAAGAGTCCATCAGCACTGCACACCATTAGAGTCTTTATCAGTTTGAGTACACACCGTGGCAGGAGTTTCTCTATCTTGGGATCATTAGGTCGGGCACCTGACAGGGCTTGCTAGCTCGACATCGTGGGCCCAGACCTTGACCCCTTAGAGTCTCAGATGACGAAGCTCCGCCAATAAGGGTGGGCTGATGGACTCTTTACTCCTGCTAGGTGATGTATTAACTATCTGAAGAGGCTTTCACTTGTTCTTACAGCATTCAGGGGCTTTCTGTTCTCTATGAACGGACTTAACACCTTCTGTTAGTTTTTTTCCAGTATCTTTTGGGGATTGGAGGTGTGATAGTCCTTAAACTAATTCCCCTGGGACCCTTATATAAATTGTGTGTTTGGGTATTACACAATTGCCCCTGTAGCTGAGTGAGCACCAAAGAGGGACATTTCAGAGCCAGCTTCTGCCATAATCCACCGTATCTATCTAGCCAAAGTGGAAGAAGATACGGGCGAGAATGTTTTTTTAATAAGAAATGAGTAACTGGGAAGCAGAGAGGGATCAAAAAGCAGCAGTTCGGGATTCATAGTAATGCAGGCCTGAAACAACCTATAACCTTTGCAAAACCCTCAACAGCAGGGGACAAAATGGATGAAAACCTTGTTTTGGTTTGTCTTGTGAAGTAGAAGGTAACTCCCTGTGGGGGAAAAGGCCGGTTATCATTATCCAGAGCTCCACATAAGACACTCTCCTAAATTATAATAAACACAACCGCATGGTCAACCTAGCTGTTGATTGTTTCAGTGAGTAGTTTATTATCTGGCCATTACAACAGTAAATCCAATACCACTTTACATCCCAGAAAGCATGTTTTGGAGGAATCTTAAGACAAATATGCTCTCTTTTGTCAAGGATATGTCCTGCAGAAATAGCTGTTCTGCATGAATTAATAGTTCTGAAGTTTTTGCCTGAAAGAAAAAGAGAAAACAAAACATTAACTACATCTACTGGAGGTGCAGATGTGGCATCAATTTACCGTTCCACACACCAGGCTGACCAGACGTATATTTAACCAGGCGTATTTAAAACCTGACCAGGCTGACCAGGCATATTTATAACTAGATTGAGTGCAAGAAACCAGGAATAGTTGAAGATTGACAATGGTGCTCTCGAAAGCCGCAGGACATGCCAGGCCAACCTGAATTCTTCCGTACCATTTGAGAAAGATGGAGAACCAAATTGTGAGGAGGACCCTAGGGGTCTGTTAGTAAGAGTGGCAATATCTGAAAAATCTTTGGAAAATCTACAGATAGCTCCAGGAGTTTAGGGAACCGTACCAGAGATGGTCATAATGGTGTCTTGAATACCAATGAGGCTAAATGCCTTCCGACATGTATTAAAGTCTTAAGAATCATTGTGAATGAGGGAAAGGTATATGTACTAATCCTTATGGGTTCCGGAGTAGCGTGCTACTCGCTAAAAAAGCGCTTCAAAACCCCATCAGGGATAGCAAGCGCTATATAAATACAAACCTCTTTTCCTCTTCTATCCCGCCACCTACCCTTCTGTATCCAAATAACTGAATAACATATCCACCACTCAAATTAATTCATATTTCACTATACTAATTTTCAACACTAATCCTTTATGGATTCCGTAGTAGCATGCTACTCGCTAGAAAAGCGCTTCAACACCCATCAGGGGTAACAGGTGCTATATGAATGCAAACCTTTCATCCCCTTCTATCCCTTCACTATCCTTCTCACTCCAAATAACTTACTAATATCCATCACTCAAAATACTTCAATATTTCACCATACTAATTCACCACTAATCCAGTAGCGTGTTTCAACACCTCATCAGGGGTAACAAGTGCTATATAAATACAAAACTTTTTTTCCTCTTCTATCCTTCTGCTATCCCTCCGAATCCAAATAACTGACTAACCTATCCAACACTTAAAATTTACTTGCAGGTTTCACTGTACTAATTCAACATTAATCCTCTATGGATCCCGGAGTAGCGTGCTATTCGCCGAGAAAGCGCTTCAACGCCTCTTCAGGGGTAGTAAGCGCTATATAAATGCAATTACAACACAATACAATATACCAATTGTGCCCCATTTTTTGCAGGAAAGCATACACCTCTTCTGCCACTGGATCTGGTCTCCAGCTAAAGAACTGAGTAACTATGCAGTTTAGGCGAGAGGCAAAAAGATCCCGTTAAATAGGACCCCACAGGTGTAAAGTCTTACGGAAAACATTGAGATGAAGAGACCAGTCACTATTGTTCTGAAGAAAACCAGAGCCCTAGTCTGCCATGGATTGGATAGTCCTGGAAAGTACTCTGCCTGAATTATGATTCTTCTGCCTAGGCGTTAATGCCAAAAATCTTTTGATAAACCTGCCAGGTCTTTGGATCTGACACCTCCAGGTTCGTTGATATACTGGACGGTGGCCACTTTGTCCATTCTGGGGAGAATGCAGCAGCTTATTTGAGTGAGAGTTCAACTTTTCACTGGAAATGAACTTGCGAGCAGCTTTAAGCAATTTATTTGCAGCTGCGTTTCATCTGAGGATCACTCTCTCCCATCACCACGTCTTCACACATTGGTCCCCAACCTAATTTGCTGACGTCTGATTCTAACGTGATGTCTGGGGCCTGGTCAAAAATGGATCTTCCATTCCAGGCTGCCATCTCAGAGAGCCACGATTTCAACTATTCCCTTGCCTCTGGAGAAGGAGAAATTAACGCAGAGTAAGGGAGGCTTCTGCAAAGACGAACAGCCTTGAGCCTCGAGCTTCTGTAGTGCTTGATAGTGCAGGGGAGCCAGAAAGACTGCTTGAATGGACGCAGACAAAAGGCCCACTATCCTTGCAAGGCTTCGAAGGGAAAATGTGTTCAGTTTGATGAGAGAACAAATCTCCTACTTTAACATATTGATTTTCTTTTGAGGGAGAAAAAGTGCTGATGTTAAGGAATCTATCACAAAGCAGAGAAACGGTATCGTTTGAGATGGAAATAGAACACATTTCTTTTCATTCATGACAAATCCCAAGCTCTGGAGAAGGGATTCTAACCACTGGATCTGAGTAATTAACAGTTGCTTGGAATAAGCTATTAGTAACATATCATTTAGACAGATAACAAGTCTGACGCTGTGTGATCTGAGCAGTGCCACCACCAGCATCAGAGGTTTTGTGAAGCACCAAAGGGCTGACAAAAGGCCGAAAGGGAGCTAATTGATTTGGAACTTTTTGTTGATCCTTATAAAATGAAGAAAATGTCTGTGAGAATAATGAATAAGAACTGAAAGGAAGGCATCTTTCAAATCTCCTTTTGCCAACCAGTCTCCGTCTTGTAGGTAATATCTTAATGCATAGAAAAGAACCACAGTTACACCCAGGGTCTGGCCCGGGGAGGGAACTAGAGGCGTTAGGGCACTAGAGAACGGTCAGCCTCCAACCAAAGCTATGAAGCACAGAAAGGACCGTCCCTAGTTGTGTCTAAGAGATGCCCAATTTAGTGGGGGCAAATCACAAAAATTGACGGACTGGCATCACACACCACCAGGTGTCATGCTTCATCATCTGCCAGTCCTCGCCCTCTAAAAACCGCGTTTGATAGAGGGCGGGCATACACCTGAAGACAGGGATGCACTTCTAAACTAAGTGGGGGCCCAAACAAAAAAAGGAGTGAGTGAATTTAAAAACCATCATAGTATACCTGAACAATTTTTATTCTATGGGGTTACTATGTGGGATTAAAATATGGAGAAGGTGACCATACGGACTTCTTAGCGCTCAGCGCGCTGTTTAGCCTGCTATAGGTTTTTAATTTTCCTGTTTTGTATTTTCTTTGTGCTTAATTTCGATTGTGACCCTGCTTTTAACTATAACTTTTAAACTTCAAGCGCCCCCCCCCGGCCTACCTCTTGCACTATAATACCCCTCCTGGGGACCATCTGCACCGCCTTTGGCGGGTCCGGGATCACGGGTACCTGGGGTGAATCGGAGCGCCATTTTGGATTGGGCTTGGGAACTCTCGCGTATTATCGCGAGACCTCGTCCGGAAGAGTCTATTTCAGCCCACTGCTAGTCGCGCAGCGGTGACGCGCAGCGGGAGCGCCCTCACTGCGCCTGAGTCTCGCCAGAGTCCTGCCCGTCTGCGCCCGTCTGCGCCCGTCTGCGCTAAGGCAGGGCTAGGGCAGGACACTCTGGACGACTCAGGATGTTTACCATCATGGAAATACATCAACTACGACAGCGAGTGGTATGTCATCACCATCATATTGTGGACCCTCTATGTGGTCCCTATCAATGTCCTAGCTGTTCATTTGCCCTTTCCATCCCTAAGCCTATAAAATCACTGTCGCGTAATCTTTACGCGTCTAGGGCGAGAACAGTGGTGACCGATGGCACGAGTTGTTCCTCTCTTAAGGTATTTCACCTAAATGTCAGATCGCTCGTCTGCCATTTTATGGAAGTCTTTACTTTGATAGAGGACGAACAACCTGACGTCTTCTTCCTTACGGAGACATGGCTACATGACCAGGCTATGGTATCTATTAATCTAGCTTTACCTAGAGGGTATACCATGTATACCCTACATCGAAATTCCAGAGGAGGTGGCATAGCAGCCGCTGTAAAATCCTGTTACCCGTGTGTCTGGCAGAAAAGTCCAGTGGCAGCTTGTGAAAGCGCCCAATTTAGTATTACCCTATCCCCTCACTTTACGCTGTCTGGACTACTTATTTACAGACCTCCTGGTCCTGATGGAATTTTCCGCCTTAGTCTTCCTGAGGTAGTGCCGTCTCTAGCTCTGAAGACAGCCAATTTTACAATTATCGGTGACCTCAACCTCCACATGGATCAACCACTCACCAGTTCAGTTGGTACTTTACTAGCCGATCTGGAGGCCCTTAAAATTGTCCAGCTGGTCGACCAAGGGACTCATAGCGGAGGACATATACTCGACCCTTTTCTTACGAACATTCCGAATGTTCTACTTAGTGCTCCCACACCCATGGCCTGGACAGACCATTTTTTAGTACAAGGTCATATTACTTTATCGTCCCCTGTGTTTGAACCATTTTCTCTAAGCGTTTTTAAACGCCCTTGGAAGAAGCTTCAATTAGAGGAATTTCAGCAGTTCCTCTTGACACACCGCGCTCCCCTTTCTACAGAAATTACGTGTAGCTACGATAGCTTTTGTGAGTGGCTTACGTCAGCTCTTGACTCCTTCATACCTGCCAGGTGGACTAAAATCAGATCTAGTCCCTCGAGTCCTTGGTATACGGACTCGCTCAGAATTCTCAAATCCACCTGTAAAAAAGCGGAGCGTGCCTGGCGCAAAAGGTATGACGTTGAGCTCAAAAAAGCTTACAGATCTTGTACGAGGCACTACCATCAGGCTATCTGTAAGGCTAGAGCCACCTATTATGCGATGGAAATTAAAAATAGCCCAAATCCGACTAAGATCATTTTTCAAATCTGTAAGGAGCTAACTAGTAAACAGATTGCTACTCCTGTTAAAGCTACATTGACTCAATGCGAAAAAATAGCCACTTTTTTGTAGAAAAAGTAGAGGCAATTTATAGATCTTTTCCCCAAGAATCTCGGGCGCTATGTCCTTCTAGTATCAAGCTTTACACCACCCCACAACTTTTTTCTATTCGTGGCCCTAATCCAGAGGAGTTTAAAGAATTAACTAGGAAAGTTAGATCAGGTTCCCCTACGGACCCTTTGCGCCCTACACAATTTCAAGAGCTCGAAGAGTGCTGTTTTCCGGCGATCCTTGATCTTATTAATTTATCCTTTGAAACAGGAAGTGTTCCAGTCAAATGGAAACAAGCAACCGTCGTGCCCATTTTGAAAAAACCTTCCCTGGACCCCTCTCTTCCTGAGAGTTACCGTCCCATCTCCCTCCTCCCCTGGATCTCCAAACTAGCGGAATCTCATGCCAACTACGTTCTGTCTTCCCATCTGTTGGAAGCTAACACCCTCGACCCCTCTCAAAACGGGTTTCGAGCGCATCACAGCACTGAGACCGCTCTCCTTGCGGTAGTGGAACAAATCAGAAAGCTGCTTGACAGAGACCAAACGGTAGCGCTGATCCTGTTAGACCTCAGCGCTGCCTTTGATACCGTCTCCCACTCCATCCTTCTCCAACGGCTTTCGGAAGCTGGGGTTGGTCAGACCGCACTCGATTGGTTTCGGTCTTTTCTTACTGACCGATCCTTTCAGGTGTCCACACCGCCTTTTGTTTCCGCCTCCCGTTCTATTTTGCAAGGTGTTCCTCAGGGGTCGGCTCTCAGCCCAACCTTGTTTAATCTATACGTCCAACCCCTGGCCGAGGTAGCCCAGAGATACGGTCTCACCATGGTGTCTTACGCCGATGACACTCAGCTGGCGGTGGCACTTAATGGTGAGTCCGCAATGGACGCTGCTGCCTTTCAGGTCGCTTTACGAGGAATTATGGAATGGATGTCGGACAACAAGTTGCAGCTGAATGCCTCAAAAACCGAGGTTTTAATCTTCGGAAAAAACACCGACCTCTGGGGCAACCAGTGGTGGCCCCCGGAGCTTGGCCCTGCTCCGGTGCCTGCTGACGAGGTCAGGAATCTTGGGGTGTGGTTCGACAATAAGTTGTCCTACATTCCCTACACCAAAAGACTGGCCGGGATCTGTTTTGGCACTCTACAGTGTCTCAGACCAATCTTTAAATTTTTTGACCCTACCACCAGGCAAATCATAGTTCAGGCTATGGTCCTAAGTAGACTGGACTATGCTAGTCCGCTTCTACTGGGAAAGCGGAGCTTCTCCGCCTTCAGCGCATCCAAAACGCGGCGGCCAGGATGCTGGTTGGCTTGCCACGTTTTTGTTCTGCCCGCCAAACCATCCAAAATCTGCACTGGCTCCCGGTGGAACAGAGGATTAAATTTAAGGCACTTTGTCTTACTTTTAAAATTCAAAAGCTGTCCACTCCTCCTATCCTTGCCCAGACGATATCCCCTTATCTCCCGAACAGAGCGCTCCGCTCTGCGGGATCAAATCTGGCAATTGTTCACCGCTTCAAAAGAGCTAGAATGGGTGGACGCTCTTTTTCGGTGCTAGCCGCCTCACTTTGGAACACCCTCCCCCCTTCGCTCCGTTCTATTACTAACCTTTTTCCTTTCAGGAAATGTCTGAAAACCTTCCTGTTTGCCACTATTTAGGTCCTTTAGCTCATCTATGACCAGTATTCTCTCTCCGTTATGTTTTACCATCTTCTCAGCGCCAGGACGCCACTTTGCTGCGGCATCTGTGCGCTTTACAAAAAGTAATAACATAATAACATAACATAACATAAGTGCGGTGAGTGGGGACCTTATCATCCCGTCGCCGCTGTGAATCAGTGATTGTTAATAGGGGGTCAACATGTTTCTGCCTGTATTGTCCACTTGTGGTCACCGGGGAGGAGGCTGGATGCATGCAGCACTAGGTTTTCTAGCGGGGAGTACGCCTTGAACTAATGTGGGCACAAGGATTTCCCCCCTACCCCTCCCATGGGGCAAATAGGTTTTTCCAATAGGGTTTCTCTAAACAGGTGGCAGCTGGCTATAGGCCTACGCCCCCAGTGGTAAGATTGGAGCACAATATTTAAGGTCCTGACGAATGCCACGTACCCAAGTGGACAATACAGGCAGAAACATGTTGACCCCCTATTAACAATCACTGATTCACAGCGGCGACGGGATGATAAGGTCCCCACTCACCGCACTTCTATATTTTAATCCCACATAGTAACCCCATAGAATAAAAATTGTTCAGGTATACTATGATAGTTTTTAAATTCACTCACTCCTTTTTTTGTTTGGGCCCCCACTTAGTTTAGAAGTGCATCCCTGTCTTCAGGTGTATGCCCGCCCTCCATCAAACGCGGTTTTTAGAGGGCGAGGACTGGCAGATGATGAAGCATGACACCTGGTGGTGTGTGATGCCAATATCTTAATGCATCCCTCCCATTGGGAGTGTCTGTAGAGTACAACGTTGATCAAAAGCTTTACTTTTCTGACTGGGCAATATCCGTTGTCTGCTTTCCGGACCAGGAAAGGTTGCTGAGGAATACTGAAGAAAGAGAAGCATTTTGAATGGCATCCTTGCCAATTAATCCTTGAAGGGCATCCTTGCCAATTAATCCTTGAAGGGCATCCTTGCCAATTAATCCTTGAATGGCATCCTTGCCAATTAACTGTTAAAACTCTTGAAAATCACAGGACGAGGAGGCATCACCTGTATTAGGACCAAACAGAATTCTATCTTGTACCAATGGATGGTTTACAAAACCCATTGGTCTGTAGCAGTGACCTTACAATTACGGAAAAAGAGGGTGAGTTTGCCCCACAAGGTTCTCACGGTGAAAAGTTTTAAAGCAAATTGACCTACTTGATGTGGCAGGGGCTTGTCCTCTCCCACATTGCAATCTTCCTCTATAGTGAGATCCTTTTTGAGGGAAAAATTGGGTAAACCCTGTTCTGTCACTGAAGCCAGCAGAATGAGCTCCTCGGAGGGGAATGAAAGGATGGCTCGAAGGAGCTTTGGTATGGAATGCTGGCAGGGCAATGCCTTTCCTTGACCAGCTCGTCTAAAGATACGTGTCGAGAGTTCCTTCAGTAGGTTTGTTGTGCCTCATCCAGAACAGGGAATGTGTGTACATAAGAGGAAACATATTTGACAAATTGCTCTCCAAATACATAACCGTGTGCCTCTCAGCCCAGTTCCTTATCGGCTATGCCTGCCAATTTGGCATCGATTCTAATGAGGGGAGTCTTTCATCTTCCTGCTGAAATTGCCTCGTTGGCATTGCCAAGAAGGCAAATAGCTCTTTGACTCTGACCCTTGAGAGCTGGAATGCTGACTGTAGGCCCAGTAAGAGCTGCGTCTTCAGTGATTTCCCTAACTTGGGTTAGAGGGCCCAATACATCAAGGAGTGGTCAGCTTGTCAATTCCCTTGTTAGCATCTTTGCCTTATTTTTTTATAGAAATGCCATAATGCCTGGATCTATGTCTGGAGTAACAGCAGGCTTATTTGGGTGAAGGGGTCTGTGTCATTTTGCACGGAGTTTGTGTTTTTTAACCTTCTCCATGGCTTTTCTAATCCAATGGGAGACAAGTTGTGATATAGTTATTGATGGGGTGGGATAATACATCCGGGTCAAAATAAGGGGCTCCCAGGGTGTTTAATAGTGCATCAGTAGGTGTGGCATCAATGATGGGAGTAGCTTGTGGAGCTGCTTGGTTATTTAAATTATCATCTTCAGTACCATCTTGGCGACCGGTTGCTGAGGATACACAGGGTCATAAAGCTCATAAAGGTAAACATACACTTTTGCTTAAGTTTACGTGTTTTTTTTGGTATTCACAAACTACGAGTTAATAGTAAGTTTATGACGGCGTTAACTCCACAGCCGTGGCAGAGAACGCCACAAATAAAAAGATAGGACAGGTGTTGCAATACCAAAAAAAAGGTAAACTTACACAAAAGTATATGTTTACCTTTGTGAATGAGGCCTTGAATCAAAATATGAAGGATTAGTTTAATTGATCGAGTTTTGTATTTTGACCCGCAGGTATCAGAGCGCTCAGCATTGGCATATCCACAACTGCATGAGTTTCATTTTAAAATTATGCGATTCCCCTGATGGATAAGGAAAGGGTGTCCAGCAAAGAAACTTTTCCAGACTTTTTAATGGGGAACAACATAAAGATCCTTGTTATGAGACAAGAAATGTCTTTTAGCTTGTAGCTGCACCTGAGACACCTCATTGCTACTGTCCCTTGAAATTGCTTCTTTAGAAACAGAACTGTGTGCCTGAGACGTCTCTAAGACAAGAGGAAAGATGGTCAATACATTTATCAAAGAAAGCTGTAATTGAGTGACTACTAGCATCCTGCATCGCTAATATAGATGCAGAAACAGCAAACTGTACAATGCTTCTCACAATCACTTGTCGCTGACATACACGTTCAGTGAGCCTTTCCTAGCCATCCTCTTCCGAAGAGCCATCACAGTGGTAAATCTCTGAGTTCAATGGTGACTTCGAAATAGGAACCCTTTTAAGGCGCTTACGTACCCTGCATTATGGGATTTAAGATTAATTCTCAATATAGACGAGCAGTCTATTACAAGGCGAGCAATGTACAGAATTTATATAACTGGAAATGTAGGCACAGGTACCCTGTCTGTAATCCAAGAATGCTGAGTGACAGGATGTTTCTCATACAATGCCAGTGATTAGAAAATATATCTCCTCAATTTTCTAAAAGCCCGGTCACACTTACCACCCGTGTTCATGAAGAGTGAGACCGTGACTTGTTGAACTGCAGGTACAGGCTGGGCGAACTGCTCAGCAACCATCCAAGCTTCAGCATCCCTAGGCACCTGCGGAGAGATCCGTGGCTCTGGAGGAGACTTTTTTAACTATTATTATTGCGTCTTGTAGAGCGCTCAGCTACCCAGAAAGAGTTTCTAGGCGGTGGAGAAAGCTAGGGTAGAACGAGCCGTCAGGTTTGTAACTTCCAGGGCATCAGGTTCTTGCAGAATATGGTCAGAGAGGTGCAGTTTGTCAGAGAATCGGATGAGACTAGAACTGGATGTGCTCGGCAGCCTTTCAGTTATATCTCCCACAGCCTCAATATACCAAGAGAACATACCGGTGTGAGACCTAGTTACAAGCTACCGGATCTGGAATGGACCAGCACAGCCAACAGGCTGCAGGGGGAGGGGAATAAGCTTTCCAGCTAAGGACAGATGATTTGTGTGGCATTCTGAGAATCTGAGAACCTGAGGTGAAGCCGAAAATATTCCTAAATGCGTGATTCTAACCCCTGATGTGTGACACTTGGTAGGGCCGCAACCTTACATGCGTTCGGGCACTCTCCTTCAATATTTTTTATAGTTTGCTCTTCACCTACCTCTCCTCCTCAACCCCCAGGTTCTACCATGGATAGTTAAATTATGCAGCAATGGTAAGTTGGCTAAATTAATTGACGAGGAAATGTGGCACATTCTGTGGCGTTGCTATGTGTCTACTTTGACATTATAAAAAACATTAATACAAAATGTATGCCCCGGCTATAGAAAATAACACCCACATACGTCAGATTCTCTTCAAAATGTAATTTGCCAAAATGTAATGATTTATATTTGCACTGTAGCACAGGCACACCCTTCCGTTATCACTGCCAAAGTAAAAAACTCTAAAACATATACTATTGCTATCAACATCAAACAAGCCTACTTCTATAATAATTCATTTTTGTAAAGTGCAAACACATCACCCTAAGGGTTTCAAGGCGCTGAGGGCCGTCGGGAAGATTAAGTGAGCTATTGCCCAGAGTCACATGACGCTGAGCTGGCACCGTTTCTGGGAATAAAACCATGAGACCCCACTCCGAAGTCAGCGGCTCTGGCCGTTGCACCACTTCCACACACTGACTGTAATAAAAGGGATGTCTCTTTTATTCTGTGCATCCCAGTTATGTTTTCAAACTTCATTTTTGGGGTTACCCTCTGTTAGCAGCAGAAGGAATCTGGACGCACCATAAAAGCAGGTTTGCTGAACAGCATTGCACATTATGTATACAGTAGGTCATTTAAAAGCATTGTTTACACCAGACCTTAAAAAGAGAAGTAATATGTTTGACATTCTTCTAAACTTGAGGGCTGCTCTCTAAGCTGAGTTGTGTGATTGAATTTGTATCAAAATTGAATTACATTTTCACAACAATCATTTTTCCCAACATTTGAAATATGCTGAAATATGTACGAATTTATTTTGTATATTGCAGACTACAGACATTCCTAAGTCTTGTTTATTTCCTGAGCCAATTAATAAACTGTTTAGGTGGCTGGCAGATATTGAAGACATATATGTAGTTCGAGGTCAGTTTAGTTTCCCTATTTCCCATCGTCTGGGATTGGAAATCAGAAAAGTGCTCCCGTAGGAATCTGCCTGCAAGCTGAGAACATTTCAGAGTTTTATCAATCATACAGTGCTCCTGAAAGTCTACGACTGTTGTAGTTTCTAAGGAGTGCTCATGTGTATCAATATACGCACATGGGGGCATATCAGCAACAACCGGCGATAATTATCGCTAAGCGCACATGGAGCTAGGATAATTATCGCCGGCTAGCGTGGATTTTTATCTCTGAGATAGCGTGCTATTAGCAACGCTTATCTCAAAACCGATAAAAATCCTACCGCTACCTGCCAAACGTGAGATTATCGCTGGAAACCCAGCGATAATCCCACGAAGTTTGGCGATAGCTTGCTGATAGGGCCTCACATACTTAGCCATGTTATCCACCTTCCATAGGATATCATGGCTAAGTCAGTTTTAAAGCAGGCATAAGGAAAGTAGCGATAACAGGGGTTATTGCTACTTTTCTTGCCGCTATGCTGCTTTGCGTGAGGCTTGATAATAGGAGAAATGTCGCTTAGCGACATTTCTCCTATTATCCTGGGGAGGAACGCCCACTTTGCATCTCATTAGAGATGCAAAGATGGGCGTTAGGAATTCAGGTGCTAAGGCAAGGTTTCACGCGATAGCGATTAAATTATCGCCGCTTTTCGGCAAAAAACGGCCGCAAAAGCAGCGATAATTTTATTTCGCCGCCTTGTAGATATGCCCCTTGGTAATCTACAGGCACAAAGTGTTTGGAAGAAGTAAGAGTAAAAATTTGCATGATTTATTCAGCACCTTTGGTCCTGAAGGGCACTTTTTATACATTGTCAATATAAAAACACTTTAAAAATGCTAACAGTGAAAAGAAAGTTTATTTTACATCCCCTCCTCACCGAACACACTGTGGGGTTCCTTAGGGGTACATCATGTCCCCTATATTATTAAACTTCTAGCAAACCCCCTTTCCAAATCTGATTAAATCCTGCAGCCTTACCTGTTACAACTATGCAAATGCAGCATTTTAAAAATGGACAGGCCCGAAGACCTCTACAATTCACAACTTGATGACTGCCCCCCTGCCATAAAGACATAGGTGATGAATAGCCACTGGTCCAGCTTTAGCGCTGTTGGCGCCCAGTGCAACAATGTTTGTTGGTGCCCCCCATCCGTAGTGGGGGTAGACCTCCACCCTCACCACCACCCTTTAACAATGTCCTTCTAGTCTCCATAACCACTCTCCCTCAGATGCATTTAATTAGATATATATTGCCAGTCATACCAGTGTCGGGTGTCAGAGCACGTTATATTACACACATAACACAGAGACAATCAATTATAGATGTGTAAAGAAGCATATAGGGAACATTACATATTCCAGAGGACTACGAGGTGTATGAGTGACATGTCATCCATATTGGTAGGCAGTATAGTTTAAGAGCACTTGGTCTGGAGAGGCAGACACTCAGAATTCAGAGTGGAACACCATAGTTAGTGGTTCCTTTTAATAATCAGAATCGAATGACCCCTTTTTCGACATTAATATATGCTGTAATCCATACTTTGCTGTGTACATGCAAAGTATGTAAAGTTCTTTGATGACAGTTAATAATTACTTGTTTTATATTACGATGTTAACTTATAAACTGCAAGTAGCAAAAGGATGTCTCTTAGAAAAGCAGTAACCCACTGACCTATTTTGATTATATGCACTTTGTGATCAGGATGGTACATGCTCTGTGCAACAGGCATATTAATCCTCTGTGCTATTTTATAATCAAAACCTCAACTAGACAAAGATCAGATCTCTCTCCAG
Source organism: Triturus cristatus (assembly GCF_964204655.1). Classification (NCBI taxonomy): domain Eukaryota; kingdom Metazoa; phylum Chordata; class Amphibia; order Caudata; family Salamandridae; genus Triturus; species Triturus cristatus. The sequence continues at coordinate 103,182,606 of NC_140583.1, read as the reverse complement.
GAAGAACATTAATCATAGGAGTTATCTTGAAATTTTTATTGTTGCCTGGAAATTGCAGTAGTCAAGGAACGTGGCAGCAGGTACTTTAAAAACCAAAATAAACTTGCAAACACAGCACCCTTGAAGTCAGCACCTGGTGCGGTGGCCACTGTCGCTCTGCCCTAGAGAAGGCCCTGACTAGCCAACTAAAGCTCCATACAGAAAAGACAGAGATTATGACCTGTGGACAAAGCAAAGCTAAGAGTCCGTCACCGTACGTATGGCCTAAAGTACCTGAAGCCCCCCCAACAACATCTAGAAATGGGAGATAACTAGGAGTAACCATGGATTCATACATATCCTTAATGCTGCATGTTAATGTCACAAAGAGTGCATTCTACACAATGAAAAAACTAAGGGGGGTGTGTCTGAAGAAATGGCGCAGCACGGCGCTACATAGAAATTAGCAGCCTGTGACCCGGAGTCTACAAAAATTAATAACAATACAATCACCTGTAATGTTTTTAACAGATTCGCCCACCCATCCCACTCTTCGCACCATTAGGATTTCGTGCAATCTGGCCGGATCGAACCCTTTGTGTTTCCTCAGCCAATCCACACATTTGTTTTGAAGGTCCACCCATGACTCCTTCCTAGAACCTGACAAGCAGGGAACTCCTGCCAAAACTATCACATAAGGATAGGAGGCAGGGGGAAGATTCAGAGCCTCAGTTTTAGGAAAAGTCTTTGGCGGCATTGAATCTATGGTGGATTGTCTTGTTTCAGAGTCCGATGTTTGGGGGGGAACAATCGCAGAGTGATGTTGCTGTGGGCTACTAGGTGGACACTGGGTCCTATTGTTAGCGTCAGCCATCCCGAGACCTAGGTTAGCGGAATCCCCCTGCATATGAATGGTTGTAACTAGGGGACTGCGGTTATCAACCGGGAGATCGGAAACTGGCTCCCGGGTTAACAATTGCTCTCCATCTCGGCACGGGCACTGAGAAGGGGGGACTACAACTCCCAGGGTCCTCTGCGGCAGGAGCCGCCGCTGCTGATTTGCGCACCTGGAGGCGCTTTAAAATCAAGGCCAACCTTGATTCGATGCATGCATGCGAGTCTTTCCTGTAAAGAAGAGAAGTTTTTATCAAATAAGGCCTTGGAGTGGCTAACTATTGCTCTCAAGCCCGACTCCAAGGCAGCCATAATGTCATCCTTGCTTGGGGAGCAAGTTATGTCATCGGTTTGGGTGCCAGCAGACACGGTAGTTGGAGCAGCTGGAATTTTTAAGGGAACAGCACTAAGAACTTCAGCGCAGTTGTGGGATTTGGATGTAAGATTGGGGCCCCTTTTGCGTTTGGCTGGTAGTTCCTTAGGTTTAGACTCAATAGAAATTTTAGAATTGCGAGATCGAGTCCGAACTTTTTGTCTACTTAGGATAGTAACAGAGGGGGAGTACGGAATTACTAATAAGGAGGATTGGGGAGAAGATGCCTTAGACATAGGAGGAAGGGTAGGTGATACAGGGAGCCGGGGATGTAAAATGTCTCCCTGAGTTAGAGCTTCCAATGAAGAGCGTCTTTGAGCCGTTAGTAAATCTAGGGATAGTCGCCGCTCAGTTAGCTCAATCTCATGCGTGAGTAAGCTCTCTGCCCTTATCATGAATGCATCAAGTGTCCCCACCGCACCCATACGTCTATTCATACTTATACGATTCTAAACACACCCTGATACAACAATAAACAGCGATATAATGTAGCAACCGCCCGTGTGTATATGACAATCACCTGAGGGAATGGTTTGCATTGAACTGCGAGTCCATGGGGGGTGGCCCGGCCCGGCCTCCTCTGGCCCCTGACGGCCACAGACAGCCCGCTCTTTGCCAGGGCTTAGCCCGGCTACGCCTGCACGCGTCCCGCGACGCGGGGGCTGGCCTTGATTTTAAAGCGCCTCCAGGCGCGCGAATCAGCAGCGGTGGCTCCTGCCGCAGAGGACCCTGGGAGTTGTAGTCCCCCCTTCTCAGCGCCCATGCCGAGATGGAGAGGCAGCGGCGGGGGGGGTGACAGGGACAGCAGGATGGCCGAGGAGATGGTCAAATGAGCCAGGATACCCTCGTGGCGAAGAACAATGACAGCACAGGACCGTGCAGACAGGCAGAGTCACACCCGCTCCCCAGGGGCTGGCCTTGATTTAAAAGCGCCTCTAAGCACGTGAATCAGCAGCGGCGGCTCCGGCCGCAGAGGACCCTGGGAGTTGTAGTCCCCCCTTCTCAGCGCCCGTGCCGAGATGGAGAGGCAGCGGCAGCGGGGGGAGACAGAGACAGCAGGATGGCCGAGGAGATAGTCAAATGAGCCAGGATACCCTCGTGGCGAAGAATAACGACAGCACAGGACCGTGCAGACAGGCAGAATCACACCCGCTCCCCCGGGGCTGGCCTTGATTTTAAAGCGCCTCCAGGCACGCGAATCAGCAGCGGAGGCTCCTGCCGCAGAGGACCCTGGAAGTTGTAGCCCCCCCTTCTCAGCGCCCGTGCCGAGATGGAGAGGCAGCGGCGGCGGGGGTAGACAGGAACAGCAGGATGGCCGAGGAGATGGTCAAATGAGCCAGGATACCCTCGTGGCAAAGAACAACGACAGCACAGGACCGTGCAGACAGGCAGAGTCACACAAGATTTTACCCAGTATTTACTAGTTACAATAAAATCAACAAAAATCATATTTCCAATATTTACTGCAGCAGGAGATATTGCAAATATTGGAATTACACTGGCGACTCACAGTGAGTGCCGTAGACTTCGTTAATACGGTCACAGATCTCCCCCTCCCACCCCCACAACCAAGCAACCACCAGGATAAGTGTTAGCACCAAAAAGTGCCATCAGTGGGAGGCGCTAGTGTCTTCTCACACAACAGAGACCATTCCCGGGATCACAGTCCATTCGTGGGAGACCAGTTCATAATTATACCTTTCTTCTGCTCGATAATCGAAATCTACAACCAACTTGATTTTTTGCCAGTCTAAGTGACTGATTCAAAGTCGTCCAGACATAAGGGGTGTTATTGCCACACATGGTGTTTCTGATACCGGGCAGTATTACTATGCCTTCATAAACTGATTCCGAGTTGTCCGGAGATAAGGCATGGTAATACCACACATGGCGTTATTGATACTGGGAGGTTTTACCATCCCTTTACAGACTGAGTCAAGGCATGGTAATACCCCACATGATGTTTCTGATACCGGGAGGTATTACCAAACCTTTACTGGCTAATTCCGAGTTGTCCGGAGATAAGGCATCGTAATACCACACATGGTGTTTCTGATACCGGGAGGTATTACTGCGACTTTAGATTCTAATACAAGGGTGCACTATATGATAATTCGATCATTTCATTAAAAATAACCAAACAGTCCGGAGTGATTTTTCAAAAAGTGCCTATAAATCTTCTTTTATTCTGTTGGTGGTTGTATATAACAGGTATGTACAGCATACAACACCCAAAACAACCAACGCGTTGCGTCCAAAATATTGGACTTCTTCAGGGCTGTAAAAACAACATATATGAACATACACAAATATACATAAATAGGAGTCAAACAAATATACATACAACATAGAGACATAACAATTTTTAAGCATATACATTGCAAATGCCTCATTATAATCCAAGACATGACAACAAAGTAATATTACAACACATTTGATATGGATTTAAGAACATTGACCAAACATAAAAAGACAAAATAAGTCCTAATACAGCAAACCATGTGGTTACGTATATTAAAATACATGCAACATTGAGAGACATCAATCAATTAGTTTAACGACACCAGGGATATCCAAACGTAACCCACAAATAATGGTGTTTTCCTTTAGTATAAACGTATTGAGGGGTAATCAAGGGGACATATAAAGGAAAACGAAAAAGAGGAAGGAAGATAGAAAAAAGATAGAAAAAATCAGGGGTGCGATTGCCGGTTCTACATGTACACAAGCATGTGATGACGCTGTGTCACTAGAAAGTCACACATGCAACCAATCATTGGAATAATAACTACAGTAAATCATTCTTGTGCCAGACCACTTATAGACATTACGACGACTTGGGATGAACAGTACTTATAACCATTCCAATAAGGATGAAAATATAGTACCCACCAAAAATCCCAACAATATAGATACCGAGATCCTTTTGGTTCATTTACCAAGAGACAAATCAATCTATTATCCTGACACAACGTGTAAGTCGCATCATAAATAAAGAAAACCACGAAGAATACATACAGTTATCCTAAAAATAATGATGATCTGCTCAAACAATCAAATGACAGAGGTAGTAGCTGACGACTCTAAATACTTACTGCATAGAAACCAATCAATTAGGTAAATGATACCGTATGTGCGAAAAAAAGATGATTCAAAAAACCGTGTTTGCTCCAAACAATTCCAAATTACGGAGATGCGGGATCCATCAACCACAATATAGGCACCTATCAAAACCGGAGAGAAGGAATATTTGAACTAGGACACGATATAGTCTTATTTTAAAAACCATGCCCCATATGGATTTCAACAGATAAGATTGGGAAAATTATTACCCCAGAGAGATCGGGCCTTATCTATTTTGTGCCCCTCAAAAGAGAAAAGAGGGTACAACTATGCTATATAATGGGAGAGACCTCCCGGATACATGGAAAATCCCCCTCCCTACATGGTAAACCTAGACGTGCAGTAGCTGTCTTGATAGCGACATCTTTTGACTCTTTCTATGGTGATCGCATATACCGTCTTTTTTTTCCCATTTGCATGTTTGCCGTTTTTATTCTCATTTGCTTTTCCAACACATATGGAAACTTACAATGTGGCAGCCGAATTCTCCAACCAACTCATCTTGTGTGGGGCATGCATTGCTTGGGTGTGCACACCTACATCATTGCGTGGGGGTCTTTAAATTGAAGCCGTTTTTTGAGTTTGATTTTGATGGTCTAACCATCCGACGTGCGGTGGTACGGCTGGGCTTAGTGGCATCGGTACGGATTTCGGTGAGTACGATATATATGGGCAATGTGTGATGGTATGTTGAAGAAATTCTCCTTCTTTCTTCCACTATTGAAGGGCGGGGATTGCTTGCCACGCAATTTTTGTCAGTCATTTATTAGATGTTGCTAATCAAGACAGCTACTGCACGTCTAGGTTAACTATGTAGGGGGGGCGGTGATTTTCCGTGCATCCAGGAGGTCTCGTTATATAGCATAGTTGGACCTTCTTTTCTCTTTTGAGGGGCACAATCCAGATAAGACCCAATTTCTCAGGGGTGATTCGTTTCCCCATAATGTTTGTTGAAATCCATATGGCATGGTTTTTAAAATAAAACTATATCCTGTTCTAGCTCAAATATTCATTCTCTCTGATTTTGATAGGTGCCTACATTGGGGTTGATGGACCCCGCATCTCCTTAATTTGGAACTGTTTGTAGCAAACATATTTATTACTTCTGCTTCATCTTTTGTCCACATATATGGCAACACTTACCCAGTTGATTGGTTTCTATGGGTTCACTGATAGAATATCGATTAAATAAATATCGATTTTCAAAATATCAAAAAAATATAGACTACTTAAATATCGACTCTCATACCTAAATAGGTAAGTACAAATATATCGATGTGAAAAATATCAATGTAAAAATATTGATTTAAATATATATATAAAATAAAATGATATATATTAATATTAATTTTAACAAAATAAATTTAATTTAATATACATTTTAACAAAATATACGGATAAACTTAACTGAAAAAAAGATTAACACACAAACATAATAATGTATGCATATGTATATATACTTTAAAATAATTAATAAACTATTAACTTGAATTTATTTTAAAAGTTTAAACATATAAAAATAAACTATATATATCAATTATTTAAAATATAAAAAAGCATTCTATAATAAATTAAAACATTAAACTATTAACACATATTTAAACTTACATTTCCCAATACAATCAGTGCAACAGTGGGGGAAAGTGTTGGATAGCAAAATAATAAAATTTACTATTCCAACTCCAGTGAGTGCAACAGTAGGGAATGTGTTGGATAGCGGAGTGTAAAAAATTACTATTCCCACTCCAAAGAATGCAACAGTAGGGAAAGTGTTGGATAGCGGAGGAGTAAAAATTACTATTCCCACTCCAGAGAGTGCAACAGTAGGGAAAGTGTTGGATAGCAGAGGGGTCAAAATTACTATTCCCACTCCAAAGTGTGTAACAGTAGGGAAAGTGTTGGATAGCAAAGGGGTAAAAATTACTATTCCCACTCCAGTGAGAGCAACAGTAGGGAAAGTGTTGGATAGCGGAGGGGAAAAAATATTATTCCCACTTTAAAGAGTGCAACACAAGGGAAAGTGTTGGAAAGCAGAGGGGTAAAAATTACTTTCCCCACACCACTGAATGCAAAAGTAGAATAACTGTTGGTTAACGGAGGGGTAAAACTTATTATTCCCACTCCAGTGAATGCTACAGTAGGGAAAGTGTTGGATAGTGGGGAGGTAAAAATTACTATTCCCATTCCAGTGAGTGCAACAGTAGAGAAAGTATTGGATAGCGGATGGGTAAAAATTACTATTCCCACTCCAGTGAGTGCAACAGTAGAGAAAGTGTTGGATAGCGGATGGGTAAAAATTACTATTCCCACTCCGTGAGTGCAACAGTAGAGAAAGTGTTGGATAGCGGAGGGGTAACAATTACTATTACCACTCCAGTGAGTGCATCAGTAGAGAAAGTGTTGGATAGCAGAGGGGTAAAAATTACTATTCCAACTCCAGTGAGTGCAACAGTAGGGAAAGTGTTGGATAGCGGATGGGCAAAAATTACTACTCCTACTCCAGTGAGTGGAACAGTAGGGAAAGTGTTGGATAGATGAGGGGTAAACATTTCTACTCCCACTCTAGTGAGTGTAACAGTAGCCAAAGTACTGGATAGCGGAAAGGTCAAAATAACTATTTCCACTCCAGTAAGTGCAACATTAGGGAAAGTGTCAGACAGCGGAGAAACAAAAATTACTATTCACACTCAAACAGTTAAAGCAAAAATAGAAAACATTAAACATTATTTAAAAAATCATAACAAGTAAATAAACAATATTTAGAAATGAAAAATCAAATATATTACATATATAAAAAGAAAAAATATTATAATATTAATTGTGCAAGTCAAGGAGGGATATGTGTGCCATGGTTGATGTTGAGAATGACAATTGGCTTATTCTAAACAGTGTTGGCACTTTGAGCAGTGTTCAGCTGATGAGGCCAGGGCTTGCCCTGTGATGTGATGTACTCACTGTGGTGTGTGCAGTCAGTGCAGGTGACTGATGTTGTTCTCTTTCTTCCTATTCCTATCCAGATACATCCATGACCACAGGAGGAGACAGCTCTACAGACCAGGAGGAGCCACAGAGCCTGACTGGGACAGAAGGAGAGGAGTTGGGGGGGACCCAGTGGCACGGAGGGCGAGTGGAGCTACACCGAGGAGTTGTCAGCACCATCCCCCCCAGCTGAAGGCCACAGCAGCTCTGAGGATGACTCCTTGTGGAGGCGGGTGTCAGCAGCCACCAAACCCCAGCTAGTGAGGCTGTCCCCGCCACCGCCCCCACCACCATTATCACCACCCTCCCATCGGCTCCCAGCCCAGAGGTCCGTGGAGGCTCCCGTGTTCGGTAGCATGTCTCCTTTGTGCCAGGCACCGCACTCCCTGCCCCTGTGTACCCTGCTGCCCTGAGTGAGGAGTCTGTGGACTTACTTAGACAGATCCATGTAGGGCAAACATCGATGCTGAGTGTCCTCCATGCACACACCACTCTGTTGATGCAACTGGTGTTGTTCATGGAGGGCATTTCATCTGGCATGTCTGCCCTACAGAGGACCAATCAGTCCATGGCCTCCTCCATGACGGCAGCAGTGTCCTCCTCCAACAGTCCAGCACCCCTCCTACCCCTGCACCACCCACGATTCCTAGCAGCCTACCTATCCCAAGCACACACACACTCTGCACATTCTCACAAAGCCACAGACACGGGCAGCACACAAACACCCAAACCAAGGGCTAGACGTGCACACAAGCAAGCGCAGGGGACTGATACCACAATCACAGGGGCTGGTTTGCAGACACACACACAGTCATCCACAACCACTCCGCAGTCCTCTGAAACCTCTCCCTCCCAGCCCGCTTCCCTTGCTCACCTGCAACCCCATCTCCCCAGAAGCTCTTCCTCTGTGACCTTGGCCTCGTCCCCACCGACCCAGCAGATCCAAATTACAAGGGGAAGAGGAAGTCCTCACACACAGAGGGGAGTGCCACTCACTCCCGGACACCCTCCCCTAGGCGCAGTCAGTCTGAGACCCCCACCCGCAAGTCCCCCTGGAGCCGGAAGAGCAAGACCCCACCGCCGCCAGGCTGCTCCAAGGCAAAGTCTCCGTCCTCCATCCCCCAGGCCACCCCTGCCCCGGGTTCCCCCACCCACAGATACACCATCCCCAAAATGCTGAGGCCCTCCCCCCTACCACTTGCTCCTCTACACCCGGTCAGACGGTTAGTGCCACTGATGTGGGGACCATGTCCCCCACCTCTGTGCTGCCGACCTCACCTGCGCCCCATTCTGCTCACATGGATATAGGCACTGCAGTGGAGTCCACGACCACCCCGTCTGACTTGAGCACTGCAGTGGGGACCCAATCCACTCCATCTGACCTGCCCACTGAAGTTGTGCCGGCACCCACCCCATCTGACTTGTGCCCCACAGTTGTGACTGCACCCACCACTTCAGTCAGCTCCACTGCAGTTGCAAGTGACTCTCCTACATCCACCACCCCTTCACTGCCTCCTTCTGCTGCACCCTGATCCTGTCCCTGCGGTGCCTTGCCTGCCCCCATGTATGCCCCTCCGAGGGGATGTCCCCTGTCCTTAGCAGTGCAGGCAAGCAACGTGTGACAGTTTTTTTCTTTATCCTTGTGAACTTGATTTAGCTGTACATTAGGTTGATGGTGTTTAGCATGCCCTTGCACCTGTAATGCTTGGTTTCCAATGTTGAATACTCAGGTGTTGATGTGAGGTACTCCATGTGGTCCATGAGATATGTCTCCTATTCTGGTGGGTATCCATGTCATCCTTTGCAGCTAACTGGGTGTGTCATGATTAACAATTTGATAACATCTCTGTGAACATTTCATTTGCATGGTCACATCTGTGGCTTGCACTCATGCACATATAATGTGCTTCCCATTGTCCAATTTGTCTATTTCCCTGACTTTGGGCGCATCTCCACTGTACTTACAGGTGAGGGCATCATTGGTATAGGAGCAAATGGGTCCTCTGTGCAACTTGCTGTACATATGTGGAGTATGTGCAGATGACTTAGGGGAGACTCACGTACCCAGGCTGTTGTGACCAGTTGGTGTTCATTCCAGCTTGTGTCACATGTGTCTGTTGGGCTCCCTCTCATCTCACAATGCCTGATTGCCCACTAAGGGTGACCTAATGATGGTTTACTTTTGTATGGCACTGTGTCCACATCTGTGTCACTGTGGTTCAGCCCCCCTCATGTGTTGTGTATTTGCCCGGGGATACTGAGACACACACACACACACACACATGTTGTATCAGATGTGCAGTGTGAGGTTGCCTGTTTGTGTTTGTGCATCTGCATCAGTGCATTGTTATTGCTGTTGTGGACCATTGTCTGGATGCTGTTTCTGTGATTTTCCCTGCAGTCCCTGTGAGTCATATCACATCATATCGCATCATTGTGCACATTCATCCTGGTTGTTAGGTGCCATTGCTGACATGGAATGGGAGTTTGTGAGCTGACACCTACAGTCTTTTGATTAGTGTGTCTATTTTTGAGATGTGTGTATGCTTTGTGATAGTCACTTCTGCTCTTGTGTCATTGTACACTGTATGCTTTGTCAGCCCACATGTGTGGTACTTGTCTGCACATGGCCGCGAGCATGTTTTGTTTTCACAGCACTGTTAGCCTCACCACATATCTGTGGGTATGGAACACAACCACTAGTTTGCCCCAGAAGTGTTTAATGTGTTGGGAGCAGGGATCATACATGCTGTTTGTTGTTTGCAGCTTTGACCATGATGACACTTACCTTTTGGTCACTGTGATGAGGTGGGGTTGAGACCCCATCACCACAATGCTCAACATCTGCTGCAGTTTGGACCCCACACTTAACTTTTGTTCTACACAGTGAGGGGGTATTAGTTTTACATTGACACAGTGCTATTGTGACGCTGGCCTTGTGTAGGCCACACTCATTTGTTGATCACACATGTGCTGTTAGTTACATTGTATGTTTGAAGTCATAATCACTGTTGTGGGCATTTGTCACAGACTACACACTGTTGTCATTATGTTAGAGGGGATGTATTTTGCTGACATACATAATGATGGAGTGTGATGGATGTGTGGCGCATCACCCATCCTATGGGTGGGGGCGGCAGGGGTGATGGGCAACATAAGCCCTATGGGTGGGGGAGGCAGGGGTGATGGGCAACAGGTCCCCTATGAGTGGCGGTGGCAGTAGTGCTGGGCAAAAGGTCCCCTATGAGCGGGGGTGGCAGACGTGATGGGCAACAGGTCCCCTATGTGTGGGGGTGGCAGTAGTGATGGGCAACATGAGCCCTATGGGTGGGGGTGGCAGTAGTGCTGGGCAACAGGTCCCCTATGAGTGGGGGTGGCAGTGGTGATCGACAACAGTAGCCCTATGAGTGGGGGTGGCAGGGGTGATGGGCAACATAAGCCCTAGGGGTGGGGTGGCAGTAGTGATGGGCAACAGGTCCCCTATGAGTGGGGGTGACAGGGGTGATGGGCAACATAAGCTCTATGAGTGGGGGTGACAGGGGTGATGGGCAACATAAGCCCTAGGGGTGGGGGTGGCAGTAGGGCTGTGCAACAGGTCCCCTATGAGTGGGGGTGGCAGGGGTGATGGGCAACAGGTCCCCTATGAGTGGGGGTGGCAGGGGTGATGGGCAACATAAGCCCTAGGGGTGGGGTGGCAGTAGTGATGGGCAACAGGTCCCCTATGAGTGGGGGTGACAGGGGTGATGGGCAACATAAGCTCTATGAGTGGGGGTGACAGGGGTGATGGGCAACATAAGCCCTAGGGGTGGGGGTGGCAGTAGGGCTGTGCAACAGGTCCCCTATGAGTGGGGGTGGCAGGGGCGATGGGCAACAGATCCCCTATGAGTGGGGGTGGCAGGGGTGATGGGCAACATAAGCCCTAGGGGTGGGGGTGGCGGTAGTGCTGGGCAACAGGCCCCCTATGAGTGGGGGTGACAGGGGTGATGGGCAACATAAGCCCTAGGGGTGGGGGTGGCAGTAGTGCTGGGCAACAAGTCCCCTATGAGTGGGGGTGTCAGGGTTGATGGGCAACATAAGCCCTAGGGGTGGGGTGGCAGTAGTGATGGGCAACAGGTCCCCTAGAGGTGGGGGTAGCAGGGGTGATGGGAAACATAATCCCTAGGGGTGGGGTTGGCAGTAGTGCTGGGAAACAGGTCCCCTATGAGTGGGGGTGGCAGGGGTGATGGGCAACATAAGCCCTAGGGGTGGGGGTGGCAGTGGTGCTGGGCAACAGGGCCCCTATGAGTGGGGGTGGCAGGGGTGATGGGCAACATAAGCCCTATGAGTGAGGGTGGCAGGGGTAATGGGCAATAGGTCCCCTATGGGTGTGGGTGGCAGTAGTGATGGTCAACATGAGCCCTATGGGTGGGGGTGGTAGTGGTGCTTGCCATGCAACCCCTATGGTGGCCTGTTGTTAGTGGCCAGGATATGGAACCCCTGTGTGTGTGTGCCATCTTGCGGGTAAGTGTCGTTTGTTTGTGTGGTAGGTGTCTGACTTACCGTCTGTGCCGTCGGCGTCGGTTCCTTATCCGGTCATAGATGTAGAGTACTGGTATGACCTGCGCGATGGGATTCATGATGTGTTCGTGTCGTACACGCTGCTTGTTGCTCCGTCTCGTACCCGTTGCAAGCTGGTCCGTCTCGTAGCCGTGGATTGAGTTGTGGCGCGAATCGTAGCTGATATGCTTGTTTTCCGGATGCTGTGACAGGTCGTACGTGGTGACCCGTCCGTCGCGTAGGAAGTATGCATCGTACTTGTCAGGTCAGAAACTGCTATGGATACTGCTTCCGGGCGACTCAGTTTGGCGTTCAGGGGTTACGGCTCGGACGGAGAATGATGCTTGAATCACAGCCTACGTGTCGGAGAGCTGTCCGACCCGGATCGGAATCGACCCCTAAATGATGAACAATACGAGAAAGCAATATCACAGCATTATTAAGTGCATGTTTTCCCAAATTCCGTCCCGTTTTCTAGAAATATTTCCACTTGTTCTTTGCAGGTGGATATGTGTGGGGAAATTACCAAGACATCTGTAATGCAATTTCTACTTAAAACAGGATCTTGTTTTACAAAAACGAGGACACTGGTATCAGAACTTCTAGTCTAGGAATCCCGCTCTATATTCTTAGACATTACTGCTTCGGCTACGTCAGCGGTGATGGCAACAGCAAACTTTGGAAATGGGTTATGCTAACCCTCAAGCTGAGAGTTGGGAGACTTCTAGGATGTCATCTCTGTGTGCAGTAGAAGCACATCCCTGCTCCAATCCTGCCCCAAATTGGGAAAAATCTGTAGACACACCTTTTTAAAGATCACTACTTCACCATGAAGCACAGATCATCTGCACTCTCAGAACCCAATTTCCTCCTCAGTCACCGATTAACTGTATCCTTACCTTTGAGCATGTACGGCACTCAAGGGCCTTTTGACTAGGTTTGCAGTATCCAAACGTAACCAACATATATGGCTTCAAACGTTTGCCCTTATGGGACTTGTCCATGAAAAGATGCATAAGTGTCAGCCGGACAAATTCTCAGGATCTGTTCAAGGCCCAACAGTTTCCACCTCTCTATAGCTCCAATTATGTAATGCAATAACAGCCCAGACTATTGAGGTAATCAAGCGAGGGAAGGAAACAGCTGGGAAGCAGACCTGCAGAATAACTATATATATATGTCCTTGACTGCCCTTATTTACCTGTAAATCAAATGACCAGACTTTGTTCTTACATGGTAGCTTATAATTTGTATTCCAGTCCCAGTAAAACTCTTACTGATGATTCTCATGGAAGTCATGAATCCTTGCATTGCAGGGAAAGAGCTAATAACGCCTGCCTAAATGGAAAATTAACAGTACAATTGATCTTGCCAATCCGCCTTGCCACAGCGCTTATTTACATCCTGGAGTCTCTTCTTGATCCATCCCCTAGGTTTACTAGAACATCCACCTGTACCTGTGCTGCACGACTTCCACCTCACTGCACAATAATTCCCAGACCTACTCGACACAACTGTACTTTGTCTTCAGGATAAGGGATCTTGCATTCCCAAAAGAAACACACTTTTTCAAATTCTCTACAGCGAGGATCTGCAGCAAGATGTTCTCCACTTGCTATATTTATGTGCAGGCTGTGTGGCAAAAAGATGGACTATTAAGCAGTTACTGGAACTACAATGTACGGTCCACCACTGTTACCACTAACAGTGGCAACTGGTTCAAGGGACACAAGGCAGTCAGGAATGACTGGATCCAACTGTAACAATTGAGGACTATGGCCTCTGGTATCCTGGGGCCATCTCCCAGGTACCAGAATATTGTGGCCTGGATATCATCAGACAAAAATATTGTGTCCTAAATGACATTTACAAAAATATTGCCATGTTGCTGTGAGAACAATAGAAACATCTATGTAAATAATAGTTACAATATTTTTTATTTTTGATATTCTGACATCCAACCAGCTAAACTGAGGTGTCTAGTAATTATTCTAGGAGGTGGGGTGGACTAGAGATTCAGGACCCAGCTTAGTGCATTAGCAATTATTAGCTTTACGGTTCAACCACTGCTTTGTCTTTCAAAAAAAGTTCCTAAGTAAATAGCTCACACATAAAAATGTGAGTATACGTAGGGAATCTAAATTAAGAAAGACTTTTCAGTAAACTGGATTTATCCTACTGACATTTCAGAAAATTATCAGGATAAATGAGCAACTATCTATTGCCTCCATCAGTGGTTGGCGCACATCGATGATAGCTCTCCTATGAATTTACTGCCAGAGGTTTCACTTTTAGGGTAAGCACAGCCATCCCAACAATTTGACTGTTGTATTTTCTCTTTTTCAAAACAAATATGCTGTTCCTCAGTGTACTGCTCAGCTTCACAGCCTCCTCCTGAGGTTGCCACTCGTTGTTGTGCACCTATGTGCATCAAACCACAGTTAGGCGAGTGAGCGGGCAGGACATTTAGAATCAAGTACCCTCTCAGGAGGAGTCAACACACTGGCGGAGATGAGTGCTCCCTCTCAGGAGTCAACACACTGGTGGAGACGCGTGCACACTCTCCTAGGTCACACTGGCAGAGACACATGCACCCTCTCAGGAGGCAACACACTGGCGGAGACACGTGCACCGTCTTAGAAGGCAACACACTAGCGGAGGTGCATGCACCCTCTCAAGAGTTCCAGCACTGGCGGAGACGCATGCATACTCTCAGGAGGCAACACACTGGCAGAGATCCATGCACCCTCTCAGGAGGAAACACACTAGTAGAGACGTGTGCACCCTCTCAGAAGAAAACACACTGGCGGAGACGCATGCACACTCTCAGGAGGAAAAACACTTGCGGAGACGTGCACCATCTCAAAATGCCACTCTGGCGGAGGTGCATGCACTCTCTCAGGAGGCAACACGCTGGCGGAGACGCGTGCACTCACTCAGAAGGCAAAACACTGGTGGGGACACGTGCAACCTCTAAGGGTGCAAAACACTGGCGGAAACACATGAACACTCTAAGGAGGCAAAACACCAGTGGGGACACGTGCACCCTCTCAGGATGCAAAACACTGGTGGGGACATGTGCATCCTTTCTGGATGCAAAACACTGGTGGGGGCATGTGCATCCTCTCTGGGTGCAAAACACTGGTAGGGACATGTGCATCCTCTCTGGATGCAAAACACTGGTGAGGACATGTGCATTCTCTCTGGATGCAAAACACTGGTGAGGACATGTGCATCCTCTCTGGATGCAAAACACTGGTGGGGACTTGTGCACACTCTCAGAAGCTTCCCCTACTGGATTTTCCATTCAGGTTTGCTCATCAAATTCATTCCCTTACATTTCATTCCATACTTTACCCAGCTTTCATTCTTCCTGATTTTTGTTCCTCGCAGTTTTGTCTGTTACTGGAATCTACCTTTATATTCTGCAAGCTTAATGATATCATGTGGAGTTTGGTGCATAGTTAATCCAATCATTATTCATCAGCGGTCAAGACGTATTGCCAAGAAGGTTTTCCCCATTCTGGGTTTGCCTCCTAACTGCAACCCTCCTAAGGAGACAATCTACAACTTTGCATGTGCGGAAGGCTGTCATGGCTTCTAGAAGGAATCACCCTATCTTTGGCCAATCCGGAATAGGACTCTCCAGACCATCCTATGGTCCAGACCTTTACAAATGCCCAGTGTAGGACAGCTTTAGTATGATCACGTGCACATCTGCCTGAAAATGAGTGCGATTCGGTGCTATTGCTGATGGGCCTGTTTATTCGAATTCCCCTTTCTCCTTCTATAAGCCCTCCTTTCATTTCTTTTCTTCGTTATGTAACTTGTTTTTCAACACCCAGCAGCTCCCCAGACAATGAGACTAGACTGTTCGCCTCTCCCTCAATTCATCTGAAATGCCAGATTACCTCTACGTCCCTCGTCCTCGACCCAGTCATCACTAATGAGGTATTCCACAAGACAGGAAACAAAACAGGAAACGCTTTTTAGGCTCCACCCACCCTCCCGTCAGGGGCTATAAGAACCCAGCCAACCAAAAGCACATCCTGTTTTGTTTCCTGTCAGTGGACCTGACGGGGACGCTGGGGTAGGTGCCGGGCACTTACCTGCTTCTAGTTGCTGTTGTCCTGTGGTGTCCTCCTCTGCTGGGCTTTGGGGGCGCTGCTGGACCTCCGTGGGACTTCATTTGAGTCGGGCTGCTGGGCTTCCTGGACTCTTCAGGTGCTTGGTTGCTGGTCCTGCTGGGCTGTACTGGCTTCCTGTGGTGCCTGCTGCTGCTGCTCCTGTTGGGATTCTTTCCCTCTTTCCTACGGTATTTGGGTTTGTGCTGTCTGGTGGGAGAGTCCTTGTATATGCCTGCGTCCTGGTTGGTGTCCGGGCGCTCCCTTTCTGTCTTGCGGATGCACTGGGGTTCTCCGAGTACTCCGCTGTCCTCCTCAGCGTTTTGGCGCCTTTTTCTATTGCCGGAGCGCCCGGTTTGGGGTCCGGCCGCTCCGTGTGCTGGGTGTTCGAGGCTGTTGAGCGCCCGGTGTGCGGTCCGGGCGCTCAGTCTTCTGCTGTCCCGCCTTCTCGTGGAGCGCCCGAGGTGGGGTCCGGGCGCTCCGTGATCTGCCTGCCTTGGAGCACTCGGGTTGGGGACCGAGTGCTCCTTCTCTCTTTCGACGGTGATCGCAGCGTCCGGGTGGGCTCCGGATGCGCTGCTGGTCCGATTCTGCCTTCGGCGGCCGCGCGCTGCCTGATTTTCAGTGTACTGTCCTGGCCACGCCCCCTTTTGCCTCGCCTTCAGTTTCTGCTGAGGGGTGGGGGGGGAGGGGTTTGTTTTGGTTCTGTTTCGTTTATAAAGGAGGTGGGCTGTCATTACTTTGCTCCTCTGCTGCCGTGGTGGATCTTGCTGGTTTTTTGCTGTTTCTTGCACCCTGCTGATTCTTGATGGGGAAACGTCTTAAGAAGCGGAGACATGTGTCTCCTGTGTCCTATTCCTCTTCTCCTTCGGATAGTGAGGATCCTGCGCCTGCGGTGAAGCGTCCCAGGTTGGATGAGGACAGGTTGAAACGTCTGATTTTGGAGACTTTATCTGACATTAAGTCCTCCAAGAAGTCTGCTGGCGGGCGTTCTGGTGGGGGCGCGACCCTTTATTCTGACATTTCATCTTCTGGGTCCTCTGATGACGCTTCCTTGGGTGCGGTGGATCTAAAGGGAAAATATGTCTCCAGGGAACTGTTGCCGGATTTGCTGTCTCATGTACGTGAGAACATGGGGTTTCCGGATGACGCTGTGGCTGGCACTTCCTCGGATGCTGTTCTGCCGCAGTTTCGGAAGCCTGTTACGTCTTCGCTTCCTATTCATCCATTTGTGATGGATGTGCTGTTAAATGAGTGGAAGGACCCGGATCATATTATGTTGCCACGCTTCATGTCGAAACTCTACCCTTTGCAGGACTTGGAGGAGTCCTTTCCTGAGTCTGTGCGGGTGGACTCCATTGTCGCTAGTTTGGTTGGTCGTCCTTCCATGGCTGATGATAACATTCTTCGCGATGGGGTGGATAGGAAGATTGACACTGCTTTGCGCAAATCATATGCTGGTTCTCACCTTGCCATCCGTGCAGGTATTTACGGGGCTTATGTGGTGCAATCACTCTTGACTGACTTTAAGACTTTGTTCTCGACTATGCAGGAGGGTGGTTGCTGTCCGGATTTACTGGAATCGATGGAACGTCAGGCTGAGTTCCTATCGGATATTGCCTTTGATTCCGTACGTGCTTCTGCTCTGTCTTGTGGTTCCTCTGTCGCGGCTCGTAGGAATCTGTTGTTGAAAGGTTGGAATACTGATGCCGCCCAGAGGTCCATGGCCTTACGTTTGCCTTTTACTGGCCCTCGTCTCTTTGGGGATGCCTTGGAAGACAAACTGCATAAAGTGTTTAAAGAACGTAAACATTCCTTTTCCTTCCGGAGGCAACCTTCCCGTAAAGATTTTTCCTCTTCACAGGCCAAGTCTTTTCGTCAACCTTCCCGGTTTCAGCAATCCTCCTTTAAAGGTTCTCGTGGTGCTGGTCGGGGTTTCCCTCGGAAGTTCCAGAAGAAGCCTCCTCGTGATGCTGGTCCTGGGCCGCAGCGTTCCTGACTATGCCCCTCCGTTCGTGGATCCCGCTGGAGTGACACCCATGGTTGGTGGGAGATTGAGGTTGTTCCTTCCAGCCTGGCGTCTGACAACCTCGGATCAGTGGGTGCTGGATGTCCTGGACCGGGGGTATCGGATCGAGTTCCTGTCCCCTCCGCCTCCCTCGGGTGTGGTGCGGACTCCGACTCCCTTGTGCCACTCCCGTCGTCAATCCTTGAGGGACGGTGTTCAGGCCCTGTTTCTCAAGAACGCTATTGTTCTGGTTCCCAGGTTGGAGTGGGGTCTGGGGAACTATTCAATTGTTTTCCTGGTACCGAAGGTCACGGGGGGATTCCGGATTGTCATCAATCTCCGGAGTCTGAACTTGTTTGTGAAGAAAATCCCGTTCAAGATGGAGACCTTGCAGCGAGTGATCCCACTGATTCAGGCCGGATGGGTGTTTACTACTCTAGATCTCCAGGACGCATACCTTCATGTGCCGGTGGCCCGGGAGGATCAGATGTTCCTGCGTTTCTGCCTGGAGGGTCATCATTGGCAGTTCTGTGTTCTTCCATTTGGTCTCCGGTCCGCTCCCCGGGTGTTCACCAAGGTGGTTGCTCCTTTGGTGGCCCTTCTTCACCTCCGGGGGGTGTCTGTGTTCCCCTACCTGGACGATTGGCTGCTCCAGGCTCCTTCCCCGGAGGTCATGTCTCAGCACCTTTCATTGACCATCCTTACGCTAGAATCTCATGGGTTTCTGGTGAACTTTCCAAAGTGCCAACTACTTCCTGCGACTCGACGGACTTTCATTGGGGCCGTATTCGACTCCGTCCTGGGCAAGGTGTTCCTGCCGGATTCTCGGATTCGGCGTCTTCAGTCCCTGTTGCGGATCCTGTTGTCCCAGGCTGCGGCCCCTCTTCTTCAGTGGCTCGAGGTTCAGGGTCATATGGCCGCTACTGTCTTCACGGTACCCTGGGCCAGGGTTCATCTGCGGCCTCTGCTGTGGCATGTTCAGCGTTGGATGCCGTTTCCAGTTCAGGACTATGCTCTGTCTGTGCCTGTGTCCTTGGGGGTGGTGTCGGATCTCCAGTGGTGGCTGGATTCCGCGAATCTCTCGAAGGGGATGTGGATTCACCTGCCGCCCCCTTTGGTGTTGACGACAGATGCCAGTGCGGCCGGTTGGGGGGCCACGTTGGGACAGTGGTCTGTTCAGGCTCGCTGGCTCCGGATGGAGTCCCGTCGCTCGTCCAATTGGAGGGAACTGTCTGCTGTGGCCAGGGCTCTTCGTTTCTTCCATTCCCGTCTGCTGGGGTGCAATGTCCTGGTGAGGTCGGACAACACCGTGACTGTGGCTTACATCAACCACCAGGGCAGTACTCGCAGCCCTTCCTTGAATTTGGTGGCTTGTGCGATTGCAGGTTGGGCAGAGCGTCATCTACTGGCTCTCTCGGCTCAGCATATCCGGGGGGTAGACAATGTGGTGGCGGACGCCTTGAGTCGCAGGTTTCCATCTTCCCTCTCCCTGTGTCTCTCCCCCGGGGTGTTCCGGTTGATCTGTCGGAGGTTCGGGACTCCCCTGCTGGACTTGTTTGCCTCCCGGGCGGATGCTCAACTCCCCCTGTTTTGTTCTCGGACCCCGGAGTTGGGTGCTTGGGGGGTGG
This sequence comes from Triturus cristatus, assembly GCF_964204655.1. NCBI lineage: Eukaryota > Metazoa > Chordata > Amphibia > Caudata > Salamandridae > Triturus > Triturus cristatus. Next base: position 103,162,962 of record NC_140583.1, on the reverse strand, counting down.
AGGCGTTGTCTCTTCGGTGGCCTCCTTGGTTGCTGTACGCCTTCCCCCCCTTCCCCCTGATTCCTGCCTTCTTGCTGAAGGTCCAGAGGTTGGGTGCCCAGGTGGTAGCGGTCTTACCTCACTGGCCGCGGAGGTCCTGGTTCCCTTTGTTGTTGAACCTGGCGGTGGGCCCTACTTGGATTCTGCCCCGTTATCCGTCTCCCCTGAGGTCCCCCTCCCCGTCCCTCCTGGTCCCTCTCACCTTGGCGGTTTGGTGGTTGAACGGTTGTCGCTTGGGGTCCGGGGTTTGCCTGATCACCTCATCACTGTGATGCAAGGGTCTCGTAGGGGTTCCACTTTGTCCTCCTACTCTAAACATTGGGCTTCTTTCTCCTCTTGGTGTGCGGGGCTTGGTCTCTCTCCTGTCTCTTGCCCTATCGCTTCCATTCTGCAGTTTTTCTTGGATGGGTTTCGGAAGAAATATGCCTTGTCTACTCTGAGGGGTCAGTGGGCTGCTCTTCGGGCTTTCCGGGATCCAGCTTCTCTTCCTCCTGCGGATGGTTTGTTGGTTTCCCGTTTGTTCCGGAGTTTCTCTCTGTCATCTCCTTCTTCTCGCTCTCCGGTTCCTCCTTGGGATCTCTCTTTGGTCTTGGGTGCTCTGCAGTCTGCTCCTTTTGAGCCTTTGGAGTCGGTGGACCTTAAGTTTCTTTCTTTTAAGGTGGCGTTTTTGGTTGCTGTGACTTCTTTGAAAACCAAGGAGAGGGGACTCTTGAAGCCAAAGGCTGGAGTACCCAGAAACACAAGTATAAAGCTGTATGTGCCTGTTGGCTATTGATCAACCGTCACTATTGTCTTAATCATCACACATATTCACATTGCATACATTATTTGCACACTCACAGTTGGGTAGGTAGAAAGCACTTCTAATGAAACGAAATAGATAAAAAACTCTGTATTTTAATAATCAATATAAATTCATCACTGTTGTATAAAATAAAACATAATAAATCATAAACAATAAGGATCGTATACAGTTAAAAATGATAAAAACACCAAACACTATATTACAGTTGTTTCACAACATCTTCCATGTTATGAAAAGGAGAACAAGGATTGACAAACAATGTGTCATATATCTGTCAATTTGGATTTCTAGAGGCAGTGTCAGACAACATACTGATCCCTGTCTTTCCCTAACTGTACCAAATTTAACAATAAAAAGGCAACTGGCGTCGACGCGTTTCGGTGGTAAGAACTTCACTTAGAACCACCTTCCTCAGGACTCAAGCTATTTTCTCCTTGTGATTATACGTGTTCAGTTATGGTGTAGAGTTCACCTATTAAAAAAACATATTTATACATTTTAAACTCTACATCCATAAATTAAAAATTATTCTTTTATGTTACAACCGTGCGTTTATATATATTACCAATACAGATGTATAGTTTTTCAACAGACATTTCTTTTCACTTATGGGTCTATTCAGTAGACTCGTATTTCTAAATGTATAAACTGTTTCGAAATCAAAAAGTGCTTAATACCAGACCACACACCAAACTCTTCATTATTTTATTCTATGTGGCTCCTTACATGCATCTTTTCATACTCATTCAGCTCTAGTTGTTACATTCACCCTATATCCTACACTTCTACATGGAACTCACCGGTACGAACGTACTGCGGCAAAGTAGTCTCCAAAAGTGGAGTACTTGTGGATGTCTGGATGGACGTTCAAGGTTTGCAGTGATTGCTAGAATAATAGAAAACTCAAATATAGATTTCTATTTCTGGAAACAGTTGAGAAAACAAAGAAGGGCCTCCTTAATTACCCCTTTATTTTGATGTCGCTTACATTCCTCCAATTGTATCCTTTAACCCTATTTACACGGTTCCTTATTAATGGTTGTGCATTTGTATAATATTGCTACAATAAAAGGATACTTCCACAACCATCGTTGGTGGATTTTTATAAATAAACTTTTATGGTTCGTGCCTCCTGATAACACATTTCAAAGGTGGAAATATAATTCATTGGTAGTGTCTAATTCATATGCTCATTTTATAGACATATTTCGATAATTATCATAGTTAGAACCAATCACCCACCTAAATTTATTTTCCAAGGAACGCCGAAGACGGGGTAAGTTTCACTTCATATTCAATTAGTTTGTCAGAGTAAGCTTTGATCACTGTAGGGTTAAATTAGAGTGATGATTGGCAGTTAGTCTCCCTTCTCATTAAAGACATGCATCAGGTATTTGAATGGATTGTACTATTCGCGCTCACCTTTCGTATCTGGAGTTTATTTTATTCCAGGCGGGTGTCAATCCCTCTATTATGTTTATTTGTTCTTCTTTTTCAAGCCGGAGTGCGCATATGGTTTGTCATCTCCGTTAACATTCTGAAAAATGAGGTTAAACCATTGTGTAAGTCCCATTGTGTATACACCTCTAGTTAATACCCCACTTGTTGGTATAAATATCTATTCATCTGATTCCTATACGTTCATGGATGTTTTAGTTTTGGGCCCCCTCTTAAAAAAAGTTTTTATATATGCTGAAGGGGAATCTGGAGTGGAGGTAGGCGTGTTCTTGATCCCCTCTGTTTGTATTTCCAATTTTAAAAGAGTAAACCAATTCGCCCCCCTTCCTTGTGTCAGCGTTATTATGTTTGCGACTACTCAGTTAATTATCTGCAAATTACCACCCATTTGTCCAATATTTTAGTCCAATGACAGGGACCTCCATTGTTGGAATACTATTCGTCAGCCTTCCCGTGTTTAACTACAAAGCGGTGCGTGTGGGAACTCCGTACGGCTGGAAATGGTTCCAATGCAATAAACATGGTATTTCTACCCCTGTGTTATAGTGGCACTTCTAGAGCGGACTAGAACCAGCCCATATCGATAGTAGCCCACCCCTTGCTTACCGTATCTCGGGATCGTATGTGTGTCCCTCCGTCTTCCGTCTGTTCATCCGTTATCTGTTTGTGCTTGCTAACATCGGTTGTTATATCCGTTTAGATAGCGTGTGACGTCCTCCCATGCGTGCATTAATGGAAACTGACGATTTCCTCCCGTGTATGGTACATAGTCGCCATCTTGGAATGGGATCAAAATTGTCACTCGGATAGTTTCAAGCTCATAAGTGGTTTAGTTTGCCCATTTCAAACTCAGAATCATTCGGATATATTAAGGACGAAATTCCTTAATCCCAATGATGTCGAATTGATTATTCTCTGTAAACCCGTTTTTTTTTTTTGAAAATGCCAACTAATGATACCCCTCCAAATTTATTAGGAAGATTTCATCACGAAAGAAATTTATCTATGATGTTATTGATTGAAGCATATTCTTATTATTACCCCTATATTTCCCGTTTTCCTTTTCGAGGGTTCCTACGTATGGCTAATTTGCTAAGGATTTTTATATGTATAATAGTTGAATTCCTCGCCATACCATCTAGGAGTTTCTGTTATTACCTAATTTAAGTCCTACTCGTATTGCAGATGATAGTACTGTACTCAGAGGTTAGACAACTAATGTCATCCAATCCTCTTTGGAGTTCAATCCTTTTTGGACGGTATTTAGAGTGAAAATATACCATTGTTCTCTGTTCTTTCTCTTTGTCTCCATATTGCCTCCCCTTCTGTTGGTCGTAATTCTTTCTATAATGAACCATTCAAAATCGGTATGTTTGTGGTTCATTGAGCTATAGTGCTCTACAAGAGGGGCATTGGGTTTCCTTATTTTAATTGCTGACCTGTGTTCTAAAAGTCTCAGTCTCAATTCTCTCCCTGTTTCACCAACATACGCTAGTCCACACGGGCAGCGCAGGAGATATACTACATTTTTAGTTCTACAATTGTTTAGATGTTTGGGGACCATTGTGTAGCCATTGTATGTCAAGGATTTAGTGATTATACAATTCGTGCATATTGAACAACTGCTACATTTATTGTTTCCTAAGGCTACATTTCCCTCAATTGTTCTCTGTGTACGTTGGGTTTCCTCTCTGTATGTTCTGACCAGGTTTTTGCGTATGTTGTCGTTACGTTTAAACGCAAATAGAGGTTTAGGTAGTTTCTTTTCCTCACCTTCGTTAAGAATACCCCAATTGGAGTTAACTATATTCTTGAGTCTGTTGCTTATATTAGAGAATTGGGTGACAAATACAATTCTGTTGTCCGAGTTTCTCTTCTTTCTCTCTTGATCTTCTACATTAGGATTTAACATACTTTCCCGATTGTAGAAGCGGGCTCGCTTGATAGATCTTTTAATTAGTTTTTTGGGGTATCCCCTATCCTGTAGCTTGTTTTTAAGTATAGCGGCATGCTTGTTGAAGTCCTCCAATGTTGAACAGTTTCTTCTAAGGCGTAGAAACTGCCCAAAAGGGATATTGTCCCTCTGGCTCTGGGGATGATAGCTCGTGTAGTGGAGCAGTGTGTTCCTATCAGTGGGTTTGGAAAATAGTTCAACTTCCAGGAGTCCTTCCCTGGTCTTGATTGTGATATCTAAGAAGTTGACTGCCCTGTTGTTATATTCAGCAGTAAACTTGAGGTTGGTGTCTCCTAGGTTTAACCATTCCAGGAAATCAACCAGGGTGGGTTCATCTCCCTCCCAGATAAAAAAGATGTCGTCAATGAAGCGGCGCCAAAGACGGATGTTATCGGAAAAAGGCGCCGCTTCATTGAAGACATGCTTCTCCTCAAATTTGCCCACATAGAGGCATGCCAGACTGGGAGCACAGGTGGCTCCCATGCTGGTACCTTTGCATTGTAAAAAAAGGTCCTCCTTGAAAAGGAACATATTTCTGGTCAGTACCAGTTCAATGCAGTTCATGATGAATCCTTTGTTGGCCCCTCGCAAGTCTTCCTCAGTTAGGATCTCCTCAATGACTTTAATAGTATCCCATTGAGGGATATTTGTATATAGGGCTTCTATGTCGAGGGTCACCATTATCTGGTTTCTGGTGTTAAAGTTGGTGCCCTCGATCATAGAAATAATGTGCGCTGAATCACGTACATATGATTTTTGTTTGTGGACTAGAGGTTTTAAGAACACATCCACATATTGGCTTAAGGGTTCTAATAATGAACCTATACAGCTAACTATGGGTCTCATGGGGGGATTCCTTTCATTCTTATGAATTTTGGGCAATCCATAAATAGCTGGGGTAACAGCATTCTCATTCATCAGAAATTTGAATTCTGCTTCGCAAATCCATTCCTTATCTCTAGCCTCTAGTATTAGTGCCTGAACTTCTTCTTTTAAGTCCTTTAGTTTTGAATCAGGGATTTGGATATAATGCTCTTTCACTGAGAGAAGTGTCAACATCCTGTTTTCGTAGTCTATAGTATCAAAGACTACAATTCCCCCACCTTTATCGGCCGGTTTTATGACCAAATTGGAGTTGTTTTTTAACGTCGTCAAAGCTACTCTATGTTGGTGAGACATATTATTCATATCTGGATGAGCTTCTCTTACAATTTGCTTAATCTTGGATTCTAAGACTCGTTCAAAAGTGTCTACATTTTTACAAACTTGTGTGATGGTTGGGGTGAAGGTAGATTTCCCTTTTAGTCCTGAGACATTCTCAGGTCCATTGTAATCTTTATCCTCAAAAAATCTATTTAATCTTATTTTACGGAAAAAGGCTTTAAGATCCTTTTCCAAAGTAAATTGGTTCACTTTGGTAGTAGGTGCAAAGGTGAAGCCTCTTTCTAGAACATTTATTTCTATTTCACTAAGATTATATGAGGAAAGGTTCACAATGGGAAATTTTTGGCTTAACGCCAGTACCTCTGATTCCTTGTTTTTAGATATTCCTGGGGCTGGTTCCATTGATGTTGTCCCCTCCCTGTACTCTGGTGCGGATTTTGATTGTATCTCATTCCTCTCCTTTGGCGCTGCTCTAAAAAACTACCCCCAAAGTTACTGTTGGAGGCATGTGCCCCAGAGTCCTCGTTAGGTCTTCCTTCCTCTTCGCTACTAGACCCCGAGGTCTCAGAGAATGTTACTTTCTTTTTACCACCCCTTGAGTATATTATTTTATGGTCATATGGTCTCTCTTCTCTTTGTTCCCTTGGTTGAGTAAAGTAATCCTTATTGGTATACGGATATACCAATTCCAAATTAAATTTATTCACGTCTTTTTTTAATTTTATTGTTTTTTTATTGACAAGATATTCTTTATATCCGTTTACCTCCTGATTCACCCAACTGCTGTGACTTCTGCCAGGCGGTTGGGTGAACTCACTGCTTTGCGTTGTTCTCCTCCCTTTTTGCGTTTCTTGGATGACGCGGTGGTCCTTTCTTTGGATCCTGGTTTTGTTCCCAAGATTCGTTCTAAGTTTCATTGCTCTCAGGAGTTGATTCTTCCTTCTTTCTGTCCTTCTCCTTCTTCCCCTGCTGAGTTGTTGCTTCACTCTTTGGATGTGCGGCGTGCTTTATCACTTTATGTTGCACGGTCTGCGGGGTTCCGTTCCTCGGACTCCCTTTTTGTGACTTTTGGTTTGGCTGGTCAGGGTAAAGCTGCGTCTCGGCTTACTCTTGGTCGCTGGATCAAGTCTGTTATTTCTTTGGCTTATCAGGGATCTGGTTTGCCTTGCCCTTCTGGTGTTCAGGCCCGTTCCACTAGGGGTGTTTCTGCTTCCTGGGCTGCTTTTCATGGGGTTTCCCTTGATGAAATCTGTCGGGCTGGGACGTGGGCCTCTGAGTCTACTTTTGTGAGGCACTATCGCTTGAATTGTGCTCTGTCTGACCGACCGAATTTCGGTTGTGGTGTGTTGCGTGCTGTGGAGGTTGTTCCGCCTCCCTGATTCTGTGTTTTTCATTAAACTATTTTTTGCTGCACGCCTCTTTGTGTTCGGTCTCTGTTTTCTGTGTGGTTTGCCAAAGGCCTGTTGTTGGGGGTGCTTTGGTATGCCTCATTAGTGATGACTGGGTCGAGGACGAGGGACGTAGAGGTAATGCTATGATTACTTACCGGTAATCCCCATTACTCTTAGTCCTACTCGTCCTCGACCCAGTCATACTTCCCGCCCGCTCTCCCTGTCCAGGCCTTTGTTGCTTGGTATGTCAGGATGTGCTTTTGGTTGGCTGGGTTCTTATAGCCCCTGACGGGAGGGTGGGTGGAGCCTAAAAAGCGTTTCCTGTTTTGTTTCCTGTCTTGTGGAATACCTCATTAGTGATGACTGGGTCGAGGACGAGTAGGACTAAGAGTAATGGGGATTACCGGTAAGTAATCATAGCAATCCCTTGCAGCTGCTGCTTCTCAAATGGGTGGCTATCATAAAAAGGAAATTTTCATAGTGTATCATTCTTTCACCGTTCCGAGATCGCACTTAGAAGCAACATGTCAGCCATCTAGTACAGCAATGATTTCAACAATGACACATTATGCACAATACCATTCCAAAATGTTCGTTTAGTGCGATGTTTATTGGGCTATTCTTTGACCGTTACAGTAGAGTGCACATACCTTTTCTAAACACGACGGGCACATAAATTACCTACTGTTATGTTACATTTTTTACTTCATTTTTTCTGCATATTCCACTACTTTTTGGCAACATCATTTTTTTCTTTTTTCTACTTCTATTCTATTCTTATTCTTTTATCTTATTCTTTTATCTTACATATGCATTCTGAGTTTGTGTGTGTGAATGCAAGAATGAGTGACTGGGGGAAGAGACTCACTCCTTGAAATCCCCTGTGCACGAGGACAAGATTGAACCCAGTGACAGAGCTACCTGTCTTTAAACAATGGGATATAATTGGCCTCTTCACGTTAGATGACGCGTGGAATGCAAATGGGATGGTATCGTTTGTACACTTAAAGATGGAATATGCGCTACACCCAACCTAGATTTTAAAATATTTGCAACTACGACATGCCTTACGGGAATCCCAATAGGTGTAGAAATGAACTAGGTAGGACTCTCCACCTGGAAACCCGACTCCCAGATGGACATATGACATCCAAAGCCATCTCTCCTGAATATGCCACGCTAATGAGGAATACGCAAGGGTACCTGTCCCGACTACGGGCCCACGAGCAGTAGGATGTAGGAGAGCTGACTGACGATGACTGGAGGGATGCCTTACAGTTCCCACGAGAGGTGGCCATAAAGGCTAGCTTCCACCGTATCATGTGTAACATCCTGCATCAGATTTATTAAACCCAAACACTCCTGCACTAAACTGGTAGATAGCACGACGACTTGTGCCTAAAACGCCGTGGACAGTGAGGAACCTTTATGCATGCCTTGTGGACATGTCCCAAGCTGGCCTTGTTCTGCAATGGGGAGACATACAGGCTCATGGATGCCACGGCAGTCTCAATAGACTTTGGAGACCCCCCTGCACTGTTAGGTAGATGGACGGAATCGGACGAAACAACTCATAAACTAATGATTAATCTGGAGTACATAGTGGCAAAGAGTCTGGGGTACACGCGGGTTGACGGCGTCCACCCACTATTTTGACAGGGTGGACGCCATACACCCTGCCAAGAAGTTGGGCCTCACAGAATAAGGTGCCTAATTCGTCCCGGTGTGATTTTCTAACACCGGGACACATTCAGCAGCGCCTGCACGTTGTTGTCTGCTATTGATAAACAATAACCTGCAGGCGGGGACGTGGCTTTCTTATTTCAGACTCCTGCTGGGCCAATAACAAAGGCCGAATTTGAGGGGTCATCAGGCCATCTTTCGTTCGAGTCTCCTGGCTGGGAGCAGTCTGAAGCCTCCCACCTGGACACAAAAGCAGTGGAGGGGAAACAAAGGCTCACACTTGGTAGCACTTCACACAGACTTTAAAGGGGTAGCTTTTCACTTTTTTCAGGCTCTGTTTACGAGCTATGGTGTAGTGGAGACAGGGTTTTGCCTGCACACATTGCTATGTTAGCATAAGCGTTTTAGATGTTAACGCCATCTTGACACTTTGCTGCTTTTGCACACGATTCTACAGGTAGCTGTTATTATAAGTAAACCTGCTTGCTTGCTTTCTCTTCACATGAGAACGGTCTGTTTTTTACATCCCTAGATGTGCACCGCGACCTTATTCTGAACACTGTGTGGAAAAACCGTCAAGGTCAAATAACAATGTATGCTGTTGGATTCAGGTTGATCGGCCCACGCTCTAGACACAAGAAGCACACAGCTGCAAATATCTGAAACTCGGGTGCCTTTAATATTGCATTGCATGCATGATTCTGGCACACTTGGAGGAAACCTTTCCAGACACAGAGAGCAGTGCTGATCCTGTAATGTGATTCACCTAAGCTGATCTTGGAGGTATGGGGTTCCCCATTCAAGCCTAGAAACCTATTATTATAATAAAACTAGCTTATAGCCAGGGGAGGGTGATAAACAAGCTATTACTATCATTATAATATGATTTCTCCCTTTGTTTTTAATGGAATTGTAACAATGCTGATGGTTTTATTTCTAATCATTTGTTTGCTTATGTTAGCCAAAATACTGCATCTTAGAGCACGTGGTTAAAAATAAACATTTTAAACTTTTCCGTGTCTCATAATCCATCATATGCTTCCTTATCTGCAGATGTTAACAAACAAAAAGATTGTTTCTAGCTCAAATGGTTCAAAAGGTACAAAAAATGCAGCGGCATGTGCTGCTGCGCAGTGGAAGGCCCTTTTCAAAGCCCGAATGGTCAACTTTCTGTTGCTTTATTTGGGTATTAAACTGGTACTGATAATGCAACCACTGCCCAGAGAGTGTTACCAAGTTCAAAAATTAAATAATTAAGTTATGGTAGTGTGTTAGTAGTTCCTGTTATATTATTACAAAATGAGCCGCATTATTCCACATAATTTGCCTTTTCTTGCCACCTAATTTACTCTAGTGATAACTTTATTTCGGCCATAAGACCATACAAGTGCACATAAGTACATCAACAAATACAGTAAGACAATAATTAGACATAAGATTTTTAAAAAGAGAATTAAACAGCAAGTTATCATGAAAGGAAAATAGATACAAAAATTAATTTAAAAAGGTTCGTCTCCTTCGCCACATGCCATGTAAATAGCGAGATACTGCAAAAACAATAAGGGGGTGGGTATCATACATTAAGGACCTAGAAGCCTGTTTAAAATGACGAAATCCCAAATTCCTACAAATGGGAATCAACCAACATTTTCTAATTGAGGAGTAGGCAGGGCAGAAGAACAACACGTGTGAAACAGTCTCCATTTTATAGTTACACGCGGGGCAAGTTTCCTGGTTCTGCGTCTGCCACTTAGCTGAAAAGGACCTAACCGGTAGAGTACCATGTCTTAACTGAATGTATAATTTTTGGGCGGGGGTTCAACTTGATCCATGAATTCCTCAAATTTTGAATCAGATTTAACTGTGAGGAACTCTGAAGTCAACCTACCCCCCGCTGTGGAGCTCGAAAGTATTTGAGAATTCCGAATACATATCAGTGAAAAAAGTTCTTTCTTGGTTAGCCCGGGACAAAAAGTTTCCGGGGTTACCCAGAGTTCCGGGAGTCCTAAGCAAACACTAGCTGCTTTAATGTGTTGGAACCAGGGAATCTTTTTAGATTTGAGGAGAGGCCAGATCTCGACAAATTCAGCTCTGTATGAGGCCAGTTCGGGAACCGACCACAACCTTTTCCAGTACAGGATTGGTCTGGCACTTGCAATCTCCTCTATTGAGACTAAGCCAAAATCAAGTCTCAGGGGGATCAAAGGCGTGCTAGAGGGGAGCCCCACAAGTGTTCTTAAAAAGGACTGCTCAACCTTAATAAGGGTCTCTATTTGCTTATGTCCCCACAAATCAGCCCCATAGATTACAGCCGCTCTGACCTGCCGACAAAAAATCTCCAGAACAGGAGACACTGGTTTATAGGTCTATTTTTAAAAACTTTATTTAGACCCCCCGCCAACTGAGAAAGCTTAAGCGTCGACTTGGATATCTGCTTGTTCCAGTTAAAATTCTCAGTTAAAGTAAGGCCCAAATAGACAAAGGTTTTAACCCTTTCCAGGGGAATGCCGAATAAAACTGGATTTGGGCGTACCCGCTTTGGGGGGTTGAAAATCATAAATTTTGTTTTCCCCAGATTGATTTCCAATCCCCGTTGCTCACAGAACTTTACAAAACCTTCAAGTGTGTTTTGAATGCCCGATGATGTTCTAGACAGCAACAAAGTGTCGTCTGCAAACATCAGAGCGGGCACTCGACCTGTCGCCAATTTTGGGGCATCATTGTTTACCACACAATTCAGATGGTCCACCAGACCATTAATGTAAAGGCTAAATAGTGTGGGAGCCAACACACACCCTTGGCGAACACCTTTATGGACAGGAAATCGATCAGTAAGATGACCATGCTTGCCACATCTCACCTGGGCAAAGTTATTTTCATGGAGCCTAAGTAAGACGACTAGTAAATAGGGCGGAAGGCCCAAGTCTGCTAAAACCTGCCACAATTTAGCTCGTGGAACTAAGTCGAAAGCTGCCCGCAGGTCCACAAACACAAGGTAGAGGCTGCCACCCTCCACCGTGGCTGTTTTCCAATACAAGACCTGCAGGCGAAAGATCTAATCAACGGCAGCCGCGGTGCGTCCATTGGGGCGTAGGGGCGTAGCCCCACCAGCCCTGCTGGACCCGCGGCTGCCAAAATAATTAAAATAAATCATGATAAATCATGTCAAAATAAAAATAAATGTATGGCAAAATATGAGATATTTACCCGGGCATCACCCGACTGATTCGGGACTCGGGAGTGCGCAGGGGGGCGGTAGTTGTTTTCCTTCCCGGTTCCCGCATGTATGCTTCGGGCAGCAACTTGCCCGAGCATGCGCAATAAAGTCCCCAGGGCGTAGCTAGTAGGGGGGGGGGGGTTATGCTGGCGGCACCCCGGCCTGGCAGCAAAAGGGCGACAGGGCGAGCAGTCGGTGTGCCCTACAAGCCAATCCCGGCGCTGCATGCAGCGCCAGGATTGGCCGGTCACCGCGCAGCACAGCAGGGGCAATCCATATTGGATGCCGAGCGTGGGTGGTTCAGCCGCCCTGCACAATGGCCAATCACTGTCTCTGACTTAATGTAGTCATGCAGTGATTGGCCATTTGCGGCGCGCGGCGCTGTTGGGATCCGGTTCTGCCTGGTTACAGCCTGGTAACGGTCGGGTTCACTCGCTCCTCGCCTGAGTCGTGACTCGCCTCGTGGAGATTGAAGTCCTTCGATTCTGCCAGCAAGCGAAGGTAAGTAAGTCACTGGTGCGGTCGGTCTGTTTATGGGATGACGTGCCTGTCCGTTTCCAGAGTGGGGCGGGTGGGAGAGGAGTTTGATAATAGTGAATACATATAAACTTGCAGGGTTGCGGGTCACCTCGAATTTATCAAACTGCCCCCTGCCTCGCACCACCAGTTCCCACTCTTTTACCGTTCTTTACTCATGGGCAATATTACGTCACCGTGGGGTAATATTGTGCAGAGCCAAAAGAATCCGCCAGCTAACGTACAACTCGTGTGCACGCCTTTTATTTGTAAATCGAGCAATTTGTAAGTAGTATGGGTTAAACTTAGGCACATAAATGGTGATGTAAATGACGAATGAGGCCCCTTTGCTTCATGTTCTATGTTATAGATTTGGAAAAGAACGCGCTTCTTACGCGCACCGCACGGATTAGAATTCCTCGCGCCAGAGACTTTGCTAAAGTTACTTGGCCCCCTATGAGAGTGGACCGCTGTCATCGGGCATTTACAGGTGTGCCACAGGTGACAGAGCGCGTGGACATCCCCATTCGATGGACTGGCGGGAAGAGGGCTTTTGTCTGCAGTAGGAAACTAGAACTTTAAATTTACATGTGATTGAAACAGGGTAGAAAAGATGGTTCCTCCCTTGCCATGGCATTGTTTTCAGTATTCCTGCAAATGCACGTTCACCTCTCGGGACTGGTTCACGCACGCCGTTATACCAACAGTGCACACCGGCTCTAGCAGAATCAACGACTTTGTAAGATTCGAGACTGTAGTCCAGAAGTGTTCCCTAGTGAGGTACATACTTCATGTGTGTGAAACTTGCAATACTGTTTACGGGGCTGTTAAATGAGGTGTTTAAGGGCCTTATGTGGTGCGAACACAAGGAGAACCTGAAAATGGCAGAATACATGAAGCACACCTTCTATTACAAAAATGTGCACATATAGGGTTTCATAATGTTAATTTCAACATTCTTTGTTATATTATACAGTCCGTTTTACTCTCTGGGGTATAAAAAGCAGGGGTAATAAAGTGGCATGCCTGCATTTCCTTGCAAGATAAAGTATTCATCGCTGGTGACTAAGATTTTGTGAATGTGTATAGTTTCCTTTTTTAAGAAAACCGTGTCGTTTTACAGCAGTGTTCACTTTTCTATTAGTGCGTTAAATGTTACATTTCCAAATACCTAGACAATAATACAACAAAATGTGTTCCATGATGTGCCTTTAGTCGCATAATATGCCTCGTAGTTTCCTTCCTTTAATAATATATTTTGTCACCCCTACCGTATGAGTTGGTATTTCGCTCTTGCAGGTTTCCCGCGGCCCTGCTTCTAACCATTGCCAGACACGGTGAGTTTTGATATAATGTGTGTTAAAGAGGTCGTCTATATCGAAGTGCACCCCGCGGACCGTTCAGCATCTAAAATGCACGTGTTCTTTAGACGTAAACCCCACGGGTCGTTGTTTTCTTCCTGACCCGACTCAAACACTGCACCTGAGACACCCACCTTTTCCTGTGGGGACATACGTTAACTTCCAAAGAAATGATAACCCCCGATATTTTGAAAATACAACTACAAAATGGGCTGGCTGGGACCTACACAGATTTCATGTGCCCTTTTACCAGCCCTGCTTGAAGCAGGGCTGGTAAAAGGGCACACGAAATCTGTGTAGGTCCCAGCCAGAGTGCCAGTGTAGCCTTGATGTCAGTTCTGCTACTTCAGCTGCAGCACTGTCCCTCTTCACCTAGTATCAACCTTCTGATTATCTTCCCATTTCTTTTACTTAGCTTTTTCCATAGTTTTGTCAATCTAGGTTTCTCGAGTGCAGGAAAGTGCCTCCCTCTTAGTTATCTCTGCCATGAAGGTCATTTACGCTGCATGACTGATTTTAGTTCGGTATACAAGGCGCACGCCTTCACTTTAGCATTGTTTCTTCTCCAGGCCCCCAAGGGATCGTTATCACCTGAATGTTAACGAGGAGGAGCAGGGCCAACAATAGCCATGTTTGACTTGCAGATCAGCTGTTAGGCCAGCACTCTGTTATCACAGGCGGCCGGCTGTGAGGGGGTCGGAGCGGCTTCCTAACCACCGGGCCCCCACGGGCCCGCCTTATTCTAAACTTCAGGCAGGATCAAGCCGAGCTGCTCCTCCCCAGCGATTAACAAACGCACCTCAGTCGTAGACCACTCTCTCCCCCCAGAGACACCCCTATGATGCTCTGTTCTGTCCCACTGTCCCTGCATTTGGTATAGTGAAAATATGAAAGTAATTTGAGTGGTGGGTAGATTAGTCAATTATTTGGATTGAGAAGGATAGTGGAGGAATAGAAGAGGTAAAAAGGTTTGCATTTATATAGCGCTTGCTACCCTTGATGGGTGTCGAAGCGCTTTTTCGGCGAGTAGCACGCTACTTCGGAACCCAAAAAGAATTAGTGGTGAATTAGTATAGTGAAATATGAAATGCCCTTTCACCATAGCTTGGTGCCATTCATCAGATTATAGAAACATATTTCTTATTTGATCGGGTATGTATATACTTCCTGCAGTTTGAAGTTCTTTTGAGTTATCCAAACTAGAAATGAAGGTCCTGGAGTTAAATTCAGATGTTGATATCTTGGCTCAGCTGAGCAGCATACTGTTATCTTGGGCATATTGGACAGTTTCTTATAGTGGTCCGTGAAGAAAGTGTTGTGTGTCTGTGGGACGTACAATGATAGGTTGCATTGGATCAGCGCGGCTGCCTCGTGGGAGGGTGTGTTGTAACTGGGTGCTGGTCTATGCTGAAGACAGATCACGCTGTACAACTGAGCCTATCGGGGAGCAAAGTGGCTAAATTAAATGAGTGTATGGGCTGATTAGAAGCTGGGGAACCAGGTTCCATTCGCAACTGGTGCTCACGTAAAGCGCTCGTATACCTTCGGGTCGAGTTCGCGCTATATAAAACTGAAAATAAAGTACGGGTAGCATGAGCTAGTAATGAAGGCTGCAGTGCATATGGGTACACTGATGTGCACTATGCATTATTCATTCGGTTTTCCTGCCCAGAGGTGGTGGGACAGGCAAAGTCTGGTAGTGTCAACACAGGTCTGCGTAATTTACACGCGCAGCGCTCTTTGACACTACAAACACATGCGCCCCCGTGACTCCTGGCGCACTCACGCTATGCTGTGATGACCCTGCGCAGTCCACCTCTCTCTCCTACCACACTTACGCGCGTCACCCCTCCACTATCCAACAAACCTATGACAAAATCCAACACCCTCGTGGTCAAAGCATCGTCTGAAGGCTCTCCTGTGCACTCTGACCTCCACTTGCACTTCCGGATGCACCCAGGAAACACACCAAGCAAGCATGCACCCTTATCGGTACCCGGGTGCCCCCAAAAATAATCCATGCATTGCGGCTCACACACAATGATTCGGTTCCATCTTGTATGTCTGCGAGCTAGAGTGCGCTCTGTGTGCAGTGCATGCATGTCCATTCACTGGAGCCTACTGTCAACTATACGTGTTTTGTGTGCAAGTTATATGCGTGTTTTGAATGTGTTGTGATTGTATTGCTGTGTATTGTAAGCGGTGTACCGTGTTGTTCGTTGTGTGTTTGACTGTTACTTTTTATATTCTGCTCTTTGAATTGTTGTGAAAAGTGTGTATTTTTGGTTTCCTGAAATGTCTTTATGTACAGCATGTACACATAGTTGTGCATTGTTCTCTTATGTGTGCCCACTGCTTTGCAAGTGGCTGAACTGCTGTGCATTGAGGTGTGTGTGTCAGTATATTGTTACCCAATGTGTTTATATGCGTAATTACATTTTACACTTAGAACTGTATGTAGCAGTCTGGTTTGGTTTCTTCTGCACTGTTTGTGAAGTGAAAAATTACTGCTCTGTGTTTTTCCCCACAGTCTTTGTTTCATTACCCTACTGTTTCAAAAATAAATTGTTATCTTTTCATTTTCAGCACCTGACAACCTGAAACATTACCGCATTTTGGGGCAATTTTCCAGCAAAAAACAAGAGGACCCCAACCTCCTTTGCTGCTCTCTCACCCAACCCCGGCTACAACCCAGCAAACACCAGTGTTAAAGGTAAGGAAACTGATGCTATATATTTTTTTACATCGTAGTTAGAGCTATGTCTGTGGTCACTCTCAAGGCCCTCAAGCAGTGTCTTTCAGTGCCTCCAGCAACCACTATGGCACAGAGAGGCAGGAGGCAGTACGGCTCTATTTTTAGCAGTCATTTGAGATGTATTAGGATAATGCACAAGATATATGTATAATGTATTTATACTGAAATTTCATATTATTGCACTGCACCTTATACGTTGTACTTTGATTATTGACAGGTTTCTTTAATATATATATATATATATATATATTGGTAAGGCCAGCAACACCCCATCATGAATACAGTACAAGAGCTGATTACAAAGTCATTCCAGTCACGGCCACTTGAACAAAAACTACAGTTAAAACAATTGGGACCTCATCAGCCTGAAATAAACCTACAGCAAACTAACCAGGACAGAGGAAAAATGTCAAAACGTACATTCTCAAATGCCTGGTACACAAAAGCTGATTGGCTTACAGGGTGCCCTATAAGAAATTCTCTGTTCTGCTTCCCCTGCTTGCTGTTTGGCGGTGACTTTTCTTGGACACGGCAAGGAATGGTCGACCTGAAGCACATCGCTGAAAAAATAAAGAAGCATGCGCTCACAAGAAATCATCTGGAAAACCTGACAAGACTGGGAATGTTGGGGGAAGACGCACCAATTGAGCAGCAGATAAATGATGCGTATCGCAAATCCATTCAAAAACACAATGAAGCTGTTGATAAGAACAGACAAAATCTATCCAAGATCATTGATTGCATTCGTTTCTGTGGTGCTTTCGAACTGGCATTGCGAGGCCATGACGAATCAGAAACTTCCTCAAAACCCGGGATCTTCCGAGGCCTAGTGGATTTAATGTCAACCATAGACCAGGATTTGGAAAGACATTTAGCACATGCTACAGTCTTTAAGGGCACCTCTAATACAATACAAAATGAACTCCTCTCGACTG
The DNA here is from genome assembly GCF_964204655.1 of Triturus cristatus. Lineage (NCBI taxonomy): Eukaryota > Metazoa > Chordata > Amphibia > Caudata > Salamandridae > Triturus > Triturus cristatus. Next base: position 103,145,684 of record NC_140583.1, on the reverse strand, counting down.
TATGCTCGAAATTATAAGAAGCCATATTGTGCAAGAGTTGCGAAACACAGACTTTGTGGCTATTCAGGCTGATGACACCACTGATGTGTCCACTCAAACACAGTCCGTGTTAGTGTTTCGGTACCTTGACAGTGACAGAAACATTGTGGAAAGATTTTATGGCTTCACGTATTTAAGTGACTCTAGTGCAGCAACCATCACTGAAGCAATACTGTGTCAACTGGACTTAATTTTCCCGGACCTGCCTCAAAAACAAAAGCTTATCGCACAAAGCTATGACGGTGCATCCGTAATGAGTGGGAGCCTTAGTGGAGTTCAGAAGAGAATTCGAGATGTGTACCCTAATGCTCATTTTGTGCACTGTTACGCCCACCAACTCAATCTTATTATGCAACAGGCGGTATCAAAGATCAGAGAGACACGAGTCTTCTTTCAGGATATCGGAGGCATAGCAGCATTCTTCACACGTTCCCCCAAAAGAACAGAAGCCCTTCATGAGATTGTGGACAAAAGCGTACCAAGGGGATCCTCAACTCGTTGGAACTTTCACATTCGTACAGTCAACTTAATCTTTGAACAGAGGGAGGGCCTTGAGAAATGTTTTGTCGCCATAGCATCCAGAGCAGACTTTGATCACACAAGTCAGAATGAAGCCCATGGCTTTATTAGAACACTACAAGACAAAGAGTTTCAGTTCTTACTGTTTTTATTTCATGACATAATGATTCCTGTTGATGTGTTATACGATCAGTTGCAAAGAAAAGACCTAGATACTGTCTCTGTGAAAGCCAATACATCTGCATTTGTACAACAGATTATGAAAGTGAGAGATGGGGTTGAAGATTTAGAGAGAAAACTGCCGCAGCATTCTGTTTTTGCAAACCGCAGACAAAACATCACCTCTCTGGTTCGAATTGGAAAGGAGATATGTGACATTGTAATTGTGCAGGCGAAAGAATGCTTTTCGTTCACAAAACATTTGGTGAGTGCGACTTTATTGCAAAGTAAAGAGTTTGCACAATATGATGAATCCTTCCCTGAGCGTGCTCTGAATCAGGCTGTGGAAGCGTATCCTATGCTCAAAAAAGAGCAGCTGAGAACTGAGTTAACTGTACTCTACGGAATGCATGTGTACCGGAAGGCCACAAGCGCCTTGACTTTGCTGAGTTTAATTCATAAACTGCATATGGAAAACTCACTTACAGAGACAGTGACTTTACTAAAAATTGTGATTACGACTCCAATGACAACAGTAGAAGCTGAACGATGTTTTTCAGCCTTAAAGCGCATAAAGACATTCCTCAGGAACACCATGCTAGAGGAAAGACTAAATGCTTTGGCGATGCTATCTGTAGAGAGCAAGCTAGTCCAAAAGATACCGGACATCAACATGAAAGTAATTGACAAGTTTGCTACACTGAAAGACAGACGTGCGGATTTCATCTACAAAAAGTGAATGCTGCTACTTGTTTGAATACAAAAATTTCTGATTGAGGTAAGAAATGCATTGTTATCTCTGTTTTTAAAAGTTTTGTAGTGTTTGTTCTATTTGGAGACTACACAGATTTGCTCACCTTTGTTCACTGGCCGGACCTGTCTCCCGCAGGGTGAACGATTCGTTGCTTGTGTTGCCTATCAAACCTTTCCCCTTGGCAAATTGCGAAAACCTTTATACCAGTGGTTCCCAAACTGTTTACTCCTGAGGACCCCAATTGAGTCACCACTGGAAGCCGGGGACCCCCAAGCAATTTGTATGACTTAAATTTCAAACATTAAAACAGTAATTCGAAAACAATAAACACACGTGTGCACACAAAACGGATACTCGAATTACTAAGGATTTTAGTATTTTATATTGAAAGAATTTGCAAAAAACAGGAGGGTTAGCGCTGCATCTTCATGACTAACTTTTAAATGGTTGGTTTTATTTCGCAGTATGAGACTCCTGCCAGGGCCAGACTGGAAACCCAAAGCAGCCCTGGCAAATGTTTTCAGACCAGTCCCCATACAGTGCACACCTAGTGCAGTGAGTGCGCCTGACCACTACAAAGGGGGCTTTGGGAGGCTCTCCCCCCAAGACAATTTAGGAAACAATGGTGCAGTCTACAACAAATTTATCATTATATATTGAATTGTATCAGCTTTTAAAGAGTAGTAAATGATGACCTTACTATGCACCAGGATATGACAATCTTTGTTGGGGTTCTTCAATGATTCCCATATTATCCTCCTCCAACAGTGCCTCTCATCTCTCCATAGCCCGTCTGTCACATGTATTTAATTTGTTTTATAACATCTCTCATACCATTGAAGGATGTCAGAGCACCTTAAATCACACACATATAGGGGCAGATTTACAAGCCCCTTGCGCCACAGGTGCATCACAAAAAGTGATGCACCGGTGACGCATTTTAGTGCCCCATATTTCCAAGGCAGGAAAAGCAACCCTGCGTGACTTTTCCTGGTCTTGTAAATATGGCCCAATTGCACACAGCACTTTACGTGAAAGGGACGTTCCATGAGTGTTGCTGTGGGTGTTCCCACGCATAACCCATGGAACCAGACACATTTCCAGATTTACGAGGAATCGTAAATCTGGAAATGTGTTTGAATGCTACGCCACCCCAGGGGAGGCGTAGGGAGGGGCAACTTGGAGAAATGTATTAATTTCTCCTCTTTCTATGCATGTTGCATTCTGCAGCACGCATAGAAACAGGATATTACCTCTGGTGATTGTTTATGTACAGGAAGGTGTCCCTTCCTGCACATAAACAATCAGTAAAACAATGACGTTTTGCAAGTTCTATGTGTGCTAATGCAGCACACTTAGAAGTTGAAAAACGCCATTTCTGATTGTTTACATGCAGGAAGGGTTACTTCCTGCACATAAACAATCTCCCCACGACACAGGCATCCTTGCACCATGGTGCAAATGTGCCTGTGCAGGCGTATGGCAGCAGTTTGTACGCCAGCACAGGGGGAAGCACAGAGATGCAACATATTGTTGTAAATATGTCGCATCCCTGTGCTTCGAAAGTGACTCAGTGCGGCGCAGCCAAATGGCTTGCGACACACACAGTCAATTTTCTTGCAAATCTGCCCCATGGAGACAATGATTCATACGTGTAAATCAGTGTATAGAAAATGTTACATAAGGCAAATGCGACTACAGGGTGTAGGATTCACATGTTATTCATACTGGTAGGCATTTTTAAAGAGTGCTTGGTCTGGAGAAGCACAAACTCAGGATTCAGAACATAACAGTGGTTAGCATTGACTTTAACAATAAAAATGTATTTCCACCCAAATAAACCTTTTTAGCAGGATTAGGATAATGAAAGACTTGAAACAAACATATGTTTCTAACTTGTATCATGCAGCTTGCAAGCAGCTCTTTGATGACAGTTTATAGGTCACTGTGCTAGATTGCTATTGTCACTTATGAACTGCACAGTAACAAAAGAATCTGTGACTAAAGCAGTAACCCACTAACCTAGGCACATAAAAAATGTTTTTCAAAATGCATGGTACACGTTCTTTGCAGTAGGCATATTAACCCTCTGTGCTACATTAGATAAGTCAAAGCTGCCACTTGACACAACTCTCATCTCTCTCCAGCAGGTACATTAATCACCGACGTAATCTTGACACTTTTATTGTTGCTGGAAAACTGCTGATTCTACAAGGAACTTTTTTGTGCTTTTAAAATTACTGCCTGAGGACCCCCCTGGGAATGTGACCACAGTTTGGGAAACACTGCTTTATACCATTTATATTTGGGGTACTTGCGTGGACCTATGTGAAGTGTGTGTACAAAGTTCAGCTCAACCAGAATCACGGTAACAGCGCATTGCGCTGCCTCTTTTATATTCAGTATATTGTAAGACTGTTTTTCTTCCCCCGCCTTTCCTTGTTTTGTTTCCCTGTTTTCCCCTTGCTTGCCATTCGTTACTCTAGAGTCTAATATTCAGTATGTTGTAAGACTGTTTTTCTTCCCCCGCCTTTCCTTGTTTTGTTTCCCTGTTTTCCCCTTGCGTGCCATTCGTTACTCTAGAGTCTATTCTAATAGAGTCGGAAGGCCGTAGGGGAAGACTGTGGACTTTTCTTCAAGTTCCTGACGCTCCTGCGGAACGAGCCTGGCAACCATTACACTGCTGTGCAACTTCTTCTACTCTTAGAGCTGAGATTTCCATGAGTCTTATAGTCTGAATTCAGCACCTGAGCATAATAGGACAGAATGTATGAAGCTCTGTGGTAATACTGAATAAGCAGCTACCTATGTTATGCCATCTATTAATGTAATAACTGCACTTTCACAATTGCTTTATTAACCTTCCTGCTTTCTCAAATTTGCTTGAAAATGCACGATTTTTCTTCTTTTTTTCCAAAATTTTCTTGGGGGGGGGTAACCCCCCCAAACCCCCCTTTTGGGGTTCGGGGTCGCTCGCTGCGCTCGCTCGCTACGGTGCTGTATGCTAATTCGGTTGCGCCCCACCACTTTCAAATCTCACCCACCGCCCCTGATCAACGGTAGAAATACCAGCCCTAAAGCCTGCCTGGAAAGTAGACAGGATCCCTCTTTCTTCAATCCACCCCAGGACCCTGTCCCACAGAATCCTCCCCATTAGTTTTTGGGAAGTATCAATTAAACTAATGGGCCTATAGTTAGAGGGAGTCAATGGGCAACCCTTTTTTAGGATAGGCACAATTTCGGCTCCAAGCCAAGTTGGGGGCACATTGTCCCCCTGAAGAATACAGTTAAATAGGGTAACTAAATAGGGGGCCCATATCTTTGGTTGTGCCCTAAACAGGTCTCCAGGCAGTTTATCAAGGCCGGGAGCCTTATTAGGGAGCATTTTTCCTATCACTGTTTCTACCTCAGTCAGGGTAAAGAGATCAGATGAAACACAGCATCCGAAAGGTGGCAAAGGTTCAGGAGTGCCAACAGTTAAGCCGTCATGATCGGGCATACCGTATAGATCACCAAAATGACTTTCCCAGATTGAGGAGGCAATATTAGGTGCAGGAGCATGGTGTTGCCCACCAACTCCAGTTGCTACAATGGACCAAAATAATTTAGCGTCATTGCGACTAAGTGCAAGACCCAGCTCTTCCCACACTGCAGCCTCCCTTTCCTTCTTCGCATCACTAATTGCTTTTTTATACAGGGAGCGATTTACCCTGATGACTTCTCTGTCGTTGGTTTTTATGGCCAGCAACAGAGCCTTTTTGGCCATGCGACAGGTCATATTGAACCACCGTACGGTTGTGGTCCGGAGCTGGGTTACCTTCTTTACCGGATACAAGATATCTTTTAGGGCCATAACCAGTTGACCATGTATGTCAGATGAGCTGCCCGAAGGGCCAATTCTCCCCATTTCTTCAAGAAATGGTATGATAATCTCATAGAGTTCCGCAAGTTTACTATCGGACGTTAGGAATTCAGGCCATTTGACCCTTCTTCTGCAGTTTGTAATAATCAGTGGGCTAATTACTTTGTTTGCATCCGGGGAAGGATTTTTTAAACCAAAACTCCCCGGTTTAAGGGTCAGAGCTAAAGCATTGTGGTCACTGTCAAACCTCTCGATGACCACAAATTCATAGAGCCTGTCCCAATGCCTAGCTTCAATAAAGATATAATCAATTATCAAAGTATGATTTGGTCTATTGAGTGTTGCCTTCCCAGGTCTGTCTGGTTTCACCCTGCCATTGCATGCTCGTAGCGATACTGCTAAAACAAGCGACTGCAATTGCAAAATGAGGGGGGTCCAGACTTGAACCAACGGCGTCAGCGGGTCTGGGATATTCCATAATAGATCCACTTCATCTGCATCTCCTACATTTGGGTCCCAAAGGCGCTCAAAGTGGCAATTGAAATCCCCACCCAATATTATCACAGTGGAAGGGTCAAGTGGCTGTATGAGTTTGGACAATTCAGTAATAGTCTCAGATTCAAGGCCCCGCTTGTTTGGCCTTGCGTAAACATTTAACAAGGCAATATTTGGGCCATTTGCTGAATCCAGCAAAACGAGTTGTACATCCCGTGAATTGGTTTGAATTTCCATTGATTTCACTCCTAGACATGTACCAACCCATATGGACAGGCCACCCGAAGGTCTGCCCCTATTGCTCATACTTGCCAGGATATCATATGTTGCGAAGCCCAGGACCACACTCTCATTGAGCATCCAAGTTTCCTGGAACAAACAGATATCAAATGTGGCAATGAACGCACCCCACTCAGCAATAGGAAGCTTGTTCTTAAGACCCGCCACATTCCACGAGAGGATTTTGACATGGTCAGCGACCATAGCATTCTTAGGTAATAGGGAGTCCAGGGAGCCATTGGAATCGCTCAACGTGGGGGACCCAACACCAACCCCTTGGACAGGTATGGAATTTATGGGAGAGCAAGAAGTAAGAAAAGGGATAGGTGGAGATTCAACAGAAGGTTCTAAGGTCAGGGTCCCCGTACGCAATCCAAATCGTTCAATTAGGTCAGGTTTGCCAATATCCAATGAACTAAGAATATCATTTGGGTTAGATTGGGCAATAACAAGGGATGAGTTGGTCAGTGACCACGTATGTCAGTCACATCCGTCGAGGCCAGAAAGAGCTTCATACCTATTTGCAGCCTCAAACGGCGTGAAAGGTATCAGGTGGTCCATCCTCCTGTTTCTACTCCCAAAACTCCTGGGCGGTACAATGTCCCACCTTGGGGCATTATCAAAAGGCATTGGAATAAAATTTGGTTCCAGAAATGTATGGCCATCGTTAGGAGGTGCACGTGGGTTATTCTGAGGGAAGGCAAAAGCCTCAGGGTACCCAACTCTAGTCCCTTGAGTTCTGGGGTAAAAATAAGTAAGTTCAAGAGGGACAATAAAATTACTAGAATTCCCTACTGGCCAATTTAGGATATGTCTAACAGCCTTGGGGTCTCTAAAATGTATAACAATTAAGTCCCCCTTGATATCCTTCACCCTACTTCCTAGCCAAGGGAGTCGGCGAACATGGAGAATCTCGCCATTAATATTATAGGGAATGGGACGATTCTGACTCAGCCAATGTACTGTTTTAGTTTTTGAGCTGAGAGAATCCTTCCCTCTTGCCATCTGGTAGTTTTGGGACTCCCACTAGTACAACTACATAAGGGACAGATTCTGGTGGTAATTCAACTTGGGGCTCCTTGCATTTTACATCCTTAACGGTGCTAGAGCTCCTATCAACACCCATATTTCCTGCGCCCTGGTTTTCTTCAACCCTGTATGTTTTGCCAGCAACAAGAGGAACCGATTGCCTTACAGGTTTGTGGGATATTAGCCTCTGTTGCCTAGGGTCTGGAATCGTGCTAACTGCAGTTGGACATTCACATGAAGCCGAAATAGAGGGAGGCATGGTGGCTACAGGAGGATGGGCCGGGCCGCTTGGTCCTTGACCTGCCCAGCTTTACTACAGGTAGCCAGCTCAAGGTTCCGTAGCTTTTCCTCAACCCTCTTTAGCCTCTCGATAATCGGTAAAATGAATGACCTTATAAGATGTTCAATATTTGCCAGTGGGTCAATATACTGTATTTCCTTTGGTGGACAATGTGAAGTGGTGGCCAGTTCCACTGATGTCGATACTATGTTAGAGGCAACCTTTGGGGTAGGTACATTTACTGTGGGGACATTTAAAGCAGATGCATCTAGATTAGTAGTATTAGTTTTTTTTTCCCAAAATCAGAATGACTAGTCCTAGGTCTACATGGGTCTCCCCCCTTTTTCCTCCTTTTAGTTAGTGGTGGACCAAGAGCTTTAGACGACAATGATTTTCTAGTCTTCTTTTTCGCGATCACCGCATTTGGCAAGGAAGAATTAACTTTCTCTTCTATTTCCAATAGGGAATTAACATGAGGGGGGATGGAGTTTGCATGCAAATTATCGTGCGAATTGGGTGGAAAACTTCGGGGGGATAACTCCCGCAAAAGTACAGGAACGCTATCTATAGAAAGCAAGTCGTCACTTTCATTAGAAGGGCTGATATCAGGCAGAGTGGCTTGTTGAGATAAATCTATAAAAGGCCTATTCTTCATGTATTCCACTGACTGGCGACGCTCAGCCCGTCGCTCAGCTAAGGAATCTTCCCTCCCAAAATCCATGGGGACCTTGCTAAAATAGCGGTCTAATGTACCTTTCGTGGGACCCCCTACCTTACTCGATGTCAGCGAATCGTAACTCACGGCCATAGTTGATCACTGATATGATGTACAATGTATGTCCCTCACACAGGACAGAGTGTGGCCCACGCCCGACTTCCGAGGGCCTCAGAGGGCCCGCCCTTTGCCCGGGCTTAGCCCGGCGCCACACGCGCGCGTCCCGCGACGCGGAGGGTGGAGCTGTTTTTGTAGCGCCTTCAGGCGCGAGATGCTGTAAGTCCGCTTCCGGTGGGCAAAGGAGCCTGGGAGATGTAGTTTACTGCTCCCTCCGCGCTACAGTCGCCGATGTCACCGATGCGACGGCGGGAGGGAGAGACAGTCCACAGCGGCAAGGACACGGCAACCCCGAAAGGCCAAAGTGGTGGACAGGTAGGCACAGCAGATACAGGTAATTCTTTGGCACAACAGGCGATTCTGACAGCCCCCGCTCTGCCGGGGGTGGAGCTGTTTTTGTAGCGCCTTCAGGCGCGAGATGCTGTAAGTCCGCTTCCGGTGGGCAAAGGAGCCTGGGAGATGTAGTTTACTGCTCCCTCCGCGCTACAGTCGCCGATGTCACCGATGCGACGGCGGGAGGGAGAGACAGTCCACAGCGGCAATGACACGGCAACCCCGAAAGGCCAAAGTGGTGGACAGGTAGGCACAGCAGATACAGGTAATTCTTTGGCACAACAGGCGATTCTGACAGCCCCCCTAATTTACTCAACCCTATCACATAATTTTGCACTCTCCTGTCGCATAATTTCAGTGGCCCTGGTTATAGCTACTTGAGATAAATATAACTGACCGCATGCACTCCCCCCTTTAAGTAAAGAATCTGCCCCAGGGATTGGGTCACCGGGTCCTTACAGAGGCTTGGATTTGGAGCTGTGCACCTCCTCCCCTCTAAATAAAGTATCCGCCCTATAGGATGGGGTCGATAGACATGTAGGTGGTTTATAAAATTGATGTGTTCGGACTTTTTCTCATATTCCGCATGCAGGTGCAGAATTAAAGTGAGAAACATTTCTTCATTTAACCCTAACAATAAATACAACCCAGTTTATAGCCTCTCGTAATCTAAATTAGTTAACATAGTGGTGGTTCTAAATTGCTCTTACAGATTATTTTTCACTTCGCATTAGCTTTGTCAAGTCAACGCAAGGTTAAAACACATTTTCTTTTTTAGGGACAAAAATATAGGGAATGTAGTGAGCAAGCCACAACCACCTTCCAATTATCTCCTATGAACATCAATACTTTCTATTTTAGGTACAGACACGATGCATCCAACGGGATATTTGGAATCAAGAATCAGTTCAATGGGTGAAAAAATTGACCTGTGAAGAGGCAGTACAGCTCCAGGGAACATTTCCTACTGGATTTGAATACTGGAGTGATGGAATAACAGATTTGTATAGCGTGTGGCTACTACGAGGAGTGTCCCGGAACTAACAGTGAAGGCACAAGGTGCACAACCACCATCAAAGAGCTCATTGCCCCGCAGAAAAGAGCCAAGTTTTATTTTTTTTCGTAATGTGAGCTTAGAAGAGGTCAGGCACAATTCATAAGGGAGTTCATTCCAAGCCTTAGCAGCTTGGAAGAAGAAAGCTTTATCACCCCTTTGCTTGAAGCACGGGACAGCCAGAAGTGAAGCAGTGGCAGAACACAGTGCTCTGAAGGGAACATACTGGAGGAATCTCTTTGCCAAGTGACCAGTGCTGGAGAGATGCACAGCCCTGTGAACCAAAGCTAAAGCTCTGAACAAGATCCTTTCCTTAACAAGCGCCAATGCAGAGCTTTCAATGCTGCTGCGGTGGAAGAACATCTTGACAAGCGTAGAAGTAGCCTGGCTGCTGCATTTTGTACCACCTGTAGGATATTCACCGGAGCTTCCGCTGCCCTAAATACCGGGTATCCACGTTGTCCAGATGTGAGGCGATTAAAGCATGGATCACCACTCTCCTCGCCTCCAAAGACAGGAGAGGGAGGAATTTCTTGATAGTGCAGAGCAACGCAGAGCATTGGCCAATCACCACAGAGATCTGCAACCTTATGGAGAGGGTGTTATCTAGATTTAACTCGTAGGTTTTTAACCACCAGAGATGGAGGGGTGGAACAGGCAACACAGGGGCCCAAAGGTCTTCTCACAGTTGGACATAGGTTTTCCAAACTGAATAATTCCTGTTTTCTCTGCATTGCATTTATGCTGGCTGCCCCCCATCTAATCAAAGACTGCGAGCATACAGTGTGAAAGATGCTGCAACAGATGCATGAGAACCCTCATAGGCAAACAGCAGCTGAGTGTCATCAACTTGGGAAATGATTTTACATCCAAACAACTCGACAACAGAAGCCAAGGGAGACATGAAAACATTAAAGCGAGTCAGGCTAAGTGATGAGCCCTGCAGGCACGCCTTGGTAAACTGCCCGGGCTTTATTTGCAAGCCTGTCTGACAGGGATGTAGATTGTAGGAACATTCCTGAGACCCTTTGAAGTGGACTGGGCTTCCCTGAAAGGAAGGGGGAGACACATGCGCCTTTGATGGATAGATACAGTTCCTGCCCCTTTCATGCTCCATACTTACCCTGGAGTTGTTACCCCAACAGACAGACAGGTAGCTGGGCTTGGAAGCCTCTCCCTCCTCGGTGCCTTTGTTTTAGAGTTCCCAGCCCCCATTCTTCTTGCCTACCCACCCCTCTCTTCTGACACTAGCGGACACAAATTGCAGCTTGGCCAGTCTGGGAAAGATATAACAATTTCAGGGACTGCCTGAAAAAACTGTCCCAGATGTGTACCCGGGGGAAACACATTGATGTTAAATACTGGCTAGAAGCCCACATTGGCATGTTAGTATTCTCGTTGGCCAGAGGGACAGTGTAGTTGAGACCTAGAGTCAAGATCTCCAAATGCTGGCTTTCTTACCTGAGGGTTAATAGGACAGGACCTTTCACAGTAGACTGGTAGGCTACCTGGAGAAAGAGGAAAAGGGATGCTAGACTGAATCGTGGAGGAGGAACCCTGCCTTGTGGAGTCATCAGCCCAGCTGCCTGGTGGCCAGTGCAAGGCATTGAGTCCAAACCCTGCCAGAGAAGCTGCATCTGCCTCGAGGGAAGAGGTCAAACTTGATCTGACAAAGTTCGCCCTGAGGAGCAAACCAGCTAGAAAAGGAGGAACACGCTTGCGCAGGAAGGACAAAGTACTGTGAGAAATAAGCAAGGGGTCAAGAAGCCCCTAAAATGCATTGTTGGTTTTTTTGAGCCCACTAGTAAGAAAAGAACACAGGTGCCCAGGATCAGAAAGAGCCTGTTCAGAGCTGCCAGGGTCTAATTCTTGTAAAGGCCTGGGGTGTCTGCCTGGAGTGTCAGTGTCTGTTTTATGTGTCTGAGGACAGTACTGACTTTATATAGATATGTGTGTGTGTGTGTGTGCGTGCGTGCGCGCGCGTGTGTGTGTGTTTGTAATTTCACGTGCTGTTTTTAGATTTGTGTCCATTAAAGTTATTTTAATTTTGAAGACTGGACAATTATTTATTGAGTGTTATTTTGTGCATTCCTGAGTTCTGATTTCCAACCAACCAACGCCCTGAGGGAGCCTTGAAATATTGTGCTAAAGCATTATATCCTGTAGCACTTCTAAAGTTGTGGACAGGATATACGTCACTTTTAGGTGGAGTATCCCGCCCGTCAAACTCTACATAAGGTCCTAAGTCATAATAGCACTTGTTTTTATTGGCGAGGCTGTTTTAGAGGAAAGTTTTGGCATTCCACCCATCTCCCAGACAGAGAATACCACCTCTAATATTATGGCCACAGTGGTTTCCCGTAGTGACTCACGACTAAGGCACCACACGGATCATGTATGCAGGACTGTTACTACAGTCGGGACAACTTTTTACTATCTCACATTTGTCTAACCCATACCTACATAAAAGTGAACGACCAGGTGTTTGAGAAGCCTATGGGTGCGTTCATTGTCTCATCCTTGAACGCGGATTGGTTGATGTGCACTGATAAGGATTGGTTGACCAATGAACGGTCATCGTGTTATGTTGTTGCAATAAACACGGCTTCCTGGACACAATAATCATGGCTTGTTCACCTCACCTTTCATGACGGATATCAGGTGCTCCATAATCAAGGGAGGCGTCTGGCGGGCTTATAATATGGGTTTATCTTGACTTCTATGGAGCAGTAGATTATACGTCAGATTTTTTCTACTTTAGGCGTAGTGATTATTTTTCTCTTGGTTATTCAATCTCTTTAGTTCCTCCCCACCCCCTTCTCCACAGGGAGCTATCATTCGTTGTTAATAACAGCAATCTGGCTCCCCCTGCTGGCGGGTAACTTTACGATGACTTTTCGTACCTTTTCTAACTGGGGTGGTGGGGGATTGCCTTTTTGTACTGCCCTATCGCCAATCCTCCAGCGCACGTCTTGTATTTCTATGTTATACCCCTATCTTTAACTTAAAGTAAGGTTACTACGTGACGTCATGTAACTGGTTCACTTCGCTTGTAATCCTATGCATTCAGTTAAAAAAACAAATCAGTGCCTTCTGGAAATTATAATCCTGATTCAGTTCAGATGAAACCATTCATAACTCACCAACAAAAAGAGTCTTGTGTAAAAAATAGACCACTGGAATTAAAAATCTGGAACGAATGAAATAAAGGCATCTGGTAACCTCACTGAAAAAAAGGAAATCGAAATTTACCTCGTCGTTGTGTTTGTGATTTCAAGACAAATAAGGTGACCAGATGTCTCCACGTCACTGAGAACCAATGTTTACCCACTAGTGCTTCAAATAAAAACAATGCATGCTGGGAGTTGTAGTCTTCACTAACTTTTTAATGAATTGTTTCATGTTATTAGATAACAATGGCGTTAAAAACAGAGCACAGAAGTGTAAACATAAAGGGCCAGCAAACATGAGTCAGGCTTTAATCACATTTCTTGTGTGTCTGGCTCTCCCCCCCTACAGCACACACATCATAGTCTTGTCCAACAGACATGATCGAGTGAGGAATTTCCCACCTCTGTCCCTCGGGGGTGTTCTCTCTTTGGAACTTGAGATTATGCTGAATCATTGAATGCGGTCTGGACGGCTTGAAATGTCAGACAGTGAGAGAAGCCGTTGGAATGTTAGGTGGCCAGGAGCAGACCTGTCTGGACAGATGTGCCCGGGGTGTGAGATAAGACACCCCCTCGGAGCACGGCGCTTTCCATGGAACACTGGAAGGTGTTATGGCCAGAGTCCTGGAGAAGCCAGACATTTCAGAAAACAACATAAAAGAAGAATTCACGCACACCCGCCCACCATTAGGAGCTTCCCGAAGCAGGATGTAACTGTGAACCTCTCACCAGCTCAGAAATGAACTGGTTGGTGACGCATTGTTTCCCACCTCAATTATTATAGCAAAACCAGAAACGTTGCTGTCAATTATTTGGATTCTAAAACACACCAATTAAATCTTGTCGTCTTGCTCTCCGGGATGTCTGAATAAAATACTTGAGGGTGATAGCAATTTTGCACATTGTGGTGAATTTGGGTTTTCCCTGATATAACTTTATAATAATTCAGTTAAAGAAACAATTCCTCACTGTTATAATCACCTGGGTTTTGTCCGCATTATTTGTTTTCACTGCCTGTCTATAATAAATATTTACGAGTCCCAGGACTGAGACAAGTCTATACACATTCTCATGTAAATAACAAACTGAAATAAATCATTGATAACTAAGAAAGTGGTGAACGGAATGGCTGAAGTAATTACAACGACTGTTTAATACTCCAGCATCACATTCCTTGCTATCATTTTATGCTCACTCTGCCACTGCAGATAGAGAGAAACCATAGGCAAAACAGTCTTTGTCCCACTGCGTTTGGGGCATCCAGCCAACACTGTCATGCCAGGTACTCTGTGCCCAGGAATCGAAGCAGTGCGCCTCATCAGTGAAGTGGGACCTGCCACACCTGCAGCGTCTCTGAGACAAAAAACAGATGAATGGAATGCTTTACTTAAAAGGTTGGGCTGCGCTCTAGTCCTTCATTTTGTGCTCACTGGGCCACCGCAGACAGGGACCAACCATACACAAATGAGAATCAACCCTACAGCAAAAGGAAGTGTCAGAACCTCTACACTACTCCCATTTCCACAGGATGACAAACCGCAAACTCGACATGTTTCAGCCTGTTGTACTGCATCAGTGAGGCCCACCAATACCATATAAAGAACCACTAACAAAAACAAGGCCGTTCAGCACTGTAGCCAGCTCCATGTCTGAGAGCAACTGGAGACATTAGCATCAGACACTGTGGCAATTCTTGAAGCTAGCTGCTACAGGCACACCATCAACCATCAGCATCGCACTTCCTAGTGAAGCACTCACCGTCACCCTCATACTCAGCAGAGTCAACCCATCACTCTCTGCTGCTCTAAAAACCAACCACATTCTCAAACTAACACATCGCAAAGAACTATTCAAGTACCAAACCATCATTTGCCCCATCAACCTCATAAAATACTTCAAAGAGGTGAAAGTAATAAAATTACAGTCCCAGATGCAAAATCTGTTTTCTGTAGTTTTGACAATTGAACCCCATGCACCCCACTAGAGACAACTGTAATCCAAGAGAATGGTGATGACCATTCAAGTACAGAACAATGGGAATTCTAATATCCTTTATATACAGAACAATGGAAATTCATATATCCTTATTATACAGAACAAGGGAAATTCTTAGCTCCTTTATATACAGAACAATGGAAATTCTTAGATCTTTTATACAAGACATATGAACAAAATGGAGTAGGGGGTCGTCAATACTAAAATTAAACTTGTTCCCTTGCTTTATTTCTGTCACCGATGACCACCACCGCTGTTCTGTCACCTGTAGGAATAACTATAAATTTCAACTTTATAACATCAAAATTAGCATGGATGAAACAAGATATGAACAATAAAGTCATAAAATAAAGTACATTTCGTTCATTACAAAGCGGCGATAATGGGCTTGATAATATGCTGCAGAGAATTCCAATAGAAGCCCATGTTGACACCAGAACATGGGGGCATATCAGCATCAACCGGCGATAATTATCACTAAGCACACTTAGCGCTAGGAAAATTATCGTCGGCGAGCGTGGATTTTTATCGCTGAGATAGCATGCTATTAGCAACAGTTATTTCAAAAGCGATAAAAATCCTAGCGCTAACTGCCAAACGTGAGATTATCCATAGGATATCATGGCTAAGTCAGTTTCAAAGCAGTCGTAAGGAAAGTAGCGATAACAGAGGTTATCGCTACTTTTCTTGTCACTATGCTGCTTTGCATGAGGCTTGAAAATAGGAGAAATGTCGCTTAGCGACATTTCTTCTGTTATCCTGGGGAGAAACGCCCACTTTGCATCTCATTAGAGATGCAAAGATGGGCGTTAGGAATTCAGGCGTTAAGGCAAGGTTTCACGCGATAGCGTGACCTTTCTAATATAACGATAAAATTATAGCCGCTTTGTGGCCGAAAACGGCAGCAAAGGATGCGATAATTTTATATCGCCGCCTTGTAGATATGCTCCATGGGCGTCTATGGGAATTCTCCAGATAATATGCCCCATGGTTTTACAATGGAAAATCCAACAAGCGAGGATCTCTTTGTTAATGGTTCTGAAACTCTTGTTCAACACCGCTGTATTTGGACAGGGAATGGGCCATTAAACAGAAGTAGCCTGCCACACTCTTCACCCCCCTCTCTGACCTATATTCCTTTTGATCAAGATATAATCAATGCATGGGCTGACCAATAATTATAAGTCTAAATACTTTGCATGTTAAATCATATTTACAGAGACTTTTTGTTGACGCTGCGAGAGACGTTTGTTGATCCAGGAGAGACGTTTGTTGATCCATAACAGAAGAATCGACCAAAGAAAGGGGAGTCTTTTTCCTGCGCACTTCCAAGAAAAACTAGTAATTGCTGCACAGCCATCAAAATCTGAATAAGGAATACGTTTCCGGTCTAAATAATCTAGGACTCAGTCCATATTCAAATGCCATGATGCATAGCATACTGTCGTCTGTCTCACTTCTCGACACAGCGTCAGATTAGTGAAATCTAGTCCAACGCACCCATTAGAAATTGCGTCTGCCTTTGTCAGAATAGAAGCCACGTGCCACATTGCTCCAGTTGAAATCTGAAGAACGAAATTTCTATCTGATCTTTAATAGTTTCCCTACCTGGTACAAATCCAACGACACTGTACCTTAGTTGGGCGAGGTCCTGATGAAGGTGGTTCATTCCCTGTTATCCCACCGAAACGCGCGTAGACCACGTGCGCCCTGACCTATCTAGGTTATTTCCATCATAACCAATTATTGGAGATGTCTTATTATGCTGATACTCACTATACCCATAAAGTATAAGTGTGTTGTATGAATGAGAGTGTATTTGAGTTACGAGTGCGGTCTCGAACATTGATTGGATTTTTGCTGAGTAGGGTTTTGATGTCTCAAAGATTTTGTACAAATTCCAAAAAAAAACTTGTGTATATGTTTACTTGAATAGAAAATGATTTATCTCATGCTAGAAAATAATGAAGATTGATGTATAACAAAAATGACATTGTGAAATGAATAAAAAAAATATATTTTTATAAAAAAAACAAAAAGTCTCTGTAAATATGATTTAACATGCAAAGTATTTAGGCTTTATAATTATTGGTCAGCCCATGCATTGATTATATCTTGATCAAAAGGAATATAGGTCAGAGAGGAGTTTTTTTGCATATCACTGTTTACTTTCCCCTCTAACTCCTAGACCTTAATTACTCGTGAGGGGGTCCCTTTATTTACAAAAGTACACTCTTCACCCCCTCCACTGGGTGCTTACTAGGAGACCTGAATTAGAGTTGGGTGGCAATGGAATACCCTTCTATTTGTGGAGATAATGTTAAGTTGTGTGTTAAAAGACTGCCCACCAGTGGAGAGTCACCTTCAGAATTACCTCTGACACACTATGCCCATCCAGAAGAGTATTCTCAGCAGAAGGACTGGACTGGGAACCCAAAGCAGCCCTTGTAGTTTTCCAAGACCAGCCCCTGGGTAATCTCTGCTTGGCCCCCCTGGAGGCTGAAAACGCTTGCTTACAGCTTTTGTCACCGGGGGCCGATATTGCAACACCGCTGCAAAACCGGACCCCAGTCACAAAACCGGCCCCCACTGCTGCAGAACCAGCCCCCACCATTCCAGCCTCCCAGGGAAATACCCTATGCCCGGTATGGCCAGTCCAGCTATGCTCAGCAGCTGAGAATGTTCCAAGGAAGGATTTGTTAGTTTTTATATATTTATCTGCATTTTTCATTTCTACCAAACTCTAAATCAGGCCCATACATTGCTGTTGGAGTAGTGTAATATAGAACTAACTAAAATTCTGGCTGCCATGTGGGACGAACCATTACATGTGTTGTTATGAGTGGGTATCTTTTTGGTACTACCCAGCTTAAAATTAAGCCCTATCACGAAAATACTAAAAAATAATACTGAAACTTCATATGGCTCAAAATGGTGGAATCCAGTTGATTACTTGTCTGAAAGGATGGGACATTGCTTTCAGTGTAGGCTTCAATTGAAACTGACTCAAGGTGAAAATTCTGTTAAAAGTAGCCCAAAGCTTTCCTTCACTTCCATCAGGTTAGAAATATTTCAATAACTTAAAACTTCACATTTTCTTCAATAACTCTCTGTTTTGATCTTCACTTCAATCCCCTATGTGACTCTTACTGACACCTGAAACACTAGACATTGGAGATATGCATTTTATTCACACTCCCTTTTAACAGTCAGAGCCACTCAGCATTTCCCTCTCATCCTCTGAATGCAATTTTTTTTTATCGGTAGCGGTTCTAGCATGGCCATTAGTCCCAGTTACAATTGATTAAGCGTGTGAGACTCTTCATTTTGCAACCATCAATCACAGCTTCCATAAATGGAAGGCAAATACTAAACATACCAGTGGGGTCCCTGAAACTCTCACAGCCGATAGCTACATTAGCCCAAAGACAAACTCATCAAGACCGACCTCCTCTTCCTTACAACTTACACAGAAACAATCAAGCCTAAGAGGTGTTTACACAAAAGAGTGAGTTTAATATAACAAGAGACATAAATACCTGAAATTAAATACCATGACACACTAATATTGTGATGCACTAATATCGTTGACAAGAATCTCGCTTTTTGAGGTAAGAAATATAATTTTAAAGAATGTCAATGTTTTTAATTTCGTTTTCAGTAATATAGTTATTAAAGCTATTGTTTTTAATTATTTTAATGTGTTTTAGTTGATATATTAATTTTAAATGTTACTATTGTTTGTATAAATGTTATACATTTTTTAGAATATAGCTTGCAATTTTAGGTGACTTAGAGTTTTTATTTAATTATTAATAGTAATTTATAGTGTTTGTAAGGGTATAGAGTGGGAAGTTAATTAAGTAATAATTAATTAGCAATTAAGAGATAATTAATTATTTATTTGATTTTTAATGATGTAATTGATGGAATATTTATTTATTTTATTATATTTTAGTTGTGGGCTGCTAGATTTGTAGGGGTCTAGGTTATAAAGTTAATTACATAATGATCAATTAACAATATATTATTAATTGTCAATTGGTCATTTAATTGTGCAAAATATGGAATACTGATATATTTTAGTTATATTTTAGTTGCGGGAATGTAGGGGACATGGGTGAGAAGTTAGTTAAGTATGTATGTACTTATATAGCGCTCGACTTACCCTTGGGCATCTCAGCACTTGCATTGGGAACCCGTCCTGGCTTCTTCCCTGTGAGATAACCTGTACTGGGCATCCCCAAGGTGAAAGCCAGGCATCCCGCCGCGGGGGGGGGGCCATAATGGAGATTAAGCAAGCTATTGCCCAGAGTTGCAGAGTGTGAACCCATGATTCAAGTAGGCACCAAAGTGAGAATTATTGAGTCCATGAACACTTGGGCTTAGACCCTGCCCAGGAATTGAACCCTGGTCCCGGGTCTGACCTCTGCTTCAGGGTATGCCTTCTCTAACCAGTGAGCCACACTTCTCCACTTCTCTAGCAATGAATTGTTAATTAGTTATTTCATTGCTTTTATATATGTAAATTATGGAATACTTATTTGTTTAGTTTTATTTTAGGATTTGGCTACTAGATTTGTAAGGCTGTAAAATGAGAAGTTAATTAAAAAATTAATAACAATTATTTATTCATTAATAATTGATTATTTTATTGAATATCAATTATGTAAATTGATGAATTTATATATATATATATATATATATATATATATATATACATATATATATAAATAAACCAACAAAGGGTCCCTCCTTCAGGAACACCATCGGAGCACTCGTGGGTTTTCAAATTTCTTTTATTACACCAAGCATGACGCGTTTCGTCTGCCACGACTTTTTCAAACCGCCGCGGCCAAATGAACCACAGTATCTGCTAACTCAATGTTGGGACATGACTTCATGGAAGAGTGCGGATTACTGAAACCAACACTCTCAGGTACAATTCAAATGGCAGTAAAGTGGCTGACGAAAGGGTTTGTGTGATTGCAATTTTGAACATTAAGGCTCCAAAAAGACACACTGCACAGTAGGTTATTGACAGTGCGATCTGCGAGGTATTTCCCATTACAAAATGGAGGTGTACTACACAAGTCTGACTATTTCGAAAATAATAAATACCACTATGGGACTGTGAAAGGAATATACACCCAAAGATGGCGGCGAAAAAGAAAGAGAGGAGAGCATGTCGAAAGTGTAGTCCTCTCTTGCTGAATATTGTGCAGGGGAAGCCTAATGAGGCATTAAAACACCTGTGTGCCACAGGTCTTTTTTCACCAAACAGCATTTGAAAAAGTCGTGGCAGACGAAACGCGTCATGCTTGGTGTAATAAAAGAAATTTGAAAACCCATGAGTGCTCCGATGGTGTTCCTGAAGGAGGGAAACTTTGTTGGTTTATTTAAATTCGTGCATGCCACACGCACGTAGGAGGCACCCGTCACGAAAGGAGTTCGGCAAAGATTGGTGGCATTTGATGGAACATATATATATATATATTCACTGAAAAAACCATAGGTTTCACACATGTTATAGTTAGCGGAAATTTTACTGATAAAAAACCAATGAAATTCCCCCGTTATAGTTAGTGCAGGCAACTATAACTCACACGACCGCAATCCTCTGCTGATGCTAATACTGTATTTAGACACTTATTTGCCCATGTCTTCTTCCATACATTTTTAGCTATACATATATTACAAATATTTTTTTTTCATAAAGACACATATGTCATCAGCAGAAGATTGCGGTCGCGTGAGTTATAGTTGCCTGCACTAACTATAACGGGGGAATTTCATTGGTTTTTTATCAGTAAAATTTCCGCTAACTATAACGTGTGTGTGAAACCTATGGTTTTTTCAGTGAATTTGCAAGGTTTTTTAAATGCTAATTCCTAACTATAACGTGTGTGAAACCTATGGTTTTTTCAGTGAATTTGTACGGTTTTTTAAATGCTAAGTTACTTTACGCCATTCGTGGCGTGCGCGCCCACTTAACGCAGTTCGTTCCGTGCGCGCACGGTGCGCTTCGCGCACCGTGCGCGCACAGTGAGCACGCGGTGCGCTTCGCGCACCGCGCGCCCACTTTACGCAGTTAGTGCCGTGCACGCACGGTGGGCACGCGGTGTGCTACGCGCACCGCGTGCCCACGTTACGCTAGATGGGCCATGTACGCACGATGCGCTTCGCGCACCGTGCGCACATGGAGGACATATTATGCGCTTCCTTGTGATAGGTAATCTGTTGAAATTTTTTTCGGGAAATGCTGTGCTCACATAAGCCATGCACAAATGGTGGCCTTCGGCCCCCATTACACACGGGGTGGAGAGAGTGTGGATTTTTTTAAAAAATTTTTTTACCGTACGCGTACGGTAAGCGTACGGTAAGCGTAATCGGCGATATTTTCGAAAAATTAAAAATTACCGTTTTTTGCCTTGGGGGATCTTTGAAGACTCAACTAACATGGTTATGTGCATGGGCGCTGTCTAAACAGCCCCTTTATATGTTTTTGGCATTTGTTTATCAGCTCCCCCCTCAGAGTGCGAGAGAGAAAATGGCGGCCGCCGCTTCCTGGTTTCGACCGATTCGAATGTTTACTAAGATCTAAGGGCCAATCAGAATCGCGCTAGCGCACGCCACCGTACGCGTACGGTAAGCGTACCGTAAGCACACCGTAAGCTGGCTCAGATATATATATTGATTTAACGGCTATTTTCTCAGAATCTACTGAACAGATTTACACCAAACCTACAAAAGGCACTTCCTTGACCTGAGGACTACCTCTCTGCCAAATTTCTAGTAATTCTGTTCAGCCGTTCGGGCTGTAGCCCTGTCTAAAGGTCCTATGGAAAAATGCATGGTAAAAACGCGTTTTGGGACCCCCCTTTTATCTCAGCCCCCGCTTGACGAATCCCCCCGAGACTTTCAGGGTAGGAGCGGAGCGTAGCGCCCCACCTATTTTGAAAAATTTGCGAGGATTCGTCGACCGGCGCCAAAGTTATTCAAATTAGAATGTTGAGGTTTTCCTATGGAAACAGGGTCCTAACTATAACTACCTACTGGCGACCGCCAGTAGGTAATATATATATATATATATATATATATATATATATATATATATATATATATATATATATATATATATATATATATATCCTCATGTGATCAAGGTCAAGTCGGTGACCAAAACGCATAATGTCGAGCTGGAGCGGTTGACATTTGGAAAAAACTGAGTTTGATGCACAAAATTGAAGTCTTTGTCCATCCGTTTGTGGATTGTTTGGGGATTGTTTGGGGACATGCTATTATATATATTACCTACTGGCAGTCGCCAGTAGGTAGTTATAGTTAGGACCTATTTTCCATAGCAAATCCGCAACATTCTATTTGGAATAACGTTGGCGCCGATTGACGAGTGTTGGCCAGCTCCGGTCCGCTCCTATCCTGAAAATTCCACGGTGATTCGTCAAGCGGGGGCTGAGAAAAAAGGGGGTTCCAAAACGCGTTTTCCCCATGCATTTTCCCGTAGGACCTGTTGACGCAGCTACAGCCCGAACTGCTGAACGGAATTACACCAAATTTGGCAAAGAGGTAGTCCTCAGTTCAGACTCGTTCCTGAGAAAATTAGAGTTAAAAAGATAGATATATCTGGGCGGAGCCTAACCACACATCTCATCGTGCGATCTGATTGGCTGTCAGTACTTCATCCAAGAAGTGTTGGCAGCCATCTTGGGACCAATATACATGATAGCTCCTCATTAAAAAGCATTGCAGTTAATAGAAGGTTTTAAGACTTTAGTTACAATATAAATCATTTGTTGATGGTACCATACTCATTTTAGGAATTGTGGTGTGTTCTAAGGTGATTTTACCATGTGAAAAAGCCTTCTGCTGTGATATCATGAATCATGTTTGAGACAAAACTATTTTCTCATGCTTTTCCCACAGAGGTTTGGAAGGTGATCTATAAGCTAAACTGAGAGCATATTTTCTGTAAATTCACATTATCTTTCTCAGTCATGTGAGAATAAAGTCTGACATTCTCAGTAAAACATGTACATCCAACAAGGGAAGAGACTGTCAGTTGATTCCTTTGTATTCTACTGCAGCTTCCCAGAGTGTTCTAAAGAACAACTAGAGCGCTAACAGTCCTACTTATGACAAACGTATTGCACACCTGAAGCCATCTTGATTGGAATAAAGTGGTAACTCTTAAAACATTTAATTTAAAAAGGAACAAAATGAGGGGGTTCATTTTGCCTTAGAAAGTATGATTAGTGCTGCAGAAAGAAAAATTAGGGCACAGTTTGAGTGACTTCTCAAATCCTCTTCTATTTCATTAAAAAATTCTGACATGCAGACTGAAACATGCACTTTCAATACCAGCAGCAGACTTCCCTGGTGAGCAGTAGTTTTACTACAGTGATCTGATGAGCAACTAGAGTGCTAACATTCTGAATTTATGGCATATGTGTGACACATCTGAATGCCTTCTTGATGGAATCAAAGTAAAAAACTGAAAGTATTTCCTACTGAGGAGACTGTAGTAAATGAGGAAATTAGGAAACTTCATAACAAATAAGTCTCCCAAAATGGCCAACAGAGACAAAAGAGCCCAAATGTAGCACAAATATCACCCAGAAGTAGCCCAAGTATAGCCCAATGACAGAATGTCCCAGAGTGTTCTAACGAATAACTAGAGCGCTAAAAGTCTTACTTATGACAAAAGTATGGCACACCTGAAGCCACCTTGATTGGAATAAAGTGGTAACACTTAAAACATTTAATTTACAAAGCAACAAAATGAGGGGGTTCATTTTGCCATAGAAATTATGATTAGTGCTGCAGAAAGAAAAATTAGGGCACATTTTGACTTCTCAAATCCTCTTCTTTTTCCCAAAAAAATTATGACATGCAGACTGAAACATGCACTTTGAATACCAGCAGCACATTTCCATGGTGAGCAGTAGCTTTACTACAGTGATCTATTGAGCAACTAGAGTGCTAACATTCAGAATTTATGGCAAATGTGTGACACATCTGAATGCCTTCTTGATGGAACCAAAGAAAAAAACTGAAAGTATTTCCTACTGAGGAGCAGTGACGGCCCGTGTAGGGCGTTTTACCGGGGCGGTGACGTGGCGCAGAGGAGGAGCAGGGTGGGGGGTTGCAAAATGCGGCATACGGCCGAGTTCAGGTAAGTTACGAAAAAAAGTAATAAAACGAATTTCGTTGCGCGCGCTGCATCGCCAAATGCGATGCAGCGCGCGCAACGAAATCGGTAAGTGAAGGACTTCTAACATGGGCTTCAATTGGAATTCCATAGAGCATATTATCAAGCCCATTATCGCCGTTTTAGCAGCAGTTTTCTGCCGCTAAAGCGGCGATAATTTTATCGCCTGTCTTGATAATATGCCCCCAATGGACTTGGGTGAGGTGGAGCATCAATGAATGTGTTGGACTTGGCCCTTTTGGCAGGTTCAACCCTAAAATTTTTGCCTTTTAATGTGACCTAATATTAGTGGTTTTAGGCCTCTAGGCACTTTAGCACTGTGTCCCAGTGTAAAGTGTGTGCTCTCTGTGTTACATCTAGTGAGGTTGGCCTGCCCTCCCATAGGAATGCATGGGGGATATGTGTGTCCATGGTAATTCCTGATGTGATTGGAGTGCAGGGTCAATTTTAGTATGTGCGAACTCATAAGAATAAATGCTGCGCAATGATGTACGCGGATTTATTATAACTGTAGGAGAAGTGCCACTTCTAGAAGTTGGCCTTTCTGTGTGGGGAACAACCTTTACAACGCAACTTTTACAACGCACTACCATTACAACGCATTTTTTACAACGCATAATCCATTACAACGCATGATATTACAACGCATGACACTACAACGCATTTTTAAAAACTACCTTTACAACGCATTCCATTACAACGCATACTACCATTACAACGCATACCATTACAACGCATAATATTACACTATACTATCCAACACTTACCCTACTGATGCACCCCCTGGAGTTAGAATAGTAATTTTTACCCCTATACTATCCAACACTTACACTACTGATGCACCCCCTGGAGTTAGAATAGTAATTTTTACCCCTATACTATCCAACACTTACCCTACTGATGCACCCCCTGGAGTTAGAATAGTAATTTTTACCCCTATACTATCCAACACTTTCCCTACTGTTGCACCCCCTGGAGTTAGAATAGTAATTTTTACCCCTACACTATCCAACACTTACCCTACTGTTGCACCCCCTGGAGTTAGAATAGTAATTTTTACCCCTACACTATCCAACACTTACCCTACTGTTGCACCCCCTGGAGTTAGAATAGTAATTTTTACCCCTACACTATCCAACACTTACCCTACTGTTGCACCCCCTGGAGTTAGAATAGTAATTTTTACCCCTATACTATCTAATACTTACCTTAAATGTAATTTAATATTATGCTTTGTAATGGTATGCGTTGTAAAGGTAGTATGCGTTGTAATGGTAGTGCGTTGTAAAGGTATTTTTTAAAAATGCGTTGTAGTGTCATGCGTTGTAATGTCATGCGTTGTAATGGATTATGCGTTGTAAAAAATGCGTTGTAAGTGCATGCGTTGTAATAGTGTGCGTTGTAACGTCATACATCCTTCTGTGTGCTGTGTGTCTGCCTGCCTGATGTGGAGTGAATGTCTTGCTTGTGATTGACAGGTGCTGGATGGTGTGGGGAATTCCAGGAGCCAGGGTGAGTCAGCCCAGTGGTGAATAGGGAGATCAGCAGCTAGATGGGAGGGAGGAGTTGCAACAGGGACCTGAATAGGGCTGTGCCTTCCATCCACAATGCCTGCTCCGGCACCTGTGGTGCGTCTGATGTCCCTAGCCTGTCCAGCAATTAGTGGGCAGCTGCTACGTTTAGGCCTAAACTCTTGCGCACTCTTCTTTTGCTGCATGCACAGCCAGCCCTAACATTCTGGACGTTGGGCATTTGGAGTTCCTGAGAGAGGTCAGTTGGCCTGGGGCCAGTTCCAGGTGTAGTGCCCCCGCTTGGGGTACCCTGTGTCTATACTGATGATACCTATGCCTAATGTGATTTATGGTTTATGAGGTTGGCACATAAGGTGGTTTGATGTCTAATGTGATTCATGCGCAAAGTGGTTTATGCATCCTCTGTTTTACATTGCAGGATCCCATGCTAAGTTCCTAACTTTACCAGTAGTTACTGGTGGTGCTATACATTTATTATTGATGCTACATTTACAATTGGTGATTTGTGATTGTTTTGACAGTGGCCCCATTGGCCCTGTCGTGTGTAAATAGTCCCCTCCTGTAAAAATTGCCCAGTGCCAGTTGGCACAGTGTAAACTAAGTGATTGTGTTTAATGTATTGATGACATTACAAAGGCAATTTTTATATATAACCTTGTGTGGAGTTCCTTGTGTGGTGTACCTAGGGTGTTGTTGCTGTGTGCGGGCGCAAACGCTTTATACATTGCCTCCGGGATAAGCCTGATTGCTTGTGCCGAGCTGCCAAGGGGGTGAGCAGGGGTTATCTTTGGCATGTAACTTCCTTGCCCTGACTAGAGTGGTGGTTTCTGCCTGGCTTAGCCAACCAAAAATCCCATTTCTAACAGAATGACTACGGGTGCTGCTAGAAAGAAAATAAATACATTTTGAATTTTAACATATATTGAATATTTGTTGGTTTACTAAATCACCATTCTTAAAACGGATGTGTTTCTTCAATGATAAAGGCTTCAGCTATCAATGTGTTACCCCCTTCTTTCCCATAGAATATTCAAATGCAAATGGGCCACGGTTGCCTCTTTAATTAGCCAATAGCAGACGTTCTTGTTTTTAACAGAACGCTACAGGATATAATTGAGCTGTTATTCTTTAGATAAAAACGGTGCATTTCATCTATTTACTTTGGCTTGGAAACAAGCTTGTATCCATTAAGTGCTGAAGCTGCCAACTAAATCACTTATTACAGCACAGAGTGAGCCGCTACTCTGCAGATTTATTCGATTCAGTATCATGCAAATGACGTCACTGTGCCTGTTGCAGATATGATAGCTAGATCAGAAAGGTTATCGATTGATGAGTTTCTCTGTCAAAGGTTTGTTTTTTAAATCTCTTTTCACTCTGGCATCTGTACCGAAACACACTCCAAAAGACGTACCTTTTAGCAGACGGAGGGGAAAGTGCAATGTATTCCGCGGGCACAGATGACTATTGCTGAGCACCCGAGCTGTCATTGCGGAACTGGAGAACAATATGGGTTCCTTCACCAAAAGCTGCACGTTTTATTATGAATTGTTTGTAGACTCAGGGGGACATGCGGAGCTCACGAGGCAGTTCTGCAGGCTGCGCCCAGCCTAGCCGGGCCATCTCCGCAGGGCTGCCAAGGGCTCGCACTTATTGCGACCGCGCTTGCCTCGTACCTTAGGACACCTTCTCTAGCCCCTAAGGCGAACCCCGCAATCCTTAATACCAGCGAGGCCGCAAACGCCTATGGGAACATCCGCGAGTTACGAATCAGAAGTCAGCTGCGGGTTGTGGGCTGAGGGTGAATAACGGTATGGCACGGCTTGTGGTGTAGAGGTGGGCTGTAGGGGGGAGA
The DNA here is from genome assembly GCF_964204655.1 of Triturus cristatus. NCBI lineage: Eukaryota > Metazoa > Chordata > Amphibia > Caudata > Salamandridae > Triturus > Triturus cristatus. The sequence continues at coordinate 103,118,268 of NC_140583.1, read as the reverse complement.
TCGCACTGCTCTGCACTCACCGCTGAGTCCTGCTTCCTGCAGACAACCTGCCCTGCACCTCTCGCTGTTCATAACCTGCTCTGCACTTACCGCTGAGTCCTGCTCCCTGCTTACAACCTGTCGGGCTCACCACCGCCGACCTCAACCATGTCCCCTCCTTGCAACGAACTAACTCCGCCTTTGCTCGTTTACTCTGCCATAAATCACAATGACGTATGCCCCAATTATGCATGCCCCCGGGACCTGGCCCACCGGGGGCTTTGAAAACGAAGCGCAGCAGACCGCGGTTCATTTTTTAAAATTTTCGGATGGATTCGCGAGCCGGCGCGACCCCGCCCGAAAATAAAATATTAAAAAATGCTTTGTTTGGGCCTGGGTTCCCTATGAGACCCCGTGAGCAGGCTTGGGGGGTCAGGGTGTATTTACCTTGCCACTTTTTATTGTTTTTTTATCTTTTTGCTCACCTTTTCTTTCCCCCTGGGTCCGAGCACAAGATGGCTGCCAACACTTCCTGGTTTGAAGTGTTGGCAGCAAATTGGGGCCAAACTCGTCAGCCTCCGCCCAGATATTGAAACTTTCTATTTGTTGAATATCTCAGGAACTACTGAACTGATTTACACCATTTAACAAAAGGTCTCTTTCTGAACCAAGGGCTACCTTTTTGCAAACTTTGGTGTAATTCCGTTCAGCAGTTCAGGCTGTAACCATGTCTAAAGTTTCCTATGGAAAATAACATGTAGAAAACACGTTTTGAGACCCCCTGTTTTCTCGGCCCCCACTTGTCGAAACACTCCGAAACTTTCAAGACAGGAGCTAACCGGAGCGCCCCACAAGTTTTGATAATTTTGCGAAGATTCGACTACCGGTGCCAAAGTTATTGGGATAACAAAAAATGCTTTTCCTATGGAAACTTGGTCCTAACTATAACTACCTACTGGCGACCGCCAGTAGGTAATATATATATATATATATATTCCCTGAAAAAACCATAGGTTTCAGGGGCGTTATAGTTGACGTCACATATTACATCACTCATGACATGGTCAGTGACATCACTCATGACATCACTGATGACATCTCAAATGACATCATTGATGACATCACTGATGACATCATCCAGTGAATGTGAGTTTTTCTGAAAAATACATATGTTTTATATATGTATATCTCAAGGTCGATGGAAGAATAAATGGGTATATAAGTGTCTAAATGGATGATTTGTTTTTGAAAAATTGATTGTATAACTGACTGATTAAGTGTATCTTAGTGAATACATGGCTTAGTGAGTAATGTTTAAATATGTAAATATCTGTATCAGTCTCTCACTTTGTGTATAAGTGGCTGCATGGGTTGGTGAGTAGCTACATGAGTGTCTATATAGGTTATTAGTTGGTTTTTGAGTATCAGTATGAGTGTCTGAGTGTCTGTATGGTTCGGTGGGGGGTATTACGTAGTGCATAGGTGCATGAATGAGTGACTCACTGTTTGTATGTGTTGAAGACAGCATGTGTACAGGACTGTATGGGTGGATGACTGTGTGCATGGGTGTGTTAGTGAGTGAATGACTGTCTCAATAGTGTCTTTATGAGTAACTACATATGTTTTAAACTAGTATATGTGACTATTGGTGTATATAAGTGAGTATATGTGAGAGTGAGAGATTGGAAGAGTTCCTGTATGAATAAGTATGTGTTTCTATAAGTGATTGTTTAAAAGACTAAGTATGTGTACGTTTCTGTAGAAGTAAGTGTGGTGGTGTGTGCATAACTGTATATGCAAGTTAATTGATGTTTGATTCTTTATTAGCATGAGTGACTATGTGTGTGAGCAACTCTATGGATGAGTGGCATTGTGTAACAGGATGTATAGGTGTATGAGTACATATGATGAGTGAGTACATGTATGCGTGATTGTATAGGACTGTTGGTGAATGAGTGGATGTGTATGTGGATCTTAGAATTACTGAATAGGTTGTTGTAACTGGTATTGGTATGTCCATCGTTTTGAAAATGTTGGTTTCTATTTTTGAATGTGTGTATCAAAGGTTATATTAGGTGGAGAGGAGGTCTGCCACTCTATCACAAGGATGATGTCATCAGTGATGTCATTTGAGATGTCATCAGTGACGTCATGAGTGATGTCACTGACCATGTCATGAGTGATGTAATATGTGACGTCATCAGCAGTGCATTGCGGGCGCGCGAGTTATAGTTAGCTGAACTAACTATAACGGGGGAATTTCAATTGGTTTTGTACGAGTGAAAAGTCCAGCTAACTATAACGCCCCTGAAACCTATGATTTTTCAGTGAATTTCTAAGGTTTTTTAAATGATAATTCCTAACTATAACGTGCCTGAAACCTATGGTTTTTTCAGTGAATTTCATAGGTTTTTTAAATGCTAATTTCTAACTATGCCTACAGAGATAGGACATGTGAAGAAAGAAGAAAAAACGCACAGAAAGTAAAAAAAGAAATGCAGAAAGAAGCAACAGAAGTCCTCAAAGACGAAGAAAAGTGCAGGAAGAAGGATAACGTGCAGAAAGAACAAACCGAAGAGCAAAAAGAAGCCTTGTTGCAAAATCATCTTGTACCCTCAACATTTTCAGATGGATACTGGTGGTAACGTAGTCTGACTAACCAGTCCTAGAGCCAGTGCTATGTTAAAAGACACTCAGAATACAGTGAAAACACCAACATACACTAGGGAACACTATGCGTTGGGGTCCCCCTTTGATTAGCATGACCTCCTCTGTAAGCCCCTAGTATATAATAGGGCAGGGGATTAAAACTACCTCTTAAAATGCACCACAGGCCGTGTGTGCACACGTCACCTCAGGCCCTGTTCCCCTCCCTTCCCCACTGTGTAAACACACCCTGTGGCCGTTTTAAGTTGGGAGATTAAGTCCCCTTGAATCCTGAGGGTCCCTAGGGTCCAACTAGACCACTAGGTACCTCCAGTAAGCGCCACAGAGCTGCGTTGCATAGAGGTGTGAAAAGGGGCGTGGCCTCAGAACACCTGTCTGCAACGCAGCTCCCTGGCGCATACTGGAGATACCTGTGGCGTGTTTTAAGTTGGGGAAATAATTCCCCTACACGTCCCTAAGTAATGCATGTGATGTTCGTTTTTACACACTCCCTCCTATCTCTGTAAAATATAAAAACACTGCTCTGTCATCACAATGGGAAAAAAAGCTCTGTAATATTTCTTCGGAACTGGCTATTGTTAAATTGAGCAATGCCCACCAGAGGGTGTTGAGAATATCTATTCAAATCATGCATTTTGACAGATTGCAGTGAGGGTCGGGATGATTCATTCATGGATTGGCATCATCAGATGGTTATAGGATGACATAACAAAGGTTTCATTCTTCCAAATGTACAATTATCACCGTTGCGTCATTTTAAAGCATCCTAAAACTGTCGAAAATATCTTTCTCTAACCAGGATGTGTTGGCAGATGTGCCCGAACTCAGAATCTCGCATCTTCACCAGCTCATTGTAGAGTAAAAAAATAAATAATGCCGAAGCATGTTGTTTTCAAGCAGATAGCATGAAGGGGTATTCAATAAAAGACCAGTCTGCCATCCACACACTCCTCTTAGCAATGTGTGATGCCCAGATTTGTTTTCTAAAGTGTAGGCAGGAGCAGCGTGCCACTGCACAGGGGTACATGGTTCAATATCGTAGGCTCAATTAAAGAAATTTAAGCTTGTAAAAACTTCTAATTATGAGTCACTAATTGAGTGATTGGTGTTGCAAATGTTTTGCGTGTGTGAAGTATGGAACATACCTCAGATGTGATTGAAATCTGCGATCCGAAGCCCTCATTCTCGTCAAGCAATTGTTCCAAACCATGTCACAGTATCCGCACGGGTATTCATATTAATTATAATAATCAACTACATGGAGTAATCACACCGACTGAAACATGATATAAGAACCAATTCACCATCTACTGTAGACTCTCACATGGACCAAAATCTTCACTCATAGGTCACTTTTACTCAAACATGCATCATATATAATTGTACAACATATTTAAACACAAACTGTAAAATTCTCTTTTGTCTAGCACTGCAAACTCTCAAAAATGCCATCCGAGGGGCATATTATTAAGAAAGGGTGTTAAAATTATCGCTGCTTTAGAGGCAGAAAACTGCCGCTAAAGCGGCGATAATGGGCTTGATAATATGCCCTTGAGAATTCCCATAGAAGCCCATGTTCTGGTATCAACATGAGCTTCTATTGGAATTCTCTAGGGCATATTATCAAGCCCATTATCGCCGCTTTAGCGGCAGTTTTCTGCCGCTAAAGCAGCGATAATGTTAACGCCGTGCTTGATAATATGCCCCATAGTGCCTTAATTAAAGAATTGAACTCGTAGATGGCTCGTGCCAGCAAATTGATTCACGTGCTATCTCTGTTGTATGTGGCTTAACCATCAGTGTGATGTTTCTGAGAGATTTCTCACAGAGATGGGGAAATCTTTCCCCTTAAAACACGTGTGTAGGCATTCTCACCTTCTGTGTAACGGATTCGCTGAGGTATGTGGAGGCTGAGCTCTGAGCCTCCATCACTATTCTCACACACTGTCATTTTCCCAAGGGGCTGCCGGGTACAGATCTGCTTTCATAGCAAAACAGGCTGCTACAAACTATCCATGCCCTATAGTCCCATTCAAGTGTGGACACCTGTAATCTGGCCCTTGCTGAGATGGTGGCAACGCCATCTTTATAGAAGATGTTCTAGAAGAATGACAATATATTTAGGGGCAGATTTACAAGAAAGTGACGCATTTATAGAGATGCGTCACTTTCCTTGCGCCACCCTAAAAAATGCTTGCGCCACCATGGGTGCGCCGTATTTACAATACGGCGCACCATGGCAGAAGGATTGACAGATGCGTCAGAAATTCTGACGCATCTGTTGGAGCAAAAGTCACGCATTGCTGGAGTCGTGTCGCAAGCACGATGCAACTCCAGCCCTATTCCCACTACACTGTGTCACTCCTTACACCTGCTTGAAGCAGGCGTAAGGTTTTGACGCAGTGGCATCCTAAAAGTGACGCAGTGAAATCTTGTAGATTTCACTGCATCACTTTTACGAGGTCTTCCTGCGTAAGAACGCCCCCTGCATACATTATACCCGACGCAGGTATAATGTGACGCAGGGCTTTCCAACGTGACACATCTCCCTAGATGCGTCACGTTGTAAATAGGACACATTGTTTGCGCCGCCGTTGAGTCAAAAAAAGTGACGCAATGGCGGCGCAAAGAGGCGCAAGGGGTTTGTAAATCTGCCCCCTAGTGTGCTCATATGCCCTGTGTTTACAGTGTCAGGTCATCTATGCTATAGGTATTCAGGAGTGTGCACATGGGATCCTGAGGATTGCCGCAGGTGTCTTCTTCGCCACAGAACCAAGCCCCAGAGCACTTCAAGACATTACTTGAGCCAGTTACACAATTCCAGAACACAGTCTGGCATGCTACTTCAGAGTCTACGTAGACAGCAGCAGTTTAGGTCCAGCTACAACAGGAGGCGTAAAAACATACCTAATTATATAACTATGCCCAAGCTGTACACCCATCACTTCTTTTCCCCACCTATTATGCATCCAGAAAATGTATAATAACATACCTGTACTATCATTTTGTGGTACGATGCACAGCATGCCACTCAGACACACAGTTGGGCAAACAGGGCCAGTCACACAGCTCCCTTTTTTGTTATTCTTTAGCTTTGCACATAGCTGTAGATACACCTAGCCAAAGCCAGGCACACAGCTGGGCTTGTGTCAAGATATTTTGGGTCTCGAGGAGATATACTTTTTTGAGCTTCCATTCCGTTTCCTGGTTCGTATGTGTAAACCCCCCCCCCCCGCCGTCCTGCCAACAGGGCACCTTAGGTGACAATTTGTTTGGCACATGATTTAAATAAAAGTGACTGAGCAGACAGCACCTCAGACAGATGCATACCAGAATGTATAGAATTACTCACAAGGAGCACCAATTCGAGCAAAGCATGCCAGAGTCGAGCATAAGACACAAGCACTAGATAGTGACAAATTCCATGCCTCAACCAACCATCTATTATTAGCCAACCTGGGGAATCACCCTCTTCCGCACTGTTCTGAGCCATGCTTTATATCGCACATGAGTAGAGTGCACCCGCCACATAAAATTGTGTATAATTATGGAAATCTGCTGTACATTTTTAGTCTGCTTGTTTTATAAGAGCATTGTGTTCTATTTTTTACTTGAGGTCAATGTGCAGTTGATGGTTACTGGGCTGTACCCTTTGTAGGTACCATTGCTTACCTTTGGTGATACAAGGGCACAATAATGGCACACTCCTGAATAGACAAGGAACTACCTCAGTGTAGCAGGACGATCAGATGATCAATCAAGAGTTACTCCTGGAGGTGGAGGGGTTTAAAGACTCCGATTCAGTGTGAGTTATCACTAAATGTCCAGTCAGTCCTTCACTTTAGAAAAAAATACTTTTATTAACAGGTAAGTAAAAAAACGTGCATCCAAAATTAGGATAGATAATGAAATCCAGGATGCTAGGCAACATTGGAGCCTGAGTTGAGACCTCAAATATCTTTATTAATTCTTCGCACTAGGTGCTAATTGTTCTATTAACATTTAGCTATATGGCCAAAATTATTCTTTGGGGCAGCGTCGGATTGGTAACATGGGCCCTCTCGGGCAATGCCCGAGGGGCCGGTATCCGAATTCCAGCTGTGGGCAGCTTTTTTGAGCAGCCGGAGGGGGGGGAGGGCATGTGGGATGTTCCTTAGTTGTTCGATGCCGCCTGAGGCCCAATGGGTACCTAAGTGGCCTTTCTGGAGGTAGATGGGTTCTCATTACCTCCCTTTTATCATCGGCAGAGGTGTCACTCCCTTTCTCTCGCTGAGCCGGCCCATTAATATATGCATATTGAGCGGGGGCAGGGTGCCTGAGCACAAGCGGCCTAACTTGTTTTCAGGTGTGTTTCACCAGTCTACACTAATCCTGCATTTTTTTAACCCCTAACCTCCTTTTTTTATAACAGTAGGTAGTTCTAGTTAGGACATAGTTTCTGTAGTCTCTTTCTGCACTCATCTTACCTCTTTCTATACCTTTCCTGCCTGTTTTTGTATCTCACATGCCTCTTTCTACACTTTTCCTGCTTCTTTCTACACCTCTGTTGCTTCTTTCAGCAATTCTCTTGCCTCTTTGTGCACTTCTCTTGCCTGTTTCTGCACCTCTCTTGCCTCTTTTTGTACCTCTGTTGGCTCTTTCTGCACCTGACTTGCTCCTTCCTACACTTCTCTTGCCTCTTTGTGCACCCCTGTTGCACTTTCCATGCTTCTTTCTGCACCTGTCTTGCTTCTTTCTGCACCCCTCTTGTCTCTTTATGTACCTCTTTTGTCTCTTTCTGCACTTTTCTTGCCTTTTTCTGCAGTTCTCTTCCCTCTTTCTGCACGTCTGTTGCCTCTTTCTGCACCTCATTTGCATCTTTCTTCACCCCTGTTGTCTCTTTATGCACTTGTCTTCCCTCTTTCTGTACCTTTCCTGCCTGTTTTTGCATCTCAGTTGCCTCTTTCTGCACTTTTCTTGCTTCTTTCTACACCTCTGTTGCTTCTTTCAGTAATTCTCTTGCCTCTTTGTGTACTTCCCTTGCCTGTTTGTGCACTTCTCTTGCCTCTTTGTGCACATCTTTTGCCTGTTTCTGCACTTCTCTTGCCTCTTTCTGCACCCCTGTTGCTTCATTCTGCACTTTCCATGCTTCTTTCTGCACCCGTCTTGCTTATTTCTGCACCCCTGTTGTGTCTTTATATACCTCTTTTGCCTCTTTCTGTACTTTTCTTGCCTTTTTCTGCACCCCTCTTCCCTCTTTCTGCATGTCTGTTGCCCCTTTCTGCACCTCATTTGCTTTTTTGTGCACCCCCGTTGTCTTTAAGCACTCGTCTTCCCTCTTTCTGTACCTTTCCTGCCTGTTTTTGCATCTCACTTGCCTCTTTCTGCACTTTTCTTGCTTCTTTCTACACCTCTGTTTCATCTTTCAGCAATTCTCTTGCATCTTTGTGCACTTCTCTTGCCTGTTTATGCACCTGTCTTGCCTCTTTTTGCACCTCTGTTGGCTCTTTCTGCACCTCACTCGCTCCTTTCTACACTTCTCCTGCCTCTTTCTGCACCCCTGTTGTCTTATTCTGCACTTTCCATGCTTCTTTCAGCACCTGTCTTGCTTCTTTCAGCACCCCTGTTATCTCTTTATGTACCTCTTTTGCCTCTTTCTTCACTTTTCTTGCCTTTTTCTGTACATCTCTGCCCTCTTTCTGTATGTCTGTTGCCTCTTTCTGCACCTAATTTCCTTTTTTGTGCACCCCCGTTGTCTTTCAGCACTCGTCTTCCCTCTTTCTGTACCTTTCCTGCCTGTTTTTGCATCTCACTTGCCTCTTTCTGCAATTGTCTTGCTTCTTTCTACACCTCTGTTGCTTCTTTCAGCAATTCTCTTGCATCTTTGTGCACATCTCTTGCCTGTTTCTGCACTTCTCTTGACTCTTTCTGTACCCCTGTTTCTTTATTCCGCACTTTCCATGCTTCTTTCTGTACCTGTCTTGATTCTTTCTGCACCCCTGTTATCTCTTTATGTACTTCTTTTGCCTCTTTCTGCACTTTTCCTGCCTTTTTCTGCACCTCTCTTCCCTCTTTCTGCATGTCTGTTGCCTCTTTCTGCACCTCATTTGCTTTTTTGTGCACCCCCGTTGTCTTTAAGCACTCGTCTTCCCTCTTTCTGTACCTTTCCTGCCTGTTTTTGCATCTCACTTGCCTCTTTCTGCACTTTTCTTGCTTCTTTCTACACCTCTATTTCATCTTTCAGCAATTCTCTTGCATCTTTGTGCACTTCTCTTGCCTGTTTCTGCACCTGTCTTGCCTCTTTTTGCACCTCTGTTGGCTCTTTCTGCACCTCACCTGCTCCTTTCTACACTTCTCATGCCTCTTTCTGCACCCCTGTTGCTTCATTCTGCACTTTCCATGCTTCTTTCAGCACCTGTGTTGCTTCTTTCTGCACCCCTGTTGTCTCTTTATGCACCTCTTTTGCCTATTTCTTTACTTTTCTTGTCTTTTTCTGCAGTTCTCTTCTCTCTTTCTGCACGTCCGTTGCCTCTTTCAGCACCTCATTTGCTTCTATCTGCACCCCTGTTGTCTCTTTATGCACTCTTCTTCCCTCTTTCTGTACCTTTCCTGCCTGTTTTAGCATCTCACTTGCCTCTTTCTGTACTTTTCTTGCTTCTTTCTACACCTCTGTTGCTTCTTTCAGCAATTCTCTTGCCTCTTTGTGCACATCTCTTGCCTGTTTCTGCACTTGTCTTGACTCTTTCTGCACCCTTGTGTCTTCATTCTTCACTTTCCATGCTTCTTTCTGCACCTGTCTTGCTTCTTTCAGCACCCCTGTTATCTCTTTATGTACCTCTTTTGCCTCTTTCTTCACTTTTCTTGCCTTTTTCTGTACATCTCTGCCCTCTTTCTCCATGTCTGTGGCATCTTTCTGCACCTCATTTCCTTTTTTGTGCACCCCCGTTGTCTTTCAGCACTCGTCTTCCCTCTTTCTGTACCTTTCCTGCCTGTTTTTGCATCTCACTTGCCTCTTTCTGCAATTGTCTTGCTTCTTTCTACACCTCTGTTGCTTCTTTCAGCAATTCTCTTGCATCTTTGTGCACATCTCTTGACTCTTTCTGTACCCCTGTTGCTTTATTCTGCACTTTCCCTGCTTCTTTCTGTACCTGTCTTGCTTCTTTCTGCATCCCTGTTATCTCTTTATGTACCTCTTTTGCCTCTTTCTGCACTTTTCTTGCCTTTTCCTGCACATCTCTTCCCTCTTTCTGCATATCTATTGCCACTTTTTGCACCTCATTTGCTTTTTTGTGCACCCCTGTTGTCTCTTTATGCACTCGTTTTCCCTCTTTCTGTACCTTTCCTGCCTGTTTTTGCATCTCACTTGCCTCTTTCTGCAATTGTCTTGCTTCTTTCTACACCTCTGTTGCCTCTTTCTGCACTTTTCTTGCTTCTTTCTACACCTTTGTTGCTTCTTTCAGCACATATCTTGCCTCTTTCTGCACCCCTGCTGCTTCATTCTGCACTTTCCATGCTTCTTTCTGCACCTGTCTTGCTTCTTTCTGCACCCCTGTTGTCTCTTTATGTACCTCTTTTGCCTCTTTCTGCACTTTTCTTGCCTTTTTCTGCACTTCTCTTCCTTCTTTCTGCACCCCTCCTGCCTTTTTCTGTACCTCTCTTGCCTCTTTGTGCACCCATCCTACCTTTTTCTTCACCCCTCCTGCCTCTCTCTCTACCCCTCTTTCCTCTTTCTGCACTGCTCTTGCTTCTCTCTGCACCTTTCTTCCCTCTTTCTGCACTTCTCTTACTTCTTTCTACACCTCTGTTGCTTCTTTCAGCAATTCTCGTGCCTCTTTCTGCACTTCTCTTCCATCTTTCTTCAACCCACCTGCCTCTTTCTGTACTTCTCTTGCCTATTTGTGCACCTCTCCTACCCCCTTCTGCACCCCTTTTGCCTCTTTTTACACCTACTTGCTTTTTTCCGCACCTCTCTTGCCTGTGTTGCTTCTTTCTGTACTTCTCTTTCATCCTTCTGCACCTCTTAGTTAGAGGTAGTTTTAATCTCCCTGCCCTATTATGTACTAGGGCCATACAGGGGAGGTCATGCCAATCACAGGGGTACCCCAACCCATAGTGTACCCTAGTGTATGTAGGTGTTTTCACTGTTTTCTAAGTGTCGTTCAGCATAGCACTGGCTCCAGGCCTGGTTTGTCAGAGTCAGTTACCACCAGTACCTGTCAGCAAAAAGTTGGGGGCACAGGATGACTTTGCAACAAGGCCTCTTTCTGCTCCTCTGTTGGTTCTTTGTGCACATCTCTTGTTTCTTTCTGCACCTTTCTTCATCTTTTGGACTTGTCCTACCTTTGTAGGCATAGTTAGAAATTAGCATTTAAAAAAAACCTGTGAAATTCACCGAAAGAACCACAAGATTCAGGGACGTTATAGTCAGAAATTAGCATTTAAAAAACCTTTGAGATTCACTGAAAAAAACAGGTTTCAGGGACGTTATAGTTAGAAATTAGCATTTAAAAAACCTTAGAAATGCACTGAAAAAAACACAGGTTTTAGGGACATTATAGTTAGTTGGACATTTCACTCGTACAAAACCAGAGAAATTCGGCCACTATAGTTAGTTCAGCTAACTATAACTCGCGCCCCCGCAAAGCACTGCTGATGACGTCACATATTACATCATCCATGACATGGTCAGTGACATCACTGATGACATCACTGATGACATCTCAAATGACGATGTGATCAAGGCTCTACGGAGTTGAAACGCGTTATGGCGGATGTACCTTGAGGTAATAAACTGATTGAATGCACCGATTTGTGGTCCTTGCTCCTGTCTTCAGTAATTGAAGCGCCAAGCTGCGGTGGAGTTTTCAGGATATATATATATCCAAAAAGCAGGCCCAGCACTCACGGGACTCAAGTTGATTTTATTACGAGCAAATGCATTTCGGCTTTCGCCTTCCTCAGTGCTCACGTTCAAAAGCACCATCAAACCATATGTTAAAATTACAGGTTTAAATACTTCTCAGGTGATTTCATTGGGGGTGCTCAAATGAGTTGACAGCAACAAAGGACTGGCAAAGTTCATACTTTGATTGGCGATATTCTGGCAGCCATATAATAATAATAATAAATAATAAATAATAATACAGAATTTTATAAAGCGCGAACAGTTACCTCTCCAGGAGGTGTCCCGGCGCTGGACGCAAGCAGAAAAAGCAGCTACCGCAGTGCAGCACAGTAGATTAACGAGGTTGGGAGAAGAGCCAGGTTTTCAGCATTGATTTAAAGCACGATTCAGAGGGGGCCTGCTGGAGCTCCGGAGGGAGTGAGTTCCAAAGACTTGCTACATTGGCAGAAAACGTTCTGCCACCCAGCCGGGCCCTTCTTATTCGCGGGACTACAAGCTGGGTCCGGAGGTTGGAGCGAAGAGAACGGGCCTGCGTATATCTTGGTAGTCGGGCCCTCAGGTAAGTGGGGCATGAGCCAAACAAGGATCTAAAAGCTAGCGTGAGAGCCTTGAATTTAATCCTGTGTGCCACAGGTAGCCAGTGAAGTGATCGAAGATGCGGAGAGACAGAATGCTTAAATGGAATATGCATTAACAGTCTCGCAGCCGCATTCTGGACCACTTGCAAGCGTTGAATTAAGTATTTGGGCAGTCCCAAAAACAGGCCATTCGCGTAATCCAATCTAGATGTGACTGTCGCATGGATTACCATTTTCCTGCAATGTGTCGGCAAAAGTTGCAGGATTTTGCGAAGATTCCTGAGTTTACCCAAGCAACAGCCCATCAGCTGTTGGGTATGGGAAACAAAGGATAGATTGTTGTCCCAGCGCACTCCCAGATTTTTTGCAGAAGTGCTGGGAGAAGGGGGGGAGCCCATTGCTGCCGGCCACCACAGCTCAGAGGGGGGCGGGGCGCCTTTGCCAAAATGCAGCATTTCTGTTTTGTCCACATTAAGCTTCAATTTATTAGTGTTCATCCAGCGCGCCACATCCTGGAGGCGCCTTTAAAATTTGACAAGGCAGCCTCAGACCCCTCTGCATATGGATACACGAGCTGAGTATCATCAGCATAAGATACTACCTTGACCTCCCAATTGGCGATCAGAGTGAAGAGAGGCGCCATATAGATATTAAATAGAAGTGGGCTAAGCGCCGAGCCCTGAGGTACGCCGCAACCTAACTGCTTAGGTGTAGAAGAAACAGTCCCCAAAGCGACCTTCTGGGTTCGCTGGGACAGGTAGGAGTGTAGCCAGGCCAGCGCTTGATCCTGTATGCCCACTTCCGACAGTCTCATCAACAACCTTGCGTGATCAACGGTGTCAAAAGCCGCCGAAAGATCCAGGAGCACCAGCAAAGCTGAGTCTCCCGAATCTAACGACCATCTTATTGATTCTGCCACCTCGATCAGAGCTGTCTCGGTGCTAAAACCTGGTCTAAAACCAGACTGGGTCTCGTGCAGAATCTTGTTGTCCTCTATGTATTTACTGAGTTGCCGCTGGACAACTTTCTCCAGCATCTTGCCCGGGGCAGCCAGAAGGGAGATAGGGCGTAGGTTGGTGAGATCCATAGGATCTCCATTAGGTTTTTTCTTTAAAGGGAGGAGGGTAGCATGTTTCCATTTGTCTGGGAAGACCCCCGATGTAATGGATGTATTCCAGATCTGTTGTAAGGGCGGGGCCACAAAATCCGCCATTGTGCGCCACAATTTGGGAGGGCAGGGGTCATCCGGCGAGCCTGACTTGCAGCACCTTAATTCATGTAAAACCGCGGGCAGAGTTACAGGTTGAAAACAGGTCAGCGGACCGCTTATCAGCAGTTTAGCCGATTCTTCTGTTTTCTCAGTAGCTACCACTGGGCCAAATGAATCATAGACACTCTTAATCTTCTGGTCAAAAAAATCCGAGATTTTATTACAGATAGTGACCGAAGGCGGAATCTCCCTTTCAATGCATCTAGGCTTGAAGAAGGACTGAACCACCTTGAAGACTTCCTTGCTGGAATGTTCTGCCTGTTCAATGGACGCAGCAAAAAATTGTTTTTTTGCCTTTCGGACAGCCTTCTTAAATTTATGGGAGGCCATCTTATAATGAGATCTCTCCAGAGTCCCATAGTTTACCCTCCACCGCCTCTCTAAACGTTTACATATAGCCTTCTCCGTTCTAAGATCCTGTGAGAACCATGGGGCAGAGGGGGAGTCCCTTTTGGACAGCGCGCGTTTCGCTGGAGCAATGGATGAAATCATATTTTCAATCCAGTAATGAAGCCGCTGCGCGTCAGAATTAGCATTCAGTGTTAACGTGGGCATGTTTTGCACTAAGACTGGGCCCATAACGGACGGGACCAGCTTAGTGTGTATCTTAAGTTCAAATGGTACTGGCTTCGTTTTTTAAAGACATCAAGTTCATAAAGTCACTGATAGATAATGCAGGATTTCAAATTTGCATATTGAAAAAACGAAACATTTTTTCTTTTTCAAAGTACCTTTCAGTATGCTGCCTGCTGCCAGTCCCTTTTAAAAGTGCCACGCTGTTGTTCCCCACGCAGGTTTGTGTCATTTTTACAGTTTCTCTGTCCCTCGCCACAGCCGTGATGCAAAATAGCATACGTTCCCACAGGTTGCAGTATGTATGACTGCAGACCACCAGTTAAGCCGTGTCTAAAATTTCCTATGGGAAATAACATGGGGAAAATGCGTTTTGGGACCCCCCTTTTTTCTCGGCCCCCGCTTGATGAATCACACCCAAACTTTCAGGATAGGTGCGGACCGGAGAGCCCCAAGAGTTTTGAAAATTTCGCGAAGATTAGTCAATCGGCGCCAAAGTTATTGCAAATAGAATGTTGCGGATTTACTATGGAAAATAGGTGCTAATTATAACTAACTACTGGCGACCGCCAGCAGGTAATATATATATATATATATATATTCACTGAAAAAACCATGGGTTTCACACACGTTATAGTTAGGAATTAGCATTTAAAAAACCTTAGAAATTCAATGAAAAAACCAAAGGTTTCACACATGTTATAGTTAGCTGGACATTTCACTCGTAAAAAACCAATGAAATTTCCCCGTTATAGTTAGTTCAGCTAACTATAACTCGCGCGCCCGCAATGCACTACTGATGACGTCACATATTACATCACTCATGACATGGTCACTGACATCACTCATGACATCACTGATGACATCTCAAATGACATCACTGATGACATCACTGATGACATCATCCAGTGAATGTCTGTTTTTCTGAAAATTAAATATGTTTTATATATGTATATCTCAAGGTCGATGGAAGAATAAATGGGTATATAAGTGTCTAAATGGATGATTTGTTTTTGAAAAATTGATTGTGTAACTGACTGATTAAGTGTATCATAGTGAATACATGGCTTAGTGAGTAATGTTTAAATATGTAAATATCTGTATCAGTCTCTCACTTTGTGTATAAATGGCTGCATGGGTTGGTGAGTAGCTACATGGGTGTCTATATAGGTTATTAGTTGGTTTTTTGAGTATCAGTCTGAGTGTCTGCATGGTTCGGTGGGGGGTATTACGTAGTGCATAGGTGCATGAATGAGTGACTCACTGTTTGCATGTGTTGAAGACAGCATGTGTGCAGGACTGTATGGGTGGATGAGTGTGTGTATGGGTGTGTTAGTGAGTGAATGACTGTCTCAATAGTGTCTTTATGAGTAACTACATATGTTTTAAACTAGTATATGTGACTATTGTTGTATATAAGTGAGTATATGTGAGTGAGAGATTGAAAGAGTTCCTGTATGAATAAGTATGTGTTTCTATAAGTGATTGTTTAAAAGACTAAGTATGTGTAAGTTTCCGTAGAAGTAAGTGTGGTGGTGTGTGTATAACTGTATAAGATAATAAATGGATGTTTGATTCTTTATTAGCATGAGTGACTATGTGTGTGAGTAACTCTATGGATGAGTGGCGTTGTGTAACAGGATGTATTGGTGTATGAATACATATGATGAGTGAGTACATGTATGAGTGACTGTAGAGGACTGTTGGTGAATGACTGTATGTGTATGTGGTTCTTAGAATTACTGAATAGGTTGTTGTAACTGATATTGGTATGTTCATTATTTTGAACATTTTAGTTTCTATTTTTGAATGTGTGTATCAAAGGTTATATTAGGGGAAGAGGAGGTCTGCCACTCTATCACAAGGATGATGTCATCAGTGATGTCATCAGTGATGTCATTTGAGATGTCATCAGTGATGTCATGAGTGATGTCAGTGACCATGTCATGAGTGATGTAATATGTGACGTCATCAGTAGTGCATTGCGGGCGCGCGAGTTATAGTTAGCTGAACTAACTATAACGGGGAAATTTCATTGGTTTTTTACGAGTGAAATGTCCAGCTAACTATAACATGTGTGAAACCTTTGGTTTTTTCATTGAATTTCTAAGGTTTTTTAAATGCTAATTCCTAACTATAACGTGTGTGAAACCCATGGTTTTTTCAGTGAATTTGCAAGGTTTTTTAAATGCTAATTCCTAACTATAACGTGAGTGAAACCCATGGTTTTTTCAGTGAATTTGCAAGGTTTTTTAAATGCTATTTTTTTTTTTTTTTTTTTTTTACATATTTTTATTTTATTTTTCTATCCTTTTTTAAAGACTATGGTTAAATTTAAAAAATTCTACAACATGTTTTTTTTTTACCATTTTTATAAAATAAACAGGTAAGATTTATTAGTATAACATATATTTTTTTTTTTTTCCTTTTTTTTTTTTTTTTTTGTTTTAAACGTGCGCGTACGGTAAGCGCACGTCTTGCTTTAATTACGTTAGATTTCTACGCTGTTTGCGTTCATTTATGCAATTTGCGTAGACGCACGTCACGCGCGCACAGCGCGTAACGCGTACGCTGCACGCGCACGTTACGCGGAAGTGAAGGGGCGTGCCTGTTTTGCGCATGCGCGCGTGCGCGTGTCTTTTTTACGCGCATGCGTACTTTTGCCGTAAGCGCACCGTAAGCGTAACGTACGCGCACGGTAGATCATGTGATCAAGAAACAAGACTTTTGATTGGTTTTTACAACTTTCAGTTCTAGAACTCTCCTACACCACACCCATTCCCCTCATTTCTGCTTGTGATCCCTTAGGAGAAGGAGCTGGGTTGTCTTTGTGATACGATGGCAGAACAGCAGAGCTCTTCTGAGAGTGAGGCTAGCAGCACTACCTTGAGGCAGAGAAGGAGGAAACAAAAGACCTCTTTCATATGGGAGTATTTTACTTTTCCAGAGGGCAAGAAAAAGGTAAATGCACCCTTAGTGACTTGTAAGCTGTGTAAGCGTGTACTTTCAAGAGGGAATCCCAACAAGAAGTATTCCTTCGGGAATCACACCATGTTGAGACACCTTCAAGATGTACACGGAAGGACACATGCTCGACATACTGAAGGTAACCCTTCAGTAAGTCAACCAAGCACATCCACAGCAGCTCAGCCTGGTCCATCATCTGCAGGGCCGAGTCCATCTTCGGCAGGTCAGGTGAGCCCTTCATCTGTGGGGGGAGCATCTCCTTTTTCTCGTCCTCTGGAAATTAACCCTCGGTTTCTGAGGGTTGAAATACGGTGCGCCACTTGTCATGATCTAATTTGTTATAGGGAGACCAGTATGTCCCTAGTGAACAATAAAATAGATCAGCACATTTGTCGTACCAACTAATATTCCCATTCTTTCTTTCCTCTGTCCCTGCATGAACACAACGGCTCTTTTAAGAGCCAACCTTACCTTTCAACTTTTTTTAATATATTTTTTTAAACTTTTTTTTGATTTTTTTTTTTACCGTACGCGTACGGTACGCGTAATTATTATTTTTTTTTTAAATAAATTACTAAAAATCAATTATCACATTACAAGGTCCTTGAGAGACTACAATGAAAAACTGAAAATATGATTGTGGAGAAGTGGAAAAAAGGGACCATGAAATTTTTGACTTACCATACCCACTCAAAAAAATATTTATTCATTTAAATTTATTTTTAATTGCTTTAAAAATGGTTCTAGTTTTCAGAAATTTTGTATCTCAATCTGAAAAAAAAGAAAAAAGTATTAATAATTAATAAAACATTTTATAATACAGTACACATATTTACATATTTTTCAAAAAAAAATTTTGCCTTTTTTTTGCTGTTTTCAGAATATATTGCATTTCACTATAAATTGTGAAAGCAATTGCATTCATCATTTAACAGCGGGCAAAAAAAAAATTAACAATCTCAAAGATTGTTTTAAAAAAGCCCACAAACTCTTTTTGCATAAACATAACTTTATAGAAATGCATAATATTCTTAAAAAATATCATCTAATATCAATACTTATTTCTTTAAAATACCGTCTGATATTTTTGTTTCAGAAGTATAATCACAAAAATATATCTCAAATAACTCCACAATACATCTGATTCCATTTCCTTTAGGCCAAATAGTCATTTTAAAATTCTTTTTTGATTAAATTTCCAATGGTAATCCAATAAAAATCTAAAGTTTAAATTGTACAGATCTCACCGATTGTCTGTAACATTTTGGTTTCCGAAAGATTAATTAATAATTAAATAAGTCCACAATAGAATTGTTTACCTTTCCGCATGGCCAAATAGTAATTTTAAAAATCTTTTTGGAATAAATTTCCAATGGCAATCCAATAACATTCCAAAATTTAAATTGTGGAGATGTTACCGATTTTTTCTAAATTTTTGGTTTTCCAAAGTTTCATTAAAAATTGAAAAAGTCCACATTACAATTGGTTACCTTTCCATTAGGCCAAATGATAATTTGTAAAAACATTTTTTTTGAAAATTCCAATGGTAATCCAATAAAATGGTAAAATTGTTTTGTACAGATCTTGCCAAGTCTCTCTAAAATTTTGGTTTCAGGAAGATTAGATAGGAATTTGCTAAATCAAAAGGCAAACGTTGCTTAAAAATCAATTGGGAATCATTACACAGTGTCCAGCCTTTTTCACATTTAAGATAAACTGTGTAATGACCAGAAGTTACAGTAGGTCCATCATGGAAAATTATTGCAACTGTTACAAAAGTTTTTCCTGAAATTGATAATTGCTGTCCTGTAAACTTCTTTATTAAAGTATCTAATTTTGAACCATCAGCTTTACAGCGTTGCATCATTAAAATTACATACTGTCCGTATTCCTTTAAAATTAACGTTGAAAACATGTCAGATTGACACTCACTGCATTCCATGCTATGATTAGCATCTTTAACTAATTTAGCAAAAGTGACTGTTTTACTTTCTGGCAATGTTAAATAAATAAACCTTTCAGAATCAACATTAGAGCCACATATATTATAACAGTTTTCACAACTATGTTCCCATTTATAAGAGAGACCAAATAAATTTTCAATGGGAACCCCTTCTTCTTCCAGTACCTGAAGAAAAAACATCAAGAATTCCTGTGCGTCTTGCTGTACATTTTGAGAAAACTGTATTCGTCCTGAACATACATCTAAAAGTTTTCTAATTTCAGTAGCACTTTCTATTTGTGTTTTATCATTACTCAGCTTTTGAAAAAGGAGACTCAACTCAGAACAGAATCTTTTTCCCTGATTTACTATTATCTGCTCTTGCACACTTTCCAGATAAAATGCAACATTCAGCACTACATTAGCGTAGCAGTTGACACCAGAGCTATTTTCAAAATGACATCCTACAACCTGTTCTTCATTTTCCTTTTTCTTTTTGCTTGCAATTACATCACTCCTCTTTTTTTTCCTCCTCTCTACATCTTCATTACAGATATTCTCATTTCTCCTTTTACGAGAAACTACACGTTTCTCCAACACAGGATACTGACCTAAATGAGGAGCATAGCTTCTTCTTAATCTATTATACTCCTTTACACAATTTGTATCAGCACTAACTTTTGAGTCATCAAAGTCTATCATGAATAAACCTGATAATGTTTTCACTCGTGACAAAGCAACATATGCCATACCTTCTTTGAACACAGTTGAACCAATGTTCACAAATGCACAATCTACAGTCAATCCTTGAGACTTGTGAATAGTTACAGCATATGCTAGAGAAAACGGAAACTGCTTCCTACGTACATATAAGTCTTTCACAAGCATGAAACGAACTGAACAACGACAAATATCTTTAACTTCTTCTATCTGATCAAATTTTATTTTTAACAACTCTTCCCATAGCTCCATTAACTAAACCTTTTTCTACATCCAAATTTCTCCTTAAAAATACTCTACAGTTCATGCAAACATATACATTTTTTTCTAATCCAGCTGTTTTGGAAATGTTCTTCTCTAGTGATTCCAATTTATTTTTCAGTGTGCCTGTTAATGTGATAGTAATTCTTCCATCCTCAATTTTGTCCACTGCTTCCAATTTCCTGATATCTTCCTTTTCCAATTTCAAAAGCTCCTCATTGAATATTGAGCATTCACGTAGAGTTGGCATTAAGCAGATGACACTTTTCTTTTCTGAAATGTTCTTGTATATCTTCTCTGCAACTATTTCTTCCTTTGGAAATAAAATATGTAGCAACCGACTCTGTAATGCTTTTGTGCCAGCTTCAGTGAGTAGTCCAATTCTGATATCTTTCAGAATACTTCCATATTCTTCATCGTTTGCTTGCCTCATATTAGTAGTAAGTTCCTTGTACTCAAAGAAGGACCAAATATTTGCATTACCGATGCTTCCCAATGACTTCTTTGTGTCTTCATGTGTCACAGTATTAAACACTGGTTGTCCTTTAACTGGAGTAAGCTGTAGAAGATCCCCAAAAACTATGACATGTTTTCCACCAAATAACACGTCATAGTCTGTCCTTAGAATTTGCTGCATTCTTAAATGCACAAAGGCAAGCATTAAGTTTGATACCATGCTCACCTCATCAATAATGAGAACTTGCATCTTCTTCAATACTCTTGAAACTTCCAAGCATGCTTCTCCAGTTAGCTTGTTGTATTGTATTTTGTTCTCATGCTCCACTGGTAACATTAGCAAACGATGTAAGGTGATTCCTTTTATGTTATATGCTGCTAACCCAGTTGGAGCAGTAACCACACAAGACAAAGTAGAATCCGTTTTTTGCTGTAGGTTGCTTCTGATGACTTTTATTAAGAAACTTTTTCGAGTTCCAGCTTGTCCACTTACATACATCCTGATTGGATGAAATGATGTGCATGAGCACTCTTTTTTTTCATGTAGAAATCCGTGATCAATTTTGTTTCTGATCTCTTCATAAATTTGTTGCTGCTCTTCGTTCAGTTGTCTTTCCAAATTTTGTAAGTCTATAAATTCTTCTTGAGCTTGATTCATAGCCGTTTCCACTTCATTCATAGCTATTGATGCTTCATTTTCAACGATTGGTTGTCCTAGGGGATCTTGACTGAGTGTTCCTGAACTTTGGCTGTCCTGAGAACTGTCTCTAGCTACTTCTGCTGCAATTGTAGTTTCCTGTTCAATTTCTTCATTTAACATTTGCAGATAAGTTGAGAATGTACTGCATTGTATGCTGTCTTTGCAAGCATTAAAAGAATCTTCATAGCTTTGAAATTCTCCCAGTAGTTCATCCTCTGTACGCCATGGTTTAAACAGCTGTAAAAGAGCCAAGTAGTAAAATTCCTTTTTGTCAGTACTGTCGCAACTCAGCTTCCTGTGATTTATCAAACTTCCTTTTGTTTGCTTCACCAAACATCCTTCCTCACCAATGACTTTATATTTTCCATTGTTGATGTCTTCTGCGGCTTTCCGTGAATAAATGTAGTTCTGCAGCACTTCATCCAGACACATGTTCTCCAGATGATGACTTCTCTTTGGGTAATATGTGTCCAACATGTTTGATTTCAAAATATCTGTACTTTCTGGGTCATTCTCGGCCAAATATTAAATTTCTCCAACAGATTTCAGTACCCGATTTCTCATTGCTGCAAGGCCTAAACTTGCCCAAATTATTCTTCTTGATTTCGAGTAGAGACTTGCAGAAGATAACCTATCTGAACATTCGTAGGATCCAATTTCTCGATGCAATAACATCTTTAAACTGAAACTGTACAGCTTCTTACTGACAGTCTTCTCGTGAGAAATCTCTTCCCACATTTCCTTCAATTCTGTTTTTTCTGATTTCGTAATGTAAGACGTTACATATCGAGCAACAGCAATGGAATTGTCAGCTACATACTGTATATCCATGTTAGCATTCCACATGGATAAAATGACTGGGTTGTAGTCATTTATATTTTTTGATTCTTCTTTTCTTTTAAGGTTGTAGGTATTCTTAGGTGATTTTCTTGTGATAGTATGTCTCACAGATGACATAAAACTGTTTACTCTTCCATTTGAAAGAACAGGTCTAGGAAATCCAAATCGACATTTAGTGTAGTATTTATCTTTGCTCTTGTATTTCCGTCGACAGTATTTTCCACACCGATGACTTTGGAAACGTAAAACTTGCTCCTTTAACTTTTTCTCTTCTGTGCTTTTTGGTATAGCACATGTTGCATATTCTTCAATGTAAGATAACACTGCTTCATCAGCATCTGTTCCAAACTTTGGGGCATCCTTGATCCACAACAGCATATGAATATGAGGAGCACCTCTTGCCTGGTACTCTTTTCTCCAAAAGAAATCCACTACTTCTCCTAGAGGTGGATTTTTTTTATTGCAGATGAAGGACATCATAGCCTCAAATCTATGATTGAAATATCTGCAAACATTAACCGGATCCAATGAGCACAGTTCTCCTGCTGTCTTGTATTCAATGTTTTTAATGTTTGAATTTGCCTCTCGTAGAAAATCCAGTAAATCATCCCAAGCGTACTTAGCACAGCTTAGGGTAACGAACCATGTTGGTGTTCCTAAATTCCGTAACATGCATTTTAATTCACCATGGCGTCGGTACCAATATTCATTTGTCCCACGCTGACAAGCCATCAGATTGATCAGTTGTGTTTCCAAATGATCATCTCGGTGCTGCACTTTCTCCATAAAATCCTTTGCAGACACATTTTGTAAATGTACTCCATTTTTTAAAATGTGATTTACTGCATAAGACAGTGCAGACAAGTCGCTTTCAAATAAAAGATGGAACAAATAAGGAATACTTTGTCGAAATCTGGGATCTTCAGCATATAGTCTTGTAGTCCGATACTCAGAAGCTGGAATCTGTTCTGGACGTTCATCGTATCGTCCTCCTTTTCCTTTAGGAAACAGCTGGGGAAAACATCGAGCTTCCAAGCTCTCCTCCCATACACTCACGGGAGTTCCTTTTGCTTTCTTCATCTGAAACAGATCAATATTGTCTCCCATAACTTCTTTTGAATGAAGAGGATGTATGCTAAAATGTTCATAAATTTCTTCTTCCTTTGACTTGTCCACTTTTTCAATTTGTCCAGTTCGTGCTTCTGTGTCTTCTTGTAAATCTTCTTCTTCTTCTTCTTCTATATAAATTGATTCATACCATTTGTTATTCCTTTTCAAATACAAATTTGCTCTTTGTACTTTCCGTACATCTACCAGCTCCTGCCAAATCTTCTTATTCTTTGTAGGTACACCATTAACCAGAATAATTAATGGTTCAGTTTCCAAAGTATCCGCATCAATAGTTTCCATATTTTTTTTTCAAATCCAAGGGCAAATACACCACTCTACCTTTTAAACCTCTCAGTAAATCTGAAGGAGGTAATTTACCAGTTTTGGGCTCCATACGTACTATGGTCTGGAACGGATGAACACATTGAATGAGTATAGACTCATATGTATTTAATTCAGAAAGTTCAGCAGGAATAGCATCCAATTCTAAATTATTATGTACAGCTCTGGTCGGCATTCTATTTTCCTCTAACTTGTTGTAACAGTATTTACAAATACGCTGATCTTCACCCAATTCAAAACAATTTTCAAGAAATATATATGTGGCAAAATCCTTCCACTTATAATTATCTTCATTTTCACTCTTTCTGTAGAGATCAACATTCCTAGTTTGTTTTCTATAATGAGTTCGGCGGCAACAAATACAAGTAATATTTGGTCTTTCATTAGAGATTATTGCAAATTTTGTTATGTGATCATTAAATGTCTTACTTACAGAGGGTTCTACATTCTCTTCCACTTCTTCCTCATTTACTGTGTCCTTTTCTGCACTGTTTTGTTCAGGACCAAAGTAACAAAACTGAATTTCATCAACAACCTTCTCTACATCTGATACCGATCCACGGAACAGAGCCCTATTCAATTCATCTAACTTTATTGCTGGACTTTTAGCAAAATACAACCGTCTCACAAACTTTCTCATTTCAGTATGATGAACAGCCAGCATTCTAAAATGATGGAAAACACTATTACACACTTTTCTAGATAGACAAGCCAGAGAATGACCCTGCAAACCAGTATTCTCTCTCACTCTGCATGGATCTAGACTTTGAAGCACCTTAATCTTCTGTTTTACACTTTTTTTTTACTATATTCTCTTAGAAACACACGAAATTTATCAATAGATTCCTGACGCACAGTGCAAATACTACTACAATTCCAAGTGTACACTGGGGCTTTAGGACGTCTCCCCATAGCCTCATCCGCCATCACTTGTACCTCATCTCTTGGAACCATTATCTCCTTCTCCATTATGCAACCATTTTTCACTTCGTAAGCACGACCTCTGGTGTCAACTGCATGCAGCAAACTATTACTTTGAAAATAGCTCTCTTCATTAAAAAAAGGTTCACTACTTGAACTATGCATCCATTTTCCTAAAAACACTTTACAAAAGTTTCTTCTGTTCACTACTCTTTTCCTTTTGCTTTGTGATTTCAGTACATTAACCATTTTATCTAATGTACGCATCCTATTCAAAATTAAAATGAATAGTTTCCTTTTTAATTCTAATGCCTTTGCTGCAATGGCTTCAATTTCTTTTTTTCTGTTGTAAAATTTAGCCTTTTGCTTATATTTCTTCACATCCTTTATCAAATTGGACATAACTCTTCTCTGAAACATTTTTCTACGTATCTCTTTAAACGCTGTTTTTCCGTTTAAGTTAATCTTTATAGTTGCAGAAGGTATATTTGCATCAACTAAATTCTCAATTTTTTCCTGTCCTTTTCTATTGAAAACATTCTTTCCAGTACAGACATTTTGTACATTTTTCCTTTTTTTGAATATGTTCTTTAAAAAATCTTTTGTCTGCTTACCAGAAGATTTTTTCTTTTTCCCAACATGAGCATCTCCAACTAACTTAGGTCCTCCAGTTGTCTTCAAATATAGGTTTTTTTGTGGTCTTTCTTTACTCTGGATTTTGTAGGCATCTTAAAATTTGTTCACTGCTCTTCAGCAATACCTGAAAAAAACTAAAAAAAAAATCCTTTATTTTATTTAAATATATTACTACATTTTTTATGTTCTTTAGAAATCTTAAAATACTATAAACCCCTTTCCTATAAATGAAAATCACAATAACACCTTCACAAATTAAATATCTAAAAATAATTCCTGTGTGCACACAAAGTCATGCTTTGAAATTAGTCACAAAACGAAATTTCTTTGCCAATTGCAAAGCATACTTTCTACTACTTTTTAGGCAAGTGAAAAGTACTTTTACAGACTGACACATTATGAATCCACTTTTCAGATTCTGATAAAAGCACATGTCCAAACAGCTTTTTCAGACCAGCACCATGTGTAACCTGGGTGACTGACTACACTCCAGCAAGGGCAACCAGCCTTAGTGATGCTGAATGTATTTGCATTACTGACTGAAACCTCAAACCCCACTCGCTTGTGAATACTGTACATGATTCCACAGGGTAAGCAGCTGGGTGTGTGCTAAGAGTCTGCTTCTGCACCAAAAAATGACTCCCCCTTTCCATCTAATGCAACTGTGAAATCACCAGAGCAATACGCAATAAATCTCTGCCTGTAATTCCTCTTTGCACACAGAGTCATGTTTTCATATTAGTCACAAAACGAAATTTCTTTGCCAATTTGAAAGCACACTTACTACTCTTTTTTTTGGCAAGTGATAAACACTTTTACAGACTGACACATTATGAATCCACTTTTCAGATTCTTAAAAAAGCACATGTCCAAACTGCTTTTTCAGACCAGCACCATGTGTAACCTGGGTGACTGACTACACTCCAGCAAGGGCAACCAGCCTTAGTGATGCTGAATGTATTTGCATTACTGACTGAAACCTCAAACCCCACTCGCTTGTGAATACTGTGCATGATTCCACAGGGTAAGCAGCTGGGTGTGTGCTAAGAGTCTGCTTCTGCACCAAAAAATGGCTCCCCCTTTCCATCTAATGCAACTGTGAAATCACCAGAGCAATACGCAATAAATCTCTGCCTGTAATTCCTCTTTGCACACAGAGTCATGTTTTCATATTAGTCACAAAACGAAATTTCTTTGCCAATTTGAAAGCACACTTACTACTCTTTTTTTTGGCAAGTGATAAACACTTTTACAGACTGACACATTATGAATCCACTTTTCAGATTCTTAAAAAAGCACATGTCCAAACTGCTTTTTCAGACCAGCACCATGTGTAACCTGGGTGACTGACTACACTCCAGCAAGGGCAACCAGCCTTAGTGATGCTGAATGTTTTTGCATTACTGACTGAAACCTCAAACCCCACTCGCTTGTGAATACTGTGCATGATTCCACAGGGTAAGCAGCTGGGTGTGTGCTAAGAGTCTGCTTCTGCACCAAAAAATGGCTCCCCCTTTCCATCTAATGCAACTGTGAAATCACCAGAGCAATACGCAATAAATCTCTGCCTGTAATTCCTCTTTGCACACAGAGTCATGTTTTCATATTAGTCACAAAACGAAATTTCTTTGCCAATTTGAAAGCACACTTACTACTCTTTTTTTTGGCAAGTGATAAACACTTTTACAGACTGACACATTATGAATCCACTTTTCAGATTCTTAAAAAAGCACATGTCCAAACTGCTTTTTCA
This sequence comes from Triturus cristatus, assembly GCF_964204655.1. NCBI lineage: Eukaryota > Metazoa > Chordata > Amphibia > Caudata > Salamandridae > Triturus > Triturus cristatus. The sequence continues at coordinate 103,091,669 of NC_140583.1, read as the reverse complement.
GACCAGCGCCATGTGTAACCTGGGTGACTGACTACACTCCAGCAAGGGCAACCAGCCTTAGTGATGCTGAATGTTTTTGCATTACTGACTGAAACCTCAAACCCCACTCGCTTGTGAATACTGTGCATGATTCCACAGGGTAAGCAGCTGGGTGTGTGCTAAGAGTCTGCTTCTGCACCAAAAAATGGCTCCCCCTTTCCATCTAATGCAACTGTGAAATCACCAGAGCAATACGCAATAAATCTCTGCCTGTAATTCCTCTTTGCACACAGAGTCATGGTTTCATATTAGTCACAAAACGAAATTTCTTTGCCAATTTGAAAGCACACTTACTACTCTTTTTTTTGGCAAGTGATAAACACTTTTACAGACTGACACATTTTGAATCCACTTTTCAGATTCTTAAAAAAGCACATGTCCAAACAGCTTTTTCAGACCAGCACCATGTGTAACCTGGGTGACTGACTACACTCCAGCAAGGGCAACCAGCCTTAGTGATGCTGAATGTATTTGCATTACTGACTGAAACCTCAAACCCCACTCGCTTGTGAATACTGTGCATGATTCCACAGGGTAAGCAGCTGGGTGTGTGCTAAGAGTCTGCTTCTGCACCAAAAAATGGCTCCCCCTTTCCATCTAATGCAACTGTGAAATCACCAGAGCAATACGCAATAAATCTCTGCCTGTAATTCCTCTTTGCACACAGAGTCATGTTTTCATATTAGTCACAAAACGAAATTTCTTTGCCAATTTGAAAGCACACTTACTACTCTTTTCTTTGGCAAGTGATAAACACTTTTACAGACTGACACATTATGAATCCACTTTTCAGATTCTTAAAAAAGCACATGTCCAAACTGCTTTTTCAGACCAGCACCATGTGTAACCTGGGTGACTGACTACACTCCAGCAAGGGCAACCAGCCTTAGTGATGCTGAATGTTTTTGCATTACTGACTGAAACCTCAAACCCCACTCGCTTGTGAATTTTGTGCATGATTCCACAGGGTAAGCAGCTGGGTGTGTGCTAAGAGTCTGCTTCTGCACCAAAAAATGGCTCCCCCTTTCCATCTAATGCAACTGTGAAATCACCAGAGCAATACGCAATAAATCTCTGCCTGTAATTCCTCTTTGCACACAGAGTCATGTTTTCATATTAGTCACAAAACGAAATTTCTTTGCCAATTTGAAAGCACACTTACTACTCTTTTTTTGGGCAAGTGATAAACACTTTTACAGACTGACACATTTTGAATCCACTTTTCAGATTCTTAAAAAAGCACATGTTCAAACAGCTTTTTCAGACCAGCACCATGTGTAACCTGGGTGACTGACTACACTCCAGCAAGGGCAACCAGCCTTAGTGATGCTGAATGTTTTTGCATTACTGACTGAAACCTCAAACCCCACTCGCTTGTGAATACTGTGCATGATTCCACAGGGTAAGCAGCTGGGTGTGTGCTAAGAGTCTGCTTCTGCACCAAAAAATGGCTCCCCCTTTCCATCTAATGCAACTGTGAAATCACCAGAGCAATACGCAATAAATCTCTGCCTGTAATTCCTCTTTGCACACAGAGTCATGTTTTCATATTAGTCACAAAACGAAATTTCTTTGCCAATTTGAAAGCACACTTACTACTCTTTTTTTTGGCAAGTGATAAACACTTTTACAGACTGACACATTATGAATCCACTTTTCAGATTCTTAAAAAAGCACATGTCCAAACTGCTTTTTCAGACCAGCACCATGTGTAACCTGGGTGACTGACTACACTCCAGCAAGGGCAACCAGCCTTAGTGATGCTGAATGTTTTTGCATTACTGACTGAAACCTCAAACCCCACTCGCTTGTGAATACTGTGCATGATTCCACAGGGTAAGCAGCTGGGTGTGTGCTAAGAGTCTGCTTCTGCACCAAAAAATGTCTCCCCCTTTCCATCTAATGCAACTGTGAAATCACCAGAGCAATACGCAATAAATCTCTGCCTGTAATTCCTCTTTGCACACAGAGTCATGTTTTCATATTAGTCACAAAACGAAATTTCTTTGCCAATTTGAAAGCACACTTACTACTCTTTTTTTTGGCAAGTGATAAACACTTTTACAGACTGACACATTATGAATCCACTTTTCAGATTCTTAAAAAAGCACATGTCCAAACTGCTTTTTCAGACCAGCACCATGTGTAACCTGGGTGACTGACTACACTCCAGCAAGGGCAACCAGCCTTAGTGATGCTGAATGTTTTTGCATTACTGACTGAAACCTCAAACCCCACTCGCTTGTGAATACTGTGCATGATTCCACAGGGTAAGCAGCTGGGTGTGTGCTAAGAGTCTGCTTCTGCACCAAAAAATGGCTCCCCCTTTCCATCTAATGCAACTGTGAAATCACCAGAGCAATACGCAATAAATCTCTGCCTGTAATTCCTCTTTGCACACAGAGTCATGTTTTCATATTAGTCACAAAACGAAATTTCTTTGCCAATTTGAAAGCACACTTACTACTCTTTTTTTTGGCAAGTGATAAACACTTTTACAGACTGACACATTATGAATCCACTTTTCAGATTCTGATAAAAGCACATGTCCAAACAGCTTTTTCAGACCAGCACCATGTGTAACCTGGGTGACTGACTACACTCCAGCAAGGGCAACCAGCCTTAGTGATGCTGAATGTATTTGCATTACTGACTGAAACCTCAAACCCCACTCGCTTGTGAATACTGTACATGATTCCACAGGGTAAGCAGCTGGGTGTGTGCTAAGAGTCTGCTTCTGCACCAAAAAATGACTCCCCCTTTCCATCTAATGCAACTGTGAAATCACCAGAGCAATACGCAATACATCTCTGCCTGTAATTCCTCTTTGCACACAGAGTCATGTTTTCATATTAGTCACAAAACGAAATTTCTTTGCCAATTTGAAAGCACACTTACTACTCTTTTTTTTGGCAAGTGATAAACACTTTTACAGACTGACACATTATGAATCCACTTTTCAGATTCTTAAAAAAGCACATGTCCAAACTGCTTTTTCAGACCAGCACCATGTGTAACCTGGGTGACTGACTACACTCCAGCAAGGGCAACCAGCCTTAGTGATGCTGAATGTATTTGCATTACTGACTGAAACCTCAAACCCCAGTCGCTTGTGAATACTGTGCATGATTCCACAGGGTAAGCAGCTGGGTGTGTGCTAAGAGTCTGCTTCTGCACCAAAAAATGGCTCCCCCTTTCCATCTAATGCAACTGTGAAATCACCAGAGCAATACGCAATAAATCTCTGCCTGTAATTCCTCTTTGCACACAGAGTCATGTTTTCATATTAGTCACAAAACGAAATTTCTTTGCCAATTTGAAAGCACACTTACTACTCTTTTTTTTGGCAAGTGATAAACACTTTTACAGACTGACACATTATGAATCCACTTTTCAGATTCTTAAAAAAGCACATGTCCAAACTGCTTTTTCAGACCAGCACCATGTGTAACCTGGGTGACTGACTACACTCCAGCAAGGGCAACCAGCCTTAGTGATGCTGAATGTTTTTGCATTACTGACTGAAACCTCAAACCCCACTCGCTTGTGAATACTGTGCATGATTCCACAGGGTAAGCAGCTGGGTGTGTGCTAAGAGTCTGCTTCTGCACCAAAAAATGGCTCCCCCTTTCCATCTAATGCAACTGTGAAATCACCAGAGCAATACGCAATAAATCTCTGCCTGTAATTCCTCTTTGCACACAGAGTCATGTTTTCATATTAGTCACAAAACGAAATTTCTTTGCCAATTTGAAAGCACACTTACTACTCTTTTTTTGGGCAAGTGATAAACACTTTTACAGACTGACACATTTTGAATCCACTTTTCAGATTCTTAAAAAAGCACATGTTCAAACAGCTTTTTCAGACCAGCACCATGTGTAACCTGGGTGACTGACTACACTCCAGCAAGGGCAACCAGCCTTAGTGATGCTGAATGTTTTTGCATTACTGACTGAAACCTCAAACCCCACTCGCTTGTGAATACTGTGCATGATTCCACAGGGTAAGCAGCTGGGTGTGTGCTAAGAGTCTGCTTCTGCACCAAAAAATGGCTCCCCCTTTCCATCTAATGCAACTGTGAAATCACCAGAGCAATACGCAATAAATCTCTGCCTGTAATTCCTCTTTGCACACAGAGTCATGTTTTCATATTAGTCACAAAACGAAATTTCTTTGCCAATTTGAAAGCACACTTACTACTCTTTTTTTTGGCAAGTGATAAACACTTTTACAGACTGACACATTATGAATCCACTTTTCAGATTCTTAAAAAAGCACATGTCCAAACTGCTTTTTCAGACCAGCACCATGTGTAACCTGGGTGACTGACTACACTCCAGCAAGGGCAACCAGCCTTAGTGATGCTGAATGTTTTTGCATTACTGACTGAAACCTCAAACCCCACTCGCTTGTGAATACTGTGCATGATTCCACAGGGTAAGCAGCTGGGTGTGTGCTAAGAGTCTGCTTCTGCACCAAAAAATGTCTCCCCCTTTCCATCTAATGCAACTGTGAAATCACCAGAGCAATACGCAATAAATCTCTGCCTGTAATTCCTCTTTGCACACAGAGTCATGTTTTCATATTAGTCACAAAACGAAATTTCTTTGCCAATTTGAAAGCACACTTACTACTCTTTTTTTTGGCAAGTGATAAACACTTTTACAGACTGACACATTATGAATCCACTTTTCAGATTCTTAAAAAAGCACATGTCCAAACTGCTTTTTCAGACCAGCACCATGTGTAACCTGGGTGACTGACTACACTCCAGCAAGGGCAACCAGCCTTAGTGATGCTGAATGTTTTTGCATTACTGACTGAAACCTCAAACCCCACTCGCTTGTGAATACTGTGCATGATTCCACAGGGTAAGCAGCTGGGTGTGTGCTAAGAGTCTGCTTCTGCACCAAAAAATGGCTCCCCCTTTCCATCTAATGCAACTGTGAAATCACCAGAGCAATACGCAATAAATCTCTGCCTGTAATTCCTCTTTGCACACAGTCATGTTTTCATATTAGTCACAAAACGAAATTTCTTTGCCAATTTGAAAGCACACTTACTACTCTTTTTTTGGCAAGTGATAAACACTTTTACAGACTGACACATTATGAATCCACTTTTCAGATTCTTAAAAAAGCACATGTCCAAACTGCTTTTTCAGACCAGCACCATGTGTAACCTGGGTGACTGACTACACTCCAGCAAGGGCAACCAGCCTTAGTGATGCTGAATGTTTTTGCATTACTGACTGAAACCTCAAACCCCACTCGCTTGTGAATACTGTGCATGATTCCACAGGGTAAGCAGCTGGGTGTGTGCTAAGAGTCTGCTTCTGCACCAAAAAATGGCTCCCCCTTTCCATCTAATGCAACTGTGAAATCACCAGAGCAATACGCAATAAATCTCTGCCTGTAATTCCTCTTTGCACACAGAGTCATGTTTTCATATTAGTCACAAAACGAAATTTCTTTGCCAATTTGAAAGCACACTTACTACTCTTTTTTTTGGCAAGTGATAAACACTTTTACAGACTGACACATTTTGAATCCACTTTTCAGATTCTTAAAAAAGCACATGTCCAAACAGCTTTTTCAGACCAGCACCATGTGTAACCTGGGTGACTGACTACACTCCAGCAAGGGCAACCAGCCTTAGTGATGCTGAATGTATTTGCATTACTGACTGAAACCTCAAACCCCACTCGCTTGTGAATACTGTGCATGATTCCACAGGGTAAGCAGCTGGGTGTGTGCTAAGAGTCTGCTTCTGCACCAAAAAATGGCTCCCCCTTTCCATCTAATGCAACTGTGAAATCACCAGAGCAATACGCAATAAATCTCTGCCTGTAATTCCTCTTTGCACACAGAGTCATGTTTTCATATTAGTCACAAAACGAAATTTCTTTGCCAATTTGAAAGCACACTTACTACTCTTTTTTTTGGCAAGTGATAAACACTTTTACAGACTGACACATTATGATTCCACTTTTCAGATTCTTAAAAAAGCACATGTCCAAACTGCTTTTTCAGACCAGCACCATGTGTAACCTGGGTGACTGATTACACTCCAGCAAGGGCAACCAGCCTTAGTGATGCTGAATGTTTTTGCATTACTGACTGAAACCTCAAACCCCACTCGCTTGTGAATACTGTGCATGATTCCACAGGGTAAGCAGCTGGGTGTGTGCTAAGAGTCTGCTTCTGCACCAAAAAATGGCTCCCCCTTTCCATCTAATGCAACTGTGAAATCACCAGAGCAATACGCAATAAATCTCTGCCTGTAATTCCTCTTTGCACACAGAGTCATGTTTTCATATTAGTCACAAAACGAAATTTCTTTGCCAATTTGAAAGCACACTTACTACTCTTTTTTTGGGCAAGTGATAAACACTTTTACAGACTGACACATTTTGAATCCACTTTTCAGATTCTTAAAAAAGCACATGTTCAAACAGCTTTTTCAGACCAGCACCATGTGTAACCTGGGTGACTGACTACACTCCAGCAAGGGCAACCAGCCTTAGTGATGCTGAATGTATTTGCATTACTGACTGAAACCTCAAACCCCACTCGCTTGTGAATACTGTGCATGATTCCACAGGGTAAGCAGCTGGGTGTGTGCTAAGAGTCTGCTTCTGCACCAAAAAATGGCTCCCCCTTTCCATCTAATGCAACTGTGAAATCACCAGAGCAATACGCAATAAATCTCTGCCTGTAATTCCTCTTTGCACACAGAGTCATGTTTTCATATTAGTCACAAAACGAAATTTCTTTGCCAATTTGAAAGCACACTTACTACTCTTTTTTTTGGCAAGTGATAAACACTTTTACAGACTGACACATTATGAATCCACTTTTCAGATTCTTAAAAAAGCACATGTCCAAACTGCTTTTTCAGACCAGCACCATGTGTAACCTGGGTGACTGACTACACTCCAGCAAGGGCAACCAGCCTTAGTGATGCTGAATGTTTTTGCATTACTGACTGAAACCTCAAACCCCACTCGCTTGTGAATACTGTGCATGATTCCACAGGGTAAGCAGCTGGGTGTGTGCTAAGAGTCTGCTTCTGCACCAAAAAATGGCTCCCCCTTTCCATCTAATGCAACTGTGAAATCACCAGAGCAATACGCAATAAATCTCTGCCTGTAATTCCTCTTTGCACACAGAGTCATGTTTTCATATTAGTCACAAAACGAAATTTCTTTGCCAATTTGAAAGCACACTTACTACTCTTTTTTTTGGCAAGTGATAAACACTTTTACAGACTGACACATTATGAATCCACTTTTCAGATTCTTAAAAAAGCACATGTCCAAACTGCTTTTTCAGACCAGCACCATGTGTAACCTGGGTGACTGACTACACTCCAGCAAGGGCAACCAGCCTTAGTGATGCTGAATGTTTTTGCATTACTGACTGAAACCTCAAACCCCACTCGCTTGTGAATACTGTGCATGATTCCACAGGGTAAGCAGCTGGGTGTGTGCTAAGAGTCTGCTTCTGCACCAAAAAATGTCTCCCCCTTTCCATCTAATGCAACTGTGAAATCACCAGAGCAATACACAATAAATCTCTGCCTGTAATTCCTCTTTGCACACAGAGTCATGTTTTCATATTAGTCACAAAACAAAATTTCTTTGCCAATTTGAAAGCACACTTACTACTCTTTTGTTTGGCAAGTGATAAACACTTTTACAGACTGACACATTTTGAATCCACTTTTTAGATTCTTAAAAAAGCACATGTCCAAACTGCTTTTTCAGACCAGCACCATGTGTAACCTGGGCGACTCACTACACTCCAGCAAGGGCAACCAGCCTTAGTGATGCTGAATGTATTTGCATTACTGAGTGCAACCTCAAACCCTTAAAGTATTCCTTATTTTTACCAGTACACCTTAATTTATCGTGAAAACATAGTCCATATTATTTTACATGTTCCTCACATTTAAATTTCTCCCAAAACAGAAAATGATAAACACAACTTCAACAAAAGGAATTCCATTTCTATTATTCATTTCTTAATTTACCATATACATCCCCTCTCAAACTCTAAACTCACCTTTAAAATTAGTTAGCTGTGAAAGAAATGTGGCACTCAAACAGCAGATTATCAGAGCCAGGATCTCTTTTCTTTACTCCTCTCTCCTCTCAGCAGAACCAGATAATGGCAAACTTTCCCTCTCTTTTTCCACACATATACATGTTAATTTCAAATCTCAGTGCTTCCCCCTTTTTTTCAAATGTAATCACACATTTCTATTGGTTGAAAACCAACCCTTTTCCAAAAGTACCCTTCCCCCAACTTGACTTCTGCCTAGTACCCTTCCCCCAACTTGACTTCTGCCTGCTACCATAGCAACAGCTCATGGAACACTGCTGTGTGGATTTAGGTCAGAAGTTCACCAAACAATGTTTCAATTCCACAGAGCAAGAGTGCTTGACTTTTCAAACCTAACAGCAAATCCATAGTACTGTTCTTTGGTAACACATTTTTCTGTACCATTACAAAACATGCTTCTATTAATTTACACATACAGCCTAGTTTTTATTCTAGAATGGTATGAAACAGCCAATCAGTTCTTTTTTTTATAAAAAAAATATGTATGCCTCCATTTCCAAACTGTCTTTCATTTCTTTTTACCATTCTACTGAATTACACCTCCTGAGTGCATCCAGTTCTCCTTTGAAGATGTTCACAGTGTGGATTGTAGGGCACAGCTATGTCTTCTGGAGTGAAAAGTATGCAGAGAAAACAGATATGGTGAGAGACCTTGCTTTGCCAAATGTAGACATTAAATGGATTGGTCAGAGAGGGTTAAAGTGGCACCAATTGAGGCCATTGGTGAAATCCTTCATGCAAATCCAACACCCTGACCTCATAATAGTGCACTGTGGTGGCAATGACCTAGGCACTTTGACTGGGGTAGGTCTGGAAATGCTTATGAAGGACACCTTTGCACAACTTTTTTCACTTTTCCCTAAAACTGCCTTTGTGTTTTCTAACATATGCCAAAGGCAAAAATGGAACTGGTCCAATCATTTCTGTCCGCAAATTGACAAAGCAAGAAAGCACGTCAACAAATCTGTTTCTGCTTTCCTCCGTGACTATGGTATGGGTTCCATTTACCACAACAACTTGCGTTACGACATGCAAGACATTTATAGAGGAGATGGTGTGCACTTCAATGATGAAGGGAACAGAGTCTTCCTCTTGAACCTTAGACTCTGCATCGGTACTTACTTGTAGGTACCACTAAAAAATCAATTCATAAACACAACGGCTCTTTTTAGAGCCCCCTAATATCTAAACTCTTAAATCTGCATTTCATTTCTTTTATTTTTTTTTTTTTCTACCGTACGCGTACGTTGAGGTTACCGTACGCGTACCCCGTGATTTTTATTAAAATCAATAAATGTTTTCTTTGTACTTTTCTGTCCTTCTTTGACCCCCTTACAAATGTTAGGGGGTCTGTAACTCTCTCCCTTGCCCCCTTTTCAAGATATCACTCTTTTTTTTCTGAGTGAAACACACGAAATGGCGGCCGCCGCTTCCTGGTTTCGACTGATTCGAATGTTTACTAAGATCTAACAGCCAATCAGAATCGCGCTCGCGCACGCCACCGTACGCGTACGTCAAGCGCACCGTAAGCGCACCGTAAGCTGGCTCAGATATATATATTGATTTAAAGGCTATTTTCTCAGAATCTACTGAACAGATTTACACCAAACCTACAAAAGGCACTTCCTTGACCTGAGGACTACCTCTCTGCCAAATTTCAAGTAATTCTGTTCAGCCGTTCGGGCTGTAGCTGTGTCTAAAGGTCCTATGGAAAAATGCATGGAAAAAACGCGTTTTGGGACCCCCCTTTTATCTCAGCCCCCGCTTGACGAATCCCCCCGAGACTTTCAGGGTAGGAGCGGAGCGTAGCGCCCCACCTATTTTGAAAAATTCGCGAGGATTCGTCAACCGGCGCCAAAGTTATTCAAAATAGAATGTTGCGGATTTCCTATGGAAACGTGGTCCTAACTATAACTACCTACTGGCGACCGCCAGTAGGTAATATATATATATATATGAGCTTGCTTCGCTCACACGTTTCTTCCAAGAAAAACAAGAACGAACGTGGACCTCGTTGCGTGATTCAAAGATTTTTTATTTCTCCTTGTCTGCCATTACGCGTTTCAGCCGTCAAAAGCGGCCTTGATCACATGACAATGTTCAGAGATTTTTTCTCATTATTTAAAGTGCTAGTGCTTCCAAAACCAACCTATCACACATGTAGAAGTTGATAAACAATGAAGAAAGACTGAACTTGTATCCTATTAATGAGGATCCACATATGTAGTTCATGTACTGTAGACTTAATTGTGAGAATACAATTAAAAAAACAATATTGGTAAAATACCTCCTTAGTACACTTCATACATACCCATGAAGGCAATTATAACATTTAAAAAACATTGATGGTATTTATAATTTAACTCTTTAACAGTTTAAATACAAAACGGTAAATAACCCTCTTAGGACTATTCTCAATCAATGTGGTGTTTACAAATAACTGTTTAAATACAGATAAGTAAGTAACCTTCATGGAAATATTTTCAGTCGTTCTATTCCTACTTGCATGCGTGATTGTGAAAAAGAATTATTAAGTGAATAATTGGAATCTACTTGCCATTTATCTATATAAACTACTTCTTGAGTACCACCTCGGTTGCAATTTGAAGACAATTGTCTGTATTAAGGGCGTCTATGTTGAATACAATAGAGGGGTGCATTGATAAATAATCATTGCATTAAATTCCCATATTTACAAATTGAAAATTCATTAATGCAAACAAGAGGCACTCAGTAATCGAAAAAAGTGCAGAAAGTGCTAATTGGTTCAAAAGAGCCAATAAAAATCTAAAACAAGAGGAATTGATATTATTACATACATGCCAATAGAGATGCTAATGGGGGAGTCAGGATGATTGGGCTAGTATTTTTGTTGTATAATTTGATAACCTTGATCTATAAACCATCAGAACAAACAGTAGACATAAAATATTAAAACCATATGTCTAAAATGTAAGTCTAAAAAGTTTAAAATACAATAAATATTGGGATAAGAGCAATAAGATATCCTATAAATAGACAGGGCCAAACGTACATAGCAAATAATTCACAAATTCCTTATTTCAGGTACAATCCATTTTTCTAATACAGTAGGAGATTACAAATAAGTGTAGAGGTCTTCGGTTGCATTTAATCCTCTTGGGTGCTTACAGTCAAATTCTTATATATAGTGAGGTTCTAGCCGCCTAAGCTTCGCTTCTCTGTCCCCTCCCCTTTTGGTGACCGGGATAGCCTCTATGACAAAATATTTTAAATGATTAGGATCACTGTCATGAAAGGTTTGGAAGTGTCTTGCGACTGGATAATTTTGATCTTTGTTAATGATCGCTCGTATGTGCTGCAATATTCTCTTGTGTGCAGCTAATCTTGTACTCCCTATATACTTCAGATGGCAACTGCATTCCAAAACATATACTGCAAATTCCGTTTTGCACGTAAGATGTTGCTTGATCTCCCGGATCTTGGGTGAGAATGCTGTAGTATATGTTTTTGCATTGTTACCGAATTTGCAGGCCTTACAAGTAGAACACTTGAAAAAACCCTTTCTAGCAGTGAGCCACATATCCTTGCGACTCACATCTTGACTATTGTTTGTTAATTTGTTACCCAAACTTTTTGTTTTCCTATAAGTGATGGAGGGATTAGTAAGCATATTGCCTCCTATCACCGGGTCATCTTGTATAAAATGCCAATTCCGCCTAATAATATTTCTGATCTGCCTTTCCTGTTTAGAGTATGACAGAATCAATCTAACCGGTTGGGCGGAAGTATTGACCCTTTGCTCAGGACGATTGGCCTTGTAAATTAAAAGTTCCTCTCTTGCCTTGGAACGTGACCTTCTGATGGCTGCGTCAACCACTCCTGCATTATATCCTCTAGCTAGGAACCTAGTACGGCTCTCCTGCTGTTTGATTTTCATTTCCTCCTCACTGCTGCATATTCTCCGAATACGTAGCATTTCCCCGTACGGAATGCTTTTAATTAAGTGAGGAGGGTGAGCACTTGATGCATGGAGGATAGTGTTCCCTGCAGTGGGCTTTCGAAATAATGTAGTGGTTAAACTGCTATTTTCTACTGTTATCTGCACATCTAGAAAGGACACTGTTTGTTTACTAATGGTATGAGTAAATTTTAAATTAATATCATTATTATTGATCTGATCAATGAATTCAACAGCTTCCCTCTCAGTTCCCCTCCAGACAATAAACAAATCATCAATAAATCTGTACCAACAGATAACATTGTTGTTATAGGTGTATTCATATTGTCGCATGAGGACCAGCTCCTCCCACCAGCCCATAAAAATGCAGGCGTAGCTGGGAGAAAAACTGGCCCCCATGGCTACACCCTGCGTTTGTTGGTACATTTGTCCATTAAAAAGGAAGAGGTTGTTGTCAAGACTAAATAATAACATATCCAAAAGCATTTTTGTGTGTTGAGCATACACGATGGATCTGCTACTGAGAAAATACTCTACTGCTCTCAAGCCATCCTTATTACGTATACATGTGTATAGTGAGCACACATCTAAGGTTATCAACAGGTAATCTGTGCTCCATTCTAGATTGTTAATTTTGTTTAAAAAATCACACGTATCCTGAATATATGATTTTAAGTTCCTCATATATGGCTGCAGAAAGTAGTCTATATATTTAGATAGATTCTCCAGTGGTCCATCGCAAGCAGCAATGATTGGTCTGCCAGGGGGTTTATTCATGTTTTTATGTACTTTAGGTATGAAATATATACATGGAATCGTAGGATGTTCTCTTTTGAGGAATTTATACTCATCTCCACTCAATAATCCCAGGCCTTTCCATGCCAGCAGATATTTGGCCAGCACTTCCTGTGTGCTCTTGTATTTGGCGGGAGTGCTCTTCCTGTAACATTGTTCATCATTGAGTTGGGTATAAGCCTCTTTGAGATATTCCTCCATAGACCATAAAACAATATTTCCCCCCTTGTCTGAATTCCTGACTACAATGTCTTCCTCTTGTAATTTTGCAATAAGTTGGTAATATTTCCTTTCTTTGTTGGTATACTTCCTGTCCGGGCTATTGACTATGTGGTTAAGTTTTTTAATTTGGTTGACCACATGTTCATTAAATGCATCAAGCCCGTCCCTTGCCATGATTGGTACAAATTTAGATTTGTTTTTAAACGGGGTTGTTGGTCTAACACATGGTTCCAAGGGGGACATGCAGGCTCCATTGGTTTGCGCTACCTCACCCAATTCCAGCATATCACGGTATGTTTCCACATCAGACACCAACAATCCCGAATAGTTATCTTGTTCCACATTATTGGTATTCCTTTCTGATTGATCAGTGAATGCTCTAAGCTGGTGAAATTTGAGTAATTTCAGTTTCCGTATGAATTGATAGACATCCACACGAGTAGTAGTGTACCGAAAGTTTGACTCCTGGCAGTGGGACAGTCCCAGAGTTAGAATTTGGGCTTCAGCTGCCGAAAGGTTAATGTTAGCCAGGTTTATAATAGAGTTAGTATCATGCTCGTTGGTGGGGGGGATGGCGCTGTAATTTCCAGTACCTTTTACTGCCTCCTTCCCCTGCCTCGTCCCCGCTTCCTGAATTCTCCTTTTTCGGCTTGCCTGGCGTCGCTCCCTTCGCCTTTTTGATTTTGTTTTGTTGCTGGTCCCTGGTTGCGTGGTCTTAGTGTGTCCTGCCTGCTTTGTTTTAAAATATTCAATTCTTCCCCCAGAGTCAGTTTGATTCCATCTTGGGTGATCCTTCTGCTGCTTTCATTGTCTGATTCACTATCCGGGGCCGAGCTAAGGTCAGACGCGGTAGCCAATTCACCGCATTGCTGTGCTGGTGCGATTGTGTCTTTACCTTGCGTGCGTTTCCTTGCTGTTGCTTCTCGTAATGAATCATAGCGTCTGGCAAATGTAAATATTTGACCACTCATGTAGTCATCGCGGTCCCGCTTAAACTTAAAAGTCTTACGCGCTTTTATTTTTTCCTCCTCTTTGGCAAGTCTACCATTCATTTCTTCTCTAAATCTGTGGCTTGCCTGTGAATCCCCTTCAGTAGCAGTAATGTCACCCTCCAAGATGTCAATTTTTCCTTGTAACTCTTCCCGGTCTATACCAGCATATTTGACCAGAATTTCTACCAGGCGTCGCGACGATTCCAGGTTGCATTCTCCCCATTCGGCCATCATGAGTGGATTAGGCGCCTCATAACTAGGGGCTATCATAATACGTAGTCCTCTGGGTATTCGCCCCACATCAAGATACCTTTTGAGGGAGCGTGCTTCCCACCATTTGGACTGCTCTTGTTTTTTTAGTTTTTCCAACATTTTGAATTTCTCCTTTACCCCAATAGCACCGCCATTGGCATGAACATCTTTGTTTCTTCCTCTACTAGCACCATTTGTGTCCCCAGTGTCATCCGAGAACATCTCCTCTGCGGCAAGTTCTCGAGTTCTGAGCATGTCGGCAGACATATTTGCATATAAGGATGAAAGTTATTTATTTAGATCCTCCTGTGTAATCCGGTCGTTCCAAATGAAACCAGAGGATTATGCGAAGGATTGAAAAAACCTCCCGACCCGTGTGGTGTTGATATTCAAGCAGCGTACCTTGAGTATGGTTTACCAGAAGATTTTCTCTCGCCGACACTTACGGAAAGCGCCTCCGTCCGTTGACCGCTCCGCCGAGCAGGACAATCCTGATGGAAACGCCGGTGAGTGTGGGCCGGGATGCTCCGGTACGCCTCGGTCTGCTTGTAAAATTCCGCGGTTAGAGTTCCATGCCGCTTGGTCTCACCACTCTGGGGGGCTCTGCTTCCTTTCGTTTGAACGAACTCCCAATAGTGCCCCGGGGGTCCCCGCTAAAGCAGTTGCACGAGCCCGTGCAATCGAAAGCGGAGGCCTAGACCAGGGCAAGCGGCTGTCGTTAGCTGAGCCTTCTCCTCGGGGGGGGTCCACGAGCCGGTAACAGTCAAACACCAGCAGGATATGAGCTTGCTTCGCTCACACGTTTCTTCCAAGAAAAACAAGAACGAACGTGGACCTCGTTGCGTGATTCAAAGATTTTTTATTTCTCCTTGTCTGCCATTACGCGTTTCAGCCGTCAAAAGCGGCCTTGATCACATGACAATGTTCAGAGATTTTTTCTCATTATTTAAAGTGCTAGTGCTTCCAAAACCAACCTATCACACATGTAGAAGTTGATAAACAATGAAGAAAGACTGAACTTGTATCCTATTAATGAGGATCCACATATGTAGTTCATGTACTGTAGACTTAATTGTGAGAATACAATTAAAAAAACAATATATGACGATGTGATCAAGGCTCTACGGAGTTGAAACGCGTTATGGCGGATGTACCTTGAGGTAATAAACTGATTGAATGCACCGATTTGTGGTCCTTGCTCCTGTCTTCAGTAATTGAAGCGCCAAGCTGCGGTGGAGTTTTCAGGATATATATATATCCAAAAAGCAGGCCCAGCACTCACGGGACTCAAGTTGATTTTATTACGAGCAAATGCATTTCGGCTTTCGCCTTCCTCAGTGCTCACGTTCAAAAGCACCATCAAACCATATGTTAAAATTACAGGTTTAAATACTTCTCAGGTGATTTCATTGGGGGTGCTCAAATGAGTTGACAGCAACAAAGGACTGGCAAAGTTCATACTTTGATTGGCGATATTCTGGCAGCCATATCTTAGTGTGTATCTTAAGTTCAAATGGTACTGGCTTCGTTTTTTAGAGACATCAAGTTCATAAAGTCACTGATAGATAATGCAGGATTTCACTTTTGCATATTGAAAAAACGAAACATTTTTTCTTTTTCAAAGTACCTTTCAGTATGCTGCCTGCTGCCAGTCCCTTTTAAAAGTGCCACGCTGTTGTTCCCCACGCAGGTTTGTGTCATTTTGACAGTTTCTCTGTCCCTCGCCACAGCCGTGATGCAAAATAGCATACGTTCCCACAGGTTGCAGTATGTATGACTGCAGACCACCAGTTAAGCCGTGTCTAAAATTTCCTATGGGAAATAACATGGGGAAAATGCGTTTTGGGACCCCCTTTTTTCTCGGCCCCCGCTTGATGAATCACACCCAAACTTTCAGGATAGGTGCGGACCGGAGAGCCCCAAGAGTTTTGAAAATTTCGCGAAGATTAGTCAATCGGCGCCAAAGTTATTGCAAATAGAATGTTGCGGATTTACTATGGAAAATAGGTGCTAATTATAACTAACTACTGGCGACCGCCAGCTGGTTATATATATATATATATATATATATATATATATATATATATATATATATCACTGAAAAAACCATAGGTTTCACACATGTTATAGTTAGCTGGACATTTCAATCATAAAAAACCAATGAAATTCCCCCGTTATAGTTAGTGCAGGCAACTATAATTCACGCGACCGCAATCCTCTGCTGATGACGTCAGATATTACATCACTGTATTTAGACACTTATTTACCCATGTCTTCTTCCAATCATGTTTAGCTATACATATATTAAATTTTTTTTTTTTCAGAAAGACACATATGTCATCTGTGATGTAATATCTGACGTCATCAGCAGAGGATTGCGGTCGCGTGAGTTATAGTTGCCTGCACTAACTATAACGGGGGAATTTCATTGGTTTTTTATGATTGAAATGTCCAGCTAACTATAACATGTGTGAAACCTATGGTTTTTTCAGTGAATTTGCAAGGTTTTTTAAATGCTAATTCCTAACTATAACGTGTGTGAAACCTATGGTTTTTTCAGTGAATTTGTACGGTTTTTTAAATACAAATTTTTTTTGATATTTTTTGTAAACCTATGTATAAAATAATATATGTACTATATCCTGCATTATGGAATGGTTAATTTTTTTTTTTATGCATTTTTTTTCCGTGCGCGTACGGTAAGCTGACGCTACGCGCTCCGTACGTCATACGTACGGTGCACGTACGGTAAGCTGACGCTATGCGCTCTGCACGTCATAAGTACAGAGCGCTTACGTGATACGTACGTGACGTACGCGTACACGCGGAAGCAATGTCGCGGTTACGCAGGGGCGTGTAATGCGCATGCGCGAGTGCGTCTTACGTACGCACTCCGTAAGCGCTCCGTAAGCGTCACGTTTGCGCATGCGTACTTGTTTGCGAGCGCGTACCGTAAGCTTACGGAGCGCGCACAGTAGGTCATGTGATCCACAAAGAACACTTTTCATTGGTTGAAACTACTTTCAGTTCCAGAAACTTCCCACACCACACCCATTCCCCTCATTACTGCTTGAGATCCCCTAGGAGAAGGAGCTGAATTGACATTGAGATACAATGGCAGAACAGCAGACCTCTTCTGAGAGTGAGGCTAGCAGCACCACCATCATACAGAGAAGGAGGAAACAAAAGAATTCTTTTGTATGGGAGTATTTTACTTTTCCAGAGGGGGAGAAAAAGGTCAATGCTCCATTGGTCACTTGCACACTTTGTGACCGTGTTTATCTAGAGGAAATCCAAGGAAGAAGTATTCCTTTGGAAATCACTCTATGATGAGACACCTTAGGGATAGACATCCCAGGACCTTTGCTCGACATACTGGAGAAAACTCTTCAGTAAGTCACCAGAGCCCAACCTCAGAAGCTCAGCCGAGTACATCATCGGCAGCTCAGCTGAGCCCTTCCTCTGAGGTGGGAGCATCACCTTCTTCTGCTCCTCTGGATGTTAACCCTCGATTTGGGAGGGTTATAATGAGGTGTATGACGTGTTCTGGTCTTATTGTTTTTGGGGAGACCAGTGTTCCCCTTATTAACAATAAGATAGATCAGCACGTTTGTAGACGCTCATAATATTCCCATTCTTTCTTTCCTCCATCCCTGTATTAACCTAACGGCTCTTTTAAGAGCCAACCTTACCTCACAATTTTTTTTATTTTTTTTTAAGCTTTCCTTTTTGAAAATTTTTTTTTGCCGTGCGCGCACGGTACGCGTAATTACGCGAAGTTCGCGGAATTTTTCCTCGCGGAATTTCTCCGTTTACGCCGTGCGCGTACGCTGCGCGCATTCGGCGGTTATTAAAAAAAAAAAAAAATTATTTTTTTCCCTTGGGGGTCCTTCTGAGACCCCCTGACCAAGGCTAGAGGGTCAGGAACTGTCCAGCCTGCCCCCTTTTCACGTTATCCTCCTTTGTTTTTCACCCCCTCAGACTGCGAGAGACAAAATGGCGGCCGACACTTCCTGGTTTCGACCGATTCGAATGTTTACTTTGATCTAACAACCAATCAGAATCGCGCTCGCGCACGGCACCGTACGCGTACGGTAAGCTTACCGTAAGCGCACGGAGGCCGCCCATAGATATATATTGATTTAAATGCTATTTTCTCAGGAAATACTGAACAGATTTACACAAGACCTTCAAAAGGCACATCCCTGACCTGAGGGCTACCTCTCTGCCAAATTTCACATAATTCTGTTCAGCCGTTCGGGCTGCAGCTCGGACTAAAGGTCCTATGGAAAAATGCATGGGGAAAACGCGTTTTGGGACCCCCCTTTTTTCTCAGCCCCCGCTTGACGAATCCCCCCGAGACTTTCAGGGTAGGAGCGGAGCGTAGCGCCCCATTAGTTTTGAAAATTTCGCGAGGATTCGTCAACCGGCGCCAAAGTTATTCAAAATAGAATTTTGAGATTTCCTATGGAAACACGGTCCTAACTATAACTATCTACTGGCGACCGCCAGTAGATAATATATATATATATATATATATATATATATATATATATATATATATATATATATATATATATATTACCTACTGGCGGTCGCCAGTAGGTAGTTATAGTTAGGACCCCTTTTCCAAAGGAAAACCTCAACATTCTATTTTGAATAACTTTGGCGCCGGTCGACGAATCCTCGCGAATTTTTCAAAATAGGTGGGGCGCTACGCTCTGCTCCTACCCTGAAAGTCTCGGGGGGATTCGTCAAGCGGGGGCTGAGATAAAAGGGGGGTCCCAAAAAGCGTTTTTCCCATGCATTTTTCCATAGGACCTTTAGACAGGGCTACAGCCCGAACGGCTGAACAGAATTACTAGAAATTTGGCAGAGAGGTAGTCCTCAGGTCAAGGAAGTGCCTTTTGTAGGTTTGGTGTAAATCTGTTCAGTAGATTCTGAGAAAATAGCCGTTAAATCAATATATATATCTGAGCCAGCTTACGGTGCGCTTACGGTACGCTTACCGTACGCGTACGGTGGCGTGCGCGAGCGCGATTCTGATTGGCTCTTAGATCTTAGTAAACATTCGAATCGGTCGAAACCAGGAAGCGGCGGCCGCCATTTTCTCTCTCGCACTCTGAGGGGGGAGCTGATAAACAAATGCCAAAAACATATAAAGGGGCTGTTTAGACAGCGCCCATGCACATAACCATGTTAGTTGAGTCTTCAAAGATCCCCCAAGGCAAAAAACGGTAAATTTTAATTTTTTGAAAATATCGCCAATTACGCTTACCGTACGCGTACGGTAAAAAATTATAAAAATAAAAAATTCCACACTCTCTCCACCCCGTGTGCAAATGGTGGCAGAAGGCCACCATTTGTGCATGGCTTATAAGAGCTCAGCGTTTCCCCAAAAAATTTCAACAGATTACCTATCACAAGGAAGCGCATAATATGTCCTCCATGTGCGCACGGTGCGCGAAGCGCATCGTGCGTACATGGCCCATCTAGCGTAACGTGGGCATGGCACTAACTGCGTAAAGTGGGTGCGCGGTGCGCGAAGCGCACCGCGTGCTCACTGTGCGCGCACGGTGCGCGAAGCGCACCGTGCGCGCACGGAACGAACTGCGTTAAGTGGGCGCGCACGCAACGAATGGCGTAAAATAACTTAGCATTTAAAAAACCGTACAAATTCACTGAAAAAACCATAGGTTTCACACACGTTATAGTTAGGAATTAGCATTTAAAAAACCAAGCAAATTCACTGAAAAAACCATAGGTTTCACACATGTTATAGTTAGCGGAAATTTTACTGATAAAAAACCAATGAAATTCCCCCGTTATAGTTAGTGCAGGCAACTATAACTCACGCGACCGCAATCTTCTGCTGATGACATATGTGTCTTTTTGAAAAAAAAATATTTGTAATATATGTATAGCTAAAAATGTATGGAAGAAGACATGGGCAAATAAGTGTCTAAATACAGTATTAGCATCAGCAGAAGATTGCGGTCGCGTGAGTTATAGTTGCCTGCACTAACTATAACGGGGGAATTTCATTGGTTTTTTATCAGTAAAATTTCCGCTAACTATAACATGTGTGAAACCTATGGTTTTTTCAGTGAATTTGCTTGGTTTTTTAAATGCTAATTCCTAACTATAACGTGTGTGAAACCTATGGTTTTTTCAGTGAATATATATATATATATATATATATATATATATATATATATATATATATATATATATATAACCTACTGGTGATCGCCAGTAGGTAGTTATAGTTAGTATCAAGATTCCAGAGCAGTTTTTGTTTTGTCTATAACTTTGGCGTCATTTGATGAATTTTCCAAACAAATTCTTTGTTCATATCAGCTCCTATGTGGGAAGTTTGGGGGTGATTCGTCAAGGGGGGGCCGAGAAAAAAGGGGGGTCCCAAAACGTGTTTTCTCCATGTTCATTTCCATAGGAAACTTTAGACAAGGCTACAGGTCGAACGGGTGAACGGAATTACCCCAAATTTGGCAGGGAGAAGGGTCTTGGTCTAGAAAGCACGCTTTTGTTTATTTGGTGTAAATCCGTTCAGTAGTTTTGGAGGAATATTGAAATTTATAGATATCGATATTTGGGAATTTTGCCATCTGATTGGCTGAGGCGTTACGAGCACGAGCTTGCTGCTTATTGGCTGTGAGCGGTGTGAGCAGTTGCAACTAGGAAGTGTTGGCCACCATTTTGTGATTCCGTTGAAACGAGTAAGGGGAAAAAGGGCGAAAAAAGTAGGAAAGCGGAGGGTAGGAGCACTGTAACGTCTGTGGGGTGTTTAGGGAGTGCTATACAGGGAGTGTGAAGCGAAGTATTTAGTCCTACCGGTGTGAAAGTGCTGTTTTACCGAGAGTGAGAGGGTGCCAAGGTGAGGTGCCGGTACACTCGTGGATGAAAGCGTGCGCCTAAACCGTGAGCTGAGTGGTGTAAACTGATGTGGTCTGGGCGCTGTAGCATACTGGCCGCTGTAGGATAGCTGTGCAGGAGGTGTTGGTATACGTTTAGAGTATTGCGGGAGTGGGAACCAAACTACTCACTCGTACTGGTCTGCAGACTCGGGGATGAAACCGTGAGCGTAAGCCGTGAGCTGATTGTTGTAAAGTGATGTGTGTAGGCGTTGTAGGATACTGGCCGCTTTAGCATATCTGTGTAAGTAGTGTTAGTATGCGTTTATACGATACAGGGAGTGGGAAGCGAACTACTCACCTCTACTTTCTGAAGACTCGAATGCAGTGTTTTAGGAAGCAGGAGTAAAGAAATAATCATGAAGAATATAATGCAGAATGTTGCAATGCCACAGAAGAGCAATGGTTAAATCAGGTGTGTCTAAGAAAGTGGGTGTGTGTATTAGGAAGGAGGAATAAAGAAATAATCGTGAAGAATATAATGCAGAATGTTGCAATGCCACAGAAGAGAAATGGTGAAATCAGGTGTGTCTAAGAAAGTGGCTGTGTGTCTTTATTTAAGTGCCATAAATGGATCCACTGGTGCAAGAGGTAAGGCATTCAGTTGAGGCAAATTCCAACTGCTTCTGCTGTATTCAAACGTAAACTCCTGCATCAATGAATTCCACATTACATGTTATAGTTCCATGTGACATTAACAATACCTATTACACTTGAATAACTCGAAATTCTATAATGAAAATAAAGGTAGGATACGATTAGCACATGTATCCTTTAAGAAAAGAAACAAAAAAAATTGCAAAATGTAATCATCAAACTTCTTTGGTACCCTGGTACTCCTTTGTTGTAACACAAAATTATCAACCGTAGAAGAGTCAGCAATCTCTTGTATGGTAGATTCAATCTGGTGCGTGTCAGAATTGGTAATAGTTCTAGTACCATCGGAACTTTGAGGAGGTACACAAAATTGTGATTCTGAGAAGCACATTAGGTACCCTTCTCGTCAAACCATACATTATTGTCTTCAGCTCTTTAAAAAAAAATGATTGTGCAAAGAGCTAAGGCACCGAGCTGAGGCAAACTTCAACCGATTCTGTTATATTCAAATATGAAGCTGCTAAATTAGTGAATTCCACATTACATGTAACAGTTCCATGTGACATAAACAATAGCTATTAGACATGAATGACTCAATTCTATAATGAAAATAAAGGTAGGATACGATTAGCACACTGTGCCAGCCAGTTCCTAAACAATGTCGTGTTTTTTTATGTTGATCGCCAGCTCATGAGTAGAGGCTGAGGATGAGTAAATTTGTGTGAAAGGGCTTTGTGGATAACAGGGAGGCAGCGAGACATGTGCAAAAAGAATAGAGATGGTTTCAAAATGGATGTCGGGTTTAGGCTAATTTAGGAAGTAAATAGCGTATTTGGATAGGCCATACATCACCCATCCCTGGTTAGACTGGAGACGTAAGGGGCAATAATGAAAACAGAGTTCAAATGCCTGAGCATACTTAGAAAGTTATTATTTGAAAATAGTTCAATTGAAGTGTATTAAAAAAATTGAAAGGAAAAACTCAAAAAAGTTGGTAAAAATCAATCCAAGAAGAACGTGAATTTCTTCCAAGTCTTGGAGATTGCAGTCCGAAAGTTCTTCAGCGGCTTGAGATGCGTAATGTTCCAAGAGGTCATTGTTGCCATCGTGTGAGAAAAGGGAAGCAATCCAATTCATATCTTCGAAGGGACAGTAATGTTCCTCGAATGTTGGAGTGGCAATTTGAATTGGCAGGCAATCTGCAATGTTGTCAAAGGTTGTACGTTGCAGTAGATCTTTCGCGGCTGCGCAGAAATCCCATTCCGCCACGATACCTTTTTGCGTTGCATCTGCCATTGCTCTACTGCCTGAACAATCGAGTTCATGGATTTCAAGATACTCCATTACCTGCTGGATATCGGGAGCAATTGTTGGGATGTTGGCAAGGCATACATCCATTCGCCAGTCGAATAATAATAATATTAATACTGATATTTGTAAAGCGCGAACAGCTACCTCACGAGGAGGTGTCCCGGCGCTATAGACCGCTGGGGATAGACATCCCTGTGAGATGGTCCCTTTCTGGGTATCTCCAAGGTGAAACCAGGCATCCCCAGCATCTGTGGGGGGCCGTTGTAGAGATGAGGCAAGCTTAATGCCCAGAGTTGCCGAGTGTGTTCCTGGTTAGAGTAGGTACCGAGGCGAGAATTATCGAGTCCGTTTTGACCCTTGTCCACAACCCTGCCGCGTCAGGAATTGAACCCTGGTCCCTGGCCAATTCTCTGCTTACGGGTCTGCCGCCTCTAACCAGTGAGCCACACCTCTCTACTGGGCAAAACTTGCCCTCGAATGGGCAAGTTTTGCAATAGAAAGATGGTTGCACGCAGATTGTATATGTGTAAATAAATGTTATGTTGTAGCTGGCTCCGATAATAGATAGAGGCAGGCAGCCGAAAAGTTGTTCAATTTTGATGCTTGTTGCCACAGGGAGCACAGTCATTTTTTACAAGCAAAAATAGTAGTAGGATGGCTGCAAAGAGAAGAATTTTGGACACTGTTCCTGTTATTCCAGAGATGATCGAATGAATGAAGTGTGGTATTATACCAAAAACAGTTTGAAAGGCTGTGAGAAGGCCGGAGGAGACCGTAGTAAAAGAGTGTGCCAGACCTTGAGTGTGAGATGTGTTGAAAATTAGGTAACAATTCAATGGGAGGTTCGAATTTAAAAGGGACTTTATTTTACTGGAAGTTCGTGCTATCTGCAGGCGATAAATTTCTTTTGCAGAAGTGAGGGACACTTCTGTTCTTAAGAAAAGCGCTTTAGTTTGGTTAGTTTAGTGGAAATCTGGTTGCAAAGTAGGGATTCAAGGCCAAGTTGAAGTTTGGGAGTTAGTTTGTGTGGGTGGGAATAGACATTGCTAAAGGAAGTTACTCGGTTTGAAACAGTAAGGACATACGGTATGCCACCTCACATTCTGTAGAAGTGCATGTTATTGAGAAGGAGATAACTGCCGTTAGAAAGCTGTGTGAATGTTGGTGTGATTTTGGGAGTTGGAGTGCTTTCAAGAAAGCAGGCAAGATTGGGGGCTGTAAGCTTAGAAGTGTCGTGCAGTTAGAAATTCTTGCATAGTAATTAATGACTGCCATTGTGGTCACAGTTTGCACCTCTGAGAAAAACTTCTGTATGCTCTTTAAGACAACGATATGTAAATGGAAGAAACCACTGCTCGTGAATAAACGCACTACCTTATATAATCGCATACAACATGACAAACAACAAGTACACCTTTCAGACACTACAACGCTACGTACTGTGGAAACCGTGGCTAGCCATGTACACAAAGCAAACATGGCATAGCACCTCTGTTACACAATGCAGAATGCGGGGAGAGATGGGAGCAAAGTATGTGTGAAGGTGGCAAGTGATTCTCGATTATAAAAGTATACAATGCAAAGTGTTGAGGGGAAGTGCCGGACAGACTTGAGTATGCAGAGCACACACATGTACATGTGAACATACACTGATGGTCTATTGAGTGAAGTAGATAGTGGACGGAACCATAATAGTACAG
This sequence comes from Triturus cristatus, assembly GCF_964204655.1. Classification (NCBI taxonomy): domain Eukaryota; kingdom Metazoa; phylum Chordata; class Amphibia; order Caudata; family Salamandridae; genus Triturus; species Triturus cristatus. Next base: position 103,066,760 of record NC_140583.1, on the reverse strand, counting down.
TCAGTAGGGAAGATTTCGAAAACATAGCGCATATGTGCCCTTCCCCCCCCAAATCTTTAGAGTAGTGGGCTGGCTCGGCGCATGCAAGGCTAGCGTAGGGGTATGAATAAAAGGCACGTTTCTCTGGGTGTGGTTCTCTTCAAGAATGGCGAACGTGTCTGCCAGGTCTGGGCAGCTTACACCGCCACAAGGTTGACCTTGTGAGTGAAGGTGGCTGCGTGAATGATGCTCTCAGACTGTTGGTACTCAGAAACCGTTGTGGCTGCTGCAACGCACATATGCCCCACAGTTCACCTTTTGCTACCGCATTATGTGAAAGAGGGCCTACCACGTGCTGGCGGAAGCTTCTGGGGTGAGGTCTGCGAGGTCGGAAGGTTCCTCAGATCAACGTTGGCTACCGCGACACAGGCACACAGCGTTCAGTTTGAGGCCCAGCAGCGTGGAGTGCTCTGTATACTACTAACACGGTAGTCGAACAGGTACCAACAGTGGAATGGTGTCTTGATCCCACAATGGATGATGTTAGAACTGCATCTGAGAGTGGAGATGAAGGTACTCTCTTGGTGCAGGTGCAACCAACTCTAGGTCACAATAGTGGAATGGTGTTGAGGTAATTCAGTTTTCCGATCCCGTTCGTATTTAGCCACCATTTTGTGTATTTCCGCCATTTTGTGTTGCCCTCACTCAGGCAGCACGGTGAACGAGGTGTTGTTTTCCCTCATCCTACTGCAACGTGTCAAATAACCTCCTGCCTCTGTTTAAAGCTGGTGTCAGGGTCTGGCCGACTCCACTAATCCTCGTCTGGTTTGACTGATCCCTGTCTAGACTATCTGTTGGTTCGCACCATTCTTTCCTGACTTTATCTTATCCTCTGGCCTTCGCTATTCTTTACTCATATTCTCTCATTTTACAACTGTCCTCTGGGGCATACAAATGTGTCCTGCCACCTGCAAGTCGACTTATAAACACTACCACTGATTAACTTGTGGGGAAGGGTGACAAACACAGTTGGAAGAGGGGCTTATTTGAGTTACTTAATATCTTGTTTTCACATTCTTTTCATTGGTTATCCCTGTATGCATTGGGAGTGTTCTTTGTGAATATGTGTGTTATAAAAGATTGTGCGCCTCGAAGTAAAGTGGCAGTCTCCTAAGAACATACCGAGTGTACTTCTGGGACAACTGTACTTAGCTGCAGCTAATAAACCTTATCTTCTACGCGTAACGGAGTGTCCCGTGTCTCTGTTCGACAAAGCAGGTGAACTCAGGAGATTAAGGCGTAACCTGCGCCGCCAGGCCCATAAGGTCCCGGTTCTTCAATTTGGCGCCCGAACGTGGGCCGGCTTCAGAGGTAGCAGTTCTGCCCGAGGATCGTGAGGAGCCCCGCAAGAAAATTCTGGAGGAATCGCGAATCACGTCAAGCGACCCCTGTATGTCGAAGTGGTCCGAAGGTCTTTTGCAGCGCGGTTTCTCCTTTCTGACGGCTGCTGACGACTGCTGCCCTGACTGCCGCCCTGCTTTGGTCCCTTTGATGATGTTTGGTATCGCGAGACATTAGAAGAGCCTCTGTTGGCGTAAGAAGACACTTAGTTAAGTATTGGTGGGTAGCTCCCACTATTTTGTTTTGATTTGGGTCTTTGATTCGGCTATTGTAAAAGCCGAAGCCGAGGGGTGAGTACGTTTGAACTGTATTATTTGATTTAACCCCTTGATGTTTGTGAACAGTCCAGTGAAAATAACGATGCCTGGTCTGAGTAAGTTTAGGAAGTTCTGTTGCCTTGGTTGTAATAGGGATTCCCGGCTGGAGGACTCTTATCCGATTCCTCTGGTTGGAACTCCCACCTATGAGCTTTATTCAAAACATGGTGTCGGCCCCATTGCCTTTAATAAGGCATGGATCCGATACACGAAGAACGATGGCGTTCTACAGTGGCCACAAAATGGTAGTTTTGAGCCTGACATATTAGACAATTTGGAAGCAATATTGTTCAAAAGACAAGCCCTGCCGGCAATGTTTGACTCTTTCCGCCTCTGGCGTAAGGAAGCCTAACAGAAAGAAATTAAGCAGGCAAAACGAGATAAGAAAGCAAAAAATATGACGATTATACAGGCTGCCCAGCAGTTTAAAGATAATGAGATTGATAATGCAATGGAAATTTCAGAGAGACAGCATCGTATGGCAATAGATAGATGCTATCCGGTGTTGCCTAATTCCCCTTCTGATAAAAGTAAGGATCTGGAGGAAGACCCTTTGATGTCTCACCTATTGAGATTGCCTCCACCCTATGTACACGGTGCTAATGCACCCCCATTGTTACAACCTGTTCAGTTGCCTGTTGTCCCCCCACCTGTTCCGGTTCTTCCACATTTGCCCCTTCCGGTATTGCCACTCCCACCTCTCGTGCCACCGATTCCTTTGTCTCCATCTCCTCAACATCAATCTTCTTTGCCTTCGGCTTCCCTTATAACTGCCAGTCCCTCTCCTGTATCGCCTAATACCTTGTCCCCTGTCCTTATGTCTAATTCTCCTACTGTGCGCAAACGAATAACAGATACTGTCTCTGGTTTTTTGTCCCCTTTCTTTGGGACTCTGAACATGTCTCCGGCTTTTTCTCGAAGACAGTCTCGTAGTCAACTTCCAGGTTCCGACGAATGGGTGGTATTGGACTCTCTCGCTCGCAAATGGATCGAGAAGGGTCCCCAGTATAGTGTGAAAGATATCATGATCACCTTTCATCAGTGGGATGCACCCACGCAGAGATATGTATTTAATGTTATGTGTGACACTCTTGCTAAAGGATGGGAGGATATGGATTTGGGTTTACTTCCCCAGGGTCTGTTGGACGTTCAGGCTAATTTCGATAAAGGACTCATTGTGGGTTCTAAGGTTGAGGACGCCGTAAGGACACTTGTTTCATTTATCATTTTTATTTCGGTCACTAGGACTATAAAAGAGTAATACAAATATGCAGGGAAAAAAGAAAAATAATAAGGTACAATCAGAAAACAAACATAAAAATCCATCATATACAGTAAACCATAATTAACAAAAGAAAAAATTCAATTACCGATGTTTGACTGTATGCATCGAATGCGAATGTACCACATTGCTGTTAAAAATTTTGCAACTGCAAATACTATAGGAGCCGATAAATCTGTTTTTAAAATTCTAAAAGCAAGGAAATGGTGCCTGAAACCCAAGTTTTTAAGCAATGGGACGAGCCAGTATTTCCTAGCTCTGTTGTAGGCTGGGCAGAAGAATATAATGTGCAAGTCAGTCTCGCACCAATGAGCGCAGGCTGGGCATTGTGTTATGTGCTGTGCATGTTTCCAAGAGTCCGTGTATGCCCTAAGGGGAAGAGTGCTATGGCGCCATTGGATGTACAATTTCCTTGTTAATGTAGGGGCAATATCACCAAGAGCGAGCTCCAGATGGTATGAATCTTTGAACCCCAGGAAATTATCGGATAAAGACCCTGCCCGAACATTCTTGATTAAGGCGCATAAGTTGTGGTCGTGGTAGGCCTTGGAGATGGATTTGCGAGAGATCCCGGTGCATGCATTTACTGGATCTAACCATAGATCTGGTATTCCTATTGACTCACATAATTGTTTGACATACCTTAACCATGGAATTTGAGCAACTTTTACAAGGCGCAGTATCTCTTGGAGCTCCATTCTGTAGTTCAGGAGCTCTGAGGTGCTCCAGACTCTGCGCCAAAAAGTTAAGGGTTTAAGACCAAGCTCCTCTACAATAGGTCTTAAGCCCAAGTCAAATCTTAGTGGTAGTAGCGGAGTGCTAGCTGGTAAGGCTGTCAACTGGCCTAGAAAGTTATTCTCCGTGACCTGCAATTTCTGGGTAGATGTGTGCCCCCAGATTTCACCCTCGTATAGCACAGCCGCCCTGGCCTGGGTTTTATAAATATGTAGGCGAGGGCCAAGTGGTTTGTAGGACAATCCTTTTGCCAACCTACAGATACCGCCCGTCATCTGGGTCAGTTTTAAATTTGCCTTTATTTGGTGAGAATCCCAAGACATGAACTGGTTACATATGACCCCCAAGTACTCGAACGTGTATACCCTCTCCAATCTGGACGCCCCTATCAAGGGACTCGGTCGGGTTTGGGAGGGCGGGTTAAAGATCATGTACTTGGTTTTTGAGGCATTAATCTCCAGTCCGTGGGTCACACAGAAATCCGCGAATCCATCCAGCACCTTTTGTATGCCCATTGGAGTTTTGAAGAGCAGCAACGTGTCATCTGCGAACATGATGGCTGGGACCCTGCTACCGGCCAACCTGGGGGCGTCGATGTTACTTAGCCCATTGAGATGACTAATAACCCCATTGACAAAGAGGCAGAAGAGGGTCGGTGCAAGCACACATCCCTGTCTAACCCCCCTGTCAACGGGGAAGCCATCCGAGAGATTTCCTCCTCTACCACACCTTACCCTTGCAAAATTTCCCTGATGTAGTTTCTTCAGGATTATCATAATGTCAGCGGGAACCCCTAGGTCCGTGAGCACGGCCCATAGTTTATCCCTGGGCACTAGGTCAAAGGCCGCTCGCAGGTCCACAAACACAGTGTACAGGCTGCCTCCCTCGACTAGGACAGACTTCCAGTATAAGAGATTCAGACGAAAAATCTGATCGATAGTTGAAACTCCTCTCCTAAACTCTGCTTGGTAGGGGCTCATAATTTCGCAATCATCAATCCAGTCCTGGAGACGATTAAGCATCAGTCTACCGAAAATCTTTTGTGAAACATCGATAAGACTGATGGGTCTATAATTGGCCGGGAGCAGAGGCGAACCCTTCTTGTATATGGGGACGATCTCTGCGCCCCGCCAAGTATCCGGCATCTCCATGCCCCCTAAAATAGAATTGAATAAAAAGTTAAATAGGGTGCCCAAACATCCGGTTCTTGCTTAAAAAGAACACCCGGCAAGCCCTCCAGACCTGGTGCCTTGCCTGATGCCTGCCCGTCAATATCTGCTCGGACCTCTTTTATTGTAAACCACGCCATTTCCACCGTGTTATTGGCGATCTGGGGGGGAGTTGGTATTTCCCCCTCTGGTGATTTATATAAGGATTGGAAATGGTCTGACCATGCCCCAGCAGAAATGTTAGGCTCCAGTGCTGAGACCAGCTCCTCGGAACCACTATTCACACAACGCCAAAATTTGCGTGAATCCCCCCGTGCAAGTGAAGGGGAACAACCTTTACAACGCAACTTTTACACCGCACTACCATTACAACGAAACTTTTACAACGCATGCGATGTTACAACGCATGCTTTTACAACGCAAGTCTTTACATCGACTTGCACTAGATGGCGTGCTAACATTAGAAATAGTGTAGTTTACTATCCAAACACCTTCCCTACTGCAACGTGGACTGGAGTTAGAATAGTAAATTACACATTTCTAATGTCAGCACGCCATCTAGTGTATGTCGATGTAAAGACTTGCGTTGTAAAAGCATGCGTTGTAACATCGCATGCGTTGTAAAACTTTCGTTGTAACAGCATGCGTTGTAAAAGCATGCGTTGTAACGTCATACATCCGCAAGTGAAATGGTGAGTGATTCCCATTTTTGGTGTTCCCATTCGCTTTTGGCATTGGTAATTAGGGACTTGTAAACAGTTCTCATAGCCCTAATTTCCGCACTTCCCTTGCCTGCCTTAATAGATATCACTAGATCTGTTTTTGCCTTTAGGCATGCCGTGTTATACCAAATGGGACCAGCGACATGTCCGTTGGCCCTTTTTGGATTGCTAGTTAGGATTTCGGACACCGATTTGGTGAGGTCTTTGTGAAGCTGCCCTAGTTGATTTTGTACACTCTGTGTTGTGCCATACACCATGATTGATTGTACCTTTACGAGTATGAGAATTACCTGAGCATACAGCTTGGGTATCTTCTCTGGATGAGAAACTAATTTCTCCCATTTCACTCTGCGTCTGTTATTCGTAAGACAAAGCCCTGCCTCAGCTGTCCCGCTCTGTTTCGCAACATGCGCAACGCCAGGGTGGTCATATTCCAGTTCCAATGCATTATGGTCGTTGTCTTCCCTCGATGTAACCCGGGAGTCTTTAATGTGCGGCCACTGTGCTAAAGGGACGAGAATGTAGTCGAGTCTTGACTCCCTACCCACTCTATTATAGGTGCATCTTGGGGGGATGTCAGAGTTAATCCACCCATTACAGGCCCGAAGCCCGTATTTCAGTGTTAGAGATGTAATTTGCAGACCCAAAGGTGTCCATGCTCTTGGGGCCGGGGCCTGTAAGGGAGGCACAGACCACACTACGTCCTCTTCAAGGAGCAGGCCCTCCACAAAGCCCGACAGGGGTTCAAAATGACAGTTTAAATCTCCCCCAATTAGAAGGGGGATGCCCTGGGGAATTTCATCTAGGGCGAGTGCCAGCTCCTCGATCGTTCGGGACTCCTGCGTAATGTTGGTTGGCCTGGAATATACATTAACAAGCAGAAGACTGTTTGTATTTGGCCACTCCAACAATACAGCTAGAATGTCCTCCGTTTTTAGTGGGAGGACAGCGGCTTTACAACCCAAATCACTAGCCACCCAGATTGTGAGACCTCCCGAGGGGCGCCCTCTACCCCCCCATTTTGCTTGTGTGGAAAATGTGGCAAAACCTGTATAGGCGAGTTCTTCCCTCGCCCAGGTTTCTTGAAACAGGCAAATGTCCTGGTCCTGAATAAGGGAACTCCAATCCGGGCAATTCACTTTATTGCCCAGGCCCGCCACATTCCAGGATAAAATCTTAATAGGGGAGCAGTTGGTTCTATCTGTTGCTGGGTTTGGGGTCGCAACCGTTCATCCCTTCAGATGAGATAATGACTAAGCTGTCAACTTGGTCAGTAGTCGCCTCATTTGTGATGCACAGGGGGGAAGGGCTCATGGAACCCAACACTACATTTGGGTGTTCCTGGCCAGATTTAACCTGCTCTTTAACAATTAATTGTCGTACGGTGGTAATAGGAATCCTATTTTGGGCGATAACCTCCCCACCCACCATCTTGCTTGGTCAATCCACCATATCAAGGCTGCTAAACCTGTTGTGGGTAGGGAAATAGTTGTGTCGTGGTAATCTAGGGTGAGGATAGGCGCTTCTATCAATAGGGGCCCATTTACCTCCCCGCCTGGGTACTATTTCCCACCCTTCCTCTGTCTGTTCACAACTAGAAAGTGGGTAAAAAAAGGATAGAGGAAGCGATTGTATGGATGTCCCCTGTGTGTGATGTAACCAACTACATATATGAGAAACTATGGGGGGTCTCTGAAATTGATCACGACACAGTCACCATGGATTGATTTCCTAGTATTGCCTATCCATGGGACTCTCCTCACCATAAGCACCTCCCTATGTACTCCTGCCGGAAGAGGCCTATGAATAGAGAGCCAGTGGATCACCTTGTTCTTCAGGGCCTCCACTGGTTCTCGTGTAGGAGGATTTAATTCAGGAATGCCAGTTAATATGACTGTGTATGGTATAGCCTCTGGTGGCAAGTCAATTGATCTAAAATTTGATACATTGCCATGGGCCCCCAATACGGGTGCAACTAAGATCTCTTGCAGACTTGTACTTGGTGCGGGCATTGGGGGTTCAAAGTTTACAGCTTGTGGGGATGATGGGATGAGCTGTTGTGTTTGTGTAGGCCTGGATGGCAAATGACCTTCCTCCGTAGGAGGCACAGATTGAGCGATCTTGCCACTGCCAGTCGAGCTTCCACTTGGGAGTTGAGTAACTTTATTTGGAGCTTCAACTAGTTGTGCGATACCCTTCTGGAGATACACTAAAGATGTTTCCATCTTTAGTAGCCGGTTTTCTAGGGGAATAAGCATTTCTCTCAAAAGGGTACCAATGTCCAAGAGAGTGAAGCCCTCCTCCCTCGTTATAACACTTTGACTGGGAGTTAAATGGGGCAGGATGTTGGAGGATAGTGCCCCTGATTGTGGTGATCGGTTTGAGCCCTTTTTGAATGTACCGTGTGATTTGCCCTCAGACGTGGGATTATGTTTTGGGATCTTAGGCTTTCGTCCTCCTATTATTTGGGCCCTTCTTTTCCTTTTTGGGATGGCTCCTTCCCGCTCGAACTGTAGTGACTGAGCCGACTCGCGGGCCCCTGTGGTAGTTACATCCCTAATAAGGACACTAGGTTTAGCAGTGTTAGCAGATAATGGGGGCTTAGATGGTGGGAGAGGTAAGATGCTAAAATCTACAGGAGCAGAAATATCGCAGTCAGTAACGGGAGTGCTGAGATTACATTGAACAGAATGATCAGGCATAACAATTGTTCCCCCATCATCTATTGTTGTACAGCCACGCTTGGGTTCTGGGGTAATGGCATGACTAAGGGGACCCAAAGAGGACTTCCTGACCCAATCGATTTCTTGCGAGATGCGCCTTTCTAGTGTGGTAATTTCCTCAATAAGAAGTGAGCCTGCCTTGGCAAAGTATGTGTCCAGAGTACCTTTAGGCCTCCCAGTGGCCATCGATGTTTTACTCCTCGTTTCTCTTGTGGTCATCTTCCCAGGCTCGGAATCACAGTTCATTTGGGGAGTCCGGAGGCAAGAATGGTGGCCCAGGCCCTTGCTCGCCCGTTCTCGAACGGCCTCAAACGGCCCGCTCTTCGCCCGGTCTTCGCCCCGGTTTGCGTCCCGTGCGCGTCCCGCTAGCGCGAGACTGCGCGTACCTAAATCAGTCAGGGGGAGGGGTCAGGAAGAGCACTCAGGTGCAGTAGATGAGCAGGGCGCTAAGCGCGCTGGTCCTCGCAGTCCCAACAACGTTATTCCCCCAGAAATACACTCGCTCCTGAGTTTTGGGCGGTCAGCTCCTTAAGGACGATGTCAGCAGCAGCAGAGAAGTGGCAAGTAATGTCCCGGCCTGCGAGCGGCTCCCGCGAAGCGGGGGCCGCGAGGCGTTAAGTGCCTTGCGAGGGAGGGGTCGGGAAGAGGACTCAGGTGCAGTAGATGAGCAGGGCGCTAAGCGCGCTGGTCCTCGCAGTCCCAACAACGTTATTCCCCCAGAAATACACTCGCTCCTGAGTTTTGGGCGGTCAGCTCCTTAAGGACGATGTCAGCAGCAGCAGAGAAGTGGCAAGTAATGTCCCGGCCTGGGTGGTGCTAAACCTGATGTTTTGATCACAGAACTCCCTGGTAGGATTATTACTGTAATGAAAACAAGGATGCCCGCCTTACGAGTTAATTGGGATAAATTAGCTGCGTGTAGACAGAAGAAAGATGAGAGTGTCTCCGATTTCTTCACTCGTTTTGAGGAAACGTTTATTGATCACAGTGGTCAGGATATGACTACGGAGGGCGGACAGCGATTATTTGTAGACAAATTCGTATTTAATTTGCTCCCCGAGTTGTCACATAAGTTAAAAGACTCTGAAAGTTCATGGGCTGTTTCTTATTCTGCTCAGATATTGGCTACTGCTCAATATTACGAAAACAGGGACAAAGAGGAAAAAGACAAGCAAGAGAAAAAGACCAAATAATTAAAAACGAAGGTTCTTCTGCAACAAGCTTATCCTCCTCGCTCTGCTCAGCGCCAGATTCAACAGCCTCCCCAGTTTCAGAGGGTGTTTCAAAAGCCTGAGCCCTATATTCCGCGGCCTTTGTTAGGTCCTAACCAATGCGCCTATTGTAGGGAGGAAGGTCATTTTAAGAATGGCTGCCCGGTTTTATTACAGCGTAATGGAGGACTATCTACTCCACGAGGTCGTGGTGGTTCCCAGTTAGCACCCAGGGGTAGAGGTCGAGGTATGTCGCCCCAGACACAGCGTTCCCTTCCACCTCCACATTCTATGAACTACTTTGATCAGCAAAATACTCAGTCTACACAGTATTACAATGATGATTACTATGTTGAAGGTGAGAATGACGGTCTTCACGCTAACTAGGACAGCCATAGACAAAGTGAGGGAGTTGTATCGATTCCAGTAGATCAGAATGGGCCTTATGTTAATGTCACTACAATGGGTGTTTCAGAGCCATTTCTTTTAGATTCTGGTGCGATGAGGAGTTCTATTATTCACTCCAAACTCCCTGGGGCACCTTTGTCTGGCTTAACAAACGTATCCGTAGGATTTTCTGGCACCCCAGTTCATAGCCCGGTCTCTTGTTCTCTGCCTATTTCAATTGGTTCTTATGATTTGGAAGCTCCGCTTCTTTTAACGAATGGTTGCGGCGAAAATCTGTTGGGTTTGGATTTATTGAAAAGATTGCATGCAAGGATAAATTGTTCTCCTTCTGGTGTACATCTCGTTTTGGGGCAGAAACTGACTTCTGCAATGTATTTGTTTAAAGATAAATTTCCACCTGAATTGCTTTCTCTCCCTGCAACACTTTGGGCTACGGGTCCAAATGATGTTGGTTGTCTTGAGATCCCACGCTATGTCGTTACCCTCAAGCCCAATGCTAAATTGCCACGCATCCCTCAATACAAAATTCCCAATGATGGTGAAAGAGCACTTTTTGCTATTATTTATGATTTGGTTCAGAAAGGTGTGGTTGAGGAGACGAGGGGAAATGTATGCAATAGTCCTGTTCTCCCGGTTCTTAAACGCACTGATTCTTCTCAGCCTCCTGTTTATCGCTTTGTTATTGATCTCCGGGAGGTTTATAAAATTGTTGTGCCACAGTTTCCTGTTGTTCCAGATATCACTGCCCTGTTAACTATGATACCTGCCTCGGCAGCTTGGTTTTCTGTTATTGATCTGAAAAATGCTTTCTTCAGCATCCCCATTGCTGAAGAGAGTAGGGATATTTTTGGCTTCTCTTTAGGAGGCCGAAGTTTCCGGTTCAAGCGCGCACCCCAAGGCTATTGTGAAAGTCCCTCCATCTATAGCCAAGCTGTGAAATGCCAGCTTGATGCTTTTCCTTTGCCGCCAGGTGCTGTCCTTATTCAATATGTGGATGATTTATTGATTGCTGCTGATTCAGAGGATATTTGCAAGAACATGACTATTGCACTATTGCGTCACTTGTCTGACCTTCACCATAAGATTTCACCTTCTAAATTACAATATACCCGCCAAGAGGTTACCTATTTAGGTCATCTCTTGTCGAAGGAGGGAAGGCGACTGACCCCAGAACGTATTCAAGCAATTGCACAAATGTCTGTGCCATCACACAAAGAGAAGTGCGTGCCTTTCTGGGCATTACCTCTTATTGTAGACAGTGGATTCCAAATTTCTCTTTGTTGGCTAAACCTTTGTTGACACTCACTTTGAAAGACACACCCCAACCCCTTCCTTGGACTGACAAATGTACGAAGAGTTTTTCTGATTTACGTGCTGCTCTATGCTCTGCTCCTGTGTTGGGTACTCCGGATTACAGTAAGTCCTTCACGCTCTATGTCCATGAAAGAGAGGGTTGTGCGTTGTCAGTCTTAACACAACGATTTGGAGACAAGCAGCGGCCATGTGCCTACTTTTCGGCTACATTAGATCCAGTAGCCAAGGCATTGCCTAGTTGTCTCAAAGCTACAGCAGCAATTTCTATTTGTCAGTCTGCTGGAGTGGTGCTAGATAACACTCTTATTGTTATGGTACCACATGCAGTGGATACCTAGCTAAATCTTCCAGAGGAGAAAGGTATTCAGGAACAGCATGATTGTGTTCTCCGTACTGAGGAGGAGACAAAAGGTAGGATTGATTTGAAAGATACACCACTAATGGACCCGGATGGGATCCTATGGGTGGATGGTTCTTGTTTTAAACTCCCTAACGGTGAAACAACTTCAGCTTATGCTGTTACCACCTTACATACAATCGTGGAGACAGCACGCATCAGACATAATTCAGCTCAGGCGGCTGAACTGATAGCTTTGACCAGAGCGTGTTTTTATCTAAGGGGAAGAGAGTGAATGTATATACCGACAGCCAGTATGCGTTTGGTGTCGCACATAGTTTTGGTCGTTTGTGAAAGGAAAGAGGATTCTTTACCTCCCACGGTACTAAAATACAGCATGGTCAGTTGGTAACTGATCTTCTTGAGTCACTTGCTTTGCCTACCCAGATAGCAATCATAAAGTGTAGTGCGCATAAGAGGATTACTGATGATGTTGGTCGCGAGAATGCTTTTGCGGATGAGGTAGCGAAAGAAACAGCCAGAGATGCTATGAGTCGCATGTATGTTACGGGCCCTGCAAATTGGGTCAATGAAAAAGGAATGTGTGAGGATACAATAGAAAGTGTGAGATCGATTCAAGGAGAGGCTACAGAGAAAGAGTTGAGTAAGTGGAAAGAGAGAACAGGAATGTTAGACGCGATGGGATGTTGGGTAGAATTGTCAGAACATCAGCGTTGGCTGTTACCAGATGCCTATGTACTGCCTGTAGTTGCTATGGCACATGGTGCAGCCCATATCAGTGCGAAAGGATTATGTAAGCTTCTGGCTCCAGTGTGGCTGAACGAAGGGATTCCAAAATGTGCAGATAATTTAGTGAAGCATTGTATCGTTTGCTTGATGCATAATCCAGGAAAGGGAACCCCAACTCCAGCAGGTCATTTTGCTCCATAAACATATCCTTTTGAGGTGCAAATTGATTATATTCACATGGAACGATGCAACAATCTCAAATATGTTTTGGTGGTGGTGTGTGCCTTCTCCAGATGGATAGAGGCCTACCCCCTGAAAGACAACACTGCTTTGTCCACTGCCAAAGTTCTTCTGAAAGAGTTCTTCCCTAGGTTTGGTTTGCCACGCATTGTCTGGAGTGACAATGGAAGGGAATTTGTGGGCCAAATTATGAAAAAGGTGTGTGCCGCTCTTGGTATCAGGCAAAAATTCCATGCTGCGAACCATCCCCAATCAGCGGGTTTGGTAGAGTGCTATAACGGCACTCTCAAACTTAAGCGTGCAAAGGTACAGGCTAGCACGGAACTTGCCTGGCCCGATGCTTTATCTTTGGCTCTCCTATCCACTAGAACAGCGGTACATTCTCGTTTGGGACTCAGCCCATACGAGGTTGTTTTTGGGCGCCCGGCTAATGTTTGGGGAGTCCCTCGCCCTAAAAAGCATTCTGACATACAGTATCCAATGCTGATTGACTACTTACATGACCTCACCACTAAATTACGTGTTCTCCACCAACAGGTTCAAAACGCTTTACCAGAAGCCTCCACAGCATTCTATCCAACCGGGGGACTGGGTCTGTGTGAAATTTTTTCAAAGAACAAGGAATTTGGAACCTCGTTGGAAGGCGCCTCGACAAGTTCTTCTGGTGACACGTACAGCAGTGAAGGTCGAAGGGAAAAAGAACTGGATCCATGGCGTGCACTGCAAAAAGGTGCCCTTGCCTTTTGACCAGTGGGTCCGTAAGGGTGTAGGTGATTTTGAAGGCGAAAGGGTCCCTCGGTTTGTACCTTTCAGTAGTGCACACCTAGATGGAACTCGGTCAGAGAAAGAAGATGACGATGTTTTACAAGAAGCTGTACCGCCACATCTCCGATTGAACACTACAGATCCACAGACACTATTTCAGGACCAAACTGTACTGAACATAACTCAATATAATTTAAGGCCTAGACTGGTCAAGGACACCTGAGATTTTCATCTCTTTCGTGACATGTATCATCTGTCCAGGTTGCAGGGTCATGGTAGGAGTCTTGGTTCGTGACCTGTATAGTGGCTAGGCCCCCAGGACTTGCAGTGTCATAGGAAGGCTAATAATCACAGCCAAGTGAGTAAGGAAGATTGCCGTGAGCAACAATTTTAGAGGATGGATGTCAAAGTGGGAAAGAATAATAAGAAGGAAGAGATGAGAAAGAAATATTGTATATTAGTGTACAGTCAATGTGGCATAACATTGTGTGTTCTTATGTTTTTTAGTACCTTATTGGCTTGTGTAGGTTGGATTGTTCATGCTATGCAGCACAAATCTGTCCCTACTTCTATTTCCTTGCCTCTCCATTCTACTATCTCCCCACATCAATTACATACGCTTCCCCAACATGAACTAATCAGGAGAACAGAATATTTTAACAATTCATTTGTCCAGTTGTTGCATCAACACCAATTGGTAGTCAACACAACCGACTGTTGGGTGTGTGGACTTATGCCTCATACCACAGACAAAGGGATGCCATATTTAACCCTTCCATTTTCTTATGAAGGGGCCGCTTGGGCCTATTTTGTGATGTTTTCAAATGCATATCAGAACCGATTCAGACGTCCAGTTGGTTCATATGGTAGTGGACAAGATTTTAGTCATAGTTCTCTGATAAAAGGAATAGTGGCTATGGCTAGAATTGTGGAGAATAGTAGGGTTCCTGTTGATGAGAAACGGGCATACGATGGTTGGAACGTGACTCGTTACGTTACTAGCCTTACAGATAGAGTTAAACAGGGAAAATCTCCACCAATTTGGACTGTGCCTCATCGAGGTAACTTTTGTTTACAAATGAATGGCCAGACTACTGACACTGGACAAGGAAAGAGTTTTTGTTCCCATACATACATTCACACATCTCAGAATTCACCACCGTTAGTGCCATCCCAGGGCACGTATTTTGTCTGCCACGATAGAGCCTACACGTGGCTACCGACGGATTTTTCAAGAACGTGCTATATAGCCTTTCTTCTCCCTCCTACATACACTGCTCCTTTGGGACATAACAGAAACAGATATGGCAGAGGGATTATTGATTCTAAAGACACGGCAGGCCAAGAGGGAGGTGATTTCCTTAAAGGATATCTCCCTTTTTGGGGCCCAATGGCCAACAGTCGAAACTTGAGACAATTGGTTTGTGTTGTTGAGACTACCATAGATGTCACTGTGGGAGCCTTGAGTAATCTCACAGCTGAACTTCAGGCGGATCGTCTCATGACATTGCAGAACCGGATTGCTCTGGATGTTATTCTTGCGGACCGTGGTGGAGTTTGTAAATTGATCGGATCTAGCTGTTGCATTTAAAGACCTGACGACGCCCCTACGGTATACCAAGCCATCTCCAAATTACATGTGATCTCCGAGTCGATTCATCAGGACGAAGGAGATTGGTCTTTATTGGAATGGTTTTGGGGATTACTGTCCAAATGGGGATGGAAGGTATTAACATTCCTTGGAGTGGTTTTGGCCATCATTTTTTCATGTTGTCTCTGTATGCAGTGTGGCCCCGCCATCTGTGGTCTTTGTGCCACTATGTGTGTCTCAAAGCCTGTGCCACGAAAGACGGAGAGCATTAAAATGATGTTGCAGCAACAGCTTGGTGACCTCATGGCCATTGACGTCGACTCAGATTAAAATGAGTCTGTGTGTCTTGCCTGAGTAATGGCAAAAGGAGGGTCTGAGGTAATTCAGTTTTCCGATCTCGTTCGTATTTAGCCACCATTTTGTGTCTTTCCGCCATTTTGTGTTGCCCTCACTCAGGCAGCACGGTGAACGAGGTGTTGTTTTCCCTCATCTACTGCAACGTGTCAAATAACCTCCTGCCTCTGTTTAAAGCTGGTGTCAGGGTCTGGCCGACTCCACTAATCCTCATCTGGTTTGACTGATCCATGTCTCGACTATCTGTTGGTTCGCACCATTCTTTCCTGACTTTATCTTATCCTCTGGCCTTCGCTATTCTTTACTCGTATTCTCTCATTTCACAACTGTCCTCCGGGGCATACAAATGTGTCCTGCCACCTGCAAGTCGACTTATAAACACTACCACTGATTAACTTGTGGGGAAGGGTGACAAACACAGTTGGAAGAGAGGCTTATTTGAGTTACTTAATATCTTGTTTTCACATTCTTCTCATTGGTTAACCCTGTATGCATTGGGAGTGTTCTTTGTGAATATGTGTGTTATAAAATATTGTGCGCCACGAAGTAAAGTGGTAGTCTCCTAAGAATATACCGAGTGTACTTCTGGGACAACTGTACTTAGCTGCAGCTAATAAACCTTATCTTCTACGCCTAACGGAGTGTCCCGTGTCTCTGTTCGACAAAGCAGGTGAACTCAGGAGATTAAGGCGTACCCTGTGCCGCCAGGCCCATAAGGTCCCGGTTCTTCAGTGTATTGATTTCAGAATGGACGATGTCCGATATTAATTGCTAGTGGGTTTTCACAGAACTCCTTCTGTTCACGTGCATTAGACTCTGTGCTTCCGTAGGTAAATGCTGCACATATTATTGGGCTTGGCTGACTGTAGCAGCTGGAGTACGCCGCGCTATAGCAGGTCCGAACAGTGAAACGGGGTCTTGATCCCACAATGGACGATGTTAGAACTGCATCTGAGAGTGGAGATAAAGTTACTCTCTTCAAGCAGGTGCTACCAACTCTAGGTCCCAACAGTGGAACAGTGTCTTGATCCCACAATGGACTATGTTAGAACTACATCTTAGAGTGCAGATGAAGGTCCTCCCTGCGACCAGGTGTAACCAACTCTAGGTCCCAACAGTGGAACGGTATCTTGATCCCACGATGGAGGATGTTAGAACTGGATCTGAGAATGGAGAAGAAGGTACTCCCTTTGACGAGGTGCAAGCAACTCTAGGTCCCAACAGTGGAACGGTGTCTTGATCCCAGAATGG
This sequence comes from Triturus cristatus, assembly GCF_964204655.1. NCBI lineage: Eukaryota > Metazoa > Chordata > Amphibia > Caudata > Salamandridae > Triturus > Triturus cristatus. Next base: position 103,050,211 of record NC_140583.1, on the reverse strand, counting down.
ACGATGTCCGATATTACCTGCTGCTGGGTTTTCAGAGAAATCCCTCCGTTGAGGTGCATCAGACTCTGTACTTCCGTAGCTAATTGCTGCACATGATTATTTGGCTTGGCTGACTGTAGTGGCGGGAGTACACCGCGGAACAACAGGTCCGAACAGTGAAACGGGGTCTTGAGCCCACAATGGACTATGTTAGAACTGCATCTCAGAGTGGAGATGAAGGTGCTCCCTTCCACCAGGTGCAACCAACTCTAGGTTCCAACAGTGGAACGGTGTCTTGATCCCACAATGGACGATGTTAAAACTGCATCTGTGAGTGGAGATGATGGTACTCCCTTTGAAGAGGTGCAATCAACTCTCGGTCCGAACAGTGAAACGGTGTCTTGATCCCACAATGAACGGTGTCCGATATTAACTTCTCCTTGCTTTTCACAAAACTGTTTCCGTTGAGGTGCATCAGTCAGTGTCTGTGCTTCCGTAGTTAACTGCTGCACATGATTATTGGGCTTGGTTGACTGTAGTCGGAGGACTACACCGCGGTACAGAAGGTCCGAACAGTGAAACGGGGTCTTGATTATATGATTGAGGATGTCAGAAGTTAAAGTCTGTGATGATTTCTGTGTACCCCCTCTGACCAGGTGCAACCAACTCCGTGCATCCGAATCCAACGGCACGTGGCTGTGAGGTGTTAATGACTACTACCTCTGGCTTACACTGTGGTTAGCAGGGCTCACAATTCAGATTGAGTTGTGATTGTTTAATTACAGAATTCAGTAGGCAACTAACTACAACGTCTTGAAATATACAGAATAGTCTTCTAGTATATTTGCTTGAAGAATTTTTTTTAGATGAGTTAAATGTTTAGTACAATGGTGAAATTCATCTTGCAAGTTCAAAGGAATACTGAATAGTCTACACTGTGGAGAGTAGAAATCGCAATTCGAATTGTTTTGATTTATTTATTGCAGAGTTTTCTGTAATTTATATTGTCGTATTTTGGGAAGAGGAAGTGAGAAAAAGTATTAATGGATGTCTGTGTGACTAATGCCTTCAATTTACACTGCAGACAGTAGTGTTCACAATTCAGATCCAGTCGGTAATGTAGATGACGCAGTCCTGTAGGAAAAGACATTGCTGCAGTGCGCTCTGTCCGCACCATGCATACGTGTTATCGCAGGCTCTGCACACGCTTTTTGTTGCTTCGCGTACGACAAACTGTGTATCTCAAGTCCACCTTACGTAGCTGTGGGTCTTTGCTGACCGCTCTCTCTGGCCTACACTGCAGAGAGCAGTGTTCACAATTTAGATCGAGTCGCTATTGTAGATGATGCAGTGTTGATGGCAACAGACATTGCTGCTAATACGGCCCGCTTGCAGCACGCTTCATCGCTGGCTGTGCACATACTGAATGCTTTTGATGTGCTATCTGAGTGCACTTGAACTGCTGGACCCTTTATGATACAATCTTTTTGTGTATTATTTCAGATTTACTGCCTGTATCTTAGTATACCACAAGTCATGGTTCTTTTACGATAGAATTTTTTCTGTATTATTTTACATCTACTGTCCCTACCTTACTGCAGCACAAACGATTAACCCTTTTATTATTGAATCTCTGTGTGTGATCCAATGATTACTGTTGTAGTTGATGCTAGCAGCAACCATTCCCTGAGGGCTGGTTTACACTCACCGCACACGCATCCAGCACAGACGTCACTTGATATGTGACCCTGGTAATAAAAAGTCGAGCGCACGTGCCCGTACCCACTTCCACTATCTATCTGTGTCTGTGTGTTCATTATCTATGCATGATACTGCCCCTGGGCTTTACCACATTAGATTGTGCTGTGGACAGCGTATGCAACCATGTTACCTTTGGCAGTGGGGAAAAGTTCTGTTATGTAGCTTTAGATGCATGGCTATCACAGGTGGAAAGCTACTTTACAGATCATGAAAATTGATGAAGATGATGGTTGCATGTTGTGTGTACTGTCAGATATGTGTACATAGCAAAAAGTTTTCAAAAAAGCTCTGTAAGCAGAAGAGAAGTCTCTCATCAAACGCTGTACAGAGAATGGCGAAAATGGGTGTGGTCCTCCAACTGTTACAATGGGAAATGTTATGAATCAATCAAATGCTTTTCTTTAAGGTCACATGGCAATCGCGCAGCGAGCGCGCAAGGAGGCCGCACCCGACGCGATTTTGAGAAAATATTACCATAATATAATTTTATTACAGCTAGAAATATATAAATGTTTAAAATATTTTAGATTATCGCTTGTTCTCATATACACTTTAAACTTATTTAGATATAGTTTTGAGATGAAAAACAAAATGAGGGAATTGCATTCCCGGCGTGACACCATACGTCTATGACGTAACACAGGGCCTGGCAGTGTGCACTCGTCGGATACGCAACGTGCAGCGGGCGTGACCCCATACGCACATGATGTTACGTGGGACGCGGTGCTACGGACCCGTCGGATACGAAAGGCGCATCCTTTCCGAGTTTAGCAATATGGCGGATAGGATTCGCGTGCTGATGGAGCTTGGTACACTACCGGTACGGGACTCTAGTTTTCTCAGAATTTTTTGAAGATATAAAACATTACATAATTTTTAAAGTTAAAAAAAGGTTTATAGAGTTCCAAAATATTATTTAAAAAAAATATAGGTTATATAAATATTAAAATATGAAATTAACATTTAAAAAACCTTCGAAATTCACAGAAAAAAACATAGGTTTTACAGATGTTAAAGTTAGGAATTAGCATTTAAAAAACCTTAGAAATTCACTGAAAAAACCATAAGTTACAGGGATGTTATAATTAGTTGGACATTTCACTCATAGAAAACCATAGAAATTCCCCTGTTATAGTTAGTTGAGCTAACTATAACTTGCGCCCCCGCAATACACTGCTGATGACATCACATATTACATCATTCATAACATGGTCAGTGACATCACTGATGACATCTCAAAACCAGCGATGTTCCATGGAAAAGGGAGCTATCGCTGGAATATACATCGCCATGGCGCTAAGCGTACTTAATACGGTACAAAAGGGGGTGGTGATGGACGGAGCATCAGAACCAATCAAACGCTCACACCCAGTCAACAGATCTGAGTTTGATCCATCACTGTTCTTTAGCCCACTCTGCCACCCCAGTTCAGACATGGCCATATGCAAATCAGTCTGACCCTGTGCCTCATGGGAACAGTCCAGCCCGAACTGCCAAGCCATGCGTACTTAATACAACGCTAGCCTGGCGAAATATTCCAGCGATAGAGTAAAATACGGTATACAGGGTCAGCGATAGTTATCGCTGCCTGTTGCAAATATGCCCGGTGGGGGCATATTATCAAGCCAGGCGATAAAATTATCACCGCTTTAGCTGCAGAAAACTGCTGCTAAAACGGCGATAATGGGCTTGATAATATGGTCTATGGAATTCCAATTGAAGCTCAGGTTAGATGTCCTTCACATCTAACATGACTGGGCTTCTGTATGCAATTGGAAAACAAAAATACCAAAATAAAGTTAAAAAAAAGTATGGCAGCAAAATGAAATCAACTTTTTTATATACGACCAAATGCTGTATTTAAATCTGTCGAATAAATGTGGGTTTTCCTGGAGTTAGAAGTTATTTTTATTTTGTACAATTAATTACAATTATTAGAATAGTCACCAGAACGAACAAAAATGACAAAACAGAAATCTCGTACGGTAGATGGTTATAAACTGCACACCGATCTATTGCCAGTATTAACAATGATCGATTATAAAATTCTTCCTTGATAACGACAGTGGAGTTATTTAGGGGCATATTATCAAGCCAGGCAATAAAATTATCGCTGATTTAGCGGCAGAAATCTGCCGCTAAAACCGCGATAATGGGCCTGATAATATGGTCTATGGAATTCCAATTGAAGCTCAGGTTAGATGTCCTTCACATCTAACATGGGCTTCAATTGAAATTCCATAGAGCATATTATCAAGCCCATTATCGCCGTTTTAGCGGCAGTTTACTGCCGCTAAAGAGGTGATAATTTTATCGCCTAGCTTGATAATATGCCCGAGAATCGTTGTGCTAACCTATAACCATTATCATCCCGAAATTCATAAGAGGTAGGCAGCAATAACAAATTCTAAAACATTCAATTTCACAGAGGCTCCTAGGATGTGTCAGACGCCCATAGCTGAACGGCCTGAAAATAAATTAAGATAACAATTCAACAATTAGTTCCTTCTGATGGATCATAACAATTGAAGATGAAGGAATATATGCAAAAATGAGCTATGGCAAACTATGGCCCCTATTTCACTTTAGAAATCTCTAACTCTCATGGGGATCTTGGAAGAAGATAGCTGGTAAACCCTGGACACTGAACAGTGGTTAAACATGTCACATGGTAAAACTCCTCAATCATTCAGAGTTTTTCTGATGTCACTTCTAAGTCTCTGAAGGACCCCTAGGGAACTTAAGGCAGCTCAGCAGCTCTGCTAGATCTCCCTTTGGGCAACCTTCAAGCGCATCAGTGCAGGCACATAAGTCCAAGATTCTGAACATGGGGCGCAACCAGAATTTCATACTTGGTAATAGCTTCTCAAAGATGCAGACCACATGGCTGAGTAAGTTCCGAGGACCCGTTTAGCCTTCCATATCGATTGTCCTTTAGTAGAATCTGTCCAAATTGCAGCCACATCAGTAGGGGTTTCTGGACATTAGTTAGAAGTTCTGTAGGTAAGTTGGCAAACAGAAAGGTGCATAGAAATTAACTGGCCAGCTTTTGTGGACCGTTTCAGTCAGATTGCTGATATCCAAGGGTGCTGGGATAAGTTTAGCTGGTTTTAACAGAAGTCTTCAAATCTTCTTCAATGGGAGGCTTCTCACCCCGCCCCCCATAAATCTTCAGCCTCCAAAGTCCTTTTTTATTTTTCCTTATAGTTGTATCTACCCAATCCCAACATTCGACGAATGTTGGTGAATACTTTAAACAAATTTATCAGTGTCTTAAATCGTTCACGTTTATAGTAGCCAAATGAGATCTGTCTGAATAAACAACCGGAGGCTTCCTTTCCTAGCAGTAACCGAAATGTAGATGGAAGGGTGTGAGAGAGCAGAGGAGACTGCTCCTTTAGAAGTTCGGTACTATATTGTAGGACTGAGGCCCAGTAGTAGAGTGTTATATTAGGAAATGCCCAACCGCCTTTCTCCCTAGATTGGGAAAGCTGTTTCAACGCCCGCCTTGGATGTGAATTTCCCCAGATAAAGTGTGAGAAGATTTGTTGAAATATTTGAAGTTGAGTCTTACTAAATTCAAGGGGGATAGCCCGAAAAAAATAGAGTAATTTAGGGAAATATGTCATTTTGATGACATTACATCTACCTACTAAGGTTAGGTGTGAATTGTCAATGAGTTTAAGAGCCTTTTTTGTTTCAGTGGGTAAAGGATTAAGGTTCAATTGCACAATTTCTTCCAGTTTATCAGATATTGTCACCCCTAAATATTTGGCGCTAGTGATAACTCGACTATCAGTCCACATAATTTTGCTATTGATTATAATTTGTGTTTTATTTTGATTTAGCGCGTACCCAGAGATTTTCCCAAAGTTTTTTGCCTCACTTTCAAACACCTTAATAGCGTTTTCTGGATCAGGGGTGGTAATGGCTAAATCATCTGCATATGCCAGAATTGTTGTCAAAATTCCTTGAATGGTCATGGGAGTAATTAATGAATGACTTTCGATTTTTTTAATAAAGGGATCTATATACAAGGCAAAAAGGAAAGGCGAGCAGGGGTAGCCCTGCCTAGTACCCCGCGTGATGTTCAGCCGGTCAGTGAGCCCCCCGTTTATTGAAATACAAGCCGTGGTTTTTAGATAAAGAGATTGGATAGCCTGAATTATTCTAGGCCCAAAACCCATAACCTTCAAGGTGTGCCATAAAAACGGCCAGGAGACCCGATCGAAAGATTTTTCGGCGTCCAGCAGTATTAAGGACATCAGGTCTCCTGCCACCTGCGTCGCATCAAACAAGGTGATAGCTCTCCTGATAAGCTCGGTGGTGGTTTTTTGGGGGATAAAACCATGCTGCCAGGGGCAGACCAGTAGCTCGATGATTAATGAAATCCGAGAGGCTAGGATTTTGGAATAAATTTTAGAATCGCAGTTAATAAGGGTAATGGGTCTATACGATCCCATATCTAGGGGAGACTTGTCCTTTTTTAAGAAAATCGAGATTTTGGCGTTTGACCAAGATGCTGGTGGTGCGATCCCGTTAAAAATAGCAGTGATTACAGCTAGAAGGGCTAGTTTTAATTCTGAGGCGAATATTTTATAGAAATCTAGCGGAATGCCATCTATACCGGCGGCCTTGCCACTCGGAAGTTTTGTTAAGGCGTCCAAGATCTCGTCCCAGGTTGGAGAGGTTTCCAGCCGTTCGGAAATGCCCTGGTCCAATGGTCTTACAGGAATATCCTTGTAGTAGTTGTTTATTTCTTACTGGGGTATTTCAGCCGAGTTATTATTTTCTTCGTGATATAGCTGTGAGTAGTATTCTTTGAAGGCATTCCTCATTATACAAGGATATTAGTCTCTATCCCAGATTGAAGTCGTATTGAGAGAATTTCATTGCTTATAACTTTCTGCCTAGTTTTTACAGCAAGGTGGTGCCCTATGGTATCACTACACTCATAATTAGCTTCGCAGGAGGCTGCGTATCTTGCAGCGGTTTTATCTAGGAGAAAGGTTCCGATTTTGGCTTTAATAAATATAACTGTATTCAGGCAGTTTTCTGTATCTTGGTTTGTTAGAATTTGATGGGTTAACTTAATCTCAGCTGTTTTTAGTTTATCTAAGAGAATGGTCATGGCTATTTTTAATTTTTTATTTTTCCTGGCGGAGAAGCTTAAGGTTTCTCCGCGTATGCCCGCCTTTAACGCATCCCAGTCCATCATAATTGAGGCGGAACCTGGGTTGTGTTCCAGGAATTCCCGGATCCAGGCTTGCATATGAATTCGATATCCAGTATCGTATAGAAGGGCTTTTTCAAAGCTCCAGATAGAATTATCAGTCCAATCCCCCATCCCACCAATAGTCAGTATTAGAGGATTATGATCAGATAAAAAGCGGTGGGCCAAGTCTATGGTGCAGTTATTGAGTAGGGTTGATGAAATCAGAAAGTAGTCTAACCTGGCAAAAGAGCGTTGTGGGGCAGAGAAGTAGGTATAGCCTGATTGATGAGGGTTTAGTTTGGACCAAACGTCGTTCAGCCCATGTGTAAGCATTAGGTTATGTATTGCTTGGAAGACTGCGGGTTTCCTACCTTTATATTTCCATGTGTTGTCCGATGTCCAGTTGCACGGTAAGTTAACGTTTAAATCCCCACATACAATAATTGGAATAGGCCGGTGGGCAAGCTCCCCCGAGAGTAAGTTGAAGACCGCAGGATCATCTAGATTGCTGCCATAGATAGAGCAAGCATGAAGGGAAGGCTAGAAGGAAGATGGCACTCTGAAATGACCCACCTGCCTAGTACGTTGCTTTTAACTCGCGGAGTTTTTATAGGGAGTCTCCTTTCCACCAAGATGCTTACACCTTTTACTTTAGCTCCCTGCGTAGTGGCCCCAATGACTTTGAGCCCCAAAGAATTCAGAAGGCTCCTTTGGCTATTTTCTTTTTTTTTTTTTTTTTTTTTTTTTAAAACCTTTATTTGTGCATATGAAAAGAAGAAATACGGGCCTACAACCGTCAGGCCGGCCACGGTACGGTTAAGCACTTGTACAAACATTACATCCCCTGCGCATCCACGGTCAAGATTAGCAACGAGTCATGAGGTATAAACTGGAGAGATCCTTGACACCAGGGGAAGGAGAAGTGAAGGTTAATTTTAAGGTTTTCAAAATAATTTTATCAGGGAAAAAAAACCAGTAAAGAATAAGAACCAAGGAGATTCGAGTCCGCAAGATAGCTTCACTACACGGGAGAGCAGCAGCATCATTAAAACGATCATGGAAGGAGAATCTCAGGCAGTGAGGCGATGCAGTTATATAACAGGATAGTCGCATGAGTAAATATGCACCCCTCCAGAGCCGCCCCCACTCAATCCACCCCACACCCGGACCCCGAATCGAAACAAGTATAGCGCAGAGACATAAAAGAAAAAGACCCATAGAACTAAGTAGAAACAGTGAATTACCCCCCCACCCTACACCAATGCGGAGGCTATGGCCTTCCCCCCCCCCAGCATAGTGCCTGTCGCCCAATGAACCCGAAATATAGACAAGAGAGAAAGTAGGAATAGAGTGAAGAAAAATAAGAGAACAGAGAGATAAGTGGGGAGGAGCCTACGTTACCCCAGAGCGCCCGAAACCATCGGCCAACTATGGCCGCCACACACTGAGAACCCACTACGCCAAAAGCGGTCGTGGGAAGATAACGTGTCACAACAATTTAAATGAAGGCGGACAAACCGCGACGAGTGCGCACAGCATATGCAAACAGTTCCAGTCCCAGTCCAGCCCATCCGTGAAACCATGGCGATATAAATCAGTTTAGCCCTGGCCCGATCGCGGGCTTAAGATTACACCAGCCCCTACATGAAGGCCCCGCACCCCGTGCAGAAAAAGACAATATGGCCGCTTGGGAGAGGATGGTGAAGTAGAGTCACAAAATGGCCGCCGACCATCTATTGAGGTCCCCTTGTGCACCACATAAAGTCCAGACCTGGCATGTAAAGTACAGGAGTTCCACAGAAAAGAAGCAATAGGCCACCGTGAACAGTTCCTCGAGGACGTCAGGTGCCGCTCCGCTGGATACCCTTGCGGGCACGGTGAGGCAGGCAACCACGAAGCAGGCAGCAATGAACGGGGAGACAAAGTATCCGCAATTGAGCTGGAGAGCGATTGATCCTGGGTGCCGGTAAAGCCAGATGCAGGCACCAGTGTAGCACGATCATAAACAGCCATTGCGTCCCCGCATGAGGACAAAAGCACTGGCAGACCCACGCCTTGTTGATGACAAACGGGGCGCTCACGACCCGCAGCCGACAGTATGGAGTCAAACCGCTCACTCAGTGCTTGCAAGCCAAGACACATTTGTAGACGAAAGTCCCGCAGGGCAGCCAGAACGGAGCCGCATGTCAGCGGAGGCTGCGCCCCCACATCGGTAGCAATCCGGGACGGCACTATGGAGCTGGTGTCTGGTAGAGGGAGGGCGAAGCGGGCAGCGGGCGAGACCGGAGTAGCATCCCCCAGCCGCGAGCAGGCAATCAACGCCATATTTTACCGCAGAACAGTACAGTGGCCAGGGGGGGGGTCGTAGCAAGGAGGCAATTCCCCTCAGGTCTGCGCCGCAACAGGGAAAAGCCAACAGTCACTGCCCTTCCCTCGGGCTCTCTTTGCAGCCGACTAGGCAATAGAAAAAGGGGGTCTGCAGCCTCCCACAGCGCGTTCCACGGAACGGGGCAGGAGACCCGCCGCACCGGGGCTTACCCTATAGCTCCAGCCCATCAGGTGCGGGGTGCAGGGGGTGTCCAGGCGTCCCCCCCCCGGCTCATCCGGCGACAGTCCGTGGTGTGAGGTGGGACCGGGACCGCGGGGCTCAGGTTTACGCTAGCAGGTCCGGTAACTGCGGAGCTTCCAGGGGGCCGGCCAAGGCCACAATAGAGCAGGGGTCCAATACGGAGAACAAAAGCACCAAGAACTCCGGCGTCCGGGTGGGCTAAGACTCCGGGAAAGCGGCGGCGCAGTCAGCGCGTCGTCGCACACGTTGCACCTCGAAAATCAGCGAGGATAGTAGTCAGGATGATAGTCCGAGGCCAAGGGCCGACGGAGCCGGGCGCTCAAGCGTCTGCTCCGGTCGCCATCTTGGCTCCTCCCCCTCCTTTGGCTATTTTCAATATGTGTCTCTTGGAGGCATACGATATTCCCTTTTAGTGAATACAGGCCCTGCATTACTTTCTGTCTTTTAGAGGGTTCATTCAACCCACAGATATTAATAGATATAAGTCTAAGGGTTCTTAGGCTTGCCATTTGTATGTAATGAAAAATTTACTATGGGTTGCTGCCTTTTGAGCTTCTAATTTTCCCTTTTTTTGAAAAATTTCTCGAGTCTTGTCCAACTTTCCTTTAAATCTAAACTGAGTCAGTTCATCATGTATGTGTGCAAATGTCAATGCTGATGCATCCGATCCCCTTGTGTAGAAGTAGTGTCCGTGAGAGTAGTGAAAGTGAATCCCCCATCCCCCTGTCCCCCCCACCCCACCATGCCCTCCCTCCCCCCTCCCCCCCTTCTACAGAGCGATCAGGTGTTACCTGAAGGATGGTGATCAGAATGGGTCTCGGCCGCCCGTCAAGCCTATGGTAAAGTGTAATTAAAGGCTAGACGTCCCTACAGAGTGCGTGAGCCTATCTAACTTTAAAATGTATAGTTTTTAAATTTATACCTGTGTTTTTTGTGTTTTTTCACGAGTGGGTATTATGGTGCAGTGGTACCGTGATCTTTTTTTTGTTTTTTTCCCCCTTTGTTGTTTTTTTTTAATGCCCCCTTGAGTCAATATATTCCCATAACCTATGGTGCTATTTTTGACTTATCTGGGGCCCTTCTTAGCTTTGACCTCCTCCAGGTATTCCCCTGCTTTTATTTCTGACAAGAAGATTTTAATCCCCCCGTTAAATATGACTTTTAGTCTGGCCGGGTTGAGAAGAAAGGCTTCCGCGCCATGCTGTTGATAAGGGGATATTAGTTGTCTTAGACGCCTTCTTCTCTCGACTGTTTGATGACAAAAGTCCGGCTTGGCGAAGAAGTTTATGCCATTAGCTCCTTTCATAGTGTTCGGACGGGCTTGATCATATATCATTTCTCTTAGAAGGAAATTTCCAAAGTAGACCAGGAAGACTCTTGGCTGCCCTCCTGTGGCCGTATTGCCACTCCGCTGCCGTCGAATGTTGAAGGGGAAACGGTGTGCTCTCTGGACCTCCCGGTCCCAATCCCACCCCTTCTGGTCAGGGAAAGACTCTTGCAGAAGTTTTACAATGAATTGTCTGGGGTCATCCCCTTCCTTTCCTTCTGGTATCCCCAAAAGGAGAAGATTGTTCCTTCGTTGACGATTTTCATGCTCCTCCATCTTGGTCATGATATCGGTTATACAGGCTGCATTCGCTTCTCCCAGTTTCTTCACAGCAGTGGTTTCTGACTCAAGGTTTTCCGTGCGTCCTTCAATCATGGAGACCCGGTCGCAGATATCCGTACAAGTCTTGCTCAGCCGCCTCAGTCCTCCTTGTTGCTTTTTGGCGGCTCCTTTGGCCGCGGCATTATCAGCCCGGACTTCCTCCTGGAACTCTTTAATGGAGACAAGGATTGAGGCAAGTGAGGGTTCACCACTGATTACAGGAGGGTCCCTAGGTTTATCCCATTTCGCCGCCTGTGAGTCATCATTGTCCAATTGATAGGACAGCTTGGAGTCCGAGTAGTCCCATCTCAAGTGGCTACGCCTTTTGGCTTTAGCTTTTGGCATTTTAGGTCTCTGTACCATCCCGGTCTCTTTGCTATCCCCACTATCCGATTCGCTGGTGTGGAGCCCCCCCTCCTCGGAGGAAGACCCAGCACCATCTGAGACAGAAAAAAAGTTCTCAGGGGTCGTTTCTGGCGTCCAGGGTACTTGCGCGCCAGCTATAGGTTCCAGACTTAATATATAGTCATTGATGCCTGTTACCAACCTAGTAGAGGTTGTCTCTGGGTTAACAAGTTGTGTGGAACGGGGTGCGCCAGCTTCCTGACTTGGAGTCTCTGTTCTGATCTAAGATTCATCCCCCAACTCGAGGTGGTTGTGCGTGGTGTTCATGCTATTCGGTTTCTTCGGGGGGCCAGCTGATGGTTGGGGTGTACCTGCCGAGCCTGAGTCCATGTCGATACTCCGAGAACTTGGAGGCTCTGGCAAGTGTAGGTTAATTGACAGGTCTGTAGTAGTGCAAACGACAGGTGGCAGTACCTCTTGTGGGGATAGGTGTACGGATGATGGTTGACTATTGGCTGTGACTGTGTCTTGCTCCTTGTTATTTAAAAACATTTTTACAAGAGGTCCCAGTGCACTAGTAGCAGAGTCTTTGGTCACACCCGGGTCAGCCCCCCCGCCTTTGAGCGCAGCTTTTTCCCCGAACTGACCTCTTGTTTTGATAGATGTCTCCCCTCCGTGATTGATGGCTCTCGAGGGACAAGATTGCTTCTAGGCTTGGAGCCTCTCTTGGCGCCCTTCTGGTTCATCTCGGCAAGGGTTTCAGTTTTTAGCAGTATCTGCAGTATCGCACAGTGATCAGCAGCTGTCAGTGGCAGAGAAAGAACCCCGGTCGCGCTTAGCGTCCTTAAGGTCCAGGTCGATTTTAAAATAATGTCATATGAAGTTGTAGCAGTTAACCGGGGGCTGGTGCGGGTGCCTCTCTTGGACTCCAGGCCGCTCAGGGTGAATTTTATGATCCGAGCCTCCTCCCGTGTGAGAGACAGCCGTCGGTACCGCTGCAGCCTCTGTCCTCGCGGTGCTGGTCTGACCGCCAATTCAGGCATCGCAGGACGCCTAGCCGATCCTTGCGCGTTAAACGCGAGCGGCCGATTAGCGTTGAGCTCACGCTGATCCCATCATCCCGCTTGGAGCACCTTCGGGTGTACCCCTGCCTCAAAAGTTCTTAAGGCCTCATTAAAACCATGATTCCAAACAGAGTTCTCTTGCATTATTACCTACCATACATACAAAATACCTAAAAGAGCCGAGAGGCGCCCTCGTAGCCTTTGCACAGTGCGACAGGAATCTGGCTTGAAGTATTAACTGTTGGATATTGAGACTGAATTGTAAACTGATTTGTGCCCTTCTGGTGCAGGCGGAAGGTGGAAAATGTGTTCATAGCAATTGCGCTGCGCCTTATCCAGCCACGCATCTAGTTTATTTGAAAAGGCAATGGCACCATAGGGTGTCACACGGTCCCTATGAACTAAGTAGGACCGTGTATCCGGATACCACAACCATCAGAATATGGAAACTAAGTACACACAGTATGCCGGCCTAATTCCTAGCTAGCTTACAGTGCCCCATCTGAACCTCTTCCCTTACCAGGGTACCAGATGGTATTTGCAACTTCAGAACATTATCACTCTTACTGCCCAAGGAAATCGTGGAAACAGGTTTACCCTTTCATTGTCACTAAGGCATGACCAAAGGGAGACACATAAATCTTTGGTTTCTGACTCCACAGGACCGACTGCTCCATGTTCCTAAATTGGAGAGGGTATCAACCTATATGTATTAAGAGGGGTATACATTTCAGGGCCAAGAAAAGTGGGGGGCACCAAAGGTGTTTTTCCCATGTAAATTTACATAGAGATTTTAGACACTACAGCCCAATCTGCTGGATGGAATTACACCAAATTTGGCAGAAAGGTAGCTATGGGTCAGAAAGAATCTTTAATGTTATTTGGTGTAAATACGTTCAGTAGTTTTGAGATATAAAAAAAAAAATTATTTATCTAAATACAAACAAATGGGGGCACCATGCAGACCCCTCGAGCCCCGTGGACCATCAACGCACCGGGGCTATAAATAAATTTACTAGGGTGGCTGCGTGGATCTCCCCAAGCCCCGAGGATCAGCCCCACACCGGGGCTAAATATGGAGCAGGCGGGCCACGCGGACCCTCCCCGGATTTTTCTCTTTTTTTAAAAAAAAGGAGTCAACATGGTCTCGCCTGCTGGAAACTGACATTTTATCTCTTTCCCTGCCCGCATGCAGGCAGCAAAAGTCATGAAACGATTGCTCCTGCACACAGGTGGTTGCCTTTCCAGCAGCTCCATCCGTACAGCAGCAATGCCAGCTCCTGCAGGAAGTGGGGAGCCAGCTGGGACTGCAGGGGCCTTGAGGCTCTCCCGCAGTCCCAGAGAAAAGAGCAGAAAGAGGCAGATTGAATTATGCAAAATAAACGCATCGACGACTGCCCCTATCTATTGCGAATGTATCAGAAAAGCGTAAAAGTTGGGATTTTGCCCAAAAATCAACGGTTGGCTAATATTGTAGTAATACACAAAACAGGAAAACCACCCGAAAGCTGTGAGTCATACAGACCAATATCTCTTCTGAATGCAGAAGTTAAGATCTTAGTGAAAATCCTGGCAAGGCACTTGGTTCCACTGCTACATAAGTTAGTCCATCCTGACCAGTCAGGATTTATGCGAGATAGAAATACCGCACTCAACCTCCAACGGCTTCATGGAGTGCTGGGAAGAGCTAAAAGCATCAGGGAAGAGGCAAGCGTAATGCCTCGGGACGCTATAATGGCGTTTGACATGATAGAATGGCCTTTTCTATTCGCGGTTCTATAGAGATTTGGATTTGGCAAAAACCTTTTAGCTTGGATTAGACTTCTATACTCGAATCCCCTAGCCCAAGTTACGGTCAATGGAGGTAGATAAAAAGTTTTCAAATTGCAAAGGATGGCAAGGCAGGGATGTCCCCTCTCCCCATTGATATTCGCTCTTGTCTTGGAACCATTTACGAGTGGATAAGGGGCGACCCGCTTATCAGGGGACTTAAATGGACAGAGGATTGAGAGGATAGAATCTCACTCTATGTAGATGGCATTCTCCTCTACTAGGCTAGCCCCTACTGCTCTCCACATAGGGTGCTGCATGTTTTAACTCTAGATCAGAAGTACTGAGGGTACAGCATAAACTGGGACAAATCGTTGTTGTACGTCCTTTGGGGATCATGGCCTATGCTTCCCAGAGCTTGTAAAGTACAAATGACTAGGATGGGGTTTCGATACCTGGGAACTTACGTTACAAAGCACCCGGTGGTCTTCTATGATCGTAATCTAGACCCTCCTTTGCGTCAATTACGGGAGGACGTGCAGCACTGGAGGACTATGCCCCTGTCGCTGTTGGGTAAAGCTTCCCTATATAAAATGATGCCGCTACCCCGCATTGTCTATATTTTACAAAATACGCCATATTTGGCTCCCTCAAAGTACTTTCGCGCTGAGTTCTACTTGCGGAATTCCGCGGAGTTGTCTAAAAACTCCATAAAATTCTGCGTAGTTTCGCCTGTGTCTGAATGCAAAACTTTCTGTGATCTATTATCAGTGCTTTAAATGGGCCGGTACTCACCGGTACTGAGTACCGGCACTTCTGGATTTTTTTGCCGTCAGTACCAGCACTTCTCTGTAGCCAGGGAGAGTACCAGTACCCTGATCCACAGCATGGCAGGCGCAGGTTAGGTTTCCTTCCAGTGCAGGGCAGATTCCGCACTGCTTCCGAGGAGCATGTAATTACGTGTAAGTTGTTAATCTGTTTTATTTCCATAAACGCATTTCTCTTGTGTTTTGACGTGCTGCAACTGGTACATAAGTCATTAGGTATGAACATATCTTGCCCTTCGCCCGCCCCTAGCCACGCCCACTTGCACACCTCTATTTTAATGAGTACCTGCACTTATTTTTTCCCATTTAAAGCACTGTCCATTATGTTATTTCTGAAACGTGCCTGATTAATACATTCCAGCAGAGGGTGCTGTCTACACATTTAACACTAGTCAAGAGGTTTTCATGTTCGGCATAGTTCTACCAGCTTTGTGCTCTCGTCATTGTCTCATTTCAGAAGGATAACGTAGAATATTTGAGATGATGGGTTTGCAATCTGTTCACTATGACAGATGTGTCTTTAGCCATTCAAGGTAGCCTGGTCAGCAATGGCAAGGCATAAACGACTGATGTGTGAATGCCAATGACCACCAGCACAAAGAAGGACACTAGTACACATAGGGACCATGGGGGCAGATTTATGAGCCCCTTGCGCCATTTTTGCGTCACTTTTCCCATGTTAAAAGTGACGCAAAAGTGGCGCAGGGGCTCATAAATCTGCCCCCATGTATGAACTAATGAATGAGTCTGGAAAGATGCTAGCCATCGACAGACTAGATTACCTCAATCACTGCAACCGGCGCCCTCATAAGTAAACATTTGCTATCCAAACGTCCCTTGAAAAATGTTGGCTAGAAAGATATCGACTGTTTATAAATCAATGTTTACTTTTTAGCTACTGATACTGGCGGTAATTAATTTGACTACCAAAGTGCGAACGCGTGACTTTATCTCCAAGTCATGGTAGAAGAGTGGTGGGAAGATTTGTAGCTAAAAACTGAAAGAAAAGGATGACAGCTCTGCAGAGAGTGTCTTTAGTTTCAGTATTCTTTATTAACTGTGCGATTACTTAAAATCTTTACAGTATAAAACACATGAACAACGCCCCCCTCCCAACCACCCTTCCCCCATGAACAACCCGGTATTCAATTTAAAATAGCGCCATGGCTACATGGGCTCTATTACTACTTTATGTCCCTTTAAAACTTCAATTAAAAATGAGTTAACATGTTGAGTCGCCACCCTTTCACACTTTTACTCCTGTAGGGATCAATGGTTATATAAAAATCCAACAGGGTCATTCCCTCCAAGATGCCAATTGTCATTAATAAAAGCTCTTGGGGGCATATTAACAAGCCAGGCGATAAAATTATCGCCGCTTTAGCGGCAGAAAACTGCCGCTAAAACGGCGATAATGGGCTTGATAATATGCTCTATGGAATTCCAATTGAAACCCATGTTAGATGTGAAAGACATTTAACCTCAGCTTCAATTGAAATTCCATAGAGCATATTATCAAGCACATTATCGCTGTTTTAGCGGCAGTTTTCTGCCGCTAAAGCGGCGATAATTTTATCGCCTGGCTTGATAATATGCCCCTTAGTGTGCCCCCTAGTGGGCCCCACATTCACTTTATGATCCCAGTGTCCATACGAAAAAACCCTGAGTTAGGGAACGACTGATAGGGTTAGGGCACCAGATGATTTTCATTACAGAATGACCGGGACCCTAAAATCTGCGGCCTTTTTATGGAAATCAAGTGCAATTCTAATTTGATGGGTAAACTTGCAAGCTCTGGCAAGTAAACAAGTTGTGGTTTCTGAAAAGCACCATCCCGAGGTCTCACTGCAAGTTCTGAGGCCCGTGTCCCTTAGGGCTGGGCGCAGCAAACGACGATGATCGCTGGCCAGCTTGGGGCAGCAGCATAAAAGATGTCGCCAGGATTCTCTGTTGTAATTGCATAACCGTCAGGAGATAATATTTTCTGTCCGTGCCCATTTTGGGTTGAAATCCGAAATCTTGAGGGCAGTGTGGCGCAAGTACAGGATTTTCTTTCTTGCTTGGGCTGAGAGTGAGTCTCGCATATATGGTTGAACTTTCCCAGGAGTATATGACTTATCCAGGGCCAGTGTGAGGGAGTTGTACCGAAGTGAGGATCGATCTAGTTCGAACGAGATGGTCTGGACTTGGCGCTTCACAGCTTTGGCCCAGACAGAGTAAGGAATTTCGTGAAGGGGCATGCACTTTGCGTCGATTTTCAGTTGGTCTATTGCTTGATCCAACTTAGAGTGCCAGGGGGAACGCTCTGCCCTGAAAATTAGTTTTAGAAAATATTTAAGATTGTTTTCAGGGGCTTTCAGTACTCTGATGTAATATTTTATTAGGTCCCCCTGTAGTGCCAGGTCCGGCCTGTTCAGTCCTATTTCCAGCCTTAGCCTGGTGTTCTTTGCTTATCTGGGAGCTTGTAGCACGGTCTTGTAATCTTTTATCTGGGCCGCATTGATGACTTTCTCAGGTGCTCCTGGGAAGGCTAAGTGACCGTAATTGATTGCTGGAATTAGTTTTGCCCTAAGTACAGTCAGCAGGGGGTCTATAGATAGACTTAATAGGTGATGGCTTAGACGTGTGAATGACAGAATTATTTTGTTAATTCTCGGTGTTAACTCCTTTATGTGTTTGGCTGCTGTGGCCCTCCCTGTCACCCATACCCCCAAGTAATTGTAGAATGTAGCTGTCCTGATTCGGTGCTCACCCACGGACCATGTTGCTTGTTTTTTGTGGGGGTATTTACCAAAGATTACTATCTTGATCTTACTCTCATTGATCTGCAGGCTGTTTTCCTGGTTGTACACTGCAAGACTATTTAATGCTCTTTGGAGCCCCACCCTAGTGTGGTCCATGACCACTGTATCGTCCGCATACTGGAGGGTTGCCTGGGTCAACTTGCCCAATCTCGGTGGTACTAGGCTGGCGTCTTTCAAGGCTGGCCCCAGGTCTGCCTTGTACAAGTTAAATAGTAGGGGGGCCAAAACACATCCCTGCTTTAGCCCAGTGTTAGATTCGATTCTTGGGGTTACAATTGGTGGACTTAGTTTAACCCGGAGCCATGTCCCCTCGTACAGGGCTTTTATTGCTTTTAGAAGGGTTTCCGGGATCCCCCAAGATTTGAGTTTTGCCCATAACCATCTTTGATTAACTCTGTTTAAGGCCATGGAGTAGTCTATGAAGCAGCAAAACAGGGGCGGTCTATTACTCAATACAGCTTGCTTCGAGAGGTAAGAGAGCGCTAAGATGTTGTCCATGGTGGAACTATTTGCCCTGAAGCCAGTCCGAAAAGGCGGGAGGATACCGTTCTTGTCCACCCCAGCCTCTAGGTCCCTTAATAATAGGCGGGGATAAACCTTAGCTTCAATATCAAGCAGGGCTATGAGCCTATAATTGGCAGGGTTCGAATGGTTTCCCTTCTTGTGTATTGGAAATAAGACCGAGCCTTTCCAGGATTTTGGTAAAATTGCTGTGAAGAATGAATGATTATATAGCGGAGTGAGGATGGATGCAAAAAATGCTGGAGCGGATTTGAAGACTTGGGCGGGAATGCCATTTGGGCCAGGGTCCACATCTGTTCTTATCGCCCTAATGTACCTAAGAGTCTCCTCCACTGTATAAGTGACGGGCTGACTGGGCACTGTGATTTATTTCTGCGCGCTCTGAGTTTTAATGGTTTCTGCTGTGGCCTGCGACCACTCTGAGCCGGGGAAGCCCACCTTGTTTGATCCACTAGTGTACAGACCCTTCACGTACTGTTCCCACATGTTTCCGGCAACGCTATTTTCTTTGCGCTGGCTTCCAGAGCTCAGACTATTGATATATCGCCATAGCTTGCTGTTATCTTGTTCTCTAATTAGTGAGAACACTTTAAGCCAGTTCTTTTCCGTCCACTGTCTTTTCAACTCCCAGACTTTCTTCTTATACGTGGCTCGCAAGGCAGGGATGGGCGTCATCTGTGACGAGTAGATACCTTTCTTTTTTGCCTTAATTGCCTTTTCAAGAGCTCGTTTACTTTGTGTCAGGCCCTCGGTGTTCTTCGTTCTGACACAAATTGATTTGGTGTGGGCTTCTTCTTGGTTGGTTGGTTTTTCCCAAGTTCTTCTGTAAATCCGCTATCAGTGTTTCCAAAAAAATGTATGATGTTCTTTATGTCTTTAGTGGCAACATGCAGTGCTAAGAAAGAAAGCCGAGTGGTGCCATGCAGGGGCTGGGGACTTGAGGTGTACAGTAATATAGCATCCAGGGATCACTCTTGAATCAAGGGTAGCACAAAAGGTCTGTCTCACCCTCCTTTCGAAATAATCAGACATTCCATAAATGAATGGTGAATCATTGACCCAAGGCATATCAGTGTTTTACATTTAAAGCTACTACGTGGAGCCCCGGGCATTAAAGTGGGGTGAACAAAGTGTGAGGTTCCTGGAGTGGTCGGGGCTTATATAGTTAAGGGCTTGGCTTAAACATATACCATCAAATTCCCATAGAGTGACACCTACTCACACATTGACATAGAATCACAACTGCAACTCACATACGTGATCTCTGAACGCTTTGCAGAGAGGCCAAGGATTGGATACTCACGTATTCTGGACACTACCTATGTCTAATTTCCTGTTTTTATAATGAGTCAACGTTCTACAAATACCCAGACCCCGCCTTCCATTAAAGCCCACAGCCATAATGGAAGTGGGACATACAGTGGCATGGTGGAACTCAGCAGAGAAGTGGCTGGTGCCTCTACGAAGACGCTGACATTTCTTAGGCATGAGCCATTTAAAAGACATGCACACCCTGGAATGGAGTGAAAGAGACGCATGCCTTGCACGCGAAGGGCTCACAGTGCTTCACTTACTCTAGTGCCAAAAGACTGGTGGGTGGGCTGGGGCCGCTACAGTGGGGGGTGTAAGAAGGGGTTAATCAATAATCAGCCGGGAGGGTCGCACACAGTGGCAGGCTCTTTTCACGGCTGCCCGGAACAATGCAGCTATCAGTCTGTGTCGTGTTCCCCTGCGGCCCCCCCCTACAATAACGACAGACACCGTACTTTCATGGAGGGCTCTTTATTCCTACCGTCTTCCTCCGTGTCCATACCCTAACTGCCTTTTCCTTTCCCGGCGCCTCCTCTTCCCCCTGCTCCTCCCATGCTCCGCCCTTCCCACTACTAGACCGCACAACAGTACATCTCCCCCTTTGTTAACAGAACAAACTCACAAAATATTTACATCTCCTCAATTAGCCGTCGTGGCTAGCGAATTGTTTGTCGTGGTCTGAGAGACCGGCCTTCTGCTACTGCGGTGGGGTTGCCTCCACTTCCTCCCTCCGGGTCAGTGGCAGTTTCACGTCGCTGCTCAGTCTGTACAGTTCTTGGTGACTCTAGCCGCGACTCCAGCGCTTCCTGCAAAGCCGAGCTACATCTTTGAAAGTGAGACACATTTCGAGTGATGCGCCTACTGTCTGATTCTGCCGTCAACATGGTTCCCTTTTGTCGAGTGACTGTCAGGGGCTCTGCTCGAAACCTACTGTCCGTTTTCTTACATTGTTCCTGCTTAACCACCACACAGTCTCCTTCTCGGAAAGAGAGCGACCGAGCTCGTCTCCGGCCGTCAGCATACGTTTTCATGCCTTCTTTGCGGGCCCTATCGGTAGCCACCATTTCTCGATGGATGCGACCTGGAGACACTGGTCGTAGAGCTCCTTCCCAGGTGGGTATCCGTGTCCGAACGGGGCACCCCAGCATGAGTGTCGCTGGACATTTGCCTGTGGTGGCATGAGGCGTCGTTCGGTATGAGCGGAGCACGTCATTGAGGGCTGTTTGCATATCTCTTCTGTCAAGCACTGCCTGCTGGAATGTTTTCTTGAGAGTGGCCATGAATCTCTCGACAGTGCCATTGGCCTGTGGCCATAGCGGTGTTATCCGCCGGTGTCGAACATCCATTAGTTTCATGAAGTCACTGAACTCCTGCCCATTGAACGGAGGACCATTGTCCGTTTTCAACACTTTGGGTACTCCCCAGGCTGCGAACACTTCGTCTAGGACGGCAAGCATGGCAGCTGCTCCGGTGGAAGGGACAAATCGGGCAATGGGGAATCTCGAATATTCATCAACTATCACCAGCACGTACCGCACGCCCGACTGCATGGGGCCGTAGAAATCCATGGCTAGTTCCTGCCACACTCCCGATGGTAGTGGTGTCATTTGAAGCGGGGCTGGGGGATCACCGCGCCCTACTACTTGGCACTGCGGGCAGTCCTTAAGGGTGAGTTCTACCATTTTGTCAAGAAACGGGAACCAGACACGCTCGCGAAGGGTCCTCTTGGTTGCAACCACGCCTCGATGGCTCTCATGAGCCAGATTAATGACTCCCTGGCGCAGTTTTTGTGGGATGACGATCCGGTGGTCTCTCAGGAGCAGGCCCTCCGCTGTGATGGATAGTTCCTCGCTCACATTCCTGAACGCCTGCAGCTCTTGACGCTTCAGCGGATCACTCTCTTCAGGTGTGTCGTCCTGTCGCCACCGATGTGTTTGTACCCTATGGATCACCCTTTGTAGCAGCTCATCCTGCGAGGTGGCTTGTTGGATGACTTCTAAGGGAACAGCCGGCGGCCGCGCCTGGTCCACTACGAAGTGGATGTACTCCTCGGCTACAGACGGAGCGGGACGTTGGGGGGCTTCGGGGTGTCTTGACATATAGTCGGCTGGGTTGGCCGACTTCCCCGGTTTGTGGACAATGGTGAATGTGTATTCTTGCAGACGTAGTCCCCAGCGTTCGATGCGAGGTGGCATTTTGGAACGCGGGTTCCCAAAGATGGTGACGAGCGCTTGGTGGTCCGTCACCATGGTGAAATGTTTTCCATATATGAACACGTGAAAGTGCTCGCAGGCCCACACTACCGCGAGACTCTCCTTTTCGGGTTGGGAGTAGGCTTTCTCTGTGTCGGAAAGGCTTTGGCTGGCATGAGCCACTATGTGACGCTGGTCAGTGTCCTTATCGTATTGAGCCAGAATGGCACCTAGACCGACGGGGCTTGCGTCCACGGTGATTTCGATCTTGCGGTCCGGGCTGAAGTATGCCAAACTGTCAGCCTTTCCTACGGCCTGTTTGATGTCCTGAAAGGCTCGCTCACACTCTGGAGTCCACTCAAATGTCAGTCCTTGTTTGGTCAGCCTCCGGAGGGGGTGACTGAGAGTGGCGTAGTCTTCAATGTACCGTGAGCAGTAGCTCGCCATTCCCAGGAAGGACCGCACATCGCTGACATCTCGTGGGCTCTTGGTGTCGTTCAACGAGCTCACTTTGTCTGGGTCAGGCTTCATCCCCGCACCGGAGAAGATATGCCCAAAGAATTTCAGCTTTGCTTGATGGAATTCGCATTTCTCTTTGTTGAGTGTTAGATTTGCTTCCAAAAGAGCGTGGCAGACTCGGTCTAGGACTGTGTCATGAGCTTGAATGTTTGCCCCATACACCAGGATGTCATCACTGTAGTTCAGTGTGTTGGGGATATGATGGATAGTTTGCCGGATGGCTTCCTGGAATATCTCGGCCGCAGATGATATGCCAAAGTTCAGCCTTTTATACCTGAATAACCCCAGGTGCGTTGCTGTGTTGGGCATGCGCATGTCCACACATAGCCTGACTTTCCCCGGAGTTCCTTTCTTTGGGACAATCACCACTGGTGACACCCACGGCGTGGGGCCTTCTGTACGCTCGATGATGTCGGCTGTCAGGAGGTCTTGCAGTTCGTCTTCCACGGCCTGTTGGAGGTGAAAAGGAACCTTCCGAGGATGTTGGGCAACAGGTCGGACCTGCTCATCGATATGAAGGCGGATCTGGCCTCTGTTCATTTTCCCAAGTCCTGTGAACAGTTTCGGGAATTTGTGGATGATGTCGCTGTCGTTGGTGACGCGGTAGAGAATTTCTACCAGTCTTAGTCGTTCGGCCGTCGGCAGGCTGAGGAGACAGTCCGCCTCCGGCCCCTCTATGACATGTATCACCGCTGGGACCGATGTCGTCTGGTGCCTCAGTATGGTTGGAAACTTTCCCAGACACGGAAGTGGCTTCCTGGACATCCAGGTGTAGACACGGACGTGTGCACGGCTCAGTCGGGGGCGAGGGGTCATCTTCCTGTATTCTGTCACTGGGATGTAATTCAGCGACGCCCCACTGTCCATCACAAACTTCGTGTTATGGTCACCGACACTGATGTCCAGTCGGGGATATTTTTTAAGTTGGTCTGGGTCGGCGATCATGTTCGCGTACTCCACCGAGTACTCTCGTTCGTCTGAGGTTGACCCAGAGTCTCGAGACGGAGATCTTCTTGACCACCTTGATGACCGCGACTCCCTGCTAGAATGGGAGGATCTTGAGGATGACTTCTGGCGATCATGCACTGCTCGCACATGGTGCCGGCGGGTGTCGCTTCGTGACGACTCAGGTGCATTCTTATCTTTCTCACGGCGATACTCCCCGCACATGGCTTCAAAGTGATGGCTTCGGCCACACTTGCGGCAGTGTTGTCCCATAGCTGGACACGCTCCGCTGTGTGGAAAGTCATACTCACATCTGTAGCATCGTCGCGCAGTCGCCTTCTTCGCATGATCATGCCGCCTGCTCCTCCTCCCTGAGTCTGGCCGCCGATGCCCTGGGTGGCGGCGGTGCGATGATGGCCGGGCGTGTCGCTCGCGCTCTTTCGACCCTCGGCGGGGGCGACTGGTGCGCACTTGACATACAAGTTCCTTGCGCTCCGCACACCCTGATTCCATCAACTTGGCCTGTTCCTCGGCCTGGTCATGCACCCTCGTTAGTTCTTCGATTTCGTCCAGGGTGTGACTCTTCTTTAATAGTTTTCTTCGGAGGGTCTCCGACTGACAGCCGTCGATGACGCGCAAGCGTATCGCGTCGTCCGTCGAGAACGATTCAAAGTTGCAGTGACGCGCCAACCGCCGTAGTCGCGTTATGTAGGCGCCCATTATTTCATCTTTCTCCTGACACGCCCGCTGGAACACATACCTCTCATAGTCCACATTCTTCTTGTGTATGAATTTTTTATCCAGGGCTTCTCGTACCTTGGCGTACGTTCCTGCATCCGCAGCGGGGATTTCCTTGATCATTTTGCTGACATCTTTCCCCACGAGGTTGCGGAGCGCAATTAGTTGATCCTCATCCCCGAGCACCTTGGAGCCTTTGATGTAGTCTTCAAAATCCTCGATCCATTCTTCCCAGCGAGGGCCCATGCTGCTACCGACTACAAGCGCCAGGGGCTCCGGAGGGCACAGGTGTGATAGTCCCATGACGATGGGTTTCGCCTCCTGTCGTGTCGGTGATCCGTGGTTTGACATTGTGGGTCACGTGCGTTCGGCTCAGCTCACTTCTGTCAGCTCACGTGCTTTCACCTGTGCTTGTTGCTGGATTTGTCTTGAGTTTGCTCGTGCTTGTTTGTTCCTTTATCCTGGCTTTGCTCGTGCTTGTTTATTTCACACTTGCTTTTGCCTGTGCTTGTTGAGAACTTGTCCTGGACTTGCTCGTGCTTGTTTGTTCCCTCTCTGTGACTCCTAGGCGCCTGACTTCAAGATGGCCGCCAACTCACTTTAATGGGGGTGTCCCTCGGAGGCTGCCTGGTTTCAAGATGGCCGCCGGATTAACACACACACACAGGGCCTCACACGAGGCTCAACCGTTACTTTCTGCTTGCTGCAGCGCTGCTGTCGGAGCTTCACTCACCAACTCCGTGAGATCGCAGCCGGCCCCAGGCAGGTAGGCTTCACCGCTGCTGCTGCTGCTGCTCAGGCCCACACGCGCGTCCTCCTCTTTATGCGCGGGGGGGGACTCTCATGTGGTGAGGTCACTCTTGCGGAGCACTTGTCTTGCGGAGAGGGGAGAACTCGAGCAGGGCTTAGGTTTCTCCCTCTTCCTTACGTTCTCCTTTCTTCTGTCCACAGGCCCCGGTTTAGGCTCCGGGTGCACCGCGCACGTGTCAGCGCTCCGGCCGTCTTCTTCAGCCACCCACACTCAGGCGGGCTCGATCACTCGTTGGGGTTCGGGAGAGCCTGCCGCTGATCCCATCCTCGTCGCCAGCTGTCGTGTTCCCCTGCGGCCCCCCCCTACAATAACGACAGACACCGTACTTTCATGGAGGGCTCTTTATTCCTCCCGTCTTCCTCAGTGTCCATACCCTAACTGCCTTTTCCTTTCCTGGCGCCTCCTCTTCCCCCTGCTCCTCCCATGCTCCGCCCTTCCCACTACTAGACCGCACAACAGTACAGTCTGTACTTGGCCTTGTGCCGAAAATCGCTTATGACTGATTCTCAGGTGTTGATGAAAACAATACATTCCTAATGCAGTACAAAAAGGAGGTGTTACAAGCTGACTCAGCACTAAACTCCTGGCTCTCTTGAGCACTTCTTTAACCTCTCGCTTGATCCTCTGCACAGCGATGTTGGTCATGTCTGGCGTGGGGCACTGCCCCTCTTGCCCCTCCTGCTCACAATGGCATGGTTGCTGCTGCTCGTCCTATGCCCGGTGCAGTGTGCAGGGGCCTGGTGCAGTCAGTGTGCGGGGACCTGCCTCCGCCGCTCTAGTACCCTCATTGACTACTACGTGCAGCCGCCAAAATTGTGACCACGCCATTAACTTACTTTGGGGCATATTATCAACAAACGGCGTTAAAATTATCGCTGCTTTGGCGGCAGAAAACTGCTACTAAAGCGGCGATAATGGGCTTGATAATATGCCCTTAGGGATTCCAATAGAAGCCCATGTTCTGGTGTCAACATGGGCTTCTATGGGAATTCTCAAGGGCATATTATCAAGCCCATCATCGCCGCTTTAGCGGCAGTTTTCTGCCGCTAAAGCGGCAATAATTTTATCGCCGTGCTTGATAATATGCCCCTTTGTGGCCAATGCATATCTAGTTTTACGTTTACCGCGATTGGGAGGGGTTGATGTCACTCACGTTATGATTGGCAACCCCATTGTACGTGTGATGTGGGCCTCAGCTATTGGAGAGTAGTGGCATTGAAGAGAAGAGAGGCTCTTGCTGTCTACATCAGGCACACCTTCTCCCAAATGGAGCTCTGCCCACCGCAGCACTTAATAGTGAGTGGCGTACAACGGCAAACTCCGCTCCACCAGCGAATGGCGGAGTTTTCCCATGAACTTCGCTCTTCAAACAGAGCGAGGAGGTGGCAAAACTCCGTGAACTCCACTGGCGAAGCGGAATTTGCCACCCACACTTACTCCAGATAAGGCACGCGCTACTACGAGCCATCCCTATTGGAACAGTTCTCTCAGATTCCTCCCCTTTGGAGGATAGGCTCTTGGATGAGTACATGAAGGACGGGGCAATATCACTGACATACCGGAAATTATTGAACAACTCTCCTGATACTTTGGAGAAAGTCCCTGTTAAATGGGTGGAGGATTTGGGAACTCTCACTGACGAGGTGTGGCAGGAGGTCGCTTGCATTCCCCAGAGAGGTAGCTATACGTTCCAGATTCAGATTGGTCCAATTAAAGATCTTACACAGTACATATTATACCAGTACTACACTAGTAAAATGGGTAGAATTGATTCATCGCAATGTCCCAAGAACTCTGGCCAGATAGGTACGTTCTTACACCTATGGTGGGACTGCCCAATGATACAAGAATATTGGAATAAGATAATTACGTGCATGCTTACATTATGTGGAAGGAGGGTGGAGACATTGCCCCAGTGGTGTCTTTTAAACATTTGGGAGAAAACAGACCTAACGGCGGGAGACAGATCCTGGAACACACTAGGTTTTATGGTAAAGAAGTGGAGGACTGATTCTGGGCCTGCATTTAGGGATTGGAAAACTGACATGGACTGGTGTATGTAAGCGGAAAGGGCGGTCTATGAAGGTAGAGGCTGCCCGCAATAATGGACATAAATCTGGGGGAGATGGAACAAAAGAAGAGGGATGCTATGTTTGCCTGTTAATAATAACCCCCACTCAAAGCGGACTAAGAGCAAAACGGAGGCTAAACTATGTAGCTTAATGAGAGGGAGGGGAGTCGAACAATACAATGCACTGACAATAATGGATGACTGTCCTGTTGTATACACGGCATGCAACTCATGAACATGTGCCATTTTATTATTGTTTTCTGCTTTTGGCCTGGAATGCAATAAAAAGAATAATTAAACATTTTTTTTTTTTAAATGAGCAAGAAGCAGCAGTATAAACGTTAGAAACAAGCAGAAAGAGTCAGAATAAAGGCAGTGCCTAATTTGTAAAATATGAAGTGCAGGTGCTCAAATCTTTGTCGGAGTCGACACCTACTTTTTTCTGGTTCCACCAAATTCCGCCACTGGCTCCACCCACTACCTCTATTAGCTCCACCCACTTCCTCAAATGGCACTGCAAATAGTCAGATGAATTTCAGCAAGGGAGCCTGCCTTTCTCATATTAAGGTTTTGATAGGAGGTTCCCCAGCCCTGTGAACATTTTGAAAAAGATTAAATCAAAAGTGCATTTAAAGCACAATTTTGGAATAAATTAGCTAAAATCACTAATGCATTGGAAAGGGACAATTCCAGTGCTCTATGTGCAATGTCAGATACTTGTATGTTTCTCTCATTTTCAGTGCTTGATTTTACTCGCCAGAAAGTGTCATTCATAGTTGTTGAAATGCCACTCATAATTACACTAAATTGACTGAAATTATGAAAATGGCACTCATAGGAATCTGAAACCTTTGGCTGCTATGCAGCGGGTGTCATTGTTACTGGGCAAAGGGTGCGCACTGCAATGAGAGCAGAAGGACTTCACTATCTGGCAAATGAAACACATGCCTATACGAGAGAGGGCGGCCCTTTAATAAGTGGTATTGGCATACACAGAAGGTTAACCCTTTCGATGGGCATGACGGAGCGGTTCCGTCATGCGCATCGGTCGCGCTGTGCGGATGACGGAACCGCTCCGTCATGGTCCCGCCCGCGCACGAACCCTTCAGCACAGCGCGGTAATCCGCGCCGCGCTGAAGGGGTTAATAAAGCTTTTAGAGCAGCATTTCCGCCCAATGATAATATGATGTTCTAAAATAAACAAGGGGAGGAAGGAACAATAGGCAAACACCGGAATAGTGGAAACATTGGAATGTTGTAGATCTATACCAGTCATTACTGGTCATCAGCATCCAATTGTCCGAAAAGGAGCTCCCGGCATTCCAGTACGTGGAATTTCATTGTATTAAGAGTAAACTGGGTCAGGATTGGAAGAAAAACATTGTATCACATCTACAGAACATTTGAAATGCCACAGTGTAAAAATAGAGCTCTATGGAAATTTGAGGCAGCAGAACCGTTGGGCTTGTGGGAATTAGATATAGGCTTTACAAGCTTTACCTTATGCCCTCTTTATACTTTCTGCTTGAAAGTACCCGAGCCAGGCACAAACCAACACACACAGGCAACACGCACACAGCCACCTGTACACACCGCTGTGTGTGTGGTAGGGAAACCTACCCATATTTGTACACGTGCTCCACCTCTTTGCATCCCCGCACCGGCGCACCTCGGGGTCCTCTCCCTCATACAGACTGAGTCAATCATTTTGGCTTCGGCAGCATATAACACAGGTATAGCTTTGACAACGAGAGTGCAAGCTTCCCTAGTGCAAAGAACAGTTACACGAGAAGACTCCGAGAAAGCAGTGACAGCAGTGCAAGATTCCCAAGTGTGAATCACAAGCTGTGGCCTGCCCCCACTGCCATGTGCTGCCATCACCTTATGTGCATTACTTGCGCTTGCAAACTTTTAAAAGTTAAAAATCAATAATGAACATTTCGTACAAGTTTGTGCATAAATACCGCTGCTTGCTGCACAGCACTAAACAACACTGCAGTCTTCTCTTGACAGACTACAAATACACACATGCATGGCTGAAGCCACCAGGGTATAAATGTCATCAACTGGGCTGGAGGGCATTTGCATTCGAAGGGAGGATGAGGATCACAACGTTGTATGGGGTGGTTTGTCACCCACAGATTCATCAAGGAAAAGTGGGCAATTAATCTGGCCCTCACCTCTCAAGGCCCTCCCCGGTATTCTTTCGCTCTCTTGCTTCTATTTTCTTCTCTAAATCTCTCACCCCCACCCCTGTCTGCCTTTAACTTTGATTGTCTTTCTCTACCCATCCCTCCCTCAACACCCTGGGGTATATTCACAAGAACACGAGATAACTACCGCATGAATAGCGTAACGCAACTTTCAATATCGCAGCCCATCGCTGGAAAATAACCCTGTGTCAACGAGGAATTCACAACAACAGACAATGTCCGCGATAGAACCACCTCGATGGAGATAAAAACACAAACCACAACACAAAAAAACACGTGATGGGCCAAAGCGCGATGAGGAAATCAGCGATAGGCAGCACCAGGACTGCAACACACACCTGGCAGTTGGGAAAAACACCATAAAAACAGAAAAAACAAACAAACACAAACCGACCAACACCCAAGCACCATGGAGAGAGCCGGAGCAGGCGCAGAAGACGAGTGCAACCCCACAAGCACCCCGGACGACCAGCCCGGGACCTTGGGGACAGGGAAGGGCAAGGACAAGAAGACGAGGAAGACGAAGTTCAGTCCGCAGACGAACAGGATCATAGTCACGGAGGTGATGGAACAGCATCAACAACTCTTTGTCACCTCCAACGTCTCATTGGGCACCAAAACTGGAATATGGCGGGACATCGTCGACAAGGTGAATGCCGTCGGAGAGCACAAGAGGACAATGGATGAGGTCAAGAGGTGATATAATGCCATCAAGCGGAAAACCAAGGAGAAACTCTCCACCAACCCGAAGGCAGCAACGCAGACTGAAGGTGGGGGCCCAGCGCCACAGCTGGAGCTTGATGACATGGAGGAGCTGGTGTCCACAGTCATCAGTGTGGAGACTGTGGCCAGATTCGGGGGATCGGACACTGCTCGACAGGACACAACACAACCGCAACAGGGTGAGTGACCAACAGGTACTGAGGGGACGGGTGGAGATGGCCACAGTAGCACACATGCACAATTAAGCAGAGCACAGTGCACACCCACAATGACCCTAGGTCATCGCCCAGATCTACAGACTGTCACAATGTACAATGTCTGAATGTCAACATGTACCATGCGGCTACATACATGTGGACACATTGTAATACACCATCTCCCATTCACATCGCAGGGCCACCATCAACACCCCTTGCAGAGCAGTCCCAGCCACTCTTCACTGATGACGAGGAGGACAACACCAGCATCGACACCCAAACCATCCAAGACATCATTGACCTCATCCGCCAATCACCACCAGATCAAGGCAGTCCAGCTACATTGATGAGACCCCACCCACCACCCAAACCCCCCAGCAGGAGGCACCCACAGCCCAGCACTCTCCCAAGACCCCCAGGAACCACACATGGCCTTCCAATTCCAAGTGTGCTGGAGGTCCAGAGGGACACGGCTGAGCAGGTGCGGGTGGGCTTCGACCTCATGGCTACCAAACTGGACACCATACTTGGGTGTCTAGGCCCGACCCATGGTCTCCAACGAGCCATGACTGACATCGCAGGAGTCATGACGCGAAGGGAAGAACACCTGTCCGCTCAGAGTGGCTCCAGCAATGCCAGCCGTGAGCTGGCACACATACGGAGGCTTATGGAAGACATGGTGCGGATGGAGGCGGAAAGGATGGCAGCCACCGCTGCACATCAGCGAAATGTAGCTGGAATCTATCGTGCCCCGCAGGTCTACATCATGGCATCGCCGCCACAAGGCGTGACGCTGATGAATGCTGCTGCCCCCACACCATCCACATCTCAGCCCCCTGGTGTGTCAGTGCCTCCCAGTGCGGCAGGCCTATCCACCCAGGCACATGATGTATCAGTGGCACACTGTGCCGCAGCTGGAACAGCAAAACCCACAGGTGGGACATGCAACACATCCGGGACGAGGACGTGGATGGGTTTGTGATCAGAAGGAGGCAATAGCATTTATTCCCACCAACGGGCCTGTTGCTGCTTGGTCCCGCACATCGCCTCATGACCTTCCACTATCCCCCGATACACTCAGATGCACTCACCTTGGACAGCGACATGGACTGACACATCCTGTCCGACGAACAATGACATGGCGGACAGGCTGCGGACTGTACCCTTCCTCTACTGCAGTACATGTCATCCCCGGATGGACTCTGGCTGGCCCTCCACATTGTGTGGTGTGCTCGGCATTGCCCTGTACCGCTCCAGCTGCAGAACTGTACTGGATGTGCCAATAAACATCTAGTGATGCACTGCTTTGTCATGTCTTATATCATTCATGTATGGATGTGTGGATGGATGTGTGGACAGTGCCTTCCCTTGCGTCACTGATGTTCAACTTGCGGGATGCGAGTCAGAGGGTGCGACATTGCATTTTGTGTACATGGTCCTGTGGACACTACAACAGAGACACATGCATCAGTCACTTCCTTGTCCGGACATGGACTGAACTACGCCCAGAGCCCACGAGTCATTGTTGTAAGCCGTGCGCTGGTCCGGCGTATGGCAGGCCAGATCACTCCGCTTACGCTCTGGGGGGGAGCCACATTGCTACTCCTCGCAGGCGTAATCGCTGGTGGTGTGCAAGTCACTGGTCTAGTCGTCAGCATGTCACAGCCACTCCCTGAGGGCAGGTTTTCACACACACCACACCCATCCGGCACAGGCGTCACTGGCCATGTGACTGCGCCAACATAAGGGGCTGACAGCACCACATCCCCCTCTTCCGCTGCTGACTGGATGACGGACGCTTCACCCTTCTCGTCCATAATGGGCGCATTAGTTGTTGCGCACAGGGTTGGTGGCATCCGAGGACTGGCAGACAGCACGCGCTTAAAGCCACATGGCGCTGACTGGGGTTGCACAGGGTTAGTGGGACTCGATGCCTTGCGGCCGTAATGGGCCTTCCACCACCTGGAGCTGACTGGGGTTGCACAGGGTTAGTGGCATTGGAGGCCCTGCGTACGGCACAGGCAACCCGCCACAGGACGGTTGCTTTGGGTGCACTGAGTCAGTGGCACCTTAAGCTGCTGAGCGAGTGTGCTGCCTGCAATGGTGCCCCGTCCCGGAGGTCCGGCCAGCTCAGGTAATGTGTGACCTGCTGGACCGTAGTGTGGGCCAGAGCCAGCGGCTGATGCGGGTCTACCGCCACGTGGCGTCACCTCCTGAATCACAGAGTTAGTGGCACCCATAGGGCTGAGCGGGTGTGCAGCCTGCGATGGTGCCGGGTGCACTGGTATGTCACATGCCATGAAGTAATCAGGACCCAGCACCACACATGAGACCTGGTGGCCTGCGGAGCGTGGCTGCATGGTCTGGAGGGTGCCATGTCCGCGGGCTGCGGGCTTGTGGCTTGCAGCGGCACATGATGGGACCTCCCGTCTACGCGCCGGTGACGGAAGGTGAGCATTGAGGCCTGGGTGTGCATGGGCGGCCAAGCTCAGATGGGTGGAGGGAGGGGCTGGTGTGCCTCTGCTTGGGTGTGCATGGGCGGGCAGGCAATGTTGTTTTGTGCAGTTGTGTGTACTGTGCCAATCGTGTATCTGGGCTATTTTCAGATGACGGCTCTGTGTGACCTGGGGTACTGCTATGCATGCCGGCAAGTGGTTGGAGACACACCGGTGGCAGCAGGTGAGCAGTGTGCCCTGGGTGCACAGGGGCGACTCTCCCTCTCCCTCTCTTATTCTTCCTCTCTCCTTCTCTCTGCCTCACTCTCTTTCCCTCACTCTCCCTCTCTTCTTCTCTCTCCCTCACTCTCTCTTTCCCTCACTCTCTCTCCCTCTCCCTCTCTCCTTCACTCTCCCTCACTCTCTCTCTCTCACTCACTCTTCCTCACTCGCTCTCCCTCTCTTCTTCTCTCTATATCCTTCTCTCTCCCTCACTCTCTTTCCCTCTCCCTCTCTTCTTCTCCCTCTCTCCTTCTCTCTCCCTCACTCACTCTCTCTCCCTCATGCTCTCGCCCTCTCTTCTTCTCTCTCTCTCCTTCTCTCTCTCTCTCCCTCTCTTCATCTCTCTCTCCTTCGCTCTGTCTGTCCTTTGATGTGCGCAGGACACACCTTCTCATCATGTTTTTTATCTTGCAGCTGGGACCTGTGGATTGTCCAGTGGAGAGCAGCCATTTGTCATCATTTTATTTCTGTGTTATTTTTAATAAAGTTAGATTTGTTGCTTCGGAAGTGGATGTGTTCTGCTCATTTCTGTTTCGACACATGCGACATACAAGTTGTGATTGTGCGACGGCAGGCTGATTATTTTGGACATGTTTGGGTGTAGGTGATGTGACATGTCTTTGGTCAAGGGTGCCAGGGAGGGGTGGTCCGGGTGAGTTGTCGGTGGGTATTGTGGCCCTCTTGGGTGTCCGGGCCACATGATGTGTGGCTCCATGGTATCTGTTGCCCTTCTGATGTGGCCCTGGGCTGGTCTCCCTTTTGTGGTGCTGGCTGCCGTCTGGCTTAACACCAGGTCAGAGCAGGTGTTGATTTCCTGGTTCTAACACGCCTTATCGCCTGTTTTGTGTCCTTATCGCCGATGTAGCTGTTCGTTGTGAATGTTGAGGAGTGGTGGTGTGGCGGCTTTTGGCACGGAAACGCCCACTCTGCATCTCATTAGCGATATTTGCTGAGGTCCTCTGTTTCGATGTTTTTTGTGGCTGCTATCGCAGGGAAACTGGTGCTGTAGGCTGTTAGCACCAGCTTGTGAATGGGGTAGTAAATTTATCACGACTTTGGCTGCGATAAAGTGCCGTTAATTTGGCGATAGCTCCTTGTGAATATACCCCCGTCTTTCTATTTATGTTCTTTCCTCTCCTTGCCCCTCTCTTGCTCCATCATCTCTCTTTCGGTATCTGACGTCACCCCTCTTTACCTTTGTCTCTCCCTGCTTCCTACCCTTCCTCCTTACCCTCTTCTAACTTAAGTTATTCTTCACCTCACCTCCGACCTCCCTCTTGTACCATGCTTTTGTGGCTGGTACTCTTTCTTCACTTTATCTCATTTCTACCAGGCTCATAGTAATAATGAAGTGAAGAAAGTAGAGGCATAAATAAACTTAATTAAGCCCCAGGTTTTTGAGCATTAGACAATTCAGCTATGCCAGCCTCTGCCAAAAATAAAGAAACAAAGAAAGCCAGTGGCACGAAGAGTCCACTATCCACGGGGCCTCCTGTTTAATCAAATGCTGTTATGCTCTCGTGGCGCGCGATATATTCATTAACCCCTCTAGTATTCCCCCCCCCACCCGCCACTAGGGCTAGAGCTGGAAACCACTACGTCATGCAATATAACTAATTAAATTAATGCAGGACATTGCAGGCTGACTGACGGACCTACTCCGGTCAGTTGTTTTTGCACATTGTCTTCTTCAATACATATTTAGGCACAATTACAATACTTTACAAGCACAAATGGAACGATTAAAGAGCTTTACCTACATCTACTGTAGGGGCTCATTTATTATGTGTGCCAGCCGGGGGTGTGCGCAACTACTTACTGGTAGAAAAGAAGGCAATGAACCAGTTTATTTAACATCTTTTAATGGCACATTTGATTTACTGGCCACTCTAAGTTAAGAGGAACTGTTAGGGAAGGAATGGAGCGGGAGGAGGATACTTCAAGCCTAGGGCAGGGCCTTTAACTTCTTAACTCCACAGAATCTCGCTGCAATAATACCAGTCATGGTTCATTGCCCATTGTGAATAATTTTGCAAAAATTACGCAGTGAGCAAAGGTAAATTATGTTAGTGTGCAGCTGCCATTTTACGGTATATACTTGCATCTACTTTTCGGCGCTAAATATTTTTGCAAGCAAAAGTTGGTCGGCACCGCAGCAAGTGTATCTGCAGATCTGCACTGACTCAAAAGAGAGGTGTAAATCTGACCCTAAAGAATATTCGGAGCATATCAGCAAGGGCCGGCGAAAATTATCGCTAAGCGCACTTAGCGCTAGGATAATTATTGCCGGCTATCGCTGCTTTCTATCGCGGAGATAGCGTGCTATCAGCAACGCTTATCTCCAAAACGAAAGAACTGCAGGCGTTAGCTGGAAAACAGCGATAATCACACTGTTACCGGCCATACCTTGCTGATAGGGCAGGGTGGTCTTAGCCATGTAATCCACCTCCGATTGGATTACATGGCTAAGTCAGAACTAAAGCAGGCGTAAGGAAAGTAGCGATAACCATGGTTAGCGCTACCTTTCTTATCGCTATGCTTGTTAGCGATTCCTTTGATAATTGGAGAAATGTCGGTTAGCGACATTTCTCCACTTATTTCGGGAAGGAACGCCCACTTTGCATCTTATCAGAGATGCAAAGCTGGGCGTTCAGTAAACAGGCACTAAGGCATGGATTCACGCGTTAGTGTGTCCATGCTGATAGGGCGATAAAATTATCGCCGCTTTTCGTCCGAAAACGGACGCTAAAGCGGTGATAATTTTATCACCTCGCCCTTCTGATATGCCCCTTCCAGAGGTTTGATAATTATAGTGTGTGTGTCAAGCGGGGTATTGAAACGGAGATCACACCCAGTGGCAGAGAACACGATGACACAAGCAGGACAGGCAGATCACACAGCATGCGTAGGGGCAATAAAACAGAGGTACTAACAGTGGAAGTAAAACGCACGATAAGCAGGACAACGAACACTAGCAGAAGGAGCAAATCAGAGAGCACAGGCATGGATCATGAAACAGAATACAAGTATTGGCAGTGAAACTGAGGTTCACAAGGTGGAAAACTGAAAGAGAGTGCCGAGGCAGAGTGGGTGAAAGAGAGAGCACAGGCAGGTGTGGCGAAACAGAGAACAGAGTTAGGATAATGAAACAGGCAATATGAGGACAGTGAGGATGAGACAGCGCAGGCAGGAGCAGAAGAAAGAGCATATTCAGTGGAAGTGAAAAAGAGCACAGACAAGAGAGTGCACAAACATAAGTGAAATAGCACAGTCAGGAGAAGCGAAGTAGAAAGCACGGTTAAGGGCAGCAAAAAGAAGAGCGCATGCGTTGGCAGTGAAAGAGAGAGCACCTTTACAGGCAGTGGGGTAAAGAACACACACAGGGCGGAGAATAAGATTACTCTGTCGTGGACAGGGAAATAAAGGGGCAGATCTATATTGGAGATGCGCCACTTTTACGCCGCCGTTGCGTCACTTTTGTGACGCAGCGGCGGTGTAAACCCTGCACCACGTTGCGCCATATTTACATCGTGACGCATCTATGGAGATGCGTCACGATGTGAAGCCCTGCGCCACGTAAAACCTGCGTCAGGTTTCACGTGGGCGTGTCGACAGAGGGGGGGGCGTTCCGTCGCAGGAACGCCCCTGAAAAGTGACTCAGTCAAATCTATAAGATTTGACTGAGTCACTTTCCCAACGCTGATGCGCCAAAACCCTGCGCCTGCTTGAAGCAGGCGTAAGGCTTGACGCACCATGTTAGGGATAGGGTAGGTTGGAACAGTGCTGGAGTTGCGTCGCGCTTGTGACGCAACTGAAGCACTGCGCCAACCTTACGCCATCGGATGCGTCACGCATCTGTTTATTCCTGCGCCATGATGCACCGCATTGTAAATGCGGCGCATCATGTGTGGCGCAAGGGTAAACTTGCGTGACGCATCTTTCCTGGCGCATCCTTGCTGATTTGCAGGGATGCGCCAGGAAACATAAATCTGCCCCAAAGAGGCTAAACGAGCCAGTGAAACAGGACACAAGTGGGAGAATTGTGACAGATTAACAGGCAAGATCAGTGAAACATAAAACAATCTAGGGCAGTGAAACAGAATAGTCAAATGTATTGAAAGAGAAAACAGACAAAGGCAGTGAACCAGAGAGAAAAAGGTGTGACTAGAAAGCTCTGGCAAAGGTGAGATACACATGACCCGGGCAAGAGGCAGTGGGTCAGAAAGCTCATGTAAGAGGGGACAGTGGAACCCAGAACACAGGACGAGGAAGTGAAATAGACTGCATGGGTAGGGGCAGTGGGACACAGAACACAGGACGAGGAAGTGAAATAGACTGCATGGGTAGGGGCAGTGGGACACAGAACACAGGACGACGAAGTGAAATAGACTGCACGGGTAGAGGCAGTGGGACACAGAACACAGGACGAGGAAGTGAAATACACTGCACGGATAGGGGCAGTGGGACCCAGACCACAGGACGAGGAAGTGAAATAGACTGCGCGGGTGGGGGCAGTGGGACACAGCACACAGGACGAGGAAGTGGAATAGACTGCACGGGTAGGGGCAGTGGGACACAGAACACAGGACGAGGAAGTGAAATAGATTGCACGGTAGTGGCAGTAGAACACAGGAAGAGGATGTGAAATAAATTGCACAGGGAGAGGCATTGGGACGCTGAGCACTGCTGGGCAGGAGTGCATAAAGAGCTCAGGCAATGAACGTGAAACATACAACACTGGCAGGGACAGTGAGACACATGGCACATGGAGGGGTAGATGAAAATTGAGCACAGGAAGCGGAAGTGAAAGTCTGCAGGGGTAGTGGCACGCAGGGCAAGGAAGTGACAGAGTGCACGGGTAGGGAAGTGTAACAGATTGCACAAGCAGGGATAGTGAAACACTTGACACTGTCAGGGCAGTACAGCAGAGAGGACAGGCAGTGTGGCGGTGAAGAGCACAGATAGGGGATCGGAGACACAGCACAGGCAGGGGAGTACGCCAGAGAGCCCATGAAGGCAAGGGAAATAGATTGCACGGGCAGGGGCAGTGAAACACTTGGTGCAGAGAAGGTCAGGGGAGAAGAGGGGCATGGCAGTGCCACCCCTATCACACGCATCACACCCATCAGATGACAACAGTACAGAGGGGCCGGCCACCTGCAGCACTCGGTTTCATGCAGACGAATGTGCCGGCCAAGCTCTGTCTGTGTGAAGGGCACTCACTCACAAAAGAGATGGAGGGCCCGATTCACAGAACTAACTTAAGACAAAATCCTAAACTTACTACCATTTTGGTATTCACAGAAGGCACTTACTCATTTTGGTATTCACAGAAGGCACTTACTCATTTCGGTATTCACAGAAGTTAGGAGTCCTAACTTTAGGACTCCTAAATGCCTTCTGTGAATACCGAAAGTCTTAAAATTAGGATTTTTCTCAGACTTTCGGTATTCACAGAAGGCATTTAGGAGTCCTAAAGTTAGGAGTCCTAACTATACTACTACTAAACTGAGAAAAATCCTAATTTTAAGACTTTCGGTATTCACAGAAGGCATTTAGGAGTCCTAAAGTTAGGACTCCTAACTTCTGTGAATACCGAAATGAGTAAGTGCCTTCTGTTAATACCAAAATGAGTAAGTGCCTTCTGTGAATACCAAAATGGTAGTAAGTTTAGGATTTTGTCTTAAGTTAGTTCTGTGAATCGGGCCCATAGTTTCGATCTGCCGTGTTTATCTAATATTCAAGACAATATCACAAAAGGGCTTTTCATGCCCGACTTATACACATGCATAGTACCGACATATGAGCTTTGATAGTGTAAAATCAGGGGCCTTCTCTCGTCACGGATAGACACTTTGCATCATTTAATGATCAATAAGGCCTCTTTCAACACGTAACCTTTATTAATTAATAGGCCATTAGCAGAAGGCGTAAGAGGAAAATATGAATATATTGGTAAATAGCTATCATGCATGCGTGATATCGATAGATATATAACATATACGGTGTCCCATGAAAACAGAAGTGTGTGTATACTCCAACCCGCATTTGTGTACCCTATATAGGGAAGTATACGTGTTTGTGGCCATCCATAGGAGCACACACAGTCTTGCCTCCCAACAGTGTAGACCCTTCTCCATACGTGACTCCTCCAGTCCCAGTCTCAAGTGCCATCAAGGTCAGGGAGGGCAGGCGTCATCGAATCTTGTGGAGCCGCCACCGGAGCTACCACAGGGCCTGACACGCCACCACGCTCAAACAAAAAAAGCAGCGTTGGTTTGGAATGGGCATGGAATGACCTGATTAGCTTCGTCAATGCGACCGTCTCCGTGTACGTGAGACTGCCAGATTACGAAGCTCGTACCCCCGGAATCCTTCAATTAATGTTCACTTTTTTGACATGGAATTGCAGCAAGTAATTTGACGCCACGGGGGCAGATCCAATTCATTATTTTTAAGATTACGCTGGAGAAACGTATCCCATTTCTGTTGGATTCTTTAAACATGAACCACGGACCCCATTCCTTCCCGTTTAAATAATGGGTTGCCCCGCACAGTCCTGATGAAGATCCGCAAGGCCGAGGAATAAACCCACCCTTTTGGCTACAAGTCGGATCGAAACATCGACGCCCTGTTAATTCTGCCTGGACCCTGAGCCCTAATCCCACGTGCCACTTTGGAATTGATTTTCAGCCTGAAATTAAATATATTACTGTGTTATCTTGGCCAGGCAACTCTAGGACGGTGATTTACAACCAGTCCTCCTGTGTTATGCTTTGACATTTTAAGTCTCTTACGTATTTCTGTGGAAATATCCACTTCTATCACTTCACTCTTAAGCACCCTGTCTTCTGCACGTCTCCCCCAGGAGCAACCCCTTTCCTAACTGCCAATTGAATTGTATACTGTTTTGGGTTTCACCAATTGATTCTAATAAATAGATGGTGATCCAGAATGTGGTCTGTCTTGCACTTTTTAAATTCATGTTGTGTACTTAATTTATAAACATGCTAAGTCATAATCATTGATTGAGTTGAAATATAGGTCCAGGACCACTGTCTTTTGTATCGAACATTACCCAGGTCCTTGACCATTTTTGGGTTACCCCGTTCCTTGAAATGGCGTAACAGGGAGCTGGCATGAGGAACTGTTCCCATGTTCCTCCCTACTTTTTCTACTTCGCACCCAATGACAGGCCCACTTAGACAATCCAGCACTCCCTGTCACTAAGACACTCATGCACCCACTCACACATCCATTCAAGCCATCACTCACACACCAAATCATACAGTCATGCACCCACTCACAGACCCACTCAGAGACTCACACACCAACTCATACAGTCATACACCCACTCAGAGACCCACTGAGAGACTTACATACCCACTAAAAGACACCCTAAGACACTCATGCACCCACTCACACATCCATTCAAGCCATCTTTAATCCACTCACACACCAACTCATACAGTCATGCACCCACTCACAGACCCACTCAGAGACTCACAAAACAACTCATACAGTCATGCATCCACTCACAGACCCACTCAGATACTCACACACCCATTCACAGACCCAGTCAGACACTTATGCACCCACTCAACAATCCACTCAGACACTAACACACCCACTCACAGACCCACTCAGAGACTTGTGCACCCACTCACAGACCCACTCAGGCATTCATACACCCCTACACAGATCCACACAGGTACTCCTATAGCCACTAATCAGCCATGTACACTCCCATACAGACACTCATCCACCCACTCACAGATCCACTCAGGCACTAATGTCCCCATTCACAGACCCACTCAGAGACTCATGCACCCACTCACAGATACACTCAGAGACTCATGCACCCACTGACTGACCCACTTAGACACTCAGTCACCCACTCACAGACCGATTCAGAGGCTCACACAACCACTCAAAGACCCACTCAAATATTCACACACCCACTAACTCACCCACTCAAAAACTCATCCTTCTGTTCACATACCTGCAGAGACGCTCATGCACCCACTCACAGACCCAGTCAGAGACTAAAACACTGCCTCACAGACTCACTCAGACACTCATGCACCCACACACAGACCCACTCAGGCATTCACACACCCATACACAGATCCAACAAGGTACAGCCACTTATCAGCCATGTACAGGGTCGTAACACAGGCCCCCACAGCCCCAGTGGGGCAGGGGGCCCGAGCTGCAGGGGGCCCCCTCAGCACAGTGCTCAGGCCTGAGAGCTCCAGAGTAAATCTGGAGTGGGGGCCCCTCTGTGTACCTTGCAGGGGTGACCCTCAACTTTCTTTATGCCACTGGCCATGTATACTCCCATACAGTCTGTCACACACCCACTCACAGACCCATACAGCAATTCACACACCTACTCAACTACCTATACAGCCACTCACACACACACTTGCATACGTTACAGGTTGCCATTAAGCAATGAAATTTTAAAAAAACTGTTAAAATTCACTTAGAAAAAAGGGGTTCCAGGGATGTTATAGTTAGGAAACAACATTTAAAAACTTTAGAAGTTTACTGAAAAAACAAAGGTTACAGGGAAGTTATAGTTAGGCTCAGATATCACTCGAACAAAACAAGTACATTTCTGCAGTTAGCTAACTATAACATATGCCCACAATGCACTGCTTATGATCACACATATTACATCACTCATGACATGGTCAGTGACATCACTGATGACATCCCAAATGACATCACTGATGACTTCATCAACAGAAGCACTCACACACCCACTCACATGCCCACACAACCACTCACGTTCCCATTCACAGACCTATACTAGTACTCATACAACCACTCACTCATCTATAAAGGCACTCACACATCTACTCACTCACTCATACAGCCACTCACACAACCAAGTGCTCACTAGCTCATACAGCTACTACTCCAAACAATCACTTACCCATACAGTCACGCACACACCCATACAGCTATTCACACACACACTTACTCACTCAAACAGTCTCTTGACACAGCCACTCACTCACCCATACTAGCACTCAGATACTCATTCACACACCCACACAATCACATACATACCCATTCATACATCCATACAAGCAGTCTCACATCTGCTCAATCTCCCATACAGCCATTCATAGACACTCACTCTCAATACAGCCACTCACAAGCCAACTAATTCACCAAACACACACTCAAACAGCCACTCACTCACCCATACAGCCACTTACAACCTATTCACTCACTCATACAGCCCTTCAGACACCCACTCACTCACCCATACAATCACTCACACATCCACTCACCCACCCATACAGCCACTCGCTCACCCATAGAGCCACTTACACACCCACTCAGTCACCCACACAGCTATTAACACACCCACTTATACACCCATATAGCCACTCACATGCTCACTTGCACACCCATACAGCCACACAGACATCCACTCACACAGAGATACACACAATCACGCAGCCACTAACATAATATATGCTAGAAGTAGTGTCACTCATTAGGAGTGCATCTAGTATACTAATATAACTTTTGTAGTAGGTTAGTAATTATCTTTAACACTCATAAACTCTTAGAGAAAACTTACACTAACTGGATGATTTCATCAGTGATGTCATGAGTGATGTCATTTAAGATGTCATGAGTGATGTCACTGACTATGTCATGAGTGATGTAATATGTAAGGTCATTTGTAGTGCATTGTGGGGTGTAATTTATAGTAACCCCAGTTAACTATAACTGCTGAATTTCACTAGTTTTGTAAGAGTGAAATCTGAGCCTAACTATATTGTCCCTGTAACCCTTGTTTTTTTAGTAAATTTCTAAGGTTTTTTAATGTTGTTTCATAACTATAACATCCCTGTAACCTCTGTTTAAGTGAATTTCAACCGTTTTAGAAATATTGTTTCCTAACTGTAACTTCTAACTTACGCAAGTGTGTGTGTGTAGGTAGGTGAGTAGTTGCGAATTACTTACTTCATGCTGTTTTATTACTATTCTATGAGGCATTGAAGAAGGCATACCGCCGAAACGCGTCTGTCCTGAATAAATAATAGTAGTAACACCTTGTGAGTGCCCCGTATTACTTGGAGCCTGATGTTTAAAAGTGAAATCCACCTTCACGCAATAGAAAGGCACCAGCTGTGAGTTCGGCAAGCTAAAAAAGGTGGGATGGGAGCGTATTTATAATTTGCCACATTGCCTGAACTGCCGCTGTTGGATTATTCAGTCGATCATGGGTTATAAATTATTCAAATTTAAGGACGTTCTGTCGTTTGTCGGACGCCTGCTGATATATTTCATTCAGTTTTTAACAGCCAGCGTTAGGTGAGAGGTGTCGGCGCACAGGAGAGACATTTCCTGTTAAAAATAGTTTATTTGGAGCACCGGTAGGAAGACTGCATGAATGAATTACCGTTTGCATAATTGTGGAGACAGTGGTTGGCACCCCAACTTTGCAATGCAATGTTGAAATAGGGCATTGATATCCTGACAATATCTAATATATATGGTGCCCAACTGCAGCCACTCCAGCATGGTGATCAAAATCTAGAAGTATTGTGGAAGAGATTGCAGTCCTCTTTCGATTATAAATCTCAATTAAACAATGACTATGGTTCATACGTGCTATATAAAATGAATTACTCACTGCGTGCTGTTTTATTTTAATATATGAGGCATTAAAGAAGGCATTCTGCGAAACGCGTCTGCCCTGAATAAATAATGGAACACAGGTCTCTGCAGCAGATGCCTTCGTCCACTGAGCCACCAGACCCAGCATACACACATCTCTCTCTCTC
Source organism: Triturus cristatus (assembly GCF_964204655.1). Taxonomy (NCBI): domain Eukaryota; kingdom Metazoa; phylum Chordata; class Amphibia; order Caudata; family Salamandridae; genus Triturus; species Triturus cristatus. Next base: position 103,006,453 of record NC_140583.1, on the reverse strand, counting down.
TCTCTCTCTCCCTCTACCCCTCCCTCCCCCTCCCTCCCCATCCCTCCCCCTCCCTCCCCCCCTTCTTCCCCCCTTCCTCCCCCTCTCCCTCCCTCTCTCCCTCTCTCCCCCTCCCTCCCTCTCCCTCTCTCCCCCTCCCACTCCCTCCCTCCCTCTCTCTCTCTCCCTGTCTCTCTCTCCGTCTCTCTCCCCCTGTCTCTCTCCCCGTCATCCTCCCTCTGTCGCCCTCCCTCCGTCACCCTACCTCCGTCTCCCTCCTCCTTCTGTCTCCCTCCTCCTTCTGTCTCCCTCCTCCCTGTCTCCCTCCTCCCCCTCTGTCGCCCTCCTCCCTCTGTCTCCCTCTGTCTCCCCCTCTGTCTCCCCCTCTGTCTCCCTCCCTCTGTCTCCCTTCCTCTGTCTCCCTCCCTCTGTCTCCCTCTCCCTCCCTCTCCCTCCGTCTCCCTCCCTCCCTCCGTCTCCCTGTCTCCATCCATCCCTCTGTCTCCCTCCCTCCCTCTGTCTCCCTCCCTGTCTCCCTCCCTCTCTGTCTCTCTCCCTCCGTCTCCCTCTGTCTCCCTCTGTCTCCCTCCGTCTCTCTCCGTCTCCCTCCCTCCCTCTGTCTCCCTCCATCTCCCTCCCTCCCTCCGTCTCCCTCCCTCCGTCTGTCTCCTTCCCTCTCCCTCCCTCCCTCTGTCTCCCTCCCTCCGTCTCCCTCCATCTCTCTCCCTCTGTCTCTCTCCTTCTGTCTCTCTCCCTCTGTCTCCCTCTCCCTCCCTCTGTCTCCCTCCCTCTGTCACCCTCCGTCTCCCTCCCTGTCTCCCTCCCTCTCACTCTGTCTCTCTCCCTCTGTCTCCCTCCGTCTCTCTCCATCTCCCTCCCTCACTCTGTCTCCCTCCGTCTCCCTCCCTCCCTCCCTCTGTCTCCCTCCGTCTCCCTCCGTCTCCCTCTCCCTCCGTCTCCCTCCCTCCATCTCCCTCCCTCTGTCTCCCTCCCTCTGTCTCCCTCTATCTCCCTCTGTCTCCCTCCCTCTCCCTCTGTCTCTCTCTCCCTCCCTCCCTCTGTCACCCTCTGTCTCCCTCCCTCTGTCTCCCTCCCTCTGTCTACCTCTCTGCCTCCCTCTCTGCCTCCCTCTCTGCCTCTCTCGGTCTCCCTTCCTCTCCCTCCGTCTCCCTCCCTCTGTCTCCCCCAGACTGCGCCTCTCTGTCACCCTCTGTCAACCTCTGTCTCCCTCCCTCTCCCTCAGTCTCCCTCTCCCTCCCTCCGTCACCCTCTGTCATCTCACCCCCTGTGTGTCAGCCCTCAGCCCGGGCTGAGACAGCTTCCCAGCGCGCACACAGCCGCACTGAGACAGCTTGCAAGCACTCACACACAGCCCGCACCCGAGTACTTCACAGGTCTTTAAAAGACAATTTACATGTTAATAAAGCTTTGTTGTATTCCACCTCTTAGGCCCCTGCATCTCCACTTTGACAATCACTGGAATCCCCCGGCCCCCACAGAGCAGAGTCTCAGAGTCCGGGCTGCTAACACTATTTTGTTTTTTTTTAAAACACATGTAGGATATCTGCAAGGTCCGCGGGCCGCCAAGAAAGGCTTACCTGGCCGCTGGCGGCCCGCGGGCCGTACTATGAGTAACCCTGCATTAGATGATAATCACATAATTTACACTGTGCCAACAGGCTTTGGGTAGAATTTTACAGGGGACTATTTATTCAAGACAGGGCCACATGGACCACTGTCAGAATTAGCACAAATCACCAATTGTAAATGTAGAACATATACCAACTGTAACACAAATTATAACTGTAGAGCACAACCAGTAACTACTGGCGCAATAATGACCTCAGCATTATCACCATAGAATCAGGTATTAAACCTATCCTGTATACATCACAGGGGCATAAACACATTATGCAATCTCTCACAAGTCTATCGCATTAGACCCTACCTCCTAAGTATAATCACACTAGGGGCGTACATCACACAGGGAAGTATAATCTCCCTAACATAAACCTAAACAGGTAAAACAACCTCCTATGCAGAAATCATATCTAGAGGTATAAAACACAGGGTGCGCAAAACATCCTACACAGGGTACCTTTCCTAACACCCAAAGCATTAGTATATCAATCACAATAGCACCTAAATCACATTAGGGTCCAAGTTGCGGCAGAACCTAAACGTAGCAGCTGCCCACTACTTGCTGGGTAGCTGTGCAGGAAAAGATGGGGGCGCAGGAGTGCGTCTCACTCCTAACTTAAAACACATGTCCCCAAAGAAAGAATACCCTAAACGGTGCAGCTGCCCACTACTTGCTGGGCAGCTGGGAATATTCAAATGAGGCATGGGCTCTCAATGGCCCTTAAAACAAATTTGCGCCCTTCGTTGGAGCCACGTAGGCTCTGAAAATCACTATGCCCACGTTGGAGCCACACACGGCTCTAGAAGTAAAACACCACAAGCGTTGGAGCCATCTGGCTCTGAAAATCAACATGTCCTATTGTTGCAGCTGACCCCTGCAAAGTGGGGCAGCTGGAGAGAAATGCCCAACAGGGGCGGCACGAGACCTCGGGACCCGCCCCCACCGGGGGGGCCTTTAAAACAAGTATTGCCACGTTGGAGCAGCCCGCTGCACAAATGGGCCCGCTCTGACCGGGTGCCTCTGCCAGGCACCATCCACTGCGAGCCCCACTCACCTGGGCTCTTCGTTGGCGCAGGCAGCAGTCCTCTCTCGGCGGTGGCAGCGGGCGGGGCTCTCTTGCTCCTGAGAGCCCCGCGGGTGATCCGCTGCACTGCTCCTCACCCGGGCCATGCTTCACCCGGTCCCCCGTCTCGGGACCGGGACTTTGGATATGGAGCCCACAAGGCTCCGAGCTGATTCCTGCTTCCGCCGGTCGAGCCCCTCCGTTGCCAGGCAACGCCTGCGGTTGGGTCCAATCTCAGCGCGGCAGGCTCCTGACGTCAGGGGCACAGTGAGGCAGCACTTGGGAGATTCCGGGGCAGCGGAGGAGATGCCGGGTGGGCACCCGCAAATCTGAACACTAGGAGAGCGGGGTGGCCACCTGCAAATCGGAGCAAAACAGATGCGACCATGATGCGGGGTGGGCTCCCGTTTTAAAACAAAGGCGGAAGCGGACAATGAGGGGTAGGCTCCCTCCAAATTCAAAACACCAAGCGGGGTGAGCACCCGCAATGATGACTACACAATAAGCGGCAAAGTTGCGGGGTGGGCACCCGCATTTAGATGTAAAAATAAGCGGGGTAGGCTCCCGCTAGGCATGAAAAAATTGCGGGGTGGGCACCCGCTTTCAGAGGCATCACGAGGGGATCCCTCACGCCGGGATTCCCTCTCCAAGCGGGATGCAGCAACAACGAGGTGCAGCCCACACGCTCTTCTTGGGGGAAAATGGACAGGAAGCGCACACAAGGCGCTGGAGGCATCACAAAGTTCTGCACCCTAAAAATAAGGGACCTAAGCAAGCAAAAGGGTCGCAAATAGTCCTCCAGGCATCCAGGGGCTGGGCAGGGCCCAGGGAGGCAAGCCTTCCCCTGAGCCCCAGCAGCAGCACGCCCCTGGTAGTTTCCAGTCCAAGAACAAGAACAAGAACATTTTCATGGGGTCACAGCCCCTCTTTTATACACAAAATCCTTTGTCTCCAAAGGTGCAGGGAAGGGGCGAACCAGATGCAACTGGTTCCTGAGCACTTTGTTTTGCTCAGCCCCTCTCCCTATTCACAGGACAGGCCAGGGACATCAGACGCACCACAGGGGGTGGAGCCAGCATTGTGGAGGGAAAGTCCAGCCCTATTCAGGTCCCAGGTGTACTTCTCCCTGCCATCAACATGCAGATCTCTCCATTCACCACTGGAGCAGACCCATCCTGACTCCTGGAGCCAGGCACACCAGCCAATCACAAGCCAGACAGTCACTTCACATTTATTACACAGACATGCCAGCTTCTAGAAGTGGAACTTCTACACTAGACATGGTAACGCCGCACACATCATCGCGCAGCATTCAATCTCACGAGTTCGCACATACCAAACTCGACCCTGCACTCCTCTCACATCAGGACTTAACATGGTCACTCAGATCCCCCATGCATTCCTATGGGAGGGCAGGTCAGTCTCACTAAAACATACACAGAGCGCACGCACTTTCCACTGGGACACGGTGTAAAAGCGCCTCGAGGTCTAAGTTTTAGGGGTGAACTTGCCAGAAGGGCCAAGTCCAACACTGATGACATCTCAAATGACATCACTGATGACTTCACTGATGACATCATCCAGTGACTGTGTGTTTGTTTAAAGTTTAAATATGTTTTATATATATGCCAAGGTGTATTGAAGAATGAGTGGGTGTATAAATGTGTCTGGATGGAGGATTTAGTAGGTGCATGACTGAGTGTATAAGTGAGTGATTAAATGTGTCTTAGTGAATGCATGGGTTAGTGACTAAACTGTGTGAATGTCTGTATCAGTTTGTTTGTTGTTGTGTAAGCTGCTGCATGGGTTGGTCAGTAGCTACATGAGTTTCTATATGGGTATTTAATTGGTTGCCTGAGTATTTGTATGAAAGACTGAGTGTGTGTGTGTGTGGGTGGGTGGGTGGAAGGTGTGTAACTCTGTGATTAGATGCGTGAGTGATTGATTCACTGGGTTTATGGGTTCAAGAGTGCATGTGGAAACAGCTGTATGGTGGGTGAGTGTGTGTATGGGTATGTTGGTGAGTGAATGGATGTCTCAGTGGTACATGTGTGAGTAACTGCATATGTGAAAGGCAGTGTATGTGAGAGTTGGAGTATATAAATTACTATACATGAGAGTCAGTGATTGTGAGAGTGGTTGAATGGATGAGTGTGTACTTGTATCAGTGATTGTATAAGAGAGTAAGTATGTGTTAGTATCTGTTTGAAAAGTGATGTGGTGTGTGTATAACTGTATAGGTCAGTAAATGGAAGTGTGATTGATTCTTTACAAGTCTGGTAACACGAGTAGGTGTGTGAGTAACTCTGGATGAGTGGTGGTGTTTTAGTGTCTGCATAGGTGTATGAGTGCATATGATAGTGTTGTATTGATGAGTGACTGCATGAATGAGTGATTGTATGGGTGAATGAGTGGATGTGTGTGTAGACCTTGGAATCAATGAGTGCGTATGTAGTAACTGGTATTGGTGTGTCGAAGGTTTCGAAAATGGTAGTCTGTATTTTACAGTGGGTGTATCAAAGGTTATATTAGAGTGTGAGGAGGTGCATCAGATTTTCACGTGGATGACGTCATCAGTGTTATCATTTGAGATGTCATCAGTGATGTCATCAGTGATGTCACTGACCCTGTCATGAATAAGGTAGTATGCAACATCATCAGCAGTGCATTGCAGGGGCGCGAAATATAGTTAGCTGAACTAACTATAACGGCTGAATTTTTCTGGCTTTGTACGAGTGAAATGCCCAACTAACTATAACGTGCCTGAAACCTGTGTTTTTTTCAGTGAATTTCTAAGGTTTTTTAAGTGCTAATTTCTAACTATAACGTTTTTCAAACCTATGGTTTTTTCAGTGAATTGCTAAAGTTTTGTAAATGCTCATTTCTAACTATAACGTTTTTAAAACCTATGGTTTTTTCAGTGAATTTTGAAGGTTTTATAAATACTAATTTCTAACGACAATGTCCCTGAAACAGTAGTCTGTTATAAGTTATAATTTAACAATGTTTAAAATTTATTTAGCACTAATTAACATCTAAGTGTTGAAAAAGTGTGACGCAGCAGCTATGATACCTGACTTCGAACAACAGTGTTCACAGTTCGATTCCCGGCTCGGGCGGCACGTTAGCCCACCACTATGTCACTGTGGGAATTACATTACTCAATCTTCCCGACGCCCCTGAGCGCCGGGACATCTTTCTAGAGGTAGCTGTACGCTTTACAAATACTGGCATTTTTTTCATTTAAAACCATAGCGATGAGAAATATTAGCACGTATATTTTTTTTCTTCTATTCTGAACGATATTTTTTTATATCTTCTATCTACAATTACAGCAATTAATAGATGTTTTTAGTCACGAGAAAGGATGACATGGTTTGCCGTGTAACAGTTTTACGCTCTGCAATGTATGTACATATTAAGGAGCTTATACGTGTGAGGATCGAAATCGAAACCTTTACCGCTTCACATTTTGTAACTTTTCCCAACAAGTGCACAAGTTAGACAGTGAAAACATGAGCACGTGTCAACTTTAAAACGTGACTTCTAAATGGGCGGAGCCGCATTTTCCTTCCATAGACTACTCAATAACCAAAAAGTATATAAACCACACACGTTGATCGATTAGTTATGTTTTTGCGAGTTATTTACGCGTGTCCATTCTTTGATGCAGGTTGCGTTTTCTAGCGTCAGATTCTTCTTTTGCGACAACAAAACATATTACGGAGTTGTAAGTTGTTTGATTATGGCATAGCAGATATTTATAATATGTACCTATTTGTGATTATTTAAAGATTTGTATTTAGAAAAAAGTGTTATTGATTGTTTTTGCCATTTATATGTAATGTCAGCAGCTTGCATTCAGAAACAGACAGAACAGAGAAACACTGTTCCTTTTTTCACTCCTTTGAGCTCATATAGTGTGACTTTATATATTATAATATTGACACTATACTTGACCTCAGAGGTGTTGGTGACCCGTGGGAGCGACGACTAAAGATATATATGTAACGTCAGCAACTTCTGGTTCTTACTCTGTTTCCCCCCTGGGATCATGTAGTGTGAAAAGAAGCTTTGAACATATTCAGCGCTGGAAAAAAATTCGTTATTCATCTTGTTTTGTGTTCATAACTTTATTTTCTTTTTCCTATTGTCTGGCATCAGTGACACTGTATATTGTAGTACAGTGTTATTTTTTCAGACAACAAGAGTTGGAGATTTGTTGGCACCAGGAGTAAACAATCTGAAATACAGCTTACTGACCTTTATAACTTACTTGGGGGCATTTGAATTGAAGCTCAGGTTAGATGTTCTTCACATCTAACATCGGCTTCAATTGGAATTCCATAGAGCATATTATCAAGCCCATTATCGCCTTTTTAGCGGCAGTTTTCTACCGCTGAAGCGGCGATAATTTTATCGCCTGTCTTGATAATATGCCCCTTGATCAGATATTTTTACAGTGAGAATATTTTTCGGAATTGCACTTTAAAAAAAAGATTGTTTGCATCGATACTTTCTTACTGAATGCCTTTGATAAACCCTACATTTCTGAATTATATTTTGGTATTTCTCTTTTTCTCTGTTGTTGTTCCTATTGTCCTTCTCCCTATAGAATATACACTAATAGTAGTGTATATTATACTACTATCGTATATGTTCTTAAAGGAGTATGCGATCACTTAGCGGAGCAGTGAGCGGCATGTAAACACTACAAGTGAACTTTCCTGAGTTCTACAGAATAGAATTTTTTTTGTTGTGGTCCTTATTCTTGTTCTCCTGTGGAATACTATAAACTCACCCTGTATATTTTAATACTGTAACTATAGTAGTTCAAAGCGGTTGGAGATCTGTCTGTGTGAGAAATTAACAACATATACTACAGTTATTTCCATTGATAACTTACTACCTCACAGTTTGTAACACTGCTAATGCTTTAAAAAAATAGTAGTTGCTAAAAAAAAATTGTATACATAGTGCTTCATTTAATATTTTGATAACGCGTGCATTTCTATGTAATATGACGTCATTTTTGTTTAACTGTTTTTTACTTCTTATTGTTGTTGTGACCTGAGATGATGTAGTGCGGGAGTGTTTCTTGTAGCACTTCTTTTCTAATTTATCTAAATGTAACTGATGCCCTTTTATATTAACAAGAATATGGGGCAACACTTTTACAAACTATAGGCGACAAAAAAAAGGCAGGGTGTGGCCACGCTTAAGGAATGTTTTATGAATTGCGTTTTTATTTGTCATCCCTCTGATATATACAGCTTCACTTTCCTAAGAAAGTATATTTGTGATTGCTTAATAAAAACTTTTTCAAACCTAGACTGAAATTTTTGCTGCGCAATCACACCTCCCCGTCAGAAAAGTAAACACCACATTCTAAGTAAATAGTGCTCCTGGGAAATATCCCACCCGCGGACTTAATAAAAAGAAGACCGCAACACACTCTGTTGTTTTCCTGCCGTGCTTTGTAGGCCCCACGCAAATTATATAAATGGCCCATAAAATATATAAAAAACAATTTTTACCTTTACAGTCCCTGTCCACCACCTTGTGACCACTGTACAGAGTTAATAGTGTTCCTACCCTCCCCTCTACTACTTTTTCCCCCCCGAACTCCTTTGAAGTGCATCACAAAATGGCTGACAACAGTGAACCGTTCCTAGCCAATAAGGAGCAATCTTGTACTCGGAACCCTTTAGCCAATAAAATGTCCACGGTGTTCCGCAGAGGGGGAGGGAATGGCTGCCAACACTTCTACTTTTAATGCTTCACAGCTAATGAACATTAAGCTTGGGAAGGTCCTTCTTGGAACACGTTACCCAATCAGATGTCCCTGATACACCGCGGAGGGGGAGGGAATCGCTGACAACACTTCTACTTGCAATGGTTTACAGCCAATGAACATTAAGCTTGGGAAGGTCCTGCTTGGAACACGTGAGCCAATCAGATGTCCTTGCTACTCCGCGGAGGGGGAGGGAATGGCTAGCAACACTTCTACTTTCAATAGTTCGAAGCCAATGAACATTAAGCTCGTTGATGGAACACCTCAGCAAATTAAACGTTAATTTTGTTCCGCGCACAGGGACAGAACACGCCCTCCCACATAATATTACATTTCCTCTAACAAAGAGACACTATCCGTGATAAAAGTGAACACTGCATTATAAGTAAACATTACTGTGGATTATATTAAAGGAATGCCGCAATACGGCACATTGTTGTTTTCCCGATATGATTTCCACAGCCTACGCAACATTCACACTACCTGTGTGTGCACCCTACACAATGCTTGCCGCAATACGGAACATTGCTTCCCGATGGGATTTCCAGAGACAACGCAACATTCCCGCAATACCCCGCACCTTTGTTCTGTGGACATGATTTCCACGGCCTACACAACATTCAAACTCGCTGCCTCTGCACCGTACAGACTGCTTAAACTAAGTCCACAGTTTTCCTACTATACCCTCTTATACAATTTTTCTCTTTTTTCCCCCTACTCCTTTCAATTGAGTCACAAAATGGCTGCCAACACTGCCTAGTTTCAACCGTTCACAGCCAATGAACTGCAAGCTCTTGATCGTAACGCCTCAGCCAATCAGAAGCCAGAATTGTCAAATATCGATATCTATAAATTTTGATATTTCTCAAAAACTACTGAATGGATTTACACCATTTAAACAAAAGCGTGCTTTCTGGACCAAGACCTTTCTCCCTGCTAAATATGGTGTAATTCCGTTCAGCAGTTTGACCTGTAGCCTTGTCTAAAGTTCCTCTTTTTTCTCATCACCCCCTTGACGAATCAGCCCCAAACTTTTAAGATAGGAGCTGATCTGAAAAAACATTTAGGGGGGAAATTTCGTAAAGATTCGTCAAACAACGCCAAAGTTATAAGCAAATCAAAAAATGCTTGTCCTATGGAAACTTGGTCCTAACTATACCTAACTACTGGCGACTGCAAGAAGGTAACATATATTTATATATATATATATATATATATATATTTATATATATATATATTCACTGAAAAAACCATAGGTTTCAGGGGCGTTATAGTTAGCTGGACATTTCCCTCGTACAAAACCCTAGAAATTCCATGTTATAGTTAGTTCAGCTAACTATAACTCGCGCCCCCGCAATGCACTGCTGATGACGTCACATATTACATCACTCATGACATGGTCAGTGACATCACTGATGACATCACTGATGACATCTCAAATGACATCACTGATGACATCACTGATGACATCTTCCATGTGATAAATTAGTGCATCTTCTCACACCCTAATATAACCTTTGATACACCGACTCAAAATTTCAGATGGCCATTTTGAAAACCATAGATACTCCAATACCAATAACTACATACCCACTCATTGACTCTTAGGTCTACATACACCTCCACTCACTCACCTGTGCAGTCACTCATACTTACAGTCACTCAGTGCAGGACAATCATATGCATTTATACACCTATATAGACACTCACACACCGCCAATCATCCATTGAGGTACTGACACACCTAGTCAGTCGTGCAAATAATTAATTACAGTCCAATTTACTCACCTATACAGTTAAACACACTCAAGTTCACTTACTCTTAAAAATACTAACAAATTCTGATGCTCTTATACAATTACTGATACAAGCACACACTCATCCATACAGCCACTCCCAAAATCACACACTCTCACATATAAATAGCTATATACTCACATATACACTGCGTTTCACATATGTAGTTACTGACACATGTACAACTGAGAATATACATTAAATCACTAACACACCCTTACATACAGTCACCCAACCATACAGTCCATCACAGATGCACTCTTAAAACCATACACCCACTGAATCACCCACTCACACATCTATGCACAGAGTCACACACACCCTACCCACACAAACACTCAGGCACCCATACAGATACTCAGACAACCAATCAATAACCCATATAGACACTCATATAGCTATTCACAAAACCATGCAGTCACTTATACACCAACACACAGACACATACAGACATTCACACAGTCTAGTCACTAGTATGCAGTAAGATACATTTAATGACTCACTTATAGAGTCAGTTACGCACCTAGAAAATCACCCATTCACACACTTATACACCCACTCATTCTTCCCTAGGCCTTTCACTATAAATATATAAAACATATTTAAACTTTTCAGAAAAACACACATTCACTGGATGATGTCATCAGTGATGTCATCAGTGATGTCATTTGAGATGTCATCAGTGATGTCACTGACAATGTCATGAGTGATGTAATATGTGACGTCATCAGCAGTGCATTGCGGGGGCCAAGTTATAGTTAGCTGAACTAACTATAACAGGGGAATTTCTAGGGTTTTGTACGAGGGAAATGTCCAGCTAACTATAACGCCCCTGAAACCTATGGATTGTTTTTAGTGAATTTCTAAGGTTTTTTAAATGCCAATTCCTAACTATAACGCCCCTGAAACCTTTGGGTTTTTCAGTGAATTTCAAAGGTTTTTTAAATGCCAATTCCTATCTATAACTTATCTCTGAAGATATCATGAAAAGCATTCTTTTTTAAAAGTAGGGTGCACATTAGTTTTGTGGAAAAGCATCTTTGTGATTGGTTAAGAAAAAGCAGTTTCAACATGGAGTACATATCATAGGATAAAATTTGCTCAGCTCAACCACACCTGCTACTTGCATTTGGAAAGCGTTACAACAAACAAATGATGGACGGAATGCTGACAATGCAGACATTCTCCCCCAGTCAAGAGATCTGGGTTAAATCCATCGTTCTTTTGCCCACTACGCCACCCCAGTTTAGACATGGCCATATGCAAATCAGTCTTGACCCTGTGCCTCATGGGAACAGTCCAGCCCGAACTGCCAAGCCATGTCTTCCCTGGACCGGAATCAAGCATCCTAGGACCGGTTTCTGGCTATCAGCCGTCATCAGCCAGGATAGCTTGACTCCAGTGGCGTAGTGAGCACGGGTCCCACGTCTGGGAATACCCATCCCACTTAGGGCGAAAAGCGTTACAACAAACAAATGATGGACGGAATGCTGACAATGCAGACATTCTCCCCCAGTCAAGAGATCTGGGTTAAATCCATCGTTCTTTTGCCCACTACGCCACCCCAGTTTAGACATGGCCATATGCAAATCAGTCTTGACCCTGTGCCTCATGGGAACAGTCCAGCCCGAACTGCCAAGCCATGTCTTCCCTGGACCGGAATCAAGCATCCTAGGACCGGTTTCTGGCTATCAGCCGTCATCAGCCAGGATAGCTTGACTCCAGTGGCGTAGTGAGCACGGGTCCCACGTCTGGGAATACCCATCCCACTTAGGGCGAAAAGCGTTACAACAAACAAATGATGGACGGAATGCTGACAATGCAGACATTCTCCCCCAGTCAAGAGATCTGGGTTAAATCCATCGTTCTTTTGCCCACTACGCCACCCCAGTTTAGACATGGCCATATGCAAATCAGTCTTGACGCTGTGCCTCATGGGAACAGTCCAGCCCGAACTGCCAAGCCATGTCTTCCCTGGACCAGAATCAAGCATCCTAGGACCGGTTTCTGGCTATCAGCCGTCATCAGCCAGGATAGCTTGACTCCAGTGGCGTAGTGAGCACGGGTCCCACGTCTGGGAATACCCATCCCACTTAGGGCGAAAAGCGTTACAACAAACAAATGATGGACGGAATGCTGACAATGCAGACATTCTCCCCCAGTCAAGAGATCTGGGTTAAATCCATCGTTCTTTTGCCCACTACGCCACCCCAGTTTAGACATGGCCATATGCAAATCAGTCTTGACCCTGTGCCTCATGGGAACAGTCCAGCCCGAACTGCCAAGCCATGTCTTCCCTGGACCGGAATCAAGCATCCTAGGACCGGTTTCTGGCTATCAGCCGTCATCAGCCAGGATAGCTTGACTCCAGTGGCGTAGTGAGCACGGGTCCCACGTCTGGGAATACCCATCCCACTTAGGGCGAAAAGCGTTACAACAAACAAATGATGGACGGAATGCTGACAATGCAGACATTCTCCCCCAGTCAAGAGATCTGGGTTAAATCCATCGTTCTTTTGCCCACTACGCCACCCCAGTTTAGACATGGCCATATGCAAATCAGTCTTGACCCTGTGCCTCATGGGAACAGTCCAGCCCGAACTGCCAAGCCATGTCTTCCCTGGACCGGAATCAAGCATCCTAGGACCGGTTTCTGGCTATCAGCCGTCATCAGCCAGGATAGCTTGACTCCAGTGGCGTAGTGAGCACGGGTCCCACGTCTGGGAATACCCATCCCACTTAGGGCGAAAAGCACGATGGATTTAACCCAGATCTCTTGACTGGGGGAGAATGTATGCATTGTCAGCATTCCGTCCATCATTTGTTTGTTGTAACGCTTTTCGCCCTAAGTGGGATGGGTATTCCCAGACGTGGGACCCGTGCTCACTACGCCACTGGAGTCAAGCTATCCTGGCTGATGACGGCTGATAGCCAGAAACCGGTCCTAGGATGCTTGATTCCGTTCCAGGGAAGACATGGCTTGGCAGTTCAGGCTGGACTGTTCCCATGAGGCACAGGGTCAAGACTGATTTGCATATGGCCATGTCTGAACTGGGGTGGTGTAGTGGGCAAAAGAACGATGGATTTAACCCAGATCTCTTGACTGGGGGAGAATGTATGCATTGTCAGCATTCCGTCCATCATTTGTTTGTTGTAACGCTTTTCGCCCTAAGTGGGATGGGTATTCAAAGACGTGGGACCCGTGCTCACTACGCCACTGGAGTCAAGCTATCCTGGCTGATGACGGCTGATAGCCAGAAACCGGTCCTAGGATGCTTGATTCCGTTCCAGGGAAGACATGGCTTGGCAGTTCGGGCTGGACTGTTCCCATGAGGCACAGGGTCAAGACTGATTTGCATATGGCCATGTCTGAACTGGGGTGGTGTAGTGGGCAAAAGAACGATGGATTTAACCCAGATCTCTTGACTGGGGGAGAATGTATGCATTGTCAGCATTCCGTCCATCATTTGTTTGTTGTAACACTTTTCGCCCTAAGTGGGATGGGTCTTCCCAGACGTGGGACCCGTGCTCACTACGCCACTGGAGTCAAGCTATCCTTGCTGATGACGGCTGATAGCCAGAAACCGGTCCTAGAATGCTTGATTCCGTTCCAGGGAAGACATGGCTTGGCAGTTTGGGCTGGACTGTTCCCATGAGGCACAGGGTCAAGACTGATTTGCATATGGCCATGTCTGAACTGGGGTGGTGTAGTGGGCAAAAGAACGATGGATTTAACCCAGATCTCTTGACTGGGGGAGAATGTATGCATTGTCAGCATTCTGTCCATCATTTGTTTGTTGTAACGCTTTTCGCCCTAAGTGGGATGGGTATTCCCAGACGTGGGACCCGTGCTCACTACGCCACTGGAGTCAAGCTATCCTGGCTGATGACGGCTGATAGCCAGAAACCGGTCCTAGGATGCTTGATTCCGGTCCAGGGAAGACATGGCTTGGCAGTTCGGGCTGGACTGTTCCCATGAGGCACAGGGTCAAGACTGATTTGCATATGGCCATGTCTGAACTGGGGTGGTGTAGTGGGCAAAAGAACGATGGATTTAACCCAGATCTCTTGACTGGGGGAGAATGTATGCATTGTCAGCATTCCGTCCATCATTTGTTTGTTGTAACGCTTTTCGCCCTAAGTGGGATGGGTATTCCCAGACGTGGGACCCGTGCTCACTACGCCACTGGAGTCAAGCTATCCTGGCTGATGACGGCTGATAGCCAGAAACCGGTCCTAGGATGCTTGATTCCGTTCCAGGGAAGAAATGGCTTGGCAGTTCGGGCTGGACTGTTCCCATGAGGCACAGGGTCAAGACTGATTTGCATATGGCCATGTCTGAACTGGGGTGGTGTAGTGGGCAAAAGAACGATGGATTTAACCCAGATCTCTTGACTGGGGGAGAATGTATGCATTGTCAGCATTCCGTCCATCATTTGTTTGTTGTAACGCTTTTCGCCCTAAGTGGGATGGGTATTCCCAGACGTGGGACCCGTGCTCACTACGCCACTGGAGTCAAGCTATCCTGGCTGATGACGGCTGATAGCCAGAAACCGGTCCTAGGATGCTTGATTCCGTTCCAGGGAAGACATGGCTTGGCAGTTCGGGCTGGACTGTTCCCATGAGGCACAGGGTCAAGACTGATTTGCATATGGCCATGTCTGAACTGGGGTGGTGTAGTGGGCAAAAGAACGATGGATTTAACCCAGATCTCTTGACTGGGGGAGAATGTATGCATTGTCAGCATTCCGTCCATCATTTGTTTGTTGTAACGCTTTTCGCCCTAAGTGGGATGGGTATTCCCAGACGTGGGACCCGTGCTCACTACGCCACTGGAGTCAAGCTATCCTGGCTGATGACGGCTGATAGCCAGAAACCGGTCCTAGGATGCTTGATTCCGTTCCAGGGAAGACATGGCTTGGCAGTTCGGGCTGGACTGTTCCCATGAGGCACAGGGTCAAGACTGATTTGCATATGGCCATGTCTGAACTGGGGTGGTGTAGTGGGCAAAAGAACAATGAATTTAACCCAGATCTCTTGACTGGGGGAGAATGTATGCATTGTCAGCATTCCGTCCATCATTTGTTTGTTGTAACACTTGCATTTGGAAGGCACTGTTCGAACTTAAAACAATCGTCAACTTTTAACCTGCACGTGTCGTTAAATGTTCAAGAAAATGTTACAAAAAAATATCGTAAAGTTTTAAAAAATTGATGAACTTTTAACCTGCACGTGTTGTAGAATGTTCTAGAAAGTGTGTTGATAGAATACGTTGCACTTCTGACTTCTATGTGTTGAATATTAAAAAACGGTTCATGTGGAAAATTAAAAAGAATCCAATAGAGAAGTTTTGAAACCTAAAAGAATCAAGGAACTATTCTAATTTATTCTTTACATGTATTTATGTGTGCAGCAACAAAATTATAGATACAACAGCACTAGGAAGAGGAAGAAGCAGGGAGTGGGGGGAGGGGGGAGATGGACAGAATGGCATACATGCACAATTAAGTACAACACACATATAGACTAACAATGGCCAAAATGAAACACACCAACAAGGAGCACAAGTCACACAACCTGCCAACATCACACCACTGAACGAGCATAGAAGTGAAAACCACGCTGCATTCATACAGGATGTGTACAAAGGCCAGTCGTTGGTGTTGTGGGATGTCTGCGACCGTGGTCATCATGGATGAGATGCCCAGCATGTGGCACATGGTCGAGTTCACTGTGTGTTATGTTGCCAAACGGCTGCTCCTCCCTCCCACGAGCCCCCACACTTTTGTACGGTGAGCTGTTGTATCTCGTGCACTCGTACGGCACGCCATTGTAATGCCTATTTGCGCATGTCCTGCTACATTCCAACTACAACATCACAGTGCCATTTGGAGGTGGTGCATGCCACTTTACAACATCGACTGCTGCGGCTCTTGTAACAGGCCACACCAAAACACAGAGACACACTTACCGTACTTCCTGTACACGGACATGTCCGAGACACCCCGTTCCCCTTGCCGGATAGGCACACCCCTGCACTGACCTGTGAACGACAGACCAGCACATGCCAGTTGTGCATGTCTTTTTGCACGGGAACGGCTACTCTCCATTTCATTATCAGCACTTTAACGGAAGTAAAGTTGAGATAAATCTAACACACTATTCAGAAGTTGGTGCAAACTGCAGATATCACCAGTATTCCAGCGATAAGTGCCCCAAAATTTAACACCATGGTGGACTCCATCAAATAACAGTAATAAGAACAAGAAAGAGTCACACAGCAGTTAAGAGAACAACCAAAAGCATTATAAAAAAATTTTTCAAACTTTATTTTTTATAATAATAAATATATAAACGATAAACTATTTTCAAACTTTATTTTTTGATTAACATAAATATAAACAATAAACTAATAAACAAAATGTAACAACAATAATACAAAACAACAAGGCGAAACACTCCTGTGGGAACCACGGATGTCGACGACAGACCTGGAAAACCCAACATGGTATTCTCAACAAAATACCACAAGAAACAAATCACAGATATATAAAATGTATACAGCTAACAAAATTTTATAAGTTTAACTTACAAACCTGTAAATGTTGCCGCTTTAAAATATTTACCGAATCTGAGGAATTTTTTTTGCAGAAGGCACCACGCCCACAACGTTTTTCTTCAGTGGTGAAGAAATTTTTAACTTTTTCCAAGGGGCAAACAAAGACCAATGCCACCTTCTTCATTCGCAAGATTTGCCAAAGAGTTCTGTTACGAGGTGATCCTAACAAAAAATACTCGTGCGGCACAGCAAGTATGATGAAACACCTAAGGACCCTTCATCCAAACAATCTTGCACAAGAAGAGTGCAAACAGATGAGAAACACTCCTGTTCTGTATCTGTAAAAAAGAATCACAAATAAATGTATATTAATAACTTTCAAATTTATACTATTCTATTACTGTACAAACACATTTTATATAAAAACTGACTAAGAAACTATAGCCCTGAACCGCAAGTGTGACGATCGTTAAAACACTACGGGGCAGATTTATGTTCCCTGGTGCATCCCCGCAAATCAGCATGGATGCGCCAGGGAAGATGCGTCACGCAAGTTTGCCCTTGCGCCACCGCAGATGCGCCGCATTTACAATGCGGTGCATCATGGCACAAGGACAAGCAGATACGTGACGCATCTGCCGGCGTAAGGTTGGCACAGTGCTGAAGTTGCGTCGCAAGTGCGACGCAACTCCAGCACTGTTCCAATCCACCCTATCCCTAACATGGTGCGTCAAGCCTTACGCCTGCTTCAAGCAGGCGCAGGGTTTTGACGCATCAGCGTGGGGAAAGTGACTCAGTGAAATCTTATAGATTTCACTGAGTCACTTTTCAGGGGCGTTCCTGCGACGGAACGCCCCCCCTGAGTAGAAACGCCCACATGAAACCTGACGCAGGTTTCATATGGCGCAGGGCTTTACACCGTGACGCATCTCCATAGATGCGTCACGATGTAAATGGGGCGCAACATGGCGCAGGGTTTACGTCGCCGCTGCGTCACAAAAGTGACGCAACGGTGGCGTAAAAGTGGCGCAAGTCTGATATAAATCTGCCCCTACATGCATAGTGCATACTACTTTGAAGCAGTTCATGCCCTAAAGCCTACCTCACTAAAAGACTATATGCTAATTGACTAAATGATTACAGTACTATAAGGAGACACACTGGGTGAGTGACAGGGTGTTTGCTAGAAGAGTATGAATACTAACTAGGGAATTGAAGGTGTGAAACACAGCTGTGTAGGTGATTAGAGGACTGCATCCATACTGCATAGGCATTTAAAGCAGTCCATGTGCTAAGGCCTGGCTCACTGCATGACTACTTGGGTACTGACTGAATGATTAGAGTACAGCAAGGAGAGTGCCTAGGTGAATTTATAAGTGCTAGGCTTTTCACACAGGGAATGGATTAGTACTTGGTACTGAATGGGTCACTAGAGGAGTGCAAAGGCAGTCACAAGTGCTGGACTGTATGGATACTGACTAGGAAATTGAAAGTGTGAAAGACAAGTGTCTAGGTGGTTAGAAGACTGCATGCATAGTGCATAGGGGTTTGAAGCAGTCCATGTGCTAAGGCCTGGCTCAGTGTATGAATACTTAGGCACTGACTGAATGATTAGAGTACTGCAAAGCTAGTATCTTGGTGAATTTATAAGTGTTTGGGTTTTAGCACAGTGAATGGATTAGTACATGATGCTGAATGGGTCAGTAGAGGACTGTAAAGGGAGTGACAGGGTATTTCCTGGAAGTGTATGGATACTGACTAGGGAATTGAAGGTGAGAAAGACAATTGTGTAGGTGGTTAGAGGACTGCATGCATAGTGGATAAGGGTTTGAAGCAGTCCATATACTAAGGCCAGGGTCACTGGATGAGTACTTGGGTACTGACTGAATCATTAGAGTACTGCAAGGAGAGTGCCTGGGTGAATTTATTAGGGTTTGGCGCAGTGAATGGATTAGGACATGATGCTGAATGGGTCACTAGAGGAGTGCAAATGGAGTGACAGGGTGTTTGCTGGAAGTGAACGGATACTGACTGGGGAATTGAAGGTGTGAAAGACAAGTGTGTAGGTGCTTAGAGGACTGCATGCATAGTGGATAGGGGTTTGAAGAAGTCCATGTGCTAAGACCTGGCTCAGTGAATGAATACTTTGGTAGTGACTGAATCATTAGAGTACTGGAAAGAGAGTGTCATGGTGAATTTATAAGTGCTTGGATTTTGGCACAGTGAATGGATTAGTACATGCTGTTGAATGGGTCTCTAGAGGACTGCAAAGGAAGTGACAGGATGTTTCCTGGAAGTGTATGGATACTGACTAGGGAATTGAAGGTGTAAAAGACAAGTGTATAGTATGTTAGAACACTACATGCATACTGCATAGACATTTGAAGCAGTCTATTTGGTACTTAGAAACTGACTAAATAATCAGACTACTTCTAGGACAGTGCTTAGGTAAAACTTTTACATTTTCAGTTCTGCCACAGTGAACAGAATAGTACATGGCACTGCACCTTAGTGTCAAACCCTGACTCATATTATCAATGCATAAGCAAAGACTACCTTCTAATGCTACTAAAACTTGACAACATGAGAGGTTTTAAATTAGTTATCTGTCAGCAAATACACGATGTTATCAAATGCTTGTCTCACAGTGGTTCTCAAATGCACACAGACTCACAGTGTAATTCTAGACAACAACCACTATACCTAGGAGTTTACCAAAAATCATTCACTACTGTGGAAGTGGTAAGCGAAATGCACACAATCTTCATATTTCAGGACTGCACTTTTATGTCAAAGCCTGACTCATATAATCAAAGCATAAGCAAAGACTGGCTTCTAATGATACTAAAACTTCACAACATGACCGGTTTTAAAACAGGTATATGTCAGCAAATACACAATGTTACCAAATGCTTCTCTCACAATCCTTACCCAAATGCACACAGACTCACAGTGTGATTTTAGACAAGCAACACTATCCTAGGAGTTTACCAAAACTCATTCACTACTCTGGAAGAGTTAATGGTACTGCACACAATCTACATATTTAAGTACACCACATCAGTGTCAAAGCATGACTCATTTAATCAACGCATAAGCAAAGACTGGATTCTAATCCTACTAAAACTTCACAACATATATATATATATAATGAAAGCATAAGCCATAACTGTCTTCTAATGCTACTAACACTTGACAACATGACATGTTTTACAACACTTATCTGTCAGCAACTACACGATGTTACCAAACACTTCTCTCACAGTGGTTCCCAAATGCACACAGACTCACAGTGTGATTCTAGACAAACAACACTATCCCTAGGAGTTTACCAAAACTCATTCACTACAGTGGAAGTGGTAAAGGAACTGCACACAATCTACATATTTCACGACTACACTTTAATGTCAATGCCTGACTAATTTAATCAACGCATAAGCAAAGACTGGCCTCTAATGCTACTAAAACTTGGCAACATGACAGGTTTTAAAACAGTTATCTGTCAGTAAATACACAATGTTACCAAATGCTTCTCTCACAATCCTTACCCAAATGCACACAGACTCACAGTGTGATTTTAGACAATCAACACTATCCTAGGACTTTACCAAAACTCATTCACTACTGTAGAAGGGGTAAGTGGACTGCACACAATCTACATATTTAAGTACAGCACATCAGTGTCAAAACATGACTCATTTAATCAACATATAAGCAAAGACTGGATTCTAATGCTACTAAAACTGCACAACATGACAGATTTTAAAACAGTTATCTGTCAGCAAATACATTATGTTATCCAATGATTCTCTCACACTGATCCCAAATACACACTAACTCACAGTGTGATTCTAGACAAGCACCACTATCCCTATGAGTTTACCAAAACTCATTCACTACAGTGCAAGTGGTAAGGGAACTGCACACAATCTACATATTTCACGACTGCAATTTACTGTCAATGCCTGACTCATTTAATGAAAGCATAAGCCATAACTGTCATCTAATGCTACTAAAACTTGACAACCTGACTGGTTTTAAAACAGTTATCTGTCAGCAAATACACGATGTTACCAAATGCTTCTCTCACAATCCTTACCCAAATGCACACAGACTCACAGTGTGATTTTAGACAATCAACACTATCCTAGGACTTTACCAAAACTCATTCACTAGTCTGGAAGAGTTAATGGTACTGAACACAATCTACATATTTAAGTATAGCACATCAGTGTCAAAGCATGACTCATTTAATCAACGCATAAGCAAAGACTGGATGCTAATGCTACTAAAATTTCACAGCATGACAGGCTTTAAAAAAGTTATCTGTAAGCAAATACATGATATCACCAAATGCTTCTCTCACACTGATCCCAAATACACACTAACTCACACTGAGATTCTAGACATGCACCACTATCCCTAGGAGCTTACCAAAACTCATTCACTACAGTGCAACTGGTAAGGGAACTGCACACAATCAACATATTTCAGGACTGCACTTTTCTGTCAAAGCCTGACTCATTTAATCAAATCATAAGCCATAGCTGTCTTCTAATGCTACTAAACCTTCACAACATGACAAGTTAACACAGTTATCTATCAGCAAATACACGATGTTACCAAATGCTTCTCTCACAGTGGTTCCCAAATGCACACAGACTCACTGTGTGATTCTAGACAAACAACACTTTCCCTTGCACTATATCAAAACACATTTCTTCATCTAGAAGGAGTACTACATTTTAGTATAGAAACATAACATAACTCATTTCACAAATTCATAAACAATGACTGGTTTCTAATTCTACCAAAATATAAAAATTGCACAGTTATCTGTTTACAAACACATGAAAGCCACAAATGCTTATCACAGAATGGTTTCTACATGCACACACATTGTAGAGAAAAGAAATACTCCCTACACTTTAGCAGGAAAAATACATTAGTCTGATTAAAATCAAAATAGTCTACATACATCCCCTCACAATTAAATAACTAATCTTTCAAGTTCTTTTGTAGATTAAGGAGTATATCAATCACTCACCATGTTTTCTTTTACAGAATCTCTGCACTGTGCAACTCTCAGCAAAAGCAAAGAATGAAAAAGTTTCCCTTTCATTTTCCACACATATACATGTAAACATCAAATCACAATCCTTCGCACATAAACTCAAAAGCAAACACACATTTCTATTGGTTAAACATTTCAACCCTTTCCAAATGAAATACATTTCAACCCTTCCCCCAATCTGCCTTCTGCCTGTTACCATAGAAACAGGTCATGGAACACTGCACTGAGCTCACAGGTCACAAGTTCAGCACACAATGTTCCTACACAAGACAGGAAGTGTGCTTGACTTTTCAACATATCAGCTTATCATATATAATGTTCCTTACAATCTGTTTTTGTTAACCAATAACAATCATACCTTTAAAAAACAAAGATATACACCCTACCTTTCAGTGTAGAAAGTTGTCATACAACCAATGATTTCTTGTCGTTTTTAAAAAAACGTTGCTGTAGATACGCGCACCCACCGCGAGAGAATCCGTGCATCCAACGCGATAGGATGCGTGCACCGT
This sequence comes from Triturus cristatus, assembly GCF_964204655.1. NCBI lineage: Eukaryota > Metazoa > Chordata > Amphibia > Caudata > Salamandridae > Triturus > Triturus cristatus. Next base: position 102,984,033 of record NC_140583.1, on the reverse strand, counting down.
GCGCGCATTTCGCCGTTTTTTTTTTTAAAAAGGGGGGCCCCAGGGGGTCCTTCTGGGACCCCCTAAGCACCTCTAGAGGGTCAGAGTATTTCCACTCTGCCCCCTTTATATGTTTTAAACATTTATTCCCATTGCTTCTTTGGCCTCGCTTCTACCGAGGCAGAAAATGGCCACCAACAGTTCCTGGTTTCGAATGTAGAGAGACACTCGACAGCCAATTAGCATTCAGCGCGCGATCAGGAGGGTGCGCGCTCGGTTCGGGGAGGGTGCGGGTACGGTCCGCGGATCCTCCCCGGCCATAGATATCACTAACTTTTTTACCTTAATTTTCTCAGGAACTACTGAACAGATTCACACCATATATGCAAAAGGCATGAGTCCGAACTGAGGACTACCTCTTTGCCAAATTTGGTGTCATTCCGTTCAGCGGTTCGGGCTGTAGCTGTGACAACAGATCCTATGGGAAATTGCATGGGGAAAATGCGTTTTGGGACCCCCCTTTTTTCTCGGCCCACGCTTGACGGAACACCACAAAACTTTCAGGGTAGGAGCGGAGTTGGCCAAAGGTTTGGAAAATTTCGTGAGGATTCGTCGACCGGCGCGAAAGATATTCCCAATAGAATATTGCGGATTTCCTATGGAAAATAGATCCTAACTATAACTATATATATATATATACATACACTTATATGTGTGATATGTGTGTATGTTTTTAGAACATCACCAATATTAGTGGTCAGTTTATGTAGATATATATCTAACATTATCTACTGGCGGTCACCAATAGATAGTTATAGTTAGGACCTATTTTCCATTGGAAATTTGCAACATTCTATTCCCAATAACTTTGACGCCGATTGACGAATCTTCGCGAAATTTTCAAAACTCGTGGGGCGCTCCAGTCCACTCCTATCCTGAAACCTTTGGGGTGATTCATCAAGCGGGGGCAGAGAAAAAAGGGGGGTCCCAAAACGTGTTTTCCCCATGCAATTTCCCATAGAAAACTTTAGCCGCGGCTACAGCCCGAACTGCTGAACGGAATTACACCAAATTTGGCAAAGAGGTAGTTCTCGGTTCAGAAAGAACCCTTTTTGTTAAATGGTGTAAATCCGTTCAGTAGTTGCTGAGAAAATCAAAAGTAAAAACACATATATATCTATGGCCGCACAGGATCCGCGCACCCTCCCGATCACGAGCTGTATGCTAATTGGCTGTCAACACTCCTAACCAGGAAGTGTTGGCAGCCATGTAGTGCCTCGGTAGAACCGAGGCACAAAAAATCAGTGAAGCAAACACGAAAAACGCAAAAAGGGGGCAGGGTAGCAACACCCTGACCCCCTAGGCCTGCTTAGGAGGTCTCACAAGGACCCCCAGGGCCCAAAAAAGCATTTTTTTTTTTTTAAATCGGTGAGATTCGCGCACCCAGCGCGAATTTCGGCCAAAAGTTTTTTAAAAATGAAGCGCGGGATCCTGTTCTTCGTTTAATTAAAGCCCCCGGGTGGGCCAAATCTCGGGGGCAATGTTTGATTTGTGTAAGGGGGGCCCAAAGGGGCCCCCCAGCCCCTGGGACCGCCACCCCCCGGGGCTTTGTGAAATTATGTGTGGGGGAGCTCACAGCCCCCTCAACCCCGGGGACCGCCACCCCCCGGGGCTTAAGAAAAACATGAGTGGGTGGCTCAAAGGCGCCCCCAGCCCCGGGCACCGCCACCCCCCAGGGCTTTTCAAAATTATGTGCGGGGGCTCACAATCCCCCAGCCCCAGAGACCGCCACCCCCCGGGCCTTTTTGAAATTATGTGCGGGGGCTCACAGCCCCCCCTAGCCACCCCCGGGGCTTTTCAAAATGATGTGCAGGGGGGCTCACAGCCCCCCTCAGCCCTGGGGACCGCCACCCCTCAGGGCTTCAAAAATCATGGGTGTGGGGGCTCGAAGACCCCCCCAAGCCCCGGGGACCACCACCTCCTCGGGGCTTTGGAAATGTTGGGAGGGGAGCCACGCGGCCCCCCTCCTGGAGCCTTGTCATGGCCCTGGAGACCGCCACCCCCCAGGGCCGGCTCCTGCAGTGTCCCGGGGTGCCCACTCACGGGACACTGTAGTTTGCTATGGCAGGGCGGGAGCCTCGTGGCTCCCGCCCTGCCATAGCAATCTGCTTTGGTATTTGGAAGAGAGAGCAGGAAACCTACTCTCTCTTCCAAATACCGAAGACGATTGCTTTTCCACACGGGGAGCTGCATCTTAGCAGCTCCCCGTGTGGAAAAGCAATGCCGGCTCCCGCAGGACCCCCCCCCACGGTCCCCAACGCAGAGAGCCAGCCCCGGGGGATGGGGTCCCTTGGGCTATTAGTGGCCCAGGAGGGGGGCAACACAGCCCCCCTCCCAAATCATTTTTTTTTTAAAAAAAGGCCATGCCCTGGGGGATGGGGTCCCTAAGGATCCAAGGGGACTTAATCTCCCAACTTAAAACAGCCACAGAGCGTGTTTGCACAGTGGTGAAGGGAGGGGACGGGCCTGAGGTGACGTGTGCAAACACGCCCTGTGGCGCGTTTTAAGAGGCAGTTTTAATCCCCCTGCCCTATTATATACTAGGGGCTTACAGAGGAGGTCATGCTAATCACAGGGGGACCCCAACGCATAGTGTTCCCTAGCGTATGTAGGTGTTTTCACAGTATTCTAAGTGTCTTTTAACATAGCACTGGCTCTAGGACTGGTTAGTCAGACTTAGTTACCACCAGTATCCGTCTGAAAAAGTTGAGGGTACAGGATGATTTTGCAACAAGGCTTCTTTCTGCTCTTCTGTTTGTTCTTTCTGCACGCTTTCCTTCTTCCTGCACTTTTCTTCGTCTTTGAGGACTTCTGTTGCTTCTTTCTGCATTTCTTTTTTTTCTTTCTGTGCGTTTTTTCTTCTTTCTTCACATGTCCTATCTCTGTAGGCATAGTTAGAAATTAGCATTTAAAAAACCTTTGAAATGCACTGAACAAAACCATAGGTTTCAGGCACGTTATAGTTAGGAAGTAGCATTTAAAAAACCTTAGAAATTCACTGAAAAAACCATAGGTTTCAGGGGCGTTATAGTTAGCTGGACATTTCACTTGTACAAAACCTTTGAAATTCCCCCGTTATAGTTAGTTTAGCTAACTATAACTCGCGCGCCCGCAATGCACTGCTGATGGCGTCACATATTACATCATTACATGGTCAGTGACGTCACTCATGACATCACTGGTGACATTTCAAATGGCATCACTGATGACATCATCCTTGTGATAGAGTGGCAGACCTCCTCTCACCCTAATATAACCTTTGATACACACATTCAAAAATAGAAACTAACATTTTCAAAACAATGGACATACCAATACCAGTTACAACCTATTCAGTAATACTAAGATCCACTTACACATCCATTCATTCCTACAGTCACTCATACATGTACTCACTCATCATATGTACTCATACACCTATACATCCTGTTACACACCGCCACTCATCCATAGAGTTACTCACACACATAGACACTCATGCTAATAAAGAATCAAGCATCCATTTACTTGCATATACAGTTATACACACACCACCACACTTACTTCTACAGAAACTTACACATACTTAGTCTTTTAAACAATCACTTATAGAAACACATACTTATTCATACAGGAACTCTTCCATTCTCTCACTCTCAGATATACTCACTTATATACACCAATTGTCACATATACTAGTTTAAAACATATGTAGTTACTCATAAATACACTATTGAAACAGTCATTTACTCACTAACACACCCATACACACACTCATCTACCCATACAGTCCTGCACACATGCTGTCTTCAACACATACAAACAGTGTCACTCATTCATGCATCTATGCACTACGTAATACCCCCCACCGAACCATACAGACACTCAGACATTCATACTGATACTCAAAAAACCAACTAATAACCTACATAGACACTCATGTAGCTAGTCACCAACCCATGCAGCCACTTATACACAAAGTGAGAGACTGATACAGATATTTACATATTTAAACATTACTCACTAACCCATGTATTCACTAAGATACACTTAATCAGTCAGTTATACAATCAATTTTTAATTAAAAAAATCATCCATTTAGACACTTATATACCCATTTATTCTTTCATCGACCTTGAGATATACATATATAGAACATATTTAATTTTCAGAAAAACACACATTCACTGGATGATGTCATCAGTGATGTCATTTGAGATGTCATCAGTGATGTCATGAGTGATGTCACTGATCATGTCATGAGTGATGTAATATATGACGTCATCAGCAGTGCATTGCGGGCGTGCGAGTTATAGTTAGCTGAATTTCAATGGTTTTGTACGAGTGAAATGTCCAGCTAACTCTCCGCCGGTGTGCACGCCACTCTTCACGGGTCTCAAGTTGCCCGGAAGGAGTCTATGGAATTGAGATATATATATATATACATATATATATATATACATTTTTATTATTATTTTTATTTAATCACAAATATTAGCGGTGAGGTTTAACTTAATGGTACTCACATACACCCCATTGTAGACATTGAATCATTAATTAACCTGAATGTTGCCTTGGGATTTTTCAAGAAGGCATAGATTCGGAAGTGGAAGTATTTTTCACAGTGCCAAGGAGAAATGCTGGCTGTCATTTAGGGGGCGTGTTTGGATAGCAAGAAAGAGCAAGCTTTCGCAAAGCCAACAGGTGTGGTGTTGGCTTTCTCACTACGTGTTTTAACTTGTCATGGTTTTTGCAAAACTGTAAAACTGTATTGTTGAGGGAACAAAAATGTATTATTCGTCTAATAAAACAAACATTGTCATAGTAGCTTCTGGCAGAAACTGACTGTTTTCTGTGCTGATGTGCTCCATGGGAAAGAACAGAGGGGCAGATTTACAAGCCTCTTTGCACTGCCGGTGCGTCATGTTGCGCGATGCACCGGAGGCGCAACCTGCTGTGTGATATTTACAAGCACAAGTAAAGCCACCCTGCGTGGCTTTACCTGTGCGTGTAAATATCGCAGCTTGTGATGCAACACTTTGCGTGTTCCCATGCAACACGTGTGGGTGTTCCTATGCAGCACCCATGTCCAGTGATGCATTTCCAGATTTACGAGTAATCGTAAATCTGAAAATGCTTCTGAATGCTAGGGAGGCGTAGCAAGGTGCTACAAGGAGAAATGTTTTAATTTCTCTCTGTTTTTTCCTCTTTCAATGTGTGCTGCATTCTACTGCACGCATTGGAAAAGGAAATCACCTCAATTGATTGTTTTTGTGCAGGAAGGTGCACCTTCCTGCACAAAAACAATCTCCCCATGACGCAGGCATCCTTGCACCATGGTGCAAGGGTGCCTGCGCCGGCGTATGGCAGCAGTTAGTGCGCCAGCGCAGGGAGAGCACAGAGATGCAACATATTGTTGTAAATATGTCGCATCCCTGTGCTTTGAAAGTGACTCAGTGCAGCGCACTGAGGGGGATGTTCTTAAGAATGTGTGATAACCATCACAAAAGTTACTTAACGCAACCTTCAACATCGCTGTCTACCGAGGGAAATTTATGCCATCTTAACCAAGTATTCACAACACTGCAGTACCAAGCGATAGTCTCCAGATAACGCGTCAAATGACCGCGTTAAAATCAACGCCACACCGCAAAAATGCGAAACACGAATGCAAAAAAAGCTGCGATGAGGCCAGGCGCAATACAAAAATTTGCGAAAACCAGCTACAGGTCTGCAATTCACACGCGTCAGGCGGGAACAATCACCATAAAAGTAGAAAAAAAACAGACAAAAAAAATGCCAAACAACAGCGAAGGACATTGGATGTTGCCGGAGCAAGTACGGAGGAGAAGAAAAACCCCACAAGCCCCCCGGAGGACTAGCCTGGGACCTCGGGGTCAGGGAAGTGCAAGGACAAGAAGAGTAGGAAGAAAAGGGTCAGTCTGCAGGAAAACAGGATCCTGATAACAGAGGTGGTAGAACACCATCAACAACTGTTCGTCACCTCCACTATGTCATTGGCAAAAAAAATGGACTATGGTAGTCCATCATGGACAAGGTGAATGCAGTAGGAGTGCTGAAGAGGACAATGGAAGAGGTCAAGAGGCGCTGGAATGAGGCCAAGCGCAAAACCAAGTCTAAACTCACCAACAACCGGTAGGCAGCAATACAGACTGGAGGTGGGAGCCCAGCACCACAGGAGGAGCTGGACGACATGGAGGAAATGGTCTCCACAGTCATCAGTGGGGAGACGGTGGCAGGAGTTAGGGGACCGGACACTGCTCAACAGGACCGGACAGAACAGCAACAGGGTGAGTAAAGACCAGGGACTGGTGGGACGGGGGAGATGGGCACAATGGCACACATGCACAATTAAGCATAGTACATCTGCGGACAAACCATGCCCCAGACCACCATCTCCCACCAAGAGATCAATGTCCCCAAGTATGCAACATGTCGGCACTGTACAAGCACAGAAGTCAAAGGCACACCGCATGAAAGGGATAAGGGGCAGCAAAATCAGAGCTGCAGGTGCGACTCTCCCAAAAAGCAGCACACACACATCACATGCAGAGCACATCAATGTTTTTCGGCGATGTGGCACAATCCGCCAAACACCTACAACAGAACACAAGACACAACTGGTGCTGCTTGGGTGCAGACACTGGCCAATCACATTTGGAATTGCAGGGAAATGTGAGATGATAATGTACAAGTACAAACACACACACGTCTGTCGTCGAAATGTCCACTGTCCCCCATCAAATAGGCAGCTAATCCCAAACAGCCATGCTGTCTGTATGAAAACATGTACAATGTGACAACATACATGTGGACACATTGTTAAACTGCATCTCCCCTTCACATTGCAGAGGGAGAATCAACACCTCCTGTAGAGCAGCCCGACCCTCTCTTCTCTGATGATGAAGAGGACCACCACAGCTTCCACTCCGACGCCCTCCAACTGCTCGTGGACAGCCTACGCAGCCCTCTTCCAGGAGCTGGGCAGCCCAGCTACTATGAGGAGAACACACCCCCTGCACAGGCCACACAGCAGACAGCACCCACCACCACGGCTGCCTCCCAGGACCCCCACGATGAACACATAGCCTTCCAACGCCGTGTGTTGGGGTGCCAGGAGAATCTGGCAGAACAGGTGCGGGTGGGCTTCGACCACATGGCAGACAAACTAAATGCAATACGTAGGTGTCTAAGTCCCATCAGGGACCACTCACGGTCCCTAACGGATACCCACAGTCTGCTCCATGCTCTCCAATGGACCATGGCTGACATCGCTGGAGCCCTGACCCAGAGAATAGAACAACTGTCCAGTCAGAGTGGCTCTAGCGATGTCACACGGGAGTTGGGAAACATGTGGAGGTTAATGGAGACCATGGAGCGGGCGAATGCGGAAAGTACGGCTGCACACCAGCGAGAGGTAGCTGGGTTCCTCAATGACCTCAGCACCATCCTCATGGCATTGCTGCCACAAGGCCTTGCGCTGATGCATGCTGCTGCTACCACTCCATCCACATCTCCATCCACTGAAGTGTCAGTGGCACACAGTGCTGGAGACAGAACACCACCATCCACACGTGAGGCACATGAAACAACAGAGGACGAAGATGAGGATGATTCTGCCCTCGTGGTAAGAAGGACACAGTAGCATGCATCTCCGCCATAGGGCTGACTTCAGCTTCGTTCTGCCCTCTGCATCATCACCTTCCACTGTCCCCCGATACACTCTGCGACACTCACCATGGACCTCGACATGGACTGCCATATGCTGTTTGATTGCCAATTTCACAGCAATCAGGCAGCGGACTGAACTCTTCCCCTTCCTTTGGAATTGTCATTCCCTGAAGGACTCTGGCTGGCCCTCCACAGGCCAACATCGTCATGTGGGGTTTGCATGGCCCTGTACTGCTCCAGATGCAACACTCCACTGAATGTGCATTAAACATTCATATTCACACAGATGTGTCATGTCTATGGTCTTTCAAGTGTGGAAGTATGGATGAATGTAGGCTCCCTGGACTCCTCTTACGTCCATGTGGCTCATGTCGTAGAACAGGGGTCACAGGGTGACACATTGCCGAATGCGGTCCGGGTGGCTCTGGCACAAGAACAGGGACACACGCATGAGTTACTTCCTTGTCCAAACCAGTACGGAACCACGCCCAGGTCCCTGGTGTCATTTGCAAACCCTTACGCTGGACTGGCATACGCCAGGCCAGCCCACTCTGCTTACTCTCACAGGGGGGGATGGCAACGCTACATGTTCCAGGTCTTCCCTGTAGTGATCTGGTGCTCATAGGTCTAGTTATCAGCATGCCACAGCCACTCCCTCACGACTGGTTTACACCCACACCACACCCATCCAGCACAGGCGTCACAGGACATGTGACCCTGCCAATAAAAAGAGCCAGGCGCACGTGCTCGATGCCATTTCCACTCTCTATCTGGGTGTATGTGTGTGGTGTTACTGTAGGCATAAGGGCCTTGGGCCCTGCAACATTACATTCCCTAGGACCTGAGGTGACATGATGGTGTCCGCAACATGATGCCCAATCATACAGGGTCCATGACTTTGGGGCACAGACTAGGTGGCACCGGATACATTGCGGCTGGCACAGGCACACCACCACGAGACGGTCACTTTGGGTGCACTGAGGTAGGGGCACCTTAAGTGCTGAGCGGGTGTGCAGCCTGTGATGATGCCCCGTCCCGGGGGTCCGAACTGCTCAGGATTTGTTTTTCCTGCTGGACCGCAGTGTAGGCCAGAGCCGACAGGCAGTGCGGGCCTACCGTTGCATCCCGGATCACAGAGTTAGTGGCACCTCAAGGGCTGGGCGGTTGTGCAGCCTGCGATGACGCCGCGTGCACTGGTATTTCCTCTGCCATGGCGAAATCAAGACCCAGAATCTAATGTGAGACCTGGTGGCATGCGGAGCGGGGCTGCATGATGTGGAGGGTGCCATGTCCGTGGGCCCCGGGCATGTGGCTTGCAGCGGCACGTGGTGGGCCCTCATTGCTACACGCCAAGGGCGGAAGGTGAGCAGTGAGGCCTGGGTGCGCAGGGGCGAGCATGCACCGCTGGGCGGTGGGAGGGGCTGGGGTGCATCTGCCTGGGTGCGCAGGGGCGGGCATGCACCGCTGGGCGGCAGGAGGGCCTGGGGTGCATCTGCATGGGTGCACAGAGGCAGGCATTCACCGCTGGGCAGCGGGAGGGCCCGTGATGCATCTGCCTGGGTGCGCAGGGGCGGGCAGGCGAGGATGTTGTGTGCAATTGTATGTACTTTGCCATTCATGTATCTGGACTCTGTTTCAGATGACAGATCTGTTTCAGATGTGTGACCTGGTGAACTGTACTACATACCGGCACATGGTTGGAGACGCACCTGTGGCAGCAGTTGAGCAGTATGGCCTGGGTGTGCATTGTCAGCACTCTCTCTCCCTGTCCATCTCTTCTGTTGTCTGTGTCTCGCTCCCCCTCTCTGTCCGTCTTTCTCTCGCTCCCCCTCTCTGTCCGTCTTTCTCTCGCTTCCCCTCTCTGTCCGTCTTTCTCTCGCTCCCCCTCTCTGTCCATCTTTCTCTCGCTCCTTCGCTCTCTCTCTGTCCTTTTATGTGCGCTAGACACACCTTCTCATCATGATTTTTGTCTTGCAGGCTGTGACCTACGGATTGTCCCGAGGGGGGCCGCCATGTGTCTTCATTTCTTTTCTGTGTTTTTTTTTCATTTGTTACATCGTAGGTGAATGTGTGATGCTCATTTTTGTGACGCCACATGCATGTCACCAAATGTGATTGTGCAACATCAGGCGGATTATTTGGTACATGATTCCGTGTAGTTGATGTGGCATGTCTAGGGCCGGGGTGCTCGGGGAAAGGGGTCCTGGGGGTGGTGGCCGTGGGTGTTGTGTCCCTGTTGGGGCTCTGTGCTGCATAATCAGTGGATCCATAGCATCTGTTGCTCTTCAGGTGTGGCTCTGGGCTGGGCTCCATTTTGTGGTGCAGGCTGTGGTCCAACTTTGCACCAGAGCAGAGCAGGTGTTAATTTCCTGCAGCTAACGCGCCTTATTGCCTGTTTTGTGGTCTTTTCGCCGATGTGGCTGGTCGTTGAGAATGTTGTGGAGTGGTGTTGTTGCAGCTTTTTGCACGGGAACGCCTCATTAGCGATAGTTGCCGGGGTCATCTGTGGCAATGTTTTTAGTGGCGGCTATCGCAGGTAAAGTGGTGCTATGGGCTGTTAGCACCAGCTTGTGAATGGGGTGATAAATTTACTGTGACTTTGGTTGCAATAAAGTGCCGTTAACTCGGCGATAGCTTCTTGAGAATATGCCCCTGAGTCACTTTCCTTGTAAATCTGCCCCAGAGTGCCTAAGTCACAGGAAGTTAGTCAATGATTGCAGTGAGGTTGGCTGTCGAAGAGTCCAGGATGTATGCTGCAGTCGACAGAAAAAAAGTAAGAATGCCTGAGCAGTAGACCAAAGGATGCAGATGGCTGGCTATAAGTATGCATATAATTTTTGTAAAATAAAAAAGTCCTGGGTAGCCATACCTAAAAAGACTGCCATATTGAATGGCACTTGTGAACTTTAACTACAAGCATGACTGTATTTATAGATCGCCGTTTAACTGAACTTGAAATGAAGGCGCACATCTTCCCTATGTCCAGCAGGTGTCACTATTAAACAATGCTTTAAAAGAGATGGCTCCTCCAGACTATACAAGCCCACATTAATAAAGAAGTTCGCTTGAGGTAACGTTTTGAAATATTTTGAAAGGCTTTTTTTAAGTGCGTGAATTAGAAAATGCGAGTCTGGAAGAAAACTGTCATGTGGTGTGCAGATAAACAATTTTCGTAGCACAGCGCCTGGACTAGGGGTGTTTGGGGTGGTAAATCCCCTAATAAATGCATTAGGATTTGCTAGCTCTATTGTCAGGAGAACATGAAGCTATTCATCAGCAGCTGCTCCTGCTGCTCCTAATCCACGGAGAATGAGTCAATCCGAACCAAGAAATGGACAACTTCACGTGAATGTAGATTTATTTATTTATTTTTGCAATTCACATAAGTTTTTTCAGGCTAAGCCTGGAAATGGGCACAGGTTTCCAGGTGTGCTCCTGGAGAACGTTAGTGAATTCTACTTTTCCACACAAAAACGTTTGCACTTATGTTTTTTTTATCTTGCAAAAAATTCAGAAGCGCAATAACTTTTTTCTCTATAGACACTTTCCTTAATCGGATCTGCTATGTAGGTGTTTCTTTGGATTTCCCACCCAGGAAAGGGTTTGGGGGCATATATACAAGCTGGCGATAAAAAATTATCACCGCTTTTGCGGCCGTTTTTGATAATTTTATCACCGAATTAGCAAGCCCACGCTAACGCCTGAAACCTTGCTTTAGCGTGGGGATTCCAAACGCCCAGTTTTGCATCTCTAATGAGATGCAAAGTGGGCGTTCCTGACATGACAGGAGAAATGTCGCTAAGCGACATTTCTCCTATCATCAAGCCCCACGCTATGAAGCATAGCGTCAGGAAAAGTAGCGATAACACCTGTTATCGCTACTTTCCTTACGCCTGCTTCAGGACTGACTTAGCCATGATATCCTATGGAAGGTGGATATCATGGCTAAGTTTGTGAGTCCCTATCAGCAAGCTAATGCCACATTGCGTGAGATGATCGCTGGGTTTCCAGCGATAATCTCACGTTAGGCAGTTAGCGTGAGGGTTTTTATCGCTGAGGAGTTAAGCGTTGCTAATAGCACGCTATCTCAGCGATACAAATCCACGTTACCCGGCGATAATTATCCTCACGCTAAGAGCGCTGAGCGATAATTATCGCCGGGTGTTGCTGATATGCCCCTTGCTTTCTTTACTGGAAGGAGTAAATCCCCATCATTTTTCAGGCAGTTGGAGAAGAGTTTGTGAACACTGACAAACGTGTACGCTTGAGGGGGTTTGCTAACACACAGGGGGGCCCTTATATTCTAAAATACCCATTCAGGGCCCCCTCAAAAAAACAGGTAGCAGATTTCCTAACACAAATATCTGTGTGTGTGAAACCATGGACACGTGCAAAACTATCCGCTCTGAATTGAAACAGAGTAATTTTCACTCATAAAGAGGGCTGTTTCAGTGTGTACGTCTGACGTATGTGCGCACATATCTTTGAGAATTCGGTCCATTCTGTCTTCATGAATCTGCTTCTAAGGTCTACCGGACCTCATGCACCTTCCGACCAGACCACATACGCTCAATACAGATGTATGTACCACACCTTCTGTGACATGCTCCTTCTGACCGCAAAAATGTATGCACACAAACACACACAAGAACACACTCACACAGACAACAAACACAGACACACACCTCTCATTGTTACTCGTGCTGCAGCCTGTATCTCTTGGGCATCTCATTGGTTTGGAGAGTGTGACCTGCAGATGACGCAGCTTTCGTGCAAACCTGTGCGGAGGCACCACTTGCCTTACACCATGCCCCAACCCGTTATTCCATTGTCATGGCTATCGGGTGTAACGGACGTCTGTTACAGGTGTCAGTGGGCTGTGGTCGGAGTACAGAAAGGGTGTAGACATCAGCATGGCGGTTTAAGATGTCTTTCTTCTTAGTGGCCCAGGGTGACTTGTACGGATGTCCAGGTCCGTTGGGCCACGGGATAGTCCTGCGATACCTCCATGTACTGATTCCAGTGACCCTGTGGAATGCTTTAGATCACCATCCCTGGGGTATGCAAGCACACCCTCACCCTAGATATAAAGAGAATCCACTGGATTCCTTTCCTGAGTGCTGTGCATGCCCACCCCCCCCCAGGAATCCTCTTTTGTTAGGGGGTTCCTGCATACCCCAGGAAAAGTTATCTTAAGGATTCCCATGATGTCTTTGGTTGCTAGGGTGACAAGATGCCTTTATCCTCCCCTCCAGGGCAGAGGAATCCATGGAGAATCCCCCAGGTGCACCAGCCATGTGCAACAGGTTGGAGAAATTCCGAAGATTACTTGAACCTTGGTGAGGGACAACTTGGGGAACTCCCACCAGATCTGGGGTGCCAGGCCCCTGCACCACCCTCATGCCAGACCATGTACAATGTGTGTGGAGGATATCTGCATTATATTCTTACTTGTCGGGGTTTTTTGTGGGCAGGTGGCAGTGGTGGTAATGGAGACAAGGGTGCTGCTGTCTGATTGCCCCCATCCTCGCCTCTGCTCTATAACTCGGTGTGAGTTTGATGCGTTTTGGTACAACACAGAGGTACACAAATGCTTGGATAGATTTGAATGACTTTAAGAGTGTTTACACTTCAAAATATCTCTTTTCTTCCTCTAAATCTCCGCACGATTCTCTCTTCCCAACTTCCCCATCTGATGCTCACAGCAACATATCACTTGTGGGCTCAGGTTTACTAGACTAGGATTTTATGCAAAGCCGTTGTACACTGCGTCAGTAGATCTGGATTGACATACGATGGAGTACCTTGTTTGCCAATCTCTAAACCGTGCCCAAAGGCCTTCACTCTCTCAAGTCTACTGAGGCCTCCACACCAGTATCAGTGAGGAGGAAGTGGTGTGTCCTGTGTTAAGGGGAGAGAAACTCACACAACACAATGTTCTTCAACAAAGGGTGTGGGCCATCAGATAGCTTCTATTTACCTATCACTGTAAAGTCACTGTAAAGTCCCACATGTGCAGCACTTAATTGCGTTGAGTGGCGTAGCACAAGCACCCATTCAATCTTTAGTCAATTATCACCTACATCTTTATTGCAAGTGCAATAGGCAAAGGAAAACTATCACATTTAAAATGTCTTTAAGAGCCCAGTTTTATTCGTAACGGGAGAAAAACAACTGGTGTAATCTATATTTGAAGTGGTATATTCCCCAGCGCTTCTTGCCTCACATTTTCCCCCTCTCCTCCCTTCCAGGTTAGAATGTTCATATGAAAGTTCACATTAGAAGGCGAAGTGAAGGTGACTTGCGTTGTGCTGGAGAACTCAAAATAAAAACTCAAACTGGAAAATATATCTTCTCCGTGTGATCTTCTAAGAAATTAGCGACAATCTGGAGAAATCTGCGCTGGAGGCAGCCTGGAGTTCTCCCCCTATCTACCTTGCCTACAACTGCTGTAATACATTCCCAAGTGGTTACAGACATGGGCTCTTCGTGAAGGATAAAACATTTGCTAGCATTCTCGCCAAGAATTTTCAATTCTACTAAGGACACGGAGGTGAGGATCATGCTTTCTCTTTCTTTACTGACAAATTTCAGCAGCCAACGAAATCGTTCACCATATTATACAAACTACATTTCCTATGATGCCATAGTGTATATCCACCAATCACAGTCTCGCTGTCCCTATAACCAGGACCCTTCACGTAACACGTGCCCCCTTTCTGGGCCTCAAATGAGTAACACCATTAACATCTGCAACCATCCAATGTCGAAAGTTCTGCAGGCGATCACCTCTACATTTTTTAATCAAGAGTTCAAACGTGAACTAGGACACGAAGAGCCAACTTTGACCAGTAACTCAGAGAAGGATCACTCCCCTTTTTATTCTGCACCTGAAGCAAAAAAGCAACCAGTAAGAACTGTGGAAGACACCCAATACATAAGAGCGGGTAACAAATCGTAACTGAAATGATAATCCAAGAATGGGCGGGATAATCTTCACCTCTGTGTCCTTAATAGAATTGAAAATTCTTGGCGCGTATGCTAGCAAATGTTTCGGATTATGCTAGTTTAACGCTTAGCAAGAACCACAGATGAAATATCACCCACAGGTTTGTAATAAAACAGTTTAAACGTGGAAACAGAAGACCAATCATCTGATTTCATTATATCCTGTACATTTTCACCCAACATATATGATTTTGATGCCATTGCATCTCTAACTGAATGAGCACCAAATACTTGTATTTCAACAACAGCCTCTGCCATGACCGATCTCAGCCATCTTGCAAAAGTGGCAGATGTAACAGGCTTGAAAGGCTTTTGTAACGCAATAAATACTCTTGTACAACCCTCGGACGTACCAGTCGAATGAATTCTTCATACACCTTTAAACATTGAACCACACATAGGGGCATATTATCAAGCACGGCGTTAAAATTATCGCCGTTTTAGCGGCAGAAAACTGCCGCTAAAGTGGCGATAATGGGCTTGATAATATGCCGCAGAGAATTCCCATAGAAGCCCATGTTCACACCAGAACATGCTCATTATCGCCGCTTTAGCGGCAGATTCCTGTTGCTAAAGTGGCGATAATTTTAACGCCGTTTCTTGATAATATGCCCCATAGTTTCTCATTAGACAGAAAATAATTATACTCAATGGAACATGAAAACATATTAGTTCTAGCAGAAATAGTAAATGAAACCCCTTCTGGGGAAACACTCTACCTGTCAAGTCGAGAACTTTCACATCAGAAGCATGTCGACAAGCAGATAAGTACAAGAGCATAGCCAATTTGGCCGACAATTGTTTTCAAGATAACTGGGAATTGTCTGACCATCACTAAAACAAGGCCAAGACTTTGGAAACATCCCATAAAAGGAATTCTTAGTCTAGGGCGGGTTTGCTACCCGAATCCCTTTAAGTAGCTTGCATATTAATGGATGCATAGTACCTACCGTGGTGCCATCTACCCGCCGCCGAGATGGCAGATCGAAAATTGTTTACTGACCTGTATGTTAAACCTACTGAGACTTTGTTGAAAAGAAAATGCATCATCTGAGACAACTCTGCCTCCATGGGATCCACATGCCTTTCCAAGCACCAATCCATCCAGCCTGGCCATGCTGACGAGTACCGCTTCCTGGTGGAAGGACAAACGGAGGAAACGCATAGTTCAAGGTCATGGACCAATCCTGTAGGAAGGCATCCATTGCCCTCACTAGAGGATCCGGTCTCCATCTGAAGAAAATCTATAGCTGGCGATTGAGCCTCAAAGAAAACAGGTCCATTGCACATGGACCCCAGATCGAGTGAATCATCTGGAACAACGATGGGTGGAGTTGCCAATCGCTGTAATCCTTCAAGTGATGGGAGATCCAGTCGGCTACTGTGTTGGATAGACCGGGTAAGTACTATGCAATCACTGAAATCTGGTGAGAGAGGCAATATTGCCAGAAGTCCTTGGCGATCTCCACGGAAATTGGGGACCTCCTGTCCCCCAGCTCGTTGATGTATCGTACCTCTGATATATTGTCCATCTGAAGAATTATGCAACAAGATAACGGTTGGGGGATATGATCCCGCCAGAAACTCCAGGCAGTTGATGTGAAGAAACAACTCCTAGAGAGACCATCTTCCCCCATGGAGACTTCTCCACAATCTCCACAATGACCTTGGAGATACCCAGGAGGGGCCATCTCACAGGGATAGCCAGGACGGGTTCCCCAGCGGTCTACAGCGCCACGACGCCTCAGGGCAGCAGTGCGCTTTACAAGACACATACATTTACCCCTTCAGCCCTAATGGCTGGCATTGGCCTCTATTATAATTTCCGGAAGAGAGCCAAAAATCGCTCTGCCATTCCAGGCATCCTCGTAAGTCTGCCACCAATGAAGCTCCTCCCTGACGTCTTCTGTAAGGGGAACCTGATCCAGTGGGACAAACCCTTATGAAGATGGTGTATTTTGAGATGTTGTAAGGCCCGATAATGGAGGGGACCAGGAAAAATGGCCTCTATCGAGGAAGCCAGTAGACAAACCAGGCGAGCTATTGCTCGCAAAGACACCACTTGTTTGGATAAGGCTCCTTCTTCAAGTCTCGTTACTTTGATTTCGGATGTTTTAACTGTGCTATCTCAGAGTTGATCACAAATCCCAGGAATTCCATCGACTGGGTTGGATACAGGACTGACTTTGAGTTGTTGATCACAAACCTGAGCTCCTATAGCAAGGAGAGTGTTGTCTGCAAGTGAAGCGATGCTAGGGATAGTGGCGTAGCCATGATGAGAATGTCATCCCTGAGATGTGCCACTACTGGTTTCATCAGCTTGGCGAAGCACCAAGGAGCCGAAGAAAGCCCGAAAGGAAGGACCAAATATTCCAGCCATCTGTCCTTCCACCAGAATTGTAGAAAACGCCGGTGTGGAGAAAAGATTGGCATGGTTAAATACGCATCCTTGAAGTCCAAACGGACCATCCAGTCTCCTTCCCATAACAAGTCCGCCAACAGATGGATACCTCCCATCTTGAAGTGCCTGCATCTGACAAAGTGATTGAATTCTCCCAGATTGAGGACTAACCTGTGTCAACCTCCTCTCTTTTGTACTGTCACCTCTGGGGGTGTCCTGCCATTCTCCTCTGCCACGACTGTAGCCGTCTCTAGGGGGACCCTGGTAGTAATAGCATCCTGGCAAGTCGTCCTTTCCTCGCCCGGCCCTACCAAAAAGGCCCGCTTGAAACACTCACTTGATGTTGGTTTGGGCCTTGTCAAGGGAAGTTAAGGTGCCTACGTATTTGGATATGTCTTTAACAAATCTGTCTCCGTAGAGGAGGCCTTCAGCCAGGGACCCGCTTCTGGGAAGGCAAGCTCTGTGAGATTAGTGTCCATTGGCATGAGTAAGTATTTGTGCCTTTCATCTGAGACGGCGCAGTTGGCATTGTCAAAAAAACAGATGTCATGCTGATTTCAGCCCGCTAAGATGTCGGGATCTAAAGGCTGGCCTGTGTCTTCAGCTACGAGAGCCATTTCTCGGATTTTTGCAATAGGTTCAGTTATATCTAGAAGCTTGTCTTGACAGCCATGCCAGGCATGGTCGATTCCCTTCTTAGTGTCCTTGGCAAAATTCTTTAAGAACACTAACATATTCGGATCAATGCCCGGAATTTCGGTCCTTTGATCTGGAATCTCGGGACGGGGTTATTCTGCCCGCAAACGGTTGCGAACCTCTTTATCGAAGCTTCTACTCAGGTTCTTATGCAGATACTCTGTGGCTTCTGGGGCTTGGGCCCAGTCGGAGGACTATGGATGGATGTTGTCTTGAGGGTTGAAGTCAAACAGGGTAGATATCTGTAATTTAGAGAGCGAAGGCTGAATTACGTGTGCCTTTTTTGTTTGCTTACTTCTTCTTTGAAGGAGAAGTATGGTCTGAGGAATCGTTATAAGTATCCAGGGAGGGGCAGAGTACTCATGGTTTCCTGAAGGAGCTTGGGGAAGATTTGCTAAAGCATGCGCATGAAACCATGTAGATGACATTTGGCCACTGACGCCCCGTCTGAGGGGCCTGGTACTGACCCTGAACAACCTGGGGACTGTAACCCATGGTGCTTGCCGAACTTCTTCAACTGTGCAGTACTTGGCTTCAGGGCTGCTGTCAGAGCTTGGTTGACAGTCTGAGGGACAGCCGTCTCGTTGGCTCTATTGACAGACTGTTGGACCAAAGCATTTAAGGCATAAACCAACTTGCCCTCTCAATAGCGACCTCATAATAATACAATTGTCCTTCTCAAGGGTGGCCCAGTCCTCCATTCTGGGGATTATAAGTAACACTCTCGTAAAATACTCTCCTGTAAAACTGGCCAAGTCAATTCCAGAGGAATAAATTAGGGAGAGCAACCCTTAGTGCACAACAAAATAATGGACATTGCTCCTCGGCCTAGCTGTATTAAGTTATTGTAGCCCAAATCAGGGCGTCAGAAGAGCCAAATGTATGTAAATGGGGCCAACTCAATTTTTTCCAGCCAGAGTAGGCATCAGGCCCACAAAGAGGCAGGTACTTTCTGTGTGGATCGTGTCCTGTGTTAAAACAATGCAGAACAAGGAGGAGATCTGAAGAGGTCATCGCGCAGCCAAAAAGGACTCAAAACCAGCCCGATTGGGGTACGCGAGTCTTGCTCTTAGGAGGGATTATCAAGCTTGTGGGTCCGATAAGGGATGGTTCCACGGTTTTATTGCCCATGCGACGGTGCCGCTGAGGCACTTTTACGAGGCATGCTCACAGGGGGGAAGCTCTGGGGAAAATGACTGTGCCCGGGAGGAGCGGCAACTGGCTCGTAACGTGTACAGCGTGGCCAGTGGTAGCTACGATATCAGTCAATAAATACAATAAAGCTCCGACATAATTTATTTTTTATTTTATTTTTATTTGAGGAGTTTTATATAGCGCTAGCCAGACCCGAGGGTATCGGAGCACTTCACAACAGTTTTTGAGCAAGATTCATAAAATAAAGCAGTATTATATAAAAAGGATCGGGAGTCCGAGTGTGCTGAGCAGTACTAAGGCAGTACATGAGTGCTGAGATAACGTCATAGAGTGCACTTTGTTTTATGATTGAGCCTCTTTGGTAAGTTCGGAAGTCCAGGTGTGCTGAGCAGCATTGAGGTAGTACGTGAGTCCTGAGATAACTTGGTAGAGTGCACGATGTCTTGAGGTTGATACAAAAAAGCAGTGTTCTTTATATAGGTTCAGAAGGCCAAGTGTGTAGAGCAGCATTGATGTAGTCCGTAAGTCCCGAGATAACCTCATAGAATGCACGTTGTCTTGGGGTTGAACCACTTGGGTGGGAGGAGCAGTTGCGGGTCAAATAGCTGGGAGGAGGTAAGGTTTGAAGCTACAATGTCTGGGAGAGACGAGCGAGCAGTAATTTGCCTTTAGATGGTGGCTATCTATTCGGGAGGGAGCGGTTGAGGAAAAGGACTTTTAGGTGTTTTTTGAATTTTGTGAAGGACGAGATAGTCCTGATACCAACTGGGATGGCGTTCCAAATTATGGGTGCATTTCCGGCAAAGGACTGTGCTGCAGTTTTTTGTTTGCGTGTTTTCATAGGTATGAGAAGTAGGGTGGTGGAGCTCCTGAAGTTCCTTGTCTGACCAGCCCTCTTGAGTTTAGCAGCCAAATACTCAGGTTTTCCTGTGTGCAGGGCTTTGTGTGTGAGGCAAGCAGTTCTGATACTGGCACGCAATTTGACCGGGAGCCATTTTAATTGTCTGAGTGTTGGTGAAATGTGGTCGTATTTCCTGATTCTAGTGACCATTCTAGCTGCTGCGTGGAGAGTAGCTGTGAGAGGAGCTAGGTGAGGTTTTGTTGTACCAGCGAGGGGGGCATTCCCATAGTCGAGTCTGGATAGCACCAGTGATTGGGTGGCTTATTTGAGGTCGTTAGTTGGGATGAAAGGTTTTATTTTGTTTAGTAGCTTCAGGTTGACGAAGGCACTCTTTGCGGAGTTCTTGTTGTGTTTGGCCATGTCGAGTTTTGAGTCTAGGGTGATTCCTAATGATTTTGCGGAGTGGGTCAGAGTGTGATTGCCTTTAAGAGCATCCAGAGCTTTTAGCCATTCTGAAATGTGGGTGTTCTCTTCTTTGTTAGAGATGATGAGGATTTCAGCTTTATCTTGGTTGAGTTTTAGGTGGTTAAGCGACAGCTAGTGTTGGATTTCGTTTAAAGTGACATTTAGTCTGTGAATGTCATCTATGGAGGAGGGTTCTAGATAGATCTGGGTGTCATCTGCATAGAGGTGGAAAAGGATGTTAGCATTTTTGAGTAGGGTGATGAGGGGTTCCATGTATATGTTGAACAGTTGAGGTGAGAGCACTGAACCCTGGGGGACGCCCCTGTTGACAGGGTGTAGGTCAGAGGTAAAGTTTTTTATTTTTATCCTTTGTGAGCGGCTGTGTAAGAAGGAGGAGAACCAGTGTAGGACCACCTCATCAGCACCTACCCTTTCTTGTAAAGCATTGATGAGAAGTTGGTGATCAACCATGTCAAAGGCTCCCGACAGGTCTAGGAGAATGAGGAGGCATCATTGATTGGTATCGAGGGATTTGTGGATGTCATCTGTGATGTTAAGGATCGCAGTCTCGGTGCTATAGCCTTTTCTGAAACCCGATTGGTAGGGGTCAAGAAGGTTGATGCTATCCATGTGCTGTCAGTTGTTGGAGGACGCATTTTTCCAGGATTTTGGATAGGAGGGGGAGATTGGAGATGGGTCTGAAGTTATTCAGTTCCTTGGAGTCAAGGCCTGTTTTTTTTAGGATTGGCATGACTTGGCCAACTTTGAGGCATTCTGGTATGATGCCAGTTCTCAGGGAGCTGTTCATGATCTTGCACCAGGACGGGGATATGGAGAGTTTCCGTTTTTTGGTCAGTTGGGTGGGTATCAGTCGAGGACGTGAGAGGCTGGTTTGGCGGTGGAGATCAGATTGCGGATCTCGGTTTCCGGGATGGGGTTGAAAGACTTCCAGGTTTTTGTGGGGTCTTTGAGCGTGCAATTTACTGTCATTGGGAGCAGGCTTTTGCAGACGGGGTTGATGTTGATGTCCAGTGAGAGCTCAATCTTGGTGACTTTTTCTTCGAAGAAGATGGCGAATTTTTCTCACAGGTCCTTGGAGGCCTGTAGAGGGGATTCCGGGGGCTTGGAGGTTTGTTGCCTGATGATTTTGAACAGTTCATTGGGCCTGTTTTTTGCGTTGTCCAGGGCAGCGCAGAAGAAGGTGGATTTTTCGCTGCTGATGTGTTTTTTGTATTTCCTTTGGGCTGCTTTGAGTTGTTCGAGTAGGCTACTGGAGGGATTGCTCCTCCATAGTCTTTCTGTAGCTCTTAGTTGTCTTCTTTCGTTGTTAATGTCCGTGTTGAACTAAGATCTGGATGGGATGTTTCTGGGATTTTTTAGTTTCAAGCGGGCTACTTGATCTATAATGGATGACATGTTTGTGTTGTAATGGGAGGTGAGTTCTATTGTGGATAGATCATCAGTGGAGGTAGTGAGGAGAGAGTTAACCCTTTCCTCTAGGTCAGTCAGGTTAATCTGAGTGAAGTTTCTAGTCCATTTCGGAGGGTCTGGGGTGAGGGGTATAAGTGTGATTGGCTGACTGAGGTGGAAAAGGATTAAGTGGTGATCGGACCAGTCCACAGGCAGGGTGCGTTCTATCGTGATAGTGTTGTGCTGAGCGATAATGGCTCCTTTGTTGTGGGTTTCCTCTGAGCAGTGTTTGGTAAGGTTGTTGCTCTGAAGCAGCTCCTTCAGGTTCTGGATTAGCAGGTTGGTTTATTCATTCCAGTGTATATTGAGGTCGCACAGAATAAGGTTGTTCGTGTCTCGAGAGAGCAGTGGGCAATCAGGTCGGAGAGGTGTTCAGTGAATGTGGTGGTGTTGCCTGGAGGGTGGTAAATAAGGTGGCAGATAAGTGTTTTGTTGTTGCTAGTGTTGATGTTGGCGGTTAGGCACTCAAAGGTGTTGTAGTTGAAGGAGTCTATTTCCGTCACAGAAATATTGTTTTTGTAGATGATTGCTATGCCTCCACCTCTTTGGCCTTTTCTATCTTTATTGGTGATTACAAAGCCAGGGGGGACAAGAGTGTCCATGAGTGGAAATGAGGAGTCATTTAGCCATGTCTCGGTGATGAATGCTATGTCTATGTCGTGGGTGAGGATGGA
Source organism: Triturus cristatus (assembly GCF_964204655.1). Lineage (NCBI taxonomy): Eukaryota > Metazoa > Chordata > Amphibia > Caudata > Salamandridae > Triturus > Triturus cristatus. The sequence goes on along the minus strand of NC_140583.1, from coordinate 102,961,613 downwards.
TTCCGCTAGTTCTGTGGCATGTTTGGTGGCTGATCTGCAGTTTATGAGCATGCAGTTTGTGGGGGACGTCTCTATTGTGGGTTTTCTCGTATGGGGGACCGTGGGGATGATAGTGCATGTGGCTGGGGGTCTAGGGGATTTCGGAGGGGCCTGTTCTCTTCCCAGTCCAGTGATCACCTGTATTTTGGATTGGAGGGTGGCAGTAATGGGATTGTCGTACGAGGAAGCGAGAGCTACCGCTTTACTCGCAGACATTTCATCTCTAGTTCTTTTTGGTCTTTGCGTCTGATTAAAGAGGGGGGTAGAGATCCCTTTCGGGAGGGGAGCCTTGGGAGGCCTCTGCTGAGAGAGAGTGGGGAAGGAGGGTAAACGGTGGGGCTTTAGGGGTGTGGCGAAGTTGGTGAGTATTTCACTAAGACCCTGGATTATGGTTGTTATCTAGATTTCAAGCCGGGTGAGCCGCTGCCCAGTCTCTATGTCGGTGTGGGTGTTCTGGGCGGGTAAGTTAGACCTGGGGGGGGAGAGCTTAGGGGCATATTATCAAGCCAGGCGATAAAATTATCGCCGCTTTAGCGGAAGAAAACTGCCGCTAAAACGGCGATATTGGGCTTGATAATATGCTCTATGGAATTCCAATTGAAGCCCATGTTAGATGTGAAGGACATCTAACCTGGGCTTCAATTGGAATTTCATAGAGCATATTATCAAGCCCATTATCGCCGTTTTAGCGGCAGTTTTCTGCCGCTAATCCGGCGATAATTTTAACGCCGTCCTTGATAATATGCCCCCAAATGTTGTTAAGTTGCCCTTTTTTGAGTGAGCTGTCCGTGTGGCGTCTAGGTAGGGCCGAGGGTGTGGGGAGGCAAGGGCCATCTTGGGGCATCGGTGTTAAATTACATGAGGGTCTGTGGAGGGGGTTGGGAGTCACATACTGTGTGTTGAGGTCGTTCGAAGTGGGTTGGAAGGGATGGAGGGCGGGGTCGACTGAGGGTGGTTGCTGGAGGGGGTAGAGGGGTCTTGTTCTCTCTGGTAGTATTGGGGGTGGTGTCTCGCAGCGGGCCGAGGGTGCGGGGAGGCGGGGGTCATGTTGGGGCATTGTAGTTTAAAAATGCATGTGGGTTTGTGGAGGGGGTTGGTAGTTGCATACTGTGTGATGAAGTCGTACAAAGTGGGTTTGGAGGGAAGGAGGGCGGGTGAGGGTGGTTGCCAGAGGGGGGTGGAGGGGTCTGGTTCTTTCTGGTAGTTTTGGGGGTGGTGTCTCACGGCGGGAGATAGCTGTTATTACTAGGGTGTACCGGAATTATAGGTGAGTTCTGTTTGCGGGTCGGGTTCTTCAGGGAGAGGAGGAGGGGCGGGCAGGGGAGGAGTGCGTGGGAGGGGGATGTATGGAGGGATGGGAAGAGGGCATCAGAGGATTCTAGATTGTCATTGTTGGCTGGTATCAGGACTGTGCCATTGGAGTAGATGGCCGCAGTAGTAAAGGATTTCGCAGAGAGTGCAATATGTCCTGTAAATGCGACCACGTATATAGCAAAACCAATTTACAGACAACGTTATAAGGCAATAAGCTGTAAAGGTAGCAAGAACTATAGAGCACTTAACTCGGCAGCAAAGAAAGAGCCTTGTGTTAAGTGAAGAGTCCTTGTTATAGGGACAGAGAGACCATGATTGGTGGATAATCAATGTGGCATATTGGGAAATGCATTGTTTATTATATGTTGGACATTTTCATTGGCTGCTTAAATTTGTCAGTAAAGAAAAAGAAAGCATAATCTGAAGCCTCAGGTCCTGTGATAGAATTGACTCTACTTCATCTCTGCGTGTCCTACACAATCCTATGGAGATTTATCTGCTGCCAAAGTCCTTTTTCCTGCCACAGCGATCACCACTTATTCCGGATCAGAATCCGGATCTCTGCCGCTATGACCGCGCTTCTGGAAAGTTAACTCTGTGGTACTGGAGGCGTCCATCAACAAGGAGAGGTGCAGTGAGTATTGCTCATCGGAACTATTTGGCACTTTTCTGCATCAGCTGTCAGCTTTGGGACCGCCCACTCGAAGGAGTTGTGTCTACGGGAGGTTGGATTGGGGCCTGTATGGGAGCCATTGGCAAGACCAGCTTTCAATCCTGCCCTGTGGGGAAGCCGCCGAGTATCTTCGCTTCCCGCAAATCGTAAGCATCGACCAGCGAGTGCCATCTCCGGTCTAAACCAGGAGAGACACGGCATTACTGCTCAGCATTCCATGATGAGAAGAGGCTTCACGGAGGCATAAGTGTACTTTACACTTCAATTCATCATGGACCTTCACCTGTGGTGAGTGGTGTTTGGTAGCAGTTTGGAGCAGTATTCAAAGCCAGCAACTTCGATTACCCCATCAAATTAAGTACTTTCTCCTCATCATCCTCACAATTAGGTATGTGTGTCATAGCACTTCCTTCATATTAACTTTTAGTGGGAAATTTGCATAAAGATTCTAGTGAGTCTTGTATTTTCATTTCACATATACCAATTATTTTAGTATTACATGTAATATTAATGATAATACCTTGCAGTTAGCATAACATCCTTTTTCTAGGTTGACTTTTTGCATTTATAGCATCAGTAATTTTCTCCTCTGGTTATGCAATGTAATTACTATTAGGCTTGTGTTCTCAGCTCTCTCTATTACATTATATCTTATCATGGCTTCCTTTGTAAAGTCTCAACCTCCACCGTTCCTAAATGACCTCAGTGAACCTTTATTCCCATGGAAGATGTGGGTAGGGTTGTTTGAATCTTACCTGATTGCCATTGGAGGAGATAGATTATCCTCAGTGCGCAAACAGCGAGGGCCTCATTTATGAAAAGTGACGCATCACTGCGTGAAAACAGTGATGCGTCACTTTTCACTGCGCCCTCCCTGCGACTCCAATGATGCGTCATATTTACAGTATGACGCATCATGTCGCAAGGAGTCACAGATACATCAGTATTTCTGACGTATCTGTAGGCGCAAAAGTGACGCATTGCTGGAGTGTGTCACAAAAGTGACGCAACTCCAGCAATGTGTCCTTTCACATGGGGCAAGCTCCATGTGAAAGGGCCTGCGTCAGTCTTACGCCTGCTGTGAGGCAGGCGTAAGATATTGACGCATTTGCACCCTAGAAGTGGCGCAGTGAAATCTCGTAGACTTCACTGCGTCACTGCTATGATGCTTACTTACGTGGGAACGCCCACCCTGAATACATTATACCTGACGCAGGTATAATGTAGCGCAGGGGTTTACAAAGTGACGCATCTAGGTAGATGCGTCACTTTGTAAATATGGCGCAACATGGCGCATGTTTTACGCCACTGGTGCGTCACAAAAAGTGACGCACCGGTGGCGCAAAAGTGACGCAGGGCTCATAAATGAGCCCCCATGTTCTTTTACACAGTCTAGGAGCTTGCGCAAGGGAAGTTTTTGATGATTTGCTGGCTTTAAGTGCAGGGTAGCTAGAGGGGAAGACAATGCGCAAGGTGATTTACAAATAGATCTAAATACTCTCAAGGAACTGGAAAAGCAATTTGGGAAAAAATTAACATAGTTTTAGAAAGAGAAATTATTTTCTAGAACACAAGGAAAGAACCAAAAAGTAGTTAATTACATTACTACTCTTAGAGGGTTATCTGCTACATGTGAATTTGAGTTACTGATTCTCTTATAAGAGATCAACTTGTAAGGTGCATAAGGGACACTAAGGTTCAAGAGGAACTGCTGGCTGAAAATCCCGATTTGTAATCAGGCCATAAGTATTGCCAAAAGTATAGAACATGCTGCGTTCTGTAAGAAAGAAATGAAAGAATCTCTAGCTACAAGTGAGGTGACAGATCACAATATACATATAATTGCAGAGAAGTGTGATAAAACTAATGTAAGCTCTTCTGTAGTACCTAAAAAGAGATTGGAGAGTGAAAGATTGAGATGTTACAGATGTGATAAAAAGGAGTCACTTAGCGAATAGCCCAAAGTGTCCTGCTAAAGGGGTAACATGTAGAAGAGAGGACAAGTTGCTAAAGTTTGTAAGGATATTAGTAACAAGGTCACTCATGTGGTCAATGAGGATGAGGTAGGAAAGAAAGATATTCTATTTCAGGTCTGTAATGAAATTCCCAACTCTGAATTGACGTATCCCACATGTGGCATAGCTTTACATGGAGTCGCATTTAGGGTTTTTGCGGATTCCTGCTCCCCTATCACCTTGATAACTGAATCTACGTTTAGAGAGAAGTACCCTAACAAGGAGTATGCCCTGCTTCCTGCTGATGTGAACCCTGGAGGTTACAATAAAGATCACATTCTTTAATCATGAAAGGGATGCTTTTCTTGTGCATAACCTACAAAGACACGACCACAGTGAGTAAAGTTAACATCTCTAAACATGGATCCAACCTCCTAGGCTGGAAGCATCAGAAAGACTTACGGATCAAATCGGTCCCCAATGCAATTGAACAAGTCTCTTTAGTCGACAGGACAGTCACAGGTACTGAAATATGTGAGGAATTTCCAGAAGTGTTCACAAGAAAGGGCCTCATTTATGAGGTTTTGCACAGTGCTTCACCTTAAGGAATCTTGCTGCGCTGCCCTGCATCAAAAGACAAGCATTTGCAATGCAATAGGTCTCGCATTTACGCAAGTTTGAGCTACTGACATTGCAAATGACGATGCCTTTTATTTTTGTTTTCGTTTTTAAAACATAAATAAAAGGCATTGTCATTTACTATGCCACTAGCTTAAACTCGCATAAATGCGAGACCTATTGCATTGCAAATGCTTGTATTACGATACTTCAGTTGTATATAATGTTTTCTAGGTCATATATAAAGAGACAAATGGTTATAACACTTTTTCAATTATTACTTATAACTTTTAAACATGCTGCGCAACATTCACAATGCTCTGCAACACATAGCCAATAGCTCTCTCTAAACACGAGACCTCTTGGCTGTGCCAGTGCTTGTTTATTATTATTTCTAGTGCACGGAGTGTCTTTTGTTTTATTTATTGGTTCTTCCATTTAAATGCCGCTACTCCAGCTGGTGGTGTCAAATGTCACAAGTAAACATACAGTGAGAGCTCCCACACAGCCTGCCCTGTGTGTGTATATTTAGTCGCCCACGATGGCATGCACCAGTGGCTAGTGTGAGGCAGCTTGTGGCCTATTTTCCCGCGTAGATTTGACACATAATATTTACCCCTGAACGGCCCTGTTTCGTGTGTCGCTATGGGAGAGGAAGGCCCGTTTGACAGCACAAAGAAAATCCGCCTTGGGTGACTGTTTTGTGCGCGTGTGTGAGTTTGTGTCAAACTGTGCATGCGTGTGTGCATCTGTGCGTGTTTGTGCGCATGGCTGTGCTTGTGCCTCTGTGTTTGCGCTAAGGGTATATACATGTTTTTGGGTGTATGCGTGTATGTGTGTTTGTGCGCTGAGCGTATGTGTGTATGCCTGGCTGTGCTTGTGCCTGTGTCTTCATGTGCTTGGTTGTTATCAGTTCCTTCTTATGCACCTTTTCCTGTAACCTCTCTACGTAATTGATGTTCGAGACAGCGAGTCAGCTAATAACCTCATGCAAAGACATAGAACTACGAAGATAACCCGGGGGTGTGTTTGTGACGTCATGGGTTTCTAACCACCGGGTTAAAAAGGGGATCTTGACCACCCGCAGCGCCACTCTTTGATGCAGTGCGAGTTCAGCTGCTTGCAGAATCCGTGCATTTTAATAGGCTGCTGGGCGGTGCTGTACGAGGGCCACCATCCTTTCCCGAGGACCAAGCAGAGAGGGGATTCCGGCTCTGGAACAAAGGCTTGGTGCATCGAAGCCGGCTCCTCAGGGATAGGAAGCGCTAGATACAAATACAATTTCTTGCAAGCGCCTACTTAGATAAGATGTCTTCTAGCAGCTCTCTGGAGCAATATTCAAATGGGAAGGGGTGTTGGCATTGTTAACTAAGCATATTTACTTGGGGGGGTGTGGCGTAACAGTCAGAGCTGCTGACTTCGACACGGCGTTTGCTCAACATCCTGCTCAATATCCAGTGTCACACACACACTCACTACAGACACTTGAATATTCACTGTGAGCAGGCACTCACAACGGGCTCTTTGATGGTCTTTGTGTGATTTCACATTCATTAAGTATTTGCAGATGCTCAGCTTGTCAATAGACACTCACTGCATGCCCTTGTATGTTGAGTGTGAACAAACACTCGTATGTGCTCCTAGATGATCTGCGTGAACACAGTCACTACGGACTCATGGATGTGCAGGGTGTGAGTGTACGTTCCGGCTCAGGAGGCTCTCGGGTGATAGTGTGACCTCATGCTAGTGGAAACACAGATTTTTAATGTATGAGTGCACACTCTGAGGACAATGGGATGTTAATGCGTGTGAACACACTCTTTACAACAGTAAATATATTAGTGTTTGTGCACCCAGCAATGACTCCGGGGCATGTATGTATTCAGTGCTCACCCGCAGAGGATTTGGGGATGTTTTGTGTAAGAGCACGCACACATGACCGCCAAAGAGAAGTTCAGGTGTGAAAGCCATGATTCAGGGCAATGGGAAGACGCACACATGAAGGGCATTGGGCCGCTGACTGTGTTAGTACACACTCTCCATGGTAGTTGTGAACTCACCGACTCCTAAATTACACCAGTGGTGGCAGGCGGGGAGGCTTCCGGTACCAGGAAGCGCGGAGACTCCGCAGTCGGGCTGCAGGGGCTGGAATTGGAGTCCGAGCTGTAGCCGTCACTACACCCGCAGTCCGCTTCCCCGAGCGGGTGTGTGGCCCTCCGCAGCACATGCTCAGCTGCAGCACGACGCTCCTCTTCGCTCCTCCAAGAAGGCAGCTGCTGTTCAACATGGCGGCGTCGGTTTGTGGCGGTTTGGTGGCGGGTGTCGACCGCGGGCACGGAGCAGATCGCCATGACGTATTTCTCGTGCTTTTCTCTGCCGAGCCACTTGGACGGCCTCGCCTCGCCTGTTAATGGGTTTCTTGTCTTTATGGGGCCATGTGTTTGGTCCCATAAAGATAAGAAACCTTTTGCGACGAACGCAAAGCAGGCCAGGCGGTCCAAATGATGACGGCTCAGAAAGCCAAGCAAATACGTCCCCAACACCTCTTTTCCAATGGCTGGCCACCGTTTAGCATAAATGGTGACGCCAGCCAATGGAAAAGAGGGGCGGGGCTTAATGCCCCTTACAGAAATACCCACATCTCATTAAATCTCGCCAGCGAGACTGCGCATGCGCACAGCTTACGCAGGCGAGACCTACAAAGGGTAGAAATTCACTGAATCTATGAGATACAGCACATTCCTGCCATTTTCCCCTGTACTGGAGCACAATGGGCAGCTATGCGCTAACGCAGGCACCCTTGCACTATGTTGCAAGGGTGCCTGCGTTGAGGGGACGATTGATTTTGTGCAGGAAGTGATACCTTCCTGCACAAAATCAATCAATGCAGGCGATTTCCTCTTTCGATGTGTGCTGCAGAACAGGACCAAACAAGGAGAAATTAAAACATTTCTTCTCACTGCGCCTCCCTGACGCCACCCCAGGGGTGGCGTTACATTCTGATGCACTCCCAGGTTTATGATTTCTTGTAAATCTGGGAATACTTTAGATTCCATGGGTGTTGCGTGGTTTGCGTGAAAAGGGCACATGTTTACGTAGCCATGAAAAGCCATGTAAAGTGGCATCACATTTTGCCACCAGAACTTCAAAATAGTGACGTCCCGCTGCCACAAAAGTGCTGCAAGGGGTCTCATGTTCTTCACAAGATTAAACTTAAAAACCAATGCTAAACCCGTCATATATAAAGCACTTTCCATTTCTTTACTCATGAGGGAGCACTCAAGAAAGAGTAAAACAAACTAGAGAACTCAGGGATAATTGATAAATATTAATCTGCTGAATGGTTGGCCCCTATTGCCATCACCTACAACGAAGGGGGTTAGAATATTTATTTATGTATTGATTTATGGGATCTCAACACTAATATTTGGGATAGACAGACACCCACTACCTAACATCAATGAAATGATGAGTACTATCCAAGGATCAAGCTATTTCAGTGTGATAGACCTTTCCTCTGTCTACCACCCAGTGGCTCTTCACCTAGATTCTAAGGCTCGGACATCATTTACAACTCCTTTAGGCACATACCAATTCTGCAGCATGCCATTTGTCTCCAGATAATGCAAGACATACTCCAGAAGACTCATAAGATACTCTGTTTTAAGGATAACATATTAATGTATGGCACTTCCAAAGAGGAACACGAAGAAATCCTAGAAGAAGTGCTTGGTAAACTAAGTAAATCTGGATAGAAAAATGTAAAAGAGGAGTTAAATCAGTTGAATAGCTGGGACATTTCAGAAGAAGGTATAAAAACTAAGTATAGTTTGGTAAACTCTGTAAAATTTGCACCTGCACCCTCCTGCAAGGAGGAACTCAAGTCTTTTCTGGGATTGGTGGAGTACATGTCCAAATATAACCCCAATTTCTCAGAGAAAGTCTACTCTACAAGAACCTCACCTAAAAAAGGTGTTCCTTTTGAGTGAAGTTCTGAGTACCAAAGTGACATAAACCAATAAAAAGAAGCTATCTCTAGTGCTCCTCATTTAGACATGTTTAACGTAAAAGTGAAGACCTTTTTGACAACGGACACCAGTCTGAAAGATTTGGGTGCATCTTTGCCACAAATTATTGATGGAAAGGAGAGGCTCATAGCATTTGCTCAAGGAAGCAGAAATCTACTCTACAATAGATTTAGTACTTGCGTATTTTTGGGCTATGAGCCACTTTGATTTCTACCGCTGGTGCATACCATTCATTCTAAGAACAGACCATCCCTATGCTATGTTGTCTACTAAATGCATTGAGAAAGCCACCCCTCACATTGCTAAATGAATTAGAGCATTACAGGGCTACAAATTTGATATCGCTTTTTTCCAGGTATAAGAAATCAAGTAGCAGATTGCCTGTCTCGGCTACCCATAGCCTGTGAGGATTCCCTGAAAAAACCTCTGGATAAGGCAATATTGTCTATAGAAATTCCAGCTGTATATAAAAAGGAATGGGAGCAAAGTGAGAAAGATGATATTGTCCAGGCTGCTCTAAGAGAAGAAATCATCAATGGTTGGCCAGCCAAATTTAAGAAATTATCTGACGACTTACAACCATATTGGAATGTAAGAAATTAATTATGCTTTGTAGGTAATACTGTTCTAAAGTCCAACAAAATTGTACGTCCAGCAACATGAGGGTCATATTATTGATATTACTCACAACAGTCAACTGGGACTTAGCATGACCAAAAGCAACATCCGGAATGCCTACTGGTGTCCATACATGGATTTCATGGTGGAAGGATAGTTAAGGACTGCTTAGCCCTGTGCTAGTGTCAAATCTAAGATCCCCCGCAAAGTACCCTTTATTCCAGTCGTGTTTTGTGCCAAACCATAGGAAAAGCTAGGATTGGACATCTTAGGACCTATGAGTTATCTAAGTGCACAACTTAAATACATGTTTGTAATAGTGGATTATCACTCTTATTGACTAGTACCAGAGCAGCGAACAATATTAATTCTGCCACATTGATAGCATTCCTAACCAATAATTTCTCCAAGGGAGGCATTCCCAGTACTATAATCACTCGTAACGGGGTATAGTTCACTTCCACAGAGATTTTTCTATTTTTGGAAAGTTTATCCATCAGACATATAAAAACACCACTTTATTGTCCAATGGCTAACAGCCTTGTGGAAAGAGTAAATAGGATGATTAAAGAGTCATTATTCTAGCTCTTAACTCAGTAGACCAAACTGACAAACCCATGAGAAAAATGCTATGGTCCTACCATACTACACCAATACCGTTTCAGGAGTATCTCGTTTTGCGTAACTTAAAGGTAGAAATCCTGGAACTAAACTTACTCCTAATTGGTTAATTAGGAGAGGTCCTGTCTATGTTGACAGAAATCTAGTCAAAGAAAGAGTCGGACATCACCAAGAAGGGCCCACAAAAAGGTATGACAACAAATGGAGAACAGTGAGACGTGAATGGAACAAGGGACAATGGGTGGTCATGAAAAGTCCACACACGTCACGTTCCATATCCACATCATTTACTAAACCCAAAAAAACATAAGATGCGGGAAACGCAACACTGTGATGCTTGGAGGATGGACAACATAGTTTGCTGTCCAGAGGCTCTCGTTCCTCCAGAAGATATGGTCAGCTGAGATGAGATGAGGCGTCCATTCAAACTATAGGTCTTATGACTGCCAGGAATCCTCATCCACCTATCTGGCAATCCAATTACAAAATGTGGTACTCTTTTCTCCTGTTTATTTAGGATACCTATGCACAGTTATCAAGTCGATTTCCTACATGTCTTTTTCCTCCTGAGGTTGTTGTGTAGCAGTTCTTTAAGACGTATTAATCATATGTTAGCATAATATGACATTACCTTTTCTTAACGGTAACCTATTCTAGCATGTTTTCTACTCAGTACTGTACATAACTTATCCTTTAACATTTTCTGTACGCATATCTATCTTTTCTTTCACAGGGAAATGTGTTGTTATCTATATTTGAAATGGTATATTCCCCTCTGCCTCTTCCCTCTCCTTTCCACCCACTCCTCACTTCCTTTGTCATGCTCCATTCCGAGTTAGAACGTTCATATGGAAGCTCACGTTTGAACGCTGGTGAAGGGTCAAGGGAAGGCAAATCGCGTTGTGCTAGAGAACTTGTGGCAGAACTATCCATCCATATCAAAGAGAATCTCCCCAGAGACATGATTGGTCAAAAAAACACAAGCACTGGCAAAGCCAATCATCTCGCCTTTTCCCTTTGCCAATGATGGCCTATTGGCTTTCCCAGTAGTCAGCATCGGCAAAGAGGGCATATACATCAGGACGCTATGGTGTCTGCTGCATGATATATAGAGATGTAGAAACCATTTTGCTGTTTTTTTCACATTTTCCATTTCATAGTGGCAGGCTCCATTTTCTAAGCCGTAAATTAAAAATAAATAAGTAAAAGCACATAACAATAAATTCAGCAGCCAGGTAGCAAACCTGAAGCCCAGTATATCTGTATAATTTAATTAATTAGAGACAAATAGGTAAGACTTGAAACCGGGTCAGCTGGTACACCCCAGAAATCAGGACCACCAAGCGCAACTGCCACCATCTTGAGAATTGATGGCATGACACCAAGATCCCCACAGACAGAGCAGCTCACAAAACAGCCCTCAGAAACTATCATCAACACATCAAAGAAGCCAAGGAAGCACCCATCACCACTACATCCACTCTGTGACCAACCATACAAAAGAACTTTTCAAAATAGTCAAAGAATTTTTCAACCCGACAGCCATAGAGAACACAATTCACCACTCCCAATAACTCTGTGACACCCTCTCTGAACACTTACACAGAAAGATCACCAACATCTACAACAACTTCAACCTCCAACCCAACACCCTCAAACCCTAATGACCTCTACCCACCAGCTATCATCAGCCAAACCATTACCACCCGGGCTCCGCTCATCATACAGACCACCTCAGCCATCATGTCCTCCGTCCACTACCTGGCACCCACTCACCCACTCACCCCTGCCCCAACCCCTTCTACAAACTTGCAACAAACCCAATCAGTACACAACTCACCAGCATCCTCTCAACACCTTCATGTCCACAGCAACCTTCCCAGACAGAAGGAAACACGCAGACATCAGACCCCTCCTATAGAAAGCCTCTGCCAACTCCAGCGATCTCAAAAATTGCCGGCCGATCTCCCTGCTCCCCTACCCAGCCACAGTACTTGAGAAAGCCATCAACCAGCAGCTCACCAAATTCCTGTAAAAAAACTACCTACTGGATGAGTCACAACCAGGATTTCATGCCAACCAACGCACTGAGACCACGCTGATTGCTGCCACAGACGAGAACACAACACTCTTTGACCATGGAGAAACTATGGTCCTGATCCTCATTGACTTCTCATGGTGTTCAATACCATCTCCTGTAACACCCTCATCAGCAGACTCTACAACATAGGAATACAGCAAGACGCCCTCAAGTAGATTGCCTCCTTCCTTACAGGAGGCCCACAGAGCATCCAACTGTCTCCCTTCACCTCTGCACCCAAAGACATCTTATGCGGTGTACCACAAGGATCATCTCTCAGCCCCACCCTGTTCAACATCTATATGACCCCCCTCGCATATGTCAGATCCCACGGACTCAACATAATCTACTACTCAGACGACATTTAGTGATCCTCTCACTCACCGAGGACCCCTCCAATGCCAAAACTAACTTCTGTAACACCATGATCAACATAGCCAAATTGATGACAGACAACTGCCTCCAACTCAACTCCAACAAAACTGAAGTTCTGTTCTTCAGAAAAAACAACTCTGCTTGGGACCACAGCTGGTGACCTACAGAAATTGGACCTACGCCCACTGACCGGACATGCTCGCAACCTCTGCATTATTTTTGACTGCAAACTGACCATGAAACGACTAGTGAACGCAGTCGCCTCCTTCTGCTTCCACACACTCCGCAGGCTCCGCAAAATCTTCAGATTTATCCCAACCAACACTAGAAAGACCATCTCGCAAGACCTCGTCACCAGGAGCCTCAACTACGGCTACACTCTCTACACCAGCATCTCCACCCATCTCCTCAGAAAACTCCAGACCATAAAGAACACTGCAGCAGACTCATCCTGGACCTCTTGAAATGTACCGACATCGCCCAACACCTGAGGGACCTCCACTAGATCCCCATCCAGAAGAGATGCCAGTTCAAGGTCCTCACACACTCCTAGAAAGCCCTCCAAGACCTAGGACCTGCATACATCAACTAATGACTGAGTTTTCACCATCTCTACAGATTCCTACGCTCCTCTTCACTCGACCCCCGTATACGTCGCAGCCGCAGCCACTCCTTTTCCTACCTCACTGCCAAGACCAGGAACGACCTTCTCCTCCAGCTTCATACAGTGTGTTTTGCTTTACAAATGTCGTTGATTGATTGATTGATTGATTGAAGTGCACATTGCCACATAAAAAATTTTATTCTGCAAGAAACAGTGGAACGAGGTGCTGAACTCCCATACGTCCACAAGAAAATGCAAAACAGAGAATGCGGAAGACTCTCATGAAACTAAAATCAGTAAAGCTAAACACACCCAAAAATGCATTTTAAGGCCTTTCCCACAGTTTGTCATTACCACTTTGTTGAGCCTAAGTGCTTTATTTTGACTGTGGGGGTGTGGGAGCAGAGACGCCACGCCACCACTCTGCTCCCACACCGCCAAAGCCAAAATAGACCACCCGCCAAATTATGATTTATTTTGTATTTGGCGGGCAGTTCTTTCACGTTCCCACATTGGTACCTTTGAAATAGGCACTGCAATGGGAAAGCCAAAGCAAGTTCCTGCACGGCATGGACTGTTAAGTCAATGCCATGCAGGAACTGGACATGCATGCAGGCAGGGAGGCACACTATGTGCCCCTCTACATGCACACCAAGGCCCAGAGGCAACAAATGGGCCCTGTAAGCGCACTTTGTTTCCGCTCCGCCACAGGTTTCATGGCAAGCTCATCGCCATGAAAATCGTGGCAGAGAGGAAACTTGTAATATGCTTTGTAGGCCGCAGCAGCCCCTGTCAAGCATATCGCAGCCTCCACACTGCCACAATACCGTCAGGAATATGGTGCCAATGCATTCTGACTGCCCAACTTGTAATGGGGCGGTCAGACCGCCGGTGCTTCAGTGCATGCCCTGCCACCGTGGCTATGGCTGTCTAATGGACCCCTGTAGTCATAATAAGGCCCAAAGTCTCTACCTTAACTTGCCTAACGTCTCTGAGAAAACAATACTGTTAATAACAATTATGTTTTCATCATTAGGCTATAAAGTAACTTAACGCAGATCAGGAGAAACACACTCAACAGTCTGCATTCATCACCTTAAACATTCCCGTTTAAAAATCTAAATTATTTGAAACATCTTATTCCACAAACATTGGTGTGGGGGTAGCCGATTTCACATGAACGGGAAATTCAGTTATTACAAAAATAAGTGAAAATCTCTGGACATATTTTCAAATTTCTGAAACTGTCTAAACTGCAGTAAATATCGAAAAATCGGAGGAAAGGGAATTGAAAATGTATATCAATGTTTCTTATAATTAATGGCACAAATAATGAAGAATATTAAACAGTAAGATTATACTTATTTGTTTCAGAATTCCTAAATGATTTTAAAGTAAGCTACTGTGAGGAAGTCATACCCTCACACACCTGTTTTATTTACCCACACACACATCGGTCCTAGGTACCTCTTTACATGATCTGAAGGTTTTATTTCTGTTCCCTTAACTGCTTTGTGTAACACTGCCAGATTTCATGACAAGACCGGAGGCTAGCATTATGTTTAACACTTTTATTGCCAGATCCTTGCAGCACTTCAAAGCAAAACATCTTCAACACATAAAATTCCAGAACTTAGAATGTCCAGATAACACATAAAACTTCTGTCACAGCATCAATCTTCCTCTATTATACGCTGCTCCTTGACAGATAAGTATCACTTCAATGTTATGCTTCAAAATTTGTGCTTTAAATTAGAGTGTTTATATTGTATAACTTAACAGAAAATATGTTGTACAGTTAACTGTAGTGTTTTTATAGGTAGATTTATGATTATTATTGTTGCTTAGGAGATTTTGAATTGAGATTTACTTGGTTATTATTTTGGTTGTTTTTAGAATACCCAATTTATGGGTTAAAACTCTCTAGGTACGTTTTGTAGCAGTTTGTACCTCGTAGGTGCCCGTAGAGAGTGTTACGTCGTCGAGCATGCGTGCGTGACGATGTACAGGGCGATTTTTGTTTGGGTAGTGAGTGTACAGTTCTCTATAGGCCTAAAGGTGTGTGAGACCGTTAGAGAGCTCTATGCTCGAGCGTTTCATCTCCAACTGTCATCAGCTGTTTCCAGTCAGACAGCGGTGTGGGAGAGGACGCGTTTGAAAGAGAATGACATGGATTTTTAGTTGTAAGGTTTAGGAATAGGATATGTTGGGAGAAGAAGTGTTTGGAGTTTGGTTAGTTATTTTTTTGAGGGTAGATTAAAGAAGAATTGATTAAGATAAAAAGAAAATAAATAATTTTAATAATAGAAGGTGAATTCTGTGTTAAAGAATTTATTATGGAGGTAAATGAAGGTGCACAAAGCTCAGGTACAGGTGATGCCAATGCGGTAGAAGGTTCTGAGGATGAGTATTGGTCTGTGGAGGAAGAGGAACAGGGTCATGGTAAGAGACTGAGGAACAGTAAGAATATTGAAGTGGGTGTCAAATTTATGACAAAGAGAATGTGTGAGCCTAACGCCACAAATGAGGATGGTGTCCTGCGCGGCACAAATGAGGGTGTCCTTAGCGGCACTAAAGCTGCTGAGAAAAATTTAGAAGAGTTTGCTGAACAAGAGTTTGAGGATGAGGCAGATGAATTTGTGTTGGATGATTAGTACGATGATGGATGCAAAATGGACACAGATAAAGTAGAAAAGGAGAGGAAGGAAAAAGGGATAATAAAGGATCGACAGGGTGTAAACATGTTTAGTCCTGATATGATTAGTCATCCTAGGAGCTCGGCGTGGTGGCCTATGCCTTGTGTGGCTGATTTCTTAAAAATATGGATAAGAATGCCATTGGATAAGACGGCAAGAGCGGTCATGAGAGCGGAGTGATCTCGTCCGGTTGTAAATGGCAAAGCTTGTGTGACGCCAGATCTGGATCCAGATCTTATAAGCATTTTGTTTAAGATGAGATGTGATCCCAGGAAAGGTTTGGAGAGGGCACTAAAACAGAGCCAGGACCGTTTGTTGGACGTGTTCGGTCCACTGTCTAGAATTATGGACATGGCTTAGGAGGCCAAAATAAAAAATGTTCAGGTGGACAATGATTTATTGGGAGGATGGTCGCAGAGGGCGATACGTTTCTTGGGAAACGCTAACATGTCCTTATCTGCGGAAAGACGCAAGGCAATCCTAATGAGGATAAGTCCAAAACTAGGGTACTTTGCGAAGAAAGAGCCGACTGAGGACCCAAAAGGTTATTTGTTTTGGGAAGGACTGGTGAAAGGAGTGGGAAAGTAAGTTTCCACTTTTACCAGATTAGACAAAGCATAGTCTTCCTTAAGGAGAGATTTTGGAAGAAGTGTTTTTTACCGGGGCGAGAGCCCGATTCCATGGCTGATCATTTTTGAGGGCACATTATCAGTCCCAAGGATGAGCTGCGCTTTGGGGATCCCAGTCAGCAACAGGGTTTTACCCACAACGAGGAAGACAAGGCAGAGTACGATACGCAAGGGGAAGAGCTGAGTTCACACAAGGTTCTCAAGGTGAGTACGAGGACCATTTTTGGTTCTATCCCAAGCGGGGTAGAAGGGAAATTTGAGATGGTTTGTGAAGAATTGGGAGAATTTAACAGGAGACAAGTGGGTTATTCAAACGGTAAAAGGTTATATTATAGAGTTCATGGAGGTACCAAAGCAACTGAAAGAACCAAACCAGCTGGTTTTTCAACAAGATTTACAAGAAGTAATAGAAAAGGAGGTATTAGAAAATGTTGCAGAGAGGAGCAATAGAGTAGGTCTTGGAGAAAGATTGGGGTTTTGTGAGTACAATATTTTTGGTGAGGAAAAAGGAAAAGGATTGGAAACCCGTGATAAATTTGAGAAATATGAATCAGTATGTTGTCTACAGGCATTTCCAGATGGAGGGAATCCATCTTTTGATGGATATTCTGCAGAAGGATTGGTTAGTGAAATTGGATCTGCAGGATGCTTATTTCACTATTCCAATTGCGGAGAAGACGCAGATTTCTTCAGTTCAGATGGTTGGGGGCACTGTATCAGTTTTCTTTTCTCCCGTTTGGACTGGCGTCGGCACCTTGGTGTTTTTACAAAGGTGTTGAGACCAGTAGCCAAGTTCCTCAGAGAGAGAGGAATATGATTGATTATGTATTTAGATGATTTTTTGTTAATGTCACAAAGTTTAGTGGAGCTGTAGAGTGTAAAGTTTGACTATGGATCTTTTGGAAGGATTGAGTTTCTTGATCAACAAAGAGAAATCGGTTTTGAAACCAAGCCAAAGGTTAGAGTTTTTGGGTTTTGAGCTAAACACTGTAGAGACGACTTTAAGTTTACCAGAGAAGAAAGTGGTAAAGATAAGATCAGAAGTGGGAGGAATGTTGAAAAGAGAGAGTGCATCTCTAAGAGGTTTAGTAAGGGTGATTGGCTTGTTCGATTCAGGTGGTTTTCCCTGGTCTGCTTCATTACAGAGCTTTGCAGAGACTGAAAGCAGAAGCGTTGAGGAAAGGTTTTTGGTATGGGGATCTTGTTTATCTTACTGAAGAGGCTTGGGAGGAGCTGGTTTGGTGGTCGGAGAACCTAGAGGCATGGAATGGCAGAGCAATTTTTGGAATTGTTGCAGATTTTGTATTAGAGACAGATGCAAGCATGTTTGGATTGGGTGTTTCTTTGGAGAACCAGGAGACAGGTGGAATATTGTCCATGGAAGAGAGGTTGGAACACATAAATGGTTTAGAGATGAGGGTAGAGCTCTCTGCTTTGAAGAGTTTTGGAAGGAAGTTGAGGAATTTCAGTGTTTTGTTGAAAGTGGACAGTGTTTTGGAGGTTCATTACATAAACAGATTGGGTGGAAGCAGGTCGAGGAACCTGACTCAGTTAGTGAAGAAGATTTGGTCTTTTTGTCTAGAACAGAAAATAGAGTTGCAAGCAGAATACTTTCCTGGTCAGGACAACATTGTAGCAGATTGGAACTCGAGGTATCGCAGGGACTTCAGCGATTGGAAACTGAATGTTCAATATTTCCAGAGGATATTTCAGGTTTGGGGACCTTTGAAGGTGGATTTGTTTGCGTCAAGGTTGACGTACCAGTTAGATCGGTCTTACAGTTAAAGGTCGGATCCATTGGCGGAGGAGGTGGATGCGTTTTAACAGGATTGGAGAAAAGTATGGGGTGATACGTTTCCCACATTTGCTATGATTCAGAGGGTGTTATTAATGGTGAGGAGACAGAGCTGTCGGTTGGTCTTTGTGATACCTTCTTGGGCAGGACAGGTTTGGTTTCCACGTCTGTTGGAAATGGTAATAGAGGAGCCATTCTTAATACCAGAGTCAGAGGACATGCTTCTAGGGGCAGAAGGGGTTTCTCGTCCTTTGGTATTGAGCCTTCTTGTTTGGAGAATTACAGGAGAGGAGTGCAGTTCAGAGTACTTTCGGAGCAGGCTCAGGAGTTGTTCAGGCAGTCTTGGGCCCCTGGAACGAGGAAGAGGTATGTTGGAGCATGGAGGAAATGGGTTTGTTGGTTCATGGATAGGGGTCTGGATCCCGTGGAGGCATCTGTCATAGAGTTGTCAAATTATTTATCTTTTCTGTTTCAGAAAGGCTTGAGTAACATGACTATTAATTGTTATAGATCTGCAATTGCTTTAGGTCATGATTTAGTAGCAGGTTACTCCCTAGGTAGGGAACCTCTAATTTGTAGTGTTATAGAAGATGTTAAGTTGCGCAGACCGCCAAGGCCTAGGTACAATAGTTTGTGGGATGTCAATAAGCTTCTAAATTTGTTTGAAGGTTGGCAAGCAAATACATTTTTAGTCTGAAGCAGTTGTCAGGGAAGCTGGCAACTTTGTTGTGTCTGATTTCATTTAGGAGATTTTCTGATCTTAAAGCACTAGATGTTCATAATAGATGTTATAATCCGGACGGGGTAATTTTTTTAATTACTAAGAGAACTAAGTGTATGTCTTCTACAATTTTCTATCCAAAGTTGAAGGAGCATAACAAGTTGTGTGTGGTGAGATGTTTGAGAGAATATGAGGGTAGATTATGCAAATTCAGAAGGCATGGCGATGATCAATTGTTGATTTCTTACATAAAGCCGTATAGGCCAGTTACTTCAGCATTGATTGCGAGATGGGTGAAGTTTTGAATGGCTGAGGCAGGTATTACTTTGCAGGAGTTTAGAGCTCATTCCGTAGGAGGAGCACTGGCAAGTAAGGTTTTCTTGTCAGGTGGACATTTGGAAGACATTTTTCATGCAGCAGACTGGTCTAATGCTGATGTATTTGCTAAATTCTACTTAAAGCCTATGAGTCATGTTTCATCTGTGGTTTTATCACAGCTTTGAACAAGCATAATGCTAGCCTCCGGTCTTGTCATGAAATGTAGATTCTCCAAGTTTATGTAGAAAGAATCTGGATTTCATTAAGGACACGGAGGCTAGCATTATAGGGCAAGATTGGAAGGGGGAGAGATTATTTTGTGTTACGTTTTGGTTTTAAATTAAACATTTTATGTAGAAAAAGGTTAATTGTGTGTTTTTTTGTTTGCAGATATCCAATAAGGATGTTCTGGGGAGTTATGTTCTTCGTTACGCAGAGTTTTCGGTTGCATTTTTTGGATCCGGAGCAGCATAAAAGAGGAAGGTGGCTGCTGTGACAGAGGTTTTATGTGTTATCTGGACATTCTAAGTTCTGGAATTTTATGTATTGAAGATGTTTCGCTTTGAACCGCTGCAAGGAGCTGGCAATAAAAGTGTTAAGCATAATGCAAGCCTTCGTGTCCTTAATGAACTCCAAATTCTCTCTACATAAACTTGGAGAATCTAAATTCTCTACACTCCCACACACCTAGTTCCCCATTCACAATGTTTTGGCGCAGGGCAGATCCGCAAAGAATCTGAGCTGCCCTAAACCAAAATAAAAAGGCAAGAATAGCCCATGAGATATAGCGCATTCCTGTTCTTTTTACCTGCGCTGGAGCACAATGGGCTGCCTAGCGCCAATGCAGGCACCCTTGCGCCATGGTGCAAGGTTGCCTGCATTGCAGGGCTCAATGAATTTGTGCAGGAAGGGACACCTTTCGGCACAAAATCAATCAATTGAGGCGATATCCTCTTTTTATGTGTGGCGCAGAATGCAACACACATCGAAAGAGGAAAAAACGAGGAGAAATGAAAACATTTATCCTCATTGCGCCTCCCTAACACCACCCCTGGGGTGGTGTTAGAATTTGAGGCATCCCCAGGTTTACGATTCCTCATAAATCTGGGAATGCTTTAGATTCCATGGGTGTTTGCGTGGGAACACCCAGAGCACCACCCATGGAACGCCCCTTTCACGCAGTGTTCTGCATGAAAGGGGCACATATTTACAATACCATGAAAAGCCACGTATTTGCCTTGCAAATATACTGTGGCACAAAGTGCCACCAGAGCGTCAAAAATGTGACGCTCTGGCGGAGCAAAAGTGCCGTAAGGGGCCTCGTAAATTAGGCCCCTAATCCCTTTATTTAATTTTGTCCCTGAAAGCACAGATATACTGGTAATGTTCAGACATAGGCAGGGCCACTGCAATTATGTTGCACGGGAGGACAACATTATGCAGCAGGGATGACTGAATTATGCAGCAAGAAAAGGCAAATTATGCAGTGTAATGTGGCACGTTTTGTGTTACCATTACCTCATTCCTTTTGCGTTTTTTACACGTTAATACTTTCTGTGCAAAGGTTTCACCTCATTAGTAATACTTTGACAGCCAAATACAGAAATAAGCAACAACAGAAAGGTAACCATTCAACCTTTATGAAGAGCCCTCCACTGCACAGCAGCACGTGTTCCTGCGTTTTGGTAACTTTTGATCCATTTGAGCTAGAAATAATTTTTTTAATATTTTATCTAAGCTGCTCAAGATGTAAAACATCATGTTGGAGATGTCTATGTACATGTGTGGGCGTCTTGATCAGTGGTAAGCTTGTACTATTAAATCCATGTCGTTCATGGCACAGATTGTCCACTAAAACTCTTAGAGCCCGGCTGAAAAGTGGTATATCCTGTCCCATTTCATTCTAAGCTATATTGAGCCATGTTCAGAAGTGCTTACACTACTCCTCTAATAATAGTAATAGAGTAGTCTAATAAATGCATGTAGTGCCCATTTAAAAGTAGTGTTGTCCATCACAACTTGCACACATTCATACATCAAGTACTGGTTTGGTCCCACCGAGTACATCAGAGTATCCTTTTGCGTGGCCATTGTTTCGATGTTTATCCGTGAAGTCGTATCCAGAAACCACAGGGACCTTAGAGTCAGGGCCGTCTTAACAGCATTATAGGCCCCCGGGCAAAGCAGTGCACTGGTCCTGCCTACACAACCACTCACAGCAATAAAAATGTTTAACATAAAATTTTTATTACCTTCTTGGCTGCCAGGGGCCCCTATGTTTGTGGGGCTGCCGGGCAACTTCCCAGCATGCCCATGCGTTAAGACGGCACTTCTCAGAGGCACAACACAGCCTTCCACATAATGCCTAAGTGGTGTTTACCCGACAGCAGACCCAATGCCATGAGTCACATCTGAGTGTAAGCTTTCTTTTTGGTTAGCATGACTCCTAGCAGGCAGAGTTTGGGTGAATTAACTAGCCACAATTTCAAAAGGTCAGCCAGGTGTGTAACCACTACATGCAAAAACAGGGAAATTTCACCTCCCGCCAAACATGGGAGACATTGCGAGGAACAAGCAGTATTCATTCTCTTTGTCCTCTAGGTGAGGCGTGTAGGGTTTCATCACAGATTATCGCTGGAAGTGTATTTAGCATGCTTGGGTGCTGTACTGTAGACCAATCTTCGCGTATCCAGATCTGCTTATATCGGACCTGCAAGATGCTGCGGAGATGTGTGGCCAAGTGTCGGTGGTGATGCTATTCCTTGTGGCAGACAATGTCTTTTTTTTTTAAAACACTTCTTTTTATTAAACAAGTGTCAGCAGCAATATATAAATGACACCAGCAATGGCTAAAATACAAGCTTCTCTTCATCTATCCCGACCGTTCACAAATGGATATTTGGGAACAGTCTATAGCATAGGTGGATGCAATCCATGGCAGAAAATGTCTTTGTTGCTGGGTTCACCCTTTGTGTTAACAACATCTTCGTGAAGTCTGGCCATGGCCACCGAGCCTCAGAAGCCAAGGACACAAACCCTAGAAACCCCCTACCCAGGTTTCCAGAACAGATAATGAATACAGCCAGTCTAGCACCCTTCACAACATAATATGTGTATTTGTAAAGCACACATTCACCGCAAAGGGTAGCTTGGCGCCGAATGACAGATGTTTATTGTTACCCAACTCAATGGTACTCATTTTATCGACCTCAGAAGGATAAAAGACTGACTGGACCCACCAGGATTTGAACCTGTGACCATGAGGTCAAACACAGGCCCCTACAGTGGACACATGAGTCCACTAAGCTACCAGACTTGGATGTTCTGCACATTTCCCGAACAATAATGAAATACGTTACCTCCCCCAATAAGAACTACCCTATTGAGCAGTGAGCATTTGACTACAAACATGACCGGCAACCTTCTATGGCGCACCGTACTGTTCCAGTCTGAGAAACCCCTACCTCTGAAAATGATTAAAGGTCAGAAATAATCGATACTGCTGACACAATTCAATTACTGATACATTTTAATGTAAAGTAACCATCACTCACAAAAATAACATACTCTGAGTATCACTAATGCTGACTTCTGTGTAATCGTACTGTCTAATCAATAATATAATAGAAACCCAGAGAATTATGAGAAGTAGTCAGTCGGTAAACAGGATTCTTGCATCATGACCTGCAGATGCAGACACCGCGGCATGTATAAAAATTCAGTGTGCAGCTCTTTTTCTTAAAGTGGCAGAAGGTTTATCTTTCTATCACCACCAGTGACATGACTTCATAATACAAAGTGAACAGGAGCACAAACAAGTAATTATAGGGCCTCATTTACCAAAAAATGACGCAGCGTGGCACCGCAAGCCATACTGCTGCCCGAGCTGTGTCTTTTTTAAAAAACAGGGATGTGTTGTATTAATAACAATACGACTCATCCGTGTGCTTTCCCCTGCACTGGTGAACAATTGCATACCATGCACCAGTGCATGTTGCAAGGGAGTCTGCGTTGCGGGTATGATTGTTTTTGTGCAGGAAGGGACATTGATTTCATTTTCCTCTTTCTCTATGTGCTACAGAATGCAGCACACTTAGAAACATGAAAAAAAGAGGAGAAATAAATGTATTTCTTCTCGTTGCACCACTCCTATTCTTCCCTTGGGGAGGCGTAGGATTCTGATGCATTCCCAGCTTTTCAAAACTTTATAAATCTGAGAATGTGTTAGGTTCCACGGACGTTGGTTGGGAACACCCACAGCAACACCCATAGAATGCCCCTTTTAGGCAGGGTATTGCATGAAGGGGGCCTGTATTTTCAAGGCCCTGAAAAGTAAATCAAGGTGACTTCACGTGGCCTTGTAACTATGGGCAGGCACACTGTGTCACAGGTGCATCAAAAAAAGAGACACGCCGGCAGCTCGATGGCCTTTTATATGAGGCCCTAAATCTTAAATAAAAACTGAACAAAAAAAATAAAAAAACATAAAGAGGCAGTTGGAAGCACATGGCGTGTCACCAATTGCTGGACACAACTTTGTGTAATGTTTCAAGGTATTTTGGGAATTCTAAGCAGTTTTTCTAATTTTTCTTTTACAGTTTATTTATTATTTATTAAATCTTCCACAATTTCTGGCAGAACCCTTGGCAACAGTCTTTGGAACTTTATAGAGTTTTCGCAAAATGCTGGTTCTGCAAAACTAGTCTAGAGAACGAGGAGTCTGCCCATTTCAATCTTAAAAAGAAGTTGTCATCACGAGTATTGGCATTAACTGAATGAGACAGAGATGTCCAAGGATTAGAACCATCGTGGACAGGAAGAACCGCCCCATCGGTAATGTGCTACTAGACAAGACAGTGTCCCAATGCTGAAACTTTATAAATGCATTTAGAGTTCGCTGCAGGCCTCTGCATATGCAGCTGGTTGCAAGTATTGCCAGAATGGAGAGTGCCTCTGAATATTAATGAGGAAGTATTTCTGCAAGTCCTTACAAATGGTCCCATACACCGTTCCGGATTCGTACATTTAGCACAGCATAAAGACTTGTCTGGATCGCACCAAAGATGCTATACAAAGCTTATGCGACACAACTTGGCCAAATATACTGCGCAAAATGTATACGCATCAAGGGCCAGAATTAAGAAGATTTCGTTTCGTGAGTCTCTAATTGCGATTTCTTGCAACTCGCAATTAGGGGCTCGCAAAATGAAATGTACAAATGTGTCTCAGATGCATTAGCGATTCCAAATGGGATCGCAAATGACCTGACTCATCAATATTCATGAGGCAGGCCGCAATTTGCGACCCAATAGGAATGGGCAATAATATAGGGATGATGGCCTGCTGGGGACAGCAGACCCCCATGTCCGTGTTTGCTTTTTTAAAGAAAAGCAACCTTTTTTATTCAAAAGCAGCTGTTTTCGTTACAGGAACCCGGGATGCATTTTAAAGAAAAAAAATAAATGTTTCCGTTACATTTTTGAAGTGCAGGCAATGGACCATAGGACCACCGCCTGCTCTTAGAAACGTTTTCGCCGCCATTCTCAAAGGGAAAGGGGGTCCCTTGAGGTCAAAGCCGTTTTTGTGGTCGCAAATGGCCTGATTCAGTGAACCGTTTACGACCCCAAAAAAGCTTTACACATCTGGACCCAGAAGCCTTTTCAGCTGTGTGCCCTATTCTCCAGGGGACTTACTCTATCCCAGCCCCACCTGCCTTTTAGAAGCCTATCAGCTGATGTCCATATTTCCAGCAGGCAGCCCCCCTCTGTGACCTCACCTACTTTCACATATCGAGTTCTGAGCAGAGTTCACTGCAGTCAAGAGTTTAAGGGGCATATTATCAACGGCCAGCGATAATTATCGCTGGCCGTGCTTAGCGATAATTTTGTTATCACAGGCTATCTCTGGAATTTAACGCCCTGGTAGCACGTTATTAACAACGCGTTTCTACAGGGCGCTAAAAATTCCAGAGATAGCGAGGTTATTGCCGTTTTGCAGGGAACATCGCTGGTTTTAGGGATAGGTAATAGGGATAGGTAAGTCTGCATTTTGGCAGACGTTAGTTTTTGGAGAAAACAGCGGTTTTCTCCAAAAACGAACGTGTGCTAAAATGCTGGGGCAGCTGTGTAAATATCGCGATGTGAACATCAGCGATATTTGCAAGGTAGTCCTTCTGGGGTACGCCCAGTGACGCCCACTTTGCATCTCATTAGAGATGCAATGGGAGGCATTGGGAAAAGGGTGCTAACATGCAATTATGCATGTTAGCGCCCTCTTGTAAATAGGGCGATAATTTTATCTCTGTTTTTTGGGCTTTTTAAGCCAAAAAAGCAGAGATAAAGCCCTTGTAAATATGCCCCCAATTTTCTTTCCTGAAAACAGATGGGCGCGGATTAGCTGCATTAATTTGCAGGACAGCAGCGTTTCAGCATGTCCTCCGCCGCTGACAGCCGCAGCCTCACACACCACAGGCGCATCATGGACACAATGGAACTAATTTCTCTTCCCGCTTTGCAGCTTTGAAGGCGTTGTCAGAGACAATGGGAGACACGGATCTTTCATCCTATAAAGGCAGGCAGTCTCTGACAATGGGACTTGTCTCCGACTCTTCTCTTAAAGGATTAGGCAGACTCGGTAATTATCAAGGCATCCTTAAAGTGAAAACAAAGGATTTCCAATACCTTCAGAACCGTACTGGAAATGGATGGAAAGGAACACCCTTTCTTGACTGTGAGTGTGGGAGGTGTAAGTGGAAGTACTTTTTACAGCACGCAATCAATTCAGACACAAGGGGGCATAGTGAATGGGATTTGGCGCAGGGCAGCACAGAAAGCCACCTTGCTGCTGCTCTGCCCTGCATCAAGGTGATACAGCAGGAATATGCTGTATCATTGGCATACGGCATATTCCTGTGCTTCCACCCGGCGTGGGAACTATGGGGCATATCAACAAGGGCTTTATCTCTGCTTTTTTGGTTTAAAAGCCAAAAAAGCAGAGATAAAACTAGCGCCCTATCAACAACAGGGTGCTAACACGCAAATTTGCATGTTAGCACCCTTTTACTCTACGCTTCCCCTTGCATCTCTAATGAGATGCAAAGGGGGCGTTCCGTAGTAAAATAATAGGAGAAATGTCGCTAAGCGACATTTCTCCTATTATCAAGAATGTCGCTAACCCTGTTAGAGACAAAAAAAGCAGCGCTAACCGCGGTTAACGCTGCTTTTTTACGTCTGCTAATTTTCAGACTTAGCCATGATATCCTATGGAAGGAGGATATCATGGCTAAGTTTGCCTGTCCCTATCAACAAGGTAACGTGTGATTATCACTGGGTTCCCAGCGATAATCTCACGTTAGCCTGTTAGCGTGTAGATTTTTATCGCTATTGAGATAAGCGTTGCTAATAGCACGCTATCTCAGCGATAAAAATTCACGCTAGCCGGCGATAATTATCCTCACGCTAAGAGCGCTGAGCGATAATTATCGCCGGTTGTTGTTGATATGCCCCTATTTCGGCAGCCTAGCTCCAACGCAGGCAACACATGGTACAAGGGTGCCTGCAGGATTGTTTTTGAGCAGGAAGAGGCACCTTCCTGCACAAATTAAAATCCTAGGAGACATTTTCTTCTTACTATCTGTGCTGAGGACAGAGGAAAATACAAGAAAAAATAAAGTTATTTCTCCTTGTTGCACCTCCCCTGGGGAGGCGTAAGGTTTTGGTATCATCCCCAGATTATCATGGTCTTGTGAATCTGGAGATGCGTCACATTCCATGGGTGTGGCAAGAGAACACCCACCACAAAGCCAATGGAACGCCTCCCTAGCACGGAGGAAGGGAACACAGCGCTGCATTGTTTTACTCCATATCTATCAGGCCATTCAAAGTCACGCAAAGTGGCTTTGCGTGGCCTTATAAATATAATTGGGGACTTTAAATCTAATGAGGGATGTCATCTATGATATCATTTAACATCTCATGAGTGATGTAACACCAAAACCTAACTGCAATGTCACTTAAACCTTTTTTAGAGATGTGCTGTAGTTTTTATCATATTCTAAATTGGCCCAAAGCTCTCGTCTGCATGGTGGCCATACCCACTGCGCGCAAATTGTTTATACCAAAATATTACTATTCTAAAATTAGGAAGCTGTTACGTGAGAAGTTGGGTGGAATGAGTGATTTAATGTAGAAAGGGGTTGCGGTACTTATGAAGATGTCTGTCTTTGTAACTAATTTTTGTCCCTTTCAAAATACGTTTCCTCAAATGACTAAAAACCCTTCCCCCTTCACATTTTTATCTCGATAGTTCCAAACCTGCATTGCAATCTGAATATGTATTTTCTTCGCCTGCTCTTTGCTCAAGGCTTAAAATTCAGCAGCTCCTATTCCAACAAAATGGCATTCAGGACTTTTGTCTTGAATACAAAATATTAACCTTCCAGTTGTTCTTTAGAAGTCTGTGTTGAGTCTGTGTGCCTTCATTTTAGCTTTCTAGAGCCCTAATCACGATTTCTACAAAGAATGAGAACATTGGAATGTTGAGAGCTCCGATGATATTACATTACTGACATCTGGCCCTGTGATATCCATACGAGCCTTGTAGTTTGGGAAACTCTCCGGCTATTCTCTAATTCGGTTTAACACACAGGTGGTGGCCAATAAATATGTCCAAGCTGCTGACGGCCATACTGTTAGAGAAGCCGTCTATCTGGCAATTAGTATCACTGCAGACCGAGAGCAGATTGCCGAATCTAACTTAACCCAATACTTTGTAAAGCAAAAAGAGATTTTCGGAGGATGGATAACTTACATATGTCTATTGTGGGTGTTGTAATGTCGTAAAAATGTTATTCCTACCCAGAGTACTGTATCTATTTAGGGCGATCCTTCTTGAGGGAAATATGGTTAACAGCCTCATCTGGTCGGATGCTAGGGCTCGCTAGCCTCTTAAATTCTTGATGTTATCTAGGGAAAGAGGTGTTTGGGCTGTTCCCAATGTTAAACTCTATCCGTGGGCTGCTGTCCTACAGGATATGAAACCTCCTAATGGTGGGAGTGAAGGAAGTGGTGGTTCTGGGTAATATATCCCCCATATATACAAATTACTTGTTTGGGAGGATGCTGAAAGCAGGTTTAAGCAGAATCGACCCAAGCTATTACAAGAAAGTCACATTCAAAACTACCAGCGGGGCTTTTAGGATCTGGTCAAACCTGAAGAAGAGAATTAGACTGGGGTAAGTCAACTACCTTACCCCAAACTGGGGAACTCAATGCCTACCCCCATTGTTCCGGGATCCCTGCTGTCTTAGGTGGGCGGCCGTGGGGCTCAGGAATCTAGGGGTTTTTTATACGGTGAATATAATAGAATCATTTGAACAACTGCAGCAGGATCATGTGCCGCATAAGAGGGGATTTTTTAATATCTTCAGATTCATGATACCTTTCCAAAAAGAGAAGGGGATTGAGAAGATGAGCTAGCTTTGACGGAAATCGTGGGGAGTGACTCCAGATGCACTATCAGTCATATTTATGAATATTTGAGTGATGGTATGTGCCACGATCTAGAAAAACATGTCGGCAAATGAGAGAGGAGGATCGATAATGCGGACTGTTGTCTTTATGAGTCTTTATAACTTTGCTCCGCAGGATAGCAGGCGCATTATTGGAAAACACTGTTTGACCTTTATTATACGTCGGAAAAATCGTCAAATGGGGAGGGAATGCGGCATCGTCTGCCCCTGGTGTCAAAGTCAGGAGGCAGACTTGGTGCATATCTTCAGTTCTTGCCCGGCACTAGATTCACTGAATTGAAAAATTACTAGGTTTATGAAAACAGAGCTACTGGGGAGTCCCAGTTAATATTACTGGGCACACATACTGACATGGTTTCTAGATTGGGGCAGCTCTTTTTTTGTAGTAGTAATAGTTGACGTCTGTATTTTTTTATTGCGTCAGCATGGTGCAACCCATATCCCCGACATTCCATAAATGGCTAGCATGATTATTGTCTATTTATAATCTTGAAATTAGGGTATATACTCGAAAATGCTAGAAAGCCAGGAAAAAGGTGAACAGGTTTGAACCCTACTGCAAAGATGGGTGGAGACAGGCTTTCTCTGACATATGTCTCTTTTAACGGGGTCTTACATGAGCAGGTATGATGTTTTTATATCCTGCCCTCCCCCGATTGATGGAACATGACTTGCACTTTAGCTCTAACCCCTGACCCCCCCCCCCCCCTTTCCCAGGATGTGAAGGAAGCCTATTGCACCCTGGTATTTTTCTCTATTGTTTATTTTGATGTGGTACCCATTAGTCCCTGAACGGGTTAGGTGATATCTGTTTGGCACTTGCCTGTTTCTCACTGCTCTATACTTGAAGCATTTTCCACACTTTACCTTTTAGGCTATGCCTCTGTATCCACTATCACTTGAATTGATGTATGTTTCATTATGTAATCATAGTAATTTCATGCCAAGTCACTGTATTAATGGACTGATGAGACTCATTATGGTCTTTTACATCCATGTATTGTCCTCTTGTGGAATTAATCCAAAAAATATTTAATTTAAATAATTTTTAAAAAGGGAAAAAAAAGAAACGTTGGGAGCTTTATTGAAGGCAGTGGAGTGGATCCCGGCTCATAATGGCTGGTAGAAGCCCGAAGCTCCAACATTCCACTGTTTGTCTTCATGTTTCTTATGTTATTAACATAGATGACAAGGTTTCAGATTCCAATGTGGACATTTTCATAATTTCAGTGAAATCATGAGTGACATTTCCATGACAATGAGTGACACTTTCTTGCATGCAAAATCAAGCAAAGAAGATGAGGGAAACATATAAATATCACAAATGACACCCATTTGAGCAACAAGAAACTCCAAGAAAATCTTTCAACCGCTGCAAAGCACCAGCAATAGAAGGGCACTAACCACTCGGTCCATGCCCTCCCATGATGGCATTATAGCAGGTATATCCATGCCACCTTTTAGCGACCCCATGATTGGCGGGTGCAGACTTCAGTAAGCCACCAGGCGCCGCTTTCTGCATTGCAATACAAGGATGTTTCATTACAGGGGTGGGGCCTACTCGCCACCGGCTGAATCACTGCTCAATTAAGAGAACATGGATAACCTACACAGCTGAGGATTTGCCTAATGCAGAAAAGATAAAAATATGTACTAAACAGCCTACCACCTGCGTGTGCAGAGAAGGCCTGGGAAGCAGGCTCTGGCTGAGGAGGGCTGCAGGTGCATCTCCAAAAAAGCCTGAACCATGACGCATTCCTAGAAAGTCCCCTGGAATCAAAGCTCCTTTTGTACCGTTTTATTTCGAACCCGCGTTTAGATGTTTCAGCATGTTTAAAACTCGTTTGCAGTGAAAATGTCTCAGAAAAAGCATACACTTTGCATTGTGTAAATTGTTACGGACTTGTTGCAAATTGTTTATACTACATCTAGTTTCGTCCTGTGCAGTTTTTAGGTCTTGCGTGGCGTTGCTGTGCAAAGCACTGCTCCGCGAGCGATTTTGTGAGGGAGGACTTTGAGAAGAGGGCTTTAAGCCCCGCCCCTCATTTCCATTGGCCGGCATCACCGTTTATGCTAAACGGTGGCCTGCTATTGGAAATGAGGGTTTTCTGTTCACGCTCTTTGTCTCCGAGCCAGACTGGCTCGCCTGCTTTGCTGCTGTCGCAAAGTAGTTTGTTATCTTTATGGGGCCAAACACATGGCCCCATAAAGACAAGCGATTGATGCTTATTTTTGTATGCTGTGCAACAAGCCACGGGTGCAAGCTTACCAGCAAAGAACCCTGCGCTGTTTTACTGTAATCGGTTTGCATTTCTGGACAGTTGTCACTCTTTAGGTGCTAGTAAAAAAGCTCCTAATTCGATTATGAACTCAAAATAAACTGTTATTTTGCTTGCTTGCATTAGGATCGATCTTATCTATGCGAACGTTGTTTTCAGTATAAGCATGCTGAGCAAGAAAATAGACACCAAATCTTACTGGTATTTTCACAGCAATTGTTTCATTACAACTTTTGCAGACATTTAGGAGGAACAAAACATCTGTACAAAAACAATAAACAGTAGTAAGCAACGGCGGGCTCACAACTAAAATGCATCAAACCTCCTGTTCGACAAACATGTCTCCGCTTCTTCATTTTGAACGAAAGGATTACGGAATGGCAAATTATTCAGGAGGGAATGCATTTCAGCTGGCTTTATTAATTTGTAAGGCCAGTACTACGTCCACTGAGCTACCTCAGCAGTTTAACGGTGTTCCTGTAAGCATCTGCAAACAGACACAACAGAGCCGAGAGGTATTAGAGACACCCAGCAGAGGTACTGGAGACACCCAGCAGAGGTACTGCAGAAATCCAACAGAGGTACTGTAGACATTCAGCAGAGATACTGCAAATGACCGCGGGAATGCTTTGGAGGAGCCCTGCAGGCTTTACTCAACCATATCAAGGTCCACTCGTTAACAGGGAATACAAAGGGTTTGTGGGCTGCCACTGTCACACCGCATTTACTCCCAGCACATGCGACTGCACATACAGAAGGCAATCACACCTGTGCCATCCACGGCCCCGTGGGTGGAGTGCAGGACCCATCTGAAGGGGCCTGACAGAAACAGGAGCGCGCTTTCAGGGAGCACAAATGAAAATGCCTTTCCTGCTACTCTAATCTGTGGCTGCAAACACTGCTGACACGCCACTGCTGACACATCACTGCTGACACGCCGCTGCGGACACATCACTGCTGGCACACAACTGCTGACACACCGCTGTGGACACATCACTGCTGGCACACAACTGCTGACACATCGCTGCTGACACATCGCTGCTGACGCACCGCTGCTGACAAACAGCTGCTGACACATCGCTGCTGATACATCGCTGCTGACACATCGCTGCTGACGCCGCTGCTGACACACTACTGCTGACACACCACTGCTGACACACCACTGCTGACACAAAACTGCTGACACACCACTGCTGACACCACTGCTGACACACCGTTGCTGACACACTGCTGCTGACACATCACTGGTGACACACCACTGCTGACACACCGCTGCTGACACTCCGCTGCTGACACGTCGCTGCTGACACACTACTGCTGACACACCGCTGCTGACACACCGCTGCTGACACGCCCCTGCTGACATGCCGCTGCTGCCCCCACTGCTGACACCACTGCTGACACGCCGTTACTGACACGCCGCTGCTGACACACCACTGCTGCTACACCACTGCTGCCACCACTGCTGACACACTGCTGCTGACACAAAATTGCTGACACACCACTGCTGACACGACTCTGCTGACACATCACTGCTGACACACTGCTGCTGACACCACTGCTGACACACCACTGCTGACACACCACTGCTGACACACCACTGCTGCTGACACACCACTTCTGTGCACTTTACTGCTGACACACCACTGCTGACACACCACAGCTGTGCGCCCCAGTGATGAAGGCAGAATTCAATGTAGCCAAATTTGGAAGAGGTGGGCATGCACAGCACAGACCCATGTCATCTGAAGGAGTCAGGGCAAGGAGGAGGGTGCAAAAAGCTGCCAGCACAGCTATGATAGGAGGAACATTTGACAGGTGCATGAAAGACAAGGACGAAATCCATTTGATCTCAAAGCAGAGTCACGCGGGCGGGGGATAAGAAGGTGGGTGCAACTAAAAGAAGTGGAGTAGGAGGAGGCAAGAGTTCTGATGTAAAGAAACAACTAGCTCCGTAGAGCAGATGGACGACAAGGGGTGCTACCGGTTCGGCGAGGCTTTACAGAGCAGATTAAGGCTGATCGGCCCTCACTAAGGATAGTCGTAGGTGCAGGTAGAAGGGATGTTTGGCAAGAATTGTAGGGGGAGAGGACATGGGAGAGTTACACGAATAGAACAAGCATTGAAAATGCAATAGGTCTCGCCTTTCATTAAGTTAAAGCGCTTTGCTATACAATACCATTAGCAAAGCAAAT
Organism: Triturus cristatus; assembly: GCF_964204655.1. Taxonomy (NCBI): domain Eukaryota; kingdom Metazoa; phylum Chordata; class Amphibia; order Caudata; family Salamandridae; genus Triturus; species Triturus cristatus. The sequence goes on along the minus strand of NC_140583.1, from coordinate 102,928,526 downwards.
GGCTTTAACTTAATCAAAGGCGAGGCCTATTGCATGTTCAATGCTTGTTATATATTGGGTTATACACGTCCAGTAGAGTACAGACCAAGCAAACAGTGGCAGGTAACCCCTCTCATATGCGCCAAGTATAGTTCTTATTTGACAATGCACTTGCACCCTATGCCATGTAGTGCTACCAAATTCCCGTACACTCCTCTCTAATTGCTGGTATTGCCACCATGTGCTCAGAAACCTCCTTATACAGAGTTAGGCCTCCTTATCAGGATGCGATACTCCATGTGCAGCATGCAGGACTAGGGTTGGCCTCCAGAGGTGGTCAGTGTCCGCGAATTAGGCCAGACAACAAAACAAACACAATCACAAAATCTAAAGTTAAACCTCAGGAAATGAGAACTACACTGCAGATGAGGACCCCATAACTCACCTGAATACTCGACCTGCGCCGGCTGTCAGTTTTTTCATGCCTAACTGTAACATCATGTTAGCCCCTTTTTTTACAGAATTTCGAGGGTTTTTTAATGTAAAGTAATATTTAATTACCATACACAAAGCCACCCTCAGCCATGCACGGCCTTTGGACGTGTGGAGCAGAGGGTTGTCTGCAAGGCCTACAGTAAACCCCTCACAGGCAGCCAACCCAACACTGCAGCAGTATCTGGCCTGCGGCCAGCCGTGTGGTCAACCCAGTCAGAGCCGGCACTGTTGCATACTGCTAACGTGGAAGGGGTGGAGCCAAATGGGCAGAGCTTGTACATTATTTGCGTCTTTGCAAGGGAGAATCAACAATGCATCAAGGATTTCATATCTTTTTTCAAAGTGGAATTGCCAGTGGCCAGTGGCTTAGCTGGGGGGACAGTGGGGGTGGTCCACCCCAAGCGGTGGCTGCCGGCGGTTGCACGACCCTTGTGGCACGTGGTCGTGGCATTTATTATTTGGGGAAACTGACATACACGTCACCGACGACCAACCACCCACACCCACACGTGCAGCTGTGAGTCTGTCGCTGAGGAGCCCTGTCTGCACACGTGACGTGCAGTTATGTAAGTGCAATCTCACCGGCTGCAGTGCACGCACCCACCACCTAGCATAGTGGTGGTGCAGTGCATGGCGTAACGTGTATGTGGTTCCCAGGGCTGTCAATCTTCTAGGGCGCAAAAGCGCTACGAATGACAGCCCTGGGCATACTTTTTGGCCAGCCCCCGCGCAGTGTGGTTAAAATACAGCAGTGACGAGCGCCACCACCACGCGCTCTCTTGACTAAGTAGAGTCTCGGCAGGGGAGCGCTGGGAGATGTGCAGAACCCCTACGGTGGGGGCCCTACCACCACTGTGGAGTCTACAGGAGAGGTAAGCTAAATATTCTATTAATACGCACTCAAAGCTCACAAATCCCCTATTAGTAGCATTCACTCGACTTTTGCTCACCTAATTCATAATTATGTAAATATTGCCATTTTGAAACAGGACTCTTATTCAAACCATCACTCAACATGCGATTTATCTGTACATGTGTTTATTTTATTGAGACTCATCCATCCGCCATATTAAGATTAAGCCCGGTGTTAAATATATACCTACATACGTGGGTATCTTTAAATAAGTCATGTATGGCAGCCATATTAACACAAGCATTACATTTTGTGAAAGAACCGACCATGCTCATATGGACTGCCCGCTGCTGAACCAGTCCCGGGACCTGGCTAGACTAGAAAGGTTACACCACGCTACCCACTACATGAGAGAAGGGGAGTGGCGGCCCCCAATAAGACGGGCGGAGGCACAAAGGAGCCAGAGTCTCTCCGTGCAAATGATGACTACGCCTTCCATGTCAGGGTGTGGCCACATGCATCATATAACTGAAAGGCAGGTCGGGAGCATCTTATCAGAGGCCGGGCCAAACAGCAGGTAAAGAAAAGAGCCTGCTCCGCACACCACACAAGTTTGTTACATCGGGCAGCAGCCGCGGTGAGGCCTAAGAACCAGGGCTCACTATAAGAGATAATAGCACGAGGAGGCAGCGGCACCGGAGCACAAAGGCACTGCGAAGCACAGACAATCTTTATGAAGAGCGGACAAACAGCGGACCCCCCCCCCCCCCCCCCCCCCGAAGACAGAGGCCCGAGAAGGGAAAAAGGGCTACAATGGATAATTAACCAGTTGATCATACATGATGTGAGAAATATTTGTGCCCGAAATTTGACCGAGAGGGTAGTGGTAATTATATTTGGAGCAGGCCGCCGAGGTGAGTGCTGGTGACGGGGGAGGGGGAAGCTGTACAGTACAGCTGTTCAGGGGCCCTCACAGTCTGTCCTTTTAATAGAAACTGTTTGTCGCATGTATTTAAACTGCATGCTTTAAAGGTTTCATTTACCTTTTTTTATGACAGATATACACTAACATTTGCAATGCCAATAGCTCTAAATCAAACAAATGCGAGACCTATTCCATTTCTAGTCATACATCAAAACTTTTGACCACTGGCATATTTTACCACTTAGCATCAAAAATGTAATTGACTAAAACGTAATCACAGAGCTGGTGGTCTGCTGACCCCAGCAGGCCACCATCCCTGTAATTTTCTCCAATAATACTGTGTCGCAATTTGTGATCTACCTCATTAATTTTCATGAGGTAGGTTAGATTCTGACCCACAACAATTTGGATTTTTAAGAATCAACCTATTAGTACTTCTTAAAAATCTTAACTGGTCGCAATATGCAGCCAGTACTTTGTGACCAGATTTTTGTGCCTATGGCCAATCGTTTTCTTAATGCATATAATCCTAATATCTCTGTTTTGAACCCAACTGTTGTGCTTTAAAGGCATCTGATCCTGGTAACGTTTAATGGTGTACACTCATGCTCGTGTCAACTTTGATTCACTGATTGACTTCTGCTTATATCAATATATTTTAGATTTTGAAGGACAACTCCCTTCTGTTATTTGTGTGCATACAATTACCGGCTGTAACTTTCTGAACACAAAACAACCTGTATTGCAGAGGACACTTGTAGTCTGATGTTGGGGCTATGTGAGTCTACTGTCATGTATGCCTAAAGAAACTCTCAATTGTTCTCACACCCGGATTCTATGTTTCACTGTTAGGTTTAACCCTATTTGCGAAGACCACTGAATCTTTAAACAAGCTATTTGGTGTTTTTTATGGGTTTTTATGGGTTTATAAAATGTGCGTTACATCCTTCATCCCCTATGGATGATCAAGTAAAGCTATGAAGTTTCCATTGGTTTTTAAAAATCTCACAAAGATTATTTCTTGCTTATTTGTCAGCCACATTTAAAATATCATTCTTTCCCTCAGTAACTTAGGGGCAGATTTATGAGCCCCTTGCGCCACTTTTGCGTCACTTTTCCCATGTTAAAAGTGACGCAAAAGTGGCGCAAGGGGCTCATAAATCTGCCCCTTAATCTGTAAGAGGAACCTAAGCCATTCCAGGCTTCAGCTGGTCTGCTTTTGACTGACATTCTAATTAACTCTATCAGGAAAACTGGCGCTCCCTAGGAAGCTTTATTTATTACGTATGGTTAAATTTATTGATGGATCTCCAAGAAAAAACTCAGAACTGAACGGGGTAACGAGGCATGGGCACCCAGATACGGAATTAATTGACATGGGTATCAAGCTATCCTTGGTTTAGGAGACAGCCTGTCATGCTGCTGAGCACCGAACAGCAGGCGATAAAGAAACTGAAGTTTGCTTCAGGTAGAAATTTGCGATTGATGTCTTTGGTGTTGTTGGCAAGTGATAGGAACAATTTCATCTTAGAACATTCGTGAGAATTAAATCATTACTCTTCTTACTTGTGTTATCAAATACATGTTAATAGGTATCTTTTCTCCTTATTTTGATCTTCCATAGCCACCACCTTATAAGTGAAATTTCTGGTCTCGTATGTGTGTAGGCGCATCACAAGTGATCAGCATGTACAAGCATGTGTTCTATGTTAATGTCACGTTTTACATGCATGGCTCTAAAGTAGCCATTGTCACTCAGAATGCAGGGTCAAAGGAAAGGAAAGGAAACCAGCTGCCTTTTCAAAGGTTTCTTACTTCCTCTCACAAAAGGCCACCAAGAACAGCTCATGCTTTCTCAGTGTGACACTGGATGTTAGAGCCACTTGCACACGGAAGCGTCCCCTTAAAACTTTAAAGTGACATCTGATTCATGGACCTGTTCCTCTTATATCTTTGCAATGACTTGCAACGAGACAAGATTTTAACTGTCCTTGGACAGTGACTACAAGTGAGCTTCTGTTAGGGCAAGCCTGACCCAGGCCGGAGACAATGGCTCTACAGTGAGCAACTCAGGCATCAATAATCTCCCAAGAACGAATAGCCAACAGCAAGTTGTGGGAAATCAGGTCAGCAAGCTGAACAGGGGACACAGTGTGCATGAAAGTGAAAGTGTCCAGTCATATTTTGAGCCATCACCGAGAGAGTCACAGCCACGATTGCGAATCAACACAGCGCAGATCTGAAATCACATTGGTAAGCTAGCATCTGACAGTCATACAACACAATCAAGAACTTTTTAAAACTCAAAGTCCGGAGGAGTGCTCAAATGCAGAAACAAATTGCGATGAGTTATTACTAGCCTCAATTTAGGAAGATGTAATAACATCTATTCAGACCAACACATTGCCACCGTATGCACAAAACAATGAGGTATGAGGCAATTTTATCTGCACCTATTATTTAGTGGGGTCAAAGTCTGTATTGGCTTCTTAGGGTGCTAAGGTTCTGAGGTTCAATACCTCTAAACCTCCAAAGGAGTCATAAACAAAACACTATGATCCAGCACACCACACAAACATTGTATATAATACGGTGTTGTAAATTCGAACAATATCAGTCCAGTCGGCAGGTCTTGTTTGGAAATTCTTTATTTAATTTTCAAGTACAATATGAGGGTCTTCTCTATATATTCCCTCAAATCTGAAGTCAGTAAAAAGTGCTCCTTTATAGACCAAATCATGTACAACCGTATTATATTTCCTCAGATCTGTACAATATTCTCAGTGCAGATTATCCTGTTTAGGAACTAAGATTGGTATTTATTTTTAAATTCAGAGTTGCAGGAGCGGTCCTTCCATCGTGTAGTCCAAACTTCAGTTTTGAGGGAATATATAGAGAAGACCCTCATATTGTACTTTCCTTTTGCCCTGAAGAAGTCCATAAGGACGAAACGTGTTGGCTACGCAGATTTTAAAGAAAGAAAATTAAATAAAGAATTTCGAAACAAGACCTGCTGACTGAACTGATATTGTTCGAATTTACAATACCGTATTATATACAATGGGGCAGATTTATGTTTCCTGGCGCATCCCTGCAAATCAGCAGGGATGCGCCAGGAAAGAAGCGTCATGCAAGTTTACCCTTGCGCCACCACAGATGCGCCGCATTTACAATGCAGTGCATCGTGGCGCAAGGATAAACAGATGCGTGACGCATTTGATGGCGTAAGGGCAGCGCATTGCTGGAGTCGTGTCGCAAGCACGACGCAACTCCAGCCATGTCTAGGGGCTGCCCATACCTAACATGCTGCGTCATGCCTTACGCCTACTTCAAGCAGGCGCAGAGTTTTGACGCAGCAGCGTCGGAAAAGTGACTCAGTGAAATCTTATAGATTTCACTGCGTCACTTTTCCGAGGCTTTTTCCTATGGAACGCCCACCCTGCATACATTAAACCTGACGCAGGTTTAATGTGGCGCAGGGCTTTACACCGTGACGCATCTCCATAGATGCGTCACGATGTAAACAGGGCGCAGGGTTTACGCCGCCGCTGCGTCACAAAAGTGACGCAACAGCGGCATAAAAGTGGCGCAAGTCTAACATAAATCTGCCCCCATGTTTGTGTGGTGTGCTGGATCACTGGGGCAGATTTATGTTAGACTTGCGCCACTTTTACGCCACTGTTGGGTCACTTTTGTGACGCAGCGGCGGCGTAAACCCTGTGCCCTATTTACATCATGACGCATCTATGGAGATGCGTCACGGTGTAAAGCCCTGCGCCACATTAAACCTGCGTCAGGTTTAATGTATGCAGGGTGGGCGTTCCATCGAAAAAAGCCTCGGAAAAGTGACGCAGTGAAATCTACAAGATTTCACTGAGTCACTTTTCCGACGCTGCTGCGTCAAAACCCTGCATGACAGGCATGACGCAGCATGTTAGGTATGGGCAGCGCCTAGACATTGCTGGAGTTGCGTCGTGCTTGCGACACGACTCCAGCAATACGCCGCCCTTGCGCCATCAGATGCGTCACGCATCTATTTATCCTTGCGCCACGATGCGCTGCATTGTAAATGCAGAGGTAATATGCCAACAAGGGATTTCGTTTGAAAAAATTCTATCGTTGTTGATTTTAGAAATTAATTTAGTGGGTAAGTTCTTGACAAATACCAAACCATATGTCAATTGACTGAACCAATCATCGAAAATATGAAATACACACACGGGAAATCTTTTCGTGAAATAATCACAAGTCTTTTTATATATCAATTCAATTTAAAAGGAGTACAAATAAACAATTGAATGCGCAATGAATCATGAAAAAGGAGAAAATAAATATTATCCACATTTCATGACAAGACATCTATTCCGAAAAGAGAAAACAGAGATCTATCTCATTCTCAGAGAATAGTAATCAACTGTACAAAATTAATGTTATGGAAATAGATGATGAAGTCGACGTTTCGGTCTTAGATGGCATCAATCCGTCAGACCATCTTCAGGACAGTAGGCATTGCATTAAAAAGGAAGACCCCAGATCCTGGTCCAGTTGCTGACTACAAATTAATGTAGAAGAGATGATCCTTCCTTTTATTTTTGGAAGGACATGACAACACCGTGGGGCAACAACATGAATGTGGCACTCTTGTGTGTCGAAAAGGAGGAAACTATCCTTTCTGGTTTATTGTTCTTTTTTCGGAACTCCGCAGAGATAATTTCTGACCGAGAGTAGGGAAAGCTAACGCCACTCCACATGAAAGACCACGTGTGGAGTGGCGTTAGCTTTCCCTACTCTCGGTCAGAAATTATCTCTGCGGAGTTCCGAAAAAAGAACAATAAACCAGAAAGGATAGTTTCCTCCTTTTCGACACACAAGAGTGCCACATTCATGGTGTTGCCCCACGGTGTTGTCATGTCCTTCCAAAAATAAAAGGAAGGATCATCTCTTCTACATTAATTTGTACTCTTCTACATTAATTTGTAGTCAGCAACTGGACCAGGATCTGGGGTCTTCCTTTTTAATGCAATGCCTACTGTCCTGAAGATGGTCTGACGGATTGATGCCATCTAAGACCGAAACGTCGACTTCATCATCTATTTCCATAACATTAATTTTGTACAGTTGATTACTATTCTCTGAGAATGAGATAGATCTCTGTTTTCTCTTTTCGGAATAGATGTCTTGTCATGAAATGTGGATAATATTTATTTTCTCCTTTTTCATGATTCATTGCGCATTCAATTGTTTATTTGTACTCCTTTTAAATTGAATTGATATATAAAAAGACTTGTGATTATTTCACGAAAAGATTTCCCGTGTGTGTATTTCATATTTTCGATGATTGGTTCAGTCAATTGACATATGGGTTGGTATTTGTCAAGAACTTACCCACTAAATTAATTTCTAAAATCAACAACAATAGAATTTTTTCAAACGAAATCCCTTGTTGGCATATTACCTCTTCATTTAACCTGCCCAAGCCCTCAAGGGTATATTGGGTCTTTTCCCTACGGTTACATTGCATTGTAAATGCGGCTCATCTGTGGTGGCGCAAGGGTAAACTTGCGTGACGCATCTTTCCTGGCAAATCCCTGCTGATTTGCAGGGATGCACCAGGAAACATAAATCTGCCCCTTCGTTTTTTTGCTACTTATGCCATTCCAGTTTGAACCCAGCCATATGCAAATCCGTCTTCATTTGCATATGACCAAGTGTAAACTGGGGTGGCATGGTGAGCAAAAGAATGATGGATTTAACCCAGATCTCTTGACTGGGGGTGAATGTTTTGATTTGTTCTGCATTCCGTCCATCATTTTTATGTCTTTGTACTGCCGGTGTATTCAATTGTGTAGCCTTGGCCCACGTCATGTATGTGGATCTAACTTGCATGATCGAAGTAACTATTAGCGGTGATACCACGTGTCTCTTGGAGCTCTTTCAAGTGCTCGACGTTCTTTTTACCCAGCATCCCCCCCCAGCCCCGCTACCTGCCATGGGCGGCAATCTGAGGGATAGCCCCGGCACCAGAAGCTCTAGCTACGCCACTGGGAATTGCGGAGGATATCCATCAGCCTAGAAAATGGCGCAAACGCCATTACATACTACCAGCGTGGAATGGCGCAGGTAAACAGGTGGATCTTGTAGGTAATTTGGCACCTTTGCATACTAAGGAACAATTAAAAGGGTGAACTGTGGACTCTGCCCTCAGACCAAGAGACAACAAGAAAAAAACCGCTTGTCTTGGACAGCCACTACAATAGAGATTGCACTCCAATAAATCAATGATGTATTCTCCTCCTTCAAGGACTTCAGATTGTTTTGCAACGTGCAATTGAAGAGAAAACACACTTTCCATCAACCTGAAAAATGGTGGGAACGTTGTTACATGCTACTAACGTGGAAGGGGCGGGGCCAAAGGGGTGGAGCTTGTAGGTGATTTGGCATCTTTACATACTCATCAGCAATCTGAAGGGAGAACTGCGGACTCTGCCCTCAGACCAGGAGACGGACAAGAAAGAACCCACTGATCTTGGACAGTCACTACAGAAGAGATTGCACTCCAATAAATCAACAATGCATTCACCTCCATCAAGGATTTCATATAGTTTTTCAACGTTCAATTGTAGAGAAAACTCACAGTCAATCAATCTGGAAAATGGTGGGAACACCGTGGAATACTAATAACATGGAAGAGGCAGAGCTAAATGGGTGGAGCTTGTAGGGGATTTGGTACTTTTCTTTTTAAAGGGAAGGGGTGTCTTTAGAAGGCGCTGAGGACCCCATCCCATAGGGATCAATATATATATATTTTAAGGGGTCAGGGGCCGTGCAGCCCCCTTACCGAGCCTACCGAGAGAGCAGACGGAAGAAAGCCGGGCCAATTACAAAAGGGAGTTGAGGAAATATAAAAGCGCACTGAAGGACGCTAAAAAGATTTTCTTTAGCGACAGGATTGAGAGAGCAAGCAATTCTTCTGGAGAATCGTTTAAAATCTTCAAGGAACTTCTGAAAGCCCCGGTTCCTCCAGTGTTGCTTGATAATCCCAAAGAAAAATGTGAGGAACTGGCCAGCTTCTTCCATTCAAAAATAGAGAAAATCTTATCCTCCTTACCCATTATTCCTCAAAGCCATGAACCGGTTACTAGCCTCGCAAGTCGCTCGATTGAGCTAGCATCTTTAGGCCCCTTCTCGGAAGAGGAGGTGATAAAAGTCCTGCTGGAGATGAAGAGTGGCTCCCCGAGTGACCCAGTTCCCATAAAACATCTGAAGCTCGTGGCTAACACCTTGTCAACTCCTCTGACTGATCTCTTGAACCTTTCACTCGCTCAGGGCACAGTGCCCCGGAGATGGAAAAAGGCTGTGGTGAAAGCCCTATTGAAAAAACCAGGACTGGATTCATCCAATTTGACCAACGTCAGGCCAATTTCACTTCTGCCTGGTTTTTCTAAAATTGCAGAGAAGTTGGTCAACCGTCAGCTCTCTCACCATCTTGAGTCTAACCACCTGCTAGGAGATTCCCAGACTGGTTTCCGCCCCGGCCATGGAACAGACACTGCCTTGCTGGCAGTAGTGGAGGAGGCAAGGAGCACTCTAGATACAGGAGGGTCAGTGGCAGTGATCCTCCTGGACTTGAGTGCTGCCTTTGACACCGTGAGTCATCAGGTGCTCCTCCAACGTCTGTCAGAGGTAGGTGTCTCAGGGACGGCCCTGAAATGGTTGGGATCTTTTCTTTCTGACCGTTTCTACCAAGTCTGGGAAGGGTCAGAGCAATCTGCCCTAATCCCTCTTCAATGTGGAGTCCCGCAGGGCTCATCGCTGAGCCCTACCCTATTTAATATATATATGACTCCACTTGAAAGAGTGGTCGCCCCTTCAGGGGTGAAGATCGTCAGTTACGCTGATGATACTCAGCTGGTGGTGGGCCTCACTCAGCAGGCGGAACAACCTGAGGTATTACACGACTGCCTTGCCAATGTTTATCGTTGGATGTCTATCTCCGCCCTAAAGCTTAATGGAGGTAAAACCGAGCTGATGCTCCTGGGCAATTCCAGCCCCTCCATTATTGCGAGCTGTTGGCCCCGTTCTCTTGGTGACCCACCATCCCCCAAGAAGGAGATCAAGTCCTTGGGAGTATGGTTGGAAGAAGACCTGTCCTTCAGGACTCATGCCAGGAAAACCGCGGGGGTTTGCTTTGGTTTACTGAGATCAGCCCGAAAGGTGCTACCTCTGCTTCCTGATCCAGCAAGGAAGCTGTTGATACGTGGCCTGATTCTATCGAGGCTCGATTATGGGAATGCGCTGTTTCTCGGTGCTCCTGAAGCGACCTTCAAAACCCTCCAACAGGTGCAAAACGCAGCTGCGAGAGTCCTTATGGATGTTCCCAGAAGGCAGTCTGCTGCTCCGGCCCTCAAAGCGCTTCACTGGCTCCCCGTGAAGGAGCGGGTGAAATTTAAAGCGCTATGTACAGCCCACAAAATTTTACATGGCAAAGGCCCCCCCATCCTTGCTAACATGGCCCGTCCTTACAAACCCCCACGTCTGCTGCGCTCGGACCAAAAACACCTTTTGCAGTTAGCGAGAGTAAGAAGAGCTCGTTCTGGGGGCAGGCGTTTCTCTGTGCAAGTGGCCTCTCTTTGGAACTCTCTGCCCCTCAAGATTCGCTCAGAGCCCAAGATCCTTCCATTCAGGAAACTTCTTAAGACCCACTTGTTTCCATAGTAGTGATTAGCTGAGTCTCCCCTTCTGGTCGGCTGCGCCGGGATGCCCCCGGGTAAGCTGAGCGCATTATAAATTTCATATTATTATTATTATTATTATTACTTTAATACCGGAGACCCCATCCCCTGGGGCCAAAATTTAATATATGTAGTTGTCCTGTTGCTCACCCAGGGCACCTCAAATAGACTCCATGGGGGCTCCGGGGAAAGCCCACCAGCCCCAGCCAGCTCATGACTTGCTGTGGGAGCCGGTATTGCAGACACCCGGTGAGAGCAGCTATTTATGCTGCTCCTCCAGGTGAGAGCAGTCTGTTTCCCTGCCCACATCAGTGAGGGCAGAAACAGATCAAAAGTCTGTTCCCAGCTGTCAGGAGCATTTTTTAAACTCTTGCCTGCTGGGAGCAGGCTTGGTCTTTGCTTACGTTTGCCAGATGTTTCAAAAATGCTCCCATCAGGTGAAAGCCAACATGAGTTTCCCTGCCCGCGCCAGTGAGGTCAGGGAAACTGCTGTGTCCCAGGGTGGGCGTGACACAGCAGTGGAGTGTAGACTGTGTGGCTCTCCTCTTTTTTTAAAAGTTAATTGCCCCAGTGGTTGGTGTCACTGGAGCCTTTGAAGTCTTGGTGAGGGGGGCAATGAGGCCTCTCTCCCCTTTTTGGCATATGCCGACCCTGCACCTATAATGGCTGAGGAAGGCGGGTTCCGGGGCCAAAAAAGGCCTTGAGAGTCGGGTAATGCAACACCTTCCCGTTATTGAATGTGGTCTTGAGGGTTGGCTCCCCGGGGCCTTTAAAGATTCGGTGAGGGGGGCAATGCCCCTACCCCTTAAAAAAACAATGCAGGCCCGGGGTGGGTTACCCCCAGCTTATAACTGAAGAATGCAGCCCTGGCCACCATTTTGGTTTAGGATTCTCTCCACATCGTGGCAAAAATTGCTGATTTTTTTTTTTGTATTTCGGCCCTAGGGGCCAGGGGGCCTAGGAGAACAGTGCATTTCTACCCTGTCCCCTATAGCACTTTTTTTTAACTTCATTTTTCTGATGTTGCTGGCTGCCATTCGGAGCTGACTCCCATGGAACTAATTAGCCTGGGCCAATCAGAACGCTCTATTTTCAAACTTACGCTCCCACGAGAATCTCTTGAGCCTCTCGCAGACCCAACTGTCCAGACATACAAATATTTTTACCCTACATTTCTAAAAAAACTACTGAACGGATTTGCACCAAACCACAATAAGCATAAACTGCGAACCAAGATCACGCTTCATGTCAAATTCTGTATAATTCCTTTCGGCAGATTTTGCTGTATACATGTCTAGAGAAGTCTATGGAAAATGCTTGGGTATTTTGCATTTTGAGACCCGCCATTGCTTTTCTGGCTATATGTTGAAACGCGTTATCTATCTATATACTGTTTCAAACTAACAAAACCATTGAAATTCACCAGTTATAGTTATCTCAAGAAACTATAACTTGTGCCCTAAAGTAACTATAACTCACGCCCCAACCGTGCATATTTGATAATCGTTCAGTTGTCATCAGTGATGCTATCAATAATGTCCCAGAACAAGTCATAGGTGCCGTAATATGTGAGGTCAAAGGCAGTGCATGGCAGGAAGGCAAGTTATAGTTACTTTAGGGAACGAGTTATAGTTACTTGAGACAACTATAACTGGTGAATTTCAGTGGTTTGGGGTGCTTAAAACTGACATTTTAAACTAACTATATTGGCCCTCTGGGACCCCCCAAACCAAAAATTCAGGACAGGGGACCATGTCCCGAAGTCCTTTAAAAGCCGCCGCCGCAATTCTTTTCATGTTGTATCTACCAATCAGAGGAGAAACTATAAGTGATGAAACTCTACTGCAAACAACTGGAACACAAATAGAGAATGAGCTAAAACAATACAGACAGGAGCACGTTCACATCAGCCCTAGAATTCTGCCACAAAATGATCCGGACCACCAAATGCGGCACTTGGGTAGACTGCATCGATGCCAGCATCATCAAAAGCAAAGAAAACGTCACCATTGTTAAGGATTTCACCACATCAGCGGCCTCCTCTCACTTGGTCACCACCTCACAAAACCTCTGCAACAATCTCTCTAAATTCTTCTGCAACAAAATCACAGCCATTTAAAGTAACTTTGACCTGCAACTGGATCCGACATGCCTCGCTAAATGTCTCACGGTATTATGCAAAGAATGTATGCCAACCATATGGCCCATCATCACCCCAGTAGAAACTGCCACCACCATGAAGTCCATCCACTCATGGGCCCCGTCAGACCCCTGCCTCCACTATACCTACTCCAGAGAACTGCAACACATCAGTGCCATGCTCACCCCCATGTCTTCACTGCTTCCGCGACCTTCCCAGACATTTGGAAACAAGCAATTGTCCTCTTATTGCTGAAGCAATCCCTTTAACACTCACCAACTACAGGCTAATTTTCCTTCTACCGCTGCCGGCCAAGGTCTTAGAGAAAATAAACAACAAATGCTGCACTGAACCACCAATTCCCTAACACCCCTCAGTCTGGTTTCAGACCCAACCACAGTATGGACACTGCCATCATTGCTGCCACAGATGACATCCACATGACTCGATCGCCCTCATCCCCCTGGACAACTCTGCAGCGTTTTACAGTCTCCCACCCTCATCCTCCTCCAACGCCTACACGACATCAGAATCCAACAACATGCCCCAATGGATCTTCCCCTTCCTGACTAGGAGAACCCAGTCAGTCAGCCTGGCATCGTACTCAATGGATGCCCACGACCTCATCTGCGGAGTTGCACAAGGAAAGGCCCTGAACCCACCCTCTTCAATGCATACATGATCCCTCTAGCCAGCATCAGCCGCTCTCATGACATCAATGTCGTCTCCTATACCAACAACATACAAATCATTCTCTCCCTCACGGACAAGACGTCCAGTATCCAGATCAGGTTCAATGCCTGAAAGATGACAATCACCCATTGGATGAAGACCAACAGTCAAAAGTTGAACAGCGACAACACTGAAAGCGTTATCTTCGGGAAGAGCACTTCAACGTGGGACTTCACCTGGTAGCCAACAACGATAGGACGAACACCAACCTCCACCTCCCCTGCCAAGAACCTCAGGATCGTCTACAATAGCAAACTCAACAAGTCACTGCCTCAGGCTTCCATACCCTTGAGATGCTGAGGAAGATTTTCAAATGCACCTGGAAAACCATCACACACACCTGGTCACAAGCAAGCTGGACTACAAGTGCACCCTCTATGCCGGGATCCACAAAAAACTCACCAGAAGGCTTCAGCCCTTTCAGAACTCGGCGGCCAGAATCACTCTCAACCGCCAATGCCACACTGATATCACAATACACCTACAGGAGCTACACTCACTCCATCTACACAAATGAGCAGAAAGTACACTCCTCACCAGTGGTGGCGGGTCGAGCGCAAGGCCTGGCTGCAGTTCCCAGCCTGAGGGTAGGGTCGGGCACCCAAAAAGGGTCTGTGGGAGGAGTTAGCTGTGACTGCAGGGAGAGATAAGATAAGGCCATGCCCGGTGCCTGCCTTCTTCCAACTTACCTGCCCCGCTTGCTTATCTAGGTAATGCTGCAAGGCTGTGAGCACCCACATCAAGACACTGATGGGACTTTGGCCTGACAGCCGTTCCGCCCAAAGCATCAGTGCTGAAAAGAAGCTCCACTGTGTTAAGGCGCGGTGCCAGCCCTGGCCGGTACTTTTGCATGTTAACATGTTGACTAACATGGCCCAATTACTCAAGGACTGTGGCCAGTGATGCCTGTAGATTGGCCATCGCAGTTTATTCACAGTCGCCTGTATACCTGATATAAATAATATAACAGGAACATAGATTCCTATGAAATATATTAAGATAATTGGAAACTTGAGCTCTTGAGAAGATGTGGCATAATTCCAGAGCTGCCGACTTTGGCGCTGGATAACCAGGTGCGAGTCTAGGTCGGGTCAACATGCTGTGATTCTGGGCAAACCACTTAATCTCCCCGTGGCCCGTGCCTACCAAAACTAATTGTGTCCTTGTGTAACGCAACTGGTGCTCATGGAAAGCGCTCCAATCAGAGGCGCAACTAGAGCCAAATTACGGGGGGGGGGAGGCTAAGAAAAAATTTCGGGGGGGGGGGCTGAATCTTTTAAGCCATAGGCAGAGTGGAGCTGCAGGGGCTCTTAGAAGGGGAGAAACACCAGCGAGGCCTCATTAACATGCAAATGGTCTTTTAAAGACCTGTGAAGTGCTCGGGTGCGGCTGTGTGTGCGCCGGGAAGCTGTCTCAGCCCGGGCTGCCACACACGACGGGGTGGGGCTGAAGCCCTGTGAGTCCAATGGGTGTTGCGCGCCTGGCTCCAATCCCTCCAGGTCGAGTTTGCATTATACAAAACTGTAAAAAAAAAAAAACACACACACAAATACGAGGCACAGGGACAATAACGGCTGGAAAGGAACTTGTGCTCCAATAACCCAGTTTTCTTTTTCTGTTTTTCGCCGTTTCATCTAGAGCATTCGCCTGTCGCTGGCTAGAATGTTCTAACAGCATTATTGTCACTCTCCCTGGGGCTCAGCTAATTTAAAGGCCCTCTCCCTCGCATTGATTGGCCCTCGTCTGTGGCTCTGACGTTTATCTACTAAAATGGCCCTCGGCAGCCGCTGTAAACCTGCATTACCGTAAGTTACATTGGGGCAGATTTATGAGCCCCTTACGCCACTTTTGCGTCACTTTTCCCATGTTAAAAGTGACGCAAAAGTGGCGCAAGGGGCTCATAAATCTGCCCCATTGATTTTAACCTGGGCCCTGCTTCTCGGATGTGCAAAAAGAAATGGACATAAGGAGGTTAGAATGAGAGGTTTCTGGGAAACGCAGGAGAAAGCTGCCATCCCCACAAGGGACATTAATGCAGGGCAATCACACCGGCGGTATATTTAGCGGGGTGGAGGTGCACGTGACGGTAGATGGGGACAGAGAACGAGGCCTCCCCCGCCCACGTCACCCTGCTGTGAAGCGGTAATTAGATATTTTTTAATAGAAAAAGAGAGGCAACACCCGAGCCACCAGTAAGAACATTGACTAATAATCTGGATTTTCGGTACAATTGCGTCTTTGTGAACCGCGGCCGCTTTCCTACCCTTAGGCTCATTCTCACACATCGACTTTCTTGCAGTTTCTGTTTCAGTGACGCTGGAGCTGACACACAACTAAAGGTGGTGATAAAAACACTAACCCTCTAGAAACTACATTAACTCTTTAAAAGCCGATCGGTTGGTTGTACGTGCTCACAGGAGAAGCGCTGGGATGGCCCAGATGGGGTTTTCAACTGTCTGAATACCAATTAATTCACAGAGGGGGGGTCTACACCACCCACGGGCCGGGGAGGGAGGGGCCAAGGGGCTGACTCACTCCTAAAACCAATACTTAACATCCCCTCAGCCCACAATAGCAAGCATTTGCAATGCAATAGGTGTCGCATTCGCGAGATTTTGAGCTATTGGCCTTGTAAATGGCAATGCTTATTATTAATTATGCGTTTGAAAACCTACAAGCGGTGCGTAAACACGCACTTTCTACTTATGGTACTTGCTTACCAGAAGCAAAGCTGGCAGTAACTGCGCCTCTTTTACTGTCAGCGGGCCTCATTTATGAAAAGTGACGCATCACTGCGTGAAAACAGTGATGCGCCACTTTTCACTGCACCCTCCCTGCGACTCCAGTGATGCGTCATATTTACAGTATGACGCATCATGTCGCAAGGAGTCACAGATACGTCAGTATTTCTGACGTATCTGTAGGTGCAAAAGTGACGCATCGCTGGAGTGTGTCACAAAAGTGATGCAACTCCAGCAATGTGTCCTTTCACATGGGGCAAGCCCCATGTGAAAGGGCCTGCGTCAGTCTTACGCCTGCTGTGAGGCAGGCGCAAGAAATTGACGCATTTGCACACTAGAAGTGGCGCAGTGAAATCTCGTAGATTTCACTGCGTCACTTCTACGACCCTTTGTTGCGTCAAAACGCCCCCCTTGCATACATTATACCTGGCGCAGGTATAATGTGGCGCAGGGGTTTACAAAGTGACGCATCTACCTAGATGCGTCACTTTGTAAATATGGCGCAACATGGCGCATGTTTCATGCCACTGGTGCGTCACAAAAAGTGACGCACCGGCGGCGCAAAAGTGACGCAGGGGCTCATAAATGAGCCCCAGCATTGCTTCTTGTAAGCAAGGACTAGTAGAAAATGTGCATGTTTACGCCCCGCTTGCAGGTTTTCAAAACATATAAATAAAAGGCATTGTTATTTACAATACCAAATAGCTCAAACGCTAGCAAATGCGAGACTTATTGCATTGCAAAATGCTTGTTTATATCTTTTGGCAGCAGGTGCTCGTTGCGCACTTTGAAAAGTACTGAGGCTGTCAGTGTCACATGTATGGAAAGACAGCTGCATATTAATTTCAAGAAAGCGTGCGCCTAGGGTTAATTCAAGCGCTCTGAGCGCTATAGAAAATGACAAAGATAGAAAATGGTGTAACTTGGAGACAACATCAGAACGCTAAACTTAAACCCCACGAGGCCTGCTGCACTAGATAGCTGGAGGCCTGCTGAGCAGTGAAAGCCTAAACCTGTAGCTAACAATCAGACAGGGGGTTTGTGCACGCAGAGTCTGAGCCATGGCGTTTGATGCCAATCTGAGGCGGGCAGCACACAGAGTTTGAGGCCTGGGCGCACTGTATGCAGACCGAGCTTGCTACACACAGACATCCAGCCACATGTAGGTCGAGTCTGAGAGATGAGGCCTGAGGCATGCAATCTAAGAAGGTCTGCTGCACACAGCTATACTGTGCACACAGACGCAAGCCTTCTGCATGCATACTGCATCGTGTACAGCTACACCGTGCACACAGATGCAAGCCTTCTGCACGCAAACAGCATAGTGTACAGCTACACTGTGCACACAAACGCAAGCCTCCTGCACGCACACAACATTGCTCACAGCTACACCGTGCACACAGACGCAAGCCTTCTGCAGGCATACTGCATCGTGTACAGCTACACCGTGCACACAGATGCAAGCCTTCTGCACGCAAACAGCATAGTGTACAGCTACACTGTGCACACAAACGCAAGCCTCCTGCACGCACACAACATTGCTCACAGCTACACCGTGCACACAGATGCAAGCCTTCTGCGCGCAAACAGCATAGCGTACAGCTACACTGTGCACACAGATGCAAGCCTTCTACATGCATACTGCATCGTGTACAGCTACACCGTGCACACAGATGCAAGCCTTCTGCACACAAACAGCATAGCGTACAGCTACACTGTGCACACAGACGCAAGCCTCCTGCATGCACACAACATTGCGCACAGCTACACCGTGCACACAGATGCAAGCCTTCTGCACGCAAACAGCATAGCGTGCAGTTACACTGTGCACACAGACGCAAGCCTCCTGCACGCACACAACATTGCGCACAGCTACACCGTGCACACAGATGCAAGCCTTCTGCACGCAAACAGCATAGCGTACAGCTACACTGTGCACACAGACGCAAGCCTCCTACACGCACACAACATTGCGCACAGCTACACCGTGCACACAGATGCAAGCCTTCTGCGCGCAAACAGCATAGCGTACAGCTACACTGTGCACACAGACGCAAGCCTCCTGCATGCACACAACATTGCGCACAGCTACACCATGCACACAGATGCAAGCCTTCTGCACGCAAACAGCATAGCGTACAGCTACACTGTGCACACAGACGCAAGCCTCCTGCACGCACACAACATTGCGCACAGCTACACCGTGCACACAGATGCAAGCCTTCTGCACGCAAACAGCATAGCGTACAGCTACACTGTGCTCACAGACGCAAGCCTCCTGCATGCACACAACATTGCGCACAGCTACACCGTGCACACAGATGCAAGCCTTCTGCACGCTAACAGCAAAGCGTACAGCTACACTGTGCTGACAAACGCAAGCCTCCGGCATGCACACAACATTGCGCACAGCTATACCGTGCACACAGATGCCAGCCTTCTGCACGCAAACAGCATCACAGGGATGCAGAGTCTGTGGTGCCCCCTGCTACACACAGAACAAACCTTCACAGACCCTAAGGCCTGCTGCCAAAAGGCAGTACAATAACTGCTGGATAGTTTGAGGCCTTTTGCACGCCGGGCTGTGATCTGATGCCTGCAGTGCTTCGAGTCAGGCAGAGATCGAGGGCACACGAAACTCAACAGTCATTAGTCTGTCTGCAAAGCTGTGTTGCTCATTTAATTTACTTTTACAGGGGCGCGTGGGTGTAATTTCTGATACGAAACCGCACAGGAGTAACTACTTTTCATCATGGGTAGAAATATATTAGGATATTAATCATGTGCCAAATAAAGAAGCGAACTCTCAAGACAAATTTCCAGAACTATCAAGTAAGTGTTAACTGCAATCCGACCTCACCCAGTAACCTTCATGGCCCACAATCTCACAAATGTCACCCTCGGGAAATTTAAACAAGCATTGGCATAGCCAATAGGTCTCGCTTTTGAGACCTTATAAGTATTTAGTTATGCAGCACAATATCCTTGGTGCAACAACATAAACTGTTGCATGGTTAAACACTTATAAGGTCCCAAAGGTGAGACCTATTGGCTATGCCAATGCTTGTGTTTTTTTTTTTTGCAGAGAGCCCATGGTGGAGGGGAAGCACAAGGTGCTGTTTGGGCAGACGCTAACTGTGAATGACAGTTGAACAGATCAGTGGATGATGAGTGCTGACTCAGAACTCCTCAATTTATGGTTATGTGTATATTTTTCATAATTTTTTTTTTTTAATTACCTACGGCCGGTGAGACAGCTGATTCTGTGTCTAGTCCGAAGCTAACACGTTATGTAACTGTATACATGTCACAGTACGAGTAGAGGCCTTCGGCGACTGAGTAAAGAGCGGTGCATATGCAGCCGGCAGAGCAGACTGCGCATAGGTGGTGGCGCAAGGCCAAACAACAGCCAGGCATTCTGTGCATTAAACCTTTAGTAGGCCAGTCAAGCTAGGATGCAGTCAATTAGATGTTTTGACCACTTGGAAAACTTGTGCTTAATAAACCTTCTGGTTTACGTATGATTATCGGTATATATGTGACAGAACTGACATACGAACATCAAACTGCTGTGTTCACCAGCAGAACATTGAATTTCAGTGTTTTTTGTCACAGTGGAGCTGAAATGCGTTGCACTGACAGTGCCTTACCCTGATAGAATAACAGGCTGTTTGGTGGGAAAAAAAATGTTTAATAATAAAAATGAAGCACGCTGATATTTTAATTGGGAGAACACAGGTGATTGTTTGTAGCCTTACAGCCTCTTCTTCGTGTCTGAGAGGATAGTTCCAGTGCACGTGACAGGTATCTCCCTTCCAACGCTGCGCCAGGGGTATATAAAAACAATTTAAAAAAGGAAGGGGAAACATATGCCGCATCGTAGATACTGAACAATATAAATGGAAGAATTTCCTTTGCATGTCGTTCGCCAGTGGACACATATAGCAGCAGTTAAAATGCATAACTATACAGAAGGCAGCAGCATGGCCAGCCAGGGACCATACCGTCCTTCCAGGCATTGCAGCCGCCCCATCATCTCTAAAACCAAAGGCTTTAGATTAAGCAGTCAGTATTGGCGCGGTTCGCATGAAAATCTCCTCGCTTTCTCCTACCTGGCCAGTCTCATTTCAAAATATCGTTTGGATGCAGGGCGAGTGTGTTGTCACCTGTCCGAAGACAGAATGTGGGTGACATCTAGTGGTGTAGTAGGAAATTTAACCAAAGAATCTCATGTCACTGTACGAACTCCTAGGCCTCCTAAAAAGCGCACATCAACCAAACAATTTACACAACATATAGTTTCACGCGTATTTTTGCCTGAACTAAGAAGAGGGTAATTACTTTATAGTTTTATAGTTTCCGACGATCGTTCCATGTTTAGTTTGAGAACAGTAAATTCGCAGAGATGTTAAACCCGCTCAGTTGTTGGGTTGATTGGGAAAGAAAAAGGAGGACAAGCATGGGAAAAGAACAAGTTTTATGAGTAGAGGGGGAGGCAGCAGGGGGAGGGGAGAGAGCAGGGGGCCAGCGCCTGTTTCCTTTGCGGGAGCGAGCAGGGGCACCATCTGTTTGAAAGTTAATTACAAACAGATGGTTTCAAAGCTCGCTCCCGCAAGGGAATCGCCAAACATGCATGCGTTGCTATTAAAAAGCAATGCAAAGCGTACACGTTTTTGGCAGAAAAAGCAAATCGATTCCTAAAGGTCTTCTCCTTTGCAGCGCATGCGCGCTGCATAGGCGAGACTTAAAAAAACTGTGTTAAAGGCTTTTTTTTAATATATAAAATTAACTACAATCCTCAAAATTCTTGCAACCCCGGTACCATTTCTTCAAAATCCGACTAAGCTTTTTTTTAACCTCACATGCCATTTGCCTAGTTAAATGAAGGGAAGTTTTTTCCAGCTTTTTCTAACTTAGAACAGCAAGAAACTAGTCCACTTTGAGGCAAAATCACATTTTAAGTGGGAGAAAGAAAAATATTATTTGTATCCTATGAACACGTTCCCCTCTTTCTTGCAAATAAATGATATAGACAGTCCCCTAAACTTATAATGGGTATGCTTACCGGTGCGTGGAAGGGGGGCCCGGGCCAGGGGCAGCAGCCTCAGGTAGGTGGCTCTACACAGCGCGGACATGCTGCCATTAGTTCTGGAGAGGCTCCCATGGAATGTCACAACCAAAGCCAGCTATTCGTCGCCATGCACTTTTTTAAAACAGCCCGTGTGCCTCCAACAGCCAGCTGTGAGACAGTGCTCGTACTGCGCGAGCACGCTTCCAGAAGGATGCCATCAAATGAAACGATGTGCATCGTGAAAAATAGGGCAATCTTAGAACACACTACCTTTGATTTAGTTTACCTGAAACAAACATCTTGAAATCAGAGCTTTACAAATGTAAATGAGAGCTCAATCATAATTATCTCCCTTAATGGCAATTTACCTTTAATGTACAAGCATGTATTTAAAATGTCTCTGAAATTATTTTTAGGATGAGTCACATATTGTAGTGTTAACTGGTACAGACTTTGTTATGCTTTCCAATATTTTTCTTTGTAGAACAGTGTCCTAGATGAATAAATTCTAAAGGTTCTCTCTGAAAATCGCCTTCTGCTCCGCGCATTCTGTGGGCAGTTCCACGCCCATTAGTTACCGCAAACTGAATGTGTCTATTTTTTTTAAAAACAATAGTACCACAATAGTTCTTTTTTTTAGCAAAAAGAGCTAGAGTTGGTTTACATTTGCCGGAATGAAATATGCTGTCTGCTTATACCGAAGGCACAGTGCTCTTTAGATGTCCGGGGGTGGGGTAGTACAATCCTGTCCATATCCCCACCTAAACCGCCCCTTCTCTATTCACTCTTAAGCATCGTGAACGGCGAAAAGTAAAAGCAAGGGGCTTATTACATGTAGGCAGTCCGAATCTTGTGCTGATCGCGTGAAATCTGTGCAATATATTTAAACACAGAGGGGCAGATTTATGAGCCCCTTGCGCCACTTTTGCGTCACTTTTCCCATGTTAAAAGTGACGCAAAAGTGGCGCAAGGGGCTCATAAATCTGCCCCAGAATTTGTGCTCTGTAGTAAGCTGTGTTATTAAACAAGCTAACGCTAAATGAAACCAGCTGAGGAATGAAAGCCCACTGACTCTCCTGACGTCCGTGCCGATGCCCCGCCTATGTCGGAAAATGGGTTAAATTACATTAAAAACTGATCGCGTGACATCTGTGCAAAATATTTAAACACAGAATTTGTGCTCTGTATTAAGCTGTACTATTAAACAAGTTACAGCTAAATGAAACCAGCTGAGAAATGAAAGCACACTGACTCTCCTGACGTCCGTGCCGATGCCCCACCCATGTCTTTTTTTTTTTTTTTTTCTTTGTCCTCATCTTCACCAAGGCTGAAACTTGCGTAGGCCAAAACAAAAAGAATGGCATATAAGACATTGACAAGCTTACTCAACAGATAGTTGGAAGAGGTCTTAAGGTAAATAGATGCTAACCATGACCCCACAGCTATGTCTTGTGTCCAGCCAGCCTTTACATCTTGTAATGGACCCAACACACGTCAACCAGAAACCGCTTCCACCAAAGCTAAAATCCGCGTGAGAGTTGGCATCGATGCCATGCGGCATTAGCAGGGAAATGTACCATGGCTTCGTAATCATCGGACCTGGGGAAAAAAAACAACAAAAAAAAACCCCAGGCTGTCACTGAGACCAATCAAGTAGGTGCCAGAAAGCTCTTTTACTCAAATTGCCGGACCTAAGCAGGTCTATTTTCGAGATTTGTAGCATTGCCGACTGCCAATCGTATAGAGAAGGTGGGATTGTCTCTTTCCAGCGCTTACATATTTCCCTACGAGCCAACAGGATGGAATAAAACACAAGGGGGCATATGCATCAACATTAGCATTTGCGATTCCTTATTAGCGAAAAATAAGGAATCGCTAATAAGGAATAGCAAAAGGCTATGCATGTAGGAATCGCTATTCAAATAGCGATTCCTTAACATTCCTTATTACCGAATCGGTAATACCGAATCGGTAATAAGGAATACCTACCCATTCATTCCTATGGGCTTGGAGGCCCATAGGAATGAATGTAAAGCCATTCTGTATTAGCGATTCGGTATTACCGAATCGCTAATAGCTGGAGCACTTTCAAGGGTGCCAGGGTGTCAAAAGGACACCCTGTTGCACCCCTGAAAATGATATGTGCACATATGTTGCACACACACATGCTCTAAGGGCATGTGTGTGCGCAACATGACACTTTGAAAAATGCACAAAAGTGCATTTTTCAAAGTTTTTGCAAATTACCATGCAGTTCATCTTCATGGTAATTTGCTCCCCTTATTAGCGAAATCGCTAATTTTTTAACTTTGATGCATTGCATTTAAGGAATCTCACTTTGGGATTCCTTAAATGCAAGAGCTATTTAAGGAATCGGTATTTAAGGAATCCCTATTTAAAGAATCGCTATTTAAGGATTCCTTAAATACCGATTTCTGCTTTTGGGTTGATGCATTGGGATTGGGTATTTTCTACTTAATACCGGGAGCTAATAAGGAATCGGTATTTTACCGACTGGATTTTGGCTTGATGCATAAGGGTGTAGATCTTTTGCTGGACTTCGCTTCTGATCCACAGTCCCAAATATTACTAATCGCAAGTCCACAATAACAGTGAAACCCACGGCCAAAGAGAGTTTAGTGCTGATGGAATCCCAAAAAGGTGACAAATGGGTGCACTCAAAAAACATGTGGGCATCAGAAGCCTCAGCTAAACCACAACGGGGGCATGCCACCGGAATTCCCGGAGTAAATTTAGAGAGCCTCTGAGGAGAATAATATGCCCTGTGGATGGTGAAAAGATGATTTCTGCGGAGCTAGGGAGGCTTAACCAGGTCCCACAAGGTGTTACAAGACATACGCCAGAGTTCATTCAAATTTTCATTAGGCAATAGGGTGCCCCACAGATGATCAGGAAGAAGAAATTCCCCATCTATCTCGTCCAAAATTAAATTATACCAAAGGGAAACTTCTTTGGATTGAGGTACTCTGTCCAACAACGTTGACACAAGTAGGCTAGGGGCATGTTGAAACTCCGAGGGGCACTGGATGGATATGACTGGGCCCAACTTGAGATTTGTATGTACTTTAATCTAGAAAGGTTTGGGCTGACCTTGTGTACCAGATACTCCCAGGGAAACACTGAGCCTTCCAAAAACAGATCACCCCATGATTGAATACCGGCATCCTTCAGTGGAATTACCAAGACGTCATTAGCCCAGCCGGGGGGGGGGGTGGAAGGTTCCATATTGGAGATCTATTTGAAAAGTACCCTAGTTTGATAACAGCCCTAAGGTTAAACCAGGTTTTGGCTAAGCCATGGAGCACCTTCAGCTTGATTTTTTTTTAAAAACTTGGTGTCCCCAAACTTAAATAGAAAACCTGACTGCCCAACTCCTTCACACTGTAATAGGGCTGAAAACATATTCCCTATTCCATGTACAGATGGAATTTTTAGCAACATTCGAGCGTGTGTCATCTGGAAGGCCCAAGCATAGATCTGGAGGTCCGGACCAGCTAGTCCACCTTTCTCCCTTCGCCGTCTGAGTTTTTTCCATGCTAACCTCACATTTTTATTTTTCCAGATTAATGAAGAAATATCGCTCTACATCTTACTAATGAGCGATGCCTCAAAATATAGTGGAATGGTGTTAAAGATGTAGGTCAATTTAGGCAATATGGACATCTTTACTAAGTTAGCACGGCGCAAAATTGTTAGGGGGAGATGAACCCAAGATCCCATTAACTTCCGGCATTCTTTAGCAACAATAGTAAAATTCATAGTAGCGATCTTATTTATATCTTTAATAATTCTAATACCTAGATACCTCAAGTTGTTGCTCATTTGCTCATTGAATCCAGAGAGGTCGCTGTTCCATGCCATGATTTCAGTTTTGGCAGAGTTGACCTCATATCCTGAAATGCTTCCAAATTCAAGAGCTAATTTAATAATTGCAGGGAATGCCGTACTAATCTCCGATGTCATAATCAAGATATCGTCAGCATATAACGACACCCTTTTTTCCCAATCCCTATATTTAAAGGATTTGATATTGTTATCCTCTCTAATTTTTTGGGCAAAAGGCTCAATAAAGATATCGAAAAGGAGCGGAGAGAGTGGGCATCCCTGTCGGGTTCCTCTTGTAATGGTAAAAGGGTCGGACAGACCTCCATTAACCAAAACGGATGCAAGGGGATTATGGTATAGGAGCTCGACAGCTCTGCGAAAAATGCAACCAACGCCAAACCTCTCCAGGGCCCCCGACAGGTACAACCAGTTGACCCTGTCGAAGGCCTTGGCGGCATCCAGCGTCAAGATAGCTAGAGGTAAAGATGAACTTGTGGCCATGTCTATAGCTCCTATAAGGTCATACGTCAGCTCACAGAGCTGGCGACCCTTAACAAAACCTTTCTGGTTAAGGTGCAATACAGAGGGGACGACCTGACCCAGTCTCTTAGCCAGCAGTGATGCAAAGATTTTATAATCTGCATTGAGTATTGAGATTGGGCGGTATGAGCCGCAGTCAGTTGGAACTTTGTCTGGCTTGAGAATGAGAGTGATGGATGCATTATTCCAAGAGGAGGGCGGTAAAACGCCTTCCTGCAGGATTTGATTGAATAATACCATAAGAGAAGGCGCAACCTCTACCACCAGATATTTATAAATCTCGGCGGGCAGGCCATCAGGCCCTGCCGCTTTACCACTCTTACAACTTTGAATCGCCCCGATAACTTCATCTACAGTGATTGCACTTTCTAAAAAGGAGCTCTGCTCTAAAGATAGTGATGGTAACGTAATGCCATTTAGCCAATCTTTTATTTTCTCAGGGGAGATGTTTTTATCCTCCTGGTAGATGTTTTGGAAGAAATTTTTAAAGGCAGATCTTATCTCTGTGTCAGAACATACTTTCCCAACACTGGTTACAATAGAATTGATGTTGTTCCGTGACCTATCCGTTCTAGATTTCCAGGCTAACAGTTTACCCGCACCTTCTCCAAATTCAAAGTGCGCAATTTTACTCGCCTCCCACCTCTGGAAAGTATGCTGATTGATCACCGAGGCCAATTCACCCCTTAGAGCAACGAGTTTCTCACGCAATATATTGTAATTGGGGCCATCACCGTGGGAGTCTAACTCATTCTGCAATAATGTCAGATTAGCCTCTATACTAGAGACTTCCTGAGTATATTGCTTCCTACGATATACTGTCTTGCTCTTTATGACCCCTCTCAGAAAACACTTAAGAGCATCCCATACCATAGAGGAGCAGGCTGAACCAATGTTAGCTTTTAGAAATTCCTTTGTGTCTAGTCTTAGAGATATAATATCGTCTGGTGATGAAAGAAAGGAACGGTCCAAAGACCAAGACCTGGTCGGAGATTGAATCACATCCACAAGCTCGAGCAGAACAGCAGAGTGGTCTGACAAATGAGAGGGAAAATAACTGATATTTTTAACTGAATCACGTAGAGCTGTGTTAATCAAAAAGAAATCGATCCTGGAACTATGACGATATTTAAAATTTCGGAATGAATATCCAGGTTTCAAGCCAGCTGTTGCTCTCCAGATGTCAATATATCCATATTGACCCATGCATTTAAGCAGGAACACTCTGGACCTAGACATCCCCTGTTGTCGACTAGAGGGGGTTTTATCCAATATGGGATCAAGCACGATGTTAAAATCCCCTGCTAGAATAACAGGCTCAGGGAAGTGCAGAAGTTCAGAAAATAATGTTTCCAAAGCAGAGGGGTTGTCTCTATTGGGCCCATAGAACCCGGCTATAGTGAAAGATGTACCTCCTATAATCACTGAGACAATTGCCCATCTACCTGCAGGATCAGTTTTCTGCGAAATTAATCTAGCATTGCTCGCCTTTTTAAAGAGGATAGAAACTCCCCTAGTGCTAGAAGATTGGGACGTACAAACTAACTGGTCTATCCATCTGTTTTTGTTTGCGATCTCAAGTATCTCCATTTTAGTTAAATGTGTCTCCTGGAGTATAATGATCTGTGCATCCATATCCCGTAGATATTGAAGAATCCTATTTGCTCTGGGTTTGGTGCGCAGACCATTAACATTCCAGGAAAAAATCCGTAAGTTATCCATTCATTCTCAATATATACTGATGGATAGAAAAATAGGGTGACCTGTGACCCCTATAACCACATATGTGGTTTGTCCTTACTTTAAAGAAAGAAAGAAAAAGGATTATCAGCTTGGCAGAAAATGAGGAAAATTTTATAGAGAATTTTTGCCCACCCCCCCCAAACCCAAAGAACCCCACCCCCCACCCCTGAGGAACCCCTGTGTAGTCTAGCCGGAATAGTCCGGATAGTGGTACCCTTGCCCCTATCTGAGCCTCGGCTGAGCGCCACTGCTAAGTGAAAAAGTCAAGATTAAAGTGATTACGGGTTGCTGAGAGCTAGAGCCCCCGCTATAAAAGAGAGGAAATGTGAAATGTGGAAGAATAAGGAAGATCTTACTTAAAAAAGAATCTTTTATGCCCTACATAATAAGGGAGATAATTAAGTAATTATAAAAAAAAAATCCACCCTAAGAGAATAAGTCCCTTTCCCCCCCCCCCCGTTTTTTACCTTTTCTCTTTTTTTTTTCTCTTTTTTGTCCAATTTCTTCCTATTTTGCCACACCTTTTTTTTCTCTCCCTTCCCTTCTCTTTCCCCTTCCTTCTTTTTTCTCTTCTTTTCCTTTCCTCTCTCTCCTCTCCCCCCTTCAGTAACCTATCAATCTCTACTTTTCTTTCCCTTTTCTCTCTCCCCTTCATAACTTATTCTTGCTTTTATTAACTTTATTGAGTTTACAGATGTTATGACTAAGCACTTCCCTCCTTCTCCGGGAAGAAATAAGGCAAATGGAGATCTGGGGGAAATGAAGTGGGTCATGCAAAAGAAGAGAGGACAGCGAAAAAAAAAAAAAAAAAAGATGATTCAATCTATCAAACTGTGCCCCCCGTGGCCCCCCCCCCATGACCCTAAGTAAATCATCAGCTGCTTCTACTGAACGGATGTTATGCATTTTATTATTTAACATTATCTTCAGGCCTGCTGGGAAGTTCATCTGCACGGTCGCCCCTAGTTTCCTAAAAGCCTCCATTCTCCTGCCCAGCTCCCATTGTCTGTCTAGCGTAACCCTAGACAGATCAGATCTTACTTGGTATGTGAAACCAGAACCTGTAAGTGATTTTTGTTTAAGAGCCAGATTCAGGATAGATTCCTTTAAGGCATAGGTGTGGAAATTCACTAGAATTTTACGGGGCTTAATCCTCTGTGAGTTGCGTCTGAATGGATCTCTATGGATCCGTTGGATATCCGTGGCGAGGAGCTCTTCAGAATGATCAAAGTTGAAGGACTTCTTTAATAGTTGGATGATATATGACTTAATATCCTTCCCTTCATTGCCTTCCGGCACATTCAGGATGCGGATATTATTACGCCTCGCGTTATTTTCCAACACCTCCATCCTGTCTATTAGGGCTGAGTCCACATTTTTCAACTTGTCTACCTCCTCCTTTACACGGTCCATCTCTACAGACAACCCTGCGACTGACTCTTCCAATACACCAGTCCTATTAAGGAGGCCATCTATCTTTTTGTCTAATGTCTCACAGTATGACCGGATCTCTTTCTGGATGATCGTTGATTCTTCAAATCCTCTTTTAATGTCGACAGATAAATTTGAGAACATTGACAATAATGAGGGGGGTGAAAGATCAGGAGGTGTACTTGCAATAGGAATAGAAGAAGAGGAAGCCTGGAGGGCATTGGATACCAAAGGAAGAGAAGCCTGGGGATCGTTTTGCTGCTCATCATTAGGTTTTAAGATCAAGTGTGCCTCTGGCATCTGGCACCCAGAATCTTCACACTCTTCATGGCATATTTCCAAGTTAGCAACATCCACACCCTCAACAGCCGAATCAACGAGGGCAGGAGGGGTTAATCGCCGATCCTGGGATAGTGCATTATGCGTTTTTGAATTAGCTGAATTAGCTGAAAAATTGGTATTTAAAGTGGAAACTGTCAACGCTGGTAGAAGAGATTGTGGTGCCTCAGGTAAGCTGGTAGCTGTAGCAATAGAATTAACCTGGTTTAAGTCAGACATAATCATTGAGGTATCTGGGGGCGTAGATACTCCAGAGAGGCTATCCTGGGCCAAATCTAAGACCTGGGGTATAACTTTAAAGTAGGAGCGCAATGAGGGCGTGATCCTAGAACCAAAGTCTAAAACAGGCCTAACGATTTTCTTGGTCTTCTTGGTACGTTTAGCCTTAACCACAGTAGAGAGGTAGGAAGAATTTCTAATAGGCGATGTTATACCTAATTGGGAAGACGCTTTAGGTGTCAACTCATGGCTAACTCTTGTTAAGACTTGAGTGGTAGGATGGGTGGAATCTACAGCCTCCAATATTTGCGGTGAGGAGGCTACACATCCATTCCCATCCTCCTTATCTGTAACTTGTCTTCCCCCCTTACTACATGCTGGGCTACCTCTCTTAATGTTGCTAGGATCTCTTGACCCACTCTGCCCCCTCCGTCCCCTACTAATTGTAGACGTAGATTGTCTAAGCTGTCTAGAACACTGGGGGGGGGGGCTGCCTGGAATGAGGGTGAGGGCGAGGGCGAAGGCTAGAATTACTAAGAATGCTTCCTTCTAGAGTGTTTTCTAAGATAGATTCTGTGGCTACCACACCACTGTGGGCTCCCCACTCACTTATTTGGGAGGGAACAAAACAGGATGACACACTATTGGGAGCTGAAACATATCCGCAGCCTCCTGCTCCCCCCTTGCCAGCACCCACCTCCTCTCTTGCCTGATCTCTTGGCTGGTCCGTGGGTACTGCAGGTATTTTAAACGTAGCTCGTGGGGCTCTTCCTGCTTTCCCAGCCCTCCCGGTTATTGCACTCACTGTAGCATCTGGTGGTTCTCCCCGGGTCAGACTGTCGGCAAAAAGGTCCCTCTGAAAATATCTCGCCTGCCTCCCGCGGCGAAGCTCCAGGGCGGCCCAATGCCACAGGTCCAATACCTGTGGCAGAGCCGCGCCGACCGGCCGTGAGATGAGATAAGGCTCCGGCGCGGCTGAAATGCCTCTCTCTAGGCACATTAAACGCATACAAGGGTCCAGCAAACACAGCAAACACAGCAAAACCTCGATGCACCAGATTAAGCAGATACAGAAAGAGCGAAATCAAGCTCGTAAAGTGGCAGCATAAACCCCTGGGTTCGCCGGTGAGGGGGTGACACGCTCAGCGTCTCCGAAATCACAGCTGGGGGCGTGGCGCTCTAGCGAGAGCTCAGAACCCGGAGCAGAGTCCCGCGACAGCTAGCCTTCTGACGCCATGTTCCTCCCCTCCGATGCCCCACCTATGTCGGAAGAATGGGTTAAATTACATTAAAAACAAGGAATGAAAGCACACTGACTCTCCTGACGGCCGTACAGATGCCCCGCCTATGTTGGAAGAATGGGTTAAATTACATTAAAACCAAGCGCTCGCCATTGCGGGTAGGCAGGAGGCCATCAGTTTTCATTCAGCCGTGTTTGAGTGAAAACAGATAGCCCTGACAAAGATAAGAAAATGCTTTGCCACGACAGCAAAGCAGACAAGCCAGTCCAGATGGGCCGGACAAAAAGGTGAAAGGGCGTTAACCAAAACCCCTCATTTCCAATGGCAGGCCACCGTTTAGCATAAACGGTGATGCCAGCCAATGGAAATGAGGGGCGGGGCTTCAAGCGCTCTTCTGAAATCGCTCCCTCGCAAAATCTTTGCGCTGCAACGCCACGCAAGACCTAAAAGCAGCCGAGGAACTCTAAACGTTGAGTTTGAGAATAAACCTTGCCCAGGCACTATTTATAAAAACAAGTGTAAACTACATTATAAACTTCGTATTTACATTCACCAGTGATGTAACATTAGCCCCTGCAGCCCCTGTGGTGCGGTGGCCCCAGGAGCTCCAGGGGGGCCACATCTGGCTCTGTGCACGGGCGGCGCGCCCCTGCATTGAGGGCTCCTGATAGAGTCGGGGGTGGGAGGGGGGCTCCATTTAATTTACATAGGGGCCCCCTCAGGTTTTGTTATGCCACTAGCATTCACATAGCATTTCTACAATGTAAGGAAATTTTTGCGTGATCGCCCCCAAAGTTTTTGACTGGTGGTGCTGGTTTTTCTACTCTGAGAGTGCACTGAGGTCTGTTAAGCAGACCTCAGTGCCAGTGTTCTAACCCCTACTAAATATATGTTGAATTTACTACCCCCAATTGGCATATGCTGACTTACTTATAAGCAGGGCTTGAAATGGAAAAATAGAAGTGCAGGTAGTACTCTGTAATAGAGTGCCTGCTTGTTTCTGAGAAGTGCCAGTACCCACCAATTAAAAGTATTATATTTTTCTTGAGAAGTGCAGGTACTCTCCCTCTCAAAATAAAAAAGTGCATATACTCAGTACCAGACAGCACCGGCCCATTTAAAGCACTGCTTAGAAGTCCCCTGAATATGGTGCCAGGGGTACCCCAGGCATGTAAGACAGAGTGTCCCCCCAGACCTGCAGCTGGTTGTGCCACCCTGAATGGGACAAAATACAAAATAGCTCCCAGCCCACCACTACAGCCAGGAAGGGCAGTTCTAAACTGCTAGTGTGACTTTGCAATGTAAACCAATGCCAAAGCCCTCACTTCCCTTAACAATATATATGCAAGTGGCCCCTAAGGACCTATGTAGCCATGAGGCAGGGAGATGTATTGAGTAGGACATTTTCTTTAAATATGACCTGACAGCAACACTTGCAAATTGACATTTTTGTCATTTTTCTTAATGGGACTACTAAAAAGGGTACTTCAAAGTATCAAATTAATCATAGCATTAAACTGGTCATGATTCCCAAGTCAAATTTAATGCCAATTTTACTGCCCAGTTTGTCCAGTGGCCTCACAGAGTTGCCGGCCACCAGACAGCCTTCTGTCCTCCTGGGGAGCAATGCGACAGCTCCATGTGTTGCCTCGCCCTTGCAGGAAGCCATTCGGAGTGTTGGCCCCAAAGGTGAGGTTCAGATGCAAAACCGCCATTGGTGGGTAAATGGTGATCACACTCTTGAGGGGTTGGCCCTTTGGTCAGGTAGGCAGGCTAGCAGAGGGAACAGAGAGGGGAGTTCATCACCCAGACCGGTTTTCCCATGGGTATGTAGCCTACAGGTACCCACAACTCTGGGGTGGGCTCCAAAGCTCTTAACATCCATAGAAGGGTTCAGACATTTTAGGAGTGCGCAGAATAGTGCACTCTGGAATTGCTAGATGCCATACATAGCTGGAAGCTATCACAAGTTTGGCGGGTTCCTGGCAGCTCATTCATTAGTGACCCCATCATTCCCCCAGGGCATAGATATGTTACTCCTAGCGCCCTGCACCTCAAATCACACCAGAACTAGAGAAAGGACCGAAAAAGGACAACGCTGCTGACCCCTGGACCTGCCAAGAGAGGCTGTACTGTCTAATGGACTGCACCTGCGGCACCTCGGGCTAGCGAAGAAAGGACTAAGTCTGTGGCTCCTGGCTCATGGGAAAGTCACTCCTTAAGCCCAGACCAAAGAAGTGACTTCACGCGTCTGTCAGCAGACCCCCTGGAGCTATCACCAGGGCCATCAAAGCTGAATAAGTCCACTCTGGCAAGTCAGCAGCCCCTGTCTGTGAATCACTGCTGACAGCCACTGGGGGCATCAATAGACCAATCCTCGATGGCCAAAAGTTGCCTCTGAGTCTGGTCGGAACAGGAGTGTCGTCTGAGTCTGGGTTGGACACCTGCCTTCACCAAATGATATCGCTCGACCAGCTTTGCACGGAGTAGTCCAGCCGCAGCTGACCTTCTACTGGCTCAAAGAAGACAATGAAGGACACAGACCTCTGTGGCCAAAGTCAACCCACCGAACCTGTGGACTGAGGACTAACTGCAAGGACATGCCTGTCAACCGAAAGCACCCAGGGTAACCTCAGCATCCTGCATCAGGAGCACTCTGTTGAAGTCTACAGAGGTCTTGATATAAAGTGTGGAACTGGACTGGAGACTGCATTGGTCACCAGGTAACTGTCCACATACTCATTAGTGACCCCCCTGAACTCCCTGTTACATTTGGTCTTCCCACTAGGGCCGGAGTAGTCAAACAAAACTCTTTCAAACTTTTCAAAATTTCAAAACTTTGGAGTTACCAATGCTTGTTTTCACTTTTGAACTACAAAGAAGAAATTTACATTTTGCTTAAAAATCTAAATATATATATCCGGAACCCTCTGGTGGATTTTGCTCATTTTGGTGTCTAAAAATTCATAAAAATATCTATTTTTATTAATTATGTTGGATTTCTAATGTGTTGTATGACTTTCTTATTTCGTTTCTTGGTGCTTCGAAATGCTTTACACTTGTTCCTTTGTTTAAACCTTGGGTTCTCGAAGATACAGCTACCAGGGGTTGAGCTAAAGGTTTTCCAAACGAGCCTTCTGGAGATAAGACAGTTTTGCAAGTGTGTTATATGGTAAAGTTGTACAAGCGCACCATATAATACACCACAATCCTCACACAAAACAATTAGTCATAGTCCATTTTACAGTAATCTAGACATTAAACCACCTAATTTGTTTTTGTGCTGTCACTTACATTAGAATACACTAGTCTTACCTAACATGTCTGCATTATACTGTTATTGTTGTACATTTGTAGAGAGTTATAGACATATTACTTTAAAATATTATATTATATAACAATGTCATCCTTACTTTGAACGTGGGCGAAGTTTGAAAGAAGACATCCTGGAAACACCTCAAATATATATTTATACTGCGACAGATTTTCAATCTTCAAAAAATACATTTAAAAGTGGGG
The DNA here is from genome assembly GCF_964204655.1 of Triturus cristatus. Lineage (NCBI taxonomy): Eukaryota > Metazoa > Chordata > Amphibia > Caudata > Salamandridae > Triturus > Triturus cristatus. The sequence continues at coordinate 102,893,980 of NC_140583.1, read as the reverse complement.
TTCAAAGGTCCCCCACGCTGCCGCGCAGAGGAGTGAAAGATTGTGGCGCCCACTACTTCTCCTGTCTGTGCTCCTTGAAGTCAGACTTCCAGCAGAAGAGAAAGGAGGTTACACAGCTGAGCATCTTGCTTTAATACTGTGCGGGAGCTTGAACAAGCAACCACAGCCTAGTGGTGAGAAGGTTGAGACTTGATGTAATATAATATTTATGTCATACAGCTGCCCACCTTCCAATCAAAGTATGCAGTGATGTTCACACTCATAAAGTCGGTATTCACCTATTAACGGAAAACTACGATCAGTGCTATCCTATGGGAGGAGATTTGACTACAACTCCTCTCACCAACATGGGGGCATATCAGCAACAACCGGCGATAATTATCGCTAAGCGCACTTAGCGCTAGGATAATTATCGCCGGCCAGCGTGGATTTTTATCGCTGAGATAGCGTGCCATTAGCAACACTTATCTCAAAAGCGATAAAAATCCTCACGCTAACTGCCTAACGTGAGATTATCGCTGGAAACCCAGCGATAATCTCACATAGTGTGCCGTTAGCTTGCTGATAGGGACTCACAAACTTAGCCATGATATCCACCTTCCATAGAATATCATGGCTAAGTCAGTCCTGAAGCGGGCGTAAGGAAAGTAGCGATAACAGGGGTTATCGCTACTTTTCCTGCCGCTATGCTTCATAGTGTGGGGCTTGATGATAGGAGAAATGTCGCTTAGCGACAATTCTCCTGTCATGTTAGGTCAGGAACGCCCACTTTGCATCTCATTAGAGATGCAAAGCTGGGCGTTAGGAATCCCCACGCTAAAGCAAGGTTTCACCCGTTAGCGTGGCCTTGCTAATTAGGCAATAAAATGATCGCCGCTTTTCGGCCGAAAACGGCCGTAAAAGCGGCGATAATTTTTATCCTCAGCTTGTAAACATGCCCCTTTGAAAGAAAAAAACAAAGTAAGAAACAAGAAAAAAAAAACAATAAGCCAGACAGAAAGGATGAATGGTGTGAAAGAAGAAGAGAAATAGATTAACATATGAGTTCAAAAGAAAAAAATGCAGCATAAGGAAATAAACACCATGGGGTATATTATCAAGCGAGTTATCGCAGCGTTAGCAGCACTTTCGTCCCGCTACAGTGTTTTTTTAATCGCGCTATTATCAAGCTCGCGCAAACCGATGCTAGCACTAGTTTTCGTGCGATACAAACCGGTTATTCTATCGCCTTGCAGGCCAGCTATATTTATCGCTAGTGACATGCAAGGTAGACGTTCCTTACAAATATTACACGGAAAAAGTAGCTAACCCCACTTAGCACTATTACCAAAGATGTCCTGCGATAAAAAAACTTGCGCTAAGCCCCCATCAATGCAGGAATTTAACACCTGAAAAAAACCTGACTTACTTGGCGGAAGATAAGGGAGAATAGCCCTGATCTCGTTCTGAAGAGCCACAGACACCAAAGAGTTAATCCTCATGCTGTATTATTAGCCCCTTAGCCTCTTAGCATAGTGCAATTATTTCTGCTCATGTCCCAGAGGGTGCAGGTGTCCAACATTCACTGTACTGTAATCTGAACTTTGTACATACTGTATACTGTACTGTATTCACTGGTGTGTGCCTTTTGCAGAGGGCGAGGCGGATATCGCTCAATGGGCCAGGAAAAGGGGGTTTGCAGGCACTCCATAGGCGTTAGCTGCGATATAAATGCCGCTAACGCATCCATTTCCGCCGAAGGCAAGGCATCGCATTAATACTTATCTCCTCCTAGTGGGAGTTTTCGTGTCCTTTCCCGGACACTATCGCATGTTACCAACGTGTTGAAAATACACTGATAACAATGCGAAAAGTATCCGGTAAAGGATGCGATATTAAAAATGCCGATACTTGAGGTTGGCGGTCATTATCACCATCATTAGATAATATACCCCTCAGAGATTACAAAAGGAAGAATAGAGAAGCCTAAAAGAAAGAGAAGAAAAAAGGAAGGTGAAAGTAAGAGCATGCACGTCGAGTCACTAAAATACCATGGGTAGTGCTTGTGACATCATATACCCTTTTACCTAAATGATTTCAGGAAGGGACATCATATGACCTTTGATCCTGCATCGTCCCAAGAAGTGATGTCACATGACCTTAATCCTGATGTCCTCACAATAATTAAAATTACTGAAGTTGCATAATTAATAATATATATTCTTTTAGGAGAGAACAAAGGGTGTGGGGTTCCTTTATCTGGGAAACTTTTGAAAAAATGGGCTTTACTAATATATTTTAATGCAACATTTTCACATAAATTGGCTAAAAAGCCATTGGCTCTAAAAAACACTCACTAAATATTAAAGTAATTTCATAGTGTGCCAAGCTACTGAATTCTGACAGTCCCCATGAGTTCACCCAATTAAGTTTTAAAATGTCTATGGATGCCCCCTTATTTAAAAAGTTACCTACATTGCTAGGACCAGCACTATGCCATTGTGGCCCATTTTGCCAGAACATTACACAAAAAATGCCAGTGCCAGAATGTTCCTAATATTGCTTCTCTTGCATTATTGAGGTCCCTTATGTCAAAGGTTATGTCTAATAAGTCAAGGCCAACATGTTGTCATGGATGGCCCCATGAACTTGCCACAGTTGTCTTCCCATATGCCAAGAATTTCTTCCAATGGACCACCTCAAGCAATTTGCCACAGGTGCGACTTATGCCAAGAATTTTCTCTAAGAGGTCAGTGCTTACATTTTCTCATGGGTCCTCCATGCCAAAACCTACCATCAGAGTGCCAGCAGTAGCATTCTGACAAGGGGATCCCATATGCAAGTATTGGCTCCAGTATTCCAGTGCCAACATTTGGTTAAGGGTGCTTCTATAAACCAAGAAGCATGCCAGGTCCACAGAGGATCTGCAAGAACAACACATGCTCACTTACGTTCACTTATTCACACTCATTCTATCATTAGCACTGACTTGCACTCATTCATTTTCACCTACTCTCGTGCACTCACTCTCACCCTGAATCACTCATGCACACTCTCTCACTCACTCTTATTCTGACTCACTTATATTTAATCACTCATTTTAGCACACACAAACACATCCACAATCTCTTATACAAACAAACATGCTCACACATGTACACTCTCTCTAACCTCTCACCTACATGCAAACACACAACATACATTAAAACCATTTTATTTTTCTCATCTAAGATGCCAGTGAATGTCCAAATCTTGATGCTCCACTTTTTATTACACTAATAGTGAATAATAAATTATTATTCACTATTAATATAATAAAAATTAGCAGTAACGAGGTTAAAACCTGACTCTGATAATTCGAGACGCCCCTGTGTTATTGCTATTGATTTGCCAGCTCTAAGGCCAGGGGTCACAAAGGCAGTGTCTGGGGTAGCAAGGGGCAAGCTAGGGGTCCCAACTGCGACCTCTGACGATCTCTAAATGATGTGCATGAGTAAGAGCGCACCCAAATTGTGTCAGCAAAAATGAAGAAGAAAGGCAGTAATGCAAATGTAGACAGGGTACAGAATATAGAAAATGGAATGTAGAAAATTAAAGTAACGCAGGAACAGAGAAGGCAGGAAATCAGAGAACCGCAATATCAAAGAAACGAAAGAAGATTAAAACAATGGAATAAGGGAAGAAAGAGAAAGAAAATGGAAAAAGAATAAATTAATTAATTGGCAAAGATAAGAAATAAAGATAGAGAATTAAATGACGATAATGGAGGAAGGAATGTGGAAGGAATAAACGAGATAAAATATAAAAGGACTGTCAAAATGGTGCATTCAACAGGAAGGAATGAGGTGCGTAATACAAAAAAGAAGAAGCTATGTACGTTGTTGTTGCTATCATCAACATCGGTGTTGTTGCCTTTGAACACTCATAATCAACATCATATTGAAAAGGAAATACAAGCAAAGATAAAGGGTAAAGTATTGATGAAAAGAACATAAATCAGGAAATGATGGAAGAATAATGAGCAGGCTTTAGTATGCGACAGATAAAAGGATGACATTCAAAAGAAAAAAAATAAGACAAGACAAAACGTGATTGAATTTGAACTCTTCGGAAATCGCTGATGTCTATTTTGACTTGGTTTCTGTTCTGTCTAAGGGGCTATATTGAAGTACTGAATTGTGACAATATCTTATATGGACACCGGAGGGCGCGCGTTACCATGTTTTTATGGAGAACAAAAAAAATAAACACTTTGAAAAGAACTTACCGGTTGAAAGTAGCCTTTTGTTTTTTGGAAATCACAAAGGTGATCATTATCGTGTCTCGCAAGACGGGAAATTACAGCTTTCCTGTAAAATCTCACTCACCCGGTTGCAGCGCTACAATCAGACACACAGACAAGGCGCTTGTTTTGACATGTTGCCAAACTAGGCAGTGCCAGTGTCCTAATCCAGACGATTACAGCAGCACAATGGAGAGTGCAGGGGCACGCAGACAAGAAAAACACAGCGGGATGCCCAGGGTTCATGGTTCATTGTATATGAATTGTTATATATTTGCTGTGATATAGCGCTTCATAAAACGCTACTTCGTTCTCTAAACATTGTAAATAACAGGTGTAAAAATCACTCATTTTAATACGAATCAATTTGCCATCTTCAGAAGGATGGAAGGCTGAATCGGTCTGTGTGTCTGCGTTGCATAATGCGCTCGTTGGGGGAGGGGGGGGGGCTGCAGCAGAAACTGGCACATTTAAAATGATAGAACTGCATACATGTCAGTTTATGTATGTGCCCTCTGGTGAGCCTAACGAAACGTGCTACGTAGATGTATATAAATGTATATATACAGAGGGAGAGAAAAAAAAGAAGAGACCGTGTGTCTCATACTACTGAGGGTTAGAGGAACCAAAGGGCCCAGAATCACTGGCCCACATTTAAATATGAAAAGTAAGCTGTTTTTTTTAGTATTAGTATTTATTATTATTTACGGTCAGCAATACCAACCTTTCTAAACATATCTAGTAAAGGTCTAGGGACCTACATGCCAGCAGCACTGTGGGAGTCTCTCCCTCTCAGGGTTAAATCTGGAAAGTCCCATTTGAAATCAGTGAATTGCCCACAGGCTGTTGTATTTTCCTGCTGTTGGTCTCTGAAGAGCTTAGAGCTATAAGGGAACATATTTTGGAAATATCAGTGATAAATATTAAGTGAATTTAAATTGTGAAGCGGCCAGTGCCATAGAGCCAAGCGTGAAATGAATGGAAAAGCCTGTAATTAGATACAATGGTTTGGGTGAAGCTGTTGCTCCTTTTTGGACCATTTAAAACTCCACGTCATGCACCAAACCAGTGGCTTCATGAAACCCACCCCGCTTAAGTGGGGGTAACCACTAAACGTCTCATTAAAAGTTGTTCCGTTATACATTTGCTTCTTCAGTCTGCATGGTTTCGGACACAAACAGTCTCATGCAATGGCAGGCCAGGGCAGAGAGGCCAGAGTCAAGTGCTGGAATGTAGGCCGAGTTTGTACCAGTAGAAATAGAAAGTAATGGTGCAAACGAGGACAAAACAGAGCGAGGAGCAGATAGTGGGAGAAAGGCAAGTGAGGAAAAATGCCAGAAAATATAGAATCTTGGTATAAACAAGATAGGGAAAAGAGTTAAAGGAGGAAAGGGGGAGAGGTTGAAGGTAAGGAAAGGTAGAAGGGGTGAAATATAAAAAGAAGGAAGGTAAGGTGAAAGGCGAAGTGGAAAGAAAGGTGACTAAAAAGAAAAAAGTAAGTATTAATGCAAAGCCAGATTGAAAGATGGATAGATGGGTGAGTGAGACACTCGATTGGCGAAAGGAAGGTATTGGGAAAGAACTGATGGATGAACAGTTTGATAGACAGGTGGAGCGAGGGACAGACGATTGAAAGGATTAGTGGCTAGAAGAGTAAAATAGGAATAAATCTATGTGTGTCATTGAACGGAAAGGGTGAACAGACATAATATCGAATTTTTAATATCGAATTGCCAAAATATCGAGTTTTTATATAGAATGGACAGAATATCGAATTGCCAAAATATAGTGGTGCAGAATATCGAAATTCAGGTAAGAAATATCGATCGTCATAATATAGTTGTTAAAAATATCGAATTTTTTTATAGTGTTTTACATGTTAGTATATGTGTTAAAAGTATGTATTATTTTTGTAATGTATGTTTTAATTTTTTTCAAGTATTGAATTTTATGTTATTTTATGTTTCCGTAATTTAATTTCCGTAGTGGGTTGTGGGTTTATAGTGGAATAGGGTGGGAAGTAATTTAATTATAGTGAATTAAATATTAATTTTTAGGAATTAGGAATTATTTTTAATTTAATTTTGTGTTTCAGTTCTGTCACGGGTTGTGGGTTTATAGGGGAATAGGGTGGGAAGTAATTTAATTGTAATTAAGTAAATATTTAACTTTATTTATTGGTATTGATAAATAATGTATTGTTAATTATTAATTGTTAATAATGTTTTATTAATTGGTAATTCATTTTTATTAATTGTTTAATTGATAATTATATTAATTGTATTAATTTATTATTCGGAGCGGCATGTGTGTTTATAGGGGAATAGGGTGGGAAGTAATTTAATTGTAATTAAATAATTATTGAAAATATTTTTGTGTATTGATAATTAATTTACTGTTAATTCATTATTAATTGGTACACATTTTGTATTACTTATTAATTTTTGGTATCGGAAAATAATTTGTGGTTAATTATTAATAGGTGATTAATTTTTAATAATTAATATGTATTGGTATTTATAATTACTAATTATTAAATAATTTGCCATTGGGAATTAATGTTTAATACATTTTTATTGGTATTGATAATTAATTTATATATATTTAATTATTAAATCATTACTTTCCCTACTGTTGCACTCACTGGAGTGGAAATAGTAATTTGAACCCTGACGCTTTCCTACGCTTTCCCTACTGTTGCACTCACTGGAGTGGGAATAGTAATTTGTACCCCTACGCTATCCAATGCTTTCTCTACTGTTGCACTCTCTGGAGTGGGAATAGTAATTTTTACCTACCCGCTATCCAATGCTTTCCCTACTATTGCACTCTCTGGAGTGGGAATAGTAATTTTTACCCCTACGCTATCCAACGCTTTCCCTACTGTTGCACTCACTGGAGTGGGAATAGGAATTTGTACCCTCCCGCTATCTAACGCTTTCCCTACTGTTGCACTCACTGGAGTGGGAATAGTAAATGTTACCCTCCCACTATCCAACACTAAAAATAATGAATATTTTTTAATAATATTAAGTTAACATATATATGTATTAAAAAATAAAAATGCATATATACTTTTTAATTTACATTAATTATTTATTATTTTTAAGGTTATTTAAGCATTTTTAAGTATGTTTTACTTAATTATATTTATTATTTTATTATTTTACATTACTTTTAAGACATTTAAATATTCAATATTTTAACAAACTACATTATTTACAACGATATTTTGGATTCGATATTTTTGTACTTATCTGTTTGTAGATATTCTGGCATTCTATATTTTGTCATCGATATTTTGGGAGGTCGATATTTTGCTCCTCGATATTCTATCAGTGATCCAACGGAAGGATGGATAGACGGAAGGATGGACAAATGGACGGACGGTCGGACAGATGGATGGATGGATGGATGGACGGATGGATGGATGTGTGGACGGATGGAAGGATGGGTGGATGGATAGACAGATGGAAACATGGAAATGTGAAAGAATGGCATAATGTGAGAACAAAGGGAGGGATGGCATGTCAATGGATGGTTAGAATATTGAAAGGATGGAAAGATAAAAAGGATGATTGTTGGATGGAAGGGTAGCAGGATGAGTGGATAGATGAGTTGAGTTACAGGTGATGAGAACTATACAGGAAAGAGTTGATCTCACTTGCTTCTCATCACTTAGAGGTTTAGTACAAAGTGGATGGAGGGGATGATTTAATTTTTCTGGCTACACCCTTGCACCAAAAACTGACATATCTGAAAAATGTGCCAAAATCACAAATGCGTTTTCAGTCCAACTGGATCATCCAATCATATAATGCGATACATTGTAGAAGAAATGCCCTGAGAGCTCAGAGTCTTGGGCCTCGGAGACCTAAAAACCCACGAACATCCAATTACAAAGGTGAGACAGGCAAATCAGGATTATTTTCCTCAAATCTGCCTCACAAAAAGTCAAATCATACGAATGGATCGGTGGATAGACAGGTGAAAAGATGGATGGGTGGATGAGTGGGTTGACAGGTAAAAAATGGTAGAACAAAGGGATGGAGGGATAAGTGAGTGAAAGGATGTGCAAATAGATGGCAAAGTGGATGGATGAGTGAAAGGATAGCAGAGTGGATGGATAGATGGATAATAATGGATGGGAAGGTGAATGGATGGTGAATGAATGGATGGCAAGATAGATGGGTGACAGAGTGAATGACTGGATGCATGGATGCCAGAATGGATGGATCAGTGGATGGCAGAGGGGATGCATTGATTGAATGGGGAAAGATTGAATGATGCATGAAAAATGGATAGATGTAAGAGCGTAAAGGTGAAATTGGGGATATCAGTGGGTGGATGGAAGGGAACTTGAGACCAGTGACGTAATGAAGGCCCCAGAAGCACCTGTGGTGCAGGAGGGGCCCCCTCAGCAGAGTACCCTGGCCTGAGAGCTCCTGAGTATGGTCAGAGGGCCTCCCTCCATGTATTTTGCAGGGGGTCCCTCTTAAGTTTTGTTACACCACTGCTTAACACTTATCCATTGAGTTAAACAGTGCATTATATATTTGGACTCACCTGTTTAGTGAGTTTGTGCTCTAAACTGTGAAACTCACTTAAAATAAGTGAGACTTCGCACCAAGGCTCGGCGGTCACATCAAATAAGGACTGGCCTCCAAGAAAGTCACATTCAGTGAGTGAAACTGAGCTCCATGATGTATGACTTGCACAAAATCAGACAGATGGTTCAGAAAGGGGTGGGGTTGCACCCCATGAGAGAGGCTGCTCTACAAGATGTGACATTCACACCAACGAGAGAGAACGGGCCCCAATGTTTGGGGTTCACACACGGTGAGAATCACTGTGCTGGAAGAAGTGGCATTCATATCAATAAGAAAGAATAGTGCTGTCTCTAGGGGGATGCAGATGGGGCACCTCCCCCCACCCCCCTCTATTTGGCCTGAGCAACCCCGTCCCCGCCTCGTGTCCCACCACCAGTGTGCCATGGGCCCTGGTACCAGGAAGGAAATGCCCCCCCCCCTCCCCCACACACCTTCTAGGGCGCTGTATGAATTACAAAATGCAGCAAAAATCAGGGTTCAGTTGGCCCCTCAAGCCTCTGGGCCCCGGTGCCACTGCACCTGCTGCACCAGCGGAAGCAACACATCTACCCCCCACCACAGCTGCTGTAATGCACTAGCTGGCGACCCAGCAAAAAGAAAGACATGCACTTTGTCACACGTTAATTTGTCTACAACCTCTCATTGCAAAGCAGTGTTGTTTGCTTAAAATGTTTAAATGTGAATTTGTATGTATGTGTGTAAATGTCCATGTCTATAGAGGATATATACTCAGATACATTCAAAGTAAGATCTAAACATTGTAAGCATATATAGGAATATATATACATATAATGTGTGTTTGTCCACAAAATGTACTTCTCCAGACGTCACTGAAGGTGTAGCTAAGCGTGAGACTCACGCTCAGTGAGTGAGACGGTGCTCCGTGTGTTATGCTCAAGTCTGAGCTTCTCTGCTGAGTTTCGGGCCTCGTGTCAAAGAAATGAGACTTCTCCAGAAAGTGCAAAGAAGTAGTGAGTCAGCCTGTGCTCTGAAACATGGTACGTTCAAAGAACCAGTGAACTAGACGGTGCTCCAAGAAGTGCATTTTCCACCCAGCTGGTGAGCTGTACTCCATGTGTTTTTCGATTTCCCTGAAATCGCTTTTTTTCTCCCGTTTTATATAGCGCGTACTCGATCCGAGGGTATCAGAGCGCTTTACATGAGCACCAGGTGCATTACAGAGGAGGATTTTAAGGAAGTCTGCAAATGCTGCAAGCATTCTACCCATTCCCTGGCCTTGGGGCATTTGTCATCCACTCTCGGTGAATTTGGGAAGTGACAGTCAGGGAAGAGATCAGTGCCAAGAGCCAGCTCACGAGGCGCACGCAGGAGGCGCGCATGCACTGTTGCTGCACACGCATGAGGCGTGCATGCACTGTTGCTGCACATGCCGGGGGCGGGCACACGCTTACCCCTGAGATCTGCGCACATGGCTGACGATGTCTCTGGGTGGTGGGTGGGGTCCACCAAGGCTGCCTCACGTGGCCTGCTTCAGAGGGGCGGAGTCTCGCTGCCCAGCCCCCAGCCCCTCTTCTTCGTGCGTCCTGGGTGCCTGGAATTTCAATCCCTGCTCAGAGTCGTTGTGAGCGGAGCTGGGCTGGTAGCGCGAGCTGAGGGGGGCTCGAGGAGCTGCAGAGGGGAGAGCGGCGCAGGGGAGCTGCAAGAAGTGACCTGAAGGAGCTGCAGCGCGGGAGCTGTGGAGGGAGCTGCAGCCCGGAAGAGCTGAAGGAGGGAGCAGGAGCTGTAGAGTGGCTTCAGCCCGGGAGCCGGAGCTGTAGAGGGAGCTGCAGCCCGGAGAGCTGGAGGAGGGAGCCGGAGCTGTAGAGGGAGCTGCAGCCCGGGAGAGCTGGAGGAGGGAGCCAGAACTGTAGACCGAGCTGCAGAACGGAGAGCTGCAGGTGTACTGCGAGAGAGAGTGCTGCAGGAGAGAGCGGACGAAGCAGGTGCAGGTCTGGGCGAGGAGAGAGTACTTCAGTGCCTCTGGTGCACGAGGCGCGAGAAGAGACAGCCGCTCAGGCTGGGACATTCGTTGCATGAAGTCCGGGCAGTGAAAGGCCGGTGCCAGGCGCTTGAGGTCGTAAAGTCCGCGGGGGCGATTAATCGTACCCCTCCCCCACAGCCTTTCTCACTGTTGCAGCTAGTGCCACGAAGACCCCATGTTACACTGCATGCGCTTGGGGCGCAGAAACCAAGATCTGACGAGTAGAGAAGCGCTGTGAAACCTAACCCTGAGCACTGCTGGGCACTGGAAGCAGATGCACACTGTGTCTGCGGCGGAGCAGTCACTTAGAGACATCTTGGATGGAGTGCATGAGCCGTTGAGAAGTGAATCCGAGACACACTGGGTCTTGCTGCGGAGCTGTCATTCGGAGACATCCTTCTTGGAGTGCGTGAGGCGTGAATCAGAGACACACCGGGTCTGTTAGGACTTGTCAGTCAGAGACTGTAGTCCACAAACTGGCTTTGCACGGACTGGGGCGCTGACCACCGAGGTTCAGGAGGTGAGCGCGAGGCTGGTGACGTCAAGCAATGACTAGTGGCCGTGCAAGGGACCTGAGTGCATGGTGCACATTGGAGACTCTGTGTGGGCTGCAGTAATCGACCCAAAGCCTACCGCTCCACAGAGACAAGACCCGGCGGATATAGGGCCGTTGCTTGCCGACCCCGTCTGTAAGGGTGCAGCCCCTTGCACCAGTCTTGTGATAGTGCTCATTGGTCGACGCAGGCTCCCGGATGTGGCCCCCTCCTCCCTCTGTGCTACATAGGACTACACAGCCATCCTGGAGAGTCCGTGCTCTGCTCCCAGCAGTGGGATCTATGGAATGCGCTGTCGGGGCGCTACAGCATGGTCACTCGGATACCGCAGTCAGCGAGCGTCTGCATGAGGATACAGCAGTGATCGGACCTTGTGCACCAAGATGCAGAAGTGATTGGGCTTTGTGCACGAGGATACAGCAGTGATCGGACCTTGTGCACCAAGATAAAGAAGTGATTGGGCTTTGTGCACGAGGATACAGCAGTGATCGGGCTTTGTGCACAAGGATACAACAGTGACAAGGCCACGTGCTTGGAAGTAAAGCAGCGGCTGGTTTTATGCACTAGGACTCAGCAGTCAACAGATCCTCTGCAGAGGAATCAGCGGTGACGGGCTCGTGTGCATAAGGCACAAAAGTGCACGAGGACGCAGCAGTGAGGTGACTTTGTGCACGAGGCTTCTCTAGTACTCCACCACGTGCAAGTGGATGCATCAGTATTCAGATTGGTGCACGAGGATGCAGCCGCGATCAGACCTTGAACCAAAAGTCCACCTTTGTGATTGAACGTGTGCACGAGAATACTACTGTGATCGGACCTTGTGCACAAGGATACAGTAGTGATGGACTTTGTGCACGAGGGTACAACTGTAAACAGGGATATATAGCACAAGGCTACAACGGCCATCAGATCGTGGCAGGCAGCCGTGCCAATTACCAGACCATGTCATGCGTGAGGATTAAGCGGTAACCAGACATGATGCGGCAGTGACCAAACCTTGAGCGTGAAAAGAGAGCATGACCAGCATTGATCGAACCTGTGCCTTCGACATACAGAAGATGGCAACATGTCGTGCATAAGCATACCCCGGTGACAAGACCCCTTTCACAAGGATTGGTCAGATGTTGTGCCACCATATACACCTGGCAGCGGACCAGGTTCTACAGCTGAGTTCATATACTGGTGCCCTCTAGCGCCTGGATAACCTCTCGGGTGATTAGCTGTGCTTTATAAATCCTGCTTCATTGGTTGATTGTGGCTCTCACTAGTGGCAGCTCTTGCGGTCCTGATGGGGAGGCAGCAGTGCCCTTCCTGACAGGCTTCAGCAGCAGGGATGAAGCCACTCCTCTTTCTGCACTCTGTGGCTGTGGCCCTGCTCTTCCTAGCAGGCTGTGCTTTCGTGCTGTGGATAGGGCTGTTGGGTTCCCCGGAGGAGAACCAGGAGCGCCGGACCAAGCGATCCCACCTCTCTGCACGGTCTCCAAACACTTTCCGAGCCCTGCTGACCTTGCCCGGTGGCCAAAGAAGCTCAAACGGTGGCTCTGCAGACATGGTGATCAACAAGGGTGGCATCCGTGTGGACCAGCAACCACACAACGTGGTGCAAGGTGGCGTCTTCTGGAGCAGCGCACTTGAAGCTGCATCCCCAGTTGGGTTTTCGGATGCACAGGTGGACTCCTGGATGGAGACAGCCAGGGCTTCACGCGTTATCTCTCTGGAGAAGGGCTGTGGTCGCAGCTCCAACCGGCTTGCCCAGTTCGCAGATGGCTCCAAAGCCTGCATCAGATATGGCATTAATCTGGAACAAATCCAAGGCGAGGCCTTCTCCTTCTACCTGGCCAGGCTGCTGGGTATCCAGAACGTGCCTCCCATGGCCCTGTCCAGGGTGAGCGCCAACAGTGTACAGTGGAGTCAAGTAAGAAAGGAGCTGCTTGGCTCCCAGTGGCCAGATGGGTCCATCGTAAGTTTGACTCCATGGATAGACAACCTCACTGACGTGGTGGCCCCCAAAGCATTGAGGTCTGAGGATGGGCGGCTGCGTCCACTGAGGGCCGACTTGGAGAACCTGACCCAGGCTGAGCTGTTGGAGCTCATGCAATGGACCGACCTCATCGTCTTTGACTACTTGACGGCCAACTTTGACCGGCTGGTGAGCAACCTGTTCAGCCTCCAGTGGGACCCCCATGTGATGCAGAGGGCCACCAGCAACCTCCACAAGGCGCCCAATGGTGGTTTGGTCTTCATAGACAACGAGGCTGGGCTGGTGCACGGGTACCGTGTGCGTGCCATGTGGGATAAGTACAACGAACCCTTGTTGAGGGCGGTCTGCCTCTTCCGAAGAGGGACAGCCAGGAAAATCCTGGAGCTGCACAGACTTAGGAACACGGCCAGTGAGCTTCAGAGACTCTATCGAGAGCATGAACCCTTGGCCGCGGACTTGGGGCCTCTGTCCGAAGACCATGCCCAGCTCCTGCAGGACAGGGTGGACTTGGTGTATAAGCACATTCTGCTCTGCCAAGCAGCCTATAGCTGAAGATGGGTCAGCGCAGTCGCTGGAGCCAGCGAGTGCGCAACACATGGTCAACGAGATGTACCTATCTAGGATGTAAAGCATTCCAGGAGCCGAGACGCTTAGATACAAATGGACAATTGTCTTCAAATTTGGTATATGTTTGAGACTTCTGTATCAAACGGTGGGCTGGCGCGGCCAAGGGTTGGTTGATGAAATGTGACAGAATCTATCGATGAGATGCCGAGCCGGTAACTCTTTTGGGGTTCAATGGTACCCTCCTGGAGTTGAGGTAACAGGATGATAAACAGTAAGGCAGAAAAGGGGTGCTTGTATTTGACTCCAGAACCCCAAGATAGCACTATTGCCTCATTATAATAGTAACCCACTACACATTTTGCATACTACCGAACGTTTTTAACTTTTTAGTTTACATTTCACTTTCTATTTGACAACTTCCAATGATTTATAAGCCATATAACATGGAATTACGACACACCCACACATGAAACATGATTGACGGGTATTGCTTTTATGTAAATTACTGGTGATGAAAGCATTGGGAGGCAGAAAATAAAATGCACATCACGTAGGGTGACATATAGCCGTGGAAAGAGTCAGTCACTGCTGTGGGAACTGTACTGGTTTAACAAAAAACGATGCTTGGGGATGGATGCCTTTATCCAGACTCCCAGGCAGGGCCTCCAGCTATCTCTACAGGCGTTTCCGGGTTGAGTCAGGGCCATGGAAAGTTCCCCTGGCATTTTTTTTTAATGAATTCTGTTGATTATTCTGTGGAAAAGTTGTGTTCTGAAGTGTTACGTATCCTATTCGGCTCACTGTCACCTATTGAAGTTTGAGACAATATTCTATTAAATGCTGGTGTTCTGAGCAAAGTATTCAAAACTCTAGGAATTATGTTGGAAATGTCGAGTTTTTTCGTTTTACCACTAGGTTCTCTCAAAATAAAAAAAAATGACGGTGGGCTATTGGGACTCCTTTGCAGCAACTTTTCCCATGGCCATGCAGACAATTTTCTATAGAAATGGTTCAAACTTAGCCTTGTTCGCCAGAATGACGATATATGTATGGCACCTTTTCTCATCTGACTAAAATTTTGGGTTAATGGGTCAAGCAGGACTCGGATGCCTGGCATTCCAGAAGGTTCCTTTCTTCTTTGCACCCGTATGTGTGGGATCGCCGTTGGGAGAAGGCTACCTACCTTAATCCGTGCCTCAGACTGAGCTCCCTGGTGAGGAATGAATACATTGAGAAATCTGGCCCCCTCGGGTGTGACCCCAGAATCAAAGCCCCGGCTGATGTTGTGGGCATACCATGTGCCCGCATACTTTTAAAAGGTGGCATGCTTCTTTTAGAAGGGGCATTTTACGAGCTGCGGGTGCACTGTTAAAGGTCTTTCATAGGCATACAGTGAGACCCCCCCCCCCCCCCCCCCACATTCCACAGACCGTGAGAAGCAGGCGAGCTTTGGCTGTCTCAAGCAGCCAGAGGGCTGCAGAAGACGTCTCGGTGCCAAGACGCTGCATTGACAGTGAGGCGTCTCCAGTTCCTATCAATGCATCGTCTGTCTGAAAAAGTTAAACTACCCTAAATGTGATAAAGATTTAGACAGTTTTCGCCATGAACCACGGGGTCACACGTATTTGTCTCCGGTGCATAGTCGGTGTTTCTGTCATGCTTTTAAAAGAAAGGGGGTAGCTCCTTTATACATGATCATAACTTAGCAAATTTGCAGCCTTTGAGTCGGTAGACGTGGGTTCGAATCCCAACTTGTGTGATCCTGGGCAAATTACGTTATGTCTCTATTTACACTCGTTCCCTGAGTTGCCAGAAATTGGGAACTCCTACAGACGTTTCAGTTTATTAATGGGAACTCAAAAATGAATGTATTCGCAAACGACGAATGTATCCTGCTGCACATTACGATGTATGCCCGTTTGCCATTTCTTTGTTTTTACTCACCATCAATTAGAGATGATTTGGCCCTAGTCAGATTTCACAGAAATATTTTATTTTTCATGTATTGTTTGAAAATCTTGAGTAACAGGCACGTTTTAAGAACAAGAACAGTAGTACCCCGGTTTGACTACAGAGTAGAAGGCACGGCTTTATAGAATCTTGAACCTACAATCTATTTTTAAATGTGGTCCACTTGCTTTTTCTCGGTGTTCCTAATTGTGGCCTAAATCGGTCAGAAATGTTACTTTATTCCCAGACAGAAATAAAAGAACAAAGTAGGGCATTTAAGTAATTTAATCTGCAGCGACATTTAATCTCTCGGATAGCCTGGGGTGAGCTTTGAGACCGACCGAACACAGTCGAAAGCTGGGGCTGGTGGCTTAGTGCTGTGTGGGGCGTGTGTTTGACCTCATGGTCACAGCTTCAAATCCTGGTAGGTCCACTCCTTTCATCCTCCTGAGGTCGATAAAATGAGTACCATTGAGATGGGTAACAATAAACCTCTGTTATTCAGTGCCAAGATACCCTTCGCTGTGATTATGCGCTTTACAAATGCACATGTTGTGTTTATGTTATATTTTGCTGCTGTGACCCTGCGAAGCTGAATTCAATGTCCACAAACATGTACCCTGTATCCTAAGAGGTAAACATACCCCACTTTTGGTGATGTAAGAAAACACTGGCTTCCTAGTAGAACTTCAATGGATAATATATTTTTGCGCTTACAGTATTCTGAACCTGGTGTCAAAACTGCGAAAACCTAGTTTCAAGCACTTTATTTTTACTTTTTTTTAAATATTAAATTTGACACGATTTAAGTTGTATGTATATACAGTTCTTAAAAAAACTATACCAGCTCTGATAATATTTTGGTGAAAGAACATGACAGTTACATTTTTTTTATATATTTTGTCCAATGTCTTCTCTTGACTGGTTTGAGGGGTGAAGTGAGAGCCCTTTGTGGTGAGAACTTCGACATTTTGAAAATAATAAACTTTCCGAAGCGAACATTTGTAAAGGATGGTGCATTTTGTGCAGGCCTGTGTCGCGTGCTTTAAAATGACATATTACTGTAGCACTTGAGAGAAACTCCAGCGAGGTTTATATTTGTACATTGAAAGCCATGTTCCATACTTCTCTGTTCCAAGTCCCAGGTGGTTTATTTAAAAACCCATCTTGAAAGCCTATGAGTGCAGTTGATGGGGGCGGCCATCTTGAACAGCTGGGCATTCCTGCATGACGTCACTGCGGTGTAGAATCCCAGGGTGAGAGCAAATCCCTCGGCATCCAATCTATTCCGGAAACCCCGCGTGCCCAAAGATGGCCGCCCCCGGCGGGTGGAAGGTTTGTCAGGATACTTTCGGAACCTTTAAACAAATGTTGTTGGCCGTGTGTTTCTATATTTACCGAGTTTCTAGACATACCATTTAAAAAGTAGCCGTTGGGATTAGCAGAGAACAATTTTTAGTTGTGTGGGGGTGCCATATTTATGAAGCCTTTTGGCAGTAGACACAACATAGCCAATAGGTCTCAGACTGCCTCATTTAAAAAAAAAGTATATATATGTATGCAGTGCAAAAGTGGTTTGAAGGGTGACAGGCTGGCAGCAGTTTTCTGCCTTGTACTCCGGAAAACAAATGAGAAAAAGAAAAAGGACTGCAGATGGGACAGGGGCAGCAACGGGGAGGGTGGGTAGCAAAAGGAAGGTTGGATAGCAACAGAGAGGTGGCAGGTGAAAGGGGGGAAGCAACACAGGAGGGAGTAGCACATGAGAGTGTGCACCATGGAGGGGCAGGGGGAAGGACACTGTCAAGAAAAAGCAATGGAGAGCAGCAAAGGGGGGAAGAGGATTACATGAGGGAGACAGCTGGAAAACACATGTGCACACATTGAAGGCTTAACCAAGAGGGGAAAAAAATAGTGCCTGGAAATTAAGCAGTGGAAGGACACAAGTAGAGGTAAAGAGGATATGCTAAAGACCATGTTCAAGCACTAGAAGAGGAAGGAAAACTCATACAAGCGAACCAATAAAAAGCAAACAAATGAGAGTGACAATAGAAGCAACCAATGGTGAGCAATGGGTTGGCTCTAAACCAACTGTGAGCCAACAACAGGTCTTTCACAAAACCTAAAAAGAACCTATCACAAGCAATTACCTTTTCAATCTGCTAGAGAGGATCAGCCATTCAGAGAACACAAAAGTGCTGTGGGAGCTTGGAACGACCAAGTGGCTCATCAGCCACTTGGTCGTTCCAAGGTGGAGGGAATAAAAAAGACCTGCGACAGTCATAGGTTCAGGAGGCAAAGGGTAAATCTCACCCCTGTAGGCAGTGCGCATGGGGTAGGTTGGTAAATGAGCAGTACCGTAGCAAGGGTACCATGGGTCCTAATGCATGCAAGGACAAAGGCAGTGAAAAACATTTACAGTTGTGGTGGAGTAGGCCACGGTGCTACTGCACCTGCTGCACTATTGAAATCTACGACTTTGTGTACAAGTGGGCGTGGTGCGCCTGTTGGACCGTATTTACCCTCTAGGTCCATGTTTCTGTGAACGTTTACTAGGTAGGGTAGGAGCTGAGGTCATGTCTGGATTGTGCAGGGCAAGGGGCAAACTGGCTGCTACCAAATGTGTGTTTCTCTCCGACGTAAAGCTGGAGACCTCCTAGGGCCTTCTCGCCTCAGTGGACCTGGTGGGAGTCACTTGTCCGCGTCGGTCTCTGTGTGCGCCCTGGTGCCTCTGCGATGCGTGGCTCGCAGTGTTTCCGAAGCAGAAGGCGCCTGGGCTACAAAAACAGGGACCGGGGGATTACCGTTCAGGAATGTGCGGAAATGTCAACAGCGCAGCATTTTCAATCCCTTTTATGTGAGCTCAACAGCATCTCTGCCCCACTCACAAAAAGTCCTTTGTGATGACAGAGCATCTCTTGGTCTGCATGAGCTGGCAGACCCTGCCCTGCACATACCAGTCATTTCTCCCCTCCCCGTCTCCTCCATCGCCCCCAAGCATTGTGGCTGGCCATACCACAAAGCGCCTTGCGGCAGCCATGGAAGCATGCTTGGCGCTGCATCAAAAACGGAACAAAGGGAAAATCATTTCTTAATGGCAGTAATACCACAGGCATTTTATAAAGAAATAAAGGGGCATATTATCAAGAAACGGCGTTAAAATAATTGCCGCTTTAGCGGCAAAACAACTGCCGCTAAAGTGGCGATAATGGGCTTGATAATATGCCCTTGAGAATTCCAATAGAAGCCCATGTTCTGGTGTCACCATGGGCTTCTATTGGAATTCTCAACGCCGTGCTGGATAATATAACCCATAGTCTTTTTTAAAATGACTCATCTTTGATACGCAAGTGTCACAGCAAATAGGCAGGGCCACTAGAATTATGACGCAGGGTGAGTAAATTATGTGGCAAGAATTATGCCGCATAATGTGTTGCATTTTGTTATAAAATCACTTCATTATTTTGTCAATTTATACACTTGTTAGCACTGTTTCGGCACAGGTTGCAGTTGCACTTTATTTAATGCACAAATAAAGCAATATGCAATAGAAAGTTGAATAGTTACACATTGCAAAGGGCCTTCCACTGAGTGTCAACAGGTGCAGCTGCGTTTTTAGTATCCTTTGAACCATTTAAACTAGAAAGACATTTTTGGGGCGTGTAAAATCTGCAGATTATGCATCAGATGATGGATTATGCGACAAATGCCGCAATCGCATAATGATGCGAAAATGCCCCAGCCGCACAATCGTACAATTGCCGATAGTGCCGCTTCTGGTTGCTTTTCGAACTTCATGCAAGTACCAACTGCAGTTGTGAAAGGACGCGGTTTCCTTTTCTATACAGACTCTGGGCCGCCACTGATAAAACCTCATTAGTCTGATGTTGTGATACTCAAAAGTACGGCCCGCGGGCCGCTTGCGGCCCTCCTGACCTTCATATGCAACCCACTGTTGAAGGACCGCCTGGGCTGCTGTTTATGTAAGACCACACTAACTTTCAGAAAGATGGTAAATAAACAGGCAAGCATTTATTTACTAGATTACTAAAGTAGAAACAAGGAACGAATAAGGAATCTTGCCTCACTTTAGGAACACATTAATTGTTTAAAACATCTTACAACAAATCTGTATGAAAATGATAATCTCTTGAAAATTCAAAAAAGTTTTTCTTTAACATACAGAAGGGTCGCACCATAGATCATTAAGTGATGTCAGTGCACTAAGAAGTATTATTAAAAGTGATAGTTTTATACATAGGCAACATTATAGTTTATTAAATCAAAGACAGAGAATGTTTTGTACACTGCATATCCAGAACACATATTTTTCAAGCTGAGCTTGCATGTGGTAAAGAAAAAAAAGAGGCAAAGTAAAATTTAACAATTGCTGAAGATCACACAATTTGGTGGAGTTGGGAAGCCGGGATTGATCGTAGGTTTTCTGTTTTCACATTATGAACTTCTATTTCATTCCAATTCAATAGTGAAGTTAATATTTTTTTTTTTACACCTGACTCTCCCATGGTAGTGGTTGCAAGCAGAGAAGGCCTACCCCAAGGTGCAGAAGAGGGGAAGTGATTCAGATACTGCATAGTAAAGAATACTGTGCTATGTGTTAAACAGTGGCGGCCGACGTGACTCGCGGGTAGCGAGTCGGGGGGGGGGTGAGAGAGGCGCATGGATGCGCAATGGAATAAAAATGTAAAAAAAATAATTCTACACTTACCTTGTCGCCGGGTCACGCTTCTCTGCTCCTTGCTCCTGCTCTCGTCCTGGGGCAGGAAGCCAGGAAGAACAGCCAGGCTCCCCAGGCCAATTACAACACTGCAATGTAGTGTTGTGATTGAAAAGTACCCAGGCTCCCCTGACCAATCGTAACGCTGCAATGCAGCACTGTGATTGGTTTTGAGTGTCCTGGTACAGCGCTCAACCAGGGAATGGGGGCCTGAGCATGTTCTCCACACAGGCTATAATGCAGGCTGCATGGAGAACGGGGAAACTAGGCATGACAGGTTTGGGCGGCCCGAGAGGGCCGACCAAACAGTCATTGCGCACTTAGGAGTGGGAAAACCTCTCTTCCCATGCCCTGCTCCGTGAGCAGAGCAACCCCGCCCGCCCGCAAAGAAAGGAAACATAAAATGATAATAACTAAAAGTTATTATCATTTTATATTTCCTTTCCATTACACTACTCGAAAGCGGTGGGGAGACGCTCCTCCGCCATGGCGGAGGAGCCGCTACTGTTGTTAAATCTCCGACTCTTCCAGAGACTAGGGGATTCATTTAGAAGGCAGTGTGAAATAAACCCATCGAAACAACCCCATGACTCACTGACCACACCATGTGCATGCTTTGTATCCCCAACGCCCAACTTACCCCCCACCGTTCTCCCACAAAGCCCTACTCCCACCCAGCTGGCATAAATGCGGCCCTCAGACACACCACAGACCGTACTTTGTGGCTCCTGGGAAAGTGTTTGCGACTATCCAATGCACTATGGCCGCTGCCCAGAGTTGTGGTCAGGGGAGGAAGGGCTGAGACCACAGCGGGGTCTGGTTTCATACTAGAGCTGCATCTCAGCATCCCAGGCTCTACTAATGGACAATAGAGCATCCTTCCAGCACATCCTGGGTAATTATAGGTCTGAGAAGGAAGAGGGACTCCCACGCAATGATGAATGTCTGTAAGACTTCCTGGAGAGCAGAGTGCATATCTGCAGTGGTGGCTTCGATGGTTTGTATTTTATTGTCACAGGGCAGCTTTAAATGCAGAATAGCTATACACCTGCTTCCGTCGGGGATAGTCACTGTTAAAACTGCTCTACGGTGCTTTGAGGTGCCATTAACGTGCCATAAGCGCTATTTGTGCAAAGCATCCAACTAGAGTGGGGAAGAAAGACAGATTTGAGCTGGGAAGGACCGTCCATGCAGGTAAAATAGATAGTTGGCTAGGGTACCAAATTCCACTGGGCGCCACATTCTAGCAATACGAAATAAATGGAGTAAAATGTACATGAAATGAAAGAGATGGGGGTACGTGAGCTGCGAGGTTCGTTTAGGATGCCAGTTAGAGCCGCCCTTGGCTATGCTGCTTGTGTAGCTCTATGCACCTAGCCACAGGCCAGAGAAGGCCGCCCCTTCCCACTGCTGAGGCATCTTCTGGAATGTTATGGCCAGCCCTGGAGGTCACCATTTCTGAAATATGTAATGCAGGCTGCATGGAGAACGGGGAAACTGCGCATGACTGGTTTGAGTCATTGCGCACTTAGGAGTGGGCAAACCTCTCTACCCATGCCCTACTCCTTGAGCATATATTAATAATGTATAATCCTGACAGTGCAATATCCTGGGTTAGCATTTCTTTCGAGCACTTGATACAGTAGACTTCTCAATGTTAAAGGAAATTATCCCAACCAGGAAACAGCAAAGACAACGCTGTCATACCCATGCGTGACCCTTACCACGAAGCCATAACAAGGCATATGCCTTTACCACGCATCCCTTTAGATCGCATGCCTTCACCATGCATGCCTTTAGCACGCATGCCTTTAGCACGCATGACTTTACAAAAAATCTCATTCCAAAGGCATGAATGCTAAAGGCATGCGTGGTAAAGGCATGCGTGGTAAAGGTTTTACAGGTAAGTACAGGCAAGTATTAATTGTTTTATATATATATCCATGAGAAAAGAACCAGCTCCCTTATTTGCTGGATACCATCGGCGCGTCTATGGCAGTGAGACTCCTCTCACGGCAGAGCCACGCCGTATTGCATATTACCCGTGATCAAGGCCCGAGTCAGACCGAAATGCGTAGGGATTTTCTTAGTCCTTGTATAATGAAATAAAGGAAACTAATTACCTTAATTTCGGAATAAAGAACTTTATTTCCAGAAATCTCCCCGTGTCGGTGTCCGGTTGCGTTTTGAAAGGAATCGGATGTGGTATGTGTATATATATATATATGTATGTAAATATATATGTATATATATATATATTATATATATGTATGTATATACCAAACGCTGGTAATTCCGATGAGGAGCACTCGTAGGGTAACAAGGTTACCAGCCTCCCTCAAGGTTATGGACGGGGGCTGTGAAGAAGGATTTACCTACCTTGCCGCGTGTGAGAAGTTGGCCTGGTATATGCTGTCCACTAGTTATAGTGGGCACCTTGCACCAGTCCAAACAACACCTTAGAGGTGATAGGTTAAAGACAACCTTATTTGAAAGGTACCCTAGTGGTAGCTATGGAGAGCTACCTTCAGGCTAAGTCTTGAAGGAAGTAAAGCAGCTTGTTTTACCAGTCTATAATCTCTTGAATGGCTAAATGAAAGAGAACCACACCAGGTATATATATCAAAAACATGCATTTATTTCTAAACACACCTTACTAGTCTCTTTATGAGGCTGGAGGTCAAAGCACATATGTTACACTCCAAATATCACAGTAAATTGGCACACTATACGATAGGCCCTAGGGGCGAACCAAACCATATATTAGGAAGTGGTATAAGAACCACAACTTGACTAGACACAAGGCCTAGAGCCTGTAGAATCGCTGGGACCCCAAGGAACCACCCAAGGTAGTGACACAGGGGCCCATGGCGGACGTGTGCAGTGTGTGAACACAGCCGTGATTTCCGTTAGCTTCTATGGGGAAGGTCGCGGTTAGAATTTTAAAGTTTAAGGACACTTAGGAGTGGACTAGGAATAAACCCTTTTGGACTTAGATGGTTCTAGGGCCAACACCCACGGGAGCACCGGAGTACTCGTGTTACCTAACCCAGGGAAGCCGGGTGCATAGGTGTCAAATGGTGTCGGGTCGCGTTGTTGTATTCAATGTCACGAGACTGAAAAGTGCTGCTGCCGGAAAGAGGAGAAGTGTCCGAAGAGATCCAAACCTGGATCGAAGATGTGAAGAACCTGAAAGCAGAGGGGACAGAGTCTGGGTCACTTGCCAGTGACCAAGGGCACAATAGACGAATGCCCACCGATGTAGGGTGCTTTAGGTGCGAAGAGGGGAAGCTTGACTCTTCAGCCACGAGGACCAGGAGGTGTCGAGGATGACCAGGAGATGGATTCTAGCTGTCCCACAAAGGGTGTCGAGTGTTGCAGCGTCGGTGCCCAGATAGAACACAAAAAGCCTTGGCAACAGCAACCCACGCAGGAAGAGGAAAGATGCTTCGGTGTGGACCAGCAAGGTTCTGGGGGCTCCCCAAGCGATGGAGAGTCAGGGCACGTATGGAACAACCAGGAAAGCCCAATTAAAGTTAAAGATGCCTTTACAGGGACCCACCAGTCAACGGACCAGGGATCACGAAGGTACCTCGAGCAAAAACACAAAGGGCCGGCTCACGGAACACTCATGGAATGTAGGCCAGCAATCTACAGTGGAAAAGGTGCTCGGGGTCTGGGCTACAAGTAACCCAATGCACAGCCTCAAAGGACGTTGAGAAGCTGATGCACTAGCAAATGTGCACGGTGTCCAGGGCTTCCGGTTCCACAGTACCCACGAGGGCTATTGGCCTCAGCTTTGCTGGGGACTCGGGTCAGCCCCTGGGAAGTCTGGAAATCTACCTCCTGTGTTGCAAATACTTCGGAGTCCGGTGGGAGCTTCGGAGATGCAAACCGGGCAGATGCGTCTTTGGTGCTTGCCAAGCAGGGGAGTAATTCCTTTACTCCAAGGGAGATTCTTCAGTCATCTAGTCGTGTAGATCGTCGAAGTTCCGGGCTTTCTGTATCAGAGTTTCCTCCAGGTGTAATCTAGAGTCCTATAGCCAGGGGTTCCTTTCTTATACCCAAGGAAGGGGTTGGACATACTCTGGGGACCCACCTATGGGAGGGTCAGGAAAGAGGGGTGGCTACACCCATTTCCTTTGTCCAGTTTCACGCCAGAGCAGGGGCTGGTATACCCCTACAATCGGTTTGAGCTGAACTATGCACAGGGACACCAAATGTGCCCCCAGTGCAGACTTCAAAGCACTCCTGGAGTGCATCCATTCAGCCCTAATCCACTAAGGCCTGTCCGAGAGGTGATAACACCTCCCTGTGACAGGAAACCTATTGTCCAGGCCTCACTTGCCGGAGTTTCGGTCAGCAGCAGGAGGCCAGACTCGTGTCTGTGGCTGGCAGCATTCATTTGTGATGCCAGGTCTCTGTTAGCTGGTACCAGGTATACCGGTGCTGTCATGTCTCTCCCTCTAGAAGTGTAGGATCATACTCCCACACCAGTTACCGGTGTGGGGTTATGATTCCAAGGTGTTTGACACCAAACACAACATATTTCCGTGCAGCCATCCCAAAGTTAGCATTTACCGCAGGTTTATAATACACTTAAGAGTATATGGTCAGGCTGCATCGCAGGCAACCCCAGAGAATAGATTCCGAAGGCTGCAGAGGGGCTTTGCTCATGCATGGGCACCCTCTCACATAAAACCAAGCACCCTGCCTTCAGGATTGATAAGGCCTGCCATAGGGATAACTGATAGGTTTATATGTGCAGTAATAGGGTGCACCACCTTACCCAGGCTGCAGTAGCTGACCTGTGGTGTCATTTTGGAGGGCTTCCCAGGGGTGGCATAATACATGCTGCAGCCCCTGGTAGGCCTCTGGGGTACCTATGCTTTGGGTACATAGTATACCATATACTAGGGACTTTTAATGGCACCCCAGAATCCAATCTGTGGTGTACCTAAGGAACATGGAATCAATTTAGAGAGGAAGCAGCTAAGCTGGGGTCCTGAATAGCAGGGCCCCAGCCAGACTAAAGTTGAAAAACAGTGAAACATCAGAAACAAGCATTGGCATAGCCAATAGGTCTCGCCTTTGGGACCTTAGAAGTGTTTAGCCATGCAACAGTTGCATAACTAAACACTTATAAGGTCCCAAAAGCGAGACCTATTGGCTAAGCAAATGCTTGGTTGAACTGCTGCAATCTATTGAAGCCTATTGGAGAACATCAAAGCGGCCGTGCGGCCGCGAAAGTTAAAGTAATCGCGGTAAAGTGCGACGCGTGCGCCCGCGCACATGCACTGTAGGTCTAGGCTGGCCGGTAGCACTTTTTGGAGCCCTCACAAAATGTTTAGTCAGGCGAGACCTAAAAAGTGGGGGTAATCATAAGAAGCAGATCCTACTCTCCTACACTGCGGTGGAGTAATTGGGATTTAGGACGCTTTTTGTCGGCGGGGGCCCAAGGTTGGGCTTCATCAATGCAGTCATGAGTGCAACAAGATTTTTGTTTTAATAAAGAGGCACTACAATCCCCAACATGCAACGGGACATTGTCTTATTCAAGCGGCCCTATTGGGGGCGTGTCAATAGTATAAATATAACATGGGGGTGAGTGCAGCAAGTTCCTGTTCTTTAACAGACTTTGATAAAGATGTTAATCGAAACGCGTCAGGCTACAAACAGGCTGCGCAATTAAACCCGCAGTCTGAACAGTGTCCGCACCCTTGAGGATGGCTGGTTACCTTGTTACCCTACGAGTGCTGCTCATCGGAATTACCAGTGTTTGGTGTGTGTGTGTGTATATATATTACACACACACACACACACATATATATATATATACTCTCACCATCCTTCCCAGGTTGAAATGGATAAATGGGTCTCCTCTCAGCAATCCCACTGTGTTGGGATTACTGGAGCTATCTGGTGGGCTAGTTGGCCCCTAAGGACCCTTAAGGATCTAGGGTACTTAATCCCCCAACCCAGAACGCGCCAAGAGGCATGTTTGCAATGTGGTGCAGGGAGGGGTCGGGCCTTTGGCGAGATGCCAGCTCTTTTTCATGTTTTTTTTGTCAGAAGGGGGGCTGTGTGGCCCCTCCTCTCTCAATATTTTATGGGCCCTGGGTACCCCAGCCACCAGGGCCTGCAACATTTTTTTTTTAAACTGGAAGGGGGTCGCGCGGCCCTCTCCCGAGGCAGATTTCAGCTAGGGGACCCCATCCCCCGGGGCATGACCACATACTTTTACTTTAAAAAAAAAAAACAAGTTAAAGGTGGGGGGTCGTGCGACCCCCCTCCTGAGTCCATTATTGGTCCCGAGTGACCCCATCCCCCAGGGCATTGCCTTGTTATTTGTTTTTATTTTATTATTACATACAAGGGAGGGGGTCATCGTGGCCCGCCTTCCCTGGGCCAATTTGGCCCCGGGGACCCCAACCCCCGGGGCCCAACCTCAACATTAGGGACGGTGGGTGGAGCTCCAATGCCCGCGGTTCCAGTCGGCTCCCCGTCTTCTGCGAGAGCCGGCATTGCTTTTGGACAAAGGGAGCTGCTGACATGCAGCTCCCTTTGCCCAAAAGCAATTCTGCTTTGCTTCACCCATGAAGGCCTAAACCCCCATTTGCCCTGAGGTTAAGTCCGGGAGCTTTGCTACCACAACCCAGTGGTCTGCTCGTCGGCAGCCAGTAACCGGAGGCCCCCTATCCCCAATTGGATAACATTGGGCCTCAGCACTCTGCACACGGCCGCCCTAGTGCCGCTGAGTGTGTAACAAGAGTGCATCTTTGACCCTGGAGGACCCCTGAGTCTAACCCCAGAACACCAAGTCCCACAACAAAGTACTTACCTTTAAAACAATAACACTATTTTCCTCCATAGGATAACATTGACTGTTTTTCTATAAAAAGTTTCTAAGTGCGGAGTTGTAAAACCTAAGGAAATTCTTTAAAATTGTACTAACTAACAAAAACGCTTTTACTTATCTGTTTACAGGAAATGTCCTAGTGTAGTATGCAGGTATACTACACTGTGTAAGGAAAGTAATCTGAAAGTAATGTACAGGTCATTTTACTAAAAAGTCCATTCAAAGTGTATGTACTGTATTTACAAAGCATTGCATTCTTTAGTAACAATACTGTAAGTCAAAACAAAGTGCATATACAATTACAATCCAAACTGTATTTGTAAAGCGCTCTGATACCTTCGGGTTTAGCTAGTGCTATATAAAACGCTCAAATAAATAAATACAACTGTATATTTACAGCAAAGTATTTATCACTACCCTGTGCCAGGCTTGCTTGGTTCTCGGAAATAAAATAACTAAAAGAATATTTTTATATAAAAATATTTGGTCTGAAGTTCAGTCTTTGAGTGTGTGAATTAATTTGCTGACTGAGGGGCAGATTTATAATAACTGGCGCATCCCTGCATATCAGCAGGGATGCGCCAGTTATTATGCGCCACAGCTCCGCCACCATGGATGCGCCGCATTTACAATGCGGCGCACGATGGGGCAAAAACGGCACTGATGCGTGACGCATCTGTGCCGTAAAAGTGGCGCATTGCTGGAGTTGCGTCGCAAACGCGACGCAGCTCCAGCAATGCTTTGGGGGGACCTATCTTCACAATGCTGCGTCAATCCTTATGCCTGCTTCAAGCAGGCGCAGGGTTTTGACGCAGCATGGGCTCAAAAGTTACTGAGTGAAATCTTATAGATTTCACTCAGCCACTTTTAGGAGGCGCTCCTGCGACGGAATGCCCCCCTCCCTGCACAGGTACACCTACTGCTGGCGCAGGGCTTTACAACGTGACGCATCTCCCAGATGCGTCACGTTGTAAATACCCCGCAGCATGGCGCAGGATTTGCGCCGCCGCTGCGTCACAAAAGTGACGCAACGGTGGCGTAAATGAGGCGCAAGGGCGTCATAAATCTGCTCCTGAGTGTGTACAACAAATGCTTAACACTGTCCTCTGATACTGCCTTACTGCTCGACCACACTACCACAGATAGAGAGTGAGGTGCTATCTAACATTACCTCTGCCTACCTTTCGGGTTCCATTGGACTCTGTGCACACTATACCTCACTTTGGTGTATACAGCGCCAACTTCCTACAGTTACTAACACCTCATCCCCATGTTGCTTCCCTTCCACCCCCGGTTAATCCCGCCTCCCTCCCAACCTCCCCTTGTTGGGGCTGCATCAAAGGCTTTTCTTTTTTAATTTTAGCAACGCTACACACCAACAAGGTTGCTGTGCAGCGTGGCTAAACCATTGCAAACCCATTAGGTCATAAAGGCTTTGCCTATGCTTGTTACCACATGAAAGAGACAGTATTATGGTTGCTGATTGAGTAGGGTTTCACCCACCTCAACAAGTAACCCAATTGGCTACAAGCAGTAGGGCTGTAGTGTTGTATCTTGGAGATCTTCTTTTCATGCCAAATGTACTCCTGTCATAACTTGAAGGCTTTTCTGCACTTGCTTAGCTGAGAACAGAGGACGAGATAGTTCAGTGGGTTGGGACCTCGCTGCTGATATTTCTAGTTATTTTCTGATTCGTTGTGCTACCTGCATGTATATATCCATTTGATTCCGACTCGTGGTGCTTTGAAAGTCTGGGGGCCCGATTCACAGAACTAACTTAAGACAAAATCCTAAACTTACTACTTTTGGTATTCACAGAAGTTAGGATTTTGTCTTAAGTTTGTCTTGAGACAAACTTAGGACAGACTTAAGACAGACTTAAGACAGACTTAAGACAGACTTAAGGCAAACTTAAGACAAACATAAGACAGACTTAAGACAGACTTAAGACAAACTTAAGACAAACTTAAGACAAAATCCTAACTTAAGTCTGTCTTAAATCTGTCTTAAGTCAGTCTTAAGTTTGTCTTAAGTCTGTCTTAAGTCTGTCTTAAGTTTGTCTTAAGACAAACTTAAGACAAAATCCTAACTTCTGTGAATACCAAAAGTAGTAAGTTTAGGATTTTGTCTTAAATTAGTTCTGTGAATCGGGCCCTGGGTGTCCTTCGCACACATTTCTGGGGTGCTGTGATCTGCACATCACAAGTTGGAACAAGGCCTAAGCCAATGCAGACATTTATGGTTCCAAGGTCGTTCTATTGAGCACTTTGAAGTGGGTAACAATGGACCCTGTTCATCCCAGTGCTTAGAAACGGCTGAACTATTATTACGCACTATATACAAATATTGTAATTATGTTAACTGTAATAGAAGAGCCACATACATTCCCAGAAGTTTTTTGGTTGCCAGGAAGCAAGTTGTACTGCCACTATACCAGTACTGTATAGTAATTGGGAATTATGAGGCACAATTGTGGCTATAGAGACACAAAAAGGGATGTGTGGAATGCGTGAGTTAATGTCTGTCACTAGTAACTCCGCTTGACATTCCATTCTACCGATTTTAGCTTGTCTCTTCTTCCATTACGGACGGGGACTGCTACAACGATGACTGTATCAGAGTACAGCACGAGGGAGTCGTGCAGGGAGCGGAAGGGAATCGTTTATAGAATGCCGAGGAGGGCGGTCATCTCCGTGGGAGAGGCCCTGGGAGCCCTGTAGACTGACATCCTTTCATTGCTTGACCTGGAATGTAACTCGGGTCGCTGCCTCTGCTTCTATGACGTGAGAGTTAGGCCCAGGAGAGGGACCGCATCAGTTCCTATTCACCCCTCTCGCTTGAAGTCGGCGGGAATGACTTGACTGGGTCTCAAAACATATTTCACGATTGGGGAATGTTGGAGTTTTGCCATTGACTTGCAACAGGTCGAGCGGAAAATGTTAATTTTGTCTCAGAATACACATCTGGCGTTTCTCCGGGGAGCCCGGGCGTTCCCAGCGAGCTGCCACGATAAGGGAAAGAGAAACAGTGCGTCCTTCCTGCATGTGTGTCTAAAGCTTTCTTCCCAGAGTTCAGCGGGAGTGCACCGACATGAGGTACAGTACAGCAGGAGTGCACCGACATGGGGTACAGCAGGAGTGCACTGACATGTGGTACAGCAGGAGTGCACTGACATGGGGTACAGCTGGAGCACACCGCCATGGGGTACAGCAGGAGTGCACTGACATGCGGTACAGCAGGAGTGCACTGACATGCGGTACAGCAGGAGCGCACTGACATGGATACAGCAGAAGTGCACCGACTTGGGGCACAGCAGGAGTGCACAGACATGAGGTACAGCAGGAGTGCATGGACATAGTGTGCAGCCGGAGTGCACCGACATGGGGTACAGTACAGCAGGAGTGCACTGACATGCGGTACAGCTGGAGCGCACTGACATGGATACAGCAAGAGTGCACCAACATGGGCAAGAGCTGGTGTGCATCGACATGGGGTACAGCAGGAGCTCACCAACATAGGGTGCACCAGGAGTGCACGGTCAAGGTGTGCACCGATATTGGGTACAGCAGGTCTGCACCAACATGGGGTACAGCAGGAGTGTACCAACATAGGGTACAGCAGGAGTGCACTGACATGGGGTACAGCAGGAGTGCACCGGATACAGGGTACAGGAGGAGTGCATGGATAAGGTGTGCAGCTGGAGTGCACCAACATGGGGTACAGCAGGAGTGCACCAACATGGGGTACAGCAGGAGTGCACCAACATCGGGTACAGCAGGAGTGCACCGACATGGGGTACGGCAGGAGTGCACGGACATGGGGGGCAGCCGGAGTGCACCGACATGGGGTACAGGAGGAATGCACCGAGATGGGGTACATCAGGAGTGCACTGTCATGCAGTATAGCAGGAGTGCACTGACATGGGGTACAGCAGGAGCGCACCGATATGGGGTACAGCAGGAGTGCACTGACATGGGGTTCAGGAGTAGTCTACGGACAAGGTGTGCAGCTCGAGTGCACCAACCTATGGTACAGCAGGAGTGCACCAACATGGGGTACAGGAGGAGTGCACCGACATGGGGTACAGGAGGAGTGCACGGACAAGGTGTGCAGTTGGAGTGCACCAACATGGGGTACAGCAGGAGTACACCAACATGGGGTACAGCAGGAGTGCACTGACATGGGGTACAGCAGGAGTGCATCGACACGGGGCACAGGAGGAGTGCACGGACAAGGTGTTAAGCTGAAGTGCACCAACATGGGGTACAGCAGGAGTGCACCAACATGAGGTACAGGAGGGGTGCACCAACATAGGATACAGCAGGAGTGCACGGACAAGGTGTGCAGCCGGAGAGAACTGACATGGGGTAGAGGAGGAATGCACCGAGATGGGGTACATCAGGAGTGCACCGACATGGAGTACAATAGGAGTGCACTGACATGAGGTATAGCAGGGGCGCACCAACATAGGTACAGCAGGAGTGCACAGACAAGGTGTGCAGCTGGAGTGCATCAACATGGGGTCCAGCAGAAGTGCACCAACATGGGGTACAGCAGGAGTGCACCGACATGGGGTATAGCAGGAGTGCACGGACAAGGTGTGCAGCCGGAGTGCACTGACATGGGGTACAGCAGGAGTGCACCCACATGTGGTACAGCAGGAGTGCCTCGACATGGGGTATAGAAGGAGCACACTAACATGGGGTACAACAGGAGCGCACTGACATGGGGTACAGTGGGAGGACGACGACATGGGGTACAGCGGTAGTGCCCCGACATGGGGTACAGCAAGAGTGCAACGACATGGGGTACAGCAGGGGTGCACTGGAATAGGGTACAACAGGAGTGCACCGACATAGGGTATAGATGGAGCGCAATGACATGGGGTACAGCAGGAGTGCATCAACATGGGGTACAGGAGGAGTGCACATACAAGGTGTGCAGCTGGAGTGCACCAACATGGGGTACAGCAGGAGTGCACCAACATGGGGTACAGATGTTGTGCACCGACATGGGGTATAGAAGGAGTGCACTAACAAGGGGTACAGCAGGCACATACTGACATGGGATACGGCGCGAGTGCACCAACATGGGGTACAGCGGTAGTGCACCGACATGGGGTACAGCAAAAGTGCAACGACATGGGGTACAGCAGGGGTGCACTGGAATGGGGTACAGCAGGAGTTCAACGACATGGGGTATAGTAGGAGTGCACTGACATGGGGTACAGAGGGAGCACACTAACAAGGGGTACAGAGGGAGTGCACTGATATGGGATATAGAAGGAGCGCACTGACATGGGGTAAAGCAGGAGCGCACTGACATGGAGTACAGTGGCAGTGCACTGACATGGGGTGCAGCAAGGATGTACTGACATGGGGTACAGCAGGAGTGCACTGACATGGGTACAGCAGGAGTGCACTGACATTGGTACGGCAGGAGTGCACCAGCAAGGGGTAGAGCAGGAGTGCACCTACATGGGGTACAGCAGGAGTGCACCAAGATGGGGTACAACAGGAGTGCACTGACATGGGGTACAGTGGCAGTGCACCAACATGGGGTACAGTGGGAGTGCACCGACATGGGGTACAGCAAGAGTGCACTGACATGGGTACAGCAGGAGTGCACTGACATGAGGGACAGGAGGAATGCACCAACATGCAGTACAGCAGGAGTGCACGGACAACATTTGCAGCTGGAGTGCACCAACATGGGGTACAGCAGGAGTGCACTGACATGGGGTACTGCAGGAGTGCGCCGACATGGGGTACAGGAGGAGTGCACGGACAAGGTGTGCAGCTGGAGTGCACCAACATGGGGTACAGCAGGAGTACACCAACAAGAAGTACAGTAGGAACACTCCGCATGGGGCACAGCAGAAGTGCACTAACATTGGGGTACAGCAGAGTGCACTGACATGGGGTACAGTAGGAGTGCACTGACATGAGGGACAGGAGGAATGCACCAACATGCAGTACAGCAGGAGTGCACGGACAACATGTGCAGCTGGAGTGCACCAACATGGGGTACAGCAGGAGTGCAACAACATAGGGTACAGATGGAGTGCACTGACATGGTGTACTGCAGGAGTGCGCTGGCACGGGGTACAGAAGGAGTGCACGGAAAAGGTGTGCAGCTGGAGTGCACCAACATGGGGTACAGCAGGAGTACACCAACAAGAAGTACAGTTGGAACACTCCACATGGGGCACAGCAGGAGTGCACTAACATTGGGGTACAGCAGAGTGCACTGACATGGGGTACAGTAGGAGTGCACTGACATGAGGGACAGGAGGAATGCACCAACATGCAGTACAGAAGGAGTGCACGGACAACATGTGCAGCTGGAGTGCACCAACATGGGGTACAGCAGGAGTGCAACAACATAGGGTACAGATGGAGTGCACTGACATGGGGTACTGCAGGAGTGTGCCGACACGGGGTACAGAAGGAGTGCACGGAAAAGGTGTGCAGCTGGAGTGCACCAACATGGGGTACAGCAGGAGTACACCAACAAGAAGTACAGTAGGAACACTCCACATGGGGCACAGCAGGAGTGCACTAACATTGGGATACAACAGAGTGCACTGACATGGGGTACAGCAGGAGTGCACTGACATGGGGTACAGCAGAAGTGCACGGACAAGGTGTGCAGCAGGAGCGCACCAACATGGGGTACAGCTGGACTGCACCAACATGGGGTACAGCAGGAGCGCACAGACATGGGGTACAGCAGAAGCTTACCAACATGGGGTACAGTGGGAGTGCACCGACACTGGGTACAGCAGGAGTGCACCGACACTGGGTACAGAGCACCGACATGGGGTACGGCAGGAGTGCACGGACATGGTGTGCAGCCGGAGTGCACCGACATGGGGTACAGGAGGAATGCACCGAGATGGGGTACATCAGGAGTGCACTGACAGGAGTGCACCAATATGAGGTACAGCAGGAGTGCACTGAGATGGGGTTCAGGAGTAGTCTACTGCCAAAAGGTGTGCAGCTCGAGTGCACCAACCTGGGGTACAGCAGGAGTGCACCAACATGTGGTACAATAGGAGTGCATCGATACGGGGCACAGGAGGAGTGCACGGACAAGGTGTGCAGCTGGAGTGCACCAACATGGGGTACAGCAGGAGTGCACCAACATGGGGTACAGGAGGAGTGCACCGACAAAGGGTACAGCAGGAGTGCACGGACAAGGTGTGCAGCCGGAGACCACTGACATGGGGTAGAGGAGGAATGCACCGACATGGGGTACAACAGGAGTGCACCGACATGGGGTACAACAGGAGTGCACTGACATGGGGTGTAGCAGGAGCGCACCAACATAGGTACAGCAGGAGTGCACTGTCATGGGGTACAGCAGGAGCGCACCAACATGGGGTACAGCAGGAGTGCACTGACACAGGGTAAAGGAGGAGTGCACAGACAAGGTGTGCAGCTGGAGTGCATCAACATGGGGTCCAGCAGGAGTGCACCAACATGGGGTACAGCAGGAGTGCACCGACATGGGGTATAGCAGGAGTGCACGGACAAGGTGTGCAGCCGGAGTGCACTGACATGGGGTACAGCAGGAGTGCACCGACATGTGGTACAACAGGAGTGCACCGACATGTGGTACAACAGGAGTGCACCAACATGTGGTACAGCAGGAGGGGTGTAGAAGGAACGGACTAACATGGGGTACAACAGGAGCGCACTGACATGTGGTATAGAAGGAGCGCACTGACATGGGGTACAGCAGGAGTGCACAGACAAAGTGTGTAGCTGGAGTGCCGCAACATGGGGTACGCAGGAGTGCACCAACATGGGGTACAGCAGGAGTGCATCAAAATGGGGTACAGTAGGAGTGCACAGACAAGGTGTGCAGCTGGAGTGCACCAACATGGGGTACAGCAGGAGCACACCGACATGGGGTACAGCTGGAGTGCACCGACATGGGGTACAGCGGTAGTGCGCCGACATGGGGTATAGCAAAAGTGCACCGACATGGGGTATAGAAGGAGCACACTAACAAGGGGTTCAGCAGGCACGTACTGACATGCGATACAGCGGGAGTGCACCAACATGGGGTACAGCGGTAGTGCACGACTCTTAACAATAGATGGCTTGCTAAGGCATGTGATCAATTATTTCCGCTTAAAAAATGGACACCTAAATGAATTTCTCCCACTGCTCCTTGGTACTCAGGTAAGCTTAAGGCTAAGAAATTGATATGTAAACACGCTGAAAGGAAATGGCGTAAATATTATGCAGAATCTGACAACGAAGAGTACAAAACCGCTATCTCCAACTACAAGCAATCTCTTATGGAAGCAAAGAAAGAGTATTTCTCATTACAAATAACTAAGGCCGAATCCAATTCTAAAGAACTTACTAAAACTGTCATTAAACTGTCTAGTCCCAATTTGCCCAAGAATCACGATGCTCCTGATTTCTGCAATAAAATTGCAGAATTTTTTAAGTTGAAAATTGAGACTATATTTTCATCTCTGATTGGTTTGATTAATATAAACCAGACCGATCTCAATATAAAAGAAATGGAAAGTTCATGTCCTCCAGAGATGACATATGATCATTTTAACCCCCTGGAGAGGTTAGACGCACCGAAACTGTTAAACTGCATCAAATCTGGTGCTCGTAGTGACCCGCGTCCAGTTTGAATTATTAAGCAAATCCTTGATATTATTTGTACCGCACTTACTCCCTAGCTTAATGTTGTTTTTTCATCCGGAACCTCCCCAAAAATATGGAAAAAAGCTTCAGTTCTTCCATTATTGAAGAAACAGTCACTGGATTCCAAGGACCCTAAAAACTATCGACCGATCTCTAGACTTCCCCTGCCAGCCATATTGTTGGAAAAAG
This sequence comes from Triturus cristatus, assembly GCF_964204655.1. Lineage (NCBI taxonomy): Eukaryota > Metazoa > Chordata > Amphibia > Caudata > Salamandridae > Triturus > Triturus cristatus. The sequence continues at coordinate 102,857,615 of NC_140583.1, read as the reverse complement.
CAATGAACAGTCAACTCGGTGATTTCCTTCTCTCTAATAATTCTTTGGATCCATCGCAATATGGGTTCAGAGCTTTTCATAGCACTGAGTTGGCTCTGTTAAAATCTACGGAGGAAATCAGAGAGGCCGTGGATAGGGGAGGGAATGTGATGTTGATCCTATTAGACCTATCCGCGGCCTTTGATACGATTCACCACATGGTACTGCTTAACCGGTTATCTGAAATAGGTATAAGTGGTTTGGCCTGGAAACTGTTAAAATCATTCCTGACGGATAGGTCACAAACTGTAGACCTAGATGGTAACATCTCAGAACCCTTTTCACTGCCGTGTGGGGTGCCACAGGGCTCAGCTCTTAGCCCCACGCTTTTTAACATCTATGTGGCACCCCTGGCTGGTATCATTAGGTCCTTTGGGTTCCAGCTCATTTCTTATGCTGATGACACACAAATTGTGTTGTCGCTGACAGAGGGAGTGGAAACGAAGGCAGGCGATCGCTTCCATGACTGTATGGGATCCATTTCAACCTGGATGTCCGGCAATTGTTTATAGCTTAACTCGGCTAAGACCGAGGTTTTAAAATTTGGCAATAATCCACGGGTGTGGACACCAGAGTGGTGGCCAGAGGAATCCAGAAAAGCCAAGAATCTTGGTATTGTGGTGGATAATAAACTCACCATGGGGGACCAAGTGAGCATGGTGACTTCTGCATGCTTCATGGTCCTCAGAATAATCAAGAAAATTAGGTTCTTCATGTCTGAGAGGAGCCTGAGGACTGTGGTGACGGCACTCATAATGTCACGTCTCGACTACTGCAACAGTCTATATCTTAATGTTCAAAAACAACATCTGAACAGGTTGCAAGTGGTCCAGAATGCGGCAGCCAAATTGCTGACCGGAACTTCCAGATTCTTCTCAGTTAAGGGAGAACTTAAGAAATTGCATTGGCTTCCAGTTTTATTAAGATCTCGCTTTAAAGCGCTTTGTATTGTCTTTAAAGCTGTGAATGGAACAGGTCCTGAGTTACTTAAATCCAAGTTCTCTTGGTATATCTCAAACAGAACACTAAGGTCAACTGGATCTAACCGGGTAATAACTCCCCCTTTTAAGAAAACAAACTGGGGAGGCAGAAGTTTTGTTCATTGTGGCTCTAAGGCTTGGAATAAACTGCCTTTCCAAATGAGAAATGCTCCAGATCTTATCTCTTTTCGGAAAGGTTTGAAGACTTTGGGGCAGATTTATGTTTCCTGGCGCATCCCTGCAAATCAGCAGGGATGCGCCAGGAAAGATGCGTCACGAAAGTTTACCCTTGCGCCACAATAGATGCGCCGCATTTACCATGCAGCGCATCGTGGCGCAAGGATAAACAGATGCGTGACGCATCTGATGGCGTAAGGGTGGCGCATTGCTGGAGTTGCGTCGCAAGCGTGACGCAGCTCCAGCAAGGCTCGGAGGTGCCCTATCATTACAATGCTGCGTCAATCCTTACGGCTGCTTCAAGCCGGCGCAGGGTTTTGACGCAGCATTGGCTCAAAAGTAGATTTCACTCAGCCACTTTTAGGAGGCGTTCCTACGACGGAACGCCCCCCCCCCCTGCACAGGTACGCCTACTTCAGGCGCAGGGCTTTACAACGTGACGCATCTCCCAGATGCGTCACGTTGTAGATACCCCGCAGCATGGCGCAGGATTTGCGCCGCCGCTGCGTCACAAAAGTGACGCAACGGCGGCGTAAATGAGGCGCAAGGGGCTCATAAATCTGCCCCATAGTTCTTTTCTCACTTTTAGGCCTTACGCTCCTCAGGTAATCAGTGCTTAGCGCCAGGACACCCTAGGGTAATCGACCGCTCTATAAGCATAAATAACATAACATAACATAACATAACATGGGGTACAGCAAAAGTGCAATGACATGGGGTACAGCAGGGGTGCACTGGAATGGGATACAGCAGGAGTGCACCGACATGGGGTATAGTAGGAGCGCACTGACATGGGGTACAGAAGGAGCACACTAACATGGGGTGCAGAGGGAGTGCACTGATATAGGGTATAGAAAGAGTGCACTGACATGGGGTACAGCAGGAGCGCACTGACATAGAGTACAGCGGCAGTGCACTGACATGGGGTGCAGCAAGGATGTATTGACATGGGGTACAGCAGGAGTGCACCGACATGGGGTACAGCAGGAGTTCACGGACATGGGTACGGCAGGAGTGCACCAGCAAGGGGTAGAGCAGGAGTGCACCTACATGGGGTACAGTAGGAGTGCACCAAGATGGGGTACAGCAGGAGTGCACTGACATGGGGTACAGTGAAAGTGCAGCGACATGGGGTACAGCAAGAGTGCAATGACATGGGGTACAGCAGGGGTACACTGAAATGGGGTACAGCAGGAGTGCACCAACATGGGTTATAGAAGGAGTGCACTGACATGGGAACAGCAGGAGTACTCTTACATAGGGTACAGCAAGGCTGCACCAAAATGGGGTACAGCAGGAGTGCACTGACATGGGGTACAGGAGGAATGCACCAACATGGGGTACAGCAGGAGTGCATGGACAAGGTGTGCAGCTGGAGTGCACCAACATGGAGTACAGCAGGAGTGTACCAACATGGGGTAAATCAGGAGTGCACCAACATGGGGTACAGCAGGAGTGCACTGACATGGGGTACGGTAGGAGTGCACTGACAAGGTGTGCAGCCGGAGTGCACTGACATGGGGTACAGCAGGACTGCACCGACATGGGGTACAGCAGGAGTGCACTGACATGGGATACAGGAGTAATACACCAACATAGGGTACAGCAGGAGTGCACGGACAAGGTGGGCAGCTGGAGTGCAGCAACATGGGGTACAACAGGAGTGCACAGACAAGGTGTGCAGCTGGAGTGCACCAACAAGGGGTACAGCAGGAGCACACCGACATGGGGTACAGCAGGAGTGCACCGGCATGGGGTACAGCAAAAGTGCACCGACTTGGGGTATAGAAGGAGCGCACTAACAAGGGGTACAGAGGGAGTGCAATAACATGGGGTACAGCGGTAGTGCACCGACATGAGGTACAGCGGTAGTGCACCGGCATGGGGTACAGCAAAAGTGCACCGACATGGAGTATAGAAGGAGCGCACTAACAAGGGGTACAGCAGGCACGCACTGACATGGGATACAGCGGGAGTGCAATAACATGGGGTACCTTCGTACTAAATGTCTCGGCAGCGCATGTGCTGGCTCAGGCAAGACCTCAAAATTGCTCATACCTGCCTCCCCAGCCCTTCCTTTAGCTTTGGGGACCTGGAATAATTGGAACTGTCGCATTTACATGCGATAGAGATGGTTAATAGTTGTTTTGGAAGCAGTGACAAGGGCAATGGGTGGTGCAAGCTGCAGTGGCCTCCCGGTCAGAGTCCTGGCACTTAATATTTTACAAATTAAGCACTGACTGAATTATACATGGTATAAATGTGCCTATTGCAGTGATTTATGTTTTATCAGAAATTCACTGATTCGAATTCTCTGGAGATAGTTCAGTGGGTTAAAACACAAGCTGTAGGGACATATGTGTAGGCGACAGCCTCAAAGTAATCATCAGGGTACATGCACCTACCCTGGCAATGTACCTGTGTCTACCCTGCACATCACCAAATCTATTCCCAGGCAGAAATGCCCCCCTACTGCCGCGATTTGTGTGCAATGCATTGTTCACTAGTGCGAGACATTGTGAGTTTAATGCACACTTAGCTCATTGAGCTCTGTGTTACCTCATGCAACAGGGTCCAATCCAAAGCGCGCTAGTGTGAGTGCACGCACAAGTGTGAGCTGTGCACCCACGCAGAGCCAAGGGTGAAAAGCGGGAAAAAAAGAAACTAATTGAAACATTTACTCTTAAAGTGCATCCCCTGGGCTCCAGCCGACCCCATCCCATTCTTCGAGTTTACATATGCTTTGTTGAACGATTGAACCAGAGTCTTTTCACATTAACAAACATAATATTAAACTGTAAAATGAAAACAAATAAGATTATACATCGCAGATCATACAGGAAAAAGATCAAAATATTAGTTGACAAGAAATAATACTGTACTAAGGAAATTGTAATCTCACTTAATCCGATAAAAAAGCAAGAGAGAAGAATAACAATTAGAATAAAGAAAAGAAGAGAAAATATAAAATATGAAACATGGATGTATAAAGTATGATGTTCTGAAAATTCTTATATCAGTTAAACCACCAGTGAGAGCAAAATAAAAGGTTATATTTTAACAACATTAACAAACTAAAATATAGTTACAAAATAGCTATCTAGATCCTCTGAAGGCAGCATTCAGAGAGGTTTAGTGACTTCTTCAACAGATACTTCTGTGAGTTTGTTACAAACAGTAGAGCTGGTGAGGCTCGCCATCCCATTTTAGTGCTGTCTGTTCAGTCTCCTGAGGAGATGAGGGCAGGCCCCACGTGAACCCCTTGCTGGATGGTCCAGGAGCCTCGAGCTACGGGTCACTCCTGAGGGCGGCGCCCATATAGAGGTGGCGCGGCCTAGCAGTACTAGATGGTTGCCCCCTGACCTCTGTGTGAACTGCAGATGGTGAAGTGAAACTGAATTGCTTATTAAACATTGTGTAAACGTCTATTGCTTTTCTTACACGGGCCAGATCTTGGACTTTCAAGGATGCTCCATCAATGGTCTCCCACAACCTGAGACCCAAATTCAAGTAGTCTGGGTGCAGTAAGGGGAAGGCTTCAGGCGAGCGAAGTCTTGGACTTTCAGGGATGTTCCATCACTGGGCACCCACGGCCTGGTACACTTCGTCTGAATGTGAGTCTGTGGTTCGATTACCGTGGACGCGCTCTACCTCTCTCCACACCCCTTATTCTTCGGCACCTACTACAGGTGAAATGTTGCCTATCACCTCAAACAGTAGAGTCTGGCAACATTCTATTGAAAGGTCCTACTCTGGTCGGCCCCAGGCTTTCTGCAGGCACCTACCCGTCGCAGCTCGTGTTCATTACAGAGGACAACGGCGTCCATTGGCAGCGTATTTGAAGAACCTACACCTTCAGAGTTAGCAATCTATCTACTGATCAGGATATCTTCTCAAACAAGGGGAACAATGAAGATCTTTTACAAGGACTTTGTGTAGTCAACTTTAGGGTCTCCAAACAGTTGTTTTCTCAATAGATCACTGGACGTCTTTACGTTGTCGAGCCTTGCGTACCCCTTTCATGTGAGGAGAGTACGTTTTTTTCACTATAAGGAACAATGGACTCCTTGGGCAGCTGATAGGAAGATTCCATTGTGTTCAAGCCTCAGGTTTTTGAGGGCACTCCTACGATTGAGTCGGGAAAACCTTTGTCCACTAAAAGAAGCTTTGGATTCTTGTGACAGCCTATAGGAGGGTTCTATCCTATTTGAGCCTTGGATTTCTGTAATGGCCCTGCGCTGCAAAGCTGAGAGCCCCTGTCCACGTTGAGGAATAATGTACTACTTGGGTAGCCAATAAGACGGTTCTATGGTATTCGAGACTCGGTATTCCGACAGTAACCCGGAATGGCAAATCAGAAATCCTTTGTTGACCCTGAGGAACAGTCAACTCCTTGTGTAGCCTCTAGGAAGACACCATGCTGTTTGAGGCTTGAATTTCTGTGAGTGCCAATGGACCACTTGTGCAGTATATAGGACGGGTCTGTGCTGTCTGAGCCTCGGACTTCTCTGAGTGCCCCTGCATAGGACGGTTCTGACCCTCGGGTTTCTCTGAGTGCCCCTGCGTTGCAAGCACGGATCCTTTGTCAGCCATGAGTAACATTGGCCCACTTGTGCAGTGTATAGGACGGTTCTGTGCTCTCTGAGCCTCGGGTTTCTCTGAGTGCCCCTGTGTTGCAAGCACGGATCCTTTGTCAGCCATGAGTAACATTGGCCCACTTGTGCAGTGTATAGGACGGCTCTATGCTCTCTGACCCTTGGGTTTCTCTGAGTGCCCCTGGATAGGACGGTTCTGTGCTCTCTGAGCCTCGGGTTTCTCTGAGTGCCCCTGCGTTGCAAGCACGGATCCTTTGCCAGCCATGAGTAACATTGGCCCACTTGTGCAGTGTATAGGACGGTTCAGTGCTCTCTGACCCTCGGGTTTCTCTGAGTACCCCTGCGTTACAAGCACGGATTCTTTGTCAGCCATGAGTAACATTGGCCCACGTGCGCAGTGTATAGGACGGTTCTGTGCTCTCTGACCCTTGGGTTTCTCTGAGTGCCCCTGCGTTGCAAGCACGGATCCTTTGTTAGCCATGAGTAACATTGGCCCACTTGTGCAGTGTATAGGACGGTTCTATAGTCTCTGACCCTTGGGTTTCTCTGAGTGTCCCTGTGTTGCAAGCACGGATCCTGTGTCAGCCATGAGTAACATTGGCCCACTTGTGCAGTGTATAGGACGGTTCTATGGTCTCTGACCCTTGGGTTTCTCTGAGTGCCCCTGCGTTGCAAGCACGGATCCTGTGTCAGCCATGAGTAACATTGGCCCACTTGTGCAGTGTATAGGACGGTTCTATGGTCTCTGACCCTTGGGTTTCTCTGAGTGCCCCTGCGTTGCAAGCACAGATCCTGTGTCAGCCATGAGTAACATTGGCCCACTTGTGAAGTGTATAGGACGGTTCTATGGTCTCTGACCCTTGGGTTTCTCTGAGTGCCCCTGCGTTGCAAGCACGGATCCTGTGTCAGCCATGAGTAACATTGGCCCACTTGTGCAGTGTATAGGACGGTTCTATGGTCTCTGACCCTTGGGTTTCTCTGAGTGCCCCTGCGTTGCAAGCACGGATCCTGTGTCAGCCATGAGTAACATTGGCCCACTTGTGCAGTGTATAGGACGGTTCTATGGTCTCTGACCCTTGGGTTTCTCTGAGTGCCCCTGCGTTGCAAGCACAGATCCTGTGTCAGCCATGAGTAACATTGGCCCACTTGTGCAGTGTATAGGACGGTTCTGTGCTCTCTGACCCTTGGGTTTCTCTGAGTGTCCTTGCTTGCAAGCACGGATCCTTTGTCAGCCATGAGTAACATTGGACCCCTTGTGCAGTGTATCGGGTGGGTCTATGCTGTCTGACCCTTGGGTTTCTCTGAGTGCCCCTGTATTGCAAGCACGGATCCTGTGTCAGCCATGAGTAACAGTGGCCCACTTGTGCAGTGTATAGGACGGGTCTGTATGCTGTCTCTAAGTGTACCTGCTCGGCGAGCACGAATCCTTCGTCGACTATGAGTAGCAGTGGGTTGGGTCTATGGGCACCGTGCCGCACTGGAAGCCCCACGCTGTTCGCACTCGCCTTCTATGGACGCTCCTCTCGCCCTCATAATCCTGAACAGGAAACAATGGTCGCCGGAGTCGGTCTTTTGGGGCCTGCCTCTGCTGAGGCGCTCACGCCTGCTCAGCGCCTCTCCCTGCTTCGGTGAGATACTGGGAGCCGGGCAGAGAGGATTCTCTCCTGCCGAGAGAACATGTGCCCGGGAGCTGATAAAACTTGGCATTACCTGCACATTAGGGAGGCATCGAGTCCTCGCTCAGCTTTTTTGAATGCAGAATAAATCCTGGCCGATTGCGGCGCTCCAGACATTATTGTCCAAGCGCCTTATCGGCTCAGGAAGTATCCAGGCAGAAAACTCAGCTTATTTTTAAAATGTTATGCTTTTTGCACGCTCATTCAGAGATGCTTTAAAAGTTTAATTCGTTTTAAGTAGGCCGGTCTTCTCGTGCGCTGTCGCAGCGGTACTCCTTGTCTTTTAACGAGGCTTTCCCACCGCTCTCGGATTCGATTTAAGAACTATTAAAGCGCACACCACAAAACACTCTCTCTCTCTCTCTCTGTTACGCTTTAAATGATAGGTGACATTATTTAATATTTGAGTGCCCTGTGAAAGATGAACGTCTGAGCTGTCATTGCCGCTATGTAGACGTGCAGCGGGTGCATTAATCCTGGTTTCTATTTTCAGGGCCACAGGAGTGTGGTAGGCAGGTGAGCACCAAATTATGCGGCATGATTATCTACATTGTGCAGAAAGAAAAGGTAAATGATGCGTCATAATGGAGCACATTTTGTGATAGTATTATTTCGTTCATTTGGCCTTTTTCCACATGGTAACACTGTCCGGGCACACATTTCACCTCCTTATCACCAGTTTAACACCCAGATACATCAATAATCATTTGAAAGATGACCAGTCAATCTTTGCGAAAGGCTTTCTACTGCGCCGGGAAACGTGTTGCCATACTTTTAGTTTCGCCGCGCCGTTTGAGGTAGAAACATTTTGAGGCAGATGATGGATTATGTGCCAAATGTGGCGATTTAATAATTATGCGGGGAAACTCTATGGACGCAGAATCTTAGAATTTTCCCTGTCTTTGGTCTGTTCTGTTTCCCGTGGCAGGCAATTAATATGGTTTTATTAACAATCCTTCGTGCCTTTGTCTTTGCTCACATTTTTCCAAATTTAAATGTCCTCTCTCTTCTTCTCTCTCTCTCCTTTTCGCTCTATTTGCATATTGCTGTGCATTAGAGCTAGAAAGTAGACTTCGAGGCGCCGAGAAGAGTCTAGCCTGCTCCACTGCACTGTGAACCCATAAAGCTGATCGCTCGCAGTCGAACTCCCTATCCCCGTCAGAGGTAATTCCTGCAGCACGAGGTGCCAGCCCATCCGCAGTCGCGGATCCTCCGCTAAGTCGGAGGAGCGTCGGTTTGGAGCCAGGTAGGGGCTGAGCACAGTGAGGAGTGGTTTTTGCACTCCCACAGTGAACAAGGTTGTTTGGTCGTTTCTCTTGTGCCGGCCAAACAATCATGCGCACTGAGCATGTTCTCCACGGGGCTGTTTTGCACAGCCCTATAGAGAGCACGCCCAGGCTTCCTGGTACTGGAAGAGGCCGCTCAGGCCAATCACGACGTCGTAATTAGCGGGGAGAGGCTGGGAGCCTGGGCGCTTCCTGAGCTGCAGAGTGAGGATGGAGAAGTGGGCGCGGCTGCAGCTGCGAAGCAGGTACGTTTTGAGAAAAGATTTATTTATCCAATTCCTCCCCGCCTCGTACCAAAGCAACCGCCACTGCCAACCGAGCTTATGGAATAGCATTTGCCCTTTTAGAAAATCTTCAAAAGCTGCTCTCTTCTATCTAATCCAGCAGGTCTGGCCTTTTAAGGGCTTAAACCAAAGCGTAGGTAGAGAAGCTAAATAAAGATATGGCGATGAGGAACCGCGTGGAAACGAGAGAGAACGTCCATAGGAACTAGGTGGATGCTGCCAGAATGAGAGTCATCAGTGAAGGGTGTGGCAGGTTAGCGGTCCTGCTTTCGGCAGACCCGGCTGTACACGCACCACATACTCTGGCCAGGCATGGCCAGAGGCTTTAAATGAATGGGAGTGGACCGCTCGGGTTCTCACTCTGATACCGATACACAGCGTGAGTGTTGATATCTCCAGGGATCCGGGAGAGTGGCCTGTACACAAGGGACAGTGGCTTGCTACCGCCATACCAAGAACCACACTGGCGATGAGGGCGGGACGAGCCCCCGCACACCACCACCACGGGGGTGAAGGTGGCGTCCTGCAGCCGCGCAGATCCAATCCTGCGACCCCTACATCGCCGCATGTAGTGCAGCGGCGACCCGGCGAAGACATGGCCGCCATGAGGCCGGAGAGAGCACACCTGCAACCGGAGTCTTCTCCCTCCTGGTCCAACAGTGGTCGAGCAGGGCAGCCGAGCCAACTCCCAGAAAACATCTGTTCTCTTTTCATATTGTAACTCAAATTGTTGAATAGCCATTTCATGAACATCAGAGTCATCTTCGCTTTCATCATCTGGAATAATTTTTAGTAAATGTAGTAAAACTCCTCTTCCTGCAGACACCAAACAATGTTTAAAATTGCTAATGTTAATTTTTCAGTAAATACATCTCCTTCAGTTTCTTCCAGGTAAGCTTGAAATCCTTCTCTCCACTCTTCCCACTCCAGAGTTGGTTCTCCAGGATCAGATAAAAAAAGGTGCAGGAGCACAGATTACTTCCATGGTCCTTAAATGAATACAGACAAAGTGTATCCCGCTGAATAAAAGAAATATACAGCTAAATACTATATTAAGTAACACAATCCAAATTCTGTTGTTAAAGTGTGCGAATCACCGTGTTCGCCAGTATTACTTCTAGTTTGTAGAATATTGAAATAGTCAAAAATACCTACATAGCAATCAATTTATTTTCATTCAAATAACTCTGTTGACAGTCTGTGAATCACTGATGCTGACCCACTGATATTGCTGATATCCAGAATTTATACTAGCCAAATATCCTACATTTGTTAACTCCTTTGTTGATAGTGTGCGAATCACTGGTATTGACTCACAGATACCGTTTGTAGAATTAAACGTATGCACATCAATACAACGTGATCTCAATGAATAACTAAGGGGCACATCAGCAACAGATGGCGATAAATATCGCAAAGCGCGCTTAGCGCTTTTATATTCATCGCCGTCTATTGCTGGAATTTATCGCCCGGTTAGTGCGTTATCAACAACGCGTTACTCCTGGGAAATGGACCAACATCGCTGGAAAACCAGCGATGTTGCCCCCAAAACGGAGATAGCCTTGGTGACACGACCCTGTGGTCGTATCACCATAATCCACCTCCCATGTTAGCTATGCCTTAGTCAGGAACTTAACAGATGTTAAATTCCTGCGTTAAGGCATAGTTCACGGGTTTTAAAATATCGCTACCCGTCGTTGATGATATCACGAAGCTGGGGTAGCAATATTTTCCCATGGTGTTTTGTCATCTCATTAGAGATGCAAAGCGAGGCGTGAACAAAACGGGAGCTGAATCAAGGAAACACGCACTAGTGTGTCCTTGCAAATAATGCGATATAATTATCGCCGATTTAAGCCCACAAACGGACGCTAAAGCCGCGATAATTATATCACCAGCCCTTGATGATATGCCCCTAAAGATCTTGCCCAACGCTGCAAAATTGCTGTCACAGCATGCTGCTGCATGACTTTTTCACATGTGGTTGAGCATGTTCCTGCCCAATAGCGTTATACACGTTGAGATGCTGCGGCGGTAGGTGCATCACTCAAACTTAATGTGCAATGAATCGGCTGACCCTCGTGCACGAACTCGCGGTGATGCATATGTACCATAGCGCTCCCCAATCGAGTTGCTGCCCAAAGCCCCCAAAAACTTCAAAATACATTGACCTACTGTCATGTGCTATAATATAATCATCTCTATAATCAGCAACGTCCGACCAGCTCTCCGTGCTGCCAATGCGACTTCCAAACAAGACTCCATTATGGCACCAGGTATCCTCACAGGCGTCCCTTCTGCAGTCCCACTCATCGCCAGTACCGTATTCCCAAAGAAAGGTAACTCCCTCACACCATGAGTTGAACATATGTATCTTTATTTCCAAGTAATTATTTTCATGAAGAAGGGACCGCCTGGATCTGGCCCAACTGATTCATCTGGAATCTTGACATGTTCTTTCCTTCGTTCTATGATCCGACCGGAACACACGTCAAGATTCCACACCAGTCACGAGGATATTACAGTCTGACTTGTGTTTAATGCATGCACATAGAGGCACACACATGTGTACACAGACAACACACTGACAGATGCACTCTTTCATTAACTTCAGCAAAATTGAAGCATCTGTGAGCAGAGATCAACAAACATACCTGCATCAGTGTGCAGCAAGTGTCATCCTGTGTAACAGGGGAAATAGCAGTGGCGTAACGAAATTTGAGGGGACCCCCATGCAAGGTACATGGAGTGGCCCCCCTCCGGACTCAATCAGGAGCTCCAGGCCAGGGTACTGTGCTGAGAGGGCTGCCTGCAGCTCGAACCGGCAGGCTGCGTGGGCCTATGTTATGCCACTGGGAAATAGGGTGATGAGAAATAGGGCACAATGTAATGTGTAGAAAGCAGTACAAGGTGATGAGCAGCAGGGTAAAAAATTCAATGTAAATCAGGGTAAGGCCCCTCAGGAAGTGCTGCTGAGCATCCCCGGTGCATCAGGTGTGTAGCATATGGGAGCTCGAGTCAGCTCATGGAAGCACTGGGTGATGTGCATCTGGAGAATGTTGTGCATGAGGTGGACACTGGGTGGTATTGTTATGGGAGCACTGGCTGATGTGCTTCATGAGAGCACAGGGTGATGTGCATACGGAGAATACTGCGTGTTGTACATGAGGTGATCACTGACAGAATATCGAGGACAAACTTATTGTATCGGTAGAATATTGTGTAAACAATATCGAGGATTATAATATCGAAAAGTAAGTGTAAATAGGTGATGTCTGTGGCATCCGCTCTGACTCAGACGCCGCCCTTGTTTCGCCGCTGAAGAATCGATGCATCGCTTGCTTCACTGCTGTGAAATTGATGCAGCGCCTGTTTTGCCACCCCCGCATCAACACTGCACGACTGGATTTTTGACGCATCGTCCCTCAACACCGTCACTTCATCAGCGTTGTCCAGCAGTAAGTAACCAAGGCCGCGTGTCTGAGGATCAACATTTCACCTCTCCTTCCAGTAAGGAACTGACTCATCACCTCCCCTGCGTAGCAGTAAGGAACCAACGCATCATCTCCCCTGTGTAGCAGTAAGGAACCAACGCATCACCTCCCCTGGCAGTAAAGAACCAACTCATCACCTCTCCTGGGAGAAAGGAACTGACCCGTCACCTCTCCTGGGAGTAAGGAACCAACGAATCACTTTCCTTTTCCAGCGCCTCACCCCCCTAATCCTGTTTTGTCTTTGAATTTTGACACATCCAAGGTACTTTGTGCTAAAAGAAACCCATCTATAGATTTTTATGGACTAAACTTATTTAAACTTTGAAAAGTGATATCTTTACTTGTGTATGTTGGATATTTGTTGTTTGGTCTTGTTTTATTCAGATAAAGATGGGCTATTTGTGTAAACTGGTGTGGACTCCTTTTGTGGTGGTTTCACTTTGCAAATGTGAGCATGAGTACAAATACTTTATACATTGACTCTGAGCCTGATTGCTCGTGGCAAGCTACCAAGGGGGTGAGCATGGGTCATCTTAGCTGTATGGCTCCCTTACCCCGACTGGAGTGTGGGTTCCTACTTGGACAGGGTGCAAACCACTGCCAACTAGAGATCCCATTTCTAACACCATCCATTACTTATGGGACTTTAGAATTTTTCCTATTTCTCAGGTTAAGTTAATAATTAGATTCCAAGCCTCTCCCCCTGTGCCCCACCTCCCCCTTTGAACTAAGTTAATTATGCTGCTCCCCAGCATTGAGAACAAATATCTCCCTACACAAAAGGTGCAATTATCAGTGCTTGACTCAATTCCTGTGAAAGGAAGAGTGGGGTGAAAATCTGTATCGGACAATTAGATTGTCGCACTACACCTGGGCTGGGGCTCACCAGAACAAAGGAGGAGGGACAGAACTCTGCAGCCAACATGGGAGGGGCTCACCTTTGAAGTTATGGTGCCAGTGGATCAGGCAGTGAGGTCAGCTAGGGGCAGAGCTGAGGTCCCCAAAGGAACCCTTTCACAAGAAGCTGCCATTTTGGATTGCCCCAGATTACTGTGCAGATTTTGGACAGGGGTGTAGAGATGATGTGGCAGCCTGGGATTGGCCAGTGGTGCCTGGCATTTAGAACTTTTCACCCCACTTAAAAACTCCTGCAGAAGGGAGAGAAAGAGTTGAGAAGGCTCTGGACCAGGGAGGCAACGGCGACGGAAAGGATACTCAGCTGGAAATAGAAGCCACCTGATGCCCTGCAAGGATGAACTACAGACTCTGACTCCAGCTGACCTCCCGGAATAGGATGGGTCTCTAAAGGACCAGTGGTGCTGGGCCCCTTATGCCACTGGGAACCAGTTGTGGGAAATGTCTAGATCTGACACCCCCAACAGGTGCTTTGCAAGACACCCAAGAGGCTCTGGGGACTGGGAGTGCAGTGACGAGAGGATGTTATGCAAGCTGGTAGAGGAAGGGCTGCATAAGATGCCCCCGCCAGCATAAGAAGAGCACCACGAGTCAGACAGAATAACAAAACAGAATGAAGGTGCCCCAGAGTGAAACCCTCACTGATACCCAGGGGCTCCCGGTTCCATGAGACCAAAGACCAACCTGGCCAGGTGCATTGGCATGACACGCCTGAAATATTATCTATGGGGTCACTCCTTAACAAAGCCAGTAGGCCTACCTAATATAAAAAGATACCCCCTTATATTGTGTTTTTCTATCTGGTATAGGTGGGGGCGGTTATGACTACGGGGTTCAGGACCCATTCGCAGTGCAACGTGATATGAGGGAGTCATCACCAAAGGAATTTCCATTACCTGGTTTATATATTTATAATTTAATGTCTGGTGTTCAGTAGAGCGAGTGTAACAAAAGTACTTTTGCTTCTTAAAGGAAAATCACTGACCGGACAATAATATATGAGTGTTTTTGTTGCGTCCTAGCAAACTGGGATTGCTAGCCCCCACCACTTTCCCTGGTTGGACTTTGGACCACTCTGCTTTCCTACCCTGGGAGAGTCAAGTGATAAGGTGGGTACTTGATTTCCAGCAACAGGACAATTGGCGACCTGTTACTTGTGAAGGACTTACAAACGTCATAATTAACAACACAATTTCACACACTTGGGCTCTAATGGTAATGTAGTTGCACCACTGACTTTGTAAACAAATGCTCATCTGACCACAAGGAGTGCAAGTGTCGTCTGATGGTAAAACTCGGGGTGGACTCTGGGACGATAGCGAATGAATGAAAATAAGTGAAAAATCCTGTTAAAGTGCGAACAGTAATCTCAAACAGGTGTCCCAGCACTGAAAGGAAAAAAACACAGAATCTGTCAGAGACAGAAGTGTAAGCAAAGCCAAGTGCATAAGGTTTTGTGAAAGGCAAGATGGTCAGATAGGGCTCTGAAGGGTGATGGGCGCTATGCCATGCTCTTGCTACTAGGCAGGAGAAAGAACCTGCCCCCAGTCCAGATCGGCTAAGGCGGAGAAGTATGAATGGATTGTCAAAAGCTGAGCATAAGGGGCAGGTATGTGAGAAGGATGTAGCTAGGTCATAGAGACAGGCATTTCCCCATTGAGCCAGAGGGGTGGGGGCTGGTTTTGTGGCCGTGGGGGCCAGTTTTGTCACTGGGGGCCAGTATCGCAGCAGTGCTGCAATATCGTCCCCCTGTAACAAAAGCGGGAGTGGTGCTTCTTTCTAAAACCGCCTCTCTGCTCCTAGGGCCGGTCGAGCAGCAATCTGCCAGGGCTGGTTGCTGTTCCCAGTCCGGCCCTGGTTGTAAAAGTAAAATGCACCTTTTATATATCTATGTGTGTTGGACCCGGCCTCGTGGCGTGGTCCCGAACCCTCCTACCCGACCCGACGGGGGCAGCCCCCACCCTTCGGGGTCCCTCCGGATTGCACCTTGCTACCCGCACCAGCCTACGCGACCTGGCTCGTCCCGGCCTCGGCCCCAGCGAAGCCCCGACACCGAGGCACCAAGATTCGGCCAGGGGGGGCACCACGTGGCCACTCCACCGATCCCGGAGGAGGAGAGTTTCGATGGGACCCCCAACCGTCCCCCAACGCCTGGTTTCGATCGCCCTCCGGCCTTCCTGGGCGCTGGCGCCTCTCCCGCTGGGTGTCTGGCCTCTCCCATCCCGGCCCCTCCGCCCCCCAGGCGCAAGAGTCCGGACATAAAAGGGTTCCAGACCTATATCTGGGGCCGCCCAAAACCTGGACGGCAGTTGTATCCTGGAGTCAAGAGCCCTGCTGATCGGATCGCGGCTGACCCTACGGAGAGAGACTCATTACCTGGGACTTGGAACTCGGAGCCCTGCTGACTGCGTCGCGGCTCCCCCCTTGCTGAGAAGAAGACCCTCACGGAACATCGGAGCCCTGCTGACCTCGTCGCGGCTCGACCTCGCTGAAGTAAACCATCGGAGCCCTGCTGACCTCGTCGCGGCTCGACCTCGCAGAAGTAACCATCGGAGCCTGCTGACCTCGTAGCAGCTCGACCTCATCGAGGCAATCCCCCGAGCCCTGCGGACAACGTCCCGACTCCCGGAACCCCCCAGCTCGAGGATTGAGAGCTAGGCGCAGGGTGTTCCCGTACCAGGCTGGTACTGAGACTGTCCCGCTACCCCATCCCTACAAGACTTTGAGACTCTTTTTGATCCCTCGATCCACCTGTAAATATTACCACAGAAATCTGCCTTGATTACCGATAAAGACTTATGAGAATTGATACCCTGGTTGTGTCCCTTTGTGGTGGTGGGGTTGCTTGGCTGATACGATCATAGGAGAAGGACCTCGCCCAGGAGGCTTCTCAGCGGTGCTCGGCTACTCGCCTACGGAACGGTGGCCCTCGGGGTGGTCAGTCCGACACCATCGGGCTCCCGGAGGGCGCCCTTCTAACATTGGTGGCCAGCGGTGCGATCCGAGCCCGACGCAGATCGTACAGCGAGTAACTCACCCACTACCTACCTAGACACAGGGTAACCATGAACGACCAACAGACCACCCCAACCGCAGAGTTCCAACAAGAACGGTTGGAGGAATATACCCATAAGGAACTAAAATCGTTTTGTAAAGACAAAGGCATCGCGACCACCGGATTAAACACAAAAGAGGACCTGCAAAAAGCCCTAAAGACCTGGGTAGAGTCCGAAGCGGCCTCCCCCCAAACCGAAGAAAACCCGGTGCCAAACGTACACCGGCAACCAACCGCAGCCCCGGCAGAGGGGAGAACAACCAGCATAGAGACCGGCCTCTCCCCGGAAGAGATACGAGAACGGAAGAGGGTCAGGACCCACGAGTTGGAGCTCGCCCGACTCCGCCTGGACGGTGAACTCCTACTAGCCGAAAAGAAATTGGCCCTAGAGCAACTGCGGCTGCAAGAAGAAATAGAGGAGAAAAAGCGGCACCGAGAACTGGAAGAGAGGAGGCTAACCCTCGAGCATGAGCGGGGCCTTAAAGAACTTGAAATCAAGTCCAGAAATGGAGAGACCGGCACCTCCGGAAACCGAGACACCCCTCCGCCGGCCGAGGCGAAAGTACATATCCCCAAGGATGTCGTCAAAGAGTACTACAAGAGCGACGACATCCAACAATGGTTCAAGGCCTACGAGGTAGCCATGACCGCCCATCGGGTACCCCGGAAGGATTGGGGTGCCGGCCTATGGGGACGGATCCTCAGCGAAGGCAGAGACACCCTGCTACAGCTCCCGGACGCAGTGATGACCTCTTATAACCATATGAAGGAGGCCCTGCTCACCCGCTATGGGCTCACCCCAGAGATGTACCGCCAACGCTTCTGGGACTGCAAGAAGCTCCCCGGTACCACCTGGGTGGAATACATAGACTTTTTTAGCAGAGCCCTGGAAGGTTGGATCAAGGGCAGCAAGGTCACCTCCTACGAACAACTGTTCGACCTCATTGTATGGGAGCACCTCTCCAACAACTGCTTCATCGAGCTGAGACAGCACCTCCTCGACAGCAAGCTGAC
The DNA here is from genome assembly GCF_964204655.1 of Triturus cristatus. NCBI lineage: Eukaryota > Metazoa > Chordata > Amphibia > Caudata > Salamandridae > Triturus > Triturus cristatus. The sequence goes on along the minus strand of NC_140583.1, from coordinate 102,840,100 downwards.
CGAGCCGCGGAAGCTTGCCGCCGAGGCCGATCGATGGGTGAACACCCGGGTCCCTCGGAACTCGATGGGGGAGTACCAACGGAACACCACGGGGCCCCCCCGCCAGTGGGGCGGAGGAGGGGGATCGAACTGGAACAGAGACTTTCCAGCGGGGCCACCCCGGAGTCCTCCCCGGGGACCGCCCTCGAACCGCACGTCCCCGTCCCTCGCCCGAAGAGGGGCCCGACCAGGGCCTCGACCGACGGTAACGTGCAACAACTGCCAACAGCCAGGGCACTATGCCAGTGACCCTACCTGCCCCGTGAACCGACGGGCGGGGACCACCGGGCCACCCCCCCGCCAGTTGGCGGCCGCTGCCCTGGGGGAAGGGGGAGAAGAGGAAGAGAACTACGACGCCGGACCAACCGAGTGGGAACCCGCCTCCATGACATTGGTATGCCTGGGCAGCCGGGAAATGGTACCCCGGGCTCCCATCCCGAGCAACACCCAGAAGTACCAACAGTGGGTCACCATTAATGGACGCCGGGCCAAAGCCCTCCGAGACACCGGAGCCAGCGTAACAGCCGTCCGCTGCCACTTGGTGACCCCCGAACAGATCTTGCCTAATGTACTGTGCCCCGTCCGGTCGGCAGACAACACCGAGAGCTTGTGCCAGATGGCCCGGATCCCCTTCGAGTGGGGGGGAGTGTCGGGCATGCTGAAGGTAACCGTCCGCGACGACGCCCCCGTGGACTGCCTCCTCGGGAACGACCTGGAAAGTTCCCCCTGGGCCCACGTCGAGCGCCGAGAGCATCTGGGGATGCTGGGACTGCCCGAATGGGTCTGCGCAACCACCCGGTCCACGACCGCCCGGGCCATCCGACCGAGCGTAGAGGCTCCCCCCGAAGAGCCGGAGTGGCCCGAACCACCACCTCCCTCCGCCGAAGAAGAAGCCGACACCGAGGCCGGGCCGCCAGAACTCGCCCCGGACGAGGTCGCCGCGCTCGGCGACCTCCCCGAACTCGCCCAATGGCGCCAAGAAGGTGGCCCTCACAAGGGAGCAGTTCCGCCAAGAACAGAAGACCTGCCCCTTCCTCGAAGGGTCCCGACAGCAAGCAACCGCCCAGGCCGCCGGAGACCAGACGGGGACCCACTGGGTCTATTGGGACAATGACCTCCTCTACAGCGAGCAGAATACCGCAGAATTGGGGGCCAGCCGCGTGCTGGTGGTCCCCCTCAGATTCCGGGACTTCCTCCTCAATCTGGCGCATGATGTGCCCCTCGCCGGGCACCTGGGGCAGGACGAAACATACAGCCACCTGGTGACTCACTTCTACTGGCCCCGAATGCGGAAGGACGTGGACAATCATTGCCGGACCTGCCCGACCTGCCAAGCCAGCGGGAAGAGCAGGGGAAGGGTCAAAGCCCCTCTCCAGCCCTTTCCAATAGTCAACACCCCATTCGAGCGAGTGGGGATCGACATCGTGGGGCCCCTGGACCCCCGAACCTCCCAAGGACATCGCTTCATCCTCGTCCTGGTCGACCATGCCACCCGATACCCCGAGGCCATCCCTCTCCGAACAGTGACGGCCCCCGTGGTGGGCCGGGCCTTGATGGGAATCTTCTCCCGAGTAGGTTTCCCCCGGGAGGTTGTGAGCGACGAGGCACCAACTTTATCTCGAAGTATATGCGGTCCCTGTGGCAACAGTGCGGGGTCACCTACAAATTCACCACCCCGTACCACCCCCAGGGGAACGGTCTAGTCGAACGATTTAACCGGACATTGAAAGGAATGATCAAGGGCCTGGAGGAGCCCCTGAGATGCAAGTGGGACGTCCTGCTGCCCTGCCTCCTGTTTGCCTATCGGGAGGTCCCGCAAAAGTCTCTGGGGTTCAGCCCCTTCGAACTCTTGTACGGACACCCTGTCCGAGGCCCTCTCAGCCTGCTCAAGGAAGGCTGGGAGACCACCATCCAAGATGCTCCCCCCGACGTCTACCGGTACCTCCTGACCCTGCGAAACCAAACACGGAAATTCAGGGAACTGGCCGAAGCCAACCTCGAGGCCAGCCAGGAGGAGATGAAACACTGGTATGACCAGAACGCCTCCTCCATCGAGTTCGAGCCAGGCCAGCAGGTCTGGGTCATGTCGCCCGTCGACCCCTGTGCCCTCCAAGACAAGTGGACCGGGCCCTTCAAGGTGGTCGAGAAGAAGAGCCCCGTCACCTACCTGGTCAACCTGGAATCCCCCAGGAACCCCCTCCGGGTCCTCCACGCCAACAGGCTCAAACCCCACTTTGCCCGAACAGAACTTAGCCTGTTGATGGCTACGGACGATGGGGCCGAGGACGACTCCGAGCCCCTACCCGACCTCCTGAAAACCTCCGAAAAGGACGGCTCCGTGGAGGGAGTCATCCTCTCCGCCACCCTGACTCCCGATCAGCGCCGAGAGTGGCAAGGACTGCTGCATCGCTTCGCTGCTCTCTTCTCCCTCACTCCCGGAGTCACACGATGGTGCGTCCACGACGTCGACACCGGGGACAGCCCCCCCGTGCGACACCGAGCCTACCGGGTCCCCGAGCGAGTGCGGGCCTGCATCCACGCCGAGGTCGCCAAGATGTTAGCCCTGGGGGTCATCGAACCCTCCGACAGTCCCTGGGCCAGCCCTGTGGTCCTGGTGCCGAAAGCTGCCGCCCCCGGCACCACCCTGGAGCTCCGGTTTTGCGTGGACTATCGGGGACTGAATGCCGTCACCAAAACCGATGCCCATCCCATTCCTCGGGCAGATGAACTGATCGACCGCCTAGGAGCAGCCCGCTACCTTAGCACCTTCGACCTCACCGCCGGATACTGGCAGATCAGGCTCACCCCCGGCGCCCAAGAGCGTTCCGCTTTCTCCACCCCCGATGGCCATTACCACTTCTGCGTGATGCCCTTCGGCATGAAGAATGCCCCGGCGACCTTCCAGAGGCTGGTAAATAAGGTACTGGCCGGCCTAGAAGCGTTCAGCGCCGCCTACCTACGATATTGCGGTGTTCAGCAGCCACTGGGCCGAGCACCTGAGGCACCTCGGGGAGGTCCTGACCGCCCTCCAAAGGGCCGGACTTACCGTAAAAGCCAGCAATTGTCAGATAGGCCAAGGATCAGTAACCTATCTGGGACATCAAGTGGGGAGCGGCCATGTGGCTCCCCTCCAGCCAAAAATCGACGCCATCGTGGCCTGGGAGCCCCCAACCACCCAAACCGCTGTGAGGGCCTTCCTGGGACTCACGGGTTATTTCAGGCGGTTCATTCAGAACTATGGAAGCATTGTGGGCCCCCTCACGGAGCTCACATCAAAGAAGCAGCCCAAGAGGGTGCACTGGACGCCCCGCTGTCAGGCGGCCTTCGAGACCCTCAAGATAGCGATGTGTACCGCTCCCGTGCTACAAGCCCCCGACTACAGCAAGGAGTTTGTGGTGCAGACGGATGCCTTGGAGTACGGAATCGGGGCTGTCTTGTCCCAAGTGAACTCTGAGGGGGTTGACCAGCCGGTGGCCTTCATCAGCCGGCGCCTGCTGCCCCGGGAGCAGAGATGGAGCACCATTGAACGGGAGGCCTTCGCCGTGGTGTGGGCCCTCAAGAAGCTCCGGCCCTACCTCTTTGGCACCCACTTTCGGGTCCAAACCGACCACCGACCCTTGCGGGGGTTAATGCAGATGAGAGGCGAGAACCCGAAGTTGTTGCGATGGTCCATCTCTCTGCAGGGGATGGACTTCACTGTAGACCATCGGCCCGGCAGCGACCACGCAAACGCCAACGGCCTGTCCCGCTTCTTCCGCCTCGGCGAGGAGAACCCCCAAGACGATGGGTGACTCTCCCCGCCTTCAGCTGGGGGGGACGCCTGTTGGACCCGGCCTCGTGGCGTGGTCCCGAACCCTCCTATCCGACCCGACGGGGGCAGCCCCCACCCTTCGGGGTCACTCCGGATTGCACCTTGCTACCCGCACCAGCCTATGCGACCCGGCTCGCCCCGGCCTCGGCCCCAGCGAAGCCCCGACAACGAGGCACCAAGATCCGGCCAGGGGGTGCACCACGTGGCCACTCCACCGATCCCGGAGGAGGAGAGTTTCGATGGGACCCCCAACCGTCCCCCAACGCCTGGTTTCGATCGCCCTCCGGCCTTCCTGGGCGCTGGCGCCTCTCCCGCTGGGTGTCTGGCCTCTCCCATCCCGGCCCCTCCGCCCCCCAGGCGCAAGGGTCCGGACATCAAAGGGTTCCAGACATATATCTGGGGCCGCCCAAAACCTGGACGGCAGTTGTATCCTGGAGTCAAGAGCCCTGCTGATCGGATCGCGACTGACCCTACGGAGAGAGACTCATTACCTGGGACTTGGAACTCGGAGCCCTGCTGACTGCGTCGCGGCTCCCCCCTTGCTGAGAAGAAGACCCTCACGGAACATCGGAGCCCTGCTGACCTCGTCGCCGCTCGACCTCGCCGAAGTAAACCATCGGAGCCCTGCTGACCTCGTCGCGGCTCGACCTCGCAGAAGTAACCATCGGAGCCTGCTGACCTCGTCGCGGCTCGACCTCATCGAGGCAATCCCCCGAGCCCTGCGGACGACGTCCCGGCTCCAGGAACCCCCCAGCTCGAGGATTGAGAGCTAGGCGCAGGGTGTTCCCGTACCAGGCTGGTACTGAGACTGTCCTGCTACCCCATCCCTACAAGACTTTGAGACTCTTTTGGATCCCTCGATCCACCTGTAAATATTACCACAGAAATCTGCCTTGATTACCGATAAAGACTTATGAGAATTGATACCCTGGTTGTGTCCCTTTGTGGTGGTGGGGTTGCTTGGCTGATACGATCATAGGAGAAGGACCTCGCCCAGGAGGCTTCTCAGCGGCGCTCGGCTACTCGCCTACGGAACGGTGGCCCTCGGGGTGGTCAGTCCAACACTATCGGGCTCCCGGAGGGCGCCCTTCTAACAATGTGTGTCAAGTAGATGATCCCACAATCCTCCTTCAGTTCATATATGTGGCGAAGCTGCCTGAATATAGGTGAAACAGGAGCTCTGTGCCTTCCTTTTCAGAGTGACCTCATCGTAAGTTAAAAATGCATGACATGCCCATCCAGAGAGGTCCGAATGAAGGCCACTAAACCACAGCACCTTCAGACCCTCACGGGTGAGTAGTGCGCTTTATAAACCCCTGATTGATTGATGTTTCACCGAAACATGTCAACGCCCCAACATTCAATACAAAGTTGACTGAAGAGACTTTCCACATTACTCCATGAGATCCCAGTCAGTACCAGTATTAGGACTAAAGCTAAGGTGTGCTGTGTCACCTGGTACAACCGTACCATATCCTCTTTATTGCCTTTACCTTGGCAGAGCATATGTTCTCTCTAAGGGGCATATTATCAAGCACTGCGTTAAAATTATCGCCGCTTTAGCGGCAGAAAACTGCCGCCAAAGCGGCGATAATGGGCTTGATAATATGCCGCAGAGAATTCCCATAGAAGCCCATGTTGAAACCAGAACAAGGGCTTCTATGGGAATTCACAAGGGCATATTATCAAGCCCATTATCGCCGCTTTAGCGACAGTTTTCTGCCGCTAAAGCGGGGATAATTTTAACCCTGTTTCTTGATAATATGCCCCTAAATCCCCAAATCCCTGGAATTGGTATCCATGGTGAAGATGAAAACTACATTTTACAATGTAGCTGGGAGAGGGTCACTTGAAATAGGTCATTTGTTGAGTGTGCTTAACAAGCAGAGAATATAACATATTTTGCAGATTAAAAAACCTATTGCAAGATAAATGATTGGGTTAATGTGCCTGCTGCAGGGATCTGCAAGTCTTATGGAGTTGAATGCCACCCTGGAAGGGAGGTATCTGCCTTTCATCATTCTGACGTCAATAAAAGGAGTTCCACGTGTGCTGTTTAAACGATCATTCGTTTAAAACGAGATAAAGTGCTGAGAAGGTCCATGTGGATTTTTGTGCTCTCAAATGTATTATTGTATGTTCCAAGGCCAACCGGGGAATGACGTCACGATAGAACTCAAAACTAACCCAGGCTGTCGTCATCAAACAAGGCAACATTCTAGAACTCCCATCGTTTGTGATAGCTGTGGGGGCGGGGTTCTCTTCCCTGGATGGCTCTTTTAATGTTTGACTGGTCACGTCCATCACTTCTGGTTTCCAAGCTGCTTGGCCCTGCAGACGCCTGCGCGGCGCGGCGCAGCGTGGGTACAATAGCTGCCATTCTCCGGCACGAAGGTTGATATAGGAATCCTCCAACAAGCCCGGGCACGTCCTGCTGCCTCCCTGCAGGCGGCTCTCGGGTGCATGTTAATGTCTTATTTTGGCAGTCGGTGTCTTCTAACCCCCCCCAGTACAGCTAATTTCACAGATGCTTAGTAATGAGAACAGAGAAACGAAATATTTCAAATTCCATTAGATTGTTAGAGCTGTTCGGGCTGCGGCGGAGGAACAGACTTTTTTTGTTGCATATTTACATAGCGCAAAGGTATTGGAGCGCTTTACAGGAGAACCGTATTTATATTACACATTCAGGCATGGGGAGATCGGGGGGGCATATCAGAAAGGGCCGGCGATAATTATCGCTAAGCGCACTTAGCGCTAGGATAATTATCGCCAGCTATCGTGGAATTTTATCGCTGAGATAGTGTGCTATCAGCAACGCTTATCTCAAAAGCGATAAAATTCCTCGCGCTAACAGCCAAAAGTGAGATTATCGCTTGAAATCCAGCGATAATCTCACACATTTTGGCGTTAACTTGCTGATAAGGCAGGGCATACTTAGCCATTATATCCACCTTACATTGGATATCATGGCTAAGTCAGGGTGAAAGCAGGCATAAGGAAAGTAGCGTTAACTGTGGTTAGCGCTACATTTCTTATCGCTATGCCTGTTAGCGATTCCCTTGATAATTGGAGAAATGTCGGTCGGAGATACAAAGGTGGGCGTTATGGGAAAGCACGGAATCACGCGTTAGCGTGACCTTGCTGATTAAGCGATAAAATTATCGCCGCTTTTCGTCCGAAAACGGATGCTAAAGCGGCGATACTTTTTCATCGCCAGCTTCCCTGATATGCCCCTAAGTGGTTTTCCCAATCTTGGATACCCCGAGCCCTGTGGACTGACACGTCGAGAACACTCAGTTTAGGGGGCCCCTCCTCAGGGCTTTAAGTGGGCCGGGTCTCCCGGGTCTGAGCACCGGCAGTTTTTTTAAGGAGGCCTCGAAACGGGTCTCTATCGGGCTCTGTTTTGTGCTGTGGCACAGGAGGTCCGTTTTTTTTCCGAATGTTATAGGGGAAGGGAAATCCTTTAAAGAGAGTCATTCTCTCCCTGGATTTCGCTTCTCTTTTTGAAAATCAGGAGCAGCAACATTGTCGTGGTGTCACCAGGGATTTATGTGGAAGCTTTTTCAATATTATATACAAGCCACTTTTTATCTTATGCAACTAACAACCATTGAGAAAGCCAATAGTCCTGACTTGTTGTAAGTATGATGTTACTTGTATCACATATCTGGATGCAATGACAGAAACAACAAAATACCAGTCGGGCGGCACACAATGCTAAGCACAAACTTTTAGCTTATGTGTTTTTAAGCTACACCCTTAATTACATTGGCCACGCCCCCTTGAGAGACCCCCCCAGTTTTTTCATCCTACTTAAAGCCCTGCCCTTAGTCCCTTTAGTCTGCCTGATGGACCACCGCTCCTTTTTTCACCCCCGCCCCCTTCTCTAGAGCGCTAAGGCAGGGGCGCAGCTCTAGAGACCTCGCTGCAGACACTGCGGCCCCTTTCTAGGGCATGCTCGATGTCACCTGAGGAGGAGCGGGGTCATTTGAGCCTCTGGCGTTCATTTTACGAACTATTGCAATTTAGCACTATCGCCCACCACAAAGTAACCAATCCCATAGGCTATAGTTAGGGCCACTGGAATTATGCGATTGTGTGGGCGTAGCGTTCTTCGCATACTTCTGAATCTCCCACATTTACTACATATTCCATCATTTGCTGCATAATCTGAAGATTTTACCCCAAAAATAATTCTGTTTCTATCTGAAACGGTTCAAAGGTTACTCAAAATGCCACGACACATGTTGCCACGCACTGTAAGGCCCTTTGCAAAGGTTGACTGGTCAGTTTTCTCTTGCTTATTGCAATGTTTGAGCATTAAACCGGTACTACTGAGGTTCAACCTATTCCCAGACATGGTGAATAAGTGTAAAAACGTCAAAATAATAACATAATACTATCAAAAAAGGTGCTTGATTATGGCGCATAATTTTTTTTTTCTTACCGCATAATTTGATCAGCCCTGCCACATAATTTAGCACTCTCCTGGCACATAATTCCAGTGACCTTGGCTCTAGATTGGCTGACATGAACGTAAACTCTTAGGGGCAGATTTACAAGCCGCTTACGCCACTTTTGCATCACTTTTAACATGGGAACAGTGACGCAAAAGTGGCGCAAGGGGCTTGTAAATCTGCCCGTTCGAATCTAACTGGCTGTTAAACGAAAGCCCAGGGCTGAACCATTATGTCTTTGTTTCTGACATGAATCCAGCCCCTTTAGCACCCCAAAGGAGATATGTAGGATTCTGGGGTGTGCTGTCAGGTCTCGGATTCTTGAGTAGTGACTAGAAAACCAAAGACAAAAAATAAATATTCTTAAATGCCTTCACTTGACGAGACTGAAGCCATGCCACATTTTCAGAATATCCACCTGAGATAGATATACATATTATGAACTTTACTGGCAACCATTTACATAGCGATTGGATATCGTGAAAATAAGGCATGGAGTTCAGCCCTTGCAGGCTAGCATTGGACACCCCTACAAGAAGAACTGCCACCTTACGTGCGAACCACGCACAACGCTTTTTTTAAAATATAATTTTACACAGCACGAACTCGACCCGAAAGTACTGGAGCACTTTATACGATCCCAGTTAGGTTACACGAGGACACATTCATTTTGGTAGGCACTGGGAGATTAAGTGATTAGCCCAGAAACACAGGCTGTTGAGCCAACACCGAGACTCGAACCCGGATCCTCAGTTCCAAAGTTGGCAGCTCTGCTTCTTACATCCAGGGCCAGCTCTAGTGTGGTGCGATCGGTGCCACCACACCGGGCACTGACTTGGGCTGGGGGCGTCATGTTTATTTTTTTTAAATCACTTGATGTCACATTCTTTGTCCCAGCAATTTTCAAGCATCAATAAAAATGTCGCGATAACTCGGGTGATTAATGTTCTTCCTGGAGAGTGTCCGGAAGTTTTGACTCATCCTAGTGCAGAGGGTTAATGTGCCTGCTGCACAGAACGTGTCTCATTTAAATCACAAAGTGTGTATACTGTGAATAGGTCAGTGCGTTATCCCATTTGTCAGAGAGATCCTTTTGTTATTTGCAGTTTAAAAGTTACAATTCTAATATAGAGCAGTGAGCTATTAACTGTTGTCAAAGAGCTGCATCCTAACTGCAAGGATTACATTACAGCTACATGTTTTTTTGCCCAGTCTTTCCTTATCCTAATATTGCAAAAAGGGTTTGTTTGGGTAGATATCAATTCTTATTATTAAAGAAAACACCTAACAATGGTGTTACATTTTAAACTCTGAATTTGTGATTTTCCAGACCAAGGAGTCTTAAAACTATACTGCCTACCAGTATGGATGACATGTGACTCCTATAACTTGTAGGCCTGTGTCTTATGTAACATTTTCTATACACTGATTTACACACCTATGATTGTTTCCGTGCAATGTATGCGGGATGTAAAGTGTTCTGACACCTTAAACTGGTACGATTGGCTCTATAAAACTAAATGAATCTAAGAGACAGTGGTTATGGAGATTTGGGGGGCATTGTCAAAGGGTGGTAGTGAGGGAAACCGAGGTGGTCATTGGGGGGGGCGCCGACAAACATTGTCGCACAGGGCGCCACCAGTGCTAAAGCTGGACATCCTCTCCTGTCACAGCACCCCTAATGTCCCACCAGTTCGCAGGGTATGATAAACACTGAATCGGATGAAGGAAGCCCACCAGTCCAAAAGCAGGTTCTTGCTCCGTTTGTGGTTCCAAAGGTGTGCGTACCTCCTTCTTTGTGTTTATCCTGCAGGTTAATTCAACCACAACACCTTATACATAGGTCTCTAGGTTTATGGTATGCTTTTGACATTTCCGCCTGTATTTATCCATATTTATTTTTCTGCTGATTTTATCTGTGTTTATCCATATTTATTTTGGCTTTTGTGAAAAAATTAGGCTAAATCTAGTATATCTCACATTTATTTAACCGATAAATGCATGATTACAATCCAATGCCTGACGGGTTTCAATGCTAATAATACCCTTAGATGATAACTCAGAAACATGCTCATTTTAGTATCGCTCTGGTGCGCATCCACAGCTCTTCAAGCCTCATTAGGAAACATTCACTCTTTCTAACTTCCCTCCCTGTCAATCTGCACAGCTGTGGGCCTGTCAGGCAGCATTTAGAATCACTCAAAAAACAACCTCATTTCAGTTCTTGTCATTCTTTAAAAATAAATACAGACAGGCATATAGATGGTTTTATGTCTGAATTTATCTGTAAAAATCTGTAAATATGGAACAGTAGGAGCCTTACTTATAAACTATGCTTAAAGCATCCAGTGCTCTGATGCCCGGGAGGCCGTACATGAATTTTATAATACTGCAAAGAAGTAAAACAATCCAAGTTACACCTGCAGCACACCTGTCACAACAATGGGCTCCCTTTAGGGTTTTGCGGAGAGGGTACTCTGTTCAAAGGTGAAGGAGTACCCTCTCTGCCAAACTGAAGGTCCGCCCGCCTCATTTAGAGTCAGGCCGACCATCGGTATGTTGACGGAGGAGACGACTCCGTCTCCACTGCACACATACCCCTCAATGGCCCAACTTTCTAAAGGCCTTTGGAGGTTTTGCACTTTGTCCGCCTTTCCTACTTAAGTGGGCAAATAAATGGCAATTATACACTGTCCATTACCGTCAGGTAAAATCTAACTCCGAGGGCGAGAGGGGTTAAATAAACAAAATCCACTTTGTGATTTTGTTTTTGAAAATAAAAAAATTTAAGTTTCTTCTACACAGTGCTGCCTGCCGAACTTTCAATGCAGTGACAGGAACCGCCATTACGGTGGTTCCTGTCACTGCAAAGCATGTCTGCTGGGCCCGTGGACATCACTAAAGTCAGCCAGCGGAGTAACCTCGGCAGAGCAATAGTAAAGTACTAAAAATGAGGCCCAACATCTTCACTCGATTGTTGTCGCAAAGTAGATTTTTAATTCTTTCATAGGTTGGCATAAAGTAGTGCCTTGATGTCAATGCCGAGATAGACCCAGGTGTACGGGAACCACTGCATGATTGGTAGACCATTATATAGAGTGCAATCATATAGAAGACAAGATTCAGTGAAGAGCCGCTCAACTCCATCATCCCGGTACCAGACATCACATTCTTGCTAAACAAGGAGGGATAGAAGTGGATTCTACGTCTAGACACAATGAAAACGGGCTTGAACCGCATGGAGGACAGGACATCATTGCTTAGAGAGCCACAGATGAATCCATTGAAGGACGTTGGATATTAACAAATGATATGTAATTCTTGCTCTCTATGTTCAATTTGGTAAAAAAAATCCTGGTCATCAGTTACAGACTTTGTCAACACACTGTGTTAATAAAGTTTACACTTAAATAGTAAAAAATCCCCCAGTAATGTAATACATTGATTGCTAGGATACATCCTTTCTAGATTTTTGACAGCACACTTGTGGTGGTTGCTAGGTATGCACTCCCTCTCAATATGGCCGCCGTAGTATGTAGTCAATCTCAATATGGCTGCCATGGTATGCCCTCCCTTGGCTCTCGTTTTCTCATAATTCTCTTATAACACTCTTACCTTTTGCAGTTAAAAGACTTTATTTACCATTGCTGGACTCAGCTAACTGATTATCCTAACTGGCCGCTGTATGGAACATCCCATTGTGGATGCCGACAACAACAGGGTTTCCAGATCAGTTTTCCCACTAACTGGCGCCTTCTTGGATTTCCATATCCTGTATTTCTTTTAGCCAACTCAGTGTTTTTACTTCTTCTAGTTGGGAGCCTTTTGCGTGAACACTGAGATACGCTGAAATTCGCTTGGTATAGTCCGCCACATGCCCTGTGCGGTGGTAAGCCGGACCTTGACTCCTTCACTTTCTTGTCCCGGCATTGGAGCTACAGAGGTGCTTCACGTTCAACCGATTCCTGTGCACCATATTGCTTCCGGGTCAGTACTTTTCCATAATTCTATCCATGTTCTGGGTTCTAGAGCTGCTCCCCCCCTCTTCCATTTCACAACTTTAGCACAACCTTGTGATTGGTTGAAGAACTTTTGGTTGGAATATCAGCGATATAACTGTATTTTTAACTTTATTTTTTACTTTGTCTGTTTTTATGCTTGTAATTTAAATTTCATATTTATTTGTCCGTTCCTGCTTGTTTAAATGTATTCAGCTCTGTCTCGGGCCATGTCTGTCTTCATTCCTAACAAAGCATTTGCAATGCAATAGGCCTCACAAAAGCGAGATTTTGAGTTATTGGCATTGTAAATAACAATGCCTATTATTTATGTGTTTAAAAAACCTGTTCTAATAAAAGGCATTGTCAGTTACAATACCAATAGGTAAAAGTTTGGAAAGTGCGAGACCTATTGCATTACAGAGAGCATGTTGACTCAAGTTGCGGCTTGCATGACTCGCGGGTGGGGAGGCCATTTTCTCTATGTGGGCTGCATGCAGCCTACATATAGAAAATGCAGAGTGTGCATGACTGGTTTGGTCGGCCCCAGAGGGCTGACCAAACAGTCAGGGCCCACAGCATTGGGCAAGCCACTCCTCCCCGACCCGCCCGCCCCCAATCGGGCATACCCTTGTGCTTTCTTGCAGCGCGCGCAGCAGAAACATTAAATGGTAATTAAGATTACATTTTATGTTTCTGCTTCTCGCACTGGGAGAAAGTAGTGGGGCGATGCTCCTCCGCCCTAATAGAGGAGCCGCCCCAGGTAGACTCTGAAGTTGGCGCAGTGCTCAGCATAAAAGTTTAAAGTAAAAGGAAAAAAACTGCAACAGAGCGCGGTGTCCCTGTGGCGCCGTGCTCAGTATTAAAGTTTTAAAAAATGAAGCTGAAATACAGTGCGGAGTCCCTGAAGTAGAGCCATGCTCAGAATTAAAGTAAAAAACACAAAAAGCTGAAACAGAGCGCGGTGTTTCTGAAGTGGGCGCCGCACTCAGCTTAAAAGTTTAAAACTCAAGAAGCGGCAGCCATTGTCCCGCGAGTTTTATATGTGGGGGTAGGGTGGGAGCAGCCAATTTGAAAGTGAAAGTGAAAGTGCTCCATACGAGAAGCAGTGCCATTGTCCCGTTAGCGCTGTGTGGGCACGCTGCAAATACAAGAAGCAGCCGCCATTGTCCCCATTATTCATTAAACAAAATAGTGCTCACAGACTTAAAAAGAAGACCACGTAACAAGACAAGTAAAAGGTGCAGTCGTTATGGGAGGTTACAAATGCAAACAAGGTGGTACCAAGGAGGGACTAACAAGCCTATTTACAAATGAAAAGCAACCATTTAGCAAAGACAGTAACAGGAGCCAATTAAAAAGATGGGCGGTAAATGGCCAGACCTTGTATGCTATACCTCAATACAGCATGCCTCGCAGCAGCGCATGCGCTGCTCAGGCTCATACTAAAAATAGTCCCTTACTTTTGATGGGATTGAAACGGCGTTGACACATGACCCATGTTGATTACACTTTCTATATGGGCAATGTTTATAATTGATGCTCCACAGCGCATCATTGTATTACTAATTGGGCACCGCTCACCTTTTAACCTCACTGAATATTAATTATTGGATTTTATGTGATTATTTACAATGTACAATTCTTAATAATACAAAAGCTCTGAAAAAGATGATAATTTTCTCCATAGGGACCACTGTTCCTAATAACATGTTGTACCCCAGGTCCGTAGAGAATCTAGGGTTCTCCTTGTCTTGTACAATACATTGTTGCACTGGTAGTCCAGTACCACCCTGGTGGCTAGTCTTCATAACCATGTGAGTCCGATATCGGTCCTCAGGTGTGGACACAAGAAAAAGGTTAAGTATTTACCTCTCCCAGTTGACAAGCACAAAAGCAGCATCCTTACTAAGAACTGTAAGACATTTGGCCAGCTCTGCTCTTTCTGCATGCATAATTAATCAGACTATTCGTACAATAGGCAGCACCCATGCTGCCGCTTTGTGTCACTCTGCACCATGACGCGGCTAATAGAAGAACAGATATCATTGGCACTAGCGTAATGAAACTTGAGGGCTTCCCCTATGCAAACTACATGGAGGGTCCCCTCCGGACTCATTCAGGAGCCCTCTAGCCAGGATACTGCGCTGAGGTTGACCCTGACGCTTACCCCCCCACCACCCTCACCTGCGGGGGGGCCAATGTTATGCCACTGGCAGTAGCGGCTTCCTCGGAAACAAGTGTGGGGGTAGGAGGGTGAGGGATGAAAAAAAATAATAAACTTACCTTCTTCATCTTCGCTGCCGCACTTCTCTCCTCCATCCTCGCCAGCACCGGAAGCACCCAGGCTCCTGTACTCTTCCAGCCAATCGCGCTGCTGCAGGAGTAGCGTCGTGAATGGCCTGAGTGGCCGCTCAGGCAGTACCCGGGAGGCTGGGCACGTTCTTTACTGAGCTGTGCAACACACCCCAGTGTAGAACATGCCAACGGCACTTTGGGGCATATCAACAAGGGCTTTATCTCTGCTTTTTAGGCTTTAAAAGCCAAAAAAGGAGAGATAAAACTAGCGCCCTATCAACAACAGGGTGCTAACATGCAAATTTGCATGTTAGCACCCTTTTACTCTACGCTTCCCCTTGCATCTCTAATGAGATGCAAAGGGGGAGTTCCAGAGGAAATTAATAGGAGAAATGTCGCTAAGCGACATTTCTCCTATTATCAAGAATGTCGCTAACCCTGTTAGAGACAAAAAAAGCAGCGCTAACCACGGTTAACGCTGCTTTTTTACGTCTGGTATTTTTCAGACTTAGCCATGAATATCCTATAGAAGAATGATATCATGGCTAAGTTTGCCTGTCCCTATCAACAAGGTAACGTGAGATTATCGCTGGGTTTCCAGCGATAATCTCACGTTAGCCTGTTAGCGTGAGGATTTTTATCGCTATTGAGATAAGCGTTGCTAATAGCACGCTATCTCAGCGATAAAAATTCACGCTAGCCGGCGATAATTATCCTAGCGCTAAGTGCGCTTAGAGATAATTATCGCCGGTTGTTGTTGATATGCCCCATAACTGTTTGGCCGGCCCCAAAGGGCTGACCAAGCCGTCATGCACACTAAGAGGGGGAGTGAAAACCACTCCTGCTCCCTCTGACGGCGAGTAGCCAAGCCCTGCCCTGCCCGATCTGGCTGGAGTCAGCAAAGAAAAATAAAATGAGAATAACTTCTTGTTATTAACATTTTATTTTTATTTTCCACCGAGGAGTGAGCCGACGCTCCTCCGCCTTAGCAGAGGAGCCGCCACTGGCCACTTGTCATTGGTAGGTTTAGACCAGCAACCGACAAAGCATATAGTCATGTCACTGATAACAAACAGAAGATGGTCCAGCAGTTCGGGCTAGCCCTTCCCATTTGGGATAGGGTCGAGACTGATTGGTCTACAACTGGTCCTAGTCTGTAATGACACAGATGGGCTAAAACACAACGGGAGTGGGGACTGAGGGTAACTCAAGAATTCCTTCCTCACTTTTTGTACTCTGAAGCTCAGTCCCTTCCCAGCGAGTCTGAGACCAATCTGGGATAGGTTGTTTTTGTGCTCAGAGGGGATAGTTGGGGACAGTAAAATATATTTTGGGGTAGGCATAGAGTGATTTCAATTTAATTGGCCCTTGTCCGAAGTGGCATAGATGTGCTAAAAACAAAGGAATTAAATAATGCGGCCAGGGGTAAATACTAGGGAGGTGGTAAGTGCACCACCCTCATTTGAAAGTGGAGACCTGGTGGCTGACGCTCTCTCCTCTCTCACCCTAAGACTTCCAGGAGCTGGGGGTGTTGTTTAGTGGCAAGTGATGCTGTCTGGGTCACAGGTCTGACTCCGTGCAGTGTTACAATGGCAGCTGTCAGTGCAGAGCTCTCTGCTCAGTGGAGATTCATCCCACTCTCATGCACTATTCGAATTACTGGAACCCTCGCTGCCTGGTTCATGCATGGGCTGCCGCTCGCCAGATGGGAGGCTGTGCTTTTGGTCCATGCCTGGGCTGCTGCTCGCCGGACGGAAGGCTGTGGCTTCTGGTACATGCCTGGACTGCTGCTCGCTGGACGGGAGGCAGTGGCTTCTGGCACATGCAAGAGCTGCTGCTTGCCGGATGGAAGAGGGTAGCTTCTGGTACATGCCTGGGCTGCCGCTTGCCGTATGGGAGGCTGTGGCTTCTGGTCCATACGTGGGCTGCTGCTCGCCGGACGGAAGGCTGTGGCTACTTGTACATGCCTTGGCTGCTGCTCGCCGGTCGGAAGGCTGTGGCTTCTGGTTCATGCCTGGGCTGCTGCTCGCCAGATGGGAGGCGGTGGCTTCTGGTACAAGCCAGGGCTGCCGCTCACCGGATGGGAGGCTGTGGCTTCTGGTCCATACGTGGGCTGCTGCTTGCCGGACGGAAGGCTGTGGTTTCTTGTACATGCCTGGGCTGCTGCTCGCCGGTCGGAAGGCTGTGGCTTCTGGTTCATGCCTGGACTGCTGCTCGCCAGATGGGAGGCGGTGGCTTCTAGTACATGCCTGGGCTCCTGCCCGCTGGACAGGAGGCGGATGCTTCGGTACTTGCCTGGGCTGCTGCTCGCCGGACGGGAGGCTGTGGCTTCTGCTACATGCCTGGGCTGCTGCTCGCAGGACGGAAGGATGTGGCTTCTGGTACATGCCTAGAATGCTGCTCTCTGGATGGGAGGCTCTGGCTTCTGGTACATGTCTGGGCTGCTGCTCGCCGGATTGTAGGCTGTGGCTATTGTTACATGTCTGGGCTCCTGCTCGTCGGATGGGAGGCTGTACCGTCTGGTCCATGCCTGCGCTGCTACTCGCCGGACAGAAGGCTGTGGCTTATGGTACATGCCTCAGCTGCAGCACGCTGGATGGGAGGCTGGGGCTTCTGGTCCATGCCTAGGCTGCAGCTCGCCGTACTGAAGATGGTGGCTTCTGGTTCATGCCTGGGCTGCTGCTCGCAGGACGGGAGGCTGTGGCTACTGGTACATGCCTGGGCTACTGCTCGCTGGATGGGAGGCGGTGGCTTCTGGTACATGCCTGGGCTTCTGCTCGCAGGACGGGAGGCTGTGGCTACTGGTACATGCCTGGGCTACTGCTCGCTGGATGGGAGGCGGTGGCTTCTGGTACATGCAAGAGCTGCTGCTCGCCGGATGGAAGGGGGTAGCTTCTGGTACATGCCTGGGCTGCCGCTTGTCTGACGGGAGGCTGCGGCTTCTGATCCATACGTGGGCTGCTGCTCGCCGGACTGAAGGCTGTGGCTTCTTGTACATGCCTGGGCTGCTGCTCGCCGGTAAGCAGGCTGTGACTTCTGGTTAATGCCTGGGCTGCTGCTCACTAGACGGGAGGCAGTGGCTTCTGGTACATGTTTAGGCTACTGCTCGACGGACGGGAAGCTGTGGCTTCTGGCACAGGCCTGGGCTGCTGCTCACCAGATGGGAAGCTGTAGCCTCTGGTACAGGCCTGAGCTGCTGCTCGTCAGTTGGGAGGCTGTGACTACTGGTCCATGCCTGGGCTGCTGCTTGAGGGACGGAAGGCTGTGGCTTCTGGTACATGCCTGGGCTGCCGCTCGCCATATGGGAGGCTGTGGCTTCTGGTACATGCCTGGGCTGTTGCTCTCCAGATGGGAGGTGGTGGCTTCTGGTACAGGCCTGAGCTGCTGCTCGCCAGATGGAAGACTGTGGCTTCTGGTACATGCCTGGGCTGCTGCTCGCCGGATGGGAGGCTGGGGCTTCTGGTACATGCCTGGGCTGCTGCTCGCTGGATGGAAGGCTGTGGCTTCTGGTACATGCCTGGACTGCTGCTCGCAGGACGGGAGGCTGTGGCTTCTGGTACATGCCTGGGTTGATGCTCGCCAGACGGGAGGCTGTGGCTTCTGGTACATGCCTGGGCTGCTGCTTGCCGGACGGGAGGCTGTGGCTTCTGGTACATGCCTGGGCTGCCGCTCGCCGGATGGGAGCCTGGGGCTTCTGGTACATGGCTGGGATGCTGCTCGCCGGTCAGAAAGCTGTGGCTTCTGGTACATGTCTGGGCTGCCACTCGCCGGATGGGAGGCTGGGGCTTCTGGTCCATGCCTGGGCTGCTGCTCGCCGGACGGAAGGCTGTGGCTTCTAGTACATGCATGGGCAGCTGCTCGCTGGATGGGAGGCGGTGGCTTCTGGTACATGCCTGGGCTGCTGCTCGCCGGACGGGAGGCTGTGGCTTCTGGTACATGCCTGGGCTTCTGCTCGCAGGACGGGAGGCTGTGGCTACTGGTACATGCCTGGGCTACTGCTCGCTGGATGGGAGGCGGTGGCTTCTGGTACATGCAAGAGCTGCTGCTCGCCCGATGGAAGGGGGTAGCTTCTGGTACATGCCTGGGCTGCCGCTTGTCTGACGGGAGGCTGCGGCTTCTGGTCCATACGTGGGCTGCTGCTCGCCGGACTGAAGGCTGTGGCTTCTTGTACATGCCTGGGCTGCTGCTCGCCGGTAAGCAGGCTGTGACTTCTGGTTAATGCCTGGGCTGCTGCTCACCAGATGGGAGGCGGTGGCTCCTGGTACAAGCCAGGGCTGTCGCTCACCGGATGGGAGGCTGTGGCTTCTGGTCCATACGTGGGCTGCTGCTTGCCGGACGGAAGGCTGTGGTTTCTTGTACATGCCTGGTCTGCTGCTCGCCGGTCCGAAGGCTGTGGCTTCTGCTTCATGCCTGGGCTGCTGCTTGCCAGATGGGAGGCGGTGGCTTCTGGTACATGCCTGGGCTCCTGCTCGCTGGACAGGAGGCGGATGCTTCGGTACTTGCCTGGGCTGCTGCTCGCCGGACGGGAGGCTGTGGCCTCTGCTACATGCCTGGGCTGCTGCTCGCAGGACAGGAGGCTGTGGCTTCTGGTACATGACTAGGCTACTGCTCTCTGGATGGGAGGCTTTGGCTACTGGTACATGCCTGGGCTCCTGCTCGTTGGATGGGAGGCTGTACTGTCTGGTCCATGCCTGGGCTGCTGCTCGCCGGACAGAAGGCTGTGGCTTCTGGTACATGCCTTAGCTGTCACTCGCTGGATGGGAGGCTGGGGCTTCTGGTCCATGCCTGGGCTGCAGCTCGCCGTACTGGAGACGGTGGCATCTGGTCCATGCCTGGGCTGCTGCTCACCAGATGGGAGGCGGTGGCTTCTGGTACAAGCCAGGGCTGTCGCTCACCGGATGGGAGGCTGTGGCTTCTGGTCCATACGTGGGCTGCTGCTTGCCGGATGGAAGGCTGTGGTTTCTTGTACATGCCTGGTCTGCTGCTCGCCGGTCCGAAGGCTGTGGCTTCTGCTTCATGCCTGGGCTGCTGCTTGCCAGATGGGAGGCGGTGGCTTCTGGTACATGCCTGGGCTTCTGCTCGCTGGACAAGAGGCGGATGCTTCGGTACTTGCCTGGGCTGCTGCTCGCCGGACGGGAGGCTGTGGCCTCTGCTACATGCCTGGGCTGCTGCTCGCAGGACGGGAGGCTGTGGCTTCTGGTACATGACTAGGCTACTGCTCTCTGGATGGGAGGCTCTGGCTTCTGGGACATGTCTGGGCTGCTGATCACCGGATGGTAGGCTTTGGCTACTGGTACATGCCTGGGCTCCTGCTCGTTGGATGGGAGGCTGTACTGTCTGGTCCATGCCTGGGCTGCTGCTCGCCGGACAGAAGGCTGTGGCTTCTGGTACATGCCTTAGCTGCCACTCGCTGGATGGGAGGCTGGGGCTTCTGGTCCATGCCTGGGCTGCAGCTCGCTGTACTGGAGACGGTGGCATCTGGTCCATGCCTGGGCTGCTGCTCGCCGGAGGGCAGGCAGCGGCTTCTGGTACATGCCTGGGCGGCTACTCACTAGACGGGAGGCAGTGGCTTCTGGTACATGTTTAGGCTACTGCTCGACAGACGGGAAGCTGTGGCTTCTGACACAGGCCTGGGCTGCTGCTCGCCAGACGGGAAGCTGTAGCTTCTGGTACAGGCCTGGGCTGCTGCTCATCAGTTGGGAGGCTGTGGCTACTGGTCCATGCCTGGGCTGCTGCTTGAGGAACGGAAGGCTGTGGCTTCTGGTACCTGCCTGGGCTGCCGCTCGCCGCATGGGAGGCTGTGGCTTCTGGTACATGCCTGGGCTGCTGCTCGCCAGACGGGAGGTGGTGGCTTCTGGTACATGCCTGGGCTGCTGCTCGCCGGATGGATGGCTGGGGCTTCTGGTACATGCCTGGGCTGCTGCTCGCCGGACGGAAGACTGTGGCTTCTGGTTCATGCCTGGGCTGCTGCTCGCCGGATGGGATGCTGGGACTTCTGGTACATGCCTGGGCTGCTGCTCGCCGGACGGAAGGCTGTAGCTTCTGGTACATGCCTGGGCTGCTGCTCACAGGACGGGAGGCTGTGGCTTCTGGTAAATGCCTGGGTTGCTGCTCGCCGGACGGGAGGCTTTGGCTTCTGGTACATGCCTGGGATGCTGCTCGCCGGACGGGAGGCTGTGGCTTCTGGTACATGCCTGGGCTGCTGCTTGCCGAATGGGAGGCTGGGGCTTCTGGTACATGCCTGGGCTGCTGCTTGCCGGTCAGAAGGCTGTGGCTTCTGGTACATGCGTGGGCTGCTGCTCGCTGGATGGGAGGCGGTTGCTTCTGGTACATGCCTGGGCTGCTGCTCGCCGGACGGGAGGCTGTGGCTTCTGGTACATGCCTGGGCTTCTGCTCACAGGACGGGAGGCTGTGGCTACTGGTACATGCCTGGGCTGCTGCTCGCCGGACGGGAGGCTGTGGCTACTGATACATGCCTGGGCTGTTGCTCGCTGGATGGGAGGCGGTGGCTTCTGGTACATGCCTGGGCTGCTGCTCGGCGGACGGGAGGCTGTGGCTACTGGTACATGCCTGGGCTGCTGCTCGTCAGATGGGAGGCTGTGGCTTCTGGTCCATGCCTGGGCTGATTCTCGCCGGACAGAAGGCTGTTGCTTCTGGGACATGCCTGGGCTGCCGCTCGCCGGATGGGAGGCTGTGGCTTCTGGTCCATGCCTGGGCTGATTCTCGCCGGACAGAAGGATGTGGCTTCTGGGACATGCCTGGGCTGCTACTCGCCGGACGGGAGGCGGTGGCTTCTGGTACATGCCTGGGCTGCTGCTCTCCGGATGGGAGGCTGTGGCTTCCTGGCGAGTGGTTGATGCTTTCCGCTGCAAGGCGAAAGATCAGGGTTGTGTAAATTGCGTTTTTTCTTTAGAGACAGAGGAATCGTTCCTTCCCTGCTGTTTTGCTTGTCTCTGGGGGTGGAAGTGAGTTAATAACCGGTGCTGTGTGGATGACTTGTGAAATAGCCATGCTTGGAATTTCTGGGGCATGCGATAATCACTGGTTATTAGACAGACAGGGGTTTAAAGGCCTCCCAGCTGCACATTATCTCCATCCCGGGCCAGCCCTAGTAAGGAAGCACCTGGTTCAGAATTCTTTATTTGTATTCCTCTTGTTTGCAGTTTGTAGCGCTCTTGCTGCTTTTCGCTGCCTTGGAGCGCTTTCAAGCACGGGACTAGAGGTTGTGTAGCGGGTTAGGTGGAAGTTTACATCAGCGGGAAACGGATGTGTCAATTCCCTGCCGTCCAAAGGGACAGCATTATGGACCAGAGCACAGGTATGTCTGAAGGGGGGTGTCTTCTGTCCTTGGGCCGCCAGTGCACCCACTGTTGGCTGCAGGCAGGGGGCTTCTTTCAGGGCTTGCTGGATGGGCTGCCCTGATCCAGCTCTGAAAGTCCCCGACGCCATCTTCCAACCGCAGCCGGCGCCCCTACACCTGGCCACCTGCCTTTCTGCTCCTCTGACTCTGAGCGACACCTACAGGTGGTTTCTTGTTATGTGACGTGTTGTGGTGGGATGTGGTGTGGTGTTGTGATGTGATGTGGTATTGGTATTTGTTGTGCACGTGTAAACTGAAGCCGATGGTGCTGTAAAGTGCAGAAACCTAATTTACTGATTAAAAAAGAAGAGTGTTTATTTTTTCCCATAAAAAATTGAGAATTTAAATGCAGCTAAAATGGAACCATATTCAATTCTTTGGCAGCGGCATTGACAATGCTCCGTCCCCAAATAAAGTTATTTTTGTTTTGGGGATTTCAACAAAAAACGGGTCGGGGAAAACAAGTTTGTGACATCAACACACGTGTCATCACCAAAAGTGACATCACAGCACGTGACGTCGCATGTGGCCATCACAGCACGTGACATCGCATGTGGCATCACAGGAAGTGGCATCAGATCTTAAAACATCACATCTGTTTTGCGGGTCTATCTTGAGTACATTTGAACACATTACAATATTTAACAAGTTCAATTTTGCCACAATGTTGTCATAACCATTTAGCAAAATCTGGGCCTCAACTTATACATTTGTTTTTCTTAAATCCTGCCACAAAGAAATTGGCAACAAGGAGAAACGTGGCAGTATATATGTTCTGCTTAATTGGTTGCAATGTTTATATTTTAAAATATCTTATGGGGTTAAGTCACCTGCTGTGCCAGCTAAATCTCAAGGAATAATAATAATAGTAAGACAACTCTGGAGGATAATGTATTTGCTGAAGAGAAAGTTTTAGATGACGAACGGAGTACTCTCCAATTATTTTGATTGATTACTGCTCCAGCTACGCGACTTGCTGACCAGATCATACACTTTCCGTGTCGTTTCGCGATATTCGCTTATACTGTGCTGCCTAAGACGGACTCCGGCTATAATCTTTACCCTACTTGGTATGGGTGCCACATATAGATTTTACATAATGTGTGGAGTGTTGCTTACTTGAGATTCTTTATGTCCTGAGGAAGTCGTTGGGCCATTTACCCAAGACGAAACACGTGTTGGCTGCAAACATTTCTGTCTTCCTGTCATCATGAATCACTGTGTTATAGCCATGAGGGGAGATCCTGAATT
The DNA here is from genome assembly GCF_964204655.1 of Triturus cristatus. Taxonomy (NCBI): domain Eukaryota; kingdom Metazoa; phylum Chordata; class Amphibia; order Caudata; family Salamandridae; genus Triturus; species Triturus cristatus. The sequence goes on along the minus strand of NC_140583.1, from coordinate 102,816,883 downwards.
AAGAAAATAAAGAAGCCTGTTTTTGTGAATACATGAACTGAATCTTCTCTCTGAAATATCAATATCTTCTGCTTGAACATTCAATTGTTTAAGCTCGGGAACGATATCTTGTTTTTAAATCTGTGTTTTGCTTAATCCTAGTAGCATGGAGGGTTAATATGTCTCCTGAAAAGCACATTATGTAACGTGTAGATGACAGATTTTTATTTTATGTAAATGGGTAAGTGGATTGTGGCTTTTAAGACAGAGATCCTTTTGTTACTTGCACTTCATAATTTGTAATACTTCTAATCTTGCAGAGGTATGAAGGGCATGTGGGGCTTATATCTTGTAATCCTCACTCTCTTATGTAACACATCCTTTATATTGAAGTACACACATGATTTATTGTCAATGTATATTCTGTACGTGTGATGTAAAGTGCTATGACACCCTGCATTGGGATGAGTAGTGCTAAAACGCTATAAATAAAACGAAATAGTAGTATTTAAATTTTTATATGTGCAAATATTGTGGCGACCAACAAATCTGACAGTCTTACATTGTATGTATAGCTCTTATATACAGGGACTGAACAAAGTCAAAAGGGTTTCTCTCAAGTACCTGTGCAGTTATAAGATGTCAGCTTTTGTTTCTCCTCCATTGCATCTAGATGTGAGGCTCCCAATAGCTCGCAGCCCGGATACTCAAACAAAAAGAGGGCCACTGGCCCCTTAACTCCAGCGTTTGTTATGGACGAAGCTTAAATGCGATAAGCCCCTTTCCTGCCTGCACGTTGCTGCACGGAACAAAAGCAAACAACGTGCAAGCACTACTGAAAGTCTCCTCGTGTCAGAAAGTGCCACCGGGGCAAGTTCAGCTTATGTCTGTGAATTCCGGGAGAAGTTGGGGAGGAACATGGCCCTCCGCTGAAAGTAGCCAGCTTTGCAGAAGCATAGACAGCGGCTACCTTCTGAAAATAGTGGGTAGATCCTGTCTACTCACGTCTACCCTCGCCTCGAGCCCTGGTTGTGCTACGATGTGGTATGTGACGATCACACTTCAGAACCAGAGGTGAAGAAGTGTGAATGTTCTCACGTATCACCTCAAAGGCTTCGAACAGCACTCTTTTCTTCTGGTACACCCAGTGGAGCATCTTTAAGATGGCGGTGATATAGTCCCTGCATCTGGCTCTGCTCAGTAGTCCGGACACAGCAGGTTGAACCAACTGGAGTTTCTGGTATGTGGTATCCTGTGAAGTGTAAGGCTAGATTATTTAAAAGAATTTAGGGGTATATTATCAAGACAGGCGATAAAATTATCGCCGCTTTAGCGGTAGAAAACTGCCGCTAAAATGGCGATAATGGGCCTGATGATATGCTCTATGGAATTCCAATTGAAGCTCAGGTTAGGTGTCCTTCACATCTAACATGGACTTCTATTGGAATTCTCAAGGGCATATTATCAAGCCCATTATCGCCGTTTTAGCTGCAGTTTTCTGCCGCTAAAGCGGCGATAATTTTATCGTCTGTCTTGATAATATGCCCCAATATTTGCCAGAAATATGAACTCACTTCCTTGGATGTCTGTACTTCCAGAATGCAGCACACATTGAAAGAGGAAACAACGCCTGCCCTGTGGAGGTATACAGTTTTTACGTATTCCCAGGTTTATAGATCCCTGTAAATCTGGGAATGCGTTAAAACCTATTGGTGTTGCGTGGGAACACCCACCACAATGCCCATGAAACGCCTACCTGACCCATTTAAGGCAGCACAGCGACTTAAGCTGCGTTGCCTTAGCCCATATCTACGAGGTCATGAAAAGCCACGCAGAGTGGCTTTGCGTGGTTTCGTAAATAAGGGTCTGCAATCCACGCTGCCAGAGCGTCCTAAAAAGTGATACACCGGCAGTGCAAGGGCCTTGCAAATAAGCCCCTCAGTTTGTAGTAGGTCTTCACTGGAAGCGAAGGAGCAGCCATCACTAAAAATCAACAGATGGGTTCCATTTTCAATAGCATTTTTAGTAATCAACAATTGTATTTTAGATGGGTGAACTCAAGAAGGTTAGAGGTCATCCACTGATGTACACTGATTAAACATCGGATAGCTCCTCCTTTATGAGAGAGGAGGAGGGAATTGGGTTCACAGCTGTTAGTTTAACCAGTAGTAGTGTATCATCAGTCTATATAGAGAACGCTACTCCCTCTGTGTATTAGGGGGAGCCGAAAGTTCCAGTGTAAATATTGAAAAGTAGAGGGTGGACTCTGTTGTTTGCCTTCCTAGGCACTGACTTGAAAGGTGGGTAGTAAATTGTCCGGGAGCAGGAATGCATGGTCAGTGGAATAAAAGCCTGTGGAGAGATCTGAATAGAACCCTGTCCTGCCATACTATGGTGTCATGTGAGTTTGTAATGACGGAACCCTTGTGGAACTGTAGAACTGTGATGTGAGCGTTAGAGCGTAGTGAAGCGAATGCAGGTTTAGAATGTTGAGTTCGCAGTTACACGCAGAAGAATAGACGTTTTATACTGATCTCCGTGTGTGGTGCAGTCACTGGCAAGTACTTGGGGCTGGGGAGGACGATACACATATCATGATCTGCCGGCCTCCGAGATTACCAAGGGCAGATGTGACTCTTAGCTCAGTACTGAAACTAGGTCCATGAGCTTCTCGAAAGAGATGTACAATCCCATTGCTGTCAAAGAAGGCAAGAGGTTGCATGAACGCCACTCTTTCCATTAGTCCAAGAGATTCCCTAGTTCTGGTAACACAGATATTAGGTCAAAGTTGTCAGGGACCTCTGAAGAAAGAGAGACTTTTTCAAAAGAGGTTTAATGATTGTTGTGTTACTCTCTTAAGGGACAATGTCTGACTTAATGAATGATTCAAGAGACTGATAAATTTAGAATTGTAAAGTAGACCCGGCTGTTTCGTCATGAATAGAGCCTGCGGGTCTGGTGATGGAAATCACCTCAAACATCTCTGTAGCTGAAGTTTCCCTGAACCTGGTGAGTTTACTTTTGTTTGCCCCCTGGCAAGGGGAGGGCAACGTTGTGGTAATGAGGGAGATTTCCTGCGCAATCTTAGATCTGATCTTATTAATATTGGAAGCAAAAACCTGTGAAAATGTGTTATAGAGGGCTTGTGAAGGATCAACTTGGTTGTTTTGTATTACGGGGGCTGCCAGTTTATCTATGCCCTAAAGATTTCTTTAGATGAGTTAAGTGGTAACTTGGGGGCATATTTACAAGCAGGCGATAAAAAATTATCGCCGCTTTTGCGGCCGTTTTTGGCCGAAAAGTGGCGATAATTTTATCGCCTAATTAGCAAGGCCAAGCTAACGCGTGAAACCTTGCTTTAGCGTGGGGATTCTTTACGCCCAGCTTTGCATCTCTAATGAGATGCAAAGTGGGCGTTCCTGACCTAACATGACAGGAGAAATGTCGCTAAACGACATTTCTCCTATCATCAAGCCCCACGCTATGAAGCATAGCGTCAGGAAAAGTAGCGTTAACCCCTGTTATCGCTACTTTCCTTAAGCCTGCTTCAGGACTGACTTAGCCATGATATCCTATGGAAGGTGGATATCATGGCTAAGTTTGTGAGTCCCTATCAGCAAGCTAACGCCACATTGCGTGAGATTATCGCTGGGTTTCCAGCGATAATCTCACGTTAGGCAGTTAGCGTGAGGATTTTTATCGCTGAGGAGATAAGCATTGCTAATAGCACGCTATCTCAGCGATAAAAATCCACGATACCCGGCGATAATTATCCTCACGCTACGAGCGCTGAGCAATAATTATCGCCGGATGTTGCTGATATGCCCCCACATACCTACCTACCTACCTAGAAGCTAAGACTTGGAATGAGCTACTCTTTCAGCTTCAGACCTCCCCACCTCTCCCGGAGTTCCTAAAGTCTCTAAAGACCTGGCTATTCGGCTAACCAGCTGGACCCTGCCAGTCCTGGAGGCCCTCATGGGGGACAAGCAGCGTTCAACAAATCTACTGATTGATTTACAGTATTTTTGTTTCATCAACAGGATTTGTTGTTAGTATGAAGCCACTGCTACCGTATAAAGATGTCTGGCTTCTTTGCAGCAGTTTACAATCCTTTCTGCTCTCGTGGCTTTAAGTTTCCAAGTATGTCCCTGGGTGTCAACCTGGGCTGTGTTTTTTAAGCGAGTTAATAGTGCGGCTGTTAGGTCCAATCAGCGGTGGCCTACCTAGGAAGGTTATGAGGTCCTAGTTAAAAGTAGGTAAGGAACCATGTATATTGTTTGATTTTTCTGAGTTCGTTTGGTTCTACCTGGCTGGAAGAACACTTTATCTGAAAGACAGCACCATGTGCCGGCCCAGTAGCCCCTGGTTGCATCCCAGGACACTTTAAAGAGCAGTGAGCGGAGAGAGGGCAGGGTGGAAATTGGAATGCGTAGGATGTTGCAAATGGTATGTGCACTAAAATGGGGCTTTACATCATTGGGTAATTTGGCTTCTGGTGCAAAAATGGTGCTGTACATACTTGGGCAGCTTGTGTTTTTGGCAGTGGTTCTTTGCATAGGAAGAAGTGCTGCTTATTTGACCACACTGGTGCTTTAAATACTCCCAAAATGTGGTTTCTGGCATGGCTCAGTCGAGCAAAATGCACAATGCTATGGCACTGTAAGATTTTTACACTGGGTCTATGTACGCACTGGCACCACAGCAGTATCTGTAACCCAATAGATAGCTTGAGTGTCTGATGCCAGGGCCTGTGCTGTAATACCCAAGCAGCCTCTAGACATAGTGAGCTGGTGCCCATCACAACCAAGAGCACTGACCTTCCTGAGCGACAGACGTCGCCTATAACCAACTGTATAGAGAAGTACATTGGCACGCTTTAATAGCGGGGTTGGTAGATTGCCACATTAAGTCAAGAGGAAAGAAAGCCTTGGTATGCACTTAAATGAAACACAAACAGTGATGGCCATTAGCTTTGTGTTATAAGGATTTTTAAAACAGCATTTTCATTGGGCTCCCTTTATCAGATTGGCACTCCATCTGTAATCGCATAAACATCTAGCTATTGTGCTTGCCTCTTTTTATGCCTGGCACCATTTTATTCATAGGCACATTAGGATTTTCTGTTTCGGAGAAGGAACATGTTGCTTACCCTGTAAGCATCTGTTTGTGGCATGAGGTGCTGTAGATTCACATGCTCTGCATACTCCTGCCATCTAGTTTTGGGCTCGGACGAGTGCAACTTGTTTTTAGGTCTCGCCTGAGACAGCGCTTTAGCGCTGTTTTGGCGAGACTTATAGTAAGCGAGTTTTGGAAGTGGAAACGAGTGCATTTCAGGCCGCCAACTACAGTGCATGTGCTCCGGGCGCGCGCACCATTTGGCAGCCTGAAAGCACTTGTTTTCTTTCACTTTCGCGATCGCTATCACTTTCACATTCGGGGCCGCACGGCTGCCTCCCTTCCTCCCTCCATGAATGCCAGCGAAAAAAACACAGGACCTGATAAGCTTTGATTTGCGTATCTACACGAGGAAACAGAAGACAGTGAAAAGATGCCCATAATCACATGTATTCCGAACTGGAACTCAAATAGAAAACATTCATATCGTGCAAACCTATGTTGAATGAAACCAGTCAGATTAATACTCCTGCCCCCGATGCCTCGATCATTCACAGGGACATGCTAATGGGCTCAGAGGAAGGAGACTGGTCCAACATTAAAACCAGCTGTGCTGAGTGAAGGAGACAAGGCTGCTCTAGAAACTATTGAACTTCAGGACACAGTGCGGTGAAAGGGCCAGTAGAAGCGTAATCACTCACAACACTGTAAAGGAAGCACCAAAAACCGGGACGTGCATTTATTTCTGCATCTATATGGGCACCAGGATTGCACATGCTTACCTTCAGAATTATTCATGTGATGCGGAGCTGCTTTGTCTAATTTGTAACCATCATTTTGTAATTCTGGCTCCATGAATAACGAACGTCTCCCCGTTATAGAAGTGAAACTTACTTCCCGATGCTGTGATGTGTCGCAGCTTCCCATTGGTCATTGAGCGTAGCTGTTCAATTGGCTGTTAACTTCTTGCTCCTAAAGCTTCCGCATGATCGTTTGTATTGGAGCAAGTCTGCATTTTAGTAGCTGCCCGTAAATTCGTAAAATCGCAATCTCTTGATAATACACCTACGAATGTATTTTCCCTGTTATTTTAACGCTTAGTGTATTTGAATGGTGAAAATTGTGAAAACCAAGCACTAAACTTTTACGCTTTGATTGTTACATATTTTGCTGCTGCCAAACCCTTAGTTCAGATTGTGTGATTTGGTCTCATGCGTTTTTAGGTCTCTTGACGATCGTTACTATGTCCTGCTTATCTTGTCTGAAAACCACAGACTGCGACATGTGATGCTTCCGAGGTACGGTGGTTGCCAAGGGACAACAAGCATTTGCAATGCAATAGGTCTCGCATTTATACGAGTTTGAGCTATTGGCATTGTAAATGACAGTGCCTTTTATTTATGTTTTAAAAAAACCAAACTTAAATAAAAAGCATTGTCATTTACAATGCCAATAGCTCAAACTCGTATAAATGCGAGACCTATTGCATTGCAAATGCTTGTTCTTCGCTGAAGTCTTTTGAGTCACGAGATATATTATGTCCTCCTATGACTGGTAATGCGCTTCGGCCCCAATGTAAGATTGTTTTCCACATGGTGGGTGAGATTCAAGTTGGAGCATGAAAATATACAATGATGACCATGCAAGGAGAATAAGTATGATAAATAAAGTTAAAAGAAAATGATATCTGCAACAACCAAAGGCTTAGAGGAGGTTGGGCACACGTGAATCTACATCCTTACATGTCACAAACAGAAGTTTACAGGGTAAGTAACATTTCTTGCATAGAATGTCAAGCTGTTCTTCCCAAAGCAGTGGCTAGCCAGAGAATGTTGTACAGTCTGGCCTATTTGGGCCTGCGGTTGTGCTAATGCATCCACAGTAGTGTTTGGTGAAAGCTTGTGGTGTGGGCCATGTAGTTAACCTCCAGAAATCAGTTATTGGGATATGACCTAGAAAGGCCATTTTCTCGTCTAGTAATCTATCTTGGTGGAGCAGGCAGGGGTCTTTCGGCCTTAGCGCAGCAGTCTGGATGCACTTGACTAGCTGTTGAGCTACCCCTGTTTTTGAAATGGCACTGCCTTTGTGTGGTTTAGAGTAGGCGACAAATAACTGTTTCATTTTACATAATTCTTTTGTCCTATCAATGTAGTCCATGAGGGCCCTCTTTACATTTAGTGTGAGAAGATCTCTTTCTGCTACCTAGTCTGGGTGTGGGAAGAACACCAGGAATCTAGTTGTCTGGTTGAGTTGGAAAGGAGAGATCACCTTGGGTAGAAACTATGGGTTAGTTCTTAGGAGTACCCTGTCAACGTCAACCTTAAAACAAGCATTTGCAATGCAATAGGTCTCGCAGCTACACAAGTTAAAGCTATTGGCATTGTAAATGACAATGCCTTTTATTTATGTTTTTATAACGAAAACAAATATAAAAGGCATTGTTATTTGCGATGTCAATAGCTCAAACTCCCGTAAATGCGAGACCTATTGCATTGCAAATGCTTGTTCTTTTTAGTTACCAATCCGAGTTGGGGAAAAAAGCTTGAAAGCGTTCTTTTATCTTTAAAGAGGGTGGCAGGGAAGTTACAAGGGGCTGGGTGGGGGAACCAACATGGGGACGAGGGGTGGAATAAACACTGGGCGTGGGGATGAAAGGTGCTAAAGAGAGGAAAGTAGAGCTGGTAGTGAGAAAGCACACGAGCGAGAAGGCAACACAAAGAGAATGGGGAAAAAGAACACATGAGAAAGTGAGCATTGCAAGGACATAGCAATGCGCACATGCTCCAGAGTCGGGACAAACAGAAGAGGAAGGAAAGCCTTCACATGTAGCAAACAAATTAAAGTGACAATGAATTATTTCTTTAATCCCCGTCTGGTAAACTGGCAATGGCAGCCGCTATTGGCTCTAGTGAAAGGCGCACTTCGGCTGCTTTGTAGTGCTAAGAAGTGTGCGTTTCTTCAATTTACACCAGGCTCCCCGCGGAGTATCTGCCTGTTGCTCTGGTGTTGTTTTTGTGCTCAGACTGCTGCCCGCCCCTTCTCACCTCTCTGAGAGCCAGTGCCCCCTTTGACCCTCTACCTTTCCGCCCACCCCGCTCCCGCCTCTTCTCTCGGTTCACACTTAACGTCACCTCCAGCTCGCATTTTCAGAGAGGGCCTCGGGGCTCCCTATTACAGCCCCAGGATGAGGAGGAGGAAGAAGAGAGAGAGCAGACAGAGGAAGACTTGGTGGGGGCCGGGGAGACAGATACGGTGGGAAGTGAGAGTGAAGAAAGAGGGGGAGAGAGAAGTAAGAGAGAGAGAACCAGTGGGGAAAGAGACCGAGAAGTAGGGAGAGATGAAGAAAGAAGAGAGAGCAAGTGGGAGGGAGGGAATGGGGGACAGAGAGGAAGAACGAGAGGGGGGGGGGAGGATAGCACGGAGGCAATAGGATTCCAAAGGGAACAAAGACACTGGGATCGAGAAGACCGGGCACGGAGGACGGATGTAGAGGAGACAGGAGAGATGGACAGAGTGCCAGGTGCTGGGGAGTGCAGCAAAAAGCAATGGAGAGTGACAGGAATAGAGAGAGAGATATGGGTTAGTGGCCAGCTCCGGAACTATGGACCCTGCGGGCTGCGCCCAGTGATGACACGTGGAAAACAAGCATTTTTATGGAAACACAAAAACGTCCATCGCTTGAATTAAAATGGCGACTGTCTGACGCACTGAATCATAAGAGGCAAACTAAAGATCACTGGGACGGATTTGACAGTTTTCCATCAAATATGGCACCCCTCCCAACTGCCCCCATTTGGAGACGATAGGCCCAAAAGTTGACATGTTCGTTCTTACACTGACGTTCCCATTTTATGGAGGCGAGTGTAGAAAAGAGGTGTTCCCTCCAGGGCCGGCTTTAGCGCTGGTGGCGCCCAGTGCGACAATGGTTGTTGGCGCCCCCCCCAGTGACCACCTCACTAGCACCCTTGAACAGTGCCCCTCAAGTCTCCATAACCACTCCATCTCTCAGATGCATTTAATTCGTTGTATAGCGCCACTTATACCAGTGTAGGGTGTCAGAGCAGTTTACATCACACGCACACTACATAGAGACAATCAATCATACGTATGCAAATCAGTGTATAGAACATGTTTTATAAGACAGAGGACTATAAGGTGTAGGAGTCACATGTCATCCACACTGGTAGACAGTACAGTTTAATAGTGCTTGGTCTGGAGAAGCACAAACTCAGAATGTAAAACGTAACACCATAGTTGGGGGGTCTTTTTAATAATCAGATTTGATTTATATACAAATTCATCCTTTTTCCAACATTAGAATAATGAAAGAGGAGGGGGGGGGATCATAACTCTCTCATCTATGCCTTGCAGGTTGCATGCAGCTCTTTGATGACAGTTAATAGCTCACTGTCTATGCTAGGATGTTAACTTATTAACTGCAAGTAATAAAAGGATCTCTCAGACAAAAGCAATGACCCACTGATCTATTTGAATTATATGCATGATCTGCTGTTACAGGTTCTTTGCAGTAAGCACATTAACCATCCGTGCTACCCTACCATGACTCAAAGCTTCCTCTAGACAAACCTCCAATCTTTCTGTAGGAAGAAAATGAATCACGGAGTAATCTTGAAATTTTTATTGACGGCTGAAAACTGCTAGAGGCCAGAACGCAGGCAGAAGGTGCTTTTAAAACTTGTATATACTTGCAAACATGACTCCCCCACCTAAAGTCAGAGCCTGGTGCGGTTGCACCGGTCGCACCGCTCTAGAGCCGGCCCTGGTTCCCTCATTCGCCTACTTGAAGAGAGGGAGGGTCGAGGTAAGTAAAGCACAAGCATTTGCAATTTCGCTTTCAGTTTAAACAAGCATTGGACGCCCGAGACGCGATGGTGGGGGGGTGGGAGAGAGAAGCGCGAGTTCTGATAAACTGGTGTGAAATAGCAGCAGGGAAGGGGGCGGAGAGGGGCTACGAGAGAGAGCGACGTAAAGCCATATGGCTGCTTTGCGCGCGTGCACGCCTCGTGCACTGTAGCTCAATGCCAGGGGAAGCACTTTCAAAAACCCACTTACAAAATGTCTCAAAGAGACAGCTTTCGCTGTCTCAGCGAGACCTAAAAAGACTCTTCCAGCATGAGAGCTTGTATCTCGCTGAGACACCTTAAGGAATGAATTGTGACTGAAATGCTACTTTCCAAGATAAAACTGAAGAAGGCATGAAAAGGGGATCCCATGAGCCTAGTGAGGACTCCATTGAAGTTCCAGGATGGGAGAGGGGGTATCGTGGCAGGGATAGCTCTCTTTATTTATAGTTTTTATATAGCACTAGCTAGACCTTAAGGTATCAGAGCCCTTTACATAATCGCGAAGAAAACATTATAATCAAGTCGCTGAGCATATGATGCAAGACACATTAGATTCTAGTACACACATAAATGTATACAAAGAAAATCGTTAGGCAATGAGGGGAATTACCATGAGCGGGCAATAAGTACAGTATGAGTTAAGGGAGAGAAAGACCTAATAGACAGCAGAAGCAAACACAACCGACTGTCATAAAGGGTCTAGTCATAGAAAGTGAGATAATTGAGCAAATTAAGTCCTTCCATTAATTATTTGAAGACTGGTACTTGAATAGTGAAGAGAGTGCCCTGTTTTGTAAGTATGATGCCACTACAGATAAAATGGTGGGACGACGAGCCTCCTTGAGGATGGACATACAATCAGAAGGTAAATTGAGATAACCAGTCTCTAGGACCTCAGGACTCAGATCGCCAGGCTGAGCTGTCTGGGATTTGGCTGTCTGAGTGTGCCCTGGTGCTGAATGAGAAGGTCCAGCCTATTAGGGAGATTCTCATGAGGGAGTACAGACAACTCGAGGAGGGTTGTGAACCACGTCTGCCTGGCCCACTTGGGAGCCACTAGGCCAATGGTGAGGGATGTCTGCCAAAGAATTGAATCATTATGGAAGGAGTGAGAGTGGCGGAAAAGCATAGAGAAATATCCCTGACCAGTTCATCGTGCATTGCCCATGAACAGCAGGTGTGGAAAAGTGGAGGTGAAACTTGTGCATTTGGCATTTTCAGCAGCAGTGAAAAGATCTATGTTGGGCTACCGCCAGTGTTTGAAACAAGGGAGCAGGACTTCGTGGTATATTTCCTACTGAGGACTTGTTCCTGCATCCTGCTGAGCAAGTCTGAAAAGTTGGTGTCTGCTCTACGAAGGTACTCCGCTAGCAGATGTACTCTGTGGTGGATCACTCAATGCCAAATGGTTTGCGGTACGGCTGAGAGCTGGGGAGAGTGCGTGCCCCGCTGTTTTTACATGTAATACATCACAGTCACGTTATCTGTTTTGATCAAGACTGTCCGGTGATGTACATGACAGAAGAAGGCCTTCAGAGCCAACTGAGCTGCTAATAATTCCAGGTAGTTTATGTAGAAGGTCTATTGACACCCGTCCCCTGACCCTGAATAGTCATGTATTGTTGATGTGCCCCCCATCCTGTGAGAGAGGCATCTGTGGTGATGGTCCAGGTGTGAAAAGGGCCTGCCCTACAACAGATTGTTGTTATTACACCACTGCAGAGGGCAATAGGTGCTGGCCCAAACAACACTAGATCTTCCCAGAGAACCTCCGCTTGTGAACACTGTGCCGTTAGGCACTGTTTAAGCAGATGCATGTGTAAGCAGGCACGGGTAACTATGGCGATGCAGGAGGCCATCATTGTGAGGAATCACATCACTGTTCTGATTATTAGCTGACGATTTGCCTGAAAAAGAGATAGGAGTAACTCAAAGGCTTGGACTCTTACTGGACTGATATAGGTTTTCCCAGTGACTGAATTTAGTATTGCCCCTAGAAAGGGTTGTACTTGTAAGGGCTGAAGGTGGGATTTGCCCATGTTGATAGTGAATCCCAGATCATAAAGGAGATCTGATCTGCGTGTAAAATAGACACTGTGTTTGCTTGTATTTATTATCAGTCAGTCATCGAGATACGGGAAAATGTGGACGCCTCTCCTCTGTAGATGAGCAGCTACCACTGCAGAGCATTTGGTAAAAACTCTTAGGGGCAGTGGTGATACCTAAGGACAGAACTTTAAATTGTAAATTGTTGCCCACTTACCATGAACCTGAGGTAGCTGAGATGTGCAGGATGAATTGGGGTGTGGAAATAGGTGTTCTCCAATTCGAGGGCAGTCATGAGGTCACCTTGATGCAGTAGTGGACTGATGTCTTGAAGTGTGACCATTTGGAAAAGCTCCAGCAGGTTGTACTTGTTGAAGAATGTCCTGTATGGGTCTCAGAAACTCATCTCTTTTTGGGGATTAGAAAGTACAGGAAGTACACCCCTTTGTCACGTTGTTGAGACAGCACTGGCTCCCTTGAGCAAGAGTGTGTCTACTGCCTCTTGTGAGCCTTTTGGTTTTGTAGTGAAAGGGAATGTTTGCAGGGAGGATGATTGGTGGTGAGGCAGGAAGCTTCAAACAGTAACCCTGGTCTACAATAGACTGGACCCATTGGTCTGAGGTGGTGTTTCGACTTTGTGGAAGGAACCCTTGCAGATGTCCCCAGAAAGGTGTTATATGGTCGGAGGCAAGGGAGAGGAGGTCAGTTCCCTTACCCCCTCTACACATACCCCTGCCTTTTGCATTGTTTCCCCAAAAGACATCCCTGAAATTACCGCTGGAAGCTTGTGGTTGTCACTGTTGCCTCTGGTATGAGGATGAGTCATCCGTGAGGATAGTCTTTGTGCCATCATGAAACTGTGAGTGACTTAAAGTCTCACGGGGCAATGGAGGCTGTTGAGCCCCCAGTGCTTTAGCTGTATCTGTGTCCTTTTTAATTTTTCCAGCATCTGATCAACTTGAGGCCCCAATGCGTGCTTCCCATCAAAGGGCATGCTGATCAGATGCTGCTGTACTTCTGGCTTAAAGCCAGGGATACAGAGCCAAGCATACCTATGGAGGGACGCTGGAACTTATGCACCTGGTGGCATCTGCCGCCGCATTGAAAGCACACCTGATTGGTGATCTTGGAGATAGTTTACCCTCCAGCAACAATCTCTTGTACCCTTTGCCTGGGTTGGGCAGGGAGATTTTAGATTTTGTCTCGCATTTTGTCCCATTGGTCATGGTCATATCTCGCCAACAACCCTACGGAGTTGGCGAAATACCAGTGAGTCCCGATTATGAGGCAACCCCTTTCCTTGCCGCATCAGTCTTTTCACTCTCTTTTTCAGGTTGCAGGACAGACTCAGTATCTTGGGCATTTGCTTGTTAATGGGTCAGAGTGACATCGCATGGCACGGATATTTGAAGACCACTTGCGTATGCTTAAGCATTCCCTTAAGCAAAGGCAAAAATTGGGTGACGCACTGGGCGTGAGAGAGTGTGTTCTTCAGGAAGTCCTCCTCTTCTGAAATGGCATGTAGATCCACCTTGTGAAGGGTTGCTGTCCTGTGAATTGCCTCGTGATACGAGGTGGTATCATCAGGAGGGTATGATCTGACATTGTGGAGGTCGGGATTGTTGTCACATGGAGAGACAACCCCATCGTCATCCCGTAGTCATCTCAGGGCTCTGAAACATTGGGAACGTCATAAGGATTTAAGGGCTGAGTGCTCCCCTCCCCATAGGAAGAATGTGTAGGCCCGTTCAGGGAAGGAAGCAGGGGCCGTTGCAATGGGGTGGGGGCAGAAGCTGAGGGTCAGTGGAGAAGGAGGAGGAGGACGGCGAGGATGAAGAGGTGGAGGAGCAGGATTTGGGAGCATCTGACTGGTACCCCTGTCTTGATGTTTCTTGAGCTTTGGAGGTGGAGGGGGCTCCAATGCTAGTTGCTCCTCAAAAGTCAACTTCCTCTGTGCAGTAATTTTCTCTGTCTTAGGATGCATAAACAGTCTCTGCTGTCGAAAGTCCACCTCCTTCTTAAGGCACTAAAGAATTGGAAGCTCTCAGTCCGCAAGTCTGGCGTGGATGGCCAGCTGGTCGCCGAAGGCTGGTTCAGCCTTGATGCCATTCTTTAAGCAATTCGTCATCTCAGCTCCAAGGTGTCCGACGGAGCCGGCATCGAACCCCTATAGGTCATCGATGGAGCTGTCTTCATCGACGCAGGCCGGGTCTTGTCTCCTGAAGAGCTTGCTCAGTGCTTGGGTCAGAGTTAAAGTCAGCTCTGAATCCTCATATCAGTGCCGGCCATGGCTGGCAAGCAGTGGTGGCCCCGAAGGCAGTGTCCCCAATAGTGTGTTGCATAACCAGCTCCCTGCCTCTGGAGGGGTGGTGAGTGGCTTGATGTGAACTATTGCTCATAGAATCGAGCCTATTCCAGGCACTATTCCAGGCACTAGCCTGGAATAGGCTGTAGGTCTTAGACCTCAAAGTCTGAGGGTGAATAGGGTTCAGGCAGAAGGACGTGATCTGTTGAATGTTGACCCTCTCCTTCCACTTCTCCCTCCTCAACATTTTCCCCGAAGATGTTGGGGTTATTGTTGTCTCGATGTTGCTCCATGGCACACCAAGGGAGTCGGCAATTGTGATGGTTTCTAATGGTCTTTATGAAGCAGAAGGCAAAGCAGGTGGAGCAGGAGGCCTTGTTATGCTTCAGAGACAGGCAGAGGTTTGTTGATCTGCCCACAAGAATTTAGTATGGCACTGTGGGCAGTAACGAAAAGGTGTCTTTTCCATTACGGTCCTCGCATTCTCGAGTGCGAGACTCGATGAAGGAGGATCAAGGGGGAACCATGGGAGGAGTCACTATACCTCATGACTCAAAGTAATGATTAGAAGAGAAACAAGTTGTAGATGTCCTAGCCCAAGAGTGGATGGCAGGAGTATGCCGAGCTTGTGTATGTACAACTACACATGCCACAAACATTGTTTCTGGGGACTCTGGGAGATCTTCATGTACTGTAATATTTCATAGTTTCATTTCAGAACTGCATATAAATGATATATTTTTTAGGCAATACATTTAAAAATGTAGCATAAAATGCGCCTTTGGGCGTGTTTTTAGGTCTTGCTACAGACAGGTATACCTGTTTGAAGCTCTCATGTCACCAATTCTACAAAAAATAAGTATAGCAAGAACGTGGTCTTTGGGTCGCTCCATCAGTCAATGGCTTTCATGTGTTTTCCATAGTTTACCATTGGTTAGATGGGCTGTCCAACAAGGCCACAGCATTTTGTAGAAGGATATATTGTGCCATTTGTGTACTCATTATGTTTTAGTAATTGGCTCATGTAAAGGGCTCAAGGTAGTGTGTTCTTTCATATATTTCCTGACACAACAACATTTAAATTGCTGATTTATGGCTTTTTAGTTAGGAAATTCTTGCTCTTTGGATTCAGTAGCATGTAAACCAATGCAGATACCAATTTGTGTTGGTTTGTTAATCCCTAAATGGGATTTGCGTCGAGTTTGTGTTAAAAAACTACAGTTAACCCGACGCTAAACCTTTTTAGGTCTCGCCTGAGCCAGCGCATGCGTAGCACTGGCGAGACATTTAGTGAGTGGGCTTTCAAAAGTCCATCCAGGTGGCATAGAGCGTGCGGTTACTCGCACAATGACGAGCAGAGGCGCCATCTGGCTATCCTCTCTTGTCATGGTGCACGCACATCGCACACCACTCGCCAGCCTGCTTTAACTATTCCGGTCGCGCGCGCGCACCACTCGTGTCATTTTTTAGGTCTCGCCATCTGGCTTTCCTCTCGCTTGTTCTGTCACTCACTTTCACGGCCGCAGGCCGCGAGCTTTGCAGACCAGTCTCTACAGTGCATCACTCTTGCAGTTTCCTATTTCTAGCTCACTATGCTCCGTTTTGGATCAGTCAATGTAAGTGGGACCGTGATCAGATCAGCTCAGAAAGTTCTACAGGCCAAGGCTTTCTGTTACATTCCGTACTGTTTACATCACCAGACTCGGTTTCAGTCAAAACACTACAGGTCGCTAATTTCTGTTACTGACCAGTCTCTACAGTCCCTTCATCACAACTATGTCTTCTTCCTGATAGTCCCAGAAGCCAGTCTCTAGCTGTCTAAGTCACTATTAATGAAGTTCTCTTTTCCTGGCACACTTTTAGTAATATGATAAGTGGGGACTCTGGGGTATCCTTGTTACCCGATCGGTTCCCGTTGCTATGGAACATCAGGCTGCTTATTCTGAGCTGTCGGATTACGATTGAGCAGCATCTGCCCTAGAGCAGAGGGCACTGCTTGAAACTGTATGGCTAGTGTAATTTCACAACCCATACAAAACACCGTGAAGGCCACAGAGATCCCACCCCACCTTTTATTGGGGCCCCGTTAACAACTGTCTCACCAGTGACCTCCACGCGTTCCAGGCCATGTTCGGCGCTGCTGTTAATACCGAAGCGTCATCTATCCTACTGCGTACAACCACTGACTTGCGCTGTCCGCAAGAGGTGAGGAAGCGAGCTGAATCTGCAGTAGGCGAGTGCGTCTGGCCTGTGTTATTGTCTCATCAACGTTCGTATGTCTTCACTCGTTCAGGAGCATTCAGTGATAGGCGTGGCATGAGATCACTTTTATCTGTGATGTTTAAGATGCTGTCGTGGACAGTCTTTTTATTTCTATTTGAAAACTCATTTTCCTTAAAGCACTGGAACCGCGCTAATAACAAAGATCTTTTCGACTGCTGAAGCTACAGTAGCCTGCCTTAGCGAGATGTCAGTAGCCCGTTTTCAGATTAGGTTCTCTTACCTAACATGGCCACCGGTTGTTCCAAATGTTAGTGCGTGACCTAGTGTTTTGAGACGCGTAGCCTGCTAGAGTCGCCCGTTGCTAGGGCCTGTTGGTATCATAGGACTGGTGTTGGAAGAAAGGGCGAGTGGGCGACTCATCTTCCCTTTTTTAATTGAAAAAATAAGGTAACTTGAAATTCCTCAGTGCAGTCTGTTAGGAACTATTGGAGAGACCACTGCAATGCAATTGTTATTTATTTTGGGAACGTAATTTTTTGCTTCGTGTACTAATTCATCCCTTTGTAGAGAAAGCATCAATATTTTTCAACTTCCGATATTCTTTGCTCTCTAAGGATAGCCTTTCAGACGGCTATAGAGGTTTGTGTTTTTTCCTCTAAAAAAATGGATACAATACATACCTTGAGATGCTTTCTGTCAGCGGGCTTCGTCCATTGGTCTGTTAACGACCAAAGCATGAGACATGGTACTGCCAACTTTACCCATTCGCTCAGACGTTAGTCATTTTAAATCTGTGTGTTTTTTTTATTATTGTACTGTAAAAGTTAACAGACTAATTTGTCTAAATAAACTATATTTTTTTAACTGAAAGTTGCACCAGTATCAGTTTAAATTACAAGTGAGCTAATTCGCATACAACTGCCCGGGTGCCTAAATTGTGTCTGTTTACCAAGTTGTCTATGTTTCTCTCCCCATCCTTTCATCTCCTGTACCCAGCTCTTCTCCTTCCTTTCCTCTCCCCCTTCCCTTCTCGTGACCTCCAGCAGGTCTGTTCCCTCTCCCCGCACTCCTCTTTCTTTTCATCCTTTTCCTACCTCACTTACCATCCCGCCGCCTTCTCCTCCACTACTCTCCCCCCTGCATTAGCCCGTCCCCTCGCTACCCATCATTGCTCCGTCCTTCCCTTGCTGTCCCCTTTTCGGAGAGTTCCAATTTTTTCATCTCCCCTTTTTATCACCACTACGCTCAGCCCTCCTCTTCTTCTCTTCCCTCTTCATCTCCTTCCCTCCATAAGCCTCACTGACCTAAACTCTCCCTCGTCAGCATAGTTTCCTCCTTTACTCCTCTCCGCTCACTGTCCACTACTCCTCCTTTTTTCTAGCTGGACCTCCCTCTCCTCCTCCGCTCCACCACCCTCACTCCCCAACTCAGCTGCACTCTGCCCTGTCTATCAACTGAACTTTCCACTCATTCACCTCACCCTCTCCCTCAAGGCCCTTATTTCCGACTAGCCACCCTCTCTTCTACACCTATCTCCTTTCGCTCCTCGTCTGCTTTGTCCTCTCCCTTCCCCGATCATTCCACCTCTCCCCACCCTTCCCACCTTCCTCTCATCTTGACTCTCTCACATTTACTGTATCCACCCCCTCTTCATCTTGTCTTCTCCGCCTGCCCTCTACGCCACAACCTTGCTTTCCACCCCACCCCTATCCGCCGCTCACTCCCTCTCTACTTCCCCCTTCGCTCCCTCTCCTTTTTATGTCTCCTCTTTTCTCTCACTGCCTCTCGTATTCAGCCGTCCATACCGCCTTCTTCCTGTACCCACCCCAGTGTTCATTTTCCTTTCTTGTTTCTAGCCCTGCCTTCCTCCCTCTTCCACCCGCCCTTCATTTAACCTCTCTCCACCATTTCTCCTTCCTTCACCCCTCTACTCCTTTTCTTCTTATGTCAACGCTTTACTTTACTTCAGCAAATGACATTGATCAGTGCCTCAAAATAAGCACTTGAAGCGCAGGTACAAGTTGCGGCGCTGGCTCAACATTCTCGAACTTTGTACAGATACTTTTATAATGCATTTTCGGCCCGAACTTCCCCCCTGACTTCAAAACAGCACACTGTACCTGGGTTTTCAGCACCACTGGCCATGATCAAAACGAGCTGCTTACTTCAAAAGATATTATGTAGTCCTCATAGTTTTAACAACAAGCATTGGCATAGCCAATAGGTCTCACCTTTGGGACCTTATAAGTGTTTAGCCATGCAACAGTTAATGTTGCTGCACCAAGGACTTTTGTGCTGCATAACTAAATACGTATAAGGTCCCAAAGGCGAGACCTATTGGCTATGCCAATGCTTGTTGAATCTTGGCCCCAGTCTGGGCGTCATCGCGCTTCGTCTGTAAGGGAGACGAGGATATGATCCCTGTTATTGAACCCAGTCAGGCGGAGAGCCGCGGGAACGGCAACTTCCTGGCCTTGTTTGATATATCTATGCAGGCAATGTAGACGTATAGGAGCGGGCACACAAATCACAACCTTAAATGAACACACACAATGCCGCCTAATGTGCTTATACCAAACAAGGTGTGTTACCATGGCAACCAACATTGGTAAGTGTTTATTAACAACACTTTGAGCGTGTGCTGCGCGTGGCGCCTTTCTCCGCAGCACCGCACACCTTTGTCGCTCTGCAATTACTGTAGCCTTGTAGCAGGGATTCGATTCACCCTCAGGGACATTAAGGGGTGAAGCAGCGGAATGGGGTGCGATACAGCATTTCCCAGACTCCGATCAATAGGACACATTTTACGGTTCAGTGTTCCACGCTGTAAGTAATCCCTCTCCCCGGAGGAAGCCGCCTAGCCGCGCTCCAGAGGGAAGCAGTAAGTTGATCCTTAGAGGGAAATTTAACAGAGTCCAAGGAGATAAAGTCATTTGCCCAGGTTTACACAATTCATTTACATTGTGAAGCCGGGATTAGAGGTCAAGGCTCCTTGATCCAGGCTTTGAAATGTACCCCTAGACCACACCGACTCTCAAAGCTACCCATCACCCACTGTTGTTTTCAGGTATGTTCAGGATGAATTTGAAAATAATTACTTCAAATAGTATCTGTGCTCTTT
This sequence comes from Triturus cristatus, assembly GCF_964204655.1. Lineage (NCBI taxonomy): Eukaryota > Metazoa > Chordata > Amphibia > Caudata > Salamandridae > Triturus > Triturus cristatus. Next base: position 102,797,226 of record NC_140583.1, on the reverse strand, counting down.
CTGTGTTCTAATTTCATTTCTTCAGCATAATTTTCATAAAGTTTAGTAAGTAGGGTGCCAAGGTCTGACTGCAAGCATTGAAAATGATTTCTTTGACCCACAGATTAGGTAGTAAGCAGTAGCGGCCAGTCCTTAAGGGCGGTGGCCTGCCAACCCCACTTTTTTGCAAAGATAAAGGGGCAGATTTATGTTCCCTGACGCACCCCTGCAAATCAGCAGGGATGCACCAGGGAAGATGCGTCACGCAACTTTGCCCTTGCGCCACCGCAGATGCGCTGCATTTACAATGCGGTGCATCGCGGCGCAAGGACAAGCAGATGCGTGACGCATCTGCCGGCGTAAGGTTGGTGCAGTGCTGAAGTTGTGTCGCAAGCGCGACGCAACTCCAGCACTGTTCCAACCTACCCTATCCCTAACATGGTGCGTCACACCTTACGCCTGCTTGAAGCAGGCGTACGGATTTGACGCATAAGCGTCGGAAGAGTGACTGCGTGAAATCTTGTAGATTTCACTGCGTCACTTTTCCGAGGCTTTTTCTGACGTAACGCCCACCCTGCATACATTAAACCTGACGCAGGTTTAATGTGGCGCAGGGCTTTACAACGTGAGGCATCTCCCTAGATGCGTCACGTTGTAAATCTGGTGCAGCATGGCGCTTGCTTTGCGCCGCCGCTGCCTCACAAAAGTGACGCAACAGCGGCGCAAAAGTGGCGCACGGGGCTTGTAAATCTGCCCCAAAGTGTCTGCAAAGGTCAGCTTGACATACACTCTTTATGTTAAGGTTAGGCAGCCTGGAGCTGTACATGTGCTAAATGCACCGGCGCCTGGCTGCCTGACCTGAACTTTGCTGGGCTGAGGATTTCACAGCCCGGTGGACGTGGCCCCCTCCACCCCGCAAAGCACCTTGAAGTCCTGCTCCTCATGATGAGGGGGATAATAACTGATAGCCAGAGACCTGTGCGCGCTACGGTTGTAAGCCCTGAAGAGCCCGGGGCCGAGTGTCAATCAGTGACACCTAGTCACAGAGTGGACGGGGAGTGGATTCTGCAAGTCTCACTGACCCCATCCCACCCTATGATGAGTAAGGAAATGCCGCGTCCTCTCAGTGGTTGAGGGCGCAGTCCCACCCCTCCAGGCTCCTCACAACATTCATGCTGCAGCCGGGTACGTTTTGTTGTTGTTTGAATGTTTAGTGTGTGTGTGTGCATGTATATGATTGTGTGAGTATGTTTATGAATGTATATGTATTAGTGCATGCACGCTGTGAATGGGTGTGTGTGTGTGCTTGTGAATGGTAGTGTATGCATGCATACTTGTGAATGTATGGGTGTGAGTGAGTGTGCATGTAGATGTAGTGTGAGTATGATGTGTATGCAAATGTGGCCCGTCTGTTCCCCTCATACCTACTTGAATTACCAGCCACCACTGGTAGTAAGAGACTATACCTAGTATAGTGCTATTTGGAAAGTAGTGGAACCCTCACGCCCCTGCTCCCTAGTGCCACTGCCCTTATAGCAGTAATCGTACATATGCCTCTGACTCAAATAAATAGTTGTCATTGATCAAACATGTCACAAAAAAGGTAATTTGTTTTTCATGAAAAATATGTATTCACTACGTAAGAATTAACCACATGCTTCATAATAATGTTCAGCATAGAGACAGAACTAAAATGAGAAGGGGTATCCGCACTTCCCCACGGGAAACTAACCAAGTCAGTGATATCATATGAACATTAGCTCCCAGGACAATGATAGAACAGATACCATATGGACATTTACTCCCAGAATAATGCTAGTAGTGATACCATATGGACTTTGACTCCCAGAATAAAGCTAGAAGTGATACCATATGGACATTGACTCCCAATACAATGATAGAACTGATACCATATGGACATTGAGAACGCAGGTGGAGACGTAATTACTCTCCCACCACCAAGGATACCTTCATTAAGCTGCTTGCTGAGTATAAAAAAGCCATCTTTGCAGCTAAATCTGCCTATTTCTCACATAAAATCATCAACTCATCAACTAAATCCAAAGACATTTTCTCCATTGTCAATGAACTTTCCCTACCTGACAGGGTGACCCTCAAAACAGCACCCACCCAGGCCCTCTGCGACGCCCTCAATAATTTGTTTACTCAGAAAATTATCACCATTAAGCAAAGCATTCCTCTGACCCCCGTTCGCTTGGCCTTGGGGATCTCACCCAAAAACACTCAGTTTCTCGACCTCATCCCTCCGATCTCTAAGGAAAACTTCTTCTCACTGCTAAAAGAGGTCAGCTCCGGCTCCCCTTTGGATCCCTGTCCCCCTCCATTCCTTCGAGAAGCTTTTCTCTCATGTCCTGACCTTCCGCTTGCATTCCTTAATAATTCTTTAGAAACAGGGGTTGTCCCTGCCTCCTTTAAAGCAGCAGAGGTCCTACCCATTTTGAAGAAGCCCCAGGCAGATCCCACCAACCTTACCAATTATCGCCCCATCTCTCTCCTCCCTTATCTGAGCAAGATTTTGGAGGCCCATGTTACACAATGCCTCAGCTCCTTCATCGAACGCTCATCCTTTCTCGATCCCCATCAGGCCGGATTCAGACCTGCACATTCCACCGAGCAGGTCATACTTGCCGTGATGAACGAGCTCCGCCGGGGTGCGGACTACAAACTCTCCCAAGCGCTTGTTCTTTTAGATCTATCGGCCGCCTTTGACACGGTCGATCATAACCTTCTGATCGACCGTGTCCGGGACGCTGGCATTCAGGGCATGGCCCTAAGATGGATCTCTTCCTTTTTGGGAGATCGCTCGCAGGCCGTTCGCCTGGCCACCTTCTCTGCCAAAAAGACCCCACTAACCTGTGGTGTCCCACAAGGCTCTTCTCTCTCGCCCCTTCTTTTTAACCTATATATGGTCCCTCTCATTCACTCGCTCCGTAATTTCGAAGTGGTTTGCTTCAACTATGCAGACGACCTTCAACTTGTCTTCAACATTAACTCCTCTGCCGCATCCATCTCTAGCTTTCAGGCCACTTTATGCTTTATCAGGGACTGGATGAATATCAGTCAACTCAAGCTCAACCCTGATAAGACCGAGCTTGTTTTGACCGGCCCCTCAAACCCCTGGAACAACAATTTTTGGCACCTCTCGCTAGGAAATCCTCCTTTACCCTCTAAATCGGTCAAAAGCCTTGGAGTGATCATTAGCAGTGATCTGTCCATGAACCCCCAGATTGGAGCAGTTACATCTTCATGCTTCTTCCATTTACGCAGAATTCGGAAGATTGCCAGATTTCTTACCACCGAGGCCCTCACTGTAGCTCTCTTGGCCTTGGTCATTTCACGGATAGATTATGCCAACTCTCTCTATGTTGGCATCCCCTCCTACCAACTTCACCGACTTCAGCTAGTTCAGAATCAGGCCGCCCGCCTCATTACTCACCAATCACGCACTCAACACGTCCGTCCACTGCTGAAACTTCTTCATTGGCTCCCGGTTGACAAACGTTGTTTGTTTAAACTGGGCTGCACTATCTTCAAAGCCCTTACCTACAAGACACCTGCCTTCATCTCTTCCTTAATTTCTCGCTATTCTCCCACTCGTGCACTTCGATCGTCTCACTCCAACCTTCTTACCCCTGTTCGTTTCAAACGAAAAAAACACGGTGGACTCTCTTTCTCCTTTCTGGCACCGCAGATGTGGAACTCCCTTCCTTTGGATCTCAGACTTGAAACCTCCCTGCCGCACTTCAGATCTCTCCTCAAAACTTTCCTTTTCACCCAAGCTTACCAGTAACCTCCTGATTTAGTGCACCTTTGCCATAGCGCCATGAAACCTTTGGGTGTACGTGCGCTCTAGAAATAATTTTAACATAACATAACAATGTCATGCTAGAAGGGATACCATATGGACATTGAGTTCCAGACCATGCTAGAAGTGATACCATATGGACATTGACTCCCAGGCCATGCTAGTAGTGATACCATATAGACATTGACTCCCAACACAATGCTAGAGGTGATACCATATGGACATTGGGTCTCAGGCCATGCTAGTAGGGATACCATATGGACATTGAGTCCCAGGCCATGCTAGTGGTGATACCATATGGACATTGACTCCCAAGATGATGGTAGAAGTGATACCATATGGACATTGACTCCCAGACCATGCTAGTAGTGATACCATATGGACATTGAGTCCCAACACAATGCTAGAGGTGATACCATATGGACATTGGGTCCCAGGCCCTGCTAGTAGTGATACCATATGGACATTGACTCCCAGGCCATACTAGAAGGGATACCATATGGACATTGAGTCCCAGGCCATGCTACTCGTGATACAGCATGGACATTGACTCACAAGACAATGCTAGTAGTGATACCATATGGACATTGACTCCCAAGATAATGCTAGAAGTGATACCATATGGACATTGAGTCCCAGGCCTTGCTAGTAGTGATACCATATGGACATTGACTCACAAGACAATGCTAGTAGTGATACCATAGGGACATTGAGTCCCAGGCCATGCTAGTAGTGATGCCATATGGACATTGAGTCCCAGGCCATGCTACTAGTGATACCGTATGGACATTGAGTCCCAGGCCATGCTAATAGTGATACTGTATGGATATTGACTCCCAAGGCAATGCTAGAAGTGATACCATATGGACACTGAGTCCCAGACCCATCTAGTAGTGATTCCATATGGACATTGACTCCCAAGACAACGCTGGAAGAGATACCATATGGACATTGAGTCCCAGACCATGCTAGTATTGATACGATATGGACATTGACTCCCAAGACAAAGCTGGAAGTGATACCATATGGACATTGAGTCCCAGACCATGCTAGTAGTGATACCATATGGACAGTTACTCACAAGAAAATGCTAGAGGTGATACTATATTCTCATTGAGTCCCAGGCCATGCTAGTAGTGATACCATATGGACAGTGACTCACAAGACAATGCTAGAGGTAATACTATATGGACATTGAGTCCCAGGCCTTGCTACTAGTGATACCGTATGGACATTGAGTCCCAGGCCATGCTAGTATTGATACCATATGGACATTGACTCACAGGCCATGCTAGTAGTGATACCATATGGACATTGACTCACAGGCCATGCTAGAAGAGATACCATAGGGACATTGAGTCCCAGGCCATGCTAGTAGTGATACCATATTGACATTGAGTCCCAGGCCATGCTAGTAGTGATACCATATGGACATTGACTCACAAGACAATGCTAGTAGTGATACCATATGGACATTGACTCACAAGACAATGCTAGAAGTGATACCATATGGACATTGGGTCCCAGGCTATGCTAGACGGATACCATATGGACATTGACTCCCAGGCCATGCTAGTAGTGATACCATATGGACACTGACTCACAAGACAATGCTAGAGGTGATACCATATGGACATTGAGTCCCAGGCCATGCTAGTAGTGATACCATATGGACACTGACTCACAAGACAATGCTAGAAGTGATACCATATGGACATTGAGCACATGCCATGCTACTGGTGATACCATATGGACATTGATTCCCAACACAATGCTAGAAGTGATACCACATGGACATTGAGTCCCAGGCCATGCTAGTAGTGATACCATATGGACATTGACTCCCAGGCCATGCTATAAGGGATACCATATGGACATTCACTCAAAAGACAATGCAAGAAGTGATACCATATGGACATTGAGTCCCAGGCCATGCTAGACGTGATACCATATAGACCCTGACTCCCAAGACGATGCTAGAAGTGATACCATATGGACATTGACTACCAAGACGATGCTAGAAGTGATACCATATGGACATTGACTCCCAGGCCATGCTAGTAGTGATACCATATGGACATTGAGTCCCAGGCCATGCTAGTAGTGATACCATATGGACATTGACTCACAAGACAATGCTAGAAGTGATACCATATGGACATTGAGTCCCAGGCCATGCTAGAAGTGATACCATATCGATTGTGAGTCCCAGGCCATGTTAGAAGTGGACATTGACTCCCAGGCCATGCTAGTAGTGATACCATATGGACATTGACTCCCAAGACAATGCTAGAAGTGATACCATATGGACATTGAGTCCCAGGCCATGCTAGTAATGATACCATATGGACATTGACTCCCAAGGCAATGCTAGAAGTTATACCATATGGACATTGACTTCCAGGACAATATTAGAAGTGATGTCCTAGGGACATTGAGTCCCAGGTCAATGAAGGAAATCATACCATATGGACATTGACTTCCAGGACAATGTGAGAAAATATATCATATAAACATTGACTCCCAGGACAATGCTAGTAGTGATACCATATGCACATTGACTCCCTGGACAATGTGAGAAGTGATATCATTTCCTGGCTACTTTCTCATTGGCCGTACCCTGGCAGTGGCTGTCCCTCCCTTTTGCTCTGCGAGAGGGCTTAGCGCCACTGTGGCGTTGCCCAGGGTTCTATTCTATCTCCTATCCCTTTCTACATCTATGTTCTGGGTTACTGGTCATGAGCCATAGGTTTGAAGCTCTGCTTCTGAGATTGGACAGTATGGCACGGGGAGCTTTCTATCTCACGGGCCGTACATTTGTGTCTAACCCTTCGTTCACCACCTTCCTGCTAGATCGTTCTTATCAGGTTCCCTCTTCTTGCTGAAGCCCCCACATTACAACAAAGCCTGCTGTGGCGGGGATCGTTCAGGATTTTGGGTCCAAAATCCTGTCCATCTTTGGAAACCGACCAATTGCAGGAGTAAAAAATAAATCTTATAATGCTCTTCTTTTGATTTCTTTTGATTCTGAAGAGGTCTTCCCCATGCAGTTCATGCTTTATTAATGAATAAATAAATACGTAAAATTGTCACATGATGTGATACATATATAAAATGATTAGGGTAAATTGAATGAAAAGACTTCTTATAATTTTTACTGGAATACAGTGGATATGAATAGTGGAAGCCTCTAAAGTGTGTGCCAATGCGCCTCAGTTTCCACCGAAGCGAAGCAATCACCCTTAAATTTCAATAAAGTTGATTTGCACCACTTCCTGCATAATCCATCCTCTCCTTCATAATTTGTACATTCCAGCGAAATGTTTTGTAGCTCAAATACAGCTTAAGTTACTAAAATGCTGGACATTGTTTACAAAGAAAAGAAAGATACATTTTAAAAGTTACTTCTTCATCTTTCACCCAGGATTGTTTTAGTCAGGCATTAAAGAGGTGAGAATGTGTTCCAGTTGGTGTTATAATCCTCAGTTAGAGACTGAGAAAAAGCTTTTTCCTGCACCAGTAAGCAAACATAATATACGTACACTTAATTCAAACAGGATGGAAAAATGAATCCTTCTGTGTAAGAGAAGTGTTTTGGTTTATGTTAGGAAGTGACACACTGGTAGTATTATGTAACTTTATTCTCTTCTATTGAAGCGCCACCAACTCCAGCTGCTGGCCTGTCAGTTCTCCTGGTACAACTGTCTCACACGAGACGCTACCGTGGAGATAGAACAGGCAAGAACAATTAGCTACTTTGAATCATTACAACACTAGAGACTAAAAAAGAAGACAAGAGAAGAAGAAAATTGCAGAGTTAAAACATGGTACTAAAACAGTTCAAAAACATCACAAAAGAAATTAATACATTTCATAGTCTTCATAACGCTTAGGAAGCCATCAAGACTTTGGAGAAAAGGAAGAAAAACTAGACTTGGGAAAACTTAGACCTGGTGAGACATCTGGGCATGAAGGAAATTTAGACTTGTCACCTTGGAACTTCACAGGACGAGATATGCTCCACTTACCACCATTATGAACTGTAACTACATTCTTTTTGACAGAAATAATGACAAACGGGCCAATAAATTCAGTGACACCCTTCCTATGCCACTGTGGTCTCTTAATAAGTACCCACTCACCAACCTTCCATGTCGTGGTTTTGGTTGATTTCTTGAAATCAAACCTCTCCTTGTACCTATTTTGGTAGGATTTGATTATCACTCACCTCCTCCTCATGCAAAATAGGACCTTCAATGAGAGGTAACCACCCTGGATTAAGTTTGGATAGTGCAACCCTCCCACGCAGCACTTGAAATGAGATTTTTGCAGAATGGTATTGATAGCAGTGCGATGTGCCCACCAAGTGTCCCTTAGGACACTCTTGAGGGGAAACCTCATTTCAATTTCTCTCTGCACACATGCCCTGACTATTCTGTTCATGCGCTCCGCAAGCCCATTGGCTTGGGGTGAATGGAATGCAGTTCTCTGATGAATGATGCCATAGTCTCTCAAAACTCCATGCATCTCCTGAGAGACGTACTGCACTCCATTATCTCTAATGAGGAACCTGGGAATGCCCTCACTAGCAAATTCATTCTTAAGAAAGTCAATAACCACCCTGGTACTGACAGAACTCACGCATTTGGTGGAGACCCGCTTGGAAGAGTAATCCACCAAAAGAATCACAAATCTCTCTGCAGGATTAAGTAGCTAAAAAGGGCCCATGAGGTCCAAACCAAGCTTGACTCAAGGTTCCCGCGGGACCTCAACAGGTGACAGTGGAGCAGTGTTGGTGACTCTGGATTTGTCACTGATGAAACAGAAGGCCCCAGTGGTGTCACAAAAGATGTAAGGTGCTTGGAATCTGGATGGAGGGGTACCTGGTGGTAGGCCAAAGTTAAGTCTAACATGCTGACGACCTTCGCACCACCAAGCATACTAATTGACTCAGAGATATTAGGAAGTGGTTGGCGATCCATCCATATCCACCTGTTCAGACTTCTCACGTCGACACACATCCTAATATTCTTTCCTCCATCCTTAGGGGCCAAAACCACTGGGGCCAACCATTCCAAGGATTCAATTTCCTCAATTATACCCATAGTCACTAGTCTCTTAAATTAACACCTCAGGGGTTCTAGCATCATATTGGGGACCTTCCTAACCTTGTGTACCACAGGTACAGCTTCTTGCTTAAGTACAATGCAGTGTTCGAAATCCTTAAGCAACCCAAGGTTGTCAGAGAAAACTTGGGGAAATTCCTCACTAACATGACCTGCTCTGAAGGATGACGAACATTCGGGTTGAGAATTATCCCCAAGTCTCTCTAATGTCTCTAACCAAGGAGATTGTCACCACACTTGGCAACATAGATCTTTCCAATAGTCTCCCTTCCTTTGAAGTGAATCTTCATGATGGCATATCCTATTACATCAATGTGTGAGCCACTATAACTGACTGGGTTAATGCCCGGCGCAAAAAGTTGTAACTCAGGAAAAGTCTTGTCCCAAAGTTCATTAACCAACATGGTAAACGGAGATCCAGAGTCTGCCAGAACCAGAAACAACTTGTCTCCAATCACCACTTCGCATTCCGGCATACTGATGAGGTCTGCATCTACCATACCATCACCTCTCACACTTAGCATGGTGGTTCTATAAGTGACATTGGTCTTGATGTTCTCGCACACATTCTCCACTGTGCGTATTCTGCCACAAGACTTGCATACTATAGCATAGTGGCCCTTGATTCCACCCTTGTGGCAGGTTGTATTCCTCACGTAGCAGTGAGGGTAGTTAGAAGAGTGATTGTTACTACCGCATCTGAAACACTTCATCTTTGAAAAGTATGTGGAGGGTTTGGGCTTGGTTCCACGCACAACTTTGGAGATATTGTCAACAAAATCCTGAGGTGTCTCTCTGTGGGTCAATTCATGAATGCTACTAGGGGTTGAAGTATCGTCAGTTGTTGCTTTATGGGCTTTCATCTCTTTGACCCAGCCAGTAGTGCTTTCCACCTCTTCAACGATGGCTATAGCTTCTTTGAGTGACGGATTTCTAGATAAGAGTTTCTCTTGCACCCTAGGACTGTTGGTGCACCTGACCAGCTGATCACGTATCAACGAGTCAGTGATATCACCAAACTCACAGGTGCGTGCAAGTGTCTTTAGAGAAGCTATGTAGTTCCCAACCTTCTCATTGGGTTCTTGGATTCTCATGAAAAATTTGTGCCTCTCCAAAACAACATTGATACATGGCCCAAAATACATCTCTAACATTTTTATCGACATTTCAAACACATCAGACGGCTCACCATCACCTACACCCACAGGGATTACGTCAATGCTCTCATAATTGTTGTGTTCCTCTATTCCGAGGTTATGAAGCAGAATTGCTTGTCTCCTGTAAGCGGCAAACTTTTCACCACCAATAGCTACTAAATAGGAATCAAACAAAAGTTTCCACCTCGTCCATGGTAGGAGTGGTTCACCTTTCTCACAAAGAAATGGAGGAGGTTGACTCATTGAAGTGGCAGACATGGTGATGGATTGAAGCTTAAAATAATTAATAGTTCAAATAATAAGTTGGTGTGACACAACTGAATACAAGAAATAATAATCATCAAGAAAAACGTCGTATAAGTGAGGAGAACATCTTTAGAAATGAGGTAAAAGTTAATAGGCAGAGCGCTGAGCAAAATTAAAATCCACAACCCATGTGTATTGGGAGCTAACAGACCACGAACAGGTAGGCATTCCTGAAAGTTAGTCAACCAGCGTGTTGCATCCACGCAAAGAGAATGTGACTCGCAGGTTGTGTGAAAAACAGTCATAAATTGGGAAGACAGTACCTGTTTTAAACCGATGTAAATCAAAAACCATGCAGAATATAGTGAGCAATTACTGGCTCCGTAGCGGTGCGCGTTGCTTTGTAATCATGGAGATGAATCAACAAACTGGTGGCACGCACGTAGCGTAACGTGCGTGTCATGTAGTGAGGGAATGGCTTGATGTCGCAAATGCTGTGATTGCCCATTTCTGACAGGAACTGCCAGAAATGGGCAAAACTACAAGAAATTGCCCAAATCTGACTCCAAAGTCGCAGAAAGTCGGCAGAAGCAGGATAAAGCGTCGGAGATGCACGTGGGGGGAGCCAATTCACTGGTCAGACGATTCCAGTCGTGGAGAAGAAGGCAGATCTGCGGGTTCAAAGGAATGGGGAAAGTTGGTGGCAAGCTTGTCCCCCACAAGCTTCGCTTGTCGCCAGTATTAGAAAGCGACACACTGCTAGGATTATGTAACTTTATTCTCTTCTATTGAAGCGCCACCAACTCCAGCTGCTGGCCTGTCAGTAGTCCTGATACAACTGTCTCACACAAGACGCTACCATGGAGATAGAACAGGCAGGAACACTTAGCTTCTTTGAATCATTACAACAGTTTACTCGTCAAGCACATTTACGTTTTGCCATAGTGTTCTCAAAGCTGTAGCTATTTGAAGAGTGCACCAAGATTTTAAAAGAATTCCAAATATTTTGCTTCTCTTTTATGATCTCATGTCTCATGAGGCACTTACATAATCCTTGGAGATTCAATCAGTTAAAGTAAGAAGTCTGCTACAGGCAAAATAGAAAGTCTGAAAATGATTACACCTAAAAGTTATGGGTTGTACATTTCCTATATCTCTTTCTACCAGTCAGTAAGCAACCATTCACCTCGACTCCATTCCTGATAAAACTGGTTTTATACCTAGTTCTTCCTTACAGACGTACCTCACAGAATACCCTACATCCTTCCTACCAAACTCACACTTAACTTTTAGTTCCACTCTCAGCTGCTACTCGAGATCCAAGCTGGGAGAACATTTGTTATGAAACATCTCACATTCAGCACCCACAGAAGTCTGGTAGGTGCACTGACCACCTTGAGAGTGGAGTAAATAGTCAAAGAGGAAGTTAATTTGAACTAGACACAGGCTTACCCCAAGACTCCTCTTAACCACTTCCCCAGGACATGTCAATTTCCAATACCTAACAGTACAAGTTTGGAAAGGAGTCTGAAGAGCGAAGAGAGAGGAAACTCTAAAGACTATTTTTGAAACATAGCAAAGAAGGATAAAAGAGGTGCACCTTTATTATAAAAGGTGTCTATGTTTATGCTTGTTTTCTGTCTAGTCCAACAAGGTACACGTATTACACAAGCTCTGTTATTCTAGGAGTGAAAAGAACAGTGTCAATAAAATGGCGTTCATGGATTTTTGTGCACTGGATAGGACCTGTGTCATGTGTAAAGTTTTATTTCCTAAGAATCGCATGTGCTTTTTATAGTTTTGGGATCCCTTTCCTAACAATATAGGGTCAAACGTCAGCTTGGTTGGATAATAATTACACCTAAAATTAGGTATAACGTTTCTTTAAACACAAAATATGCCACATGCTTGCCATTTTTGGCTAGAAAACATAGCTCTCTTTGGTATATAATCTGGTGCTTCATTCCAGTGTTCCCATGTATAATAAAACTCTGAAGGGGGATGTGGGAGGGAGCCAACCACATTGAGATCTGTCCCCGCGGCACACTGGAAGGGTGGCACAGTCCAAGAACTGCAACTTTAGTTTGGACTAAAGCCCACTACAGCCCGAGTTATATAATAGGCCAAATTGGGCTTCCGGTCACCATTTTAGGTTTGGGTGACCTGGTGGCTGGTGACAGGGAGTGATTTTAGGCATTTGTCCCTACCCACCCGTACCTTAAGGTAGAGGTTTCCTAGGGTCATTGTCAGGTGGGTTTGCCATTCATTGGGGCTTCGTTGTTGAGACAGGTTATGAAATGTATGTTGGTGCTTGGAACAGGTGCTTAGCGGGGGCCTGAAAAGATTAGCAGAACTTCTCAGAAGTGTTGGTGTCACTTGGAGAACTATGTGCAAAGAGAGGGTAGGCAGGTAGTTCAAGGATCATTGTATGGGGTTCATACATGCAGTCATAGGCTGTAGGGGAAATATAAAGTTGAAAATGTTGAAATGCACTACAGTTAAATGAGATCGCTGCGGGGTGGGCATTTGGTGGTCGGGACATTGGTTAGTTCAATTTGGTGTATAGCTAGGTTTTAGTTTTGTAAGGCGGTTGCCAGGTAAAGATTGTGATGTGCACCTGTTTCAAGAAAGCCGCTTTTTTCATACAACAAATTGGTCAATTATATGTGCAGCAACCCTCTCTCCCAAGCAGATGTCTATCAGATGGAAAAGGTAGGTTTGACTGAATACTTCACTACATTTGGTCAATGCAAGGAGAAATTGCTGATTGTCCTAATATAGGTTAATAAACATACATTATGAATGTAAATAAAAATAGTTTTTGTGCTTTTTGGTTCAGATTTTACTTTCACTTATCTTATCTTTAATATAGCAGGATATTGGCAGGCAACAGTTTGAAACCAATATTTAAAATGGCAATTTCTGCCTTAAAAACATTTTTATTTTTTTTTTAGAACGATTTTTGGATTTGGCAAGGTAATTATACATTTAATGTGCGATTGCCAAGTATCTGTACTTTAGGCATGATTTCCAGGTTAGCAGATTATCCCTATCTTTTCTGACAGATATTATAACTGAAAAGGATATAATTCACTCATTAAAAAGCAGACGGAATATCCGCCATGTTTGTGACAGAGTAACCTGTCCATCAAACTGTATAACAGGCCCTTTGCCTTAACCTCAGTCAAATCCTTTTTAAATGTTGAATTTGCATGTGTGCGTGCCTACCTCTAATGTACACTGTTATCTCAAATCTCACTTAATTTGGTATGTTACTTTCCCATCCAAAGAACACTGTTTGTGGGCTCCTATGAGGCACAAAGGACTTGTCGAGAAGTCCTAATTTATCTGCAAAACCAAAAGTGTCCAAACTTTGACTGGGTTGAACCAGAGTTTCAGCGATGGTCAACCAGGGCAGAAAAGGCCCAACCACTGATTCTAGCCTTTCAGAAGAGTGGGGCACAGATCCGGTTCTGGTTGCTGTTCTCAGAGAAACTGATTTAGTGCCTGGAAGAATTTTCACTCTGCAATTAATGGAGTAAGATTCTTCATAAAAGTGTCATGCCTTACAACAAATGTTGCTGTGTATTCATTTAGGTGATCTGTAGGTTTTTATCACAGTGCTAATCAACATTACCATTCACAAAGTAGTCCAGGAGGAATTATTTACTATTCTTTCTCCTTACTCTAAAGGGGCAAACGCCTGTAATAAACCAATTACAACCAAGGAACCCTAAAAACTGAAATACCTATAAAGAACAAATATGTACTTTATTATGGTACAATTAATTTACAACAAAATACATATAAAACAATACAAAAGGGACAAAAAACTATACAAGCATAAATATCTATCTCTACCTCAGGAAGCAATATACATAAAAGAAAGAGATATGTGATAATGTTGCCTGAAATCAAACATCTCTGGAGGACACGCCCATTTCTGAATAAATAGTCCATCTATATACCATGATTGGCGCATCAACAGCAGTAGAATGTTGATGTTCCCGTCCCATCGTTATAAATACAAAAGACCATCTTCAGAACATATTAATAGTCAATTGAGAAAAAAAACCGCCATGACATAATCTCTTAGTGGGACATGTTCTAAGTCATGTTTCTTGAACGTGCACGTAACGCCCTTCGAGCTGTTTCGTTAATGCGCACCTCTTAAACGGAGCTGGTGGGACTTTGTGAATTGTTTTTGTTGATGCCCATACTACTGCAGGACATGGTTGCCATGTTTGTGGAATAGCCCAATCTAACAGGAAATATGTAAAAATATTCATAGTATAATTATCATGTCATTTCGCATTTCATATAAAGTCAATTTATATTGCAGAATAAATGCAGGTTATGCAAGTTAGTGTTGGGGTTCACCCTCAATGCTACTGTGCTGTCTTCTTCTGCCATTAGTTGAGCAGTTTCACCATCTTAGCAAATAACAACACAAACATTAGGAACTACATCTTCACATGCACCCACCACTGACCGACTGTGGGTCAAACGCCTACCAAACCATGTCTGCCATATTTCACCAGGCTCTTTAATAAGCTGCTTGGGTTCAAACGTCAACAGGATTACTGCCCATCCGTATTCCTTGGCTCCCACTACTGGAAGTGTGGGGGTCAGACATCAACAAAACCATTGCACTAGAACAACCTCTCCTCTGGGTCCTCCTCCCGCTGAGCCAAGGGCCGCAAGGCAACAATACCACAGCCACACTGCCTCTTTCCTAGCAGCCTACAACCTTGACCAACCCAAACAATAGCAGAATATGGGCCACACGTGAACATAACCTCTGCTGTTTAACATCTTCACTAACCCAATTCACATCTTCGCTGAGCCCATAGCCGGTAACGCAAGTGCAAATCTACAAAACAACGCCATCACACAGCACCTCCATGGCCCCCGAATTTATTATGCAAAGTCAAGTCGGCAACTACATCACACCACATCCCCAAGCCCCCTCATTGCTTAAGCAAGGGCAAATCTACAAACCGACTTCACACCACATCTGCATGGCCTTCTGCATTGGTCGAGCAATGCCAAGACTTCAAAACAACCAGTTCCCACAACTTCTTCATGGCATCCCTCCATTGGTTATGCAAAGGCAAATCTTCAAATCAACTCCATCAAATCACATTGCCATCGCTCCGTCATGGGTTGAGCACTGGCATGGCTTCTTAACTGCTACACATCACATCTTAATGGCTGATCAAGTTCTATAAACAGGCAGATGAGGAACTCGAGAGGAATCTTGTAGCAGAATTCCCATAGAAGCCCATGTTGACACCAGAACCTGGGCTTCTATGGGAATTCTCTGCGGCATATTATCAAGCCCATTATCGCCGCTTTAGCGGCAGTTTCCTACCACCAAAGTGGCGATAATGTTATCACCGTTCCTTGATAATATGGCCCTTAGGGGCTTATTTACAATCCCTTTGCGCCACAGGTGAGTCCAGCCGCGGCCGCTGCAGGTAAGAGCAGTGGGGCCGACTGGGGGAGGGGGTGATTTCGAGAGACAGCAACAAGGGAAAATTAAATAATAAACAAATAATTAATTTCCCCTCGTGGTCCTCTCTCGAAATACCCCCAACCGGCCCGACTGCCCCACCGCTCTTACCTGCAGCGGCCGCGGCTGGGTGCATCACTTTTTCCCATATTAAAAATGACGCACCGGCGGCGCAAGGGCTTGTAAATAATCCCCTCAGTTAAAATGTACAATGGAAGTTTGCAGTCGCAAAGCCTGCAACTCACAAGATCACAGGGCTTGTGACTATAAAATGGCTTTTTTAATGTAATACATCCATTTTGCAATTAAAAATATGTTACTGAATCGCAAAATGGGTTTAGAAAGGCGTAATGAAGTAGTATTTGAAAGGGCCATGTTTAAATCATCCCTTCCAAATGGGTATTTGTTATGGTGTGTATTGATGTTTTGTGATTAAAATCCAGTTGCAAAACACTGAAACTTTCCAGACTTCTGAGTTGGGGTGGAAACACATTCGGAAAAGGGAAGGGCCCCCTTGTAATACCTTCCACTTTGTGAATGTAAAAAAAAGTTTGTTGAGGAGTAGGCTGCGGTCAACTGACAACTTTCAAACAACAAACTTAAAACAAAAGACATTTTCTTTAAAATACAGCCCGTTTTCCTGTTATGAAAATAGGTTGCATTTAAAAAAACAAAATTATTTAAATACGATCACAGACATGGTGGTCAGCTGCGCCCAGCAGCCCGTCATCCCTAATGTGGCATCCAGTCGTAGCGAGTTCCAACATGTGACCTACCTCATGAATATTGATGAGATGGGTGAGCTGCAACCCACTACAATGAATGATTCGGTGAACTGACCTATTAGTTCATAGGTCAAGTCACACAATTGTTTTCGATTTGCAAAACGTCAGTGGACTTCTGGCCCGTGATCTTTACCACGTCATCTGCATTCCATCAGAATTTTATGTGTCCTGGATGTGTCTCACTTCAGTATCTTGTGTGTGTCACCAATTGACACGTATTCATCTTTAACCATGAGTGATTTGGAAGAGAATGTAACACAAAGAAACAGTTCAAACAGCAGCTGCAGGCGCAGAAAGAGAAGGTAATAATAGCACAGACAGCAGCTGCAGGGCAGCAAGGAGTCCACGTGCCTGGAATGTTTTCTTTATTTGTATCATTTTTATTACATTTAATACTACTGCACGTGTATGGTGGTTTCCAAGGAGGCAGCTGTGTATATTGTGATAAACTGCGATACGCATTACCAGCAGATAATGGACACTACTGTAAAAGTCTATTTGTGCACTTATACATTTGTGTATCATTAACAACATGCAGAATATGGATTTACTCTCCAATTAACATGCATACACTAACATGGTGCTATGATATTTAACGCATATTTGCTAAGACTTGTTATGGTGTCTTTTTCTGGTTTATGCTAACTAGGACTCAGTTAGGCCTCATCACCATCTTGTTCAAAATGGATGTCTCCGCCTGCATGTACATTGTTCATTATTTCTGCAGCACACAGTTTAGCAGTCATGAGGCAGATTTATAAGCCCTGTGTGTCACTTTTGCGCCGCCGTTGCATCACTTTTGTGACGCAGCGGCGGCGCAAAGCCAGCGCCATGCTGCGGCAGATTTACAACGTGACGCATCTACGGAGATACGTCACGTTGTAAAGCTTGCGCCACATGTGGGCGTACCTTCATAGGGGGCGGCGTTCCGGCGCAGGATCGCCTCCGAAAAGTGGCTGAGTGAAATCTACAAGATTTCACTCAGTCACTTTTCCGGCCATGCTGCGTCAAATTCCTGCGCCTGCTTGAAGCAGGCGTAAGGATTGACGCACCATTGTACCGATAGGGCACCCCCGAGCCTTGCTGGAGCTGCGTCGTGCTTGCGACGCAACTCCAGCAATGCGCCGCCCTTCCGCCATCAGATGCGTCACGCATCTGTTTATCCTTGCACCACGATGCGCTGCATTGTAAATGCGGCGCATCTATTGTGGCGCAAGGGTAAACTTGCGTGACGCATCTTCCCTGGCGCATCCATGCTGATTTGCAGGGATGCGCCAGGGAACATAAATCTGCCCCCAAGTTTCTTTATTTCCATTGATGTTGTTCTTGCTGTTTGTAAAGAAAACTTTCCAACATGAACACAGTAATGTTGGAACTTTCCAAGTCCCTTCCCCAGACTCATTGTTCTGCATTCACTCAGAATAGTTTGCTGCTGTTTTTGTAACTGATTAGGCCTGCCATCACCAGATGACATTTATATACCAATAGAGGTTGGCCTTATAATCCCACTAGGACCTGGGAAGAAATCCACGCAACAGAAAAGTTGGTCACCCGTGGGAATAGATAAAAGCCTGACTAGTGAGCTTATTAATTGGTCACTGGTCTGGTCTAGAAATAAAATATTATTTTATTTTCCTTTTTAACTTAGTGAGTACCCAAACTCCAATACAAAATAAAGCATGACCATAAGACATCAACAAATACAAAATAACATAACACACACATATTCAATGTCCCTTTATCAATAGGAACTATCTCCATTCCAAGTTCTTTATATACAAATATATGGCTGCAACTTCCACATATCAAAGGCAATCTATATTAGAGGTAGTCCTTTGTGGTGACATCCATGAGGGAACGTGCTATTCTCTAAATAAATTTTAAGTGTCCGAAAACATATATGAGATTTAATTTTTAGGTCGGACTCCTCCAATCAAAAGAGGTTGTTGCATTTCGGCCCTTGTATTCAAGCCTCTTCAGGACAAAGGAAGTAGAAAACATCACTCCTGATAACTGGGGCTGTACTGAAAGATTTTGCCCAGCGCATACATAGAAAGCCTAGCTGCAAATGATCATGCGTCTGCTGATCATGTCGGGCGAATGCGTTAGGAAAGCATCCACTATGGACATATCTTGCCCTCGTCAAGGTAATGTGGTCCTCATTAGAGCTCCGCAGTCCAATCCAAAATCTTTGGAATCAGCCAACGACTGTGGCAGATCTGAGCCCCAGGATGGAAGTCGGCGAGAAGAATTTGCAAAGCACAATAAGCCCACGTAAGATTGGACTGCGGCGCTCTTACGAGGACCGCATTACCTATATGCAGACGAGAAGTGTCCATACTGGTTGCTTTTCCCTATGCATTCGCCTGACATGATCAGCAAACGGATGTTCATTTGAGGACAGCCTTTCTCCATATGCGCTGGCTGGAATTTTTGGGTGCAGCCCCAGTTATCACGAGTAATGTTTTCTACTTCCTTTGTCCTGAAGAGTCCCGAATACAAAGACCGAAACGTGTCGACCTCTTTTGTTTAGAGAAAATTAAACCCCATATAGGTTTTAAGGAACATCTGAATTTTCGAGGATAGGACACTTCCTCATGGATGTCACCACAAATGATTACCTCTAATATGGATTGCCTTTGATAAGTGGAAGTTGCAGCCATATATTTGTATATAAAGAACTGGGAAGGGAGACGTTTTCTATTGATATAGGAACATTGAATATATGTGTGTTATGTGATATTGTGTTTGTACTTGTTTATGTTTTATGGTTTATGCCTTATTTTGTATTGTGTATAGATTTGGGATTTGTTGTTATATGTATATATACTGTTTTACATGCCGCTGACAAGGAGTTTCGGTACTCGCTAAGTTGAAAAGGAAAATAAAATAATATTTTGTAAGTCTAGACCAGACCAGTGACCAATTAATAAGTGCACTAATATAGTTATGCTTTTATCTATTCCTACATGTGACCAACTTTTCTGTTGTATTGCCAAATGACATTAGCACAGAGTAGGCAGACTCAATATTTATTTAGAGGGATAGTGCTTAGAAGGGGAGGCAATATGACGTTTGAAAGGACTACGCTCAGATGTGCTAAAAGTACAATTCGTTTGCTCACACCATGATGATTTTGCAGAAATCAATCAATCATAGGCATTTGTATAGCGCACTGCTCACCCGGAGGGTCTCAAGGCGCTGGGGGGGGGGGGGGGGGAACGCTACTGCTTGAACAGCCAGGTCTTGAGTTGCTTCCTGAAGGCGAGATGGTCTTGCGTTGTCCGGAGGTGGATTGGGAGGGAGTTCCATGTCTTGGCTGCCAGGTAGGAGAAGGATCTTCCTCCGGTGGTGGCTCTGCGGATGCGGGGGACGGTGGCGAGAGCGAGGCTGGCGGAGCGGAGCTGGCGGGTGGGCTTGTGGAAGGTCAGGCGGCTGTTGAGGAACTTGGGGCCCAGGTCGTGGAGGGCCTTGTGTGTGTGGGTGAGGAGTCGGAATGTGATTCTTTTGTTGACGGGGAGCCAGTGCAGGTCTCTCAGGTGTCCGGAGATGTGGCTGTGTCGGGGGATGTCCAGGATGAGTCGTGCTGAGGCGTTCTGGATCCGTTGGAGTTTCTTCTGGAGTTTGGCGGCGGTGCCGGCGTAGAGGGCGTTCCCGTAGTCCAGCCGACTGGTGATGAGGGCCTGGGTGACCGTCTTCCTGGTCTCGGTGGGGATCCACCGGAAGATCTTTCGAAGCATGCGCAGGGTGTTGAAGCATGAAGACGAGACGGCGTTGACTTGTCTGGTCATCGAGAGGGAGGAGTCCAGGATGAAGCCTAGGTTGCGTGCGTGGTCCGTTGGCTTGGGGGTGGCTCCCAGGGCGGAGGGGCCACCAGGAGTCATCCCAGGCGGAGGGTGATGATCCCAGGATGAGGACCTCCGTCTTGTCTGAGTTCAGTTTCAGGCGGCTGTTCTTCATCCATTCGGCGACGTCTTTCATCCCTTCGTGTAGGCTGGCTCTGGCAGCGTCCAGGTCGCTGGTGAGGGAGAGGATCAGCTGGGTGTCGTCGGCGTAGGTGATGATCTTGAGGTTGTGTTGACGTGCGATGGTTGCGAGGGGGCTCATGTAGACGTTGAAGAGGGTGGGGCTGAGCGATGACCCTTGTGGAACGCCGCAGATGACTTCGGTGGCCGCTGACCGGAACGGGGGGAGGCGGACTCTCTGGGTTCTTCCGGCGAGGAATGAGGTGATCCACTCCAGGGCCTTCTCCTGGATGCCGGTGTTGTTCAGGCGCTGTACCAGGGTGCGGTGGCAGACAGTGTCGAACGCTGCGGAGAGGTCCAGGAAGATGAGGGCCGCAGTTTCCCCGTTGTCCATTAGGGATCTGATGTCGTCTGTGGCTGCTCCTTATCCTGTATTGCTCTATTTACTGAAAGTCCCGATCGCGATGACTGTATGCGTTTTAAGTTGCAGTACTGCACCGTTTGAATTTGGAAATTAATCTTTTACATTTTTATTCCTGCCCTGGAGCACATTTATTGAGCCAGACCTTACTTTATTGACTGTATGTTTAATATGCTATATGGTGCCTTATAATGGGACACATCACCTTATGAAATTGAGGTTTAACCCCTTCTCAAATCAATCCACCAGTGGTCGTGCTGTAAGGTCTAATTTTTAGGATGTTCTAATTTAGGGGTTCTCTGCACCCACTCTACTACCATCAAGAGGGTCCTTTTCATGTCTGCTGCGACACGACAGAATCACCTCCTCTCTCCAGCTCTGTCGTTTCTATTACACTAAAATACAGTGGGGCAGATTTACAAGCCCCTTGCGCCAATTTTGCGTCACTTTTCCCATGTTAAAAGTGACACAAAAGTGGCGCAAGGGCCTTGTAAATCTGCCCCGTGACTCTTAGAGAGATGCAAGCAGCAAGCTAGTCAGTGGTATTCAGTACAAACACAGTTGGAGGGACATTCTAGTATTTGGGCCTTCATTGTGCTCAAATCATCACCCCTTTCTTAACTCAAACTAGGGTCCAGATTCATAAAGTGTAAGGCATTTCAGTTTCAGACACCACAAGTCCCGATTCACGATCAGGAGCTCCTGGCGGGAGTCGGTCTCAGCAACTACCACGGATGCTGTGCTTGCGTTTCCCTGTTCTTTCGTGCATAAGATAGGCATAGCATCTGTTACCACGCATTCCAAAACCACGCTTAGCTTAATAACACAGTCAATACCACGACTGTGTCGTTACCACGAGTTCCATCACAACGCAGTCATTACAACGACTTGCAAAGGGAAGCGCTGGACTATGGCATAGATTAAATTACTATTCCAACTCCAGTCGGTGTAACAGGAGGAAACTTTGTTGGACTTAAACTCCAACACCAGTCCAACAACGCATTCCACAAAGCAAGTCGTTGTAATGACTTGCATTGTAATAGAACTCGTGATAACATCGCAGTCGTGGTACCGACCAAGGGGCATATTATCAAGACAGGCGATAAATTTATCGCCGCATTAGCGTCAGAAAACTGCCGCTAAAACGGCGATAATGGGCTTGATAATATGCTCTATGGAATTCCAATTGAAGCCCAGGTTAGATGTGAAGGACGTCTAACATGGGCTTCAATTGAAATTCCATAGAGTATATTATCAAGCCCATTATCGCCCTTTTAGCTGTAGTTTTCTGCCGCTAAAGCGGCGATAATTTTATCGCCTATCTTGATAATATGCCTCCAAGTTGGAAATGCACTACGATGTAATACCTGCATTGTAATAGATATTTCTCATTAGAACGGTGCAGTGCAACATCGTTATAACACAATGCAATGGTTTCAAAGGGCAATGTGGGCATGGAGACAGACCCCTGCTAACACATGCCCACATACACATGGAACAGCACTGGCATGTTAGGGCCTACTTGTTAGCACTTAGATTTACATTCCTGCTTCCAGTAAGGCGCTGGTAATGTACATAAGCAGTTCACCAGTCATGATTTCTATGAACAGAAAGGGTCTGGCAAGGCAGGCATCCCCTGGCTGGCTTCCACTGCACAAATCCTGCACAGTACAGTATTACACTAAAAAAGCTCTAAGATAGAGATAAAAAAATAACGTAGCAAGAATGTCGCCTACCAAAATATTGTGACAGTAAGGACATAGAAGTAATTTATATATATATATTACATGGGAACCTTCAAACTGTATATAAAATCCCGTCCCTAATTTCCTTATTGTCACCTGTAATGAGGAAGTGACGTAGCTGCTCAGTTTTAACAATGTATTACAGCTGCGTTGTGACATCATAATGCCTCCTGCCAGAGGCAGCAGCCAAGGTTAACGGCAGGTCACAGGGCATAATTACAGCTGCTGTTTAAATAAAGAAAAGAAGAACAGGGTTTTCCTTTTTCTGATCTGCTTTCTGAAAATGAACAGGAGATGATCATGTCAGCTTGTCATTACAGGAGAGGTAGAATCTCTGATGCAAGCATTTTTTTAAATATGGTTTACATTAAACTGATATTAATAAAGCACTGTACCACTGGTCCGAAACAAGTCGCGCCTCCAATTGCACTCAATAAACAATTGAATTTGCTCTGGAGTGGCTTGTTACCGGTATCAGCGCTAGAGTGCTCTGAGGGTAACAGGGTTCTGGATCACCCATAGATAGACCACTCATAGATAATGTATATCCAGCATTTTGTTGCTCGGTATTCTGAAAAACAACTGTCTGTGCTGGGTCAGGAACCTATGCTTATTGCACCCCATGGCACAAACCCATAATGCACAATTTATCAATCAATCCATCAGGGGTTTATATAGCGTGCTACTCACCCGTGAGGGTCTCAAGGCGCTGGGGGATGAGAGCGGCTCCGGGTAAGTCGAAAAGACAGGACTTGAGGTCCTTCCTGAACGTGTGCAGGGTTGGGGAGTGTTTGATGTTGATGGGGAGCTCGTTCTAGGCCTTTGCTGCGATGTGGGTGAAGGCTCTCCCTCCGGTTTTGTTTCTGCGGATGCGGGGGACCTCTGCCAGGGCAAGTCGGCGGAACGGAGTTTCCTCTGGGGTACGTTGAATGGCAATCTCTCGTTGAGGTATTTGGGTCCGATGTTGTTGAGGGCTTTGTAGGCGAGGGTGAGGAGTTTGACGGTGACCCTCTTCTCGATGGAGAGCCAGTGGAGGTTGCAAAGATGTTGAGTCATGTGCTTGTGATGTGGAGTCCCTAGGACGAGTCTGGCTACTGCGTTCTGGATGGTTTGGAGTTTGTGTAGAAGAGTTCTGTTGATTCCGGAGTAGAGGGCGTTACCGTAGTCGAGTCTGCTGGTTATGAGTGCGTGGGTGACAGTCCTTCTACAGTCGGAGGGGATCCATTTGAAGGTCTTACGGAGGATGGTAACGAGACATAATATCGAAAATTTAATATCGAACAACAATAATATCGAAGTAAAAATATCGATATAACATTAATATCGAAGTGTAGAATATCGAGGTAAGTAGTATCGTTTTTTTTGTGTTCAGTAAAATATCGAAGTATGAAATATCGATGTAGTAATATCGTTTGTAGATAATATTGATTGATTAGTTTTATTAGAAATATCAAAATATAATATATATAATGTTAAAAATGTTTAGTTAGTGTATATTGAATGAGTAAATTGTTTTATTATATGTAAAAAAACCTTATAATTTTTTAAAATATAATTAATAGTGTTAAGTAATTTATTGTATGATATGTTTTAGGAGCGGGATGTTGGGTTATTAGGGGATAAGGGTGGAGAGTGTTTTAAAAATATTAGTGTAAAATCAGATAATAATTTAAAAATTCTAAATAATAAATAATTATGATTTTTAAATTGTAATCAAATTTCGAAATTAAATATTTATAATTTAGAAAATAAATTCGAAATTATATTTATATTTTAGGAGCGGGATGTTGGGTTATTAGGGGATAAGGGTGGGGAGTGTTTTAAAAATGTTAGTGTAAAATCAGATAATAATATACAAAATGTAATTAGTAAATAATTTCTACATTCTAAATTGTAATGTAATTTCCACATTATATAATATTATTTTTTTCAATAATGTAGAAATTATATTTATGTTTTACCAGCGGGATGTTGGGTTTTTAGGGAATAAGGGTGGGGAGTGTTTTAAAAATATTAATATAAAATCAGATAATAATGTAAAAATATTTAATATTGAAGAATTAGAAATTTCTAAATTTTCATGTAAATTCGAAATTATATAATTTAAAATTAGAAATTTATAATGAAATTTTATATTGTTTATGGGTGGGATGTAGGGTTATTAGTGTATAAGGGTGGGGAGTGTTTTTAAAATATTACTGTAAAATCAGATAATAAATTATAAAAATTAATATTAAAGAATTAGAAATGTATAAATTTTAATGTAATTTTGACAATTTTGATTTACATTTTTCAAATTAATTTCGAAATTATAATTTTGTTTCATGTTTGGGAAGTTGGGTTATTAGTGTGTAAGGGTGTGGAGTGTATTTTAAATATTATTACAAAATTATAGATTAATAAAAAAATGTTTATTTGGAAATAATTTAAATTTGTGAAAATTTAATGTAAAATCCTGATTATATACTTTTGATTTGAAATTCTAATTTATATATTTTTTTTATTTATGGGTGGGATGTGGGTATATTAGGGGAGAAGGGTGGGGAGTAATTTTTACAAATAATATGCTAAAAATAGATTATAAAACAATAAAATGTATTTGTAAATATTGTGAAATTTAACATTTTAAATAAAAATTATAATAAAATAATTATATATTTTCTATTTTTAGGGAAAAAATATTGTACATTTCTTATATGGAATTAGGGTTAATATGGGATAGGGGTGGGTATTGTTGTAACTATATTATACTTAAATTCTATAGTTTTTAAAATATATTTCATTGTTAATACATTTTTATTTTTAAGATTTTAAGTGATGTTATAACTAGCACCTTCTCTGACTTTGATCTTTCTGGAGTGGGAATAGTACATTTTATTGGGTTAGTGTCCAACATCTTCCCTGAGTTTATGTTAACTGGAGTGGGAATAGTAAATTATATAGGGTTAGTATCCACCACCTTCATTGACTTTATTTTAATTGGAGTGGAAATAGTAAATTATATAGGGTTACTGTCCAGCACCTTCTCTGATTTTATGTTAACTGGAGTGGGAATAGTAAATTATATAGGGTTACTGAGCAGCACCTTCCCTGACTTTGTTAACTGGAGTGGGAATAGTAAATTATATAGGGTTACTGTCCAGCACCTTCCTTGACTTTATGTTAACTGGAGTGGGAATAGTAAATTATATAGGGTTAGTGTCCAGCACCTTCATTGACTTTATGTTAATTGGAGTGGGAATAGTAAATTATATAGGGTTACTGTCCAGCACCTTCTCTGAATTTATGTTAAGTGGAGTGGGAATAGTAAATTATATAGGTTTACTGTCCAGCACCTTTCCTGACTTTATGTTAACTGGAGTGGGGATAGTAAATTATATAGGGTTAGTGTCCAGCATCTTCCCTGACTTTATGTTAAGTGGATTGGGAATAGTAAATTATATAGGGTTACTGTCCAGAACCTTCTTTGACTTTATGTTAACTGGAGTGGGAATAGTAAATTAAATAGGGTTACTGTCCAGCATCTTCCCTGAGTTTATGTTAACTGGAGTGGGAATAGTAAATTATATAGGGTTACTGTCCAGCACCTTTCCTGACTTTATGTTAACTGGAGTGGGAATAGTAAATTATATAGGGTTAGTGTCCAGCATCTTCCCTGACTTTATTTTAAGTGGAGTGGGAATAGTAAATTATATAGGGTTACTGTCCAGAACCTTCCTTGACTTTATGTTAACTGGAGTGGGAATAGTAAATTAAATAGGGTTACTGTCCAGCATCTTCCCTGAGTTGATGTTAACTGGAGTGGGAATAGTAAATTATATAGGGTTACTGTCCAGCACCTTCCTTGACTTTATGTTAACTGGAGTGGGAATAGTAAATTATATAGGGTTAGTGTCCAGCAACTTCCCTGACTTTATGTTAACTGGAGTGGGAATAGTAAATTATATAGGGTTACTGTCCAGCACCTTCCTTCACTTTATGTTAACTGGAGTGGGAATAGTAAATTAAATAGGGTTACTGTCCAGTATCTTCCCTGAGTTTATGTTAACTGGAGTGGGAATAGTAAATTAAATAGGGTTACTGTCCAGCATCTTCCCTGAGTTTATGTTAACTGGAGTGGGAATAGTAAATTATATAGGGTTAGTGTCCAGAAACTTCCCTGACTTTATGTTAACTGGAGTGGGAATAGTAAATTATATAGGGTTAGTGTTCAGCACCTTTCCTGACTTTATGTTAACTGGAGTGGGAATAGTAAATTTTATAGGGTTAGTGTCCAGCACTTTTCTTGACTTTAATGTAGGTGAAATGGGAATAGTAATTTGTATAGGGTTAGTGTGTAGAATGTATTGTGGTAATGAAGTATGTTTTTGGATTTAATGTTGGAAAAAATTTGATTATTAACATTTTTAAATAATGAAATTAGCTAAATTATATATTTGATATGAATAAATTATGGAATTCAATGACACATTTTATATTTTTACATAAGCTTTATTTTTGGTGAAGAAAGTAGAGAGATTATTGCTTTTTTTATTTACAGGATGAAGTATACATTAGTAGAGATACAGCAAATATCCATACATTTATGTTTTTTTCCAATGTTTTAAGGAAAATAAAATTTATTGATATCATCACATTTTATAACAGAAGTATTGATAATTTAAAAAAAACATACATAACATTTATAATTTTTTTACATTGTTTGCAAATAAACATATTCTTACAGTATTGATATAATAATGTTTTTGTTGGATATATACATAAAATAAATGATTGCATATTTAATTTCTGAAGAATATTGTGTCATTTTAATGTTGTTGTTGTACATAATTACTACATGACAAAAAGTATATTTTTATGCTATGTATTTTTATGATGATTAATAATATTATTGTAGGACATTAATATTATTAACATTTCTATTTTATAATTATATGTAAAAAAAAAAAATCAACATGTACATTTTGTAAAAAACATTTAAATTATAAAATAAAAGTGATTATAGTTTGTACAGTTGTGAAAAAAAAATACTGTATTATAATCATAATAATAATGTATTTATAATTATTATGAATATAATTGTTAAAGGTATTGTTTATTAGAAATTCCTTTTTATAAATTAAGATAAATTTATGTTATATTTGTATATGATTATAATGATGTTTTTTCTTGTTTTAATGTATTTACACTGATTTAAGTGGGGATTTTAATTTGAATGGGATTATTTTGTAACCGCTTTATGTTATTTTGGGTCATTTTGGACTGAGAAAGCTCGCGGTTGGAAGCTGCGTCACGTTGAGCAAGGTAAGGGGTGTTTTAAGTATTAAATGTTATTAAATACTTATGTTTAGGGTACTTAGGATGTTTATAGTGTATTGATTGATAATTTAAAATGTTTTGGGTGTTTTGGAGGTGTTAGTAATGTTTTCGTTACGTGTGGTTGTTTACTGGTTGTGACGTAGTTTTAAGTAAATATTGTGATTAAATATGTGTTGTTTTGAAATGATGTAATTGTATTTAATTCATGTATTTGGGTGTTATTGTGTGGGTGGGTATGTTTTGTTCTTTTTTCAGGTAAATTTTGATCGATGTTTTCTCGAAGACCAAGACGCGTTTTTTTTTAAGTGTGTGTTACTTGATTTAAGTAATATTGTTAACACACTTTTTTACTTTTTACGGGATTTCATGGAGCGTTTATTTTGATTTTTCACATATTTTCGGGTTTTTTAGGGTTTGGATATTATGATGGAAAGAGAGACGTTATTTTTTTTTTAACAAAGGTGTGTTTTAGTTAATGAAACTAATAAAGTTATCAAACTTTTTTTTCCCTGGATTTCCAGGAGCGTTTGTTACTATTTTGACCTATTTTTCGGGTTTTTGAGGGTTTCACGTTTTTGGATTTGTCGACCATGGATTTACATTGGATGTGTTGATTTTTGGCGTTTTTGGTGGGTCTAAATTTTTATTATTACGATGGATTGAAATACAAATGGAAGGAGTCTTACTTGGTGGAATTCATCTTCTATGGCTACATCAATGGTAAGTTATCTTTTTTAATAATTTGGGTGGGAAATGTTATTATAGTTTATTGTTATATATATTATATTTTGAGAAATAATATTTAATTGTACATATATATTTCCTATATGAAAAAGAAATGTATTTGACAATTATATATTATTTAGGAAAATATAGTATTAATATATGATTGCAATTGTTTCTTGTATTGACCAATTTAATTTATTAGCTGTGGGTATGTTCATTATAAAATGCTTTTGGCTATTAGTGATAGGTAGTCTAGGCCACTTGTGGATGGGTATAGGTATACTTGACTTTGTAGTAGATCAAACATTTGTTTGGTTTGTTTACTTCATTTAGGACCTATTTGAGTAACAGATTGTTGCATCCGTAATTCTTGGTAGCTTTGTTCTTTTTGTAGAGATTCCAGGAGTTTTTGTAGGGTAGGTTTCACTCTGCTTGTAGTTGCTTGGAAGGCATTATGCCATCCTTCAACACTATTGTTTGTTTTGGATTGTTTATTTAAGGTACTCAGGTATACATTCCACCAAGGAATTTGGAACTTTGGTTGTCTTCTATGTCCTGATCTGTGTAATCTTCCCACCCAGGTGTCCTCAAAGTAGTCTAGGAGTTGGCTTAATTTGTCTTCATTCTTTTTGTAATAGGGACTTTCTATTAGAATATTATAGTGTTCTGCTACATCTGTTACTGGTACGTATGCTAGTGCTATTAGTTTTTTAACCTGGTAGGCAAAAGTACTATCTGTAGCGTATTGTACACTTAGGGTGGACTTTTGCAGATGTCTCCATAGACTCTGGTTAAAATGATAATAGCAACCTGGGATTGCTGTGTGTGGAAATTATTTTAGTATTGAATTGATCATGGCTAATTCGAAATCAATAATTATTTTTTGTGGGAAATAATTATTGGTTTCTTCTTTAATTTTGGTTAACATTTCTATGTATGTTGTTTGCTGTTTATTTGGTAAGAGGGCATAGATGAATGGAATGTTAGAATGTTGGTACAATCCATGCACTGTGTACAGCTGGTAGAATGGTTTTGGACAAACTTTAAAAGTTCCATCCATCATCCAAGTGTGACATTGTTGTAATTTCACTAAATTGTTTGCAGTAGCAAACATAATTAATCTTTTATCAGGAGATTTGTTATCAAAAAAAATAAATGGTTCATTACTGTGAGTTATGCTTAATTCTGGGGGAATGATTACTGTATCAAATGTTTTAGGGGTAGGTAGAGTTTTGGTAGTTTGTTTTTTTTGTCTAGCAATAGTTCTTTTTAAACAATCAATTGAGGGCAATTGTGCTGATGCATGGTGTGGTATTTTTAATAATTGTTCTTTGAGTATTTGGGTGGTGGGTGTGAGAAGTTGGCCTGGTATATGCTGTTCACTAGTTCTAGTGACCACCTTGTACCATGCCAAGCAACCCTTATGGTGTGGTTGTAAGTCAACCTTTTCGGACTAGCTGCCCTAGTGGTAGCGTAGGCTAAGCAGTCTTTGAGGCTAAACTCGTGAAGCGTGTTAAGCAAGCTGTTTTACCAATAGTAACCCCCTTTTATACCAATGAAAGGACACCACACAGATATATATTCAAAATATATATGTATTTATTTCTCAAAGTAACCCCTAGTCTCTTTATGAGCACAGGAGCACAAATCGTCAAACAAGATTATCACAGAATACACAGAAGTTGCACTTTATATGGATAGGCCCTGGTGGCCACTCGAACCATATACTAAAATAGTGGTATAAGTACCACGAACAGAAAAGGGAAAAGGCCTAGGGCCTCTAGAATCGCTGGGCCTACAAGGAGCTAACGTCAGTTAGTGACCAGGAGGTCCACGGGTGGCGTGTGCAGAGCAAATAGTCACACGCGTGCTCCCATAGGTTTCAATGGGTGCGTAAAAAGTACAAAGTTACTGCAAAAGGAATCTTCCGGATGACCTAGGAACTTAAGATTTGGAACACAGGCACTAGAGATGTAATACTACACTTGGGCACAGGAGTGCCAGCTTTACCTCACCCACAGGAAGCGGGTGCATAGGCCTCGAAGTGCGTCGGGTTTCTTCTATCTGTTCCGTGGAGCTTGAAGACAAAGATGCTGCAGGCGGTCGGTCCGGGAGAGATGCAGTGGATCCAAGAGTGGATCGGAGATGTTGAAGACCTGTAAGCAGAGGGGACAGTGTTCACAGTCACTAGCCAGTGACCAGCGTGGCACCAGGTGGGTACCAGGCGATGTCGGGTGCAAACAGGAAGGAAGGTGTAGCTTGACTCTGCAGCCACGTGGTCCCTGAAGGTCGACGACGTCCAGGAGTCGAGTCACGAGCTGTCCCACGCAGGCTCTCGCTGTCGGCGGTGTCGGCGACATGATCGAAGCAAACAAGCCTTGGCAAAAGCAATTGTTGTGGGCAAGGAGTTTAAGCTGATGGTTCTGACCAGCAAGGTCAGAGGAACTGCTCCTTTGGAGGGGAGCAAGGGCCAGTCTGGAGCAACCAGACCAGCGGTGTTTGTCGTAGATTTCGTCGCCAAGATGGCCACTAGCCAGCGGGCCAGCAACCGGTTAGGCGCGTCGAGTGGCAAAATGCAGAAGGGCCCCACGCAGATCGTGGAGATGCTGGAGGGCTCACCTTTGGTGCAGATGCTGCTCGAGGGTTGGGCTTCTCAGGACCCAAAGCACAACTTGAAGGGAGCCTCGGTTGTTGCACTGGTCAGCTTGTCGTAGTCGTTTCAAGATGGCTGGCTCCACGTGTCTCGGTGCCTCCACGGGTCTCCTCTTTGCAGGGACTGTGGATCGGGCGGTGAGAGGTCTGGAGGTCCAGGTCTTGTCAGTCTCTGGGCTCGGGCTCCGGCGGGAGGCGGCGGCAAAGCAGACGTTGATTCGCTGGATGGTGCTTGCGTTAGCAAGGTGGTCACTCCCTGACCACAGGGGAGATTTTCTTCAGTCTTCTGTGCAGCAGAATGTCGAAGTTCCCGTCTTCTTCTTAGTTTCAAGTTGATTCCAGGATGTCTGAAGTCTTAGGACACAGCTCCTACCTTTATTCGGATTCTAGGGGCCGGACTACCTGCTAGGTCCCTCCCTATGGGTGGGACCAGGAAGGGGGGTGGTTACACCCCCAATCCTTTGTCCAGCTCGCCCCAGGCCCGGGACTGGTGTGCCCCAGGACCGGTTTGAACTGGCATATGCACCGAGGCTCCTTGTGAGCCACAGGCATGTCTGGTTTCTTTCAAGCCCTACCTGACCAATACACAAAATCCTGTCTGGGGTGGTGCACGCACCTCCCCTGGCAGGAAACCCTTTGTCCACACCTCCCAAGCTGGAAGGACTCCCAGCAGCAGGAGGGCAGACTTGTGTCTGTGGTGGCAGCATCCATTTTGTGGAGCTGAGGCTATGTCTAATTTTACCCGGGTTTCAGGTACTGTACATGTCGTGTCCCTCTAGAAGGGTGGAATGCTAACCCCGTCGCCAGAATTGGCGAGGGGTTAGTATTCCAATTCGTATGACACCTTACTCGACATGTTTTGATAAAGCCAAACCAAAGATAGCATTTAACCGCGAGGTTCATAATGCACTTTAAGAGTATATGGTATGACGATATCTGGAAACAGTAGAAGGAAGTTGTTCCGACCACTGCAGACAGGCTCAGCTCATGCCAGAGCACCATCTCACATGGAACCAAGCACTCTGCCTTCAGGATTGTTAAGGCCTGCCATAGGAGTGACTTATAGGTTACCAGGTGTCCCATTTAAGGTTAGGTATAGGTATACTACACCTAAGTAAGAGGTGATTACACCAACTTACCCCAGCTGAGTGATCAGCCAGTTGTGTCAAATTGTTAGGCCAAGCCTGGGGTGGCATAATACATGCTGCAGCCCTTGGCAGGCCTTGGGTACACCAATGCCCTGGGTACCTAGCGTACACTGGTACAGGGGCTGACAGGGTGATCCACTTCCAATTGGTTATGCACCTAGGGTGCATAGTTTTAATTTAGTAGAGAGAACAGCAGGCTGGGGGTCTGATTGGCAGGCCCACAGCCTCAATATGTCAAAAACCAGTGAAGCAAAAAGCAAAAATTTGGGGTGACCATAGGATAGCAGACCCTACTCTCCTACACAACCCCCCCCCAAACGCTGGGACATTAAACTAGCCTTGACCAGTCTCGTCTTCATGTCCTAAGTGGAAGTACCTGGAGAGACCATCTGCATTCCCATGGTCAGTACCTGGCCGGTGCTCCACTGTAAAGTCCATCCCCTGTAGGGAAATGGACCACCTAAGCAGTTTGGGGTTTTCACCCTTCATCTGATTTAGCCACAAGAGGGGCTTATGGTCGGTCTGAATCTTGAAGTGAGTGCCAAACAAGTATGGTCTCAGCTTCTTCAGGGCCCACACCACAGCAAAGGCCTCCCTCTCAATAGCTGACCAATTCTTCTCTCTGGGGGTCAACCTTCTGCTAATAAAAGCAATGGGTTGGTCTTGACCATCTACATTAAGTTGTGACAGCACAGCTCCCACACCCAACTCAGAAGCATCTGTTTGGACAATAAACTCTTTGGAGTAGTCAGGACTTTTCAGGATAGGTGCAGAGCACATGGCCTCCTTCAGGTCATCAAATGCCTTTTGACAGCTCACTGTCCACTGAACCTTTTTTGGCATCTTCTTGGATGTCAGATCATTAAGAGGAGTCACAATGGACCCATAGTTCTTAACAAACTTCCTGTAGTACCCAGTCAAGCCCAAGAAAGCTCGAACTTGAGTCTGGGTGGTTGGAGGGGACCAGTCCTTGATGGATTGTATCTTACTCTCCAGTGGTTGAACTTGGCCTCCACCTACAAGGTGGCCCAAATACACAACCTTACTCTGCCCTATCTGGCACTTAGTAGCCTTGATAGTGAGGCCTGCCCTTTGCAGAGCCTCAAGAGCCTTCTTCAGGTGGATCAGGTGATCCTCCCAGGTGGAGCTAAAGACAGCAATGTCATCCAGATATGCTGCGCAAAAGTCATCCAACCCAGTAAGGACTTGGTTCACCAGCCTTTGGAAGGTGGCAGGTGCATTCTTCAGACCAAAGGGCATCACCACAAACTGGTAGTGCCCACCTGGGGTTGAGAATGCTGTTTTGGCCTTAGACTCCTCAGCTAATCTGATTTGCCAATAGCCAGCTGTTAAGTCAAATGTGCTCAAAAACTTTGCAGAAGCTAGTTTGTCTATGAGCTCATCTGCCCTTGGAATAGGGTGTGCATCTGTCCTGGTGACAGCATTGAGTCCTCTGTAATCCACACAGAACCTCATCTCTCTCTTGCCATCTTTGGTGTGAGGTTTGGGGACCAGAACCACTGGGCTAGCCCAGGGGCTCTCTGAGGGTTCAATGACACCTAATTCCAGCATTTTATGTACCTCAGCCTTTATACAGTCCCTGACGTGGTCAGGTTGTCTGTAAAGTTTGTTCTTTACAGGCAGACTGTCACCAGTGTCCACCACATGGGTACACCAGTCAGTTTGACTAGGTATCAAGGAAAACATATGTGAAAATGATTGTAGAACCTGTCTACATTCAGTCTGCTGATGGGCAGTGAGGTTGCCTCCAAGGGTCACTCCTTCAACTGAGCCATCTTCAGGGTTCTGAGACAACAGGTCTGGGAGAGGGTCACTCTCTTCCTCCTGTCCCTCATCTGTAGCCATGAGCAAGCCCATGTCTGCCCTGTCAACATATGCTTTAAGCCTGTTAACATGGAGTACCCTGTGGGGACTCCTGGGAGTTCCTAGGTCGACCAAGTAGGTGACCTCTCCCTTCTTTTCCAGGATTGTATGGGGTCCAGACCATTTGTCTTGGAGTGCTGCTGGGGCCACTGGCTCCAACACCCATACCTTCTGTCCTGGCTGAAACTCAACCAAGACAGCCTTTTGGTCATGCCAAGCTTTCTGTAAGGCCTGGCTTGCCTCAAGGTTTTTGGATGCCTTCTCCATATACTCAGCCATCCTGGAGCGGAGACCAAGTACATAGTCCACTATGTCTAGCTTAGGCTTTTTGAGAGGTAACTCCCATCCTTCCTTCACCAAACACAGTGGGCCTCTCACAGGGTGCCCAAACAACAATTCAAAGGGGCTGTAGCCAACTCCTTTTTGTGGGACCTCTCTGTAAGCAAACAGAAGGCAGGGTAGAAGGATGTCCCATCTTCGCCTGAGCTTTTCAGGTAATCCTTTGATCATACCCTTTAGGGTCTTGTTGAATCTCTCAACAAGCCCATTGCATTGTGGGTGATAAGGGGTGGTGAACTTGTAGTTGACACCACATTCCTTCCACATAGCTGTTAAGTATCCTGACATAAAGTTGGTACCTCTGTCAGATACTACCTCCTTAGGAAACCCCACTCTGGAGAATACTCCCAGCAGGGCCCTGGCCACAACAGGTGCTGTAGTGGTCCTAAGGGGAATTGCCTCTGGATACCTGGTGGCATGATCCACTACCACCAGTATAAATCTGTGCCCAGATGCAGTGGGAGGATCCATGGGACCCACTATGTCTATTCCCACTCTTTCAAAGGGAACCCCCACCACAGGTAGTGGTATCAGGGGGGCCTTTGTTGTGCCACCTGATTTGCCACTGGCTTGGCAGGTAACACAGGAGCGACAAAACTCCTTTGTATCTTCATTCATATGAGGCCAGTGAAAGTGAGGGACAAGTCTGTCCCAGGTCTTGTTCTGGCCTAGGTGTCCTGCTAAAGGAATATCATGGGCCAAGGTAAGAAGGAAGCCCCTAAATTGCAGAGGTATAACCAACCTCCTGGTTGCACCAGGCTTGGGGTCTCTAGCCTCTGAATAAAGGAGCCCTTCATCCCAATACACTTTATGGGTACCTTGAGCATTCCCAGCAGCCTCCGCAGCAGCCAGCTGTCTGAGGGGTTCAAGAGAGGGACAGGATAACTGAGCCTGCCTCAAGTCAGCCCTTGAAGGTCCCCCTGTCCCCAGAAACTCAACCTGGTCAGGTTCAAGCTCTTCAGGGACAGTTCCTTCAGGGTCCTCTAGATCAGCTTCCTGGGAAGGCTGATCATCACTCTGAGGCAGGGGGGAAGGCACAGCCTTGACCCTCCTGTTCTTCTTCTTGGTAGGTGCTTGGTCCATTGTTCCAGGATCCAAGACCTGTGGTTCAGTGAGGCACTTTTTGGCCTGTGACCTGGTCACAGCAAGGACATGTGATGATATACCTAACATCTCTGCATGAGTCCTGTACTCCACTTCTGACCATAGAGAACTCTCTAGGTCATTGCCCAACAAACATTCTACTGGGAGGTCTGCACTAACCACAACCCTTTTGAGGCCAGTTACCCCTCCCCATGAGAAGTTAACAACTGCCACACTATGTGAAGTAGTGGCATTGCTGGCATTGGTCACCAGGTAGTTCTCACCTGGTATGTACTGTCCAGGGTCCACAAAGCCTGGTGTCACCATAGTGACACTGGCACATGTGTCCCTGTAGGCTTGAGCCACTTTGTCATTAATTAAGGGAGTCTGTCTGTACTTGCCCAGGTTACTGGGGCTCACAGTCAGGGACAAATCAATGTCCCCATCACAGATCAAGACTGCCTGTGTCAGGGTTCTGTCTAAGTCAGAATCTCCTTCAGTTCCCATAGTGATTCCCACTACACCCTTTGTCTGGGGACCAACACTGCTAACAGTAGTACTGGGAGCAGGTGCCTTAGGGGCAACAGTGTTGGGGGCTCCACCCTTTTTGCAATCACTAGTCCAGTGAGTTGTATTTTTACAATGATTGCACCAGGGTTTCTTCTGACCTTCTTTCTTCTTCTTGGACTGTTGGGACCCACCCTCCTTAGTAGTAGTTTGGGGCCCTGTTGAAGACTTCTGGTCTTTAGGTTTCTGATCTCCACCCTTTTGGTCTGTTTTCTTCTGATCACCCCCTTGGCCCTGGTTCTGGTTCTTTTGCTTAACCCTGGTTCTGACCCATTTGTCTGCCTTCTTTCCCAATTCTTGGGGAGAGGTCAGATCAGAGTCAACCAAGTGTTGATGCAGTTGCTGGTTTTGACAGTTATTTAAAATCTGTTCTCTCATCATCAAATTATACAATCCTGTAAAATCAGATACCTTACTTCCCAGCAACCAACCCTCCAAAGCCTTAGTGGCACATTCAATGTATTCAGACCAGTCCTGAGTCTGTGTCTTTTGGGTGTCTCTGAACATTAACCTGTACTGTTCAGTGGTTAAGCCTAACCCATCAACTAGAACACTCTTCAGGACTCTGTAGTTTCTGACATCCTCTTCTCTAACAGTGAGGAGTCTGTCTCTGCCTCTTCCCTCAAAGGAGAGCCAGAGGATTGCTGCCCACTGGTCTTCAGGAACCTGCTGTACTTTGCAGGCTCTCTCAAGAGCAGTTATCCACTTGTGGATGTCATCCCCACTTTTGTAGGGGGGCACAACCTTAGACAGGTTTCTATTATCGAAAACCCTATCTTTGTCCTTAGGGACAATGCTGCCACCAGTGGGTATAGACCCACTCTCTCTAGGTTGCCTAGCCTTGTTCAGTTTTTCTTCCATCAGGGCTACTTCTAGCTCCTGCTTCCTGATCCTCAGCTGGGCTTCCTGCATTCTGGCCTCATGTTCCCTCCTCTGAGGGGTGGTCATCCTTTTCCTGGAGTGACCTTGAGAGCCTCTAGAGCCATGAGAAGCATTGGAGTCACCTGAGCGATTCCTTTGCCTCCCAAGCCCTGTGTTAAGTCCACTGGGGAGATCCAGTGGGGTGAACCCACTGTCAGTCCCCAATAGCCTTGGTTTAGCTGGGCCAAGTATAACACTTGGCACTGGGCTAGTTCTCCCTTCATCCTCACCACTGTCTGTATCCCCCTCACTTTCCTCCTCTGTAGTATGGTTTTCATCTAAGGGATGGCTATTGGAAAGGGGTACTTCAGTGGCATCTTCAGAAGGGGGGCCTCCTGTTCCTGTCCCTAAGGGGGCTAACTGGGAAGCTCTCTTGAGCTCTCTCTGATTCTCATCTTCTTGCAAGAGTGCTCTGAGCACAGCAGAGGTAGGGTTCTTGGGCTGTTTAAGGCCTCTAAGAGTTGCCAACTGCCTGAGCTCATTCTGATTAAGGGTAGCAAAGATGGATGGTGCCCTCGGGGGGTCACTCTCAACAGAGATGGGTACAGTGGACCCCTCTGCCCCAGCCATTGCTCTTAAGTGTGGGTGGATGTGTTGCAATCTACCTACACTTGGGTTTACCTACTAAACCTATCTAGTAGTTGTAGTCAGGGTGTGCTACTCCCTTTGCTCTACAACAACTAAGTTCAGTAGAACTTAAGTATATCTAATCTTGTTTTATATGTACCTACAGGTACCTATGTGATCTTTCAATTGGTAACCAAGAGATTACAATGGTAAAACACAGCAAGCTCAAATCCCACCGCTGCCACCAATGTGAGAAGTTGGCCTGGTATATGCTGTTCACTAGTTCTAGTGACCACCTTGTACCATGCCAAGCAACCCTTATGGTGTGGTTGTAAGTCAACCTTTTCGGACTAGCTGCCCTAGTGGTAGCGTAGGCTAAGCAGTCTTTGAGGCTAAACTCGTGAAGCGTGTTAAGCAAGCTGTTTTACCAATAGTAACCCCCTTTTATACCAATGAAAGGACACCACACAGATATATATTCAAAATATATATGTATTTATTTCTCAAAGTAACCCCTAGTCTCTTTATGAGCACAGGAGCACAAATCGTCAAACAAGATTATCACAGAATACACAGAAGTTGCACTTTATATGGATAGGCCCTGGTGGCCACTCGAACCATATACTAAAATAGTGGTATAAGTACCACGAACAGAAAAGGGAAAAGGCCTAGGGCCTCTAGAATCGCTGGGCCTACAAGGAGCTAACGTCAGTTAGTGACCAGGAGGTCCACGGGTGGCGTGTGCAGAGCAAATAGTCACACGCGTGCTCCCATAGGTTTCAATGGGTGCGTAAAAAGTACAAAGTTACTGCAAAAGGAATCTTCCGGATGACCTAGGAACTTAAGATTTGGAACACAGGCACTAGAGATGTAATACTACACTTGGGCACAGGAGTGCCAGCTTTACCTCACCCACAGGAAGCGGGTGCATAGGCCTCGAAGTGCGTCGGGTTTCTTCTATCTGTTCCGTGGAGCTTGAAGACAAAGATGCTGCAGGCGGTCGGTCCGGGAGAGATGCAGTGGATCCAAGAGTGGATCGGAGATGTTGAAGACCTGTAAGCAGAGGGGACAGTGTTCACAGTCACTAGCCAGTGACCAGCGTGGCACCAGGTGGGTACCAGGCGATGTCGGGTGCAAACAGGAAGGAAGGTGTAGCTTGACTCTGCAGCCACGTGGTCCCTGAAGGTCGACGACGTCCAGGAGTCGAGTCACGAGCTGTCCCACGCAGGCTCTCGCTGTCGGCGGTGTCGGCGACTTGATCGAAGCAAACAAGCCTTGGCAAAAGCAATTGTTGTGGGCAAGGAGTTTAAGCTGATGGTTCTGACCAGCAAGGTCAGAGGAACTGCTCCTTTGGAGGGGAGCAAGGGCCAGTCTGGAGCAACCAGACCAGCGGTGTTTGTCGTAGATTTCGTCGCCAAGATGGCCACTAGCCAGCGGGCCAGCAACCGGTTAGGCGCGTCGAGTGGCAAAATGCAGAAGGGCCCCACGCAGATCGTGGAGATGCTGGAGGGCTCACCTTTGGTGCAGATGCTGCTTGAGGGTTGGGCTTCTCAGGACCCAAAGCACAACTTGGAGGGAGCCTCGGTTGTTGCACTGGTCAGCTTGTCGTAGTCGTTTCAAGATGGCTGGCTCCACGTGTCTCGGTGCCTCCACGGGTCTCCTCTTTGCAGGGACTGTGGATCGGGCGGTGAGAGGTCTGGAGGTCCAGGTCTTGTCAGTCTCTGGGCTCGGGCTCCGGCGGGAGGCGGCGGCAAAGCAGACGTTGATTCGCTGGATGGTGCTTGCGTTAGCAAGGTGGTCACTCCCTGACCACAGGGGAGATTTTCTTCAGTCTTCTGTGCAGCAGAATGTCGAAGTTCCCGTCTTCTTCTTAGTTTCAAGTTGATTCCAGGATGTCTGAAGTCTTAGGACACAGCTCCTACCTTTATTCGGATTCTAGGGGCCGGACTACCTGCTAGGTCCCTCCCTATGGGTGGGACCAGGAAGGGGGGTGGTTACACCCCCAATCCTTTGTCCAGCTCGCCCCAGGCCCGGGACTGGTGTGCCCCAGGACCGGTTTGAACTGGCATATGCACCGAGGCTCCTTGTGAGCCACAGGCATGTCTGGTTTCTTTCAAGCCCTACCTGACCAATACACAAAATCCTGTCTGGGGTGGTGCACGCACCTCCCCTGGCAGGAAACCCTTTGTCCACACCTCCCAAGCTGGAAGGACTCCCAGCAGCAGGAGGGCAGACTTGTGTCTGTGGTGGCAGCATCCATTTTGTGGAGCTGAGGCTATGTCTGATTTTACCCGGGTTTCAGGTACTGTACATGTCGTGTCCCTCTAGAAGGGTGGAATGCTAACCCCGTCGCCAGAATTGGCGAGGGGTTAGTATTCCAATTCGTATGACACCTTACTCGACATGTTTTGATAAAGCCAAACCAAAGATAGCATTTAACCGCGAGGTTCATAATGCACTTTAAGAGTATATGGTATGACGATATCTGGAAACAGTAGAAGGAAGTTGTTCCGACCACTGCAGACAGGCTCAGCTCATGCCAGAGCACCATCTCACATGGAACCAAGCACTCTGCCTTCAGGATTGTTAAGGCCTGCCATAGGAGTGACTTATAGGTTACCAGGTGTCCCATTTAAGGTTAGGTATAGGTATACTACACCTAAGTAAGAGGTGATTACACCAACTTACCCCAGCTGAGTGATCAGCCAGTTGTGTCAAATTGTTAGGCCAAGCCTGGGGTGGCATAATACATGCTGCAGCCCTTGGCAGGCCTTGGGTACACCAATGCCCTGGGTACCTAGCGTACACTGGTACAGGGGCTGACAGGGTGATCCACTTCCAATTGGTTATGCACCTAGGGTGCATAGTTTTAATTTAGTAGAGAGAACAGCAGGCTGGGGGTCTGATTGGCAGGCCCACAGCCTCAATATGTCAAAAACCAGTGAAGCAAAAAGCAAAAATTTGGGGTGACCATAGGATAGCAGACCCTACTCTCCTACAGTGGGTTTATCAGTGCTAGTACTTGCTTCTTTAATGTTTTCAAGAGCATTTCTAACTTCTATCTCTGTTATATTGGGGGGGGGTGATTATGTTCTTTTACAGAAAGAACAGTGGTTTCTTTTGTAATAGCTCTCCCATAGCATTTGTTTGAGTAGTATTTGCTACATTTCCAAAACATTTTCAGACCACTTTGTTTTTCCTGTGTATATACATAACCCATATAACATAACAAGATTTTATTTTTTTGAGACGTTATACATTCTGCACCTTCAGTCATGTTGTTCTGTATTATGCTAGGGGAGATGAAAAAATATTTTGTAAATATAAACAATCTTATAGATATTGTAAATATATTTAAATTTTAGTGAATATACTTACAATGTTTAATTTGATGTGTTGAAAGATGTTAATTAGCTGATTTCAAGCTTTCAGTTTAATCTTGGAGATAGATTTTCTGTTGGTAAGAGAGAAAAATTAGTTAATAGTTGGATACATTTTTTGGAATGTGATACTGTTTTAAGGGGAAAGTAACATTCTGGCTGCGTATTTTAGGCTGTTTAATGATGGAGGTTTATATACTTACTTATTTATTTGGTTCAGTAGGTGATTGCGTAGAAGGTAGTTTTGGATGGTTTAGTGGTTTTCTGTAGAGGAGAGAAATAAGTAATAAATATGTTTTAGAATTATTTTTTTAATTAATACTTGTAGGTGGGTAGGAACAATTTAAAATATACTTACATTGATTAATATTAGAGTTGTGGGGATGTCCAAAATATTTCTGTTTAGAAGGTATCTGTAGAGGACATATGAATGTAATTAAATAAAGTGTAGTAAATTCATTTATAGAAATAGTTTCAGCTGTAGCATTCTAGATTTGTTGCTTTATAAATAGAGTTTAACTTACTTTCTGTAGTTGTAAAATTTTCTTTTGGACTGTAAATCTTCTTTCAGGAAACAGTTGAGTAGAGTTTCATCTTATTTGTTCTTTTCAGTTTGTAGTGTGAAAGAGATGTTGAAATGTAGTGTTTTTATAGTGTGCAATTAATTAGTTGCTTCATTTCATTGGTTTAATTTGAAATGTGAGCACTTCATTGGTCCACCTTGAATTTTTTTTTCTTTTCTGGCTGTTTGTTTCCATGTAAGGGAAACGCTAATTAGCAACTTATTAGTAGTAAGTGATTGTTTATTTGTAGTATTAAATGCTTTAAAGAAAATTTTAAAATGTGCTTTAATGCATGTATAATAATTATAAAATTATTTATGTAGTGAAATGTATTCATATTGCTTATGGAAGGTTTATTTTTAAATGTATGTGTTTGAACAAAAATGTTTAATGTTATTTAAGCGTTTTGTTATGTATTATAATGCTAATGTATGTGTTGTGCTAAAAGTATATGTTTTTCATAGTTTTTTAGATAGTCGATATTGTGAAATATTCTATATTTTGGTTGTCTATATTTCGGGTTTCGATAATTTTGTCATTTACATAGTCATTTAAGGGTAGACGATATTTGCGTTAACGATATTTATTATTTCGATATAATGATATACGATATTTTGTAAAGACGATATTGTGTACTCGATATTTTAGTATTTTCTTTAATAAGTATAGTGAGTCGATAATATTGTAGTCGATAATTTGGCAACGATATTTTAAGTAGTCGATATTTTGGTAATCGATATTATGTCAATGATCCACGGAGGATGCGAAGGCAGTTAAAACTGGTGGAGGCGACGGCGTTGATCTGGTGGTTCTTCGAGAGGGAGGAGTCAAGGATAATGCAGTGGTTCCGGGCGTGGTCTGTAGGGGTGGGTGGGCTCCCGAGGGTAGAGGGCCACCAGGTGTTGTCCCAGGCGATGGTGCAGGGTCCGAGGATGAGTACCTCGGTCTTCTCTGAGTTGAGCTTCAGGCAGCTGTCTTTCATCCAGGCTGCCATGTTCTTCATTCCTTCCTAGAAGCAGAGTCCAGTGTCTTTGGGATTCTTCGTGAGTGAGAGGATGAGCTGAGTGTCGTCGGCGTAGGATACGATGCTGAGCCCATGCTGTCTGACGATGGCAGTGAGGGGGGCCGTGTAGATGTTGAAAAGTGTGGGGCTGATTGAGGTTCCCTGGGGTACTCCGCAGTTGATGTACAAAGAGAAAGATGCATGTATGGAAGCCAATCTGTGTTCATAAAAGTTACTGTACACATGGTTGATCCTTTGTTCCGAAAGGGAAGTTTGTTTATCTGTACATCATAAAACCAAAAAAAAAAGTTCTTGTGCACACACAGACATAAATCATTCCATGAATGTGGTTTTTTTCCTGAACTGCCTTTGCACAGATCAGGAAAAAGTCTTCATGGCTCGGGCGTTAGTGAGTAGCTGGTGGGATAGTCCACCCTCATGTGCATCCTGCAGCAGGGACAGATTTGAGAGGTGGATTCTGGTCCGATAGCTAAGTAGCTGGGATTCAGGGATAGTCAGGACATAGAAATAACACTTCTTATATAGGCAGACAAACACAATTGCTGCCTTTGCCGGTCTCTGAATTTTAGGGCCTAGAATTGTCTGTCACATCACATATATTTTATTCTTTGTCTCTCTTATAAGTTGATTGTACTTTAGGTATCCACTGTGAGCTCAAGGCCAGCTCAGCTGCACAAGATGTTCCTCTGTTGGTCCTTGTAATGTTGAGGGCTGTACTACTCTCAAGGGGATGCGGAAGTCCGACTGCCACTTCTACCTTAGATCCACAGTGTCCTCCTCTCCTGTTAAGGAAGCTGTGCTTTCTCTGGCAGGGGACCCTCTCTCCGGACCACTTCCCAGTCTCCTCTTAGACAGCACTGAACACAATAAAAATCAGAGCTCTGCGTAAGACTTGCTCCGCTTCAACAAGGTGTTCTCTGCGCTTCCGGCTTTGTTGGACACCGGAGTACCTACAGGTGTGTGATTTATGGCATGCCCC
Source organism: Triturus cristatus (assembly GCF_964204655.1). Taxonomy (NCBI): domain Eukaryota; kingdom Metazoa; phylum Chordata; class Amphibia; order Caudata; family Salamandridae; genus Triturus; species Triturus cristatus. Next base: position 102,753,309 of record NC_140583.1, on the reverse strand, counting down.
CTCGTAGTGTGTTCATCCACACGCTTCATCATCTATCAGTGAGATAGGTGCTTGCTTTCAAGCCTTTTTACAAAAGACGATATCACAGATCCTCAAAGCACTGAGGTCTTGAGACTAAAAGGCAGGTAGAACCATTAAATCCAAGCTTTTAATCAAACTCCGAACTGTGTGATCTTGAGTAAACCTATAAACTACCAGCACCAGACCTACTTTATGTGTAAGGACGAAGGCCCAAATTTAAGGGATTTTGATGTAGGGCAGCATAGCAAGTCACCTTGCTGCTCTGCCCTATGCCAAAGTGATGGGGCAGGAATGCACCGTATTTATGCAATCCGGTGCATTTCTGTCCTTTCTCCCTGCGCTGGTGACATGCTGCCAACAAAGGCACCCTTGGTCCATGGTGCAAGGGTGCCTCTGTTGCATTCACTATTATGTTTGTGCAGGAAGGGGTACCTTCCTGCACCAAAACAATCCTTAAAGGCGTTTTATTCTTTCCATCTGTGCTTTCCATGTGAGCATAGGAAGAGGAAAAACACAAAGAATTAAAGATATTTCTCCTCGTTACGCCTCACCTCGGGAGGTTTAAGGATTTGTCGTTTTTCCAGATTTACATGATTTTGTTAATATGGGGCAGCATCAAATTCCATGGGTTTTGCATAGAAAAACACACTGCAACGCCCATGGAATGCCTCCCGAGCACAGTATAAGGCGACGCAGAGATTTGCGCTGCATCACCTTGCTCAAGAGTAATGAGGTCACTCAAAGCCATGCAGCGTGGCTTTGCGTGGCTTCATAAATCTGATTCCGAGCCCTGCATCACACATGTACCACTTTATGTGGTGCAAAGGTGATGCAGAAACACCCACTGCAAAGCCCATGGAATGCCTCCTGAGCACAGAGTAAGGCGACGCCGTGATTTACCCTGTGTACCCTTGCTCAAGATTTATGAGGCCACTCAAAGCCACTGTGCTTAGAAATAGGGTACTACAATAACAACGGGACTTTTCCATTCACTTTCAGTAGTTGTTGCTCTGGCGCGTTAGCACATTGGGCAAACATGAAAAGCCTTTCTGTGGAGATGCTGGCTGCAAAGGGCAGCTGTAATAGCTGATTATCTGACAGTGGAAGAGTGGGATGGATAATAGGTGGTGCAGGCCCCGGGGTTTCAGAGATTAATTTAACACAAAGCGTCTTCGTGCAGACTTTTACTTAAAAGACGATTCAATCTCGGCACTCTGGAAGTTCTCCAGGGAACGGCTCCTGCAGGAACAGGCTGTTCAGTGGCCGCCGGGCATCGTTATGAGAACGACAGTCGCTGGTTCTCTCTAGACTGGATTATTGCAATTCTGTTCTGATGGGCCTACCCAAATCTCACCTCTCCCCTCTCAAATCCATCCTCCATTCAGCAGCTCGCGTCATTTCAGGCTCTAAACGAAGTGACCACGTCACTCCTATCCTGTACTCTCTTCGATGGCTTTCCTAGCGAGGCAAGATCTATTGACAAAACTGCCTGCATCACACACAAAGCCTTGCACACGTCCTCCCCTCGTTACCTGGCGAATAAATTGAAATTGTCCGGAGGCTCATGACCTTCTCGCAATGCAGCAAAGCTTCAGCGTGAGCCCCCCTCCTTCAAAAGGGAAAGATTTATGGCGCAATCCTTCTCGGGCAATGCGGTGAGAATCTGGAACTCGCTTCTCCCATTGCTCCGTGCCACCTCCTCTACCCGGATCTTCAAAGCTGACCTCAAATCTCTTGTCTTCCAAAGACACTTTCAGAACTAAGACTTTCATTCTCAGGCCCCTCTAGGAAGTTTGCTCATCATTGTAAACTTGTATTTTTTCTTGTACATTCCTCACCCTTGCGTGCTGTGTTGGATTTTGTGTTTGTGTACCCTTCCTTTTACGTCTCCTATTTATCTTTGTAATGTTCTATTGTGTGACACTTTTCTCTTGAAACGTAACTGGTTCTATTGTACAGCGCTCTGACACCTTCGGGTAACGTTCACACTTTATAAAAATGCACTAAATAAAATAAACAAAAATAAAAAAACAACTGGGATCACACACAGGAGTCACGAGCGTCTGTGGAGGAACTGCGTATCCACTGACAATGTAAGACTTAGGTGGGCGCAGGGCTATAAGTGGGCCGGGTCCTGCGGGTGCTGAGTACCGACAGTCCTGAAAACAGGACGCCAGACCATGAACATTGTTGTAGATAGTAACACGCACACTCTTGAGTAAGTTGAATCCAGATTTATTCCTCCTCACAAGTAGAGATTCCCAGCCTGCTCCCTCATCAACTGTCTCCGCTCCATCCGCGAGCCCATCGAACGTAGCGCGGTGCAATCCATGTATCTGCCGACAGCAGCACGAGACCATTGTGAGGCACCACATACAATATACATAAGAACCTTATATACAACAGACATCAATTTACCAAAATGCTAGTGGAAGCACTACACATGCCTCTTCGCGTTCACTCACACATACACATGCTTATACATACACACACACTCTGCATACACATGCACACATTCACACATACACACACTCTCTCTTACATAAAAGTAGAAAGCACGCAAACAACATACATACATTTAAAAGCATTTTATTTAATTTTATTTAACTTACCTCAGCCGCCAGGGAAAGTCAGATTCCATCTATTTGTACTCCGTTTGTTATTAAATTAATAGTGAATAATCTAAAATTAGTCGCTGTTCGTTTAATAAAAAGTTTACAAAAAACGAGGGGGCATATTATCAAGGATGGTGTTAAAATTATCTCCGCTTTAGCGGCAGAAAACTGCAGCTAAAGCGGCGATAATGGGCTTGATAATATGCCGCAGAGAATTCCAATAGAAGCCCATGTTCTGGTGTCAACATGGGCTTCTATGGGAATACTCCAGGGCATATTATCAAGCCCATTATCGCTGGAAACCCAGCGATAATCTCACGTTAGCTTGTTGATAGGGACTCATAAACTTAGCCATGATATCCTCCTTCCATAGGATATCATGGCTAAGTCAGTCCTGAAGCAGGTGTTAGGAAAGTAGCGATAACAAGTGTTATCGCTACTTTTCCTGACGCTATGCTTCATAGAGTTAGGCTTGCTGATAGGAGAAATGTCGCTTAGCGACATTTCTCCTGTCATGCCAGGTCAGGAACGCCCACTTTGCATCTCATCAGAGATGCAAAGCTGGGCGTTAGAAATCCTGACGCTAAAGCAAGGTTTCACGCGTTAGCGTGACCTTGCTGATTAGGCGATAAAATTATCGCCGCTTTTCGGCCGAAAACGGCCGCAAAAGCGGCAATAATTTTTTATCGCCTGCTTTTTGATATGCCCCATAATAAGGATCAGGGCCCACGGCGTTGGGGAGGTAGATATCATGGGGCATATCAACAAGGGCTTTATCTCTGCTTTTTTTACTTTAAAAGACAAAAAAGCAGCGATAAAACTAGCACCCTATCAACAACAGGGTGCTAACATGCAAACTCGCATGTTAGCACCCTTTTACTCTACGCTTCCCCTTGCATCTCTAATGAGATGCAAAGGGGGCGTTCCAGAGTAAAATAATAGGAGAAATGTCGCTAAGCGACATTTCTCCTATTATCAAGAATATCGCTAACCCTGTTAGAGACAAAAAAAGCAGCGCTAACCGTGGTTAACGCTGCTTTTTTACGTCTGGTATTTTTCTGACTTAGCCATGATATCCTATGTAAGGTGGATATCATGGCTAAATTTGCCTGTCCCTATCAACAATGTAACGTGAGATTATCGCTGGGTTTCCAGCGATAATCTCACGTTAGCCACTTAGCGTGAGGATTTTTATCGCTATTGAGATAAGCGTTGCTAATAGCACACTATCTCAGCGATAAAAATCAACGTTAGCCGGCGATAATTATCCTAGCGCTAAATGCGCTTAGCGATAATTATCGCCGGTTGTTGTTGATATGCCCCCATGTACGTGATGACCGGGAACAAGATGTTGTCCACTGAAATGTGTTGCTTGCTCATGTTTTTCTTATCACGAATGCCATAGATGAATGCTAGAGCGGATACCAATTGTGCTGCCCAGTTAGTTAACTGAGGGATGGGGGGAGGGCTCCAGGATGGTTGTATTGAGAATGATTGGAATATGTATTGCTTGTTATAATTATGGAATGCGGTGGACACATGCAGCGTAAACATATAAAGCAGAAGGTGCATGCTGTCTAACTATCTACACTGTAATCAAGGACTGCCGGCTGTCAAGACGGTAACTGTCATACTTGCAAATGTTAAACTACTTTGGTATGTTTCTGTATTGGTACGGGTGCTAACTATATGAATTTTCACTTGGAAAACTCAATAAAGTTTGTTTAAAACAAAAAAAGGCTGAGTGGACCCACCTCGATTTGAACCTGTGGCCATGAGGTCAAACACAGGCCCCTATAGTTGTCACATTAGTCCACTAAATCACCAGACCCGGTTCAAGTTTTGTTAATTGCATGGTGATATTTGTGGTCCTTTTTTACCCATTAATAAACTTGGACTACATGTCCCAGAATTCAAAGAAAATTGCTGGCCTGGCTGAGCTAATCATACATACAACCAGAAACTCAATACTGGGTAATTTCTTGAAAAGAACTAATTGATCTTTTGATAATATTCCAACTAAGGGTATTATAGAAACTTTTGATATGATTATCTAACCTGTTGATTTCCATTATTGTCTCTTTAAGGCAAAGCTCATTATAGAACGATAACAAGCATTTGCAATGAAAAGGTCTGACATTTATGAGAGTTTAAGCTATTGGCTTAGTAAATGACAATGGCTTTTAATTATGTGTTTTTATAATTAACACATAAATAACAGGCATTGTCATGCGGGGCTTCTATTCCATACTTCAATACAGCATGGCTCGCAGAGCAGCGCATGCGCTGCCCAGGTTCGACCTAAAAAGCAGACAACTCCAGTCCACATCTATTTGATCATGGGGTTATATAGGTCACGCCTCTAATAAAATGTTTCTTATTTATGGTTCTGAGGGCACACCTCTTTAGAGCCCCCCCACTTTTGTCATCCCACTTAAAGCCCTAGGTGGGCGAGCCACTAAAAGCTTGAGCTAGGTTCGAGCCTGAAGCCTGGGTCTGGCTCCGCTTCAGATCCTGTTGGCACTTGAAGCCGAGCTGCATGTGGCTTCTGCTTGCTACTCTCCCTCTATACAGCATGTGGCCTTGTGGCCAGAGCTGCCAACCAAGGAAGTCGGGGAACCATGTTCCATTCTCTGTGTCAGTTCAACATCCTGTGATTCTGGGGAAATCCCTTAATCTCCTGAGGCCTACAAACAATGCATATGAACTGGTATTTACATAAAGTTCTCCACTACCTTCAGGTTGAGTTTGTTGCTGTATTTTAAAAACTGCAGAATTCGCTAAAAGTTTAAAACAAAGCATAACAGGAGATACAAATAGATATCCATTTATTGGCTGATTTGTACAGAATGAAACCAGACAGCCTGGATAAATCATGGCTTCACTGCTTAAATTGTGTGATCTTAGGCAAATATTTTATTTTGTCAAAACTCTTTTTTCTTCGTTATCGCGTATGACAGCACTTTCGAATATGTAAGTTCAGACGAGCAGTTGTACAAAACAATCACTTTTGAGCAGGACTTCTCAGTGTAATGCTATAATGTGCCCCCCTAATCACGAAGCTTCCACATGTTAAAAATATTTTGTTTTCAACTTTGAAGACACTATCATATTCTCCGTAGTTTTTTTTTGTCTAATTTATATGACTCATATTTTCAGGGCTCGGCTTGTGCATTGGCCCTAAGATCCTAGCCATCCCTTGACTCGTTACTGGCTCGCCTTCCACCGCTAATTTGGGGGCTCGCCCATCTCTAGTTAGACTAATGAATGTACACATGAGGGTATTGTCTTCAAGAACATGCTCACTAAAAATGAGTGATCTATGGGCATATTAACAAGGGCCGGCGATAAATATCGCAAAGCGCGCTTAGCGCTTGCATATTTATCGCCGGCTATCTCTGGAATTCATCGCCCGGTTTGCACGTTATCAACAACGTGCATCGCCGAGGAGATAAAAATTCCAGAGATAGTGTGGGTATCGCCGTTTTCCATGGTGGAAACGGCGATATCCTAGATGATAGGGCCTGTGGTCTTAGCCACAGAATCCACCCCCCATGTTACGTATGCCTTAGTCAGGAATTTAAAAGACGTTAAATTCCTGTGTTAAGGCATACTTAACGCAATTTAAATAATCGCTACCCTTCCTAGTTAATATCGCGAAGCTGTCTTCGCGATATTTTCCCTGGCTGGTTTTACAGCCACGCCTACTTTGCATCTCATTAGCGATGCAAAGTTAGGCGTGCTGGAAACGCGAGCTAAGTCAGCAAAACACGCGATAGCGTGTCTTTGCTGATAAGGCGATAAAATTATCGCCGCTTTTCAGCGGAAAACAGCCGCAAAAGCGTCGATAATTTTATAGCGCCGCCTTGTTAATATGCCCCTAACTCTCTAACCAACCATTTGTTATTGACTTGACATATGCATTCGGCCCCAAAGGACGTCACTAAAAGAGCTATCTGATGAATGATGTCACAATAGAGCTCAGACCCAACGCTGACATTATCAAACAAAGCACAGCTCATAGCACCTATTGATGGTGATTGTCAGAGATGCAGGAATGGGTAAAGACACGTGCTCTAACTCGGCACCGATGCACCTTTTAGCAGGGTTGGAGTGGATTTATGGGTAATCTGGCAATGCACAAAGGGCTTGTCTGAGAGGCCAGTGTGCAGGCTGTTATTCAGCTGTTTCTGGGTTTGTTTTGTGGTCTGAGGCCAGTCTTTATTGTTGATTTTCCTGATATTACTGCAAACATTGCCTGCTGCAAGCATACACTCATGCAGACTCCCATACCTTGCAAAACAGCTATAAAGCATGTCTGTATGGGTTAAAAACTACCCACTTTGCAAATGTGGGCCAGTTTTTTTGCGATGTGATTCGCTAATGGGGCCCACTTGTATTTCAGTGTTCATGCCTATTTTCTTTCGCAGTCCGACCCTGCTCTCTACTAGCACCAACGGTCTATTTTATGATTGTTACAGAGACATCTGAGAGTGAAGACGAGAGAGCAGTGAGGGAGCAGTGTGACCATAGCACATTGTCACTACACAAGCCTTAAAGATTTATGTTCCCTATCCAAAATAAAATCAGAGGGCCCCATTTCCAAAGAATTGGCGTAGGGCAGTGCAGCAAGTGATTTTGTTGTCCTGCCCTACGCCAATTTGATAGGGTAGAAATGCATCATCTTTTCAAGATACAGTACATTCCTGTCCTTTCAGCCGGCGCACAGTTTGCAGCTGAGCGCCAACGCAGGCACTATTGCACCATGGTCCAAGGGTGTCTGTGTTGTTGGCATCATTATTTATGTGCAGGAAGGGGCACCTTTCTGCACAAAAACTATCCCAAGAGGCGTTTCTTCAACATTTCTCCTCATTATGCCTGCTCTGGGGAGGCGTACGTTTTTTGGTACAGACCCAGGTTTCCTGATGTTGTAAAAATCTGGGGCAGTGCCAAAATCCATGGGTGTTGAGTGGGAACACCTACCGTAACGCTCATGGAACGTCTCCTTGACGTAAAGTAAGGCAAAGCGCTGCCCTGCCTTACTCCGTATCCATGAGTCCATGCAAAGCTACGCAGGGGGGCTTTGCGTCCGATTGTCAGAAAAATGGATGCTCCGGCAGTGATGGCCTCTTGTAAATGAGGGCCAAGGTGTGCAACTTGACACCTTTAGTTTCGTACAAGTTGTCAGCAAACCAACACTCTTGGCATGTTACAGGATAGATCTCACGTTCACACTCAATATTACATTGATACGTTCAAAAACTTTGACAAAACAATGTTTTTTCAAACATTTTTTCTTATCATATTCATTCAGCTAATGCAGAAGCCAAACCCATTTCAGGACGAAAATACAACATTAACGAGGAAGCATTTCAAGGAATTTACGAAGTACAATGAGTATTCGCACAAAATAACTCGTACGTAGAAGCCCCACTGGCAAATGTTCACTGCAGCATCATTAATACCCGCAACAAACTACCCACCCTTAAATGGAGGAAACTGAAAACATGGCTCCAATCTGCCAAAAAATGATTAAACAAAGAGCTTGCATTTATGAAATATGAGCCTCATATCTTGGAACACCAATGGTGTAAATCACTAAAGTCCTCATTTAGAGTTTGTCGGCTGGGAACTTACTCCGGTAAGGCGATGGAGTAAAGCACTCTGTCGTCCTGGGAGAGTACCTGCCTGTCAAACTGAAAGATGTCTGCCAGCCCAGCAGATATCTTTTGCATTTACCGGAACCGCCGTCACGGTGGTTCCTGTAAATGCTTTGAAAGTTTGATGGATGGCTCGGTCAACATGACAGAGCAGTATGTCCAACTTTCAACAAGCTACTATCAATGACCCTCTCACCATGAGTTTACTCCCATGGTGTGCAGGTCATTTTGAAATTTTCACTGACCCTTGCTATCAGGTTACCTGGCAGTGACGGAGAGTGGAAGCTGGCCATGTGTCCGTCCACTCTAAATAGGGCAGGCAAGCACATGAACAAACCACTGATATCCCTTACTCCGTTGAGCCATCGCGGGTGTATGTCGATGGCAGAGATGGAGGAGTCTATGCCGTCTACATACTCGTGTTCTGTCTCAGGAGGCGGGCGAGACTTCCCTTTGGAGGGTTCTGCATCCCCATCGCAACGGAGTACCTTCTCGCCAGAGTCTAGATCAGGCCCGAAGTCACTGGCTGGGGCAGACTAGATTTGCTGATAACCACGTATGAGGAGTTAAGTCAAAGCCGATAAACCAGTCAAAAAGCTGATTGTCAAACACATCAACGAAGTTCTGAATCAAAATTGTATATTCCATTGAAAATGGCACACACAAGAGTTCTGTAGTCACCCCTTGTGACTCAAGGCTGCATTCCATGTATGAGTGACACTAGTATAGTGAAATCCAACGAGAGTTAACCAATAACTTCCCAAAGCCCTCCCATGAGACTCCGTTATGTGGTATTTGGTGCACACCCAGAGACAAGACTTCAGAGTGATGCACAGGAGTCAGTATTGCCCAACAGGTTGGTTGACAATGTCCTGGTGAGGAAGGGGGGTGGGGCGGGAATTAGAATCCAAGTGAGGGATTCCATGGAAAGCCACGGAAGTGAGTGATAGTCATGTGCTGGTGTACAGGGATATTATATACTTCTAGGAGAGGTAAACAAAGGTTGTTTTTTAATGTGGGAAGATGTTGCATGAAGTGATGAGTCTTCATCTCTTTTCAGAAGTGGAGAAGGATGTAACCTTTTGGGCTGGAAAAGGGATGAGGTTCGATTCCTTGGGTGCGTAGCAGGAGAAGAGGTGACATCATGTGCTTTCCTCTTGCGTTCTCATGTTTCCAGTCTGTTGATGCTGCTGCTGGTGTTAGTGTCTCCTGTTGTTCTTCAAGACCAACACTTCATTAATTCTGGAATTCATCTCACTCAGGTCCCAACACCAGGCCTCTTCCACCGCCACCTTCTCCTTGCAGACTTCTCCCAGACATTAAACAAATAGGAATGGACCTTGTATCAAACGTAGCCAAAAACATCAAAGTATCTAACAGGGGATCTAAGCCTTTCCCGACGCCTGTCCAAAGCACATCCATCCTACACAGGCGGCTGTCATTAATAGCGTATAATATAGGCCCTTGCCTCATATAGGGGCATATTATCAAGACAGGCGATAAAATTATCGCCGCTTTAGCGACAGCAAACTGCCGCTAAAGCGTAGATAATGGGCTTGATAATATGCTCTATGGAATTCCAATTGAAGTTCAGGTTAGATGTCCTTCACATCTAACATGGGCTTCAATTGGAATTCTCAAGGGCATATTATCAAGCCCATTATCGCCGTTTTAGCGGCAGTTTTCTGCCGCTAAAGCGGCGATAATTTTATCGACTGTCTTGATAATATGCCCCTTAGTTCGGCCCAGTGAAACATGCTATTATCTCTAACCTCATTAAGAAACCCATGGTAACCCTCCAAGAGCTAACAGACTACAGACTCTTCTAGCTTGCCATAGGTCTGCTTCATTATGGAGAAAGACGTGTCAAGGCATCTTCAAGACTCTCTGGCATATTATGGTGCACACACAGAATGCACCTCATTCTGGCCAAGCAATGGACAATCCAACTCTCAATCCAGAGTCCAAATGGAAAGTCCTCTGGCCCAACCATCCACACACACAAGACTCTTCGAAGAGCCCCAAGGCCAAACTCATTTTACCCTCATAGTAACTCAAATAAACTCCTTTTAAAGTGGGCATTGAACAAATTCAGTACTAGCCTCACACAGCCATCCACCAACAGGCAGAAGCGTTTGATGGCACTCTCAGTATGCAGAAAAGAGTGCCCAGCTTCAGAATGCGCCACAATACCATAATAATGATTGGAAGCGCTATACAAACGGTAGTGATGTAATGTCATGTTCATCTCCTGCAAGCCCTCCGGTCATGTGTCAGACTCACATGGCGAACAGAGACTCCACTCCCTGACATCAGGGAAGCTCTCCTTCTATCGGAAGGCAAGTAAGCCGCACGGCTACTCCTCGACTTGTCTGCAGTCCCCGATGCAGAGGACTCCAAGCTTTTACTGTAATGACTCGTAGAATGGAGTGTCTCAAAATGGCCCCTTCTGATCTGGCTTGTGCTGTTGCATTGGGCAAACATAAATGGCATTTCTTTAGAGACACTGGGCAGCAAAGGGCAGTAGCAAAACTTGATTATCTGAGAGTGGAGGCACAACTATAGATAAAAGGCGGCGCGGGCTCTGGGGTTTCAGAGATTAATTTAGCACAACGCGTTGCTGTGCAGACTTTCAGTTTTATGAGGATTCAATCTTGGGCACGGCACTCAGGAGGTCCTCCAGAGGATGGTTTCTGCAGGAGCAAATTGCTCAATAACCATCCAGCTTTGTTATAAGAGCCGAAGAGCCTGTGGCCTGATGATTGAGGTTCTTTGAAAGAGTTAGCCGATGCACAGGCGAAACAGAAGGGTGGTGGAGGGGAGATCCATTCACCGAAAAGGGAAAACTGCAGAGATGAAACGTGAGGAGCTTCTCCTAATTGAATGTTTAATTCAATTTTTATGATTTATATAACCGGCATGGTTTATGTTTTTTAATTCTTTAAAGGATGAGAACTCTGAATGTAATTTAGAAAGCCTGTTGCACATAATCCAGGTTAAAATTAACACTAAGGACTGGGCAGGTGTCTTAAGCAGGGAATAAGGCAGTCTCTGAATTTTAAGGAAAAAGATGGCCAAGACAGACTTGGAACTGGAACAAATAGTTTGACCATTTGGTACTCTGCAGCATCCCAGGAGCCAAGTACACCTACTGACTCAAACGACTGATTGAGTGCACTAGCTCACCCCTCCACTAGGGTCATAAATGCTGCATTTGTGTGTCTGGGCCTGAGCTTTCATGCAATATGCGGAACAGAGGAAATAATGCAAAACCAACCTAATAAAGTCGACTCTTCAATTAGAAGTCTTCAAAAATATATCTGTTCTTTAGCTTTTACAGATGAGTGGAAAGGAGTGAGGAGAAACATGGTGAGTGTGGGAGCAGCGATGGTAGTGAAAGCAGCACATGAGTGAAAGAGCAGGAAGACATATGCTCCCACGGAGTGCTCAAATAAAAAGAAAAAAATAGTTCCCTGATGTGAGCTGTGGAAGGATACAAGTCATTTCATCAAAAGAATGGTCGAGAAGCTGTGCTTCAGTGGAGGTACAAACACAAAAAAAGGAAAGAAAGCAAAGAATGAGAAGCTATCACATAAGCCTCATAAGAAAGCCAGCAAATACTAAACAATGGGTGTATCAAATACCACTCCAAATATTGGGATTTGCAAATAAAACAGCTCCTCAATAACAGACAGAAAGAAGCTGACAGACAGCAAGAAGCTGACAAACAGACAACCAGAAGCTGACAGACAGATAGAAGCTGACAAACAGACAGGTAGAAGCAGTCTGTAGAGGAGAGCTAAACACTTGTCACTGAATTTGATTATCTGATTAAAAGTTCTAAAATCTATTGGTAGTGAATAGATATACTTACTCATCTTTTAAATACACCACTGACAGAAACCACATAAGCCTGATAGCCTTGAAGTAGATTCACTTGTTTCCCTCCAACCGAACCCAGGAAGTGCACATCAGAGGTAACTAAGGATTCTTCAGCTCGACGAGTTACTTGCAGCATTCTCCCGAGGTCCACCCACCCTGTATATCTTTCCACTGTCTAGAGATGTGAAGGCTATGGTGCATCCGTGAACATCCTCAGGTTGGCTTCCTAATGAATGCTCATGATTCAAAAATTCACATTTGACACCGTTCTGGGACCTTAGCCAAAACCACTGGATGCTTAGACTGCATACACAGTAGATCAAAGAGACCCATGTTTAAAGTGGATCATCCCTGTGATGTGAAAACACGAGAACTGAAGAATTCTCATCCACTACAAAAGGGACTCTCAAAACCTTAAGCATTTTTCCAAAAGTGCTTGACGAAACGTCTGCAAAATTGAAAACAAAACACAACAGTAATAATGCAACAGTCTTGAACATTGAAACAAAGGCTCACACACTGATCCATCAATAAAAAGAAATTACCAAAGAAAAAGAATAAGGCTTATTATTAGATCAACAGAAAAGGTATCATTTCACTACTTCAGTATTTACACTTCCATGGGAGAGGCGTGCCTATTCATCGAAGACACTGGCGGTGCGCGTTAAGACCCCCAGGAGTGAGATGCAGAGCGGGGGCGTCGCTGATCTTGCGATGGAGCCAAGATGGCAGCACCGCTCTGATCGCTCATGACTGGAACTGTACATTTTCGCAAGGGAGACAGGGCTGGACTGGGAACCAAAACCGGCCCTGGCAAAGTGCTCGGCCGGCCCCTGGGGGTAGGGTGACCAACTGACACTGGTGCAAATTCAGGACGGTGAGTGTAAAAATTCAGGACAAAGGGTCAAAATTCAGGACACAAATTCAGGATAGGAGGTCAAAATTCAGGACAAAACTTCAGGACAATAGGTAAGTTTTACAGACACATCAGAGGAGGTCGCGCAATAGTATATAAGTAAGCCCAGCCATATCCAAACATATTCAACCATTTGCAAACCTATCCATCATGTATCCTTCCATCTATCATTTCACTCATCCATCACTTCATCCATCCTTTCACTCATCCATCCATTATCCATCCATCCACCCTTTCACCCTATCCATCTGTACACTCATCCATCCACTCTTCTCCCCATCCATCCATTCACTCATCCATCCAGCCAGCCATTTACCCTTTCACCCATCCAGCCATCCTTTCACTTGCTCATCCATCCACCCAGTCACTCATCCTTCCACCCATCCACCCTTTCAGTCAAACATCCATCCTCACTTTCTCTCTCCAGCGACCCTTTCACTTAGCCATCCTTTCTTCCATCCATCCATCCACCCACCCACCCATCCATCTACTCATCTACTCATGAATCCATCAATTGACCCTATCACTCATCCATCCTTTCTCTCATCCATGTATCCTTTCACTCCTTCACTCATCTATTCATCCTTTTGTCCTCCACCTACCCTCCCTTTCACTCACTCATCCATCCTTACATCCACCCTTTCACTCATCCGTCCATCCATTCACCCTTGCACTTATCAATTCATCAATCCATCCATCATTTCATTCATCCATCCACCAACTCAATCAATCATCATCCACCTTTTCACTCATCCATCCTTTCACTCATCCATCCACCCTTTAACCCATCCAGCTACCCTTCCACCCATACATCCAGCTATTTACCTTTTCTCTCATCCATCTTTCCACTCACTCATCAATCCATCCATCCTCTCTCATTCTCCATCCATTCAAACTTTCATTCATCCATTCACCCTTTCACTAATTCATCCAGCCACTCACCCATCCCTTCACGTACTCACTCGCTCACCTTTTCATATTAATTTTGAGCTGAGCCTTTTTGAGAAGAGGCCCATCAAGAACTTCACCCTCGCTGCAGGAGCCATTCCAGCACTGGGACAGAAGCCATCCAGGGCAGAGACAGGATCCACCACAGGGGGGGACAGGAGCCATCACAGGCGGAGGGGGGGACAGGAGCCACCACATGGGGGGACAGGAGCCATCACTGGGGGGGGGCAGGAGCCATCACAGGAGGGGGAACAGGATCCACCAGGGTGGGCACAGGGGTGGGCATGCAGTAATATAGTATCATCTTGGTCTCTTCCAGGGTGGGGTAGGGCTCCTCACCCCCTCCTGTACAAGACAACGAGACGACAGGCTCTCTTTCTAAAATGTTCGTTTTGCCATCCCCCACTGTGATGTACAGTACTTAAAGGAGATACTCCAAGAGAACTCATTTAACTGATTGTCCTCCATACTTTGTTAATCACAGAGACGTTTTAAGGCATGGGCAAAGTGGGCTCTGGCCCAGGGCCCCAACCTTTCAGGGGGCCCCCTAATTGAGCCAGCCTTGTTCTGCATAGAGTCTTGCCCTGATGACCTTGAATAATTTTGAAACAGATTGTTGTAAATTGTGTTTTTCTTTCATTTATTTTTAATGTGTGAGAGTCTATTAAAGACATTTTGCAGACAAAATGTGTTTATTTCATGTAAGACCCATGTAAAAAGATTCTTTTGGGGTGTGACCACCATGGCGGTGGAGTTGACCGCAGCCATCATAGCTCCGCCGTTTGTGCAGGCCAAGAAGCCAGGGAGGCGTCAGAGGCACGTCTGCCTCAAGGTCCAAGGTGAACCCCCACCATAAGTTTGGCCGCCTCTGGCGATTGGTTGGATTCGTGGACCCCCAGGTTGCCTGGAGACCCGGGGGGCTGCCTGCCAGGCGGCCACATGTGGAGCCGCAGCATCTGCCCCTAAACCTGGTGGTCGGGCCGGGGCCCCCGTGCATGCTGTGACGACCGGAGACCGAAACCGGGACTCCTAGGGTCTCCCATCGCTAAGGGAGAGGCCTGCAGGGGACAAGGGCACTCTACTGTGAGCCTTCTGCTGTCCGGAGGGAGCGGGCTGTCCTGTCCCTGTGAAGCTACACGTGGGCCCTACCACTGACTGGGTTGTCCTGCGAGAGTTGTGGAGAATGCGAGCAAACACCAGGTCTATCACAGGGTGCCCCCCTCAATTTCTGAAACCCGGATCAGCACCCTGTTGTTCTCTGGGCCTGTTGAGTGGAGGCCCCTGCGTTAGCGGCGGTGGCAACAGAACTGATTGCTGGGGTGCTGAGCTACGGCTGCTGCAGGTGGATTGCCTCGTAGGGGACGACAGCTTGCGACAGCAGCCTTCTGCGGTCTGGGGAGAAGAACACTGTCCTGTCCCTGAGAGTCGTGTTTGCTGTCCCTGGCTCTGGGTGTGACCTTAGGGATCTCCCATCAAACTTGAGGTGAGAGAGCACGGTTTCTAAAGAGGTTGTGCCACATGGCTGCGCGGAAGGGACCAGTGCTGTAGCGACCAACGGCCATGAGAGATTATACTTTTGACCGGTGAGCGGCCATGTCGACCCATCGGACCACTATGAAGGACATGTCGGTAAAGGATATGTTCACCAAGACCTCTACAAAAAGATCCAGCTGGCAGACTCGGAGAACAGATCTCGGCGCCCCAACAAGCCGTCACAGGTAACCTAGAGGACTTTGTATTCTGCCTCTTCAAGCAGGTTGCTCCATCGCTGCCGGGCCAGGATATCATCTTTGACCGTACTCATCACGCGGGATGGCCAACTTCTGGACTGGGCCAGCCACAAGACATGCTCACTTGCCTCCACTATTACCGACAGAAAAAGGCCATAATGATGGCTGCATAAGATTTGAAAGATATTGAATTCGAGGGCCTCCGGATTTGGCTGTTTCAGGATCTATCCCCAATTACTCTCCAGAGACACAGATCCCTCAAACCCATCACAGTCTTTCTGCAGCTTCATGTACAAATGGGGTCACCTTTTCCTCCTCCAATTCGTCTGGCGAGACGAAGTCCGAGTGATCCGGACTCTGGACGAGGTCAGCAACCTGCAACCTGCTGGACATCCCGAAGCTGGGCGATGCGCGACCGTCTGGATCGCCAAGTGCGAGCTTTGGAGAGGGAAAAGCTGGGCTCTCATCGCTCAACTAGACGTGTGAAGAAGATCATGGGCAAACCTACGGAAGCAGACAGCAGAGAGGAACGCTTGAGGTTACTCCACTATCTTCAGCAGAAAGAAAGGTGATGTGTTTCTCTCCAGGGGTTCAGTGGCTGAGGCTCCTGTTTTTCTGGTATGTAGGCCTCCCTTGCCGGGCAAGGAGCGTTGTGTCCAGCGGAGCTCCAACCTGCTGGACGTTCGTTGGTGACTGCGTTCGCCTTTAACATGGACCCATCTCATTATGACTCTTCAAGTAATTTTTGTAGGGGCGTGGTTCGACATATGCAGGTGGCTGCAGATGGAACACAAGCTTCCTCAAAGATTTCCTCATGGTGGTGTCCTTGATTAGCCTCAGTGTTCGAAGCCTTAAAGCTGTCCTAGTTCTGCTTAGAGACTCGAAATGCGATATTTGCCTGTTACAGGAGACCGACCTCCTCCAGGAAGACTGGCGAAGAATGCGTTCACGCTGGGTTTACTGGCAATATTTCTCCTCAGGGTCCACCAAGAAGGGGGCGGGTGGCTATCTTGCTTGTGACCCACTTTGCGGGAAGGGTGGAGCGGGCGCTCATGGAGATCCCAGGCAGGATGTTGGCATTGCAGGTCACTATTCAGGGGGCCAGGCTCACGGTTGCTATCCCCCAAATGAGCAGCAGGAAGTTCTTTTTAGGGAGACAGTGGGCCTGCTGCTTAACTCTCCAATAGGGAAATATCTGTGGGGGGGGGGGAACTTCAACATAGCAATGGACTCCCACCTGGATAGATCTGCCTCGAGAACAGGACAGAACGGGGGTCTGACAAAGGGTACCCGACAGTGGTTGGGTGAGGCAGGCTTCACAGATATCTGGAGACACATGTATCCTAGGGCAATAGATTGCACCTTCTTTTCTGCATCACATCATACGTATGCGCGCATAGATTACTTCCTCACTACATCACGGATCACTCAGGACACAATATTGGTGGAAATTGGGACAGACGCACTCTCGGATCACTCTCCTTTAACTCTGCAATTTAAATATGGGGGTCAGACGCCCGCCCCCCTCCGTTGGCGACTAAACACTAAACTTTTGACTTATGACAAAATAAGAGCTGATACACAAATGGTACTCCAATCCTTCTTGGAAACTAATGCTCTCCCCAAGACGCCAATACATATCCTTGGAATCTCTGAAGGTGGTATTGCGAGGGCACTTTCTAGGTATATCGGCTGGTTTCAATAGAGAACATAGGGAGAAGAGAGAAGCCTGGGAGCACAGATCAAAGACATGGAGTCGGCCCATGTTACGATCAGTGACAATCAGTCGGCAGTTGAACATGACAAGAAAACAACTGCAGGCACTAGATATGAGACGTGTTGAGTATGACCTTCTTAGAATTCGTCAGACATATTATGCAGGGAGAAAGAAGGCAGGGGTCATGTTAGCCCACCGCCTTCGAGCGCAGGCATCGGATCGGCAGGTCTCCGAGGTGCGGACTACGGACGGCTCCATTTGTTCATCGGACTTAGAGGTGGCTAATGCCTTCCGATATTTTTATTAGAAGCTTTATCAGGCCAAGCAGCTCCACGACATAGACATTGCAGCGTACCTTGCTCCGGTGCCTCCACCAGTGGCGACTGGGTTGACCTTTGAAGCGCTGGAATAGGACACAGGAGGTCCTCCTAACAATTCAGAAACTAAAGTCTAACAAGGCCCCTGGCTCGATGGGTATGGGGCAGAGTTCTATAAACTCTTTGGGGTACAGATAGCTCCCATCTTGGCATGGGTGTACAATTCATTGAAGGAGGGGGAGACGCTGCAGGAATCAATACTCTAAGCCACTATCAGAGTGATCCTGAAACCAGGAAAAGATCCTAGGGACTGTGCTTCTTATCGCCCAATTTCACTATTGAACATTGGTCCAAAAATCTTCACCAGCATCCTGGCGCACAGGCTGGCCCCTTATATGCAGGGATTGGTGGATTCTGACCAGACCAGTTTTGTCTAGGAAAGAGGCTGTAGCGACAACACTAGAAGATTGTGCGATCTACTGGACAAAATTCAACGTACACAGGCCCCAGCCCTAGCATTGACCATAGATGCTTGCTAAGAAAGCATTCGACCTCGTGCACTGGCCTTACCTACACCGAGTGTTGGAGAGATTTGGATTTGGGCCCAGGCTTCGTGGCTGGATCCACTACTGCTACTCTGCTCCCCAATTGAATGTACAAGTCAACGGTATTAAATCATCTGCCTTCCCCATTCAGAGAGGGACCAGACAGGACTTCCCTCAGTCGCCACTACTTTTTACGCTCTACATGGAGTCATTTGCTGAAAGAATAAGGCTTTCTCGACTCATCTCTGGGGTCGGAATGGGAGGCAGGGAACACAAGATAATGTTATATGCTGATGACGTGCTTCTCACGCTCACAGACCCTCGCACCTCGCTAGATGTGGTTCTGTTGAGACGGAGGAGTTCTGAGCGGCCTCCGGTTTTAAAATCAACCCTCAGAAGTCCCTGCTCCTAGGCCTAACCGTCCCTGACATTGAACGCTCTCAGCTACAGGGCAAATACCCATACCAATGGCCAGACAACAGCATCTAGTACCTCGGTCTATGCATGTACTTCACAACTACAGCCACTGCTGCTTATAATTATGGGGCCCTCCTAGTACTTACGAGGCACGATCTCGCCAAATGGAAGACGCATAAGCTTTCATGGATGGGCCACCTTGCAGCAATTAAGATGACACTCCTGCCTAAGCTCCTTTATACCATGCAAACACTGCCTCTCCAGCCCCCTCCAAGGGTCTTGGATAGGATACAATCCCTCCTGTGGGACTTTATTTGGGAAGGCAAGCAAGCACGTATATCCAAGGCCTGCGCCTACCTCCCCTTGGCTGCTGGCGGCTTGGGTGTTCCGAACCTGCGGTGTTATTATCTGGTGGCGTAGCTCGGCTACATGGTGGAATGGTCCTGTAAATTCACTGAAAAGCATTGGTGCTTCATTGAGCAGGCCATCTCAGCCACCCATATTTGGAAGATACCTTGGTTGCTGAAAGCACACAGACCCTTGGGCGTGTAGGTCTCCCCAGTCATGCGGGCCACAGTGAGGGTGTGGGATAAGGTACAGCAACAACATGGGCTCTCCACTCCAATATCGCCATAAACTCCTGTGATTGGTAACCCAGACTTTCCACCGACACTCACAGGGGCAGCATTTAAGATCTGGCAGGAAGCCAACTGTAAGTGTACAGGCGACATGTTTGACGCTGATGGCCTTATGGATTTCCGCACTTTGCAAACCCACTACAATCTACCACAATCGACACAGTGGCAATATCTAATGTTGGCGCACTGGGGTTCTCAGACCTGGGTCCCCACGCATGCCAGTTGACCTCTGATGGCATTCGAGAAGTGGATCCTCACTAGAACATCGGATGCCAAGCTACTCTCAGACATTTACGCCTTCTCGGTAAAACCGATCCGCCTCGCAGGCCCGCGCCTGCTGGTAGAGAGAATGCGAGTGTACTTTTACGGATAAGGAATGGAATGACATACTCCACAGAGCGCACTCCTCAGCACTGAACACCACTAGTAAAGAGATGCTCCTCAAGATCGTTTATTACTAGTATCACATGCCTGACAGAGTGGCGGCGTGGAACCAGTCCGGTGACGGGAGATGTTGGCTCCATTGTGAACATCAGGGCACCCTCATGCACATACTCTGGCACTGTCCCAAGTTGGAACCCTTCTGGTCCAAGTTCTTGAACTTGGTCAACAGTATATTCCAAACTGACATTCCCAAATTCCCAAGCTACATACTCTTAGGCCTTCCCAATCCCCTTACACCTGCTGCGCTCGCACGGAGGTAGAGTGATCACCTTGCTGCTGGGTGCAGCGAAACAACTCCTGCTTGTGAAGTGGGGAAGGGACACAGTGTCGACACACCTGGATAGATTACATAAGGTCTGGGGCATACTGGTCCTGGAAAAGCTGACAGCTATAGCCATACAGCAATTTGCTCGCTTTGTTAAAATGTGGCACCCCTGCATACAATATTTGTCGGATGAATTCCGAGAATTGCTCTATGCTCAATATTTGAAAATCCTATGCTTAACGACACAAACACCAAAGGTGGATACATGATGCTCCAGAGTCAAAGAGAAGCCACAATGTAGACTCCATTCCAGCGACTGCCTTCCCTCCTCCCCTCTTGTGCCTGACCTTTTACTCCTTTAGTTCTACTATTGTTATTAAATGACATTCACTGTATGCAAGAAGTTCCATCGCCTCCGCCCTGAGGATGTAGGTGGCTCGTAATGTGATGTAATGTGTTAAAATAATAAAGAGATGGTAATCCTAAAAAGTTTCCTTTAAATCAATACAGGAGAAATGGGAGGGTGTGACAGAGATTATTTGCAGTAATATTAGTGAGCTGCTGCTGTGTTAAGATACTGAAAACACACATCACTATCCCTGAATATTAGATGTACACACATTCAGAAATTGACCAAAGAGGGCATGAAAGGTGAAACCGGATCATAAAAACAAAGTTGCTCTGAATAGGGGCCCCCAAAATACATTTGGCCCAGGGCCCCCAAAATCCTTAAAACGCCCCTGGTTAATCAGTGTGGGTGCGATTGTGCCATTTCTTTATTTTATTACATTATAGACTGCATGTTTGAATAACCGAGGTTTGCTTACAATGTAGTGACAGTAATTAAGCTCTGTGAATAGAACCACGTGCTGCCTCAGTGTAATCAGGGCACATTCTACGATTTTTGGGGCCCTGGGCTGGAAAGGAATGTGTGAGGCCCCTCTAAATTGCAGAGACATGATGCATTCAGGGCTGTTTGCATCTGAATAGATGCCCCTGCTCCTGAAGCTGCAGCCCCTCCCTCTCAGTCACCTTCAAACACCACTTAACAGCTCATCAAGGGCGGAAGGTGTGAGGGTTGCCATCCCGCTGTGCCTCTCCAATGCTGCTGGGTATCTCAGCTTTGGTACTGCATCGGAGTCTGTTACACCTGACCTCAACAGCATCGGAGTCAAGCAGGGAGGTGGGTGGAAGCTGTGCCCGCTTTAGGGTGGTGCGATCGGTGCCCGGTTAAAATTACGGACAAATGGCGTCCGTTAAAGAATCCTTTATGGACAACGGACAGACGGCCAAAATTACGGACTGTCCGTGAAATCTACGGACAGTTGGTCACCCTACCTGGGGGGTTGGTGGTGCGGCCAAGCTGTTTGTCAGGGCCAGTTTTGGACGATTTTGTCACAGGGGCGATATTGCAGCTTTGCTGCATAAAAGGCACTGTTACAATAACGGCCCCCCAGGGGCCCAGAACCGGCCCCCACCATGGCAGCCCACCAGGGAAACGCTACGGCCAGTCCGGCCCTGAAGGGAGGTGACCCTTCCCTGCAGAATACTTGGTGGGGTCCCATAGACCTGTAAGACCCCCCATGACTCACTACATATACAGTGGTGGCGGCAGCAGCGGCTGGAGCATGAACATTTGGCCCTGCCCAGAGCACTTCCGTTTCCAACCACTGATGGATACGGTGGGCTGTGGCGCGCAGAGCCTCGGATGCTGCAGCAGGACCCCCCCTGGACTTCACCTGGCCCCCTCATGTCTCCTCGACACTTAAGGCCCTGCTGGACGAGTGCTGCCCTAGGTGGGATGGGCGAGAGGCCATCAAGCTGCTCTAGAAGGAAGGGGAGAAGTCGCATTTCGGAGTGCAAAAAATACCCCAAAAAAAGAACGAAAACAGGAGGTGAGCCTACAGCTGCCCACTACTTTCAACCCCCGTGGCTGGATATCGCTGATGTGCCGTCTCCTCCTCCTCCACCCATTCCCTCCTTTCTCAGGAGTAAACAATGCCATAAGCAGGACCGATGAGGAGTCCTCCATTCCTTCCTGCCTGCTGACTGTTGACTCAAGGAATGCCAACTCAAGTTTCCCTCAATATCGTGACTCGCCAGATACAGGAATGTGAGGAGGCCCCCATCCAGGCATTGGCGAAACGACTACGCTTTGTAAATTTTTATTATTTCTTTGTTCGACCCTTACCGCCTCAACTTTTATTAAAATGTAACCTCGATCAAATCTGCAACTTGTATATATGTTACTCTAACCACTAGTATCTGCAGTAGACTTTTGTACTTACTACCATTCTTATTGGAATTTACAGCTTTTCTTTTTGTATCTTTTAGGTAACTCGTGCACTCTGAAGTCCTTGTGTAATGTAACTGGTACTTTTGTAAAGCGCTCTGACGCCTTCGGCTAAAGTTTGCGCTATATAAAATTGCATTAAATAAATAAATTTACTTTTGGGATAAAATCAATCCGTACATTGAAATCAATGTTCCGACAAAGCAGTGAATAGGAAGTTACATTACAATGAAGTAACAGAAAGTCACGTTTACATGTGGTTGTGCTTTGTGTTGTTCTTTCTCATCTGTGGACTTCCCCCCAGGTGCTGTGTTGCTTCTCACCTGTGTGTTTCTCTCCCTGCTCCCTGTGCTCTATATTGCTCTCTCTCACCTCTGTGCTTCTCTCCCTTCTCTGCGCAATCTGTGTTGCTCTCTCTCACCTGTGTGCTTCTCTCCCTTCTCCGTGCGCTGTGTTGCTCTCTCTCACCTGTGTGCTACTCTCCCTTCTCCGTGCGCTGTGTTGCTCTCTCTCACCTGTGTGCTTCTCTCCCTTCTCCGTGCGCTGTGTTGCTCTCTCTCACCTGTGTGCTTCTCTCCCTTTTCAGCGCACTCTGTGTTGCTCTTCTCCTCTGTGTGCTTCTATCCCTTCTCCCTGCACTCTGTATTTCTCTTTCTCACCTGTGTGCCCCTATCCCTGCACTGTGTTGCTCTCTCTCGTCTGTGTGCTACTATCCCTTCTCCCTGCGCTCTGTGTTGCTCTCTCTCGCCTGTGTGCTCCTCTCCCTGCACTCTGTTTTACAGTCTCTCGCAAGTGTACTCCTGTCGCGGCACCGTTAGTGGTACAACAGAGAGAAAGCCACTAACCTGTCATGAAGGCGGTAGGGACGATGTTCAGAAGAATGTTCCTTTCTTCCCGAAGGCACGCCATTCACAGAGTGAATATCACAACTCTGTATGAAGGCGCCCCGGGGACAAAAGGAAAAAAAGGATGGCTCTGCAGCGTGACCCTTCTGGAAGGCTAAGGAGATTCACCGCGTCCTATCACACTCCGCAGGTGGCACTGTAGCAAGAGAAAGCAACAAGGAATTGCGCTAGAAAGGAATATATGGGACTGCTCAACTGGTTTCTAGTACCCCTCCTTCCTGGTTTTCCCCCGTTTACCGTGAATTGTCTGTGAGAGGCTATTAAGCCTACACCGGAAGAGCCATAGGGGAGAAAGCAAGCAGAATACCTCTAAAATGTCTTTCTCCGTGGACCACCTTTGAGACGGAGAGAGACTTCAAATCAATCGAGCAGTTGAGCTAGTTCCACGCACACGTTGTTAGCGACACAACGAGGGTGCGGTAGCCTACAGTCACTACCATGTCTTTCCCCCGCTAGATCGGCACTTCTTAAGGTGTAGAGCGAACTGAAACGGGCGCTAATAGCAGGCGCTCTAATCCTAATTACCTGGTAGCCGGGGAGCTCGAACATATATCTGAAATATTAGTCACGAGGGTCTCGCTTCGGCATGGGACCCTACCTGTGCAGGGTCGGAGACAGCTGGGAAGACAGCGTGATGAATGCGCCCGACCTCCGGTGGGAAAAACACCTTCCGCCTGGCGCTCCGTCGGGAATTGCAGAAACTCGCTCCGGGAAGCCTCTGAAAGCCTGGGTTTCTACTGAGTTGTAAGACGCCCGACCTCTGGCGGGGAAGCACCATCCGCCTGGCGCTTGATTCTCATTGAAGTTCGAGGAAGTTTGTCAAGCCTCGTTTCACAGAAGGGGCAGGGCTATATAGCCACCCAATCAGGAGGCAACCCTGCTCCTGTTACTTTTCGGGCGAGTAGAAGGCATTCTGGGTCTTGTAATTTTTAGTGTGGTTGTTTCCATGGCCTCTGTAGTTTCTCATACATGAGGTACAGATTTGACGGGGGAACCATGCCTCGACTGAGCTTCCCTGATCAGTGTCATGACAGTACCCCTCCCCGAGGACCGTCGTCTCGGCGGTTGACCGGGTTTCCCCGGGTGCTTGGCATGGAACCGCTCGATTAATCTAGGACAGTGCAAGTTGTTTATGGGTTCCCAAGTTCGGTCTTCCACTCCATACCCTTTCCAGTCTACTAGATACTGTACCCTTCCCCTTACCAGTCAAGAGTCCAGGAGTTCATGGACTTCATATTCTTCCTCTCCGTCTACCTCTACTGGCAGTGGGAGTGCAGGCAGTCTCATATCTACGGGGCAGGGTTTTAGTAGGGAAACATGGAACACAGAGTGAATGTTCCAGGAAGGGGGTAGAGTCAATCTTACGGCAACAGGGTTTATGATGTGTTCAATGCTATAAGGGCCTATGTATTTTGGTGCCAATTTGCCCACCCCCTTTAATCATAGGTTTTTTGTTGCCAGCCACACCCTATCCCCTGCCTGATAAACGGGTTCCCGGCTTCTCTTTTTGTCAGCGTAGTATTTGTACGCGGTCTGTGATGCCTTCAACTGGTCTCTTGCTTCCGTGAGTACAGCTCGGAGATGAGCGTGGTGTTCCTGTATGGTGTGGTGTCTGGACTCCGCAGGCCATTCAAAAGGAAGCGTGTTAGGATGAAATCCATATACGCTAAAAAAGGGAGAACAACCCAGCGTAGCGTGGTCCGCGTTGTTGTACGCGAACTCTGCCATCCAAAGCAACGGGAACCAGTCCATGGTATTCTGGAGAGAAAAACAGCGTAGGTATTGTTCGAGGGTTTGGTTAAGACGTTCCGTTTTTCCGTCTGTCTGGGGATGATAGCTAGTTGACAGTCTAGTTTCCACTCCCATGGTTGAGCTTAACGCCTTCCAAAACCGAGAAGTGAACTGGGGACCTCGGTCGGTGATAAGGACTCTGGGTAGTCCATGGGCCTTGACGACATGTTGGAGGAAGACTACTGCAAGTTCTGCCAAGGTGGGTAGCCGTTTCAGGGGGATGAAATGTCCCATCTTGGTGAGGTGATCGACTACCACCAGGATGGTGGTGAAGCCTTCGCATGGAGGCATCTCGATTATGAAATCCATTGACAATGTGTGCCACGGGAGTGGGGGAATAGGTATTGGACAAAGCAGTCCCGTAGGTATAGCGTGACTGGTCTTGCTTTGGGCGCAAACGGCGCATTTTCTGAGGTACTCTTTGGTGTTGTTTTTCAGTGTGGGCCACCAAAAGGAACGTTCAATGTATGCGATGGTCTTGTTTTCTCCTAGGTGCCCTCCTAGTGTTGTGTCATGAGCCCAGGACATTACCTGTAATTGTTGAGCCTTCTGGGGAACGTATAAGGTCTGGTGGTGGTATAGGAAGCCCTTCTTCATGGTTCGATGTTCGGGGTTTTCGTTGATCCAACCTTGCTGGTCCAAATGGGTCAATGACTTCTTCAGATCTTCTAGTAAGTCTTCTGAGGAGGTTAGTGCTATGGTTTTGGGTTGAAAGGAACCTTCCGGGAGAATGGACAGACTGTCCTCGGTGGTTTCAGGTGAGTCGTCTGCCGGGAGGTGTATGCGTGACAAGGCATCAGCTTTGCCGTTTTGAGGTCCCGGTCAGTATTGAATGATGAAGTCATAATCCGAGAAAAACAAGGACCATCGTAGTTGTCGGGGTGTGAGCGCTCGGGCAGACTTAAAAAACAACAGGTTACGATGATCCGTGTAGATCTCTACTGTGTGACTGGCTCCCAGGAGGTAGTGTCTCCATTCCTCGCAGGCTCTTTTTATGGCGAGGAGTTCTTTGTCTGTAATGGAGTAGTTGGCTTCGCTGGGAGTGAGCTTTCTTGAGTAATATGCCACTGGATGTCGTTGTCCCGTATCAGGGTGTCTTCGTGATAACACCCCTCCGAGAGCGAATTGTGATGCATCCGTTTCGACGATATATGGTAGGCTGGGATCGGGGTGTCGCAGAATGGGTGCGTGGGTGAAACGGTTCTTCATGTCTATAAAGGCGCGCTCTGCTTCCGAGTCCCAGACAAAAGGTGTGTTCTTTCGTAGTAGACGGGTGATGGGGTGTATTATCCTCGAGAAATCTGTAATAAAACGCCTATAATAGTTGGCGAAGCCAAGGAAGCTTTGCATAGCCTTGACGTTTTGAGGCGCCTTCCATTGCGTAAGGACCTCCACTTTCCCTGCATCTACGTGAAATCCCTGTGAATTGATTACATATCCTAGGAATGTTATCTCGGTGACATGAAAAAGGCACTTTTCCAATTTGGCATACAGGGAATATTGACGAAGTCTGTCCAGCACGGTTTTCACATGATTGACATGGTCATGGGGTGTCTCTGAGTAGATGAGAATATCATCTATATAAACTATGCATATGTTTTCCAGCAACCCCTGCAGCACTTCATCCATGAAATACTGGAACGCTATGGGGGCATTGCACAGGCCAAAGAGCATTACTTGGTACTCATAGAGCCCGAATTTGGTCCTGAAGGTCGTCTTCCATTCGTCCCCAGTC
Source organism: Triturus cristatus (assembly GCF_964204655.1). Classification (NCBI taxonomy): domain Eukaryota; kingdom Metazoa; phylum Chordata; class Amphibia; order Caudata; family Salamandridae; genus Triturus; species Triturus cristatus. The sequence goes on along the minus strand of NC_140583.1, from coordinate 102,726,470 downwards.
TTGACCCTGACCAGGTGAGTTGCCCCTCGGAGATCCAGTTTCGTGAATATACAAGCTCTCTTCAGCTGGTCCAATAGGACGGGTATCAGGGGCAGAGGGTAACAATTCTTGATGGTGATCCTGTTGATTGCCCTGTAGTCTATACAAGTTCTTAGTTCGTTGCAGTCCTTCTTCGATATAAAAAAAAGCAGGGAAGACGCGGGAGAAGACGAGTGCCTAATGAAGCTGGATGCAAGGTTCTCCTCTAGGTAATTCTTCAAGTACCGGGTTTCAGGCTCGGTAAGTGCATAAACTCAGCTACAAGGGATATCTGCTCCGGGTTTAAGTTCTATGCAGCAATCGTATGACCGATGGCGGGGTAAACGTGTTGCCTTTTCCTTATCGAAGATGGATTGGTACTCCTGGTATTCTTTGGGTAGGGTTGTAGAACAGCAGTAGTTTTCTTCTGCACAGCCTTCAGCCAGAAGACCTGCCGGCGGACCGCACTCAACGACTGAAGGCCTAGTCTTCTTAAGGCAGTGCTCTTGCAGTACTCGGAGGTGAGGGATACGGAACGCTTCGCCCATCGGAAAACAGGATCATGATGGGTGAGCCATGGCATTCCAAGTATTAGTCGGAAGTGTGGAGCATCGATTGGGTCAAACTGTAATGTCTCGTTGTGATTCATTCCCACCCACATCGTAAGAGGAACGGTGTGATATCGGACGGGCCCTGAGGTTAGGGGTTTTCCGTCCACAGCTTTTACAACCTCATGTGTGTCTTTCCGTACATATGGAACACCGAAGGCCCAGGCGTATTGTTGATCAATGAAATTCCCTGTGGCACCTGAATCCAGGAGGGCCGATGCCTCAACGGAGGCTGTGTCGCAGGTCCATAAAGAGACGCATACATTCAGGTGCGCTACCGAAGGTTGTTTGGTGTTGGCGAGAGATAACAAGACCTTTTCCTTTTCTAGGCCCAAGGCAGAGATCCCCACCTGTCTTGGGCGATCTAGTTTTCCGTCGGCTGGAGGAGAACTGCGGCTTGTTTCTGGGAAGTGTTTGGCCTTTCCGATGCATTGGCCCTTGCCCTGCACTCTCGGATGAAGTGTCCACTCTTCCCACAGTATAAACAGAGCTTTTGTTGTCGTCGTTTTTCTTTCTCTTCGAGCGTGAGCGGCCCTCGAAGTCCCCCGATCTGCATAGGCTCAGTCCCTTCGGTCTGTCTTGCAGGAAGGTCGGACGCGGCTTTCGGGCGCATTGGGAGGAAACACGCATCGTTTCTTCCTCTCTCTCCTTTTCGCTCCTGGAGACGATGATCCAACTGTACGGTAAGGTCTATCAGTTCTTCACAGGTACATGGTAGCTGGACTACCTGGGATAGCACATCCTTTAATTTCTCCCCTCAGACCCTGAAAGAACAGAGTTGTTCTTTTCTCTTGGGGCCAGTCGGTTTCCACCAATAGCCGGTTAAAGGATGTGATGTGCGTTAACAAGTCCTGTGACCCCTGTCGAAAAGTTAGGAGTTCTCGGTCCAAGGACATCATATGGGATTTTCGATCGAATAATTTCCTCATCTCCTTGCAAAAGTCTTAGAAATTATGGAGAACTGGATTGTTGCGCTCCATCAACGGGATGGTCCAACAAGCGGCATTCCCCCCCCATATACGACATCATAAAGGAGGTTTTAGCCGCATCGTCTTGGAACGCTGAAGGTTTACAGAGAAAGTGAAGCCTACTTTGGTTCAAGAAAGTCTCGAATTTCTTCGGATCCCCATAAAAACGCTCGGGAGGAGCGAGGGGAATACCATGGGTCTGTAACACGTGGAGTGTAGGAAAAAAATCATGACCCTGTGCACCCCCCCCCCTGATACCTGTGGGGTGGTAGAGAGCGGAGGGGGAAGCGTCCACTCCTTTATGTAGGACCCTTTTCCTTTGTCCTGCCGGGAAATGCATGCGATCTCCCTACGGAAGGTCCTTAGCTCCTTTTTTAATTCCTGGTTCTCCTGCTGTAGAGCTGCAAGGCTCTCAAGCAGGGAGGACAATACAAGATTGGTATCCATCGCCCGGGCTGCCTGACTACTTGGGCTTGACAATCTGTCACGGCACCGTTAGTGGTACAACAGAGAGAGGGCCACTAACCTGTCATAAAGGCGGCAGGGACGATGTTCAGAAGAATGTTCCTTTCTTCCCGAAGGCGCACCCCTCACAGAGTGAATATCACAACTCTGTATGAAGGCGCCCCGGGGACAAAAGAAAAAATGGATGGCTCTGCAGCGTGACCCTTCTGGAAGGCTAAGGAGATTCACCGTGTCCTATCACACTCCGCAGGTGGCACTGTAGCAAGAGAAAGCAACAAGGAATTGCGCTAGAAAGGAATACACGGGACTGCTCAACTGGTTTCTAGTACCCCTCCTTCCTGGTTTTCCCCCGCTTACCGTGAATTGTCTGTGAGAGGCTATTAAGCCTACGCCGGAAGAGCCATAGGGGAGAAAACAAGCAGAATACCTCTAAAATGTCTTTCTCCGTGGATCACCTTTGAGACGGAGAGAGACTTCAAATCAATCGAGCAGTTGAGCTAGTTCCACGCACACGTTGTTAGCGACACAACGAGGGTGCGGTAGCCTACAGTCACTGCCGTGTCTTTCCCCCGCTAGATCGGCACTTCTTAAGGTGTAGAGCGAACTGAAACGGGCGCTAATAGCAGGCGCTCTAATCCTAATTACCTGGTAGCCGGGGAGCTCGAACATATATCTGAAGTAATAGTCACGAGGGTCTCGTTTCGGCATGGGACCCTACCTGTGCAGGGTCGGAGACAGCTGGGAAGACAGCGAGATGAATGCGCCCGACCTCCAGCGGGGAAAACACCTTCCGCCTGGCGCTCCGTCGGGAATTGCCGAAACTCGCTCCGGGAAGCCTCTGAAAGCCTGGGTCTCTACTGAGTTGTAAGACGCCCGACCTCCGGCGGGGAAGCACCATCCGCCTGGCGCTTGATTCTCCTTGAAGTTCGAGGAAGTTTGTCAAGCCTCATTTCACGGAAGGGGCGGGGCTATATAGCCACCCAATCAGGAGGCAACCCTGCTCCTGTTACTTTTCGGGCGAGTAGTAGGCATTCTGGGTCTTGTAGTTTTTAGTGTGGTTGTTTCCGTGGCCTCTGTAGTTTCTCGTTCTCGAGGTACAGATTTGACGGGGGAACCATGCCTCGCCTGAGCTTCCCTGATCAGTGTCATGACAGCTCCTCTCTGTTCTCCCAGCACTCTGTGTTGCTCTCTCTCGCCTGTGTGCTCCTCTCCTTTCTCCCAGCACTCTGTGTTGCTCTCTCTCTCGTCTGTGTGCTACTATCCCTTCTCCCTGCGCTCTGTGTTGCTCTCTCTCTTGCCTTTGTGCTTCTATCCCTTCTCCCTGTGCTCTGTGTTGCTATCTCTCACCTGTGTGCTCCTCTCATTTCTCCCTGCGCTCTGTATTGCTCTTTCTCACCTGTGTGCTTCTCTACCTGCGCTCTGTGTTGCTCTCTCTCACCTGTGTGCTCCTCTCCTTGCACTCTGTTTTGCTGTCTCTCACCTGTTTGATCCTCTCATTTCTCCCGGCACTCTGTATTGCTCTTTCTCACCTGTGAGCTTCTCTCCCTGTGCTCTGTGTTGCTCTCTCTCACCTGTGTGCTCCTCTCCTTGCACTCTGTTTTGCTGTCTCTCACCTGTTTGCTCCTCTCATTTCTCCCGGCACTCTGTATTGCTCTTTCTCACCTGTGAGCTTCTCTCCCTGTGCTCTGTGTTGCTCTCTCTCACCTGTGTGCTCCTCTCCTTGCACTCGGTTTTGCTGTCTCTCACCTGTTTGATCCTCTCATTTCTCCCGGCACTCTGTATTGCTCTTTCTCACCTGTGACCTCCTCTCCCTGTGCTCTGTGTTGCTTCTCGCCTATGTGTTCCTCTCCCTTCTCCCTGAATTATGTGTTGCTCTCTCTCACCTGTGTGCTCCTCTCTCTTCTGCCTACACTCTGTGTTGCTCTCTCTCACCTGTGTTCTCCTCTCCCTTCTCCCTGCACTCTGTGTTGCGCTCTCCCACCTGCGTGCTCCGATCCCTTCTTCCTGCGCTCTGTGTTGCTTTCTCTCACCTGTGTGCTCCTCTCCCTTCTCCCTGCACTCGGTGTTGCTCTCGCTCACCTGTGTGCTCCTCTCCCTTCTCCCTGTGCTCTGTGTTGCTCTCTCTCGCCTGTGTGCTTCTATCCCTTCTCCCTGCACTCTGTTTTGCTCTCTCTCACCTGTGTGCTCCTCTCCCTTCTCCCTGCACTCTGTGTTGCTCTCTCTCACCTGTGTGCTCCTCTCCCTTCTCCCTGCGCTCTGTATTGCTCTTTCTCACATGTGAGCTCCTCTCCCTGTGCTCTGTGATGCTCTCGCTCGCCTGTGTGCTCCTCTCCCTTCTCCCTGTACTCTGTGTTGCTCTCTCTCGCCTGTGTGCTTCTATCCCTTCTCCCTGCACTCTGTTTTGCTCTCTCTCACCTGTGTGCTCCTCTCCCTTCTCCCTGCACTCTGTGTTGCTCTCTCTCACCTGTGTGCTCCTCTCCCTTCTCCCTGCGCTCTGTATTGCTCTTTCTCACATGTGAGCTCCTCTCCCTGTGCTCTGTGATGCTCTCTCTCGCCTGTGTGTTTCTATCCCTTCTCCCTGTACTCTGTGTTGCTCTCTCTCACCTGTGTGCTCCTCTCCCTTCTCCCTGTGCTCGGTGTTGTTCTTGTTTAAATTATTTAATAATAATTATATTAAAACAAACACTTTCCCCCTAATTCCTTTTTTAAATTTATTTACTAATTCATTTCAGATCCGTAAATACAATTTTTTAAAAAGAGGATCTCTCGACACATTGAAAGCATGCTAGAGTGGGGGTGTTTGCACGTCTATACATCATGCATGTGCAAGCATTGAAAATGATGTGCCGCCAGCAGCACCATCATTTGACCTTTTGTTCATTCAAGGTGCAACCTATGGGCTTTGTCAGTGCTTGTTTTTCCTGCCACCTCCCCGACTGTGAAAGGCTAGGTATCTGCTCAAATGCAAGTGCTCGTGAATGCAAATACATGAAACAAGCATTGGCATGGCGAATAGGTCTTTGCCACTATGTTTTAGCCATATTGTACACTACTGTGGCTGCTGTTCAGCACGGCTAAAAGTTAGTGGAGTAAAGGAGAGTGGAATAGAGTAGAGTGTCATAAAGTGTCATGGAGTGGCGTAGAGTTGAGTTGCCTAGAGTGGAGTGGAGTGAAATGGAGTGGAGTGAATTGGTGTTTCAGGAAGAGGCGTGGAGTGGTATAGAGTGTTGTGGAGTGTCATGGAGGGAGTAGAGTGTTGTAGAGTGGATGGGTGTAGAGTAGAGTGTCAGAGTGGAGTAGAGTGCAGTGGCATAGAGTGTCATGGAGTGGTTTCATAGTAGAGCTGAGTGTTATAAAGTATAGTGGCATTGAGCGGAGTAGACGGATATAGAATGGAGTAGTATAGGAGTGTGGAATGGCATAGAGTGAAGTAGAATGTTGCAGAGTTGAGTGGCGGAGAGCAGAGTGGATTGGTATAGAGTGTTGTGGAGTAACAAAGAGTGTCAGAGTGGAGTGGCATAGAGTGGAGGAGTGGGGGGAGTGGAATAGAGTGGTGTAGTGTGTCACAAAACAGAGTGGAGTAAAGTGGAGTGAAGTGGCATAGAGTAGAGTGGTGCAGTGTAGAGTGTAGTGCTGCAGGACAGAGTAGAGTGGAATAGAGTAGTTCCACAGAGTCCACTGGAGCAGAGTGCAATGGGATATAGTGCAGTGTTGCAGTATAGAGAGGCACAGAATGAAATAGGGTAGAATAGAGTGGAGTGGCCTAGTCTGCAGTGGTGTAGAATGAGGTGGGGAAGAGTGCAGTTGTGCATAGTACAGTAGGGTAGAGTGCACTTGCATAGAGTAGAGTGGTGCAGACCAGAGTAGAGAGGCATAGAGCGAAGTGGCATGGAGTGCAGTGGTATAGATTGCAGTGGTGCACAGTAGATTGGAGTGGCATAGAGTGCAGTGGTGTAGAGTGTAGTGGTGTAGAGTGTAATAGTGTTGAGTACATTGGTGTAGAGTTGCATAGAGTGGTGCAGTGGCACCGAGTAGAGTGCCTATTTAAGGCACTTGTGTGCAGATATTTTATTTGCTATTTAAAGTGCTTTCCCTCTTTATTGAGCAGAACATAACATGTGTATCTGTAAAGTGTACGCTCACCCAAGGGTATCTTGGTGCTGAATAACTGATATTTATTGTTATCTAACTCAATGGTACTTATTTTATCAACCTCAGAAGGATAAAAGGCTGAGCAGGCAGAGCACGGTTTAGTGCTGGTTCTATGTGATTTTAACTGGCCTGGACTCTTGGGTCTGGGCTCTCTGTGGCTGGGAGTATCCCGGATGGAATGTCTATGGAAATTATGTTGAGGGATAAATTAACCCCTTCCCCGCTCATGACGGAACCGCTCCGTCATGAGCCACGGTTGCCGTGTGCTCATGACGGAGCGGTTCCGTCATGCCACGACCGTTGGCGGCCGCTCCGCCCACGCGGCGCTGTTTCCCCGCCTGTGCGGGGGGACAACGCAACTGGGCGGAGTCATGACGGAACCGCTCCGTCATGAGCACAGCTCAACCGTGGCTCATGACGGAGTGGCTCTGTCATGAGCACAGCGCCACCGCGCTGCCCCCCCGCACCCCCCAGCGCTGCGGCGGAATTCCCGCCGCAGCAAAGGGGTTAACCGTGCTGCGTTTTCCAGTAAATTACTATGCAGGATCGGGTCCTCTAGGGTTTCATGGTAACTACACAGTGTCCAGCAGTAAGAATGGTTCCGCCACCCCACTGATTCTGGACAAACCCATGAATGCCCTAGTAATCTTGATTAGGGGTGGCAAAATGGGTTACAAGCCTCATCAGGATTATAACAAGAACGTAAACATGTCAGTTGAGGAGTATCTCATCCAGAGACCCCGGGAGAAATTCTGGCATAAAAGTGAGGGAAACCCAGATTCCTACAAGTCTTCCGAATTAGTAGTAATTGGGAGTCCAATTCCATACCCAGATTTACCAATACCTGCAGCATCAGTATATCCAGTGAGGGGCTGTGAAGTTTGGAGCCCATAAATGGGCATCCAAAAATGGGCCCATAGTCTCAGCACATGTTCACGAACCAGAAACCTAAAGTTTAGATGCCCATTTTTGGACCCCAAACTTCACAGCCCCTCACCGGATACAGAGATAACGCAAGCATCGGTAAATCTGGGTGTGGCATGTGACTTCACAAGAAAAAGTGGCCCACATTTGCAGATCGCAACCTTCCATGAACCATTGCTTGGCTAGTGTCAGGGGGCAAATTTTAGGAGAGCTTTGTGGTAAATAAAAGTTTTCTGTGCCTGTAGGGCCAGTAACATTGAAAGCGGATCAAAACACCATTATTTAATCCACCTCGAAGTTCATCTTCAGGTCCATGAATCGCCTTCTGCCTGTGCTCACCCTCAGATGTCTGAGTCAGCACCCTGCTCTTAGGCCTGAAAGCTCCTGCTCATTCATGGGTATCCTCACTGTCCACTGACCTACAGGTCCCCAAAGAGCATTCGCCATTAGGTTTGGCTTCTGTTTAGTCTCACAAACATGGGTGTCGTGATACCACTAAGACACTTCGGGGCTTATTTACGAAAAACCCTTGTGCTGCCAGTATGTCACTTTTTCCCATATTAAATGTGACCCACCTGCGGCCTTAGGGGGCTAAAAAGCTCCTTAGATTCTTCCTCATCATCAATTGGCCCTAAAACTACCCACTCTGCCTTGTGGCCCTTAAACTCATTTCTCTGCTCTGGTCCCGCTCAGACTCAAAATCCTGAGGGTCCTACTCACACCGAGAACCCCAGAGGCCCCTCTTCACTTTCAGGTGCTCTTGCATCATGCTCAGTCCTAGGTGCCTTGGAATCCTGCTCACCCACAGGTCTGCTTAGATTCCTGTACACCTTTGGGCCCTATATCTCCTGCTCACTCTTACCAGAAGGTTCTGCTCACCCTCAAGGCAGTGGAAACCATGTTCACCATGAGCCTCTGTTTACTGTCAGCTCTCCTGGCACTCTGCACACCGTACGGCCCTGAGGTTCCCACTCAATGGTAGATCTCCGAAGCTCCTGGTTACACCTAAGCCCCACAGGCACCTTCTCACTCCAAAGAAAATCAGAGCAGCTGCAGCCTGACATAGGGGGAACTAGAGAACTGTGTGACCCTCTGAAATGAAAATCCATCATTGTGCCATTTCGCCCTGTTTCAAGATGGCAGAATGCATAAGCATTCATAAGATGACAGAAATGGAATTCCAAACAATGTGGCAGTCTCATTGTATCAATTTGTCATCAAAAGGTATGAGAGGGTCGGTGCGATTACAGGCTTACAAATGCTTGCAAATTGCCATGTTGACCTCCACCAATTGGACCCTCGTCGTATGTGACACCATTCGCCACCTTGGCTTCTCATAACAGACAACACTTTTTGCAAACTTAGGGGCAGATTTACAAGCCCCTTGTGTCACTTTTACACTGTCGTTGTGTCACTTTTGTGACGCAGCGGCAGCGTAAAAGTTGCAGCCCATTTATAACGTGACGCATCTAGGGAGATGTGTCATGTTGTGAAGCCCTATGCCACATTAAACCTGCATCAGGTTTAATGTATGCAGGGTGGGAGTTCCGTCGCAGGAAGCCCCATAAAAGTGACGCAGTGAAATCTACAAGATTTCACTGAGTCACATTTACGTCAATGCTGCGTCAAAACCCTGCGCCTGCTTGAAGCAGGCGTAAGGCATGACGCAGCATGTTAGGCATAGGGCGGCCCTGAGCATTGCTGGAGTTGCGTCGTGCTTGCGACACGACTCCAGCAATGCATGAATTTTCCGTCAACGACGCAACTGTCAATACTTGCGCCATGGTGCGCCGTATTGTAAATATGGTGCATCCATGGTGACGCAAGGATTTCGCATGTTGGCGCAGGGAAAGTGATGCATCCCTGCAGATGCGTCACTTTCTTGTAAATCTGACCCTTCGATGTTTAAGGTCATGCTACTGGCTTAAATATAGAAATACAAGTTCCAGAATGGAACCTGCTCTCAATTAAAAGTCTAAAACTGGCTGGCTGTGTCATATAAGGCATATGGCCACTTGGCAGCTCGGGATGCCATGAAAATGACAACAATCTTGAATTTTTGTCTGTGGGGGGGAGGTCTAAGCACAGTTGTTCTGTTTATTTAAAGACAAACCATCTGGCACTAACTGGACTGCTTCTGTGGGCGTGCTAACAGAGAGTGTTGACAACAGAAGTATGTAGATATTAAAGAACATTTCTACTAGGCAGCTCCATGCCATTCTTGCCATCTCCAGTTATACCAGAAAGTGAAACTACATTAAACTACATGCCCCACAATACCATTCTCTTTTGATTTAAAAAAATAGACTGACAGACTCTGCCCCCTCTGTGTCCACTGGAGTCAAGCTATCCTGGCTGATGACGGCTGATAGCCAGAAACCGGTCCTAGGATGCTTGATTCCGGTCCAGGGAAGACATGGCTTGGCAGTTCGGGCTGGACTGTTCCCATGAGGCACAGGGTCAAGACTGATTTGCATATGGCCATGTCTAAACTGGGGTGGTGTAGTGGGCAAAAGAACGATGGATTTAACCCAGATCTCTTGACTGGGGGAGAATGTCTGCATTGTCAGCATTCCGTCCATCATTTGTTTGTTGTAACGCTTTTCGCCCTAAGTGGGATGGGTATTCCCAGACGTGGGACCCGTGCTCCCTACGCCACTGGAGTCAAGCTATCCTGGCTGATGACGGCTGATAGCCAGAAACCGGTCCTAGGATGCTTGATTCCGGTCCAGGCAAGACATGGCTTGGCAGTTCGGGCTGGACTGTTCCCATGAGGCACAGGGTCAAGACTGATTTGCATATGGCCATGTCTAAACTGGGGTGGTGTAGTGGGCAAAAGAACGATGGATTTAACCCAGATCTCTTGACTGGGGGAGAATGTCTGCATTGTCAGCATTCCGTCCATCATTTGTTTGTTGTAACGCTTTTCGCCCTAAGTGGGATGGGTATTCCCAGATGTGGGACCCGTGCTCACTACGCCACTGGAGTCAAGCTATCCTGGCTGATGACGGCTGATAGCCAGAAACCGGTCCTAGGATGCTTGATTCCGGTCCAGGGAAGACATGGCTTGGCAGTTCGGGCTGGACTGTTCCCATGAGGCACAGGGTCAAGACAGATTTGCATATGGCCATGTCTAAACTGGGGTGGTGTAGTGGGCAAAAGAACGATGGATTTAACCCAGATCTCTTGACTGGGGGAGAATGTCTGCATTGTCAGCATTCCGTCCATCATTTGTTTGTTGTAACGCTTTTCGCCCTAAGTGGGATGGGTATTCCCAGACGTGGGACCCGTGCTCACTACGCCACTGGAGTCAAGCTATCCTGGCTGATGACGGCTGATAGCCAGAAACCGGTCCTAGGATGCTTGATTCCGGTCCATGGAAGACATGGCTTGGCAGTTCGGGCTGGACTGTTCCCATGAGGCACAGGGTCAAGACTGATTTGCATATGGCCATGTCTAAACTGGGGTGGTGTAGTGGGCAAAAGAACGATGGATTTAACCCAGATCTCTTGACTGGGGGAGAATGTCTGCATTGTCAGCATTCCGTCCATCATTTGTTTGTTGTAACGCTTTTCGCCCTAAGTGGGATGGGTATTCCCAGACGTGGGACCCGTGCTCACTACGCCACTGGAGTCAAGCTATCCTGGCTGATGACGACTGATAGCCAGAAACCGGTCCTAGGATGCTTGATTCCGGTCCAGGGAAGACATGGCTTGGCAGTTCGGGCTGGACTGTTCCCATGAGGCACAGGGTCAAGACTGATTTGCATATGGCCATGTCTAAACTGGGGTGGTGTAGTGGGCAAAAGAACGATGGACTTAACCCAGATCTCTTGACTGGGGCAGAATGTCTGCATTGTCAGCATTCCGTCCATCATTTGTTTGTTGTAACGCCCTCTGTGTCCCTTGGCAGCACTCTATGGTAAGAGTGCCAATATTCGAACTAGGTCGTCTTAGAAGGAGTCACAGAACCTCGGTGTTACCAGCCTAACGAAACTTCTACCGTGAGCTATTTTGGAACAGGTATTCAATCATACATTTTGCCCAGTTTAATAACTCTTTCTTGTGAAAAGTTGATTTATCAAAGAAAAAAAGAAAGAGACCCACATCTCCAGCACGGAGCAGTTGCCTGGCAGGTTACAGTGCCACACTGAAGGGTTTCCTTCGGATTAATACCAGTCGTGACTGGCATGTACCGAGGGTGGTGCGGTGGGAGGGACATTAAAAAAAAAGAATTAAAAGCCATTACCTGCGAACGCGACGTGCTCCTCAATGGTCTTCTCTCCTCAAGGCAGGCAGGCTCCAAACCTCCCAGCCATTCCTGGCGCTGCTCTCACCAGCATGAGAGCAGCGCCAGGATTGGTGGGAGAGGTCTCTATCAGCACTCAGAAGAGCACTGGAGGCTCTTGCTTTCTCTAACCCAGCTGTCTTAAAACAGCTGCGTTAGAGAGGTTTAAAGTGTGCATGTGTGGCTGGTCGTCGCAAGACAGCTGGCCAAAAAGACATGCGCACTTTCAACTGAAAGTGCCCTGCTCTCTCTGCTGCCACCAGTCAGCAGCAGTCCGCCCCAATCCTGACGCTCCGTTCGGGATGAGGTGACGAAAAATAAAATAGTAATGAATTAACTTCATTACCATTTTATTTTCATCTCTGGGGGCATTTCAGCGGACCAACCATTTTTCCACCCTAACGGAGGAGCCGCCCCTGATTAATACACACCTGTTAGGGAGCAGGAAGGTGAGAGAAGCCCTCTCCTCGTATTACGCTGTCTTACCTCTAATCACTGTCTAAATACCTTATTTTAACTGTACTCTTAACTGTGCAATTTCACTGACTACATACTTCGTTTTAACTTTTTTAACTGTGCAAACCCTGTCACTTTAATCGGTTTAAGTAGTTAGCACGCATATTACTGCTGAATTCATCCTCTTAGGAATTCACAGCAACCAAATATTTCAGAAGCCTTTGCACTTACATTTTGGTGATCTCGCTGTTTTCTTTCCGCTTCCCCGGTCCAACGCCAGCACCCTGCCGTTTGAGTGGAGGGAAGCAGACACACCCGGGGAACAACCTTTACAACGCAACTTTTACAACGCACTACACTTACAACGCATTTTTTACAACGCACAATCCATTACAACGCATGACATTACAATGCATGACACTACAACGCATTTTTAAAAACTACCTTTACAACGCATTCCATTACAACGCATACTACCATTACAACGCATACCATTACAACGCATAATATAGTAATTTTTACCCCTATACTATCCAACACTTTCCCTACTGGCACCCCCTGGAGTTAGAATAGTAATTTTTACCCCTATACTATCCAACACTTTCCCTACTGTTGCACCCCCTGGAGTTAGAATAGTAATTTTTACCCCTATACTATCCAACACTTACCCTACTGTTGCACCCCCTGGAGTTAGAATAGTAATTTTTACCCCTATACTATCCAACACTTACCCTACTGTTGCACCCCCTGGAGTTAGAATAGTAATTTTTACCCCTATACTATCCAACACTTACCCTACTGTTGCACCCCCTGGAGTTAGAATAGTAATTTTTACCCCTATACTATCCAACACTTACCCTACTGTTGCACCCCCTGGAGTTAGAATAGTAATTTTTACCCCTATACTATCCAACACTTTCCCTACTGTTGCACCCCCTGGAGTTAGAATAGTAATTTTTACCCCTATACTATCCAACATTTACCCTACTGTTGCACCCCCTGGAGTTAGAATAGTAATTTTTAACCCTATACTATCCAACACTTACCCTACTGTTGCACCCCCTGGAGTTAGAATAGTAATTTTTACCCCTATACTATCTAATACTTACCTTAAATGCAATTTAATATTATGCGTTGTAATGGTATGCGTTGTAAAGGTAGTATGCGTTGTAATGGAAATGCGTTGTACAGGTAGTTTTTAAAAATGCGTTGTAGTGTCCTGCATTGTAATGTCATGCGTTGTAATGGATTGTGCGTTTGTAAAAAATGCGTTGTAAGTGCATGCGTTGTAAAAGTGTGCGTTGTAACGACATACATCCACACACCCACATCAGGCTGACCTGATTTTGTCCAGGTTTACTTCCGGTAGGAAGACCGGAACGTCGGTTCTTCCCGCGACCGGCCAGCTATTTAGTTTCATGCTGTGCCGGACACGCAGTGGACGCGTGCAGCGGGCACGCCGCCGGCGCGCCAAAGGCAAGCCCATCTGCGCCCGTCCACGCCAAGGAGGCGACAAGGGCAGGAATTACTGCCTGAATTGAACCTGCTTTTATCTACAGTCCTGAGGCATTGAAATATTTAAACCCTAAGGGGCGCTGTAAGTGCCGGATTGCACCTGATAAAATTTGGTGGGACTGTCCTGCTATAGCTGCAGAACGGATTTTCTTGGGGACACTCCCATACTTATAAACAGGACAGGCCTACCAACCACAGTACATAAAACCCAAATTAAAGGAGGATTAATCAATGCTAGATCACTTAGTAAACATTGTCAGGATGTTAGGGACTTAATCCTAGACCAGCAACTTGACTTCCTGTTTATTACCGAATCATGGCTGAAAGACTGGTGCAACCCCGATGTTGCAGTCACGCTTCCACCTAATTACAAAATCTACAGGAAGGACGGATTGAATGGCAGAGGCGGTGGTCTGGCCATTATTCTACATGACTCATTACACTGCTCCACTTTGACCTGGACACAATCAAGGGCGCTGAAAGCTTACGTTTCTAGATCTCCCTAAATGCCTCTACATCCTTTTCGGGAGCTCTGGTCTATCGTCCCCAGGCCAAAGCTCCGCCTTCACAGATTCACTCGGAGATTCTTTAAGCCACCTCTTGCTTAGATATGCCAATTTTACACTGCTAGGGGACTTTAACCTTCATCTAGAATCTAGAACTGGACCAGGAGTTGACAATTTTCTCCAAAGTACAGAGTTACTTACTTTACACCAATTGGTGAAGGTCCACACACACCAGGCGGGTCATATTTTAGACGTAGTCTGCTCCAACTTTATGGCCTTATCAGTAGACACCCCGCTCCCGATGATATGGTCAGACCATCTCTTTATTCCACTTACAATCAGGGCCCTACAGAAAAGTCGCCATGCTATATTATCCCCTAACCCTCAACCCAGAAGTAAATGGGCTCAACTAGCTGATAACCCGAAGCTGGCAGCCCACGCACAAGTACTTACGCCTGCACTGATAGGAAATCCAGGGGGGGGACTCTTGCCTCCTACACTCCTGGCCACAATGGTTTGTAATGATCTAATGCCACTAGAGAAACACGATAAGATTAAGAAATCAAAAACTCAGAAGGCTCCCTGGTTCACGCCCGAATCAATCCAGAATATCTCACCTGCCATATCAATCCAGAGAATCTCACCTGCTGTAGTAATCCTTAGCATATCACCTGCCGTACCAATCCTGAGCATCTCACCCACCGTACCAGTCTAGAACATTTCACCTGAAACATCAAATCAGAGCATCTCAACTGCCGTCCGTATCAATCCAGAGCATCTGACCTGCCGTATCAATCCAGATCATCTCACCTGCCGCATCAATACAGAGCATCTCACCTGCCACACAAATCCAGAGCATCTCACATGCCGTACCAATCCAAAGCATCTCACCTGCCGTGTCAATCTAGAACATCTCACCTGCCGTAGCAATCCAGAACATCTCACCTGTGACATTAAACCAGAATATCTCACCTGCGACAACAAACCAGAACATCTGAACTGCCGTATCAATCCAGAGCATCTCACCTACCATACAAATCCAGAGCATCTCACCTGCCATATCAATCCAGAGGATCTCACCTGCTGTACCAATCCAGAGCATCTCACCTACCATATCAATCCAAAACATTTCACCTGAAACATCAAACCAGATCATCTCAACTGCTGTCCCTATCAATCCAGAGCTTCTTACCCATCGTGCCAATCAAGAGCATCTCACCTGCCCCTATCAATCCAGAGCATCTCACCTGCCATACAACCCGGAGAATCTCACCTGCCATATCAATCCAGATCATTTCACCTGCCGTACCAATCCAGATCATTTCACCTGACGCATAAATCCAGAGATTCTCACCTGCCGCACCAATCAAGAGCATCTCTCCTTCTGTATCAATCCAGAGCATCTCACCTGCCGTGTCAATCCAGAGAATCTCACCTGCCGCACCAATCAAGAGCATCTCTCCTGCTGTATCAATCCAGAGCATCTCACCTGCCGTGTCAATCCAGAGCACCTCTCCTGCCGTACCAATCCAGAGCATCTCACCTGCCGTGTCAATCCAGAACATATCACCTGCCGCACCAATCCAGAGCATCTCACCTGCTGTGTTAATCCAGAACATTTAACCTGCCGTATCAAGCCAGAGCATCTCACCTGCCACAAGAGGCCACACGTAAACACAGAACCTCAGTGTTGCTCCCCATGGGGTTTGCCAGATGGTATTATCTATATATACTAGCACTAAGATGACACCAGGTATTGTGCACATTAAAGCATTATCCACAGCTGGCAAGGCAGCTCAAGGGGTCAATGCACCCTCCGCAGGATCTGAAGCGCTGAAATCTGTCATAGGGAGCACGGCACCATTACAAAGGGCCTCAATATTGCCATAAACTAGCATGGCTTTGTCCTCAGTGACGTGGATGGAGAGGCTTGCGTAGGTGCGTGTCGCATGAACGTCACCACCATTGTAGAGAAAGGCCGTAGCACAATGGGGTATCTTCAGAGCGCCGTCCGTGCACTAAACACAGTAGATGTGCTGCTCACAGCTCAGCTCAGCTCAGCTCAGCTCAGCTCTGTTCGCCCCTTGAAGATGTCGTAACCCCTTTTGGCATAAAAACTGTTATGTACACCGACGACACCCAACTGGTCGTCTCTATAAACCAGTCGACTAATTGTCTGGACAACTTGTTATTCTGTCTCCAGAACATTTCTCAATGGATGTGCGACTCCCGCCTGAAACTTAACGGTGAGAAATCCGAGATCCTCCTTCTGGGGAACCCACTCAGATTCCCTCCTTCCCTCTCCTGGCCTCCCTGCATGGGACTACCGCCTACTCCCAAGACAGAAGTCAAGAGCCTGTGTATTTGGATGGACATGGACCTTAATTTTAAGGCCAAGGCCAGGAAAACTGCCGGCACATGCTTTGGCCTCACTAAGATAGCCCGCAAGATCCTCCACCTGATCCCCTTCCATTCCAGGAAACTGCTAATGCAGGGGTTGGTCAACTCTAGACTGGACTATGGAAACGCCCTTTACTTAGGTGCTCCTGCTTCGGTCATTAACAGATTGCAGTGTGCTCAGAACGCCGCGGTTAGACTCCTGACTGGGTCCAAATCTCGAAGCTCGGCCAAACCAGCCCTCAGATCTTTACACTGGCTCCCGATTAAGGAAAGGATCACCTTTAAAGCCCTCTGCATTTCACACAAAATACTCCATGGTAAAGGCCCGCCGATCCTGAGATCTCTGGTCAAACCTCATCACTCTAACCGACACCTTAGATCAGATTCCCTCGCCCTAGCCAGCGTCCCCAGAATAAACAGGGCCCGCTCAGGGGGACGACGCTTCTCATACAATGCATCCAAGCTGTGGAACTCCCTCCCACTCCACATCCGAAGAGAATCCAACTTGCTGGCCTTTCGTAGGCAATTAAAAACTTGGGGGCATATCAACAACAACCGGCGATAATTATCGCTCAGCGCTCTTAGCGTGAGGATAATTATCGCCGGCTAGCGTGAATTTTTATCGCTGAGATAGCGTGCTATTAGCAACGCTTATCTCAATAGCGATAAAAATCTACACGCTAACAGGCAAACGTGAGATTATCGCTGGAAACCCAGCGATAATCACACGTTACCTTGTTGATAGGGACAGGCAAACTTAGCCATGATATCCTCCTTCCATAGGATATCATGGCTAAGTCTGAAAATTAGCAGACGTAAAAAAGCAGCGTTAACCGCGGTTAGCGCTGCTTTTTTTGTCTCTAACAGGGTTAGCGACATTCTTGATAATAGGAGAAATGTCGCTTAGCGACATTTCTCCTATTATTTTACTCTGGAACGCCTCCTTTGCATCTCATTAGAGATGCAAGGGGAAGCGTAGAGTAAAAGGGTGCTAACATGCAAATTTGCGTGTTAGCACCCTGTTGTTGATGGGGCGCTAGTTTTATCTCTGCTTTTTTGGCTTTTAAAGCCAAAAAAGCAGAGATAAAGCCCTTGTTGATATGCCCCTTGGCTCTTCTCTTAAATATCCTCCCCCCAACTCCCTTCTCTATTAGCCACTGGTCGACTTTCAGCGCTGGGACGCCCCAGGGTAGCTACGCGCTTTAAAAATCGGAAATCAAATCAAATCAAATGTGTCCCACCTAATTGCATCTGAACTCCAGTCCTTCTTCGCTTTCCTTTGACTGCGCCTGCATGAGATATCAACATCCGGTCTTTCCTCGCAGAGAGCGGCACCACGCAGCCTCTTATCAGACCTAAGACCACAGCACGGCCCGTGGACGCAGGACGCCGCACTGCCAGCCCTTGTTCTGCACCCGACTCTGGGGCATATCAACAACAACCGGCGATAATTATCGCTCAGCGCTCTTAGCGTGAGGATAATTATCGCCGGCTAGCGTGAATTTTTATCGCTGAGATAGCGTGCTATTAGCAACGCTTATCTCAATAGCGATAAAAATCTACACGCTAACAGGCTAACGTGAGATTATCGCTGGAAACCCAGCGATAATCACACGTTACCTTGTTGATAGGGACAGGCAAACTTAGCCATGATATCCTCCTTCCATAGGATATCATGGCTAAGTCTGAAAATTAGCAGACGTAAAAAAGCAGCGTTAACCGCGGTTAGCGCTGCTTTTTTTGTCTCTAACAGGGTTAGCGACATTCTTGATAATAGGAGAAATGTCGCTTAGCGACATTTCTCCTATTATTTTACTCTGGAACGCCCCTTTTGCATCTCATTAGAGATGCAAGGGGAAGCGTAGAGTAAAAGGGTGCTAACAAGCAAATTTGCGTGTTAGCACCCTGTTGTTGATAGGGCGCTAGTTTTATCTCTGCTTTTTTGACTTTTAAAGCCAAAAAAGCAGAGATAAAGCCCTTGTTGATATGCCCCTCTGGGGCATATCAACAACAACCGGCGATAATTATCGCTCAGCGCTCTTAGCGTGAGGATAATTATCGCCGGCTAGCGTGAATTTTTATCGCTGAGATAGCGGGCTATTAGCAACGCTTATCTCAATAGCGATAAAAATCCTCACGCTAACAGGCTAACGTGAGATTATCGCTGGAAACCCAGCGATAATCACACGTTACCTTGTTGATAGGGACAGGCAAACTTAGCCATGATATCCTCCTTCCATAGGATATCATGGCTAAGTCTGAAAATTAGCAGACGTAAAAAAGCAGTGTTAACCGCGGTTAGCGCTGCTTTTTTTGTCTCTAACAGGGTTAGCGATATTCTTGATAATAGGAGAAATGTCGCTTAGCGACATTTCTCCTATTATTTTACTCTGGAACGCCCCCTTTGCATCTCATTAGAGATGCAAGGGGAAGCGTAGAGTAAAAGGGTGCTAACATGCAAATTTGCGTGTTAGCACCCTGTTGTTGATAGGGTGCTAGTTTTATCTCTGCTTTTTTGGCTTTTAAAGCCAAAAAAGCAGAGATAAAGCCCTTGTTGATATGCCCCTCTGTTATTAGCAGATAATCTTACATGTTTGGGATTCCTGTCTGACACACTACGCCAAGACGTCCAGGTGTTTTCTTTAGTACTGCCATCAGCAAATACATCTGGAATGTCTGAAATTCCAGGCACGCAGGGAACGTTTTAAGTAGGTGCACGAAGCCCGTATATCAGTGCGCAGCCCACACTCTCCCAGGCGTTGTCTGGTGCCAAAGTGTGCTGGGTTGTATACTGCCCGGAAGGCCTCAAGTAGGTTCATGTCTAAAAGCAAATGTATTATATTTGGAAAAAGCGAAGCTCCTGTGTTCGAGGGGAGCAAGCCGTGAGTGGGAGGCCCATAAGCAAGAGGTTCACCAGAGGACACCAGATATATTCAAAGTTTTTAAAGTTATCCAGCAGTATTTCAGCCATTCTTTCCATTGTCAAGACATGCCACAATCGGGTATGCCATTGTGTGATAAAGGGGTGTGTCATTTTTTCCATGAGGCAGCCTACGTTGTCGTTGTCTTAGGGTAGCAGTTTTAACGGAGATCAATGCGCCTGATGTAAGATTTGAACCTATAAACATTTAAGTTGCACTTTTCTCACCCACTTCTCATGATATTCAGGTATATTGTTCCAATCTCTGTCTAAAAATCTAAAATATCTATCCATATGTTAACAAGCCTTTCCAACACACTTTAAGGTTGTGTGCCACAGAACATGAAAACTGTGCTATATTTGAATCCTCTGCGGGGTGGACACATCCCTCTAACAGCCCCTATGTGGGAAGTAGGTAGGCACAGCAGAGTAATGAGGACGCTGGCCTACTTGTGTACAGCTGTCTAAATTTCCAAAGCTGGATCTTGGGACATCAAATACCATCATTAAATTCTATAATAACCTGAGGTGTCCATCAGTCATTTATCATCAGATTCTTCTGACGGCTTCCAGAGAATAGACGTTCCTTCGATTAGGATTGGCGCATTATACTAAAAGGTGTATCATCTAATGACCAGATCTGGAGCAGATCATGTTCCAGCAAACTCCCCGGTATTATCCGGGTAACTTGGGGGCATATCAACAACAACCGGCGATAATTATCGCTCAGCGCTCTTAGCGTGAGGATAATTATCGCCGGCTAGCGTGAATTTTTATCGCTGAGATAGCGTGCTATTAGCAACGCTTATCTCAATAGCGATAAAAATCTACACGCTAACAGGCAAACGTGAGATTATCGCTGGAAACCCAGCGATAATCACACGTTACCTTGTTGATAGGGACAGGCAAACTTAGCCATGATATCCTCCTTCCATAGGATATCATGGCTAAGTCTGAAAGGGGCATATCAACAAGGGCTTTATCTCTGCTTTTTTGGCTTTAAAAGCCAAAAAAGCAGAGATAAAACTAGCGCCCTATCAACAACAGGGTGCTAACACGAAAATTTGCATGTTAGCACCCTTTTACTCTACGCTTCCCCTTGCATCTCTAATGAGATGCAAAGGGGGCGTTCCAGAGTAAAATAATAGGAGAAATGTCGCTAAGCGACATTTCTCCTATTATCAAGAATGTCGGCTAAGTTTGCCTGTCCCTATCAACAAGGTAACGTGTGATTATCGCTGGGTTTCCAGCGATAATCACACGCTAGCCTGTTAGCGTGTAGATTTTTATCGCTATTGAGATAAGCGTTGCTAATAGCACGCTATCTCAGCGATAAAAATTCACGCTAGCCGGCGATAATTATCCTCACGCTAAGAGCGCTGAGCGATAATTATCGCCGGTTGTTGTTGATATGCCCCAAAATTAGCAGACGTAAAAAAGCAGCGTTAACCGCGGTTAGCGCTGCTTTTTTTGTCTCTAACAGGGTTAGCGACATTCTTGATAATAGGAGAAATGTCGCTTAGCGACATTTCTCCTATTATTTTACTCTGGAACGCCTCCTTTGCATCTCATTAGAGATGCAAGGGGAAGCGTAGAGTAAAAGGGTGCTAACATGCAAATTTGCGTGTTAGCACCCTGTTGTTGATAGGGCGCTAGTTTTATCTCTGCTTTTTTGGCTTTTAAAGCCAAAAAAGCAGAGATAAAGCCCTTGTTGATATGCCCCCAAGTTCGAAAAGAATCATCTAGAATGTCCTGAAAGATGTCTCTAGCATTGTTTCTCAAAATCGGGACTGAGATTGCCCCAGAAATGGATCACTAGCGGTCACTCCGCGTTATCACCATGGTCCAACCAAAGGGCACATACACAGCACTAATTACTAGAGTCGGATCTTGTATTTTGAGTTTGCCAAAAATGAAGTGAACTGCGGGGCTGCCCCTGTTTTCAAAATTCTGAGCGATATCGTGATCAGGCGTGCTGCACCCCCTCTGCGATACGTCACCAATGTATGTTGGTCAGTCAACAGGTCATATGACTAACATGTAAATAACACTGTACACGCCCACTCACGCTTCAGTGTCAAACATTAATGCAGGATAGGCAAGTCTGCTAACATTTGGTGTTTTGAGGACATTTGGTGCACAGGAAGGAGAGAATGTGCTTTATTTTGATATATCGGATACAAACATTCACATTGAGAGTATAGTGAGGCGCTCCGGCGCACGAGCGGACAGTACTGCAATCAATGAAGAGGAGACGAGTATTTTTATCCTGATTTAAGGATATATGTTGTGGTTAAAGACGTGAAGGGATGTCTCAGATAACACATCAAGGATATCAATATCAACTCAGTAGACACTGATATCCCCGGGTTCAATATTGGGAGTTTGTATTCAGTATCAACAGAGTGATCTCAATCACACACACTACAGGTGTGAAGAAGGGGATACTTCAGTCAGCCAACATGAGTACACAGAAGAGGTACTAAAGTGTATACAATTATAAAGAGCATTAGCTATATATATATATATATAAACATAAAATGTATTTACACAAAGTCACAAAATACTGCCAGGAATATCTTATAGGTGCTCTATAGGCCAGACAGATCCATATAGTGCTAAAAGTTTCATCTGGTTTGTCGTAGGACAGCCGTTCATGTGGCACCACCCACCCTAGACTCTCTTTCCAGTCTGACTTGACAGCTGTCGAGCTGAGCTGGGGACCAATATGAACATTCCTGTAGTGATAATCAGGGGAACAGGTGTTAGTTCCCCCGCCACCCATGGGATGAGTCTTGGAGAAGGACCCATTTTTATAGATAAGGTTACCAAGCATCTCCAGACAAGAAGGTACCTCAGAATCAACTATTCATAAATGTCCTAATCACACACTATTACTGCATCATCGGTCTATAGGGGGTCATCGGACATTCATAACATATCCAACATTTATTCAATTAACGGGTCTCTGGATCCACTCTGAAGATACATAACTATGCAAACACATTAGCAGGTACATATTCAAATTTACAATATTTGAACCTGGAGGAATGTTAGTTCAGATAGTGAAAGTTCTGTTATCTTTCAGACATTTCAGCCATGTCCTAATAGCTGCACATCTACTATTTCGGTGGACCATTTTTTTCCAAAGGAAAAATTGTGCTTTTCGCTTTGGTGGAGGTCACTCGTCTTGGAGTGCTGATTTGAATTTATTTCTAGATCTGTCGTACCAGGACCTCTCTCTTTTTCTTTCGCTGTTCACCGGGTGTCTCGTGTTGGCTTAGTTCCTGGCTCGTTCTTCTTGGATGAAGGGGCCGATGGTCGATCACCTGAGCCACTGTTTGCAGTGAGGTGCCAGGCGAGGATCGTGCTGTAGTAATATCCCTGAAAGAGGTTTTTACTATGCGCTCAGACTCCCCAGATAGACCATCCGCTGTTTTTCGTACTTGTTTCTGCAGCATCATTGGATTGTTTAATGTCATTCTTTCCTTTCTTCAGGGATTCCAGGGGAACGTCTGCAATCTTGGCCTTTTCTCCTTCATGAATTGGCTTTAGAGGTTTATAGCAACAACTTGCAAGAGCAGCAGCCAACTTCTGGTTAGACATTTGGAGAACTGCTTGTAGTAGCAATGGTACTGGAGTGCCTCTCAGGCCGGTTTGGTACAGGATCAGGTGGAGACATTTGTGTCTGTGTAGTGACAGGGCATCAGATATGCTTGGGGACTGTAGTAGACATCAAAGTACACACTGCACTCCTTTTTATCATGCCTAAGTCACCCAGACACCTAGTACCAATTTATGATCTGTTTGTGATGTGACTCTGGCACAGGGCATGCTATAGCACTGTCAATGAAACAGTTGCGGGTATGCGTACACACTCATTAAAAGTCCTCCATTCAGGTTATCATTAATAGACCACATTTATATTGCTAGAATCATTTGTCCAGTGGAAGATAATATCATGCCGTAAATGTGTATAGAAGGATTCAGGATATCTCCTTTGCAGTATATCCACAAAATGGCTGCTACTGCCTCAATTCTGTAGTCTTTCTTCTATGTCCATTGCCCATCTCTAGTAGTAATGGTGCTTGTCGCTGGTTTCATTCAGTTGTGTATACCTTACGGTCCTGCTGACTCAATCTCAAATTACCTTGACTCACCTACCAAGGTCGTCCCTTCTCCATTTCATTGTTAGGAGGTTCTCATATATGCGACACCCCACCGTCGCTCAGCCTGTCTTTGCACACCACAGCTCCAGCATCTTCCCACAAGCACTGTGCTGCTCTGTAATCACTCTTGCTAACAAAATGTGACTGTTCAATTTAGCGTGCCACTGGCAATTTACCAATCCCAATGCAAGTAAAAATTTCAGTCCCATATATATTGGATTTGAATTTGAATCTGTAGAGCGCAGGAATCACCCCCGTAGGGGTAACTTTGCGCTAGAGGGGCAGTAATGCAGAGCCAGGTTGGTCAGATACTGAACAATTCTGTCTTTAGGAGTTTCCTGACGTTGAGGAGATTAGTGGACTTTCGTAGTTGGATAGGCAATGAGTTCCAGTACACGGGGCCAGATATGCAAAAGCTTTGCCCCCTGCCCAAAGTTCTCTGTAACGAGGGAGAGCTAGCAGCCCTTTATCCCCAGAGTTAAGATATCTGCCATGCAGATAGTACTTAAGATTTTCGGCGAGGTAGCTAGGGCCTCTGCCATGTAGCGTCTTGTGGACTAGATTGTAAATCTTAAACTTGATTGTCTGATGGATGAGAAGCCAGTAAAGTTGCTGTAACAGTGGCCGAGAAGGGCTTCTAGGGAGCATGTTGAGAGGCAAGTGGGGTGCTGTGTTCTGAACCACCTGCAGTTTGTTCAGTAGGGATTTGTTAGCGGACCTAAGAAGGGCGTTGCAGTAATCAAGACGGCTGATGACTAAGGCTTGAATTAGGGTCCCGCGGACAGTTAAGGAAAGGAGACGGAACACTCTACGGAGAAGACTCAATGTGTGGATACAGGTACCACAGGTGGCCATGAATTGGTTGCTCATAGTTAGAGAGTTGTCCAGTCGGACACCCAGGTTTTTGGCCTCAAGTTTGGAGGTAGGAGCTGAGCCTAGCTCTGCAGGCCACCAGTCGGGAGACTACAGGGTTTCAGTGTTACCGAACAGCAAGATTTCAGTTTTGGCTGCATTAAGCTGCAGGAAGTTTAGCGTCATCCATTCTGAGATTGCTTGCATACCTTCTGCGAAGTGAGATTTGGTTGAGACCTTGTCGTTATCAAAAGATAAGAGGAGTTGGGTATCGTCCGCATAGGAATAAGGTGTGAACCAATGGTCTCTGCTGATCTTGACGAGGGGGTCAACGTATAAATTGAACAGGGTAGGGCTAAGATAGGAGCCCTGTGATACTCCCTTAGTGTGCTCCAGGGTGCGTGACCGGAGCAGGCCTTAGTTGACAGTTTGGGTACGCTGGTCCAAAAAACTAGCGAGCCATTTGAGTGGCAGTCCCTGGACACCTATCTCATTTAGTCTATAGAGTATCATCTGGTGAGCCACGGTATCAAAAGCCGTGGACAAGTCCAGTAGCACTAGCAGCAGCACCTTAATGTTGTCCTGGGCAAGTTTGATGTAAGCTGTGATGCCTATGAGGGTGGTTTCAGTGGGATAGTTGGGCCTGAAACCGGATTGAGAGGGGTCACGGTTGCCATGAGATTCTAAGTACTCCATGAGCTGAATATCAATATGTCTTTCCAGAAGTTTACTCATGAGTGGAAGTAGTGAAATGGGGCAGTAGTCTGTCAACTCAGTTAAGGGTACATGTACCTTTTTCTTGATTGGAAACACTTGTGCCGCCTTCCATTCACATGGGAGTCTCCCTTCACTCAGGGAGGCATTTTTATAGTGTAAATAGTGGGGGCTAGTTGCATGGCTAATGAGGCAAACAGGTTGGCTGGCAAAATGTTGAGGGGTGAACCAGATTTAGCTGTTCTCAGCATCTCT
The DNA here is from genome assembly GCF_964204655.1 of Triturus cristatus. Taxonomy (NCBI): domain Eukaryota; kingdom Metazoa; phylum Chordata; class Amphibia; order Caudata; family Salamandridae; genus Triturus; species Triturus cristatus. The sequence goes on along the minus strand of NC_140583.1, from coordinate 102,701,261 downwards.
TATACTGAGGTACCTGCAAGGCGCGAAAGCTCTCGATGCAGCCCTCGTTCTCTCTCTGAGATGTAGACAGTAGGACAGAGATATCAGTGAGTTTAGAGTCACTGGGAAATTGATCACATATTATATAAATTTTTTCCTCAAAATGGTTGGCAATTTTATCATATAATGTCTGAGAGGGGGATCTAATTAGTACAGGCTGTGGGGTTGTTATTAGAATTGAGCACTGTGTACAGTTCTTTAGTAAAATTGCCAGCTTGGTTTAGCCTACATGTAATGTGGACTTTTCTTGACTTTTTAATATTCCTATGGTAGAGTGCGAGAGCTGTTTTATAGCTTGTTTTCTCTTTCTCTGTTTGAGTTTCACGCCACGATTTTTCCAATTTTTTGCAATTAGATTTTCCCTTCGAAGTTCAAAGGTATATCTCCGGTAAATGGGTGGGTTTCTCACCACAGTTCTGTGTGAGGAACACAGTACATGGTCAGGCTGCAGGCAGCTTTGATCTGGTGATGTCATTGTCTGCGGTGCTCATCTATTTCTCATTCTGCAACATCTGACCCTCCCATGTTCTAAATTCAGGGGTCTGGTCATGGCTCCTTCCGTGTGCCACAGAACTGGGCCCGAAGCGAGCAGCTTACTCTGGAACTTGATGTTCCTCAGAACCAGGTTCATTAGCAACAAACTCCACATTTCAATTTACTTTTGTTCCTGGGAATTTTCGTCTTCACCTCCTCAGCCAGATGACTTGTTCTTGGTTGTGTGACCTGTGTCATTGTCTGACTCTCTGACCATTCAGGGTTTGGGGAAATATCTCAGTGATGAAGAGGTCTTGTCCACGGTATTTGGATGAGGTCACAGCCTCTGCATTCCTCGGCATTAGATATTCAAAGAGCTGCTTGTGCATTTTTTACCATCTCTACTGCTGGTTTCGATCATCTGGTACTTTGGTCCAGATCTCTGTTTATTGTTAATGCTGTCCTTTTGCAGGGGGATGATGTCATAGTGTAACTTTATGGGCTTTTTTTCTTCTGTGGCCATTTATTTGATATTGGTTTACCTCCCATTGAGGTGATTTTACGCATTATCCCCTCAAGGGTCCTGGAGGGCATTTTGAGGGTCCTGCAGGCCATGTGGAGGGTCCTGCAGGCCATGTGTCCATCTGCAGATCGGTGTTGGCTAAAAACTTAGCAATCCTTGTTGAAGCCTCAAAATGTAAGGACAGTGATGTGGAAGACTTGAAAGTTAATAAGGTTCTGATTACTTCCAGTAAACCTTATTACAGCCTTATTCTTTATCACCCTCCTTCCTTCCTGTGTGTCATGCGTCCTCCACTCTGGTGGTCCTGTTTTGGGGTCAAGAATCTATGGGGCATATATACAAGGAGTTAATGCCGCCGTAGCGTCAATTTTATAACGTTGCAGGTGCTTTTTTTTAATCGCCTTATTTATAAGTTGCCGCTAACCTCAGTTAGCAGCAGTTTTCTGGCAAAAACATTAATGTTTAAGATCGCTACTTCTGTTAGCGGTAGTTAACAAAAATGAGATGCAAGGTAGGCGTTCCTGTGTAAAAACTGCCGCTATCCCCACTTTACAATATTTACAAATAATTCCTTGTATGGTGCAAAACCAAAAAAACTGCTTCTAACTGTAGTTAGAGGCAGTTTTTTAAGACCAGAAAATAGCTGGTCTTAAAAATGGTTCAAACACTTGGGGCCTCATTTCAGAAGGTTTTGGTGCTGGACAGCGCTGCAAGGAATGTTGCTGTACTGCCCTGCGACAAAATTACAGAGCAGAAAATGATGCAACTCCAGCAATGCATGGAGCCAGCCTATCTCTGTGGCACTGCGTCACCCTTAAGGTTGTGATGCAGTAGAGTTCTAAAATTGTTGCAGTGAAATCTGATGGATTACACTCCTATGAGGCTTGTTGCATGGGAACGCCCACCCTGCATACATCATACCTGATGCAGGTATAATGTGGCACAGGGCTTCACCAGGTCACCTATATGCCTAGATGCGTCACTTTTGCAAATACGTTGCAACGTGGTGCAAGAATCACACTGCAAGTACGCCAAAGAAATGATGCACTGGTGGGGTGCAACTGTCAGAAGGGGCTCATGAATAAGCCCCTCTGTCTTTTTCCCCAACGTTGGCGCACAGGCACCCTTGCACCATGGTGCAAGGGTGACTGTGTTGCGGAGTTGATTGATGTGCCTCCATCACTTCTCGAGATGTCTACAGGTGCATCTGGACTAGTGGAGGGCGGGAGTGAACCAGTTGGCCTTTCTGGAGTGTTGTTTGCCTGGTCTTTTCTTGAGGGGTGCCGGTGTGTCGGCAGAGTTGGAGATCCAGCGGTAGAGGTTGCGCACCGCGGTGTTGACGTCTGTAAGCGTTGGCGGAGTGGTGGTGCTGAGGGAGTTGATGAGAAGTTCTTTGGTGGCCTTGATCCAGCTGCAAGGGGGTGTGCGATGATGGTAGTGCTGTACAGTGGGCATGGTGTAGACGTGATGTATACAATGATGTTCGGTCCAGGAGAGTCCGGTGGTGTGGCAGTAGTTGAAGTTCCCGCTGGCAGAGAAGGCGTTCTCGAGCGTGTGTTCCGCTATGTGGGTTGGTGCGTGGACTAGCTGCTTGAGTCCGATGTGGGCGAGGTTCCTCAGGAGGGGGGTGGTGTTCTGGTCACTGGGGTTGTCCAGGTGGAACTTGAGGTCTCCGAGTAGGATGTATTTGGTGGATGGGGGAGCCTGGAGTGCAATGAGGTCTACAATGGCATCGATGAATGTGGGTCCGTGTCCTGGGGGACCTGTAGATGAGGGTGTCATAGAGGATTGTGTTGAGGTTGGTCCGGATCTGGAAGGGGAGGTGTTCCATGGTCACAGTCGGGTCATTAGAGTGCGTGGTCAGTCGGAGTGTGCTTTTGTAGACAATGGCAATGCCTCCTCCTGGACGGTCGGGTGGTCCTTGCAGGTGATTTAGTAGCCGTCAGGAATGGCGATTGAGATGTCCGGTCCAGAGTAGAGGTTGGTCCAGGTTTCCTTGAAGAAGGTGATGTCTGAAGAGGTGACCTCGAGGAGGTCCCAGATGTCTGTGGTGTATTTGTGGAGGGACAGCACGTTCAGGAGGATGCAGTTCAGCCGGTCGGGTGCGCTGTTGGTCGGCTGGGCGGCAAGAGGCGCTGGTGTGCTGATGTGGCAGAAGGTGTGTGTGCAGTTTCGACAGGCGCAGGGTGCAAGGGTATTCTTCAGTGATGCTAGATGGCAGGCGGCATGGTGTCCAGGGTGGAGGGCGAGGAGGGTGCTGGCGTCGTAGCGGGGGAGTGTCCGAGAGGCAGGGTCCCTGGTGCTGGGTACGGTACAGGGCTAGATGGACACTTTCCTTTGGCGCACCAGTGGCATGCCCGCTGTGCATGGTCGCACAGAGTCTGCCATTAAGTAGTACTGCAGGGGGGCCAAACAGCTGTGAGGGGATGCGGGGGATTGCAGTGTCAATAAGGGAGAAGATAGGGAAAAGGGAACTGCAAAAAAGCACAGGAAATACAAAGCCAAACACAGCAAAAATAAAGAAATAGGTAGGAAAGCAACGGAGAAGAGCAGAAAGATGAAGAGCAACTGCAGATGAGAGGGACAGAAGGAACAGGAGTGCAGTCAGGCTGCAGAGCAGTGATGCACTACCATTGGACCACCAGGGATGAGGCGCAGGCAGGAGCCTGCGGGTGGAGGAGGGACTCAAACACCTGACCTCCGTGTTAGAGGAACCAGCACTAGCAGATGGGGACAGCAGCAGCAGAAACTAGATGGCGCAGCACTGTGGAAAGAGGAAGTCCACTAAGAATTAGTCCCCAATACACCCAAAAGCAAACCAACAGGGGGCAAGGAAAGGCAGCACCACCCGGTTGCCTCTTCTGATCTGACAGTGGCACCAGATTCCATGTTCCCCAGAACCCCAGGGAGTAACTGCGATCAAGCTGCATACCCAAGGGCCTGGGCCAGAGCCGGCCCCCGTGCCCCTGGCACCGACTGCCACCAATCACCATTCTCAGTGAATTGAGCGAGTTAGTGGAGCGCCCCACCAGTCTTGTGCGGTGCCCTTGGTGATGTAGGTCAGACGCAGTGCAGCGATTGCTCAAACTGGACTACCATTCTGAGTCCCAACTAACCACTGACACGTACAAAGCTTCGGAGCACGTGACCTACCTGGGCCAAACCAGAGAACAATCACGCCCCTGCTTAAGATGAGCGGAATGAAGAGATTTGATGGGGAGACAAGAAGACAACACAGCCCTGACTGAGAGAGAGAAAAAAAATATCCATCAAATTTCTGTCCCTCACTGATTGAACGTCCTCCTAGACAGCATCTGTTCTTCTCAGAATTGCCTCTCAATTTGGCAGAGGACCAAACTGCCACACTTCCTTTATTTCTTGGCTGCTCTGTACCCCTTAGGTGCCTTGTAATGCTGGATTTATCACTCGCCACCTGGCACCGGCTCCTGTTCCAATGCGCCGTAGCCGCGTGCAGTTATTCATTCCTGCAAATACCGCTTGACCTGTCGCATTAAATTGGAATCCTTCGCTTATAAAGTGCTTCTGACTCTGTATACATAGAGTATTCCCCTTCTGTGCATCTAGGGACGCAAAGATAAGCCGCGTTGCAAGGAAACCAGTTCATCAGGCTAGAGTGAAGCAACCTGTTGTGTCCTTGTATGACCTTGTAATATAGTGTTTTGTGTAAGCACTTTGGATGTGTGTAGGTCCAGAAAAAGCCAATAGAAATTCACAAATATGAGCCAGGAAGTCAAGGGCTGCCTTGGATTTTGCTGTATGTTAATCATTAGGAGATGTATTCAAAGTACATTGGCCACCATCTTGTTTGTTTTCCCTTCATTTCCTTCCCTCATTCACTCCTCCCCTCCCTAAACCCAGGTGGCATCTCCTACAAATGTCATTGCCAAATCTGCCCTCTGTGTTCCTCTCTAAACTAAAGGTTGTCAAGGAGGATTCTGCTGGGCATCTGACCAAACCACTGATTTCCACTTTGTTTGATGTATGGTCATTGGCTCCCAAGGTTTCGGTCATGCAGGTATTTAGACTCCTTTAAACGCGGGGCTCTTCCAGAACCAAAAATAGGCCTCGCTGGGCACATTGGAGAGAAAGATATTATTCTTTACCCCTCCTTTCAGATAATTCTCTTCTGTAAAATGGGCAAATGGCCATTGTATAGCACATTTCTCAAACATACTGCATACGGAGCCTTAGGGTTTAGTCCAATATTTCATAGTCTGTGAGGGTAGCCAGGAGCACTAATTTCCAAGATAGGAAATCGTATATGTGCTTAGAAAGAAATGTGATTCTAGTTTGAAAAACACAAGCACAGGGGGCAAATAATTGTGCCACCGAAAGAGCAGTGCCTTTCTGATACAGTGTGCCTCAGATCCAATCTTGATGTAAAATCCTCGGCTTAGGGAAGTAACATTGATTTTAAATTCTGTGCCAAGACGTGTTGCCCTTCACTCTTCCTATGCCAGTGAGGGGTACGCCTACTGATATGATACTAAACTTGCCAGCCTTTCAGATGTGTCACTAACCAACTGTACTTCCCAAAAGACCATCTAGCGTGAGTGGTCACTGATTCACAACAAGGTCAACTCTCCTTGTTGAGGGCAGGCACCCGCTCATCCTGTCACAGGACTGTTGAGGTGCCAGAGATATCCTTGATAGCCCTACTACTGCCCATGTATTACACAGGCCCAAACATCAGAGTTATACATTTCATACTAATCTTGCTATGTTTTATGCTGCCGTGAATCCCTTATGGTGCCTTAGACGTTTCTACGCTGACCTAGTATGTAAACACCACCGCCATTCTAGAATCCGTATTGTGGGTGTGTGTAAAGTACCACCGCCATGCCAGAGTGCATATTGTGGGTGTATAAAAAGGACTACGACAATCCCAGAATCCATCATCTGGATACGTGTAAAGGACCACTCCCATGTCAGAATCCATATTGTGGGTGTGTGTAAAGGGCCATCGACATTCCAGAATCCATATTGTGGGTGTCTGTAAAGGACCACCGCCATGCCAGAATCCATATTGTGGGTGTCTGTAAAGGACCACCGCCATGCCAGAATCCATATTGTGGGTGTGTGTAAAGGACCATCGACATTCCAGAATCCATATTGTGGGTGCATGTAAAGGGCCACTCCCATGCCAACGTCCACATTGTGGGTATATGTAAAGCACCATTTCCATGCAAGAATCCATATTGTGTCTGTATGTATAGGACCACCACCATGACAGGATCCATATAATCTGTGTATGAAGAGGACCACCGTTATGCCAACTTCCACATTATAGGTGTATGTAAAGGCCCAGCATCATGCCAGAATCCATACTGTGGGTGTATGTAAAGGACCACTGCCATGCCAGAATATCACGATGTAGTAAAGCACTAGTGCTGTACCATAGTCTACATTGTGGGTGTATGTAAATGTTTGCCGCCATTCCAGAATCCATATTGTAGGTGTAATACAGCAGCACTGCCATGTGTGAAATCACATTGTGGGTATGTGTAAAGCAACACTGGCATGTCACAACATTTATACTGATTATGTAGCAACACTGTCACGGCAAGAACTAAGGGGCATATTATAAAGTGCAGCGTTAAAATTATTGCCGGTTTAGTGGCAGAAAACTGCCGCTAAAGCGGCGATAATGGGCGTGATAATATGCCCTTGAGAGTTCCCATCGAAGCCCATGATGACACCAGAACATGAGCTTCAATTGTAATACTATGGAGCATATTATCAAGCCCATTATCGCCGCTTTAGCGGCAGTTTTCTGCCGCTAAACCGGCGATCATTTTTAACGACGTCCTTGATAATATGCCCCTAAATTGTCCTGTTTAGTTAATCCCTGATTCGGTGCAAGCCCCATTGACAACATGGTACTCTTCACAACTCCCTCCAGCTCCTCCTCCTCCTCGCCTCTCCTCACACTCCTCTTCAGAGGGCCTCTGCTGCCAGAGGCACCCGTGGCCGTGGAGGTAGAGAAACATGACCGATGAGAAAAAGAGCTATTCTGGGAGGAGGAAAATAAACACAAGAGGGATGAAGAGAGTTAGTGAGAGAAGAAGATGGGACGGAAGGAATGGGAGGGCTGGTGGTAGGGGGAGAAGAACCAAGATGGCGGCCAGTGGAGGAATGTTTAAAAAAAGCACTGACCATATCATAGCAATTTAAACAAAAACAAATAGTACCTATATTACAGCACAAGCAGCGTAAGGTCAGCGGAGGGACACTAGGTAAATTAATTTCATATATGCTTGGCCCATGTGCCACCAAAAGAAAGTGAAGTGACGCATGGCAAGTGCTGCCCAATTAGAAGGCAGCAAAGAAGGGTGATAACGCTGAAAATGAGTGCTAGGTAATGGGCTGGTTCCATGCCATTTACAGAACACAAGAGTCTTGCAAACGAGAGCTCAGGCGCTAGCACATGCTCACGCAGGCGAAACCTAGTAAATGAATCTGACCGTGCTGGTGCTCATATAAAGCGCTCTAATGCCCTTGGACCAAATTTGCGCTGTATAAAAAAAATTTAAAATACATACCTGCAAAAAACACTGCCTTTCGATTCTCTTGTTACTCCTGCCTCAAAGAACCGTCCACCTGTAGATGTTTTCTTAGAGTCAAGGGTGCGAGTAGCCCATGCAGTGGTAACGCTGTGACTGGGGCAGTCGGTAGAATGTGACCTTGAGTTTCCAGGGCTGGTCTGTTGTCACTCATTAAGCTAGACTTGAGGGCAGCCCACTGGGAGAAATCCTCAGTGCCTGTTGATAGTGCTGAATTGGCGAATCGGGCATTCAGCCGCCGGCCGATGGGCCGGTCCCTGAGTGCCAGCTGTGGGCCAGTTTCTTGGAGGGCAGTGGCTCACAATCAGCCACCCAGAACCCCGCCATGTCTACCTGCCCAGGCCACTGTCATATGTGGCCAACATGGGCTGGCGGACTACAAGCACACAGTGCTTAGAGGCAGAGGGTATGTGCCCTTGGAGCTGTGTTTTTGGGTAGCCAGTTTTGTGGCTGTAGATGGAGCATTTTCGCCTTGGCCAAGACCCCAAAGATAATGCCTTTCCCACTCCATCTCCCAGCAGGCCATCCCATTGAGGCCATGACGGACGGACGGGTGAGTGATGCCACCTTGCTGCGGGACCAGGTCTTGCTCTAGACATTGGGCCACTTACACCTTGGCCCTTGGGGGTGTAGTGGGCTCAATGTTGGTGTCCTTGCTATACCCATCTCTGCCAGGTCGTCACACTTAGGCCATGGTAGGCAAAGTGTAACATGCAGATTACACATTTGTATTTCATGTAGATAAGTCGATGGGTTACTGTTTGTTTTTATCACAGACATCCTTTTGCTACTTGCAGTTCATAAGTTGCAATCCTTCCACTGTAGCACAGTGAGCTATAAATTACCATCAAGACACTGCATGCAAACTGCAAGCCATAGGCATAGAACCATAATATTTTTAGTATCATTCTTTCATTATTCTACGGTTGCTAGCAAGGGTACTCAGGGTAGTGATAAACTTGTAATAGTAGTGAATACATTATTATACCCTAGCAGCAGTAGTATTAAAAGCAAGCATTTATAAAACCAATAGGTCTCAACTACCCAAGCTATTTGCTTTGTCAATGTTTTGGCCATGATACACATCAGCACAGCTGCTGTACTGCAAGGTTGAAATTAGTGGCTAAAAAACACTATGTCATAGCCAGTGGTATCCTCGTCATAGTGATTTTGTGTGTTATTGTGGGTGGATGTAGGCAAGCAGTACAACTGAGGGTGGTGGAAAGCAACAACAACAGGAGGGATGGAGGAAGGCATTGATGGAAGTTTTTTTTTTAAAGATCTGTGACACAGCCAGTGCTGGCGGCTTCCTTATACTTTTTTTTGTTACGGCGGGTAGGTGAAGGGTAATACAGACAATGGAAATAGGATGTGAGAGGCAAGCCACAAGATGGAGGGTGGGAGAGGGAAGTAACAACCCGGGGGGGAGCGTGGGGAAAGCAATAGCACGTTTGGCATCTGGGGGAATATATGACATTACAACCCAAATAATTACAACGCATGATTTTACAACGCGGTTTTTACATCTCAACTACCAATACATTGCATGATTTTACAACGTATGCCATTACAAAGCATTTTTAAAAACAACCATTACAACACATTCCATTAAAACGCATACCATTACAATGCATGCCATTACAACGCAAAATGCTTTTAGGGCAACAGTAGGGTAAGTGTTGAATAGCGTAGGGATAAAAATGACTATTTCCACTCCAGTGAGTGCAACAGTAGGGAAAGTGTTGGATAGCGTAGGAGTAAAACCCATACCCACCCTAAAACTAAAATGTCTCCATTACTTATCATATAATGTGTTGTAATGGCATGCATTGTAATGGTATGCGTTGTAATAGGATGCGTTGTAAAAGTTTTGTTGTAAAAGCAGTGTGATGTCCCAGGGGACAAGCAACAACATAGAGGTCAGAGAATGGGGGCAAGCATCAACACAAACAGCAATTGGAAGTAAAGTGATATAACACAGACAGCTGGAAAGAGTAAGCAACAACAGAAAAGGGGACAAAAGCACACAGGTAAGAGAGAGTGACAAGGGGGTGAAGAGAAACACAGGAGGAAAACGTCCTACAAAGATATGCACTCTAAAGAAGTGCTTCAACAAAAAGAAAAAAGTAGCTCCGAAAGTGTGAGTACTGGAACAACACAAGTCCTTGGTCATGATTCAGGAGAGGGACAAACATAGAAAGAGTAAGGGTAGCAGGCATGTGCTGATCACAGAGAAGCAAGCATGAGAATGACGTTGAAGCCGACCAAATAAAAGCAATAGGCAGGCTCCATGCCCATAGTAAGTTAACAAAGTGTCACACAAGAAGCAGCGCATGTGCTGTCTCAGGTGAGACTTAAAAAGGGGCAGAAACAAGGTAGAGCTACCACTCAAAATGAGAGCTATTATTCTCTAACACCCCTCAAGTGTGAAACATCAAGAGGAGGAATTCAGAGCTCTTTTTTAGGTCTCGGCTAGTGAAGGCTGCGCATGCGCAGTCTCGCTCGCGAGATTTAATGACTTGGAGAAGAGGGGCTTGAACCCGTCTCTCTTCTCTCCTCTTCTCCATTGGCTGGCCTCTTAAATGCTGGTCAGCCATTGGAGAAGAGGTTTGTCTCTCCAAACAAGCCCTGTCCTTTTCGGATTCGGGGCGTGTTTTTTGCGATTCTTTCTCTCCTCTGGAATGTAAACATTCCAGCCAATGGCAAGAGGAGAGAAAGAAAAACACGCCCCCGAATCCAAAAACGCCGCTGCGTTTCTCCGAGGCATTTCTGCTTGACCTCGGAGAAAGGCGGTGGTGTTAATGGCGTCCTCTCCCCCTGCTGTCGGCTCCCGTGTTCGGCTGCTGCACTGTCTCCCGCTTACCTCCGCGAGCGTCGCATCCACTGGCCGTTTGTTGTTGCCGGGCTGGCGCCGCTGCTTCCATTCTCCTCACATAGGTTGTGGCGCACTTGAGTTTTTTTCCCTCTCTATCCCACCTCTTTATCCTTCTCTAGTCTGTCCCATTCTTGCTTCTGCAAAGCCGAAGTTTTCAATACTGCCGGACAACGTTTTGGGCTAGGCTGGGCTCTCCGAGCAATCGAGCACACTGGTGGACGTGGAGTGTAGGTCCTGCAGCTGGAGCGGGTGGATTGTGCGTGCATACGATACTCTGCCCAGCTGTGGAGATTGGCTAACGAAGCTAGGCTGGTGTAGAGTTTAGTATGCTCCTGCTGATTCTTGGGCACAGACAGGGTATCTTGGAGTTGGAGTGACCGTTCTTTTACTGCAGTGTCCGTGCTTTACTGAGACACCTGGACAGTCCGGGATAACAGTTGTGTTAACGAGGTGCACTCCGTGCAGTACAGGAAGTGGTACAGTTGGGGTGCTGAAGCATAGTCGGTGTTCTTCATGTACACAGAGGTGGGGCTCCTAAGTCGCATGAAGAGGTGTTCCTTCAATTAAAGAAAGGGTTGCCAGAGGCACAGAGAGGAGCACTTATGATTTGGGCTGCTAGGGCAAAGGGGAAGATTTCCTTTTAATTAAAACAAGCTGCTACGGAAGAAAAAGTGAGCCGATATTTTGGACTTTGTGATTTTACAGTACTGTAAAATTGTGATTTTACAGTACAGCTGCAATCTCTCAAGAACTAATTTTGCTTTCGGAGAACACTGAATAAATTGCTGTAGGTGAATAGAGAATAGAGACACCACTAAGTTCCAAGATGTGTGGGGCTTAAAGTGGCAGTATCTCTCGTGCCACCTGCCTGTTATAATTGATAATAAGCTACGTACTCGCTTGGTGTGGGGGGGTGTCATCTGCTCCGCTGTGGTCATTTGGTCAACGCGCTGACCGGTGCAGCCCGAGGCTGCTGCCGGCCATTTCTCGTCTTTTGTTTCCCTGCCCCCGCCGGCCATACACAATTCCTTCGACCCTGGTCTCGGGGCGTGCTGCCTTCACGGTGGGAGCAGGGCTGACCACTGTGCTTGCGATATAATCCTGCCTTTACTAGGAAGTGTTCAAATAAACAGCGCGCGTGGCGGTGCCAATACACGACAAATGTAAGACAAAGGCATAAAGGGCGCATCAATCTATGCTCTACATTTCTTCCATTCAAGAATTAGTTTAACTCTGTTGCTTAGGAAGCAAAACTAATGCTCTTAAAAACAAGGGACAAAGTCATTGTAAATTTATGTAAGTCCACTTGTTTAACCAAGACTTCAGCAGTGAGCTACAGGCAAAACACACTTTCATCTGCTGTGTGTATGTGGCTCTGTGTATGTGTGTGTGGCTCTGTGTGTGTGTGTGTGGGGCTCTGTGTGTGTGGGGGTGGCTCTGTGTGTGTGTGTGGGTGGCTCTGTGTGTGTGTGGGTAAGTGTGTGTGTGTATGTGGCTCTGTGGGTGGCTCTATTTGTGTGTGGGTTGCTCTATGTGAGTGGCTCTGTATGTGTGGGTGGCTGTGTGTGGGTGGGTTTGTGTGTGTGGCTCTGTGTGTGGGTGCAAATGCAATAGGTCTCGCATTGGAGAGTGATTAAGCTATTGACATTGTAAATAACAATGCAGTCTCTTCTAATGTTTTAAAAACAAAAACATAAACAAGAATAATGTCATGAACAATGCCAACAGCTCTAACTTTAACAATGCCGAGACCATTGCATTGTAAATGCTTGTTAGGTTGTGCCTTAGGCAGTGCATGCGCTGCCTCTTTGAGACATGCTGTATCAACTCTGTAGGCTTTAACCACGCCCATTGCTTTTCATTTGTTCTTTTCTGTGCCATTCTGAAACCTGGCTTTTTTATGGGTGCTTTAGCTGTATTTGTCCCTCCTTTTGGTGTTCAGTTCCCTCCTATGAATACTGTCCCTATTACATGTACTCCTCCCCTCTATTTGGGTTAGTTTTGGTGCACTAATTTTTTCTTCTTCTCATTTTTACGGACGCATGGGAAGGCTCGCCTTACAGCACAGCTTTTCCATTATGAGCATGAATGAAAACAGGGCTGTAAATTTTGCCATAGAGCCCACTATCATGATTTATTCATCGCGCACCTTTTATCTGCTCAGCACCGCGCCCCACAGCTGGTCATCGGCACTCAATGAGAAGCCTCAAGCACAGCGCTTGATGGCGCCTCCTCCAGGTCTGGCCTTCTCAGTCTACTTGTGGAATTCACGTCCCGCCGAAGCCCCGCCTTCTGGCTCTTCCAGCGGGCTGCTTCATGTGAACAACCCTCTGCTCTATTTACAATCACTTGACTGGACGGGACTCGTGCCAGGATCCGTCGTGAAAATAACAGTGCACAACACAGTAAAACCAACAGTCAGGGATTGGCAATTTAAAGAAACGCACAATGTCACAGATGCACTTACGGCACTGCAAGGACTCCGGTATGAGAAGCCTCGAGCACAGCTGGCCCCTCCACCCGATCTGGGCATAGAAGCGTAGTAATGGAATTTGCGATCTGGTGAAGTGCCGCCAACCGGCTCCTCATGCTGGCTGCTTCACTGAAACAACCCTTTGCTATATTTACAATCACTTTATTTAAATGGCTGCCACGGGTAACTGAAGATGACGATTTTTGGGGGTGATGGAAAGGACCCTGTACCATTTACGGCTTGTGCTAAGGGCCAGATGCTTCCCGGCAAAAATTCCTTTCTCGTGGGGCCTCCATCTGTGTTCTTTCTTTCCTGCCTGAGCCAACACTTTTCGTGTTCACACTCACATCGACATGTCCTGTCATGATTAATACCCGCAGCTCATCTTTCCGGCAAATTGAGGCTACAGTATCTGCTTCCAATTGGATGTAGGATTGTGGTTTTATTCTACAGAGAGCAACACCACGTCTGGTTTGAGCTCGTAGGATGCACAGGTTGCTGCTGTTTGTACTTATACTTAACAGGTTCAAGGCTCTCTTTGCCTTTTGGTTATTTTTTTTCTACGTTTTTGGTGTGTGTTATTTACGTGAGTAGATGCACTACCATGGTCTATTTTGAAAAAAACAATGCTTGACTTAATTCTATCACCGGCCTTTCCCAGCCAAACACTTGGATTGCTAATGCCTCTGTCCCTGCGCTGACAGACCTTTGGAGGCACGCTATGGCATGCAGTGGACTACACACTCACCTCGCGGGCCTTCTGAAACACCGTCCTGACAAGAGACTTGCCTCGCCCCAGTCCTGGAGGCCAATTGGTGCTGACCGTATGATGTACCAGCCTGACTAAAGACTGTCTCGTTCCCAGTGCTGATGACCTTTTCATGGCTCTGACCTCCAGAAGCACCAGCCTGACTGTAGCTTTCTCTCTAACATCTTCTGGCTTTCCACGGGTGTCGTTCTGATGTGTGGTTGATTTAGACTCCACCTGCCAGGCTTCAGGAGATACTGCCATGTGACTGATTCTCACCCAAGCCTTAAAACCTTTCTAAGAGCATGTCAAGGGGCCAGAAGAGTAAATTCTTCTGCCATGCCCTAGATGGCTGTCAGAGACAGCAATGTGGCTGACTCTGCTGCAGTTTTCGGACATTCAGAGGCACCGACCTGACACGATTGAGTCTTCCATAGCTCTTGTGGCTTTCAGAGACACCAGCAGCAGCAAGGCCAGTCTGCTTCACCCTGGAAGCAAATAAAAGCCACACCCAATTAAAGCAGAGACAACACCAGAATGTGTTGCCTTTTTTTCATAGTTCTACTAAAATCGACTAACCAACCTACAGTTAGGGCCGGACTGAGAACACAAATTACCCTAGCACATTTGGCCCCTTGTGGGAAGGGGTCAGGCAAGGATGCAGGTGTGAAGAATATTGCTTAACTAAACCAGCCCCTAGCACTGCTGCTTTTGTTGCAGGGGCCGATATTGCAGCACTGCCGCAAAACTGGCAGCCAGTAACAAAACAGGGCCCCGTGGCTTCAAACCACCATTCCAGCCTCCCGGGGAAACCCCCGATGCCCGCTACTGCCTGTCTGGTCCTGCCGGGATATTTTAGCTGTCCGCTCATCCCCATCTCCAGAGGGTCCGACACTGCGAAAGGGTCTTCCTGGGTATGGCAAAAGGGGCATTGCTGGCCCGGAAATGGGACACAGCTCTCTGGCAATAGATTGGAGGTTAGTGCCCTTTCTTCTTCTGTCTGTTGGAAACGTGCTGGCACTAGTACCTGCATTGCAGGCTTAGGCCTCAAACTTCAGCTTTCTGTCCCTTGAGCTTGCCTTAAAGCAACAGTGGTTACTTGCTTCGAGGGAAGTCCCCTTTGCACACACTGAAACATGCCTGCTCTCTTTTAATATTTATATATCGAAAATAAGCCAAGTGGACTAATGTATCTGTTGCCAAAATAGATTTAACATCAACAGTATAGAATGTGTAGGGAGCAGCAGGGGCGACTGTACGATGTTGGGGACAAGGCCGGGAAATTAATAGCGTGGCTGGATAAAAAAGAGCGGGTTAATCGTGTTGTGCCAGAACTTGTTACAGAGGGTGGCGTTAGTGTTACTGAGCCGGATGGCATAGTCCAGTGCTTCGCGGATTATTTCCGTACGGTCTACACCTCGGTGTCGGACAGGCCGGTTGAGGACTCATGTGAACTTCTGCGCGATCTGGCTCTGCCTTGCCTCTCTGATATAGACAGGGACGACTTGGATGGTGACATCACAGCTGACGAAGTCGCGGGTGCTATCCGTTCACTGCGCCCGGGCAAGGCCTCGGGCCCGAACGGTCTGCCAATTGAGTTCTATAAACTCCGTCCGGACAAAATTGCTCCGCATCTGCGAGCTATGTTTGTGGAGGCGCGGGAAATGGGATGCCTTCCCTTTGACCAACGTCTGGGGACAATTGTGGTCATACACAAAGACGGCAAGCCCAGAAATAAATGCAGCTCCTATAGGCCGATTTCGCTACTTAATGCCGAGCCGAAAATCCTTGCTAAAATACTGGCCAACCGCTTGATTAGGGTGATTGGGGACCTGATTCACCCGGACCAATCCGGTTTCATCCCGCATCGTAACACTGCGTTGAACCTTAGGCGCATCTACGGCGTGCTTGCACGGACGGGGACGCTGCAGGAGTCGACCGTTGTGGCCGCACTTGACGCCACGATGGCCTTTGACACGGTAGAGTGGGCATATCTGTGGGCTGCACTTGCAAAATTCGGCTTTGGGCCTGGCTTTGTTGGCTGGGTGAGATTACTATATGAAGGACCCTTGGCCAAAGTCGCGGTCAATGGTAGGGCGTCCTGCCCGTTCGAACTGGGGAGGGGCATCAGGCAGGGTTGTCCCCTGTCGCCGTTGTTGTTTGATCTTGCCCTTGAACCGCTGGCGGCATGGATAAGATGGCACCCGGACATAAGGGGGATCCGATGGTCACCAGATCATGAGGACCGCATCTCTCTTTATGCCGACGACATTTTGCTATACCTCACCTCCCCTAGGAAGTCTCTCATAGTAGTCTGTGACGTTTTGGCCTCTTTTGGTAGGAACTCGGGTCTCACCATTAACTGGGGTAAGTCGTACCTGTACGCCCTGTGTGGAGACGTCCCTGTTCTCCCGCGGAATTGTTCGATCCAGATCGCCCGGGATGGCTTTTTGTATCTAGGGATCTATATCTCCGACGATCCGATTGTTCGGTATGAGAGAAACCTGCTCCCTCCATTGCCGCGCTTGCGGCGGGATGTGGCGGGTTGGCGGCGACTGCCGCTTTCCCTCCTGGGCCGGGCCGCGCTGTTCAAAATGATGTCTCTTCCCCGCTTTCTTTATGCCCTGCAGAATACTCTGGAGCTGGTCCCGGCCAGCTATTTTCGGGAGGTTGAGAGCCTCCAGCGCTCGCTGCTGTGGGAGGGCCGACCGCGTATAGCTATTGCAAAACTGACCCTTCCGTGGTACGATGGGGGTATCGCGCTTCCTGACATCAGGCGATACTACTGGGCCACCCAGTTGAGTGCTATCAACCACGGCGTCTACGGACCGGCGCTGAGCCCCGGCTTTGCTATAGACCGATGGTTGCTGCGCGGGGGTAATTACTTTAGAGCACTCTACTCCAGGTCGATGGATGGGTCCCTCACGGGACCGACCAAGGCGGCGGTGCACGTGTGGAAGGCTGTTACGAACTCGTTGGGTTGGAAGGATAGGCTTACCCGCGCCACTCCGTTGTTTGATTCCGATGTGTTGGGGAAACTTTGGCACACGAAGGGGTTTGAGAAATGGGACCTGATTGGGATTTCCAGAGTGGGAGATCTTCTGGTTAAGGGACGAGTGAAATCGTTTAATGAGCTACGGACGGAGTACGATCTGGAGGATACGGAATATTTCCGGTACGCACAGGTGCGCCATGCTCTGCGGTCCGTCCTCGTCGAGGGGGAGGCTGTGCCCGAGTCCTCTCCTTTGGAGGATCAGATTCTGGATGGCCATATGCCGGAGAGTACAATCTCCTTAATCTATAAGAAGCTTGTTAACGTCCGGACCGACCTCCTCCTCGGGGTGCGTGATCAGTGGACTAGGGACGGTCTTGAACTGGATGATGAGGACTGGCAGTATGCCATTTCCTCTCCTAAGGAGGTCGCGATCCCGGCACGGCTAAGGCTAGTGCAGCTTAAGATACTTCATAGAGTCTATGTCACGGGCCCCCGACTGATTCATATGGGTTTCTCCGAGGATGGTTTGTGTAAGAGGGGCTGCGGGATGGTGGGCACCTTCTTACATATCATATGGGAATGTGGTGTGATTGCGGAGTTCTGGAAGCGAATTCATGTAGTGATGCAGGAGATCACGGGCTTGGCACTGTTGCCAGAGGCACGGCGCTGTCTTTTGAATGTCTGGGGTCCTACTGACTATGATGCTGCGCAGACTCAATGGGTGACCCTGGGAAATATGGTGGCGAAACGTGATATTGCGCGACTGTGGGGTTCTCAGAGACCTCCCGCTGTGGAAGCATGGATGGAAAATATGGACTGGAGCATGTTTAGGGAGAAGACGGCGTACTGTGCCCGGGGGCGGCCTAAGAAATGGCATAAGATATGGGGGCGATGGAACCAGTATAGGGGGGATATATGTCTGCCCCCGGCCACTGAACCGTTGGAGGAGCACCTTTCCCCCTAGCCTTACTTCCAACTTGGGATTACTATGAGGATATTATGTTAGATTGCTAGTGCCTCTGCTTCTCCCTCATCCACCCGACCGGTGGTTTTGTTCTGTGTTTGAGAATGGGGCTGCGCTCCCACCGGGAACTTGCACGTGTTTATTGTGTACACTGCCTTGCTTGTGTTATTTATTTTAGGTTGTTCTAAAAAAGGAACCTTTGTCTTTTCCTGCACCAGAGCTATGGACACTTCCATGTGTTGTCCTTACTTGGCTGCCGAACCTCCGGGATGTCGGCTGAATAGCTGTGTTCCAGACTGACTTAAATAAAGGTTTTAAAAAAAAAAAAAAAAAAAAAAACAGTATAGAATGTACAAAGATAGGTGGCAGTAGCCCCTCCAATTTAGAGCTGACAGACTTTTTCAAAGTGTAATGTTACAAATGAGTGTTAAATGTTGTTTTCATTCAAGGGATAATAACCAAAGTTGTGTAAGTTCAGGGTTTCTAGTACTTTAATTATGTTGGCTGGCATGCCTGTGCAGTCACATTTGCTTCCTTCCATGGAAGACTGTTAGAAGCTTCTCAACAAAGGAGCTTTATTGCCTCATTAATACAACCGGTGTCCAACCACTCTTATCTAAAAGGAGCGCAAACCCTCCCCTGCTGTGTTCAGAGAAAGAAGGCACAGAAACACTTTTATAGAGATTGCAACCTGTGCCAGAGCAGGAACTCAAGAGCCCTTCAGTGGGTTTATGTGAAAATGATTGTGTAATAGGCACAAGAAGGTTGTCGACAAATGAACCTTAGCACTTAATTGTCCTGCTTTTTATGATCTCACATTTTGGGATTTTATGTATTGATGATTTTAGAGTATTATGTATATTTGATTGTGGTTTTTAACAAAAGTATGTTGATTTGATGATGTGCATCTTTTATGGTTATTTGTAAATATCCGAATAAAGATATTTGATTTGATTTGATTTGATTTGATTGTGTGAATGCTGATCAGAATTAAACAATGTAAGGCCTATCCTGGTGAACATTGCTGAATGCATCAACCTAAAATTATAATATCTGCATACTGTCTAGTGCGTAATTCTGCAATAGCTCCCCACCCTCATAAGAAGTGTGCTCCTTTGTGATTCACACTGCCAGGCCCACGTTTTTTACTCAAGCTATTTCCCTTTTTGGATAAAATTACACTTCAAAAATATAACAGGAGGTCTAGTAGGATTTATTTTTTCCTCCGCTCGCCTGGGTACCATATGGCATACCTGGATGTGGATAACACCCAATACCACACAATTCAACACCACACAATTCATCAAAACAGAGTTCAACACCACCCAATATATTTACACTCTACATAATACCACTCAGCACAACATAATTAAACTCCACATAATAACACTCTACTCACTCCCACATATTTACACACCACAGACAAACTATACCACATAACAATCCACATAAAACACTCCACGCCATGCCACATAATTTCATGAGCATAATTTCACCCCACACCACACAATTCAACTCAACACATTTCCACTACAAACTACATAATTAGACAATAAACCACACTATTCTAATCAACAATACAATTACATAACACACCACATACATCCAATACACACCACATAATCACACAACAAACTAAAGAATTCTGCAGAACACCACATAATTAAAATCCACTTCATAACACAACACAAAATATCATTCTACATAATTACACTCCATAACACACAATCCCACTAAACATCCTTCAAATACACTTGAATACAGTATGTGTGCCCATAGTGCCAAGCAACCCCTAGTTTGAAAGCTAAAAAAGATTCAGATTTTGTTCCGTTTTTTTCTAATAAACAATTTCAGCTAGAAATCATTCTGGAGGAGATGTTTAATCCTGTATCTCATTTCTGCTGTACATCTAACTAATGTCACCTTTAATTACTACCGCCCGCTGTTTTATTTCTGTTGCCCGACAAATTCTCTACTTGATAGAGACACACTTTTTAGATCTAGCTTTGAGATTTTGCTAAACTTTGTGTGTGAGTGTACTGATGTATAGAGGATTTCAGCAGCCCTCTTCATCAGTCGGCCTGTTATTGTCATTCACATCACTCCACATAATTCCAATACACTTAATACCACATAATTACTATCCAGATAATTCCACTGCACACCATACCACACTATTCCTCTACACACCACATAGATCCACTCCACTCCAAAGCACATAAGTAAAAAACATTCACCTTTACAACGCCAATAGCTCTTACTCTCGCAAAAGCGAGACCTATTGCATTGCCAATGCTTGTTTCTCATTGCAGGTCCTTTTCCCAGAGACCCTGATCTAGCCTATTCTCCCCGTGGGTTTGAGCTCAATTTGTGATTTATATAATCTGGGTGGATGACGCAGCTGATCAGCAGGGGGCGTCTCTCTGGATTGTACAAGGAGCTGTGACTGCTGTGACTATTCAGTTTTTACATCTGCAGTATTTCCAGTCTTGGTCAATGCTACAGTGAAACTGACCCTACAAGCTTCACAATGTTCAATTTACCCCACATTTCTCCCCAAATTAGACACTTGACACTAAACAACCAATGTGTTGCCACTTTTTTGGCCTTGCCTGGGCCTACTTTTAGCCCCAAACTTGCCCTGCCAGGGTGGCCAGTCTGACCCCTGCGAAATGACTTCAAATATTTTAGGCATACACGTTTAGGGCTTGGTCTCTCAAACAATGTACCCAAAAATGTTACCTAAATTCTGCAGAAACCTCTTCTGCCATCCAGGGTATTTTTACATATTATGGGGCAGATTTACAAGCCCCTTGCGCCACTTTTGCGTGACTTTTAACATGGGAATAGTGACGCAAAAGTGGCGCAAGGGGCTTGTAAATCTGCCCCTATGTCTTCACAGAGGTAGTTTTGCGCCAGGAACCCTGCGCGTGGGTTACACTTTTCCAGGACGAGATACTATCTCAGGGTATTTCAAATCCAGTGTAGGGAACGAGAGCCTTTCATCTTCAAACATGTAAAAAATTCACCTTTACAGAAATCGATCAAAAGTGCCGTAAAAAAGCGGAGGAAAAAGTTCAAACTGTGAGAGAGAGACGCCATCCTCTGCTGCTGGCGCTGCCGGGCACATAAACGGGGAGGCTGCTGCGCCCCCAATTACCGTCCTTCATAAAACGCGCCAACGTGCAGCCGAAGCGAGGGCTGGAAGGAGCGCTGGGTACAGAGGAGCGCGGCCGCTGCCGGCGAAGCGCCGAGGCGCCTCCAGTCTCCACGCAGAGGTTGTTGAAAAGGCGCTTTGTGGCGCTGCGGGTTGGTGGCTGCAGCGCCTCGCGGGCGCAGGGACGCGAGGAACAGGAATAAAAGGCACAGGAACTACAGCAGAGAAGTATCAATAAGAGAACAGGCAGGAGTCTGGTCTGCCCGCCAGCCTCTGGCAGTCCCTGCATACAGTGGTTCATTTGAGCCGGTGGTAGCCGGTGGACCCACTGGCGCTCCTTGTTCGGTGCCAGGATTTATTTGTATGCAGGCTTTGAAACAGTAAAAGAGAGAGAAAGGCAGCATAAGGGGTACGAAAGAGGAAGAGAAAATGGAAAAACAGCGAGAAAGGAGAGATGATAAGAAATCTATCTGAGTGAGATATAGGGACGGGGGAGTGCATTGATGGATGGAAGAGGCAGGCGATGAATAAATACTAGACAGCCCTGGTATTTAGCAGCCCTATAATTCGACAGTGGTACCCACCTGCGTCTGAGAAAAATTTGGGCCACACACTTTTATTCTTTTACAAAGGCAGCACGTCCCGCATTGAAGTCATATATCGTGTACAAAAGGACACTGTCCCTTTAATAAATCCAGACTTATACACGTGTCCTGGGTGTTGTCCAACCTGGTGCGTTTCTGTCCTGATAGGGTGTATGAAACGGTGCCCCTGCCCCTTTGGTAACCCTGCCATGGTGTTGCGTTCCTATTCGTCATCTCAACATTCTGCTCCCGCCCTTTTGACTTCAGAGTGATGCTGGCGTCGTGCCTGGTGCCACTGTCCCTTTAATCACTGCAGTATAGTTGATCCTTTAGTTACACCGAGGGGGTGCCGCCATCTCTTTAATATCCCGACACAGGGTCAATGTGACTCCCTGAGTTAACCCAGCATGGGCCTGTGCGGGAACCCCCGCATTGTTAACCCCATTTTGGTATTTATACCAAGCGACTGCATGTCACAAACCATGGTCGAAACATCGACCCACGGATGGTGTCCATGATATCAACTCACAAACTATTGTCAAGGTAAGTATATATTTACTATTATCAACTCCACCAGGACGTCTCTGTGAGGGGCGCGGCACTCGCTCACCACCTCAGTGAGGGGCGAACTGACCGCAGTCCGTGTGCATCAATGCTCCTGTCTTGTTGCTGAAAGACTAGGGGCCTACCTCGGGCCCTCTCAGCAGCAACCTGTACTCCCGGACTGGGGCTGCTATCCCTATCAAGAAGACTAGTGACCAGCCCTGGGGCAGCACAGCAGCAACACGTAAACCCGGACTGGGACGGCTATCGCTGACTAGGAGTCTAGTGACCAGCCCAGGGGCAGCTCAGCAGCAACACGTAAACCCGGACTGGGTCTGCTATCGCTGACTAGGAGACTGGTGACCAGCCCAGGGCAGCTCAGCAGTAACTTGTAAACCAGACTGGGCCGGCTATCACTCACTAGGAGACTAGTGACCAGTTCAGGGCAGCACAGCAGCAACACGTAAACCCACACTGGGCCTACTATCGCTGACTAGGAGTCTAGTGACCAGCCCAGGGGCAGCTCAGCAGCAACACGTAAACCCAGACTGGGCCTGCTCTCGCTGACTAGGAGACTGGTGACCAGTTCAGGGCAGCTCAGCAGCAACACGTAAACCCAGACTGGGCCTGCTCTCGCTGACTAGGAGACTGGTGACCAGCTCAGGGGCAGCTCAGCAGCAACACGTAAACCCAGACTGGGCCTGCTATCGCTGACTAGGAGACTAGTGACCAGCCCAGAGGCAGCTCAGCAGCAACACGTAAACCCACACTGGGCCGGCTATCGCTGACTAGGAGACTAGTGACCGGCCCAGCGGCTGCCCAGCAGTAACTTGTAAACCTGGCCTGGGCTGGCTAGCACTGACTAGGAGACTGGTGACCAGCTCAGGGGCAGCTTAGCAGCAACACGTAAACTCAGACTGGGCCTGCTATTGCTGACTAGGAGACTAGTGACTGGCCCAGCGGCTGCCCAGCAGTAACTTGTAAACCTGGACTGGGCCTGCTATATCTGACTAGGAGTATGGTTACAAGCCCAGGGGCAGCTCAGCAGCAATACGTAAACCCACACTGGGCCGGCTATCGCTGACTAGGAGACTAGTGACCGGCCCAGCGGCTGCCCAGCAGTAACTTGTAAACCTGGACTGGGCCTGCTATATCTGACTAGGAGACTGGTTACAAGCCCAGGGGCAGCTCAGCAGCAACACGTAAACCCACACTGGGCCTGCTATCGCTGACTAGGAGACTAGTGACCAGCTCAGGGGCAGCTCAGCAGTAACTTGTAAACCTGGACTGGGCCTGCTATCGCTGACTAGGAGACTAGTGACCAGCCCAGGGGCAGCTCAGCAGCAATACGTAAACCCACACTGGGCCTGCTATCGCTGACTAGGAGACTAGTGACCAGCTCAGGGGCAGCTCAGCAGTAACTTGTAAACCTGGACTGGGCCTGCTATCACTGACTAGGAGACTAGTGACCGGCCCAGCGGCTGCCCAGCAGTAACTTGTAAACCTGGACTGGGCCTGCTATCGCTGATTAGGAGACAAGTCCCCAGCCTAGGGGCAGCTCAGCAGCAACTTGTAATCCGGGACCTGGCCTGCTGTCAATTATTGGAGACTAGTAACCAGCCCAGGAGCAGCTCAGCAGCCGATAATCCAGGGCTGCCTGCTATCACTAACTAGCAGCCTAGGGACCAGCCTAGGGGCAGCTCAGCAATAACTTGTAAACCCAGACTGGGCCTGCTATCTCTGAATAGGAGACTGGTGACCAGCCCAGGGGCAGCTCAGCAGTAACTTGTAAACCAGACTGGGCCTGCTATCTCTGAATAGGAGACTAGTTACAAGCCATGGGGCAGCTCAGCAGCAACACGTAAACCCTCGCTGCATTTGGCTGCAGGACTCTTGGAAGCCGGTCAATCTCCCTGTTTGGGACTGCTGATCTCGAAGGACGCTGCACTGGGGAGGACGCTGTGTACTATCGCTACTCCGGGACTGCGAGGACCAGGGTGCTCGCTGCTGCCTTGAACCAGCACACCTGTGTCCTCTTCCCGGCCCCGCCCCCACCAAGCTCTTTACCTCTCGCGGCCCCCGCTTCGCGGGAGCCGCTCGCTGCATTTGGCTGCAGGACTCTTGGAAGCCGGTCAATCTCCCTGTTTGGGACTGCTGATCTCGAAGGACGCTGCACTGGGGAGGACGCTGTGTACTATCGCTACTCCGGGACTGCGAGGACCAGGGTGCTCGCTGCTGCCTTGAACCAGCACACCTGTGTCCTCTTCCCGGCCCCGCCCTCCCCTCTTTTCCAACGCTTGAGCAGCATGAGAGTCCCGCCCCTTCGCGCCAGCGGGACGCGCCCGGAGCGAAGACCGGGCAAAGAGCGGGCCGTTGGAGGCCGTTCGAGGACAGGAGAGGCAGGGACAGGGCCCACTCTCTTACGCCCTTACCGCTACTGTATTAATGGCGTCTGCGAGAGAAACTCGGAGTAAAACAACCCAGGCTGCTGCCAAGCCCACAGGTACTTTGGACTTATACTTTGCAAAGGCGGGTTCCCTATTGATCGATGACATAACTACCCTAGAGAAGCGCATTTCCCTAGAAATAGATTGGATCAGAAGATCGTCCTTAGGCCCCCTCAAACATGTTACCTCCCCGCCACAACTGCCAGAACATGTTGATCCTGCTACGGGGGGACTGCCTGGACTGCTTGGATCCTCGACATCACTGAACCCAACCAACACAACTTCATCTATCATAGACTGTGATATTTCCACCCCAATTGATTTTATTACACTATCCCTCCCGCCCCCAAGTCTTTCCACTGCCCCCACTACAAGCAAACCAGATACAGCCCCTGAGACATCCACGAACATTAGTACTACCCCTATATTACATCCCACCCAGGGGAACTGTGAGGGAGCATTACCCAAGAGGAAGGGAAGGGCTCAAACTGTAGGGGGGCGTAGGCCGAAGAATTTGAAGCATGCTCCTAGGGGAATAACAAACTCTCCGATAGTGGGACGAAGGGGAGTGGTTGCACCCCCAACTCAGACTAATAGACCTGTGAGTCCAAAAACTGCTACACGGGAGGAGGGCTTCTCATTTGCTGATATAAAATCTCTCATGAGCGAATTGCTAACCCCCCTAATAGACCGTCTTGCAAAATTGGAATCATCTATAAAAAATCTTCATCATGGAATGGCTCAGTTAGGGGACACACTTAAATCAACCAAAGCATCCACAAAGACCGCAGATACACCACCATCTAGGGACAGCTCCGGTCTACAACAGCTTCCCCATTTACATCTGCCCAGACTGATTCCTTCTCCAAAACCTGGGCCTATGATCCCCTCACGGAATATTATTCCCAGCCTCCGTAACACTCCACTTCCTTCTTCACCACGGGTGCAGGAACATGATAGTGGACACAGACCAGTTAATTTACCGCCTGAGTCAGCCCCATATACAGTCATCCTAACGGGTATCCCGGAACTAAAACCATCTACCAGCGAACCAGTGGTGGCCTTGAAAAACAAAGTCATCCACTGGCTCTCCAAAAACATACCTTTACCCGAGGGAATCAACAGCGAGGTTCTCATGGTTAGGAGACTCCCGTGGCTGGGTAACACCAAAAAAACTATTATGGGTGACTGTGTATTGATTAATTTTAGGGATCCCCGATCAGTTTCTCATATATGTAGCTGGCCGTATCCAACTTCGGGATCTCTTATTCAATCCCTTCCACTTTCCTTCTTTTATCCTCCCACAACAACTGCACATGTTGAAGATGGATGGGACCTAGTACCTAGGAGAAATAGGACAAGGGCTCCTCTGGTGGATAGGGAACGCTGGTTGACAGGGTGCCCTAGACACGACCAAGTCCCCACCCATAATCGTTTCTCTATTTTAGATATGGTGGATTGACCGTGGGTGTCTGTGGGCGGTGGCGCTTTGAATATAATCAAGAATAGACAACCAGTATCTCCTAAGGAGAAGGAACATCCTCCTCACACTAAAGCTACTGAAGAGGGTAGTGCTGAGGTGGATCTTCCACTTCGGAGTACCCCACCTCTGAGGGCTACTCAGGGAATTGACTACGGCCCAACCTCCCCCCGGAGGTCGAAGTCAGAAGTGGTTCTATCCCCAAGTATACCCTCTGCGGCACCAACTTCCTCCCCCCTTGAAATTCTATCTTGGAATATTGCGGGCCTTTCCAACAAACTTAATAACCTGTCTTGGTGTTCTTTTATTGAGCAGAAAGACATTTGTCTCTTACAAGAGACGTGGGCTAGAGAAAACATTGCTTACAAGGGGTTTGCAACCTTTTCCAAGCACGCAACGTGGGGGGGTAGAGGGCGCCCCTCAGGCGGCCTCACAATATGGGTGGCCTCCGATTTAGGCTGTAGGGCGGATGTATTTCCCACTAATTCAGCAGATATTCTTGCTGTGCTGTTGGAGTGGCCAAATGCCGCTAGCCTGTTGCTGATCAACATTTATTCACGGCCAACTAATATCACTCAGGAGTCTTCCACTATAACGGAGCTCGCTCTGGTTCTAAATGACATACCAGAGGGCACCGCATATCTTATAGGAGGGGATTTCAACTGCCACTACGAGACCCTCCCTGGCTTTATGGAAGGTATGGCCACGGAGGAGGATCTCCTTTGGCAAATACCTCCCACTCAGGCTCCGGCTCCAAAGACATGGTCCCCCCTGGTCCTGCAAATTAATACCCTTTCGCTGAAATACGGCCTTCGTGCCTGTAATGGCAGGTCTAAGTCTGATACTATGGCAAGATGTACTTTTAATAGAACGGGCAGCGAGTCCAGACTGGACTATGTCTTGGTTCCTGCGTCGTCTTGGCCCCTTGTCAAAGACTTTTGGGTCACAATTAGGAATGATAGCGATCATAATGCCCTCAAACTAAACTATAGTCACCCCGGCTCCCCAGTCACGGGAAATCAAATGGGTGAAACTGAGGAATGTCGGGTACTTGAGACTAATAGACGCAGAATAAAGTGGGAGCACATATCTTCTTATCCGGAAAAGATACACAATTTATATGCTCAAGCACTGCCTCTATTCGAGAAACTTCAGGTGCTAGCAGAGAAAGATACCAGCGAGGTTATCCATTCCGATTTGGGACAGCTACATGCCGACCTCCTTAAAATAGTTTCTGAATGTTTAATGAAACCAATAACTAGGACCAATAGAAAAACTTCCGGTCCATTCTGGTACAACGGCGCTTGCCGTAAGGCAAATGCCGACCTTCTGGGTGCAATAAAGGAAGGAAGGGGTGCCGTGGACATCAGGGCCAGACGTAGTGTTTACAAGTCCACGACCTCAAACGCCAAAAGTGAATGGGAACATGACAAATGGATTAAACTTACTAATTTCCTGGCCCGTGCAGACTCGCGCAAATTTTGGCGCTGTGTCAACACGGGCTCCGAGGAATTGACACCTGCCTCAGAACCTAATATCTCAGCTAAGGTATGGCAGGACCATTTCCAGTCTCTTTATAAACTACCTGAGGATGGTGGGGAAATTTCTAACTATCCCCACTGCCCCCTCGAGACTGGCGAACCATTCACTCTCAAGGAGGTACGAGCCGCTCTGACTGGTCTTGCCACAGGAAAGGCACCTGGCTTGGATGGACTCCCGGGCGACTTGTTTAAGCAGGAGCCAGACGTTTGGACCCCCTATCTCGTGACCCTCTACAATGCCATCTTAGCGGGCATGGCTATTCCGGATACTTGGCTGGGGGCGGAGATTGTCCCAATTTTTAAAAAGGGTTCGCCTCTGCTCCCAGCCAATTATAGACCCATTAGCCTAATAGATGTACCGCAGAAGATTTTTGGCAGGCTCATCTTAAATCGCCTCCAGGATTGGATCGAAGAAATGGCGATTATGAGTCCCTATCAAGCGGGATTTCAACAAGGTATTTCCACCACCGACCAAATCTTCCGTTTAAATCTTTTACACTGGAAGACGGTGCTGATTGAGGGCGGCAGTCTTTATACAGTCTTTGTGGACCTCCGTGCCGCCTTCGATCTGGTGCCCAGAGATAAGTTATGGTCGGTGTTAATGAAGATGGGGGTCCCCGTGGACATTCTCTCAATTTTGAGAAGGCTGCATCAGGGGAACTATGCCAAAGTAAGATGTGGAAGGGAAGGTACACTGTCCGATGCTTTCCCTGTCGATAGGGGGGTCAGGCAGGGATGTGTCCTCGCCTCGACTCTTTTCTGCCTTTTCGTCAACGGGGTCGTAGATCATCTTTGCACCCTGAATGATATTGATGCCCCCAAGTTGGACGGCAGCAGGGTTCCTGCAATTATGTTTGCGGACGATACCCTGCTGCTTTCCAAATCCCCTATGGGACTCCAACGGGTTTTGGATGGCTTTGTAGGTTTTTGCGAGGAACGTGGGTTGGAGATCAATGCCGCTAAAACCAAATTTATGATCTTCAACCCCCCCCCCGACCACACGTGCGCCCCCCAGTATAGGGTCCTCTAGGTTGGAGAGGGTCTTTACTTTTGAATATCTGGGTATAGTTATTAATGATCGCAAGACCTGGGAGTCACACAAACTAAGGGCAAATATGAAACTGACCCAGCTGATGGGAGGTATTGCCAGGCTGACAAAAGGCCTCACATACAGGCCCCTAGGCCCACGCATACAAATATATAAGGTCCAGGCCCGGGGGGCCATTACCTATGGTGCAGAAATTTAGGGACACACGTCTTCACAGAAGCTCCAGGTAACGGAGAATACTTTTCTAAGGCAGCTGACAGCTTTACCTGCCAGTACACCTCTTTTGCCACTTAGATTAGATCTGGGCTTAAGACCGCTTTCAGAGGAGCTGGGCTTAAAACCCCTAACTCTATGGTGTAAAATATGGTCTTCCCCAGAACTTTCTAAATATAGAGCAGAGCTGCAAGAGATTCGGCGCCTTCGTAACAACACACAAATACCATGGCTAAGTTACATAAAGCATACTTGTGAGACACTGGGTAGACTCGACTTGTGGCATGATCCTGAGGCTGCATGTCCCAGGGATTCACGCAAACTTATCACGAAGGCTTTTCGTGAGCATCATTTACAAGATGCTATAAGGAATGCGAGGGAGGGCTCCCACACTGCCCACTTCCTGGCTCTTAAAGACTTCTACCACCTAGAGTCAACTTACAACGATATGGGTCCCACACTCACAAGAAAGCTTTATATGCAATGGCGCTATAATACTCTCCCCCTGAGGGCATATACTGCACTTTGGCCACACTCAGCACACACAGCTCTATGCCCCTTTTGCAAGCAGTCACAGGAGACAGACTTGCATGTCTTGCTCTTTTGCCCGGTCTACAGCAGAGCAAGGAAGTATTGGCTTTGTCCACTACTCAGAAACATGGGTTTTAAACAATATTCCCCCGCTTTTAGAATACTGAAGTCTGACATCTCGCCCCCAATTGCCTTTGTGGTTGCCAAATTTTTAACGTCTATGTGGTTTACACGTATACGTCTTCTTAAAACCATATCAAGTAATGATGTTTTATTGAGTTAATATCTTTATCACAATTGTGTAATGTCTTTTATACTGTATCGTCTTTATTGTATTATGATGCACTCTTTTATGGTCTCAACGACCGAAATAAAGATATTTGATGATGATGATGATAAACCCAGACTGGGCCGGCTATCGCTGACTAGGAGACTAGTGACCAGCCCAAGGGCAGCTCAGCAGTAACACGTAAACCCAGACTGGGCCGGCTATCGCTGACTAGGAGACTAGTGACCAGCCCAAGGGCAGCTCAGCAGTAACACGTAAACCCAGACTGGGCCGGCTATCGCTGACTAGGAGACTAGTGACCAGCCCAGGGGCAGCTCAGCAGCAACACGTAAACCCAGACTGGGCCTGCTATTAGTGACTAGGAGACTAGTGACC
Source organism: Triturus cristatus (assembly GCF_964204655.1). Lineage (NCBI taxonomy): Eukaryota > Metazoa > Chordata > Amphibia > Caudata > Salamandridae > Triturus > Triturus cristatus. The sequence goes on along the minus strand of NC_140583.1, from coordinate 102,671,378 downwards.
AGCCCAAGGGCAACTCAGCAGCAACACGTAAACCCAGACTAGGCCGGCTATCGCTGACTAGGAGACTAGTGACCAGCCCAAGGGCAACTCAGCAGCAACACGTAAACTCAGACTGGGCCGGCTATCGCTGACTAGGAGACTAGTTACCAGCTCAGGGCAGCTCAGCAGTAACACGATTTCCAGACTGGGCCGGCTGTCAATGACTAGAAGATGAGAGCTCAGCCCTGGGCGCTCAGCAGCACAAGCAGCTCGCCATCACCTGTGCTCTGCCACAGATCTGCGCTAGCTCCAGCCCAACATCAGGACCATGTAAGATCGCCAGACGTGAGTAGTTAGAAAGGAAGTGAGAGCATCGGGGGCGGCTGCGAGCTTAGGCGCGCGCGTGAGGCACTCAAACTACACTGGGAGGTGAGACGATGTTCATTCTTATTAATATTGTTGTTGTTGGAGTTATCATTATTATGACTAGTACTACTACCGTTATTAATGCTATTAACAATAATAATAATTGCCTGACGTCAGAGAGCTGAGGTCATTCCGTGGCAGGTTGGAGTGGCTCATCCACGGTGGCCATTTCTTTCCCTTTTGACATCTCTAAAGGTAAAATGAAAAAAAACTACAAGTACCAGAATGCAAATCAATAAACAGGATCCAATCATGTTTCACATCGTACCAGGAAACCCTCGGGAGTCCGAGCACTTTGCGCTATATTGATCGCTCACTTACTGCTGCTAAAAGTTGCTGAATAAGAATGAAAATCGCCGGGGGTCTGGTAACCCCTCCCCCCTCTCCCCCCGCACACTCACACACAGACTGCAGTGCGTGGGTCCCACGCTGCGAAAGGGACTCAGACTCCGTCCGTACCCATTCCTTGCTCGGCTTCCGCGCTGCGATTGCCAACGAAGGTGCCAGGTTTGTGTCAGCTGCAAAAGCTGTAAATGTTCCCATGGCAACTGCAGCAAAACAGAGAGCGGGTCACATGAATCACGTGACAACGAGGCAGGATTATGTTCTGACACATATGGATCCATGCCACCTGATACGGCGTGGCTCCGGCCTAAGGTTTACTGTTACTGCTGATCCGCCCAGCTGCGAAGCCCAGCGTCACTGGGAAGTCCCCTTGGCCTCTGCTGGCCTCTCTGATACCCTCCTCGCCATGATCCAGACACCACCTGTTTGGCCAGGCGTCTGCGCGAGGCCTGGCTGTGGGCGAGGGAGTGATCAGCGGGGAGCAGCAGACAGCGCCCTATAGACAGGGCCACTGGAATCATGCGGCAGGACAGGGCCAAACTATGCGGCAGGGTTGAGTAAATTATGCGGCAAGAAAAGGCAATTATGCGGCATAATATAGGGCATTTTGTAAAATTATTACTTCTTTATTTAATCATTTTTCAACTTGGTAACTCTCTGTGGGCCTTGGTTGCACCTCATTATTACCAGTTTAACATCCAAATATAGTAATAAGCAACAGGAAGGTGTGCAGCCCAGCTTTGCCAAGAGCCTACCACTGCGCAGCAACACCTTTCATCGCATTTTAGGCAACGTTTGGACCGTTTGTGGTAAAAACATTTTTTGGTTAAAATCTGCTAATTACGGCAGATAGTGTATTATGTGTCAAATGCACAAATCTATAAGTAGGCGAAAAACGCCGTGCCGCACAATCGCATAGTTTCAGTGGCCTTATATATAGACAACAGAACCAATAAGTCTGGAGTTTGCGCCCTTAAACACTGTCTTGCACCGATATCTAGGTAGAAATTATACGGTGTATTATTCCATCTGATCAAGCAAAGCTTCATTAAACTACTCAACCATGGTGGATGATACTTCGGTCCACGCTTTGAAATCCATCTCCGAATGGAAGCTGGTAACCTGCAGTTCAGAGAACTAGTGAACATTAAACTAAGGGGCATATCAACAAGGGCTTTATCTCTGCTTTTTTGGCTTTAAAAGCCAAAAAAGCAGAGATAAAACTAGCGCCCTATCAACAACAGGGTGCTAACACGCAAATTTGCATGTTAGCACCCTTTCACTCTACGCTTCCCCTTGCATCTCTAATGAGATGCAAAGGGGGCGTCCCAGAGTAAAATAATAGGAGAAATGTCGCTAAGCGACATTTCTCCTATTAACAAGAATGTCGCTAACCCTGTTAGAGACAAAAAAAGCAGCGCTAACCGCGGTTAACGCTGCTTTTTTAAGTCTGCTAATTTTCAGACTTAGCCATGATATCCTATGGAAGGAGGATATCATGGCTAAGTTTGCCTGTCCCTATCAACAAGGTAACGTGAGATTATCGCTGGGTTTCCAGCGATAATCACACGTTAGCCTGTTAGCGTGTAGATTTTTATCGCTATTGAGATAAGCGTTGCTAATAGCACGCTATCTCAGCGATAAAAATTCACGCTAGCCGGCGATAATTATCCTCACGCTAAGAGCGCTGAGCGATAATTATCGCCGGTTGTTGTTGATATGCCCCTTAGTCACCAGTCAAGAAATCCCAGGCCACAGAAGAGCTATCGAAGAATGTTAGATCTAGGGTCACCTGATCTAACATTCTGCTGAAGTGACCTCTTGTTCACTTTGCACATTTATTATTATGTTTTTCTTATGTTACAGCGCTTTGAAGTGCCCTGGTGACGCGAAGCACTACACAAAACGTCAAAATAAATAATAAATAAATTAATGCATACAGTAATAAGTTTAGGGACCTGAAAAAGATTAATTTAGAATTGCTCAGATCTGGTAAACGTCTTGGATGACAGTATTGGTATATGGAGAAAGGGTAACTATTTTCTTTGCACCACAGTTGTCCTTCTTGTCGAAGAGCCACCATAGCATCGTGTCTGCACAAATAGAATGTAAACGCGTGCATCACTTTCCACTGAAACTGTAGAAATTAAGGTGAAAAAAGTGAAGTAAGTATTCAGATCACAGATAAGCCTCATTAGCAGGTAGTAAAGAGAGGTAGTTCCATGACACGCTGCACCCGATTACAATATTGGTCGGAATGCCTCCAACTGCTGGTCGAAGGCTTTCCGACCGACATTGTGAGGCCTATTATGATTTTGGGTGGACGCCGTCCGACACTGTCGCAGAACTGGGACCGACCGATCTCCGGTCGGCGGTCCTGACCTCCTGGTTAGGATGCGACACTGTTCAGTCGCATTCCGACATTTCCCTTTGGGAGCATGTATTATGGCTGTAAACCGGCCGTAGTACATGCTCCTATAGGTAAATGGGAAGTGGTGTTAATCCCTGCACCCCATGGCAGGCCCCCTCAGCCTCAAACCGGAGGCCGTGCACACAAAACACGCTTTCCAAAAGTTTCCATGTCGGAAAGGCAAGCATGGAAACCCTGCCAGAAACCATGCATCGTAATCTCAAGCAGGGCCGGACTGACTACCGGGCGTTTTGGAATTCTGCCGAGCAGGGGGGAGATTTCACTGCGGTGGGGGCTGATTTTGTTCATGGACACCTGCGTGTACTTCGAAATAATTAAAGCAAAACAAATTTTGTTCTGTACACGCAGGTCCCCATCAACGCAATCAGCCCCCAGCCCAGCAGCATTCCAAAACGCCCGGTAGTCAGTCCGGCCCTGATCTCAAGGATGGAAAGACCGTCCTTTGGGATTACGGACCGGCTTCCTACTGGCCGATGGGCTCCTTGAATGACCGGCCAGTTTAGATTCCGACCGCCAGCATTGTAATGCGGCAGTAGGAAAGTATACCGAGATTCTGCCCGGAAAGGCTTTGACCATAGGTCGGAGCCTTTCCGTGCTGCATCGTAATCGGCCCCTGTACGTTTAAACTCCAAACGCCGTGTTAAAATGACGGCTGTCGTAGTTTAAACTGGCCGTGATATTGACTGGGTTCTGACGAGTTTAAGGAGCCCGTCGGCCAGTCGTAATGTCCTCATAATCCATTAAGGACATCGGTTACACCATCAGGATTATGATGTTGGTTTCCGACAGCCTTTCCTGGTCAGTTTTTCTGACATGGAAAGGCTGTTGGAAAGTCACTTTGGGGTCCCCTAGCACGCCCCCTCCCGCCGTGGTACAGGAGGGCACTATTAAATCCCTGCATCGTGTGGCAGGCACCGTGATGTGCCTGTCACATGGTGCAGGGATTTTCACAAACTCAATCGGAGCTTGTGTTGTGGGTGGTATCCACCCGCAGCATGATCTACCATAGCATCATAATGAGGTGCGTAACCACCGACCTATGGTCGGGCAGTTCACACCCCGAAACAGTGTCAGTCGGGGGCAACTCCGACAGACATGGAAATCAGGCCCAAAATGTCACTTTACTCTCTTTTAAAATCTATTGTGTTGGCTTATTGAGGTTCAGGGCCTTTTCTCTAACACTTTTGATTAAGTCAGGGAAGGCCAGTGATAATTACAAATTCGGTGTTCTGCTTCTGAGCAATGACCATGCATTTTTAAAATGTGTAGTTTGCTCCATTGCTTTTTACTCACTTCGCAGTTATTCATTCTGCGTTCTTTCTCATTTTGTGATCGTCTGACAGCTTGTTTCTAGAAAAATACTAGAAATATTTCTCATATAGCGACAATTGATCTCTTATGTTATCAAGAAACATGGTAAGTCAATTTCATTGGTTGTAATTTACAAGTTTAGCTCTTTGTTGTGGAACTATACAAAAAGAGCTCCTTTCATGTAAAACTAGAGGCATAGGAGATAAATCCTATTGCTGAATTGCAGACTATGTGATTGATAGATCTGAATTACAATCCTGGTTTCCAAGCTGGGCTGAATTGTGTGATCCTAGACAACTAGTTTACTTCACTGCTCCTCATTTTTCTTTAAATGAAAAAATTGTTAGCACCTAAGGCCAGTCTAATCCAGAGTTAACACGACCTAAAAAATCTCTTATTTACATATACATCTATTATTGCCCTGAATTAACTTTTAAGATTATTTCTGACAATCGAAACTTGTAGAACATAACCATTGATACATGTTGTACAACATTTGACTTTTAAATCCCGAACCATCTTCCCACCCAGTAAAATCCTTCTGTTCCACTGTTCTGCTTCCCAAAGAGTACCGGATACCCAGCCTTCCCTCGGTTTTCCTCCTTTGTCCACTGGTGATTTGGTTGGGAATAGAGGGACAATCACAAACATTGATCATATCTTTCTCTAGTCTGCCCAGGGAGACCTACAGCTCTGAATCCTTAATATGACATAATATGGGTCTGGAGAGAGGTTAATAGTGCACCCATCTTGTCTGGAGGAAGCATAACATAACCCTGATCTGGAAAAACTCAGCATTGCGTTGTTGATGACTTGAGGAAGCTTGAGATGACATTGATCAGGTCTGGAAGAAACTTAGCATTACGTTGTTGATGACTTGAGGAAGCTTAACATAACCTTGACCAGGTCTGGAAGAACCTCAGCATTGCGTTGTTGATGACTTGAGGAAGCTTAACATAACCTTGACTAGGTCTGGAAGAACCTTAGCATTGCATTGTTGATGACTTGAGGAAGCTTAACATAACCTTGATCAGGTCTGGAAGAAACTTAGCATTGCGTTTTTGATGACTTGAGGTAGCTTAACATAACTTTGACTAGGTCTGGAAGAACCTTAGCATTGCATTGTTGATGACTTGAGGAAGCTTAACATAACTCTGATCAGCTCTGGAAGAAACTTAGCATTGTGTTGTTGATGACTTTGAGGACGCTTAACATAACCGTGATCAGGTCTGTAAGAAACTTAGCATTGCGTTTATGATGACTTGAGGTAGCTTAACATAATCTTGACTAGGTCTAGAAGAACCTTAGCATTGCGTTGTTGATGACTTGAGGAAGCTTAACATAACCTTGATCAAGTCTGGAAGAAACTTAGCATTGCGTTGTTGATGACTTGAGGTAGCTTAACATAATCTTGACTAGGTCTAGAAGAACATTAGCATTGCGTTGTTGATGACTTGAGGAAGCTTAACATAACCTTGATCAGGTCTGGAAGAAACTTAGCATTGCGTTGTTGATGAAAGCTTAAGATGACATTGATCACGTCTGTAAGAAACTTAGAATTGAGTTGTTGATGAGTTGAGGAAGCTAAGATAGCATTGATCAGGTCTGGAAGAAGTATGTTGGAGGGATGTTGGAAACAGGAGGAAGCCTACTATAGCACTGGACTAGTCTGGGTAAAGCCTGATATAGTATTGATAATGTATGGAGGAAGCTGAATCTAGCCTTGATCAGGTGTGGAGAAAATAAAACATTGCATTGTTCGGTTCTTGAGTAACTTAAACACTGCGTGGATTAGGTGTGCAGGTGACCATTGTAGCATGGTCAAAGGCAGGAGGAAGCTTTGCATAACAATGCTTCGGTCTAGGGAAATCTTGATAAAGCAATCTTTATGTCTCGAGTCAGCTTGATATAGCATGGTTCGGGTGTGGGAGAAGATTCATTTAAGGTTATCCGGGTCTGGATAAAGACTAATATACAATATTTCTGGTACGAGAAAGCTTGACATTGTAATCTTCAGGTTTGAAGAAATCATGTCCAGCAATATTCAGTTCTGAAATAAGCATAATGTAACAATCTTCAGGTCTGAAGAAAGCATGATTCAGCAATATTCAGTTATAGAAGAAACATAATATAACAATCTTCAGGTCTGAAGAAAGCATGATTCAGCAATATTCAGTTATAGAAGAAACATAACATAACAATCTTCAGGTCTGAAGAAAGCATGATTCAGCAATATTCAGTTATAGAAGAAACATAATGTAACAATCTTCAGGTCTGAAGAAAGCATGATTCAGCAATATTCAGTTATAGAAGAAACATAATATAATAATCTTAAGGTCTGAAGAAAGCAATACTCAGTTCTGGTAGAAACATACTGTAATAATCTTCAAGTCTGGAGAACATCTGCGACCACAATCTTTGGATCTGGATGCAGCTTAATAGAGTAATCTTCGGATCAGGAGAAAGATAAAACTTTTTCCAGATCTCAGGAAGATTAATTTACAATACTTTGGCTATGGAAATAGATAACTGTGCTATTGAGCTATAGAGATTCACAGCACTAACCTGCACCTACTTTGGTGAAACACTTCAGCAAAATTGCAAGAGAACATTCAAAGTGAACTGCATTTACCATCATGCAAAGAGGTGAACTGTGCTGGGAGGTGAAGCAGTGTGCTCCCACCCCCTACAGATTACGGAGCTATTGTTCTGCTTTGAGGAAGACGGTGCAGGTCTGGAGAAAGTCTGACATAGCATTGTTTGGGCCTGAGAAAGATGAGTGTCACCTTGTTTAGATCTGTGAAACATCGATGTAATATTAATCACGTCTGGCTTCACTAGAACTAAACTTGCCAACCAGTCATAAAGTTCTCTATCCTAGGGAAGCAAGCTGCGGGAAGTCAGTGGAGGAGGCGGTGGGGGTGGTGACTTTAAATGGCAGCATGGAACTGAGATACCTCAAGGACCCAGGCGGACTCAGGGCTGCTACTAGACTTGACGGCTCCGAGGGCCAGTGGCAAACAAGGTATACAGATGTGAGGTTGACTGCAGACAGAGGGTCTGAATTTGTGTTTGGCAGGTGGATTACTCTGTCACAAATGTGACAGATATCCTTCCTACCATAGTACAAGTTCATTATAGCCTATGGCCCTTGTAATACGGCTTCCACCCGTCATTGAACCTCCACATTTGTTATTGTCTAATCTCTAGTTGTTGTCTACTTCTGTACTTAGTGTTTGATGCATGCATTGTTTTTGCTGGCTCCTTGTTGAAAGACTCCACTCTCTCCTTGTTCTCTGTAAGGTGTCCTAACACCTCCTGGGCAGACTTGCTTTCTGTAAAAATAGTAATGTTAATTATAACACTATGTGATGCACAAAGAATGCTCAGTGCGGTCCCCAAGGAGTCAATACCTCAGCTCATTCCTTAGCAACTTAGAAATAACATAAAACAAATACAAAACTCAGATGTTCTAAAAATATATATTTTTTTAAGTAGAGAAGTTAAATGACAACAAAGTAACTAATGCAAGTGAATTCTGTTGTGATGCTATCATGCAACCCTGGGAATCATTTTAGTACTGAGATTCAGGGGCAAATAAAATGTACGGGGAAAAGAGGAACAGTTCAGAGAGAGGCTTAAAAGTTAAAACAACTGGGGATGGGGAATGTCAAACAGAAGAGAGTTAAAGCATGAGTACATTTAGAGGAGAGGAGACCGCGAGGGCAACAGGGAGGGCCAGGGGGATGGAGATTCCCGACCCCTGCAAAAATCCCTATCTGTGCAGGGGTCACATTTTCAAGGTGTGCGGAGATTTATCAATCAATCAATCACTTATTTGAAGAGTGCACTAATCACCCGTGAGGGTCTCAAGGCTCTGAGCGGGGGTGAGGGTGCAGCTACTGCTCGAACAGCCAGGCCTTAAGAAGTCTCCTGAAGGTCAGCAGGTCCTGGGTCTGTCCCAGCTGTGTGGGGTGGGTGTTCCAAGTCTTGGCCACGAGGTAGGAGAAAGATCTGCCGCCGATGGAGTTCCAGTGGATGCGTGAGACGGCAGTGAGGGTGAGGTCGGCGAGGGTGCTGCCGCTTGTTCAGGTAGGCTGGTCCGGTGTTGTGGAGTGCTTTGTGGGCGTGGGTGAGGAGCTTGAAGGTGATCCTCTTCTTGAGTGGGAGCAAGTGCAGGTCCTTCAGGTGGGCAGTGATGTGGGTGTGGCAGGGTATGTCGAGAATGAGGCTTGTGGAGGCGTTCTGTATGCGTTGGAGTCTCTTCTGGAGTTTGGCCGTGGTTCCTGCGTAGAGGGCGTTGCCGTAGTCCAGCCTGCTGCTGATGAGGGCCTGTGTGACCGTCCTTCTGGTTTTGGTGGGGATCCATCTGTAGATCTTGCAGACCATGCGAAGGGTGTTGAAGCAGGAGGAGGAGACGCCGTTGACTTGCTGGGTCATTGAGAGCGATGAGTCCAGGATGTTCCCCCAGTTGCGAGCGTGGTCGGTGGGTGTGGGTGTGGCTCCGAGGGCGGCTGGCCACCAGGAGTCGTCCCAGGCTGAGGGGGTGGATCCGAGGATGAGGACTTCTGTCTTGTCCGGGTTATGTGTCAGGCGGCTGGTCTGTATCCAGCTGGCGACGGCCTTCATTCCTTCTTGGAGGTTGGATTTGGCGGTAGCAGGGTTTTTGGTGAGTGAGAGGATCAGTTGTGTGTCGTCGGCATAGGAGACGATGGTGAGGGTGTATGAGCGGACGATGTTAGCGAGCGGTGCCATGTAGATGTTGAAGAGGGTAGGGCTGAGGGATGATCCTTGGGGCATGCCGCAGATGATCTTGTTGGCTTTAGAATGGAAAGGTGGGAGGCGGAGTCTCTTCTGTCGGTGAGGAAGGAGGTGATCCAGTCCAGGGCTTTGTCGCGTATTCCTGCGTTGTGTAGGCATGTGCGTAGGATGTGGTGGCAGACGGTGTTGAATACGGCCGAGTGGTCCAGGAGGATGAGGGCCGCAGTTTCTCCGTTGTCCAATAGGGTCCTGATGTCATCTGTGGCAGCGATGAAGGTGGTTTCAGTGCTGTGATTGCTGCGGAATCCGGATTGGGACGGGTCCAGGATGTTGTTCTCCTCAAGGAAGTGGGTCAGTTGCCTGTTGACGATCTTTCGATGGCTTTCGCCGAGATCGGAAGAAGGGAGATGGGCCGGAAGTTCTTGAGGTCCTTTGGGTCTGCTGTGGGTTTCTTGAGTAGGGCGTTGATTTCGGCGTGCTTCCAGCTTTCCGGGAAGATGGCGGTCTCGAAGGAGCTGTGGATGATCTTTCGAAGTTGTTGAGCGATGATGCGGTTTGCTTTGTTGAAGATGTGGTGAGGGCAGGGTCTGTTGGTGAACCGAAGTGGATGGTGTTCATGGTTTTAATGGTATCGTCGTCGTTGATGTGGGTCCAGGAGAGCAGGTGAATGGTGAGGCTGGGGGGTGGTGGTTCTGCAGTGTTGGCGGCTGTAGGGAAAGTCTGGGTGTTGAAGCTGTCGTGGATGTCTGTGATCTTGCGGTGAAAAAAGGTGGCTAGGGAGTCACATAGGTCTTGCGACGGCAGGATGTCGTTCGAGTTTGAGCTGGGGTTGGAGAGCTCCTAACGATGTTGAAGAGCTCTTTGCTGGTGTGTGTTGTTTTTGATGCGTTCCTTGAATGAGGACCTTTTTGTGGCTTGGATGAGTTGGTGGTGTTTGCGGATGGCGTTCTTTAGGGCTGTTTGGTTTTCCGGTGTCTTTCGTGGCACCACTTTTTCTCGAGGCTTCGGCAAGTCCTCTTGGTTCCCTGTAGGTGGGTGGTGAACCAGCTGGCCTTTCTGTCGGTGCGTCTGTTTGAGGGTTTTTTGATTGGGGTGAGAGTGTTGGCGCAGTCTTCAATCCATTGCCTGAGGTTGCTGGCGGCTGTGTCGGTGTCGGTGGGTCACGAGTGAGGGTGGTGATGAACTGGTCTTCTGTGACATTGTTCCAGCTGCGGTAGGGGATCCGTAGCGGGTGGCGGTGCGTGGCACGTTTCTTGAAGGTGAAGTGGACTCAGCAGTGGTCGGTCCAGTAGTGTTTTGTGGTGTGGCTGAAGCTGACGTGGTTGCTGGCTGAGAGGATGGGGTCAAGCGTGTGACCAGCGGTGTGGGTAGGGGTTGTGACGAGCTGTTTGAGTCCGAGGTTGGCGAGGTTATCGAGCAGAGCGGCGAAGTTGCTGTCGTTGGCGTTCTCGAGGTGGAAATTCAGGTCACCAAGGAGGATGTAGTCTGTGGACGCAAGTGCGTGTGTGCTGACAAAGTCGGAGATGGCATCGATGAACTGTGGCCCGGGGTCTGTAGACGAGTGTTCCTCTGAGAGTGGTGTTGGGGTCGGTGTGGATCTGGAAGTGCAGGTGTTCCGCGGTGCTGGAGGTGTCTGTCGTGCAGGTCGAGACGCTGAGGGTATTTCTGTAGACGATGGCGATTCCTCCCCCTGGTTTGTTAGTGCGGTCCCTTCTGGTGATCTTGTATCCATCTGGGATGGCTATGGCGATGTCGGATGCCGAGGAGGGATCATCCAGGTCTCTGTTAGGAAGGCGACATCCGGGGAGGCCGAGTCGAGTAGGTCCCAGAGTTCGATGGCGTGCTTGTGGACCGAGCGGGTGTTGAGTATTATGCATCTGAGGTGGATGCTCTGACGGGTGTAGTGGGGCGTGCAGGTGTTCGGCGGCTAATGAAGCTGCAGTCACGGCAGGTGAAGGGTCCATGGGTGAGTGTCGGGCTGGCCTGGAAGCAGTTTGATAATCGGCCGGTGTTGAGTCCGTGGAGGAAGCCAGCGTCGTAGTGTCGTCGGGTGTTGTGGCTCTTGCCAGGGCCAGGGGTTCTGGCACTGGGCGCGGTCCAGGTACGGACGGGCACAGACGGGCAGCGGTCTGCATTATATAGGGGAGGGGAGAGAGGCTCAGCTGGGAGGTGGGAGAATGGGCGTGGGTAGAGGGGCGGGGCCAGGGCAGCAGTGGCGGGAACGGGGAAAGTGCGAGGGGGCAGGCACAGAGGGGGAAGGAATCCGTGAAATTGACACGGAATGAACAAAATGAAAACAGAAGCTGGAAGTTTAGCGGGCACAAAAATGAAAACAGAAGCTGGAAGTTTAGCGGGCACAAAAAGGAAAACAGAAGCTGGAAATTAGCGGGCACAAAAGGAAAACAGAAGCTGGAATTTAGCGGGCACAAAAGAAAACAGAAGCTGGAAATTAGCGGGCACAAAGGGAAAACAGAAGCTGGAATTTAGCGGGCACAAAAGAAAACAGAAGCTGGAAATTAGCGGGCACAAAGGGAAAACAGAAGCTGGAATTTAGCGGGCACAAAAGAAAACAGAAGCTGGAAATTAGCGGGCACAGGGCAAGTAGCAAGTGATAAAACTTTGCACAAAATCACGAAAAGAAAACCTTGGAGGTAGCAGCCTCGAACACCCAGGGCCGGGGGCTCTGCAGGCAGCGACAGAGAGCAGGAGCTGCGGGGAGAGTGCAGGCCTGTAACCGGAGTCAAGGTCTTACTACACAATTATCCAGTGAGAAGAAGTCTGTACTCTTTGTTAAATGTTGGCAGGTCAAACTTGCTGGTATTTAAGATGGAAAAGAGTACTGAATGGATCATGACATGTATAGTAAGAGCCTAAATCCAAGTTATTGCCCAAAACTCTGTTCAGGTGTAATTTATCACACCCAATAAATCTCAAACCCAGATGTTATTAAGTGCAATAAATAGCGTCCAACCATCCAGGGCATTCATAATCTGGAAAGTGGTATTGCACGTTAACAGAGGAATGTCAGTATTTTTAGGTCTGACAATAGCCAAGGCCTTTTCATTTTAATAAAGTGATGGGAGCTTTCAGACAACTCTCTTCATTCATTGGTCTGTTAGTGTGTAATTTACATTTTTGTTCCGTCCACCGCAGCATACAACATTTAAAGCCATTGGCTTAACTTTATGTGAATGGCAGCATCCTGCTCTTGCACAACGTGCACATACACACAAAAAGTTGTACCTTTGTACAGTTTACAAAAGACATTCATAAACATTAGGAAAGCCAAAAGTCGACAGGAAACAAGAACAAGCACTTAGTTAATGCTTTATCTAGAATGCAGAGAAAATTAAAGACACGTATTCCTTTGTTTGATGAATCAGTACTTACCACTAGTTTGCAGATACAAAACATAATACCATAATATAGTATTTTAAATCTACCTCTGCCACTCTCAAGGGGGCTCCCGCTTCACAACAAAAATACATTGCTGAATAAATAAATGTTGGACTAGAAACATACAATTATATATTAATAAAAAGCATACAAAAGACATAAGGGAGTTCCCTAATCTTAAATATAAAATACAATCAAAAAGCAAAAAATATGTCAATAAGAAGATGCAGAATCAGGTGTAGGTAAGGTTTGGGGGAGAGGGTGGCTGAGGGGGGAGGTACTGGTGGGGTTAGACAAGTAGAATCTCTATGGGGCATGAGGCCACTCTGTTGTTCCTTAAGAAGGATTTCACCTCTCATAGGCCACAGGATTCTGGTACGAAATGTCCATGTGATCGCAAACCTAGCGATTTGCCAAATCACCTGATATGTGACAGCAAAATGACATTTTGTAATCTTCAATACCCATTTTGAGGTTTGTTGACTCTTTCCAAAGTGCAATTCCGAAGGGACACACAAACCGAATTGTCAAACAGCACTAACATGTATCAATAGTTTGTGACCACATTTGGTGTCACAAACCATTGATAAATTACTGACCCCTCAAAAGAGGGGGTGGTCCATTCACAAAGAGGAATCTGCTGTCCCCAATGGACTGCTTCCCTTGGTGGAGCTCGGACACCCGCGGTCCGTGCAGGTAACTGCGGTGGGGCAGTGGGGCCGTCTAAGGTGGAATTTCGAGGGACGAATTCGAGGAAAAATTAATTATTCATTTAATTTTCTCTTGCCACTCCCTGGTCCACATGTGTTCCATAACAAAACAAGCATTGGCATAGCCAATAGGTCTCGGACTTTTGGACCTTATAAGTGTTTAGCCATACAGTACAATACCCCCCACTGGCATGCCCACACACTCTTAACCGTGCATTCCTTCTGTGGCACAGGGAGGGGGTTTTTGTGCGCGTGTGAGCATGCACGCGGTAGCAGTAGTACTGGATGCAGACCAGCACAACAACAAAGGCAGCCAAGGTAATCAGTGTGATCCCGGTAAACAGGATTTAAGGTGGCCGAGGCGGGCGCTGAGGCAAGGCGCATCCGGGTCTTCTGACTAGAGAGGGAGTGTCAGAGAGAAGGCAGATGGCTCCTCCGTGCCACATGAGAGGGGCTCCCCAACACCAGACAGACTGATCACCTACATCTTTGCCACAGCCCGCTCCGTTTATGTGCAAGCTCATCATTGTAAGACGTGTCTCCAGTACCAAAGCTTTTTAACCCCTTAGGAGCCATTGTATTGTTCTATAAGAGGGACACACGATTATATTTACATTATAATACTGTGAGGTTTCATTTGATGACCCTGTTGTTGCGATATAAGCTACCTCGCTTCATACATTTAAGCTGCAGTAAATGTCAGGTGAGGCAGATGAGCGGGGTTGGGCCCCTGCTGCAGAGATCAGCGTGTGACCTGGAGCGTTCGGCTTCACTGACTCGAACTTTGATGAGGTCGGTAACTCTAGCGCCTTACACCCGGACTGCCCTAGCGCCTGTCATTTAGAAGACAACTCTGTGCAGTTCACATAAATCAATGTGTCTGGCGGGTTTTCAGTTGTCTCTCCTAAATGTAGCAGCGCCTTCAAGCAACACTCTGAGCGCTATCCAGACCCCAGTAATCCACATGTTACATTCGCACAAACCATCAAAGGGTGTTAGAGCTCGAGCAGCGAAGCGCTTGAATACAGGTAGATTGTTGAAAGTTGCAGCACTTTAATTGAGCCAGACAAATCGCATAAGGCAGTGGCCAACAGTATACCGCTTTGAATCAGTCACAGTGCTGCGTAGCACCGAGTAAGGAAGAAGGCGCTCTGACGTCAATCTCAGCCCAGTCTTAGATACAATATAGAGAAGTAACTCAAGCAATAAAATATAGGATTGCCAATCAACAGCTCTGAGCGTGAGCTGTTTTTAAACCTACAGTGCGCTCACTACAGTGCACAGGTTATAGTGGGACTCTGTTCCTACAAATCACACCGAAAAAGCCGGATAGACAAAATATCATTTTTCAGACTTGGCACTGCCCAGCATTGGTAAGTAAGCATCACTTTGTGCTGTAGTGCCACTAAAACCATTTGTTTGAATTCCACCATTATCCAGATACAAATCTTCAATCCTACTTTAATCCCACATGTACCTGCCTCTCAATTGATTGCAATACCAAAGTATCCGTGCTGTGTTGCATTTTCTGCAGTGAACTCAGTTTAAACTCTGTGTTGTCTTTGTTCGGTTAAATACTCTAAGTCCTTTATAGCATCAGGTGCTTAAACATATGATGTCGTGAATCACGTCACGCTGGACGCTACATGAATGCCAGGCAGACATACATTCGGCATTCGTGGGGCAGCATTATCGAACTGGCAACCAACCCTGATGGATCTAAAGAACTTAAAAGTACGACCGTAAACAAAGAAAGAACGTAAACAACAAGCACAATCATGTTACCAATTAACAAGCGCGGCAGCGAAAGTGAAAGTGACCGCGCTGTGTTAATTAGTAACATGATCCAGGAATGCAGCTGGCACCCTGCACGCCGTTGCTCGCTCCCGAGACCCAAACGCAAAGGGAGTGAACGTTTACAGAAAAGGCGGGACATGCACACGTCTTTGACCAATTGCGTGCTTTCTTTATTGAAAGCCACACGCAAAGGCCAATGAAATGTGTGGGAGTTGGCAGTCCCACACGGAGAAGTCTCTGGGAAGTTTGGAGTGCTTACAAGAAGCCTCCCCATAGAGCGGCACATGCGCGCTGCTCTAGGCTCGACCTATAAAGGGACAATTCCCTAGATCCTTTATTTAAATATGAGCTGCTCTAAAAAAAATCCCATTGTGGATGGAGACACAGTGATGATGACCTGCAGTTCCTTGCATGCCGCTAGCGCTTTGTTTGTAGCCAATCGCAGGGGATACCAAAAAGCGACCTACCTAATTAATAACCATTCGTTGCAGTCACCTGCAACAAAAGATTGTATGATATGACATGTTTGTACAGAGGTTGAATTACAAAATGAGAGTCAGGTGGCAAAAAGTCAATGCACAATTTATGAACAGTCTTTGCGAGTTGCACCCTCTTTGTGTGCGTATCAGGCCCATAGCGTCCTATGATGGATTTGTTTTGTGTTGAAAGTATTTTATTGAATAAGAAAACATACAATCAGATGATATTGTGATACAAGCTGAAGGTATGCTTTCAATACAATCATTTCAAATAGAGGATATACAATTTCCATGTAGGTGGTCTGAGATTTCCTACATCCACAACTTTAGTGGTACAATAAAATATAAGAAATAGCTGTGAGACCACTAATAGCTCAGGACCACTTATAGGATGCATCCATGGATGGAATCTAACATCGTGGAATAATGAGTGGAGGCAGATATAAAAAGGGTTGTACTACCAGAGCATTCCAACCCTGTGGAGCGTATATTGTGGAATATGTATATCACCTAGAAGTATCGCCTAGATTACAATGAGAGCAATTAAAAGATAACTGGGAGCCTGAACTGAGGAGAGGAGAGTATGGAGAGGGATGGGGAGGGATGAGTGAGCCGATCGAGAAACCAGAAATTGGACTAGTCAGACACAGGAGTGTAAGTGAGGGAGCATCATGCTTCATTTGTGTACTATTCTATGGATCTATCTAAAGAGCGTAGAACTGCACTGGAAATCCCGAGGCGGGTTGCATTTTAGACTGCACGGAGTGTGCCCCTCCGAGACATGAGACCCATGCCCACCAGGTATGATGAGAGAGGTGGTTAAATGATTTCCATTCGGAAAGGATAATTTTCACTGCAATAGATAGAAGCAGCTCTGACAAAGCCATATCATTGCCGTTAAGATTCAAAGTGTTCACTAAGGCTCCGGGGTGAAAGCGATCTTAGGAAGGTTTAGGGTTATGGGAATGCCAAAGATATCTGAAGCTTACCCAGTATCTAGCGCCAACATGGTTCCAGGAGTGGAGATTCAAAGAGCATGTGCTGGTAAAAACCAGCCTCTTGGTTGCAGTTCCAGCATTTGTCTGTTTCTTCCAAGTTTAGTTTGTGAAGTCTAGCTGGGGCCAGTGAAGTAAATTCATTGTAAAAAAATGGGATTGTATAAGAGAGGGGGCGATTTTGTTACATAGCACAACTTTACTGATGTTTTGCCATTGACAATCAGTAATGTGTTTAATAACGTCAGCATTAGAATGTTTATCCCATTTAGTATAGTGTTGACGGTTGTGTTCTGTGTGGTTCTGATAAGAATTTGTTGATTTTAGAGGCAATATGCGCTGTGAATGTTGCCATCTTGCAAGGTCTAACGGTAGGGACGAATGCTTGGTGAGAGTACGTTTTGACAGTTTCAGCTTAATAATAAGAAAACTATAAAAATATATATTGGAAGGGGAGTACCGTCTCGCTAAGGTTGAAAAAGGATGTGGGTCATCATTGGTGTCATATAGGTCCTTGATCAGCCCAATGCTCTTAACAGCCCATGATTTTGCAACCTGACAATCAATTTCTGTCTTCATTTTAGTGTCATGCCATAAATTCGCCCATCTGGATTGATGAATAGGACCTTAATTTAAACTGGGAGTTGCTCTTGCCTAGACTGTTGTGCTGAGAATTTCAAATTACGTCCTTTCATGTGTCCGTACTGCGCTTTGTGACCTCTCTACCAACCTTCCTCCTTTACATCAATTGGCACCGTATTTGTGGTCCATTTGCTTAGCAGCGATGTGGCATGGGTTTGTTGCTGTTCTGTGCTGAGGCTAATGCATACACCAGCTGTGCTCCGGTGGAATCGTAGGAATCCTCGGACGGCCACCTCGGTGTGGCTTTATGCCACTGCAGGGTTTAGTTGGGCATTAGACGTCGTGGTTGGAAAGCCACTCAAATTTACAAAGATTGGCAAAGGTACAGGCCTGTCTTTAATGTGGTAATGCGTGCAGAGGCATACACACATGCTATGTGCACTTGATGCATCCACTAATGCGGTTTAGCATGTTGAGGCCAATACTATTGGCTTTGCCCCGTTGGGAAAAAAGTAGGGAAGAAGTATTGTTTTCTTTATAGAGCGCATATGTGAGATAACGAATTGCATGTGACAATCACTGTGATGACTCAATGTACTTTTCAGATGAAAAATAGTTCCTCATGCAATCCCATGGAAGCAGTTTCTGCAAGGCGGAATGATACACCAAATAGGTGCTAGCATTAGGTGAGAGTAAATACTCCGGTTGGAGCCAAAGGCCTGAATATATACTTTAAAATAATAGTAACCGTAGGTCCTTAGACAGCCGCCCTGTCAAGCAGACCTAAAAATGAAATTGCTTGTAATTGGAGTTTGGTGCCCTTTCTTTGCTGTGAGTCACAGTCATATAGCCATGTGTGGGGGGTCCTTACAAACAGGCGTACCGCCAAACCCTGTTAAAACCAGATGTTCCTAAAATCCCATAAAGCAGCGGATTAGGCATCTGGTTATCCAAATTTTCCTGGACTGCCACTCCAGGCAAAATCCCCCAAAACAGCACAGCCGTGGCATTCACCCTTGAAAGGAGAATAACCAGGGAGGCTGGTTTTTGTCCGCCTCGGCTCTCTGCTTGTGGCTCGCTGGGCCTGTAAAGGTTGTGGGGGGACCTCACGGATTCCCGCCTCGGGAACTATTTATGCGTGGCGCGGACTCACATCTCGCGGCCCTGGTATTACTCGCCGGAGCTGATGGGCGGGCGGCCCAGGCGGCTCTGGCGGAGGGTTAATTACGCGGCCTTGTCACACACGCTCCTTTTCTATTACCCGGCGCGCATGCAAGGTTCAATATCTCACAGAGTGAACTTTCGCGACTCGCGTCAATAAATAGAGGTTATTAAACCGCCACTATTCATTTTTATAAAAATACACGCCAGCCAGGCCTAGGAAATTGAGAAAGTTTATGGGCCGGATCTTTCCCTGCGTGACTTTCTCACCTTCTTACTTAATGACCACGGATGATTTTTCGCTTTTCACCTTAAGCCATTTTTCTAAAACGCAATTCGGCTTTAAAATACCCTCTCTGTCTTTGGGCGTGCTATTTATGATTCGTAAAAAAATGCTCCAGTCAGCGGCAGCTGTTGATCCGTCTATTAGCAGTTAGAGGAAAATGCTTACAGTAGCACTTCTGAAACGCAAGGCTGCTAAATTGCATTCCATTCCATCATTTCTCGATAGCTCGTTTGTGATTTTACACCTCAAAACTGCGTTCTAATACAAACTGCTACCCAAGCAACTTACAACCAGGGAGCAGATTTATGTTAGACTTGCGCCACTTTTACGCCGCCGTTGCGTCACTTTTGTGACGCAGCGGCGGAGTAAACCATGCGCCATGTTGCGCCTTATTTACAACGTGACGCATCTAGGGAGATGCGTCACGTTGTAAAGCCCTGCGCTACATTAAACCTGCGTCAGGTTTAATGTATGCACGGTGGGCGTTCCATCGGAAAAAGCCTCGGAAAAGTGACGCAGTGAAATCTACAAGATTTCACTCAGTCACTTTTCCGACGCTGCTGCGTCAAAACCTTGCGCCTGCTTGAAGCAGGCGTAAGGCATGACGCAGCATGTCAGCATTAGGGCAGCCCCTAAACATTGCTGGAGTTGCGTCGTGCTTGCGACACGACTCCAGCAATGCGCCGCCCTTACGCCATCAGATGCGTCACGTATCTGTTTATCCTTGCGCCACGATGCGCTGCATTGTAAATGCGGCGCATCTGTGGTGGCGCAAGGGTAAACTTTTGTGACGCATCTTTCCTGGCGCATCCCTGCTGATTTGCAGGGATGCGCCAGGAAACATAAATCTGCCCCCAGAGGTTTATAACCAAGGCCAGACAGCGGAAAGCAGCCCTGGCGTAAATGCTCAAACCTGCCCTGCTCACGTTGTCTCCTTGCGCTTTCCGTCCATCCGTTGTTTTTCTCCATCTCTGCTTTCTCTCTTCTCTCTCCCTGGTCGCTTTCCCTTTCCCTTCCCTCCCTCCCTCCCTTTCTCTCTCTTCTAGAAGCTTCTGCCCACTTGCTTCAGTTAACCTGCTGAAGCTGAGGAAATGACAGCAGCAACCACAGCGACCCTGGGCTTTTAGAAGCGACCACAAAGGCTGCAGGCCACGGAAATGCCCAGTGACATAAAAGGCCCGTCCCGCCCTCCATAGAACAAATGTATGGAGACTTCATGTGTCTCTTGCAACGGTGTAAAACTCCTTGATGGAAATATTTGAGCCAAGGCCTCTTAATCACTGGGATTCCACTGAATAGGATTCCACTCCATTGTTTTAAGCTCGCCTGTGCCAGCACAGAAAATGGAGATACACAGCAGTCTTGACCCTACAAAAAAGCAGGGGTGCAACCGAAATTGTTAGGCCACGCCCCCTTCTACACAGCAACACAGCCCAGGAGGAACAGCCGGACCCAAAATCACTGGTAGAAAAAGGACCAATATTGACAATGTATCCTGCTTTGCTTATCTGAGAGCGGAAACAACGCAACACAATATACTCGACAAATCACCCGGCAGTGCCTGGGAAGAGAATGGCAGAGGTACCACAATGCAGGCAACTCTGCATGAAGTAGAAAAGCCTTTATGGCACCTGGGCTGCAACTTTGGAAGAGGTGTGAGAGGTGAAGCGATTGATACTGTGTAAAAGGACGACACAGACATCACACCAGGTCTCTCCAAGGCCTGAAAGATAACATTTATAATGCCAAGTATGGAGTAGATTTATTTTCACCAGTTTTTCACGCCTCGATATCTCATTGTGTCATGTATTGATAGGAGTGGGAGATCTGTCAGAATGTTGGCTGGCAAATGCCCTTCAAGCCTTTCGGGTGGCACCAAACCCTGGCTTTAGTCAGGAGTGTTCTGAACACCACTCCTGGCTCATCCTAAGCCAAGCCTGAAGCTTGTTCAAGAGCTAGGGCATCACCTACAAGAGAGTAACAACCAACTGTCCGCCTCACCTACCTGGAAACGCACCCTTCCAGAAGGTCAACAAAATACACCAAGCGTCAATTCCTGCCAGAGAATAAACCAAAAAGAGTTCAAAATGGACCAGCAACAGTTCTTCTCGTTTTGGTCATCACGGCCATGGAACAACATCCCTTCACAGATGAGGCTCCCTCCTTCACTTCAGAAAGGAGCCGAATATCTCTTTCCTTAGTTCTGGTTCCCACCCCCCCCCCTATTGTTGGTACTAGCGCTGGGATGCCTCCGGGTAGCCATGCGCTCTATAAATGCTTTTCCATTCCATATACATCTCTTCAGCAACTAGCATACCACCACAAGAACCCAAGCCTTTACCACCCAACTAGAACAGACTCCGGTCCCTCCTTACACAAAACTCAGAATTGTCCGCCCTTTTCCACTATGCACAGCTCTCCATTGCTCCCTGCCAGGCAAGCACTAACATTCCAATACATACAAGAGTTACTTATGTAGTTATTGAGTAGTGTTTGCTGCAGTGCTGAATGTCCCCTTTCAGTCATTTCAGGGCACTGGCAGATAGGAAGAACGGCTTGATTGGCTGAAGGGGAGGTTTGCGTCCAGTCAGGTGATATGAGTTTCTATGTTTGACCTTTTACAGCACCATCTTTATCCCCACACATTTTCAGTTAAAGAAAGACAAGTCTGAAAAGATCATTTGGGGATTACTGACCTACATGCTGTTGGGTACAGCTCTTAGGTTAAGATCCTGGCTTCTCCATCCCTGTACCCTAAAACCCCGTGTCATCCTCTTGAAGGATCATCTGTAGCTTCGATGGGCAGACATTGAATAAACATCTCTGGTGGGGATGCAGTGAGCTGTCAGTTTCTGCAGGTAAGCAGGCTCTTTGCCTGATGATGATGCACAAGACCTATAATTTAACCCTAGCGTCTACTGGGAGCCAATAGAAAGCTGCAAGAGTGGATGACGTGTGGCCCTACTTATGGAGTCTGAGGCACACTTTAGCTGCTTGGATGTGAAGTCTTTGGAACCTGTGAATGAGTTTCATGGGTAGCCCAGAGCAGATGACATTTCAGCGCTCTAGGTGCGCCAGGGCGAGGGCACTGAGCACTTCAAATCTGAGTTTAGTGTGAAGGAGTGGTAAAATATTCTGGAGAAGGGAGGACTCCATATTCGCACCCAATACCACAGTGTTCTTTAGGAGGTCAAAGGGGAGGTTGGTACCAAAGAGGATTTCCGGCTCCTCTTTTTTGATGACGTTGACAGCGGTGTTCCAAGGTTGGTAGGCCAGGCAGTCATGGATGCATCGGGCTTAGGATCTACGACTCCTAGGTTCTCTGTTTTGCTGCTGTTCGCGTTTAGGAAGATGTTAGTCGGATTCACTGGTCCATCTGAAAAGTGGAAGTGGATTTGAGTATCATCTGCAGCCATTTGAAGGTTCAGCTGGTACCGGTCAAGAAGGTCTGCCAAAGAGCACACATGGATGTTGAAGAGAAGGCTGGAAGGGGAAGATCCTTGGTTGATGGATGGTCTTGTAGGCGGTGGAAAGCTGGCAGAGATTCACTGTTGGTTTCCTATCCTAATCCAGGGAGAGGGAAAGCTTTCACACTTATTGGCTACTGTGTTTCCATGCCCCTCGCCGGTCACAACACGGATTGCTGATTGTGGTGAAACTAGTTTAGTTCTGCAAACTCCTGATGGAGATGACTTCTTACTCCACTTGGTATGAATTTAGTGCCAGAAGGGAGGTTGGACACATGTGGGCAATTGGCTGGAATTGTTGGACCACCTGCTGTATTCTTCATGCGTGAAATGCTGATGTCATGTTCCCACTGGTTGCATGAACAGAGGGAGGCATTGATCAGGAAAGTTATGTTTATCACCAAAGGGGGAGAATAGTTTTGAGGAACAAGCTTTGACCCTAAGTAAAATCAACAGATACGAACGATGGGAAGACGTATTGTATCATTGGAGAGAGTGCTTAATTTGAGCCAGAGGTTTCAATGCCTGGCACTGCCACTTAATTGTCAACACCGGCACATATGACAGTCTGCCACATGGTGTCACTGTTCGTCTAATTTAGAGATGGGCACACAAACAGATGTTTATAATATGATATACATTAAAAATTACTACAACCTTTCGCCCAAGCCATTCCGATAACTTTGTGGGCCCACAATAGTCTGTATTGTCACACTTGTAAGACTGTGATGGTTAGTACTTGAGTTGGTGCTGCCATTGGCAGCGCTGGTAGCGTCAATGGTTGGTACAAGCTGCTTTGGCCTCCGGGCCCTGGCACAAATTGTTTTACAAATTGAGCACTGATCGTAGGAGTAGCAGGGTAGTGGAGCAATTTCAGGACATTGATGGGGTTCTGTGCTTTGGCCATATGGATTTGAAGAGGAGATGGTCTTTGCAGTGTTGCCGAGAGAAGCATGGGTTCATTTTTAATGCCTCATCGTAAAGAATTTCTGAAAGATGCCAAGGATTTCTTTCTTTGTTTCAGTGACTCGGAGATGCGTCAGGCAGAATAAGCCGTCATGGCTCATGATTGGCTCGTTATGGCCTCTCCCGGGCCCCTCTCGGTGGCATTTCTCTCCTTCAGATTAGGACATTGTCCATCAACGATCCAATTGGCATGCTGCAGATATGTACATTACCTTCTTCATCACTTGTTTTTAATTTGATGGCTATTTTAGGTTCTCTGGATTCGGCAGGAGAGGGAAAGTCAAAGCTTGAGCAAGGTTGGAGTTGTTGAGTAAATCAAGGGGTCATTTGTGCAGGTTGATTGACTGTAGCCGAAGTCTAGGATGACTCAATCACCTTGGTGCTGATATTTCTGAACTGTCTGAAGGGAGATTTGTAGCAGGGTGGTGATCATGTGTCCTTCGGATGGCCTGCTTGTAGGTTAATTTGAGGGGCTGATATAGGACTCCTGAATGGTGCGCCCCAGGATGAGAGGAGTTCTCCCTCTCCCCATTGCTGCTGCCACTGGAGCTCTTGGCGTGCTACGTTCGACCAGCTGGGAATGCCTTAGGTGTCCATACCAGTGGTTATACTCATGTCATATCGATGTATGTGGATTACATTTTTTATATGTGTGTGACTGCACTAGGGGACTGCAGGGACTGCTAGGGGAACTGACTATATTTGGGGAACAGTCCTACGTTTGCACAAACGCGACTAAAGTTCTGTCTTTTTCAATTGACTGTGGAGGGAGATATACTGTTGGACTCACAGGAATATATCCGAAACACGCAGTGGCGAACCCTGAGTCGTCTCCACACTGCTGCAGGTGGCAAAATACAATTGGAATCGTTATTTGAGGTGGAGGGCCAGAGGTACCCTGGGACTGTGAAGAAATAAGTGCTGCTTACACCCTACCCAGAGCGCAATTATTGGATTTTTCAGCATTATACAAAGGGATTGCACTCACCTGGGGTAAGAGAGGGCTGGAGCCAGTAACAGATGTCCTGACGCAGACCTTTTTCTGTTGAGGTGAGGACGACACGTGATTGCTGAGGCGCTAAGGCCATTAGGATTACCAAAGCCAAGAGCCTGGTTTCTCTATGGGCGGAATGGAATGAGGACCTCACAGACTCAGTATGAGCCTGGGTCCCGAGTCTCAGAATAGTTGTTTCAAGCTTCTGCAGTTTAGTGATGTCCATAGGACATGCTTGAATCCAGCGTGTCTTCGGATGATATACCCAGGCCAATGCTTGTTTGCTGCCAATGTAAATTGGAAGGGGTTGCTTTTGATAACATAGTGTGGTCTTGTGTGGTGGGCTGAGGTCACAAAACATATTTCGGACTAGTCACGATTTGGATGTGCCTAAAGTGAGCTAACTGTGGCTAATGCCGCGACCAAAAACTAGTAGATCAAAGGGTAAACCCACAGACCTGGCACTAAGACTTGAAAATGAAATAGCCATGAACTGGATATCCCCATTGGCCCCAGATCTCCGTAGGTGGAGGGCCGTCGTGAACAGATTTACCAGAGCAAAGATGGACGCTGAGATCAAAGGTGGAGCTATGAGCTGCCAATCCCAGAACAGACAACAAACCACCTTAGATGGTCTTTGAGGCCTGTACGTTATGGAGAAGCTCCGAGTACTCTCTTCGGTCAACCCACAACTTATCGCTTCTCCTGATCTTAATGTCGTAATGTTGTTATCTGTAGTCAGTAGGTAAGTAGGCCCTTACATTTTGTTTTAATATTGTCACATGTAGTGTGTTCATTGCAGAGGGCAAATGTCATACAATGTTTCTTGACAAACTGCTGCACATTTAACATCGAGTTTGGAGTCGGTTTCACTGCTTGCAAAGTGAGGGGATTTTGTAATGTGAATTTAGTAACAAGCTTGTTGGAGCACAAAAGTAATGTCAAATGTTTCCAAACACACAACACAATTGAAATACTTGTAATGGAACTTTACAAATATTTCAAAATTTATCATCAGCAGGATCTGTTAAATCGAGACATTTTGTGCAATTTTGAAGTGTGATGTGAACAAATTTTTTAGTAAGGTTAAGACAAACCAAGAGAGGCATGTGTGTGATGTGCAACTCATACATTTGTGCAGAAATCCGATTACCACGCGGTATTGCTTGGACTCTTGTGGGTGTGCCCCATGACCTGCACATCTATTACCATCAATGTTCAATTTATCTCAGCCCTGTCTTTGAAATAACAGTATTTTAGGGTGTTTTCGTGGCGTCACAATACCCACCCACCAGGGTATGAATCCACTAGGACTGATGTCCGCCTAGAACAATATTCTACTCAAGGCTTTAAAATACTGAATTCATTTCCATGTCTCAAATCGCAAAGTTGTATTTAAATGCACTCAATCGTAATCAGTCCGAAAATAGTATGAGTTAGCGCACTGCTGCCGATTACGAGGTGCGGGGATCACTGTGGTAATACGTTTTTTACAGAGAGGACGTATCAACGTCCCACGTTTGTAAAAAAGAAAAACCGTCCATCACATTCCGTAACGAGATGAACGCATTCTAAAACAGAAGTTGACAAAACTGCCAGTCGGGTCGATATCTCCTACTATTTTTCGGACTGATTACGACTGAGTGCATTTGAATACAACTTTACGATTTGAGACATGGAAATGAATTCAGTATTTTAAATAAAAGCCTTGAGAAAGCCCAGGGGGCGAAACGTACGTCGGCTGCAGCTGCTTTCGATGTATAATGAAATGAAATAAAGAAAGTAAAGGGACCTGCTTCAACATTGTTGTGGACTGCTGCAAAAGGACATTTGTTTTAATGGGTTGAACCATAGATCGTGGAAAGTGGATAATAGTTCCAATCATTTGGTGTGCCTTGGTGTCTTCTGGTTAAATATTGCTTCCACTCTGCATCGGTTTAGCAGTAAAGCTGCAGGACTGGTCCTAATTTATTTAAAGATGCCCTTTGAATAGAAAATGTGCTCCCTGTAAAAGGCAGAACGCTAGGACTCCACGCTTTAGGAATTTGTTTAGGACAATTTGCTACAAAATGTACTACTGGACAGACACACACAACTCGTCCACCATTGTCCTGCTGAATGGGCTTGGCACATGCTACACTTTGTGTAACACTTAGGGGCAGTTTTATGTTCCCTGGGGCATCCCTGCAAATCAGCATGGATGCGCCAGGGAAGATGCGTCACGAAAGTTTACTCTTGCGCCACAATAGATGCACCGCATTTACAATGCAGCGCATCGTGGCGCAAGGATAAACAGATGCGTGACGCATCTGATGGCGGAAGGTTGGCGCATTGCTGGAGTTGCGTCGCAAGCGCGATGCAGCTCCAGCTAGGCTCGGGGGTGCCCTATCGTTACAATGCTGCGTCAATCCTTACGCCTGCTTCAAGCAGGCGCAGGGTTTTGACGCAGCATGGCCGGAAAAGTGACTGAGTGAAATCTTGTAGATTTCACTCAGCCGCTTTTCGGAGGCGTTCCTGCGCCGGAACGCCCCCTCCTGTGCAGGTACGCCCACATGTGGCACAAGCTTTACAACGTGACGCATCTCCCTAGATGCGTCACGTTGTAAATGGGGCGCAACATGGCGCAGGGTTTACGCCGCCGCTGCGTCACAAAAGTGACGCAACGGCGGCGTAAAAGTGTGGCAAGTCCGTTATAAATCTGCCCCTTAGCTTTTTGACCACTCCTGTGACTTCACTGACGTACCAGTGATAGCAGCTCTTTTATGTCAAACATGGCGTCTGGAAGCCCTCACCAAGGTGCTCAGGCAATAAGTCACTATCAGTCACGTGTCTGTGACATGTGCGCATCTAACTTCAGATACAAGACTGGTGCGGCCTCTGACCCTCACACAGACCCCGCCTAACTTTTCCCATGTTGGACATACTGACCACCCATGTACCTTCGAACCGTTGCATACAGGCGATCCGACAGAACTATGGTACCAGTGAAGCCGTAGTTTGGCAGGCTCCGTTTTAGGGAGAGCCACAGTGCTTAATTTGAGCCAGTTGTTTCCGGTGCTCGGCACCTGCACTTTATTATCAACAACGGCTCACATGGCAGCCTACCACATGGTGGTGCGTATGTCTTATATTTTGAGGAGCACAACAGCAGTTGTTTAATAATTAAATATACATTACAATCACTAATACCTGTCACCCGAAGCTATGAGAATAGCTATGGCGGCATATATTAGTCATTTTAATGTATATTTAAAGTCTGAATTGGCACACTTGTATTAGTGTGATGGCTAGTAGTGATAGTACTGTCAATGGCTGCGATAGTGGGAGCAATGGGTGGTGCAAGCTGCAACTGCCCCCGACCAGGGCTCTGGCACTTCTTTGTTTACAAATTAAGCACTGGGGGCCCAGATACCGCTTTCTACCCTCCCAGACCTGCACCTACGGACTACCACCCTCTGGACAAGGCAGTGCCGCTTTCAAAACTCCCAGGCACGCGCCCAGGGTATACCACCCTCTGGCCAAGGCAGTGCGGCTTTCAAAACACCCACGCACGCGCCCAGGGTATACCACCCTCTGGCCAATGCAGTACCGCTTTCAAAACTCCCAGGCACGCGCCCAGGGGCTACCACACGCTGGCCAAGGCAGTACCACTTTCAAAACTCCCAGGCACGCGCCCAGGGGCTACCACCCTCTGGCCAAGGCAGGACTACTCTCTACACTCCCAGGCCTGCACCCACGGGCTAACACCCTCTGGCTAAGGCAGGACTGCTTTCAAAACTCCCACGCACACGCCCAGGGTATACCACCCTCTGGCCAAGGCAGTACCGCTTTCTACACTCCCAGGCCTGCGTCGAGGGGCTACCACCCTCTGGCCAAGGCAGTGCAGCTTTCAAAACTCCCACGCACACGCCCAGGGTATACCACCCTCTGGCCAAGGCAGTACCGCTTTCTACACTCCCAGGCCTGCGCCCAGGGGCTACCACACGTTGGCCAAGGCAGTACCACTTTCTACACTCCCATGCCTGCGTCAACGGGCTACTACCCTCTGGCCAAGGCAGGACTGCTTTCTACACTCCCAGGCCTGCACCCACGGGCTACCACCCTCTGGCTAAGGCAGTACCGCTTTCTTCACTCCCAGGCCTTCTCCCACGGGCTACCACACGCTGGCCAAGGCAGTACCACTTTCTACACTCCCACGCCTGCGTCCCGGGGCTACCACCCTCTGGCCAAGGCAGTACCGCTTTCTACACTCCCAGTCCTGCACCCAGGGGCACCACTCTCTCGCCAAGGCAGTACCGCTTTCTACACTCCCAGGCCTGCACCCACGGGCTACCACCCTCTGGCCAAGGAAGTACCGCTTTCTACACTCCCAGGCCTGCGTCCCGGGGCTACCACCCTCTGGCCAAGGCAGTACCGCTTTCTACACTCCCAGTCCTGCACCCAGGGGCACCACTCTCTCGCCAAGGCAGTACCGCTTTCTACACTCCCAGGCCTGCACCCACGGGCTACCACCCTCTGGCTAAGGCAGTACCGCTTTCTTCACTCCCAGGCCTTCTCCCACGGGCTACCACACGCTGGCCAAGGCAGTACCACTTTCTACACTCCCAGGCCTGAGTCCAGGGGCTACCACACGTTGGCCAAGGCACTACCACTTTCTACACTCCCACGCCTGCGTCCACGGGCTACCACCCTCTGGCCAAGGCAGGACTGCTTTCTACACTCCCAGGCCTGCACTCACGGGCTACCACCCTCTGGCCAAGGAAGTACCGCTTTCTACAGTCCTAGGCCTGCACCCACGGGCTACCATCCTCTGGCCAAGGCAGTACCCCTTTCTACACTCCCAGGCCTGCTCCCACGGGTTACCACCCCCTGGCCAAGACAGTACTGCTTTCTACAGTCCCAGGCCTGAGCCCACGGGCTACCACCCTCTGACCAAGACAGTACTGCTTTCTGCACTCCCAGGCCTGCGTCCAGGGGCTACCACCCTCTGATCAAGACAGTACCGCTTTATACAGTCCCAGGCCGCCGCCCAGGGGCTGCCACCCTCTGACCAAGACAGTACTGCGTTCTACAGTCCCAGGCCTGAGCCCACGGGCTAACACCCTCTGGCCAAGGCAGTACTGATTTCTACAGTCCCAGGCCTGAGCCCACGGGCTAACACCCTCTGGCCAAGGCAGTACTGATTTCTACACTCCCAGGCATGTGCCCAGGGGCTACCACCCTCTGACCAAGGCAGTACCGCTTTCTACAGTCCCAGGCCTGCGTCCAGGGCCTGCCACCCCCTGGCCAAGGCAGTACCGCTTTCTACTGTCCCAGGCCTGCGTCCAGGGGCTACCACCCTCTGGCCAAGGCAGGACTGCTTTCTACTGTCCCAGGCCTGAGCCCACGGGCTACGACCCTCTGGCCAAGGCAGAGCCGCTTTCTACAGTCCCAGGCCAGCGTCCAGGGGCTGCCACCCCCTGGCCAAGGCAGAGCCGCTTTCTACACTCCCAGGTACGCGCCCAGGGGCTACCACCCTCTGGCCAAGGCAAGTGTAGTGTCATCTAAAAGATTTTGGGGTCTTGGGTAAGAAACGTTTTAGAACCCCCTGTATGGAAATTTTGAATCGTATTAACCCTTTTGCTCTCGCACGATACCCCAAAATACGCAACTATGTTAAACTTTCAGAAAATGAATCATACAAAAACAGCTGATGTATATGTCTTGCCCTTGTGGTACATTGGAGGAGGGAGAAGGGTTGGATTGTAAAGCTGGGAGCCCTGGGTAATTGCCCACTTTGCCCAGGCCTCCCTTGAAACGTCTCTGGGCAAGGCTACCAGGATGGCGGCTACCACCAGAGGATGCTCGGTCGCCATGGCTCTTTCTGACTCGATGAAACATTTTCTGCACCTCATATGAAGGGGTTTGTGAAAATCTGAACATTTCCCTCCATGTCACTTGCAGCGTCGAGCATTTTAAGGGCCCTCTGTGGGGAAGGGAGTAGGCAGATGGACCCTGTGGAGGGCGGGACAGACGGTATCTGTGGGGGAGGCAGGAGGCAGATGGCCCCCGTGGATGGAGAGGGGCAGATGGAACCCGTGGATAGAGAGAGGCAGATGGCCACCGTGGAGAGATAGGGGCACATGGACCCCGTGGATGGAGAGGGGCAGATGGACCCCGTGGATGGAGAGGGGCAGATGGATCCTGTGGATGGAGAGAGGTAGATGGACCCCGTGGATGGAGAGGGGCAGATGGTGCCTGTGGGAATGAGAGGGGCAGGTTTTTCCCTGGTACGAAAGAGGGGGGAAATGGACCCCATGGGTGGAGGAGACCCATTAGGAAGGAGCGAGGCAGTTGAACCCATTAGGGGGGAAAAGAGGGGCAGATGGACCCCGTGGGGAGGAGAAGGGCAAATGGACTCAGTGGGGAGGAGAGGGGCATATGGACCCCGTGGGGGGAGGGGGCATGGACTCCGTGGGGGAGAGAGGGGCAGATGGTGCCCATG
The DNA here is from genome assembly GCF_964204655.1 of Triturus cristatus. Classification (NCBI taxonomy): domain Eukaryota; kingdom Metazoa; phylum Chordata; class Amphibia; order Caudata; family Salamandridae; genus Triturus; species Triturus cristatus. The sequence continues at coordinate 102,640,808 of NC_140583.1, read as the reverse complement.
GAGAGATGAGGGGCAGATGGTGCCCGTGGATGGAGAGAGGAAGATGGACCCCGTGGGGGAGAGAGGCCGATAGACCCTGTGGATGTAGAGGATCAGATGGACCCAGTGGATGGAGAGAGGCAGATGGACCCTGTGAGGGAGAGAGGGGCAGATGGACCCCATGGATGTAGAGGGGCGGAGGGACTCTGTGGATGGAGAGGGACAGATGGACCCCCTGGATGTAGAGGGGCAGATGGACCCCGTGGGTGGAGAGGGGCAAATGGACCCCGTGGGGAGATAGGGGCAGATGGACCCCGTGGATGGAGAGAGAGGCAGATGGACCCCGTGAATGGAGAGGAGCAGATGGACCCCGTGGGTGGAGAGGGGCAAAAGGACCCCGTGGGGAGATATGGGCAGATGCACTCCATGGATGGAGAGAGAGGCAGATGGACCCCGTGGGGGAGAGAGGCGCAGATGGACCCCGTGGATGGAGAGGAGCAGATGGACCCCGTGTGAGAGAGAGAGGGGCAGAAGTCCCCGTGGATGGAGAGAGGGGCAGATGGCCCCCGTGGATGGAGAGAGGGGCAGATGGCCCCCGTGGAGGGAGAGGAGCAGATGGACTCATGGATGGAGAGAGGGGCAGATGAACCCCGTGGATGTAGAGGGGCAGATGGCCCCCATGGAGAGATAGGGGCAGATGGACCCCGTGGATGGAGAGATGCAGATGGACCCGTGGGGGAGAGAGGGGCAGATGGACCCCGTGGATGGAGAGAGGCAGTTGGTGCCCGTGGATGTAGAGGGGCAGATGGACCCCGTGGGGGAGAGGGGCAGATGGACCCCGTGGGGGAGAGGGGCAGATGGACCCCGTGGATGGAGAGGGGCAGATGGATCCCGTGGATGTAGAGGGGCAGATGGCCCCCGTGGGGGAGATAGGGGCAGATGGACCCCGTGGGGAGAGAGGAGCAGATGGACCCCGTGGGGGAGAGAGGCAAATGGACCCCGTGGGGGAGAGAGGGGCAGATGGCCCCCATGGATTGAGAGGGGCAGATGGATCCCGTGGATGTAGAGGGGCAGATGGCCCCCGTGGGGAAGATAGGGGCAGGTGGACCCCGTGGGAAGAGAGGAGCAGATGGACCCCGTGGGGGAGAGAGGCAGATGGACCCCGTGGGGGAGAGAGGGGCAGATGGCCCCCATGGATGGAGAAGGGCAGATGGACCCCGTGGATGGAGAAGGGCAGATGGCCCCCGTGGATGGAGAGAGGCAGATATACCCCGTGGATGGAGAAGGGCAGATGGACCCTGTGGGGAGATAGGGGCAGATGGACCCCGTGGATGGAGAGAGGCAAATGGACCCCATGGGGGAGAGAGGGGCAGATGGCCCCCGTAGATGGAGAGAGGGGCAGATGGCCCCCGTGAATGGAGAGAGGCAGATGGACCCCGTGGATGTAGAGGGGCAGATGGACCCGTGGGTGGAGAGAGGCAGATGGAACCCGTGGGGGAGAGAGGGGCAGATGGCCCCCGTGGCTGTAGAGGGGCAGATGGCCCCCGTGGATGTAGAGGGGCAGATGGTGCCCGTGGATGTAGATGGGCAGATGGACCCCGTGGATGTGAGGGGCAGATGGACTCCGTGGATGTAGAGGGGCAGATGGTGCCCGTGGATGTAGAGGGGCAGATGGACCCCGTGGATGTGAGGGGCAGATGGACCCCGTGGATGTAGAGGGGCAGATGGATCCTGTGGATGTAGAGGGGCAGATGGCCCCCATGGATGTAGAGAGGCAGATGGACCCCGTGGATGTAGAGGGGCAGATGGATCCCGTGGATGTAGAGGTGCAGATGGACCCCGTGGGGGCAGATAGGGGCAGATGGACAACATGGATGGAGAGTGGCAGATGGACCCCGTGGATGTAGAGGGGCAGATGGACCCCATGGATGTAGAGGGGCAGATGGCCCCTGTGGGGGAGAGAGGGGCAGATGGACCCTGTGGATGTAGAGGGGCAGATGGACCCTGTGGATGTAGAGGGGCAGATGGCCCCCGTGGGGCAGATGGACAACGTGGATGGAGAGAGGCAGATGGACCCCGTGGATGTAGAGGGGCAGATGGCCCCCGTGAGGGAGAGAGAGGCAGATGGACCCCGTGGATGTGAGGGGAAGATGGACCCCGTGGATGGAGAGGGGCAGATGGCCCCCGTGGATGTAGTCGGGCAGATAGCCCCTGTGGGGGAGTTAGGGGCAGATGGACCCCGTGGATGGAGAGAGCGGCAGATGGACCTCGTGAGGAAGAGAGGGGCAGATGGTCCTCGTGAGGGAGAGGGGCAGATGGACCCCGTGGGGGAGTGGGGCAGATGGACCCCGTGGGGGAGTGAGGGGCAGATGGACCCTGTGGGTGGAGAGTGGCAGATGTCCTCCGTGGGGGAGAGAGGGGCAGATGGACCCCGTGAGGGAGAGAGGGGCAGATGGTGCCCTTGGGGCGAGGACCAGATAGCTCCGTGTAGTGAAGAGTGGCAGGTGGTGTCCATTGAGGGAAGAGGGGAAGGTGTTGCCCATGGAAAGAAGAGGGGTAGATGGAGCCTGTGTGAATGTGACCTTCTGTGACGTAACGGGTGCTCATGCAAAGCACTCCAATACTTTTGGGTCGAGTTGAGATAAAACTTCAACAAAATAAAATTGACCCTGTGGAGAGAAGAGAGCAGATGGTGCCCTTGGGGGAGGAGAGGAGACAGCTCACCCTTCACGCGCCGCGGCGGCCCTCTCCCAGTAGCACAGAGCACGTCACGTGGTGTACAATAATCTCGTGTTCGCCGCGCGCTCAGGGATGCTTATCGCGCGCGCACATGATATTTCTATATGATAAGGAGACGTAATCTCGCGTGCCGTGACTGCCTTCGTTACTATAGATAACTGCCTCCGGGTCTGAGGCCCACCCAGGCCACTGTGGATGAATACTAGTCCAGTGCGGCCGATGCACGCCGTCAAAGACACTTCTGGGGACATTTCGAAGAGGGCCTTTACAGCCCCCTGGAACTAACCGGTAACCTCCACCCCCTCTCACACAACTCCGCCAGCTACGGATTACACTGTTAGTGAAGCAGAATTACCGGGCCCACCACCGGGTACCCCCTAATGCGACACCCCTCCAAAAATCTGCACCTTCTGTTCACCTGCAGACTTTCCGCCCATTGCACGGATCTGTATGCAACCTTCAGGCCTTGTTTTGGGATTCATCCATGTTATGGGTACTGTTTAGCTGAAAAATAATATTTAGCATCTCGGCGCTCATAGACAGTTCTTGAATTGGGAAGGACACACATCAAGGTGTGGCAGCAGCAAGGGGGGTGGAGTCACGAGGGGTGGAGTCATGAAAAGAAGAGTTTGACACAACTTCTACATTCTCAATTGGCAACAAGGACAAAAGTGACAGTAAATCTGTGCCGCTTAATTAACTGGTTACAAGGAGGCTGTATTTTAAAATATCTTATGGGGTGGAGGCACCGGACTGTAGAGATCTTTGTGTGACCAGCACATTTCAGCCCATAATAATAAACCTCTGGAGGTTAAGCACTTGCTGGAAAGAACTGTTTCTTATCTAGACACACTTTTGACTCACTCAGTGGCATGTGGGCATTGATTAATTTGTAAATACATGTCGTCGGGAGGCCTCTGCAGCTTGCACCATCCATTCTCCCGGCCAGCGTTGCCAGTACAAAGACACCTACAAACATCAAACTCCTTCAAATGGTGCAATACAGACTATTGAATAACTTGGGTGGCCGGGATTAGTCATTTTAATGTATCTAAATTAATAAATGACTGTTGTTGTCCTAATTTCTAGAACACACAAACAGCGCCACCATGTGGCAGACTGTCATAAGACCCGATGCTGGTTATTAAGTGCCGGTGCCGAGCACCGAAAACCATTGGCTCAAATTAAGCACTGCTTGTGAAGTTAATATATCTGCTGCAACACACATTGTGTTACTAGTCGCAAGATGCCTATCACCGATTTTTATTTTATATTGCTAGGCAAGTGTGTTACTGATTTTGACGCAGAGATCCTTTTGTTACTTCCAGTTCATAAATGGTAATCCTAATATCACACAGTGTGCTATAAACTGACAACAAGGAGGTGCATGCCAACTACAAGTCATGGGTTTAGATTCTCATTGTTCACAATCTATTACTGTAAGTTTGCAAAGAAAGGGGTCATTTCAGCAAAGAGAAAGCCTTGTTAGTACAAACAACCCCAACCACTGCGTTGTTTTGAATCCTGACTTTGTGTTACTCCTAACTATGCACTTAACATATAATGTCAACAAGAATGAACGATATGTGACTCCTACAGCTTAAAACCCTCATTGTTTAAGTCACACTTTACGTACTTGTATAATTATTGTCTCGCTGTTTGTGATGTAAAGTGCTCTGACCCCTTACAGTAGGATGAGTAGCGCTATAAAATCATTAAAAAGTAAATTAGTGAGTGCTATTTAAACTATTTGCGTAATTACTCATACACACGGATACATCTGGCGTTCTTACAGTATATGCAAATCTCTTATATTGGGTTTCGAGGTCTGTTTGGATGAGACTGCCGACGCTAGAACGGTCGTGGAGGCTTTTGGACACATCGGCGAGGAGATTAGTGCTGGGTTGACTATTAACCAGATTAGATCGGTAATGAAAAAGCAAGGGTCGCTTGATCATGCGTGCACTCTTGCACACAATAAGTAAAAGAGGGCCTTGAAGGAGTTACCTAGGAATAATATAGAAGTACAAAATTGTAGGCTGGCTTATAAACTAGCACTAAACCATCACAAAAAGGTTCTGAAAGAGGAGGCTTGGGACCATCTGCAGGAAGCGAGCCAGAATAAAGATTCTAAGTTATTTTGGCGTGCTGTAAATTCTCCCTTTTGTTGTGACGATGATAAACCCAGAATAGAGGCAGAAATTACAGAACGAGAATGGGTGGCACATTTTGTGAAATTATACATGGGCTCGGCTGAAAAAGATCAAGATAACTCTGTGGCTGGGATGAGAGATGTCTCCCCTGGGCCTACTCTCTTGTGGACATTTTTTGATTTTAACTTCATACTGGAGGAGGTGATTCGGGCACTTGGAGCTAGCAAGGGAGGAAAAGCACCTGGCCCGGATGGGATCCGGATTGACATCTTTAAGGACAACACTGATCTATGGGGCCCTCTCCTGACCCTAGCCTAGTCCATAAGTCTTTTCGGGAAGCTGGTTTTCCAGTGTCTTGGTCGGATTCACACATTGTGCCAATATTTAACAAGCATTTGCAATGCAATAGGTCTCGCATTTACGCAAGATTGAGCTCCTGGCATTGTAAATGACAGTGCCTTCTATTTATGTTTTAAATAACAAAATGTAAATAAAACGTATTGTCATTTACAATGCCACTAGCTCAAACTCGTGTAGATGTGAGACCTATTGCATTGCAAATGCTTGTCTTTGCATAGCCACCAGACATGTTAACCAGCGCCATCTCTGCTAGGCCCCGAACACAACAGCATAAAGACGCAGCTTGCGGTTCATTGGAGGTGACACCATGAGAAAGGGCGCGATGAGAAACGCCACCGAAGCGAAGACGTGTCTACCAAGATATCATGCTAAGTGGGTTAGGACACGGGATGGCACATAAAAAGAACATTTTCCACTTTGCAAATTAGCATATCACATACTGTGCTTCCATATGGCGCCGTGGAGACCCCAGAAACAATGGGCTTAGATAACGTCCAGTCCATAACTAAACTGTGGCAATCATTGAATTACTTCTGCCCGTTTACACACTTTGCGAGGCGTTGATATACAAGTTTCGTCCCGGGCTGCCTTTGATCTCAAGAGTTACATTGTGCAATAGTGTCAGCATTTCACGGCCCCTAAACAAAACCCAAAATCAAGTATATTTAAAAAAAAAAAAAAAAACTGGGGGCGAGGCCAATAGTCACCTTGCTACAACTTTACAAAGCCAAAAGCTTGGCTGTTGCCACATATGGCAGCGCTATCTGGGGCTACTGTTCTACGGATAGTATCCAGATTACCGAAAATAAATTTTTCAGGTCAGTCCTCTCGGTACCCCAGTCTACTTCTACATACATTGTTCATTCTGAACTAGGTATGGGGTACATTTCAGACTTGATAAAGACAGCCCCTGTCTTGGCCTGGCTCAGGATCTGGCTGAACCAGGAAATTTCCCTCAATCACACCATTTTAAAAGATTGCCTGCAGCTAGACGGGGTAAGTAAGATTCCATGGTTAGTCTACATCAAAGACAGCTTGGCAAAGTTAGGGAGACCGGATCTTTTTTCAGCCCCTCTTACAATAACTACGAAAGACATAGCCCTAATTAAAGGTATGATGAGAGATATGTTATGTCTAGATAGGGAACAAGTGGAGTTTGGGAAACCAATGGTAAGATCCAGCATAATTTTGTGTACTCATGTGGGCCCAGAACCATATTTGACCATTGTCAACCTGCCCTATCATCGTTTTCTTTTAACTCGATTTCGGTTGAATCTGATCCACTTATCTCTGGGTCACTTTACAAGTTGGTGTTCCCCAGACAACGCTCCACCATGTAATTGTGATGACTTTTCGACCCAGAATACTCTGCATTTCTTGATGTTTTGTGACCACTTCACAGTCCCTAGAAGGAAATTCTTAAGACCGATTCTTAAAGAGGAGGGGTTTACACAGGTCAAGCCAGCATTACTGTTCCTCCAGCTATTACAAACCCCTAGGATAATATTCCATGTTGCCAATTTCCTTGTGGGGGCTATTAGGGCCAAGAAAAGTATGGTGTTTGATAAATCGGTGACTTTGGCCTAATAGAAAGATGAATTGTATATTCCCCTTTAGTTTTGGTTACTCTTTGAACTCTTCTGACATCGATGAGCTCTTTGCAATCGACGTGAACAGTTTGTTTTATTTTTACTGACCTCTTTTAAATGTACTTTTAGCTATGGATTTTATAGAAAGTATATATATTTTTGTATTCACATGTAAGTAGTATCAGCATTAGTAGGTATATTTATTGTGTTTTATCATGTATTAATTGTATATGATGATTGTGTGTAAATTCTTGTTCCCATGTCTTTTTATGATATTGAGTTATCGAAATAAAGTATTATGACTGACTGACTGAAGTATATTTTTAATTATGAGGGAGGAAAACACCTTTGATGGAGGTGAAGCAGTCCGTAAATGTGTCCAACTAAATAATTGTCTGATGCAGGGAGTCATTGCTTTGTTCTGTATTTATAATGACATGAAGGCAGCGCTCTAGAAAACACATAAAACCCTTTCAAAGAAACGCCTTTCCAACAGGCAGCCGTGCTTTGTGCAGGCGCACAGCTAAACAGGGGAAACAGTTTTTAGTGCATGCAACGAATATTCATAAACTCGGCACCTCAAGGGCAGAGTGACAGTTCACTGGCTGGTTCGGGCTACATTAATAAACAAAACTAGCTGGGCTTTTAACGAAGCATGCCCTGCAATTGCAACTAAATGAAGAAATGGGGTGTCGTCAATTCACATGCAGTCCTATAATGTCCGTGATTACAGCACGGTGAGTTGAATAAAGCCAGGGTGCTTCCCCTCCCCATAGAAAAAGCTTAAAAGGAAGACGAGCTGACGGAACTTCATGGTAAGTGGAACTACTGAAACAAGCGCCACCCGCGCTCACAATGCCCGATGTCATGGGACGTGAACGGCTCTTTATAGGGCGGACAGAAGATGTGCACGCGGGGACTGGCTTTACTGGAAGCGAAAAAAAAGTCCACAGAGTGTCATGCCGCCAGTAAAGCATCCAGTCCCCGCATGCACATCTTCTGTCTCTTCTGTTTCCCCGCGTGCACGCTTTGGAATCCATATCGATTCCAAAAGGCCCTCGTCATGTCGAGAGCAGCGCATGCGCGCTGCTAACACCAGGCAAGACCTAAAAAGGGAGACCGCAACTGCCCCGCACACTATAGACCCATCTCCTTACTGGTCAAGGTGGTGGGTCATATTGTGCTGGACAGACTACAGGAGTGGGCAGACTGTAACAATATTCTGTCCGACTTTCAATATGGCTTTCGCCAGGGTGTTGGGACCACAGAGCAGGCCATCAATTTGAATTTGCCAGTGAGCAAGTACACACAAATAAAAGGGGGCAACCTGTTCCTGGCGTTTGCGGACTTGACCTCCGCATTCGACTGTGTCGCCCATGATAAACTCTGGTCTATTTTGACCTCAATGGGTGTTGACTGTGTCATCGTCAATTTTCGCAGATATTTGTATTCAATGGGTTCTGACAAGATTCGATATAGTATGAATGGTGAATGCACGAGCCCAGTTGACATTAAGAAGGGGGTCCGCCAGGAGTGCATACTCGCACCGTTTTTATTTACATTTTACATTAATGACTTGGGTAGTACCCTTGTGGACTCTTGTACTGATCTGCCTCAAATCGGTAATAGGCCAGTACCAGTATTGTTTTATTTTATTTTATTTTTAGAGATTTCTATAGCGCGAACCAGACCCAAGTTAGGGTATCAGAGCGCTTTACATAAAGAGCAAGGTGAGAACAATTAGTGAAAGACAAAAGTGAAAAACATTGTATCAAAAATATAGCATAAAAGTAACAGCATATAGGAAATGGGTATGGATGGATAGCATCATTGAGAATTGTTCTGAGCAATAAAAACAGGTTCGAGTTCGTGTAGGTCTTAGCTTCGTGATCTCAGTGACTCGAAAGTAAAGGTATTAAGGAGGTTGTATAGCTGAGGTCGTGATTGTGCAGAATTAGGGTAGGAATTTGCACATCAAGAATAATTTAGCTTCCTTTTTGAAGCGAGGATAGAGGAAATTTTTCTGATGTATGGCGGAAGCGAGTTCCATATTCTTGGCGCTTCTCCGGAGAATGCTCTGTTGGAGGTTTTGGTCTTGTTGAAACGGGAGAGTTTCAGAAGTAGATTGTCTGCGATCCTAGAGTGTCTGTTTCCTTCCGATAAGGTACGTTTTTGTGCTAGGAACCGGGGGTTTTGTGGTGTAGCGCCTTGTGAGTGATGCAAGCCATCTTTAGGTGGATTCGAGCTTCATAGGGTAGCCAGTTGAGTGCCTTCAGGTGTGGTGATATGTGGTCGTATTTCCTGGATCTTGTTATGAGTCTTGCTTCAGCATTGAGACAAACTTTTAGCGGGGCGGTTGAGATTTTGGGAAGTCCTGAGAGGGTGGTACATCCGTATTCCAGCCTTGAGATAACTAAGGACTGAACTGCAGCTTGGAGGTCAGAGTTCTCGACGAATGGCTTAATTTTACTGAGATAACTGAGGTGAAAGGGGGCGTTTTTAGCCAACACGTTGATATGACTTTGCTCCGTCAGATCACACAGACTCATCAACATCTCCCACGTCGACGACACCCATTTCATCACCTCGCAGTCCAAAGACCCTTCCACTTCCAGTCATCTTCCTCACCTGAATGCTCAACGCCATCAAATGGATGAGAGACAGCTGTCTCAAATTCAACACGGATAAGACGGAAGTCCTCATCTTTGGGAACAACACCTCGATCTGGACCGACGCATTGTGACCCGCTAATCTTGGCCCACCACCGACCCTAACAGACCATGCTAACAACCTATGCCTCTTCCTGGATCAGCAAGCTCTCGATGGAAAATCAGATCAATGCAGTCTCATTCATCTGCTTTCACACCCCCTGCATGCTCCGCAAGATCTTCAGGTGGCTCCGAGTCACCACCAGAAGGACCGTCATACAGGCCCTTATCACCAGCAGGCTGGACTAAGAAAACACACTTTAAGTAGAAATCACAGCACACCTCCTGAAGAGACTTCAAGACAATACAGAACGCAGCTCAGGAGTCATCCTTGACTTGTCTAGAAGGACTCACATCTCACCCCACCTCAGAAAACGACACTAACTCCTGATACAGAAGACATGCCAGTTCAAGATACTGACCCACTCCTACAAAGCCCCAAATAATGAAGGACCAGCATAACTCAACAAATGACTGACCTACCACCAACTAACCAGACATCTACCATCCACCTCCCTCCTCCACACAGACATCCCCAGGATCTGCCAAACCAACAGCCGAGGACGCTTCTTCTTGCACCTGGCAGCCAAGACATGGAACTTCCTTTCCCTGCACCTAAGGCTCGCCTGGTCGCTCCAGCATTTCAGGAGAGCACTCCAGACCTGTATGTTCGAATGAGAACCCATCATGCAGCAGCCACACCTTCTGCACCTCGATATCCTCACGGGTGCTGTGCTCCCTTAGAGTGCTCTGATAATGTTTGATTGAATGATTGATAATGGTATAGATTCAGGGAAGCACCCTAAATTTAAGTGCCCATAGGGGTTTGCGATAATAAGTTACTTTATGTTATATTATGCACTCCTATCTTCTGAACCTTCTTATTTAAAAGAATGGAGGTATTTTTGACACTGATCAATTACCTTTATGCTAAGCCAGTGCTCAAGATAGAAATTGTTTCTTTCCGTAAACTGTTTGAGACAGAGTCATGAGCAGGGCCACTAAAATTATGTGGCAGAGGAGAACCGAATTATGTGGCAGCACAGACTAAACTATGCAGCAAGCAAAGTCAAAACAAATTTTGTGATAATATTAATTCATTATATTGTCATTTTTAAACAGGGCAACACTGTCTGGGAAAAGATTTTGCTTTTCACCCAAATACCACAATAAGGAACTGAAAGATGACCAGTCAACCTTTGTGAAGGGCTTTGCAGTGCACAGGAACACGTGTCGCCATACTTTTAGTAACTTTTGATCCGTTTGAGCTAGCAGCATTTTTTTGTTAAAATCTGCAGATTATGCAGAAGAAGATGCCCTATATGGCAAATGCAGCAAATCTTTAATTATGCAAAAAAAGGCCGCAGCCACCGAACCACATAATTCTAGTGGCCCTAGTCATGAGTAATGGAGTCATGATGAGTGGCGCGACTGACAGTCAGGCTATATGTTATTTTAGGCAATCTCTGCCTCAGAAGAAATAGGCAACAAAGAAATATGTGATAATAAAGCTTTTTCTAGATCACAAACAGACTATATTTTATGTTAGCAGAGGAGGTACACTCAGTGCTTGTAGTGAGCTGCATAAGATGGGAATAACTAAAGGGGCTATGGCCTACGAAGACTAACAATTGTTTGAAGGGACGTGGCTTCTGTAACTGAGAGAGCATCCTTTTATGTGTGGCCTCAGAGCATCCTGGCTTTGCCTTCCTCCTACTCTTCCTAGCCTTCACACCCACTCTCCTCCTTGCCTTTCTTCTGCTGCTCATTCACTTCCTTCTTATTGTAACTCTCCTCCTCCTCATCCTCTTGGTCTTTCTGTTCCTCCTCATCCTGACCTCCTCCACCTCCTGGTCTTCCTTCTCCTGGCCATCAGCTTACTCTTATTGGCTTTGTTCCTGGTTCTCCCTCAAATCCTGATAATCTGGAGGGTCGAAGTCCTCCTTGCAGGGTTATCAGCTGAGTCCTGTGCATGTCCAGTTGCCACTGATCAACTGGGCAATTGCAGGAAAGGCGTCTAGTAGCTGACTGTATTCCTGTAGCATGAACAGGAGGTAACCATATGACCCTTGGAATCCACTTCTTCGTCCTGGGTACAAAATGGAGCAGGCCCAGTCCTTCAAAGCATCATTCAAGTCAGGGTCACATTTTCATTCCTGTTCTGACCTTCCGAAGGTACAGGAAGTGTTCTGAAGTGGGTGCCTGAAGGTGCCACAAATATGCCTAGCACTAATTAATGAGTAGGAATGACTCCTGGGCAACCAATAGAGTAAAGGTTCCCGGGAAAAATCCTATACTCTTTTGGCATTTTCAATATGGCGAAAGTCTTCGGTCACACTAAACGTGTGCTCTGAAAGCTGGGGTTGTGTGGGGAGTGTACTGTAGTAATCCCAGTGTCCTCATACATCTAACACTAAAATCCAGTTTGAGGCAGACACTGTACCGACAATACACCCAGAGACTGAGTCTGGTAGGATGATAGCAGCCACAAGACAACAGATCCAAAATATTATTCTTGGCATCCTATTCTCTCCCCTTTCAAGTGTGCCCCAAGGGTCATATATAAACCCAGCAGACCTGCAAGCAGGATTTCACACTGTAGTGTCAAAAAGGATGCCCACAGCCCCCACCCTATGGATTTTGTGGAGTTCAGATGACTCATTTCATTTCATAAGGCTTTATTCGAACAAAGAAAAACAAGTTCATAAAAGCACGACATTAAAAAGACAATAGTAAAACATCAGTCAAAGCAGGAAATACATCAATTAAAACAGTTAAAAAAGCATACTTTTCCTTGCATTAATTGATTTAAGGAGAAAAGTTGCCGTGTAAAAACATACATCTGGGTGATGTAGATTAAAAAGCAAACTCATGCAGTCATGTATTGACCTAACTCCAAATTTTACAAACAGGGGTTTCAAATATGCAGTCCGAAAATGTTTATACAGCTGACATAGCAAGAGAAAGTGCACAGTGCTTTGAGAGGTAGTGTTGTCACATGGACACGGGCCAACTGGATGTAGGTGCAAGGAGGGGAAGGCAACAAGGTTGTGGGCTACTCCCATTCTAAGTCTAGTCAACACAAACCGATGTGCCTTCCAGGTTACTTGTGACAAATAAGGTTGGAAACCCACAAGTTCGTTTAAATCGTGGTAAAAAACATAAGATGAAAGATCAGAGCTTTTTTGGTGCCTTCTAATGGAAAGCTGTTGTAAGAGGCATTGTCTAAGGTCGAATTTGGACAGTTCGGTAGCCCCATAATGATCCACGGTGATGTTAATGTTGAAGAACTCCCGAAAATTAACCACAACATACTTTAACCATGGAATCTTTAAATAGTGGTCTAAGGAAAGGCAGTCAGAAATAATAGCTCTGCACAAAGAGGTCTCTTCTTTCATCCAAATGGAGCGCCATAGGATCAATGGCCTAAGGAGGATCAAGTCAGCCAGGTGATGAATACCCAATTCATGGTGCACTAGGGCATTAGAAACAGAGCTTGGCAAGCACAAAAGTCTCTTCAGGAATACATTCTCCTCGACCTGGAGAGACCCGGCCGGGGCATAGCCCCAAATGCCAGCTCCGTACAAGGCGAGTGAAACACACCGAGATTGAAAAATGTTCAATATCTCATTGACCCGCCTGTCTCCCAGATTCGTAGCCATTGTAAAGATTCCATGAGCACTCCTTGCCATCTTAGCCCGAACGTTCTTATGTTCATTGGCCCAAGTATTTTTATTTGAAAAAGTAACTCCCAAATACGAAAAGTTATCAACAGCCTGGACCTTTTGTCCCTCTATGAAAAAAGAAGACTGTTTCTTTCCGTTCCTGCGCCCACATACCATAACATAAGTTTTGGATTTATTTAACACTAACTTTCTGCTATTAATAAATTGCAGAAAGCCATCCATCAGCTGTTGAAGACCGAATGGGGTGCGTGAAATTAAAACCGCGTCATCCGCGTAAAGTAACACAGGGACATAATCGTTATTAATTTTGGGAGCATCCACTGCCAAGGATTTGAGAAAGGAGTCAATCTCATTAATGAAAAGTGTAAAAAGCAGTGGGGCCAATACACACCCCTGGCGAATTCCACACCCAATCTTAAACATAGATGTACATTCTCCTCTAGGTCCATAACGGACGCATGCTCGTAAGTTAGTATAGAGACGTGCTAAAAAGAACACAATACCCTCGGGGGCCCCCATTTCTATTAACTTTGCCCAAAGAATACCGTGGTCCACCAAGTCAAAGGCACTACTCAAATCCGCAAAGCAGAGGTAAATAGTGCCAGTCTTTGCCAAGGTGTATTTACCGATGAGTAGTTCTAGAATTAGACACTGCTCAATCGTACCACGACCCTTCCTGAACCCAAACTGGCTCTCATCTAGAATACCATTTTCCTCCACCCATTCTTCCAACCTCGCTAAGAGCACTCGGCTCATTACTTTTACGGAAGAATCTAACAAGGAAATTGGGCGATAGTTCTTAACTTCCCCACAATTTCCTTTCTTGAAAATTGGGATTAAAATGGATTCTTCCCAGGTCGGGGGCATCTCATAACGGACAGCTGCATTAAAAATAATAGTTAACAGAGGCCCCCATAATTCAGGGACCAATTTATAAACATCAATTGGAATTTTGTCATCTTTAAGAAATGTTGAATTGACAGTTTTCCAGAACAGGGAACAGTCGTTTAATTCAGCAGCCTTGGTCAAATTATCCCATGCCTCCTGCTGAAGTTCCAACTTCCTACGTTTAAGGGTTTCTTTGTATCTGGCTCTTAAGTCTACAACTAAACCCTTATCTCTTGTTATTACTGATAGAGCTGATTTCAGTTCCTTTAAAGCCGAAGTGCAGGCAGAGTTGAACCATCCCCGCGGTCGATCCTCCTTATGCTTGCATGTACTTGTAAGCTTAGAGTCAATGACCGCATTAATACTAATAAAATGCTCAATGGAGCCAATGGTGCCTAGGTTATCTTCTAGAATCGCAGTAATACTTGCTAGGCAACTGGTGATAATAGAGTCAGACGTAATATCGGCCTTGTCCCCCTTCCATCTGAGTCTGGTACCATTAGGGCGAACTGCCTCAATACTATTGACAGTACGGCCTGGGATACGGGTCCCGTTATTTTCCCATAACATGGCCTCTACTACCAGGCAGTTATGGTCACTAAGTTGGATATCTATTACTTTGGGTACCGTAGTCCAGGCCTCAAGACTCGAGGAGATACAAATAAAGTCAATAACTGTATTTGCTCCCCGGCCAGTAAAGGTTGGTCAGATCTCCCCCTTTTCGTTTTTCTCATTGGCCATAATATACATATTATGTGAGGCAAGGAGACTATTTAGGGCATCTCCGTAATAATCATGTTGGAAATGAAGAATCCCATCCCCATGATGGTCCACCGACCCACATACATTAACATCTGAGAGAGGACAAGTGGTGGCGTTAAAATCCCCTGCCATGAATAAATCAAAAATTTAATTAGATTCCTGAAATAGATCATCCAGTGCCCTTGATAGTGCTTTAACCGCCTGATCCCTAGAATCATTAAAAAGATTATTATAAAAATGTATTAAAAGGATATTCCTGCCACCTGTTTTGTACAACCATAATATCTGGGAGTGAACCCCGACTTGTACATATTTTTTGACCGACAGAGGAGTTTGAACTGAAATCAAAACCAATAGGCCCCCTTTAGCTCTTCCCGATACTGAACCAGTAGCGGGTAACTAGTATGAAACTAAACCATTTACTCCATTAAAATCCGTACACCAAGTTTCCTGTAAGCAGATAATATCAAAAAGGGCTAAAAATTCCGACCACCCCAGACTATCTGATTTTGATCTTATTCCCGCGAAATTCCAGCTGGCGATATAACAGCCGGAAAAACCGTGGATACCTGACCCCGTATGGAGACAGTTACTACCCTGTGAAAAAGTAGCAGTATTGGGTGTCTCCATAACTAACTCTGGGCAACCTACAGGATCTCCCTCCTTGCCCAAAGGCGTACAGTCTACGGTTAACCCAGGGATATTAACCATTGACCCAGGGATACACACACTTGGGTCCGTATCCGACGGGACTTGATTCACCGAAATTTCCGAGGGTACCATACCCGACTCCATTCGTAATTCCAAACAGCCTATTGGGTCACCCTCCTTGCCCATAGGTAGACTGTCTACAGTTATCCTGGAGATGTTACCCGGCTCAAGTCAGTCGTTTTGATCCAACCCACTCAAGCATTGAAAACGGTTTACAGTATTAACCTGGAAATTGTTAACCGAACTATGCATCACTTCTCTCCTCATTCTCACCCCCCCGCAATTCCTTGAAAAGTGCTCGATATGTTGACTATAGAAAAAACCTAGAGGACGAAGTGAGATGCCCTGGTCGTTACTAGAACGTGAAGTGGCTCGGATCAAAGCTGTCGTGGCAAGATGGGGGTTGCTAAAATTAATAATAACACAATCCCCAGGAATATTTTTTGGGGACGTTCCAATCCAGTTGGTTCTGGTGGTGGCCAAAATGTGGTCCGCCATAGCCACTGGAAAGCCACACTCCCGATTAAGCCATGCCACAGTTTTATTTTTGAGGGAGTCATGTGATTCTGTAGAACGATAAAGCCCATCCTCCCTAATAGGTGTAACATTGGTCAAGACTGCTACATATGGTGCGCAGTCAGGTGGGAGGTTTGGTTGGGGGAGGCCGCAGGGATTAGACTTCCCTCTTCCAAAAGTCTTTGGTGCATTCCCCGAGGTGCAAGTAATGGGATTTAGAGAGGTATCATTAGAGCAAGAAGGTATTGCTAAATTAACACTCAAGGCGTCCCCAGGGAGAGGAGAAGTTGGATTGCCAGCAACACCCTGCCGCTCAATAGCTGTTGTGGACCGACTTATTTGTTGTGAAGGGATACTTGAGCCTATGCAGGTCAGGCCAGCACTGGGTATGTCATGGGTAAATTGCACACGCTTACTAGTACTGACCCCAGCCACGTCGACCGCCACCAGAGATTGTGGACTATTGATTGAATGTAAGCCAGATTGCATCAACTCACCCAGTCTGGTCACTTCCCTGGATACAGCCTCCAGTTTGTCCAAGAGTGGAAGGACTAATTTATCTAACTTGGTGTCAATCATACCGATAAGCAACTCAAGCTGATCCGGGGCCAGTTTCATATAAGTGGGATTAACGTCATTATTTACACATGTAGGCTCAATGGTGCCCCCATTTAAGACAGGAACCAAAATCTTTTTACTTTTACGACCCCCTTTTTTGGACATGACAGGTCTGTTTAAGTGTGTTCCTGATCTTAACACTCTGTGCGGTTTATGGGCCACAGGGCCCAAAACGTCAGGATCATTAAGGGATTTGTTGTCAGATGCTTTGGAGGGGGCCTCATCCAAAAGAGGGGTCTGTATTGGCTCAAGTTCATAGGTACCCTCCCTCCCTGGGGAGTCAGAAGAAACCGATACATAACTATCATCAGTAGTAGGGGTCACGATAGAGACAAGTTGACACGTAGAATCGGGGACACTGCCACTACCCAGACCCAAGGATAGTCTTCTTTCCTTGTTAATCTTGTCTACTACTTTAACTAAATAGTTATCTAGTGTAGAGACAATAGGGCGGGAAATCCCGGCTGATTTAGACATGTTTTCTTAAACAGAAATAAAATAACAAGCACGGGGAGCTACCAGATAAAAAAGCACTTACTATGAAATGACTCTAACAACAATACAGAACACAATATAAAATATACACAATACAACACCTGATATCCAACCCCTATGTTAACAGCTGATTTATAGGGGTGCTATTATTGCATTCCAGGATTGAGTCAGTGTATAAGCGCCCTAATATACACCAGATATACACCAAGTTTACAAAATAAGTGACATATAAGGGGCGCTGACCAAATCAACGCAATCACAATACGGTGAGAAACAGAACCTCAGACAAATGAATGGTGTACTTAGGTCCCGGCAATTGGATAACAGTACCTTGCAATATCGTCCACTAGGATATAAGAAACTAGCACGATTTACAGGTGTACGGGGTATAGCCCAGCCCGGCCTCCTCTGGCCCCGGACGGCCACAGACGGCCCGCCCTCTGCCCGGGCTCAGCCCGGCGCCACCCGCGCGCGTCCCGCGACACGGAGGGAGCCGTTCGTTTATGTAGCGTCTCCGGGCGCGCTGGTGACCGGAAATGAGGCGGAAGCCAGGAGCAGAGGATGACGGGAGCTATAGTCTCCCCCAACTGCGGCCAACGGAGGTGAGTGGCGGCGGGGGAGACACACAGCGTGAGTGCCCCGTGTGAGATCCGCAGAGTTTTGCCAGGTAAGTCCGCAAAATGTGAGCCCAAATGCAGATGACTCATTTCTCTGCCCATTCATGTCACTCTAGATGTACTATTCTTGAGATCTTGACACATATATATATTCACTGAAAAAACCATAGGTTTCAGGAACGTTATAGTTAGTTGGACATTTCACTCATACAAAACTATAGAAATGTCGGCGTTATAGTTAGTTCAGCTAACTATAACTCACGCCCCCGCAATGCACTGCTGATGACGTCACATATTACATCATTCATGACATGGTCAGTGACATCACTGATGGCATCTCAAATGACATCACTGATGACATCATCCAGTGATTGTATGTTTCTGTAAAGTTTAATTTTGTTTTATATATATGCCAAGCTGTATTGAGGAATGAGTGGGTGTATAAGTGTCTGTATGGAGGATTTAGTTGGTACGTGACTGACTATATAAGTGAGTGATTAAATGTGTCTTACTGAATGCATGGGTTAGTGACTAAACTTTGTGAAAGTCTGTATTAGTCTGTCTGTTGTTGTGTAAGCTGCTGCATGGGTTGGTGAGTAGCTGCATGAGTGTCTATATGGGCTATTGATTGCTTGCCTAAGTATTTATATGGCTGCCTGAGTGTGTGTGTGGGTGGGTGGGTGGGAGGTGTGTGACTCTGTGCATAGATGTGTGAGTGGTTGATTCACTGGGTGTATGGGTTCAAGAGTGCATGTGGAAACAGCTGTATGGGTGGGTGAGTGTGTGTATGGGGGTGTTGGTGAGTGAATGGATGTCTCAGTGGTACATTTGCAAGTAACTACATATGTAAAAGGCAGTATATGTGAGTGATGGTGTATATAAATAACTATATGTGTGAGTCCGTAATTGTGAGAGTGGCTGCATGGATGAGTGTTTATTTGTATCAGTGATTCTATAAGAGAGTAATTATGTGTTAGTATCTGTATGAATAAGTGAGGTTGTGTCTGTATAACTGTATAGGTGAGTAAATGGAAGTATGATTGATTCTTTGCATGACTGACTAAGTGTGTGAGTAACTCAGGATATGTGGCAGTGTGTGAGTGTCTGTATAGGTGTATGAGTGCATATGATAGTATTGTATTGATGAGTGACTGCATGTATGAGTGACTGTATGGGTGAATGAGTAGATGTGTGTGTAGACCTAGGAATCAGTCAGTGCGTACTTAGTAACTGGTATTGATGTGTCTATTTTTTCGAAAATGGTAGTCTGTATTTTAGAGTGGGTGTATCAAAGGTTATATTCAGGTGTGAGGAGGTGCATCAGATTTTCACGTGGATGATGTCATCAGTGATGTCATCAGTGATGTTCATCACAAAAGAGCTGCTCCCAGTGTGATAACCCAAAGCGAGCTACAAGAACGTCGTGAGTGTGGGCATCTCACAAAAAGATACGGACTGGTCTCACACACCACCTGGTGTCATGCTTCATCATTGACCAGTCCTCGCCCTCCAAAACCTTCGTTTGATGGAGGACGGGCATACACTTGACGACAAGGATGCACTTCTAAGTGATGGAGTGGGGGCCCGTGACTATGTGAGTGAAATTAGAATTAAAAATCATTATAGTAATCAGTAGCAATCCTTTAATGTGAAGTGAAAACTATATGATATTAAAATAAGAGTGACGGAAATTGGGATATTTATTGTTCCCAACCGTCTAGTGAATGATCTCGTGGATGGTCGACATGTTTCTGCCTGGATGGCCCCGAAGGGTCCGCGGCATTCATCAGGACCTAGAATAGAGTAATAATGGGCTCCGTTCTTACCACAATTGGTAATGTGTCACCACTGCGGGAGTGTGGTATGGGTCACACTTCACCGTCTAAGGGATGCTTCCAATAGTGAAGCCCTAATAATATGGACAAGTAGCCTCATGGGAGAAGAGGCGGAGAAGAGAACCACAACTGTGTTTCCTTGTTACTCGCGATAATCGCGTCCTGCCACCTATGCGTCCGCTCGTCGTTCTCCCGGATGTGACCAGTCATCAGTGATGTCATTTGAGATGTCATCAGTGATGTCACTGACCATGTCATGAATTATGTAATATGTGACGTCATCAGCAGTGCATTGCGGGGGCGTGAGCTTTAATTAGCTGAACTAACTATAACGCCGGAATTTCTATGGTTATGGTTGTTTACGTGCCTGAAACCTATGGTTTTTTCAGTGAATTTGCATGGCTTTTTAAATGCTAATTTCTAATTATAATGTGCCTGAAACCTATGGTTTTTCCAGTGAATGTCAAAGGTTTTTGTAAATGAAAATTTGTAAGTCTAATGTACCTCAATCCTATGTTTTTTTTTATTATATATATATATATATATATATATATATATATATATATATATATATATATATATATATATATATATATATAAAATTGTGAATAATTTTTAGTAGGTAAAAAACTTTATACATTCTTTAAAAAAAAATATTATACAGAAGTCGCGCACTCTTCGCGCACCCTACAACATGGCTACGCGCATTCCGGTAGCCATTTTGGAAAGTCGCGCTGGGGTCGCGACTTCGGCGTAATTTGTAAAGTATGAAATATCTTTAAATTAATTATGAATAAAAGTTTTCCTTTGCTAAATTTATTAATAAAAGTATTTATAAAGTATTATTTTCAATATAATTTCGACTAAAATGTATTCGATTATTATTGGAATCGGAGGTTAGGAGGGATGGCCATTTTGCTCGATCTGTTTTGCAAGATTTTTTGGTCTAGTCAGGTGGACACTCTCCTCCGGGTGAGGTATGGCTTGAGGATTCTATTCAAAAGGTGAGGAATTAACAGGCAGAAGTATCCATCAGAAGAGTAAGTTACTTACCTTCAGTAATGCTTTTTCCGGTGGATACAGTATCTGCCTGTGGCTTCCTCACTGTCCCACCCGCCTCCCTTTTGTCCACCTGTTTCTACCAAAAAGATGCTTTTACTGTTTGGCATGAATGTTTTTAATATGTCTTAATCATGCTTATGTTTTAATAGTGAGAAATGCTTGATCTGTTGCTATTTCTTTATGCCTTTATTGGTTATGCATTTGTATATATATATATATATATATATTGTTCCACGGACTGTTTAGCTAAAGCTGGGAATTTGCTCATTAAATTCTTTACCGTATCCGGAGCTGTGTCCTGCTTGCTTTTGTAATTAAGGTGAGCGTTGGAGTGCATATATAGCCGGTTTGCTGATACCGGCTTTGGACACGCCCTTTCAGTCAGGAGCACCGTGTTCTCAGCAAATCTTTTGGACGAGTACGACGAGTACAAACACGGCGCCCCCCCGAGCGAAAACTACTGCCACTGGGCCGTTATGTTTGCGAGGGGAGAGAGGAGGCAGCGTGTAGTTGCCTGATAAGGATACGGACGAGGATGCGAGCTGAATTGACTCCAGGTGGAATATGCAGTATGCAGTCCAGCGCCATGGACTGTGGGGCATTATTAGGTGTTTGGTTTCCCATCACTGCATGAGGTACCACGTTGGACTGTCAGTACCATCATGCAGTTCTCCTGGAGCCCAGCGGCATTATGTCACTCACCTGACTTCAGTAGGAGGACCTGAGAGACTGCTTATCAGGAAAGATCTCCAAGCAAACAGACGAATTCACCAGCCTGTGAGACCGGCACTGATGACGGCCACGATGGCCAGAAACGCGTCTGCCATTGTTCCACGGACTGTTTAGCTAAAGCTGGGAATTTGCTCATTAAATTCTTTACCGTATCCGGAGCTGTGTCCTGCTTGCTTTTGTAATTAAGGTGAGCGTTGGAGTGCATATATATATATATATATATATATATATATCGCGCTCGGTGGGGAGTGACCAAAAATTGAGTCGCACTCGAACAAAGGAAAGCTTTCCCCAAGCAGCCTTTAATTTCGAATCAACTAGCACAGCATGTCAGCAAATCATCAGCATGAGACTGCAGTCCTGACGCGTTTCGAGAGGTTCTCTTTTTCAAAGGCTAGTGCAGTCAGAAAGCGTGTGATTGGCTCACCTTCGAATTTCAAGCAACATTGCATGCCCTTGATTGGCTACTCTGGATGAGTCTATGCATTGCTTTATGGGAGGTGTAGTCCTTTCTTTTCCCCAGATGGATGCGCTTTCAACATTGAATGCAGGCTCTCACATGAGCCTCTGGCAAGTGTAGCTGGTGCATTTCATGTCCTTTGTCCCACAACGAGCCCCTCGTATACGAGCCCTGTGGCCCCCACAATCCGGAGTGGTGCAGACTCAGCGGCTGGACAGCCGCCAAAACATCGCGCTCGGTGGGGAGTGACCAAAAATTGAGTCGCACTCGAACAAAGGAAAGCTTTCCCCAAGCAGCCTTTAATTTCGAATCAACCAGCACAGCATGTCAGCAAATCATCAGCATGAGACTGCAGTCCTGACGCGTTTCGAGAGGTTCTCTTTTTCAAAGGCTAGTGCAGTCAGAAAGCGTGTGATTGGCTCACCTTCGAATTTCAAGCAACATTGCATGCCCTTGATTGGCTACTCTGGATGAGTCTATGCATTGCTTTATGGGAGGTGTAGTCCTTTCTTTTCCCCAGATGGATGCGCTTTCAACATTGAATGCAGGCTCTCACATGAGCCTCTAGCAAGTGTAGCTGGTGCATTTCATGTCCTTTGTCCCACAACGAGCAGGGGTGAAATACAAATTAAAAATAGTTTTATAGGGATGTGCCTTAAGACTAGTTAATAAGAGTATCTTCGCAGTTAGTGACCATGCTATTTATATATATATTACCTACTGGCGGTCGCCAGTAGGTAGTTATAGTTAGGACCACGTTTCCATAGGAAATCCGCAACATTCTATTTTGAATAACTTTGGCGCCGGTTGACGAATCCTTGCGAATTTTTCAAAATAGGTGGGGTGCTACGCTCCGCTCCTACCCTGAAAGTCTCGGGGGGATTCGTCAAGCGGGGGCTGAGATAAAAGGGGGGTCCCAAAACGCATTTTTCCCATGCATTTTTCCATAGGACCTGTAGACACAGCTACAGCCCGAACGGCTGAACAGAATTACTTGAAATTTGGCAGAGAGGTAGTCCTCAGGTCAAGGAAGTGCCTTTTGTAGGTTTGGTGTAAATCTGTTCAGTAGATTCAGAGAAAATAGCCTTTAAATCAATATATATATCTGAGCCAGCTTACGGTGCGCTTACGGTGCGCTTACCGTACGCGTACGGTGGCGTGTGCGAGCGCGATTTTGATTGGCTATTAGATCTTAGTAAACATTCGAATCGGTCGAAACCAGGAAGCGGCGGCCGCCATTTTCTCTCTCGCTCTCTGAGTTGGGCAGCAAAAACGATGCCAAAAAATGTCTAAAGAGGCAGTTTCTTGAGATCCTAACCACCCAGCATTGATATAGGGGTCCCCAAACAACCCCCAAGCCCAAAAAAAAAAATTGTTTTTTTTTCGGAAAATCGCCGATTACGCTTACCGTACGCATACGGTAAAAATTTTCAAAAAAAAAAATTATCCACACCCTCCCCACCCCGTGTGCAAATGGTGCCCGAAGGGCACCATTTGTGCATGGCTTATTACATCTAAGAAATAAACAAAGAATAAATTTCACAAAGATGCGCATAATATGTCCCCCATGTGCGCACGGTGCGCGAAGCGCATCGTGCGTACATGGCCCATCCCGCATAACGTGGGCACGCGGTGCGCGCAGCGCACCGCGTGACCACCGTGCGTGCACGGCACTAACTGCGTAAAGTGGGCGCGCGGTGCGCGAAGCGCACCGCGTGCTCACTGTGCGCGCACGGTGCGCAAAGCGCACCGTGCGCGCACGGAACGAACTGCGTTAACTGGGCGCGCACGCCACGTATGGCGTAAAGTAACTTAGCATTTAAAAAACCGTACAAATTCACTGAAAAAACCATAGGTTTCACACACGTTATAGTTAGGAATTAGCATTTAAAAAACCTTGCAAATTCACTGAAAAAACCATAGGTTTCACACATGTTATAGTTAGCTGGACATTTTATTGATAAAAAACCAATGAAATTCCCCCGTTATAGTTAGTGCAGGCAACTATAACTCACGCGACCGCAATCTTCTGCTGATGACATATGTGTCTTTATGAAAAAAAAATATTTGTAATATATGTATAGCTAAAATTTAATGGAAGAAGACATGGGCAAATAAGTGTCTAAATACAGTATTAGCATCAGCAGAGGATTGCGGTCGCGTGAGTTATAGTTGCCTGCACTAACTATAACGGGGGAATTTCATTGGTTTTTTATCAATAAAATGTCCAGCTAACTATAACATGTGTGAAACCTATGGTTTTTTCAGTGAATATATATATATATATATATATATATATATATATATATATATATATATGTATATATATGTATATATTTAGTATACTATATATACATGTGAAAATGTGTCGGCCCACCTGTTTACCTCGGTGGCACGGAAAAAATGGGTGGAACTGATGTCAGCACGCCGACGAGGTCCTCTTATGGCTCCTATGGCGTCATACGGTGTCGCGAGCGGAGCCGTGCTATTATAAAATCATCATCGACATGGAAGAGCTAGGAAAGAATTTCTGCGGAATGGTGGCACAGGGGATATTCACCTAAGTGTTCAGGCTAGTCCTTTGGGAGCAACTGTTTATGTTGCGACTCCGGAAACCGAAACCAGTGATCCGAGGACAGAGGCCCTGCAGATGGCACACGAGGTGGGGAGACCAGTCGTGCGCACCGGCGGGGCAGCGAAGTGACAAGCACCACTACCCATAGAAAAGGTAACGAGGGCACTGAATAACACAGGATCTTCTCTTTGTATCTGGCAGGAACAACAAGGTTAAAATGCCCTAGTTCCAAAATGTAGAATTAGTGCTACAACGGTCTTCAAGAGGACCTGCGATGGATGCCGCTTCTGCCTTCCATACACTGTAGGCGGCACATGGGTCACACGGTACGGTCATACTGCGGTGGGATGCACACTCGTTGACCTCTCATGGCACTGCTCTACACTTCGGGGACAACGCTTTCCATTAGCTGTGTTTTCTGATGATGTGTCGCGCCGGTCTCGTCCAACAGCAGAACCCCTTTAGATCAAAACAGACTCTTCCACTCTCTCACCGGAAGTGAAACCAGGCCACACGGACACTTTCACAATACAACAGCCGGGAATGCACTTTTTGGTAAAAAAAAAACACATTCCTTCCTCCTAATTTATCAAATAAACGACTCACTGAAGAACAGGGGCCAGCTTTGATCGGTAAACAGCCTTTACAATGACTTTTTTATTTCACGATACCATTACAACGTATGCATTACCACGCATGCGTTTACAACAAATTTTGTTGGAAAGGAATGTATGGTAAATGACCATGAGTTCTAAAAAAATGTAGACGATCCACGTCGTTGTAAGGAAACAGAGGCTGCTCCGTTTTCTCACAATGACGTGCACCGCCCCTAAGAGACGACATGAAGCAGGAACCACTAGGAGGGAGAAACCACGAGGAGAGAGAGGTAAGGGGGATTGGGCATGGGGTGGTGGTTAGTTTTCTAGGGTTTAGGGTAGTGCAGTGGTGTTTGGGTAGTGTAGGGGGTCGTGCTGAGAGTAGATTTAGGGTTTAGGGCAGTGCAGTGGTGTTTGGGTAGTGTAGGAAGTCATGCTGGGTGGAGTGTTTTAGGGTTTAGGGTAGTGCAGTGGTGTTTGGGTAGTGTAGGGGGTCGTACTGGGGGTAGTGGTTTAGGGTTTAGGGTAGTGCAGTGGTGTTTGGGTAGTGTAGGGGGTACTGCTGGGGGTAGTGTTTTAGGGTAGTGCAGTGGTGTTTGGGTAGTGTAGGGGGTCCTGCTGGGGGTAGTGTTTTAGGGTTTAGGGTAGTGCAGTGGTGTTTGTGTAGTGTAGGGAGTAGTGTTTTAGGGTTTAGAGTAGTGCAGTGGTGTTTGGGTAGTGTAGGGGGTCGTGTGGGGTCGTGTTTTAGGGTTTAGGGTGGTGCAGTGGTCTTTGGGTAGTGTAGGGGGTCGTGCAGGGGTAGTGTTGTAGGGTTTAGGGTAGTGCAGTGGTCTTTGGGTAGAGTAGGGGGTAATGCGGGGGGAGTGTTTTAGGGTTTAGGGTATTGCAGTGGTGTTCGGATAGTGTAGGGGTTCTTGCTGGGGGGAGTGTGTTAGGGTTTAGGGCAGTGCAGTGGTGTTCGGGTAGTGTATGGGGTCGTGCTGGGGGGAGTGTTTTAGTGTTTAGGGCAGTGCAGTGGTGTTTGGGCAGTGTAGGGGTCGTGCTGGGGGTGGTGTTTTAGGGTTTAGGGAAGTGCAGTGGTGTTCGGGCAGTGTAGGGGGTCGTGCTGGGGGTGGTGTTTTAGGGTTTAGGGCAGGGCAGTGGTGTTCGGGCAGTGTAGGGCGTCGTGCTGGGGGTGGTGTTTCAGGGTTTAGGGCAGTGGTGTTCGGGCAGTGTAGGGGGTCTTACTGGGGGTGGTGTTTCAGAGTTTAGGGCAGTGCAGTGGTGTTCGGGCAGTGTAGGGGGTGTGCTGGGGGTGGTGTTTCAGGGTGTAGGGCAGTGCAGTGGTGTTCAGGCAGTGTAGGGGGTCGTGCTGGGGGTGGTGTTTCAGGGTTTAGGGCAGTGCAGTGGTGTTCGGGGAGGGTAAGGGGTCATGCGGGGTAGTGTTTCAGGGTTTAGGGCAGTGCAGTGGTGTTCGGCCAGAGTAGGGGGTCGTGCAGGGGGTGGTGCTTCAGGGTTTAGGGCAGTGCAGTGGTGTTCGGGCAGTGTAGGGGGTCGTGCTGGGGCTGGTGTTTCAGGGTTTAGGGCAGTGCAGTGTTGTTCGGGCAGTGTAGGGGGTCGTGCTGGGGGTGGTGTTTCAGGGTTTAGGGCAGTGCAGTGTTGTTCGGGCAGTGTAGAGGCTCGTGCTGGGGGTGGTGTTTCAGGGTTTAGGAAAGTGCAGTGGTGTTCAGGCAGTGTAGGGGTCATGCTGGGGCTGGTGTTTCAGGGTTTAGGGCAGTGCAGTGGTGTTCGGGCAGTGTAGGGGGTCGTGCTGGGGCTGGTCTTTCAGGGTTTAGGGCAGTGCAGTGGTGTTCGGGCAGTGTAGGGGGTCGTGCTGGGGGTGGTGTTTCAGGGTTTAGGGCAGTGCAGTAGTGTTCGGGCAGTGTAGGGGGTCGTGCGGGGGTGGTGTTTCAGGGTTTTGGGCAGAGCAGTGGTGTTCAGGCACTGTAGGCAGTCATGCTGGGGGTAGTGTTTCAGGGTTTAGGGCAGAGCAGTGGTGTTCGGGCAGAGTAGGGGGTCATGCTGGGGCTGGTGTTTAGGGTTTAGGGCAGTGCAATGGTGTTCGGGCAGTGTAGGGGGTCATGCTGGGGGTGGTGTTTCAGGGTTTAGGGCAGTGCAGTGGTGTTTGGGCAGTGTAGGGGGTCATGCGGGTGGTGTTTCAGGGTTTTGGGCAGAGCAGTGGTGTTCAGGCAGTGTAGGGGGATGTGCTGGGGTGGTGTTTCAGGGTTTAGGGCAGAGCAGTGGTGTTCGGGCAGTGTAGGCAGTCGTGCTGGGGGTAGTGTTTCAGGGTTTAGGGCAGAGCAGTGGTGTTCAGGCAGAGTAGGGGGTCATGCTGGGGTGGTGTTTAGGGTTTAGGGCAGTGCAGTGGTGTTTGGGCAGTGTAGGGGGTCGTGCTGGGGGTGGTGAATTAGGGTTTAGGGCAGTGCAGTGGTGTTCGGGCAGTGTAGGGCATCATGCTGGGGGTGGTGTTTCAGGGTTTAGGGCAGTGGTGTTCGGGCAGTGTAGGGGGTCTTGCTGGGGGTGGTGTTTCAGAGTTTAGGGCAGTGCAGTGGTGTTCGGGCAGTGGTGGGGTTCTTGCTGGGGGTGGTGTTTCAGGGTTTAGGGCAGTGGTGTTTGGGCAGTGTAGGGGGTCATGCTGGGGGTAGTGTTTCAGGGTTTAGGGCAGTGCAGTGGTGTTCGTGCAGTGTAGGGGTCATGCTGGGGTAGTGTTTTAGGGTTTAGGGCAGTGCAGTGGTGTTTGTGTAGTGGGCAGCGCATGCGCTGCGTCGCTAGGCGAGACCTAAAAAGCATTGCACCAAGACAGCTGCCAACACTTTTCTCTGTGTGGTGCCTGCATGCATCTTGGAGCGTATACTGATATATATATATATATATATATATATATATATATATATATATTCGATATAGATAGATAGATAGATAGACTTCAGGAGTGGTCAAGTGAATATTCAAAAAGCCATCAGGTCCAAGAGACTCTTACTGTATGTATGTCATACGCTTCTGCCACTCTAGCGGCCGGCCAGATGGTTGTAGGCCCATACTTGTAACTATTTCAAAATGCAATAAACGGTTTCAAAAAAAAAAAAAAAAAAAAGCCATCAGGTGCAAGACTCTTTGTTTGTTTGTTTGTAACAGGCACTGAAGAAAGCTGAATTGCTGAAACGCGTCTGCCACATTGTTACCCAGTTTGCGCTGTGAATTTACTTTGAATTAAATCCTCCCGTATGTATCCTGGCGGTGTCGGACCCTTCTTTCATTGTTTGAGTGGGGATTTGGTCTCTCTATATATATATATATTCACTGAAAAAACCATAGGTTTCACACATGTTATAGTTAGCTGTACATTTTACTGATAAAAAACCAATGAAATTCCCCCGTTATAGTTACTGTAGGCAACTATAACTCACGCGACCGTAATCCTCTGCTGATGCTAATACTGTATTTAGACACTTATTTGCCCATGTCTTCTTCCATTAAATTTTAGCTATACATATATTACAAAAAAATTTTTTTCATAAAGACACATATGTCATCAGCAGAGGATTACGGTCGCGTGAGTTATAGTTGCCTACAGTAACTATAACGGGGGAATTTCATTGTTTTTTTATCAGTAAAATGTACAGCTAACTATAACATGTGTGAAACCTATGGTTTTTTCAGTGAATTTGCAAGGTTTTTAAATGCTAATTCCTAACTATAACGTGTGTGAAACCTATGGTTTTTTCAGTGAATTTGTACGGTTTTTTAAATGCTAACTTACTTTGCGCCATTCGTGGCGTGCGCGCCCACTTAACGCAGTTTGTTCCGTGCGCGCACGGTGCGCTTCGCGCACCGTGCGCGCACAGTAAGCACGCGGTGCGCTTCGCGCACCGCGCGCCCACTTTACGCAGTTAGTGCCATGCACGCACGGTGGTCACGCGGTGCGCTGCGCGCACCGCGTGCCCACATTATGCGAGATGGGCCATGTACGCACGATGCGCTTCGCGCACCGTGCGCACATGGGGGACATATTATGCGCATCGTTGTGAAATGTTTTGTTTATTAATTTCAATTATTTCATAAGCCATGCACAAATGGTGCCCTTCGGGCACCATTTGCACATGGGGTGGGGAGAGTGTGGATACTTTTTTTTTTAAAAATTTTTTTTACCGTACGCGTACGGTAAGCGTAATCGGCGATTTTTCGAAAAAAAAAAAAAAATTTTTTTTGGCCTTGTGGGTTGTTTGGGGGCCCGTATATCATTGCTGGGTGATTAATATTTCAATATAATGCCCCTTTACCCATTTTTGGGCTTCATTTATGCTGCCCTACTCAGAGTGCGAGAGAGAAAATGGCGGCCGCCGCTTCCTGGTTTCGGCCGATTCGAATGTTTACTAAGATCTAAGAGCCAATCAGAATCGCGCTCGCGCACACCACCGTACGCGTACGGTAAGCGCACCGTAAGCGCACCGTAAGCTGGCTCAGATATATATATTGATTTAAAGGCTATTTTCTCAGAATCTACTGAACAGATTTACACCAAACCTACAAAAGGCACTTCCTTGACCTGAGGACTACCTCTCTGCCAAATTTCAAGTAATTCTGTTCAGCCGTTCGGGCTGTAGCTGTGTCTAAAGGTCCTATGGAAAAATGCATGGGAAAAACGCGTTTTGGGACCCCCCTTTTATCTCAGCCCCCGCTTGAAGAAACCCCCCGAGACTTTCAGGGTAGGAGCGGAGCGTAGCGCCCCACCTATTTTGAAAAATTCGCGAGGATTCGTCTACCGGCGCAAAAGTTATTCAAAATAGAATGTTGCGGATTTCCTATGGAAACGTGGTCCTAACTATAACTACCTACTGGCGACCGCCAGTAGGTAATATATATATATATATATATTCGAGATAGATAGATAGATAGATAGATAGATAGATAGATAGATAGATAGATAGATAGATAGATAGATAGATAGATAGATAGATAGATAGATAGATAGATAGATAGATAGATAGATAGATAGATAGATAGATAGATAGATAGATAGATAGATAGATAGATAGATAGATAGATAGATAGATAGATAGACTGACTCAAGGTACATACATGTGAGTTTAAATATATATATATGCCACAGAACGTTCTGAAATTCACAAAGAACTGGAGGGACACAGCGGGGAATATGGAAAGGATTTATTTTCGCACAAAAAAAGCTTAAGGTATGACGCGTTTCGGAGCAATTTCCTTTTTCACATGCCAGCTTCAACAAAGGCACTCCCACCAGATCTTTGAAATAGCCCCAGTCGTTCCGCCATTGGTGGCATCCAGGTGGGCTGGGTCAAAGTTCCAAACGGACCTGCAGTCGCGTTGGCTGACTACAAGTCCCAACATGCAATTCTCACCGCATGCCAGGTAAGTTCCTTTGCTCAGCCTCTTGTGTCCCATCTGGGATACCGGATGAAATGTAGAACGCTGCTGTGATCTGAGGCAGCACGTTGTCGGTGAAAGCAATTTCCTCTCCCGAGTCCCCAACGCCTTCAACCGCATAGATTCCCGTTGCTTCTGGCCTGAAAAACAAGGATACAATGTTCCAGGATTCCTCCGTGTAGTCACGGACTGCGATGATTAGCGGCACTTCCGTCAAGCGAGGATGCGGTGGATCAAAGCCGTACCAATACCTTGGTGAAATTAAATAATTGCCGAAGCTGCCCAGCTGGCTCTGTCCTCTTTGTAAAGGCGGGTCACCTCAATCGCGCTCAGGGCTAGCATGAAACACATGCCACGGAACGTTCTGAAATATATATATATATATGTATCTAGATATGTGCCTTCACAACATTTTGGTATCGGATATTTAGGCCTTGACATTTCGCCCCCACAATATGTTTCCCCTCGATATTCTGGTGGAATATTGTCTAGGTGTAAATTTGATCCCTTTCCCAATGAGCTCTTATACTATTTAGTGGTGTACATGGGTACTGCTGTAAATGTGTACACTTGTCCAAGTGTCAGCCAGTATTCCTCTGCCTTTCTCCGAGTGCTGCCCGGTCCCGTATTTGTGTGCCCTTGTGCCAGTGTTTATTCAACAAAACACAGAGGCTCCCCACTGAGTCACCAGGAAGCATGAGCAATTCAGAATATATCAACACTCAATCACCAAACTGTTGTCACAGTCAGCTGTGTATCTACCTATCTACACAGAGCAATCCTTGTTTGCCAGCCCCTGACCTCTCAGTATTGGCAAAGCCAATAGGTCCACCATTAACTTGCTAAACAGTATCTGTGTAAACAGCATTTGTGCATGTCTGTGTTTGCATGTGTTAGCACATTTAAGACACACCTTTTGCCTTTGTCAGTTCTTCTTGCTTAAAAGCTTTGACATATCATTTTTAATTTATTCTGTTTTTTCAACAGTGCCTCTTCGATTTTTTCATTCTGTGTCCAATCACCTAGGATACATGGCTTGTAAATCACTAGTACATTGTGATGGAAATGTACCATGATTGCAATGGCTGGATATAGCAGGCAAAGGTTTCTTTCCACTGAGGCGCTTTTCAGTGAGTGCCGTGAATTGAACTTTACATTCTAGTGCGCGCAAAAGGATATTTCATGCAGTCAGAGTGTTGAATAAAAAATTCAAAACAATATGATGTTTTAAAAGTGGATATATATTTAAAGAAACAGCTTTACAGGGAAGCCACTGCAGAAAAATCCTACCAACAAATGTTTGGATTAAAATTAGGACAGCTGAAACTGCCATAACAAATTGCTTTACATTACAAATGTATTTAATCTACTCCTCCTTGTCTTACTGTAGGTATCTCTGATTCAACCCTAAACTGAGCCCATTATCCTAACCTGAACCCTGACCTATAAAACATATCTTAAGTTAATTCTTACCCTAAATCAGAACCCTAACCTTAAATGTTATATCAATCCTTATCCTAACCCTTTGTAGCATCTTCAACCCCATTATTTTAGGTTTTTAGTACTAATCACGACATAAAAACTCTATTTACTTTTTTCGTAGTGACAAAGGGCCTTATTTAAAGGTTGGCGGCTGCCAACCATCAGGTCAGGGTGTGAGAGGCAGTGACTTCTGTACTCTAGTGGATGACGCCCAAAGTATTCATTGACCCGCTCCTGCCAGTCGGAGCCCTGAGCGCTTTCAGAGGAGCCCGGGCCATGGCAGCTCTTCTGAAGCTGGTGTAGATTTGCTGAGTGGGCACCATGCACCCACTGAGGAAAGTTTTTTATTTTTCAAAAACAGACTCCCAAAACTCTGACAATTTAAAAGTATTCTCGCAGGGTGTGGGGGGGTCACTTTAACTTTTACTGTTTAGACCTGCCAGGGTTGCAGTCTTTCACGAACAGTATGAAAAAAATACATCAGAATGATCTTGATAAATCGGGAGATGGTGTGAAGTACTTAGAACGATGAGCCAATGTCACTGAGAGCCAGCAGGAGCTCCCCTGGCAGAAAAGTGACATTTCACCCGTTTCTAATTAGAGTAGTTAAACCAGCAGTTAGGTGACACTCAGCCACACGTGTGATGGAGTACCCTGTCGGTCAAACTCTGCTAAAGGCTCAAAATCTTGTTCTTTATGACATTTTGGCATCTCAAGGTTGCAGTGACCTGGTTAAGCATGCTCCGGAAGTCTTCTTTTTGAGCCTCGAAGGAGGAGGACTGAATGCCTTCTTTGGACACCCTGAATCTCTTTTACCTAGCAGGTTGGATGACCAGCTGGTTCAGGCAGACCTGTCTTAGAATCTTGGGGGCATATCAACAACAACCGGCGATAATTATCGCTAAGCGCACTTAGCGCTAGGATAATTATCGCCGGCTAGCGTTGATTTTTATCGCTGAGATAGCGTGCTATTAGCAACGCTTATCTCAATAACGATAAAAATCCTCACACTAAGTGGCTAACGTGAGATTATCGCTGGAAACCCAGCGATAATCTCACGTTAGCTTGTTGATAGGGACAGACAAACTTAGCCATGATATCCTCCTTCCATAGGATATCATGGCTAAGTCAGAAAATAGCAGACGTAAAAAAGCAGCGTTAACCGCGGTTAGCGCTGCTTTTTTGTCTCTAACAGGGTTAGCGATATTCTTGATAATAGGAGAAATGTCGCTAAGCGACATTTCTCCTATTATTACTTTACTCTGGAACGCCCCCTTTGCATCTCATTAGAGATGCAAGGGGAAGCGTAGAGTAAAAGGGTGCTAACATGCAAATTTGCATGTTAGTACCCTGTTGTTGATAGGGTGCTAGTTTTATCTCTGCTTTTTTGGCTTTTAAAGCCAAAAAAGCAGAGATAAAGCCCTTGTTGATATGCCCCTTGGTCAGGTTGTAGGGTGAGGAATATTGTGCTACTCAATGTCGAGGCTTAGATTATCGAGATACAAGTAAATCAAGTGCAAAAGATCGAAGACTAAAACAATGAAAGATATGTGCATATAGAGGAAGTATACATTTACTATTCCTGGCTCCACGTCTACGTACCTTGACGATATATGTATATTGTCAAGGTACGTAGGTGTGGAGTTAGGTATTAAAAATCTACATTTACCTTTCAATATTTGTGTCCTCACTATATGTATGCCTCAGTATTCTAACGACCTGTTGCCCCTCCCCTTTACTTCTGACCAGTTAGAGGCCCTTCCACATGCAGTCTCTCCGTTGGGCTCCTGGCTTGGCCTGGTGTTTTGGGGCTCGTGGCTGTATTCCTTCTTACACAACTGGGTAAAAACTGTGGATGTCTCAGAGCCCTAACCTTTTCAAGTGTAAAATCCAGTTTTGCAACTTTGCATCCCGAACGTCACCATCCTGGGTTGTCCTCTTACTCCCTCTATTCAGTACCATGCTCTTAGTGGGAAATCTTTCACAGAGCTTTAACTATGTGTCTCTGCCCTCTTAGCCTAACTCTCCTTATCTGTCCTCTGACAGTAGCTAGAGAGGGTGGTGGACAGCTGGAGTGGAGGAGGGGTGTGCTGGCGGTGGTGGACAGATGAGGAGCAGCGCAAGGATGAGGGCACAGAAATAAATAACCTATGACTGCTTTCACAATAAGACATATGTGACAATAACGAACAAGCAATATGTTTACTGGCTACAAGCCTTTTGGCTTTGTCAATGCTTGTTTTGTTTGCCATGTTTTTTGTATTGCTGCTGAAGCTGCCAGGTCCTTACTAGTATGAAATACGAAAACATTGTCTAAAGGCAAAACTATAATTATAGTATGTATGCATGTATAATATTAGTAAAATCAAATAGACTTGGCTAACGCCAGACCTAAAAAAAATGGCGACAAAGAGAAAAGATGGATATAGTCGTAGGTGGGGGAAGGGAGCAGACACAAGAAACACGAGTCAGGAGTGGCATCGTGGACATAGCACATCCAGCACATCAGCGGACTGGCTGCTGGGGAGCACAGGAAGGTGGTGCCTATCAGAGTGTTTGGTAGCAATGCATGGTAGGGAGCTGGTTGGTAGGGAGCACAGGAAGGGGGAGTTGGGCAGGTTACTGAAGATCACAGGAAATGGGAAGGGTCTTCCAGGCTTCCACGGTGCCAGAGGTTAGTTACTTGTATTCACTGAAGAGGTGAAGAGTCTTCCATGGTCCCACAGTACCAGCGGTAGGTTGCTGGTGATCACAGGAGAGAAGAAGGGTCTTCCAGGCTTCCACAGGGCCAGGGGTAGGTTGCTGGTGATCACAGGAGAGATAAAGGGTCTTCCAGGCGTCCCCGGTGCCAGGGGTAGGTTACTGGTGATCACAGGAGAGATAAAGGGTCTTCCAGGCATCCGCGGTGCCAGGGGTAGGTTACTGGTGATCACAGGAGAGGTAACCCACTGTGTCAGCCACAGGGGAACAGTGGATGTGGAGTCCGTCGATGGATGCTGCTAGGTAGTAATGAAGCTGGGATTGAATTTAACAACAGGGCCACTGGAATTATGCAAATTTGCAGCCACTTCGATTTTCGCGTAATTATAGATTTGCCACATTTGTTACAAAATCCATCACTTGCTGCATAGTCTGCAGATTTTAGCAAAAAAAATTGTTTCTAGGTCACACGGTACAACAGTTACTAGGAATGCAGTGACAGATGTTGCTGTGCAGTGGAAGGCTCTCTGCAAATGATGACTTGTCACCTTTCTGTTGTTTATTGCTAGATTTGGGTGTTAAAGTGGCACTAACGATGTGCAACCAATCCCCAGACAATATTCAAAAGTTGAAAAATGACAAAATAACAAAGTAATACTATCACAAAATGTGATGCAGTATGCCGCATAATTTGCCTTTTCCTGCTGCATATTTTCACAATTGTTGCTTTCGTGAAAAAGATAAGCATTTAAATGTGGAATTGTGTTAAATATTCCAAATTCATAAGTGTGTATTTGTTTGCAAAATATGCATAATTTCGTAAGCTGAAAAGATGGCCACTATGGTGGAGATCTCCAAACTCTTAAACCTGCATTTTAGTAGTAAATATGGGAGGGAGGGAGGGAGAGAGATAATGTGAAATACTTAATATACGAGGAAGTTTCAGGAAAAGTAAAGAGGGGTTTAGGGATGGAGATTCTAATGCACACACCCACCAACAGACGAGTAAGCCCATTACTATTCACAAACTACACTTCTGAAGTTACTACTGCCCTAAAGGTGATATAAAGTAGTAAATGTACTCCAGCTCAGCACTGGAGTAAGTCAAGCACCACACAATTCCACTCATGTGTACTGTAACACCCTTCAATAGAAATAATGGAGGCGGGGATTTAAAAAAGCACTCCATGGAAATTAATTTATTTAGAAAATATACTTATATATATTATTTTATATAATTATTAAATAACAATTTTATTATTTCAACATGTAATATTAGACTTAATTTTAAAATACAATTCAATCACAATTTTAAATTTCTGTTATTTTTTTTAAAATAATTCTAAACATAACCTTTATAAACAAAATGTAATACAAATTAAATAAAAATAAAAACATGTCAGTGTGAATTTCAGAAATTTTTCCTATGAAAATATAGTAAGCGCTACATAAATGCAATTACAATACAATACAACACAATACATTAAATAAATGTAATTCAATTAAATAATTATTCAATGCACATTTTGTTTAATGAGTTATGGGTGGTGCCATTTTATTTGAACAGTTTTAGGTTCATAATAAACATTTTAAATTGTTTTATATATGTATTTTGTATTGAAATATGGGTTTGCTGTTTTAAAAAGCATAACATGCTTCAATATTTTTTCCAATGCTTACCCATAGAGGGATCTAGGCCCAAATTGCAGAGATTTCCACCTAAAACTGAAATCTTAGTCACTTTACACTCATAAATACTGTTGACTGTTGTAGGGGGCGCCATCAGGAGGTAGAGATATGTAAAGTTACACACTGAACTATAAATGCACACTTAAAGTGGTGAATAACGAAATAGTATAGATTCACAATTGGGCAGAGTAATAGATTTACACGTGAGAAAATCAGGACATGTAAATTTACCTTTGTATATCAGCCCACAGATCGATAAGATTAGTGTAACTTCTGTACCCTGTGGACCTTTAAAGTGGTTGTGCCATCACCAAGGATCTAGCCAATACTGTCTGGTGATTGGTTAAAGCCATATCTCAGGCACATGGATTGTGATGACTGGCGTTTTGTGCCTGTTTTTCCATTTTGTGTGAGGGAGGAAATCATAGGTCAAATCTGAAGACCTTATAATGGTGAATTTGCAAGGGATCCGAGTGCGTAGAATTGATTTGTACTATAATCGCTCCATGATGGTGCACGGTGAGGCAGATCTCTATAAAAGTGAGTTCAAATGTGGAATGAATCTGTCACTTGCCCAGTAGCAGGCCTGTGGGCTTTACGGGAGCATTTAAGTTCACCCTTTGTGCCTCACGATCATATTGAACGTCTGTGGAAAGCTTGTCCTGATCTTCTCACTCAGAGTTTAGGGATGCTAAGGAGTCATCAACGACTGCTAGCTAATGGATTAGGACATAAAGATAATGACCAACAGTAATAGGAAATTCTAATGATGTAGGTGACAATTATATGCATCATCAATTAATGCATGAATGTAATCATGGAGCCATTTCTTGTGTGTGATGGCAATGCAGGTTGACAAGGTGGAACGGAAGGGTTCTTCCGGCTGCATCTACAGATCCCTGTTGACTTTAAGTCTATTTACACTTCAGCCTTGTGCTACTTCCTGCGCTATTCAGGGAATCCAGTGCCCTTCAGCTGAAGTTACCAACACCATTTATAGTGATGCTTTCACACAAATATCATCTGCATATGAACTCATTGTTGCAAATTCATCATATTGACGTGACTTGACTGACTTGCGGCACCATCCACAAGGCCTCCTGGGGTAACTGCCCACAATACCTGAAGAGGCTCCCTCAGTGCATTCCAGCCCGTCACCGCCAATCAACATCCTCCTGCCTCCTGCCTTAGCCATCAACTATTACTGAAGGGGAGGAAACACAGAAGCAGATGCCTCAATTCGAGGAAGGCACCCACCCACCTCATGGGATCTCAGCCCAATTTATTATTATTCAGAAAACTCTGAAGCCTGAACTATTGAGACTCACGGTGTAAATTTACTCCTCTCAGATCACGAGCCCCACAATCGACCAGCAGAGTATGCAGGCTGGACGCTTCCGCATGAACTCGGCCCTCTCTTGCCTCCTCACATATGTGCATATTGTCAGATCCTCTAGTGCTGTGAAGGTACAGGAAGGTAGAAAAAAGCACTATAAAAAACTCAGAATAAATAAATAATGCGTCAGCTACTCGAAATTGGATCCGTAGAAGCTGGCCTTAAATAATTAACAACTACATCTTGAAGGCCTTTTTAGAGACATCCATAGAGGAGGGCTGCTGCAGCCGCAAAGGCCTTGGGATGAGAACAGTCTCTCACCTTCAGATACTTTCAATGGAAAGGACAGCCAGAGAGATCTTATCGTTACTTCTCAGTTCAAGGATCGCCAGATGTTAAGAGACCCTATTACTAAGGTAGGAAGAGTGAGATTGATGTCTGTTCGTGAGGCACGTGCTTTTAAACTGGTTTCTATCCCTTACCGAAAGCCGATGCAGATGCCTCCTGGCAGGTGTACCACCGCAATACATTTAGTGGTCCAGCACCCTGGCTCCCCCTCTTAAGTAAGTTTAATGTAGCGGCGGCCATGTTACGAGGTGTTCGTCATAAGATTGATGAGGAGTTCCTTAGAAGGCTGAATTAGAAGTGTCCCACCCAAGACTGGTTTTCCTAATTAGCTAAGTGGACTCCTGTGCCTCTCAACGGGTCTTTAGCAAAATAGTGTTGGTTTCGATGGCCTGAGGAAGATGAGGGACTCAGGGTAAGATCTAAACTCTTGACCAGCTGACCACCACCATAGTACAGCAGTGGACATATTGTACATGGGTATACTACTCTGGTTAAAATTGTGTTATAGGTTTTAAAATCAGCCATATTGCTTCTCTCTCTACTCTAAATCAGTCCAAGATTTGCAATCATTACTCAGTAGAGATCATAGACCTTTTGCTCCATAATGCCACCAGCACATCTCTCTCCTCCCATCAGCCACTTACTGAAATGTGGGCCTAACTCATTAAAGCACATTTATCCACCTGGCCTCTAAGAAAAATGCTGCAGAGAACTTCAAACAAAAGCGCATGAGAGAGCAAATGGTAACACTCATTGACGACCAATACCACTGCTCGAGGGCAAGCTTCTCACAACACAACTCTGGAGTGATTCACAAAGGATCTGAAGATCACACGTAACTTCAAATCCCTAGCGTGTGAAACTCTCGATCACGCCATCAGCTTCAAACAGAGGGAATCTCGATAGGTCCATATTTAAAAATGTCAAAATAACCATTCAGGCTCAGACAAAAACCTTAATGTCAGGTTTTGGGGATGCGCACAGCCGGTCTTTGTAGCTAAGTCCCAAACGTCTCCCCAGATACAGCTTGGAAAGATCTGTGAGAAACAATTTCCAAGGATATTCTCAAAAAGGGGAATGTAGGGGTTAGGGTGGAGAATAGAAGACCAGGCCTGGACTCAGCTGTAGGTGGAAAGTTAACATCCCAGCTTGATCTGATGAATGGTCAGGGCACAGTCTCAAAAACTGGAAGAGAATCACCCCACATGCCATGCACTGTAGGACATACCAGACCGTATGATGAATTCAAGATCATGTCCAGACCCACCTTAACGTGTAGGTGACGAGTTCAAGAGTGACCAGAATACAACCCCCAAACACAGGAGAAGAAGGAGAAAGGTCTGCCCTACAAAAAAGGCAACAGGCAACAACAATCATAAGATGTGATGAACTATCATGAGGGAACCAAAGGGGAAACAAAGCAAATGTGAGGTAGAATCGCTGGATGAAAACTAGTGCGACAAGAGGGAACCTTACAAGACACCAAGTTTGCTAGGCATGTTGTTCCTAGCTGGCTCTGCCAAAATAACCCCTGGAACTGCCCTGCCTCTTACCTGACCTGTTTCTATTGCACTCCAGACCCAATCTCCTGCACTTCCTAAGCTGTGCCCCAGCCACAGCCTCCAGGCCCATTCTCCTCTGCTTCCACTGCCCTGACCTAGTTCTTGTTTTACAATCACTGTTCCTGTGGTTATAAATCTATGATTCTGACATGGCTGAGACTAAATCATTACACTTAGTCAGTCTGACTGATACTTTCACATCCTTATGTGATCTCTGTATATTTCTCCATTGATACCACATCCCTTCTTTTCCCTTCTATCTCCGCGCCTTCAATACCTAATACCACATGCCAACCTCCACATGCCCATCTCATCATCTTCCATCATATGTAAATGTTTCTCCTGTTACACAATTCAGCAAATCCAACCAAAAACTGCCCCCTATTAGAATCGAGCCAACCTCCATCTTATCACTGCACAAGAACCTCCCAATCCATTGAAACTCTCTCCCAGTAGGAGGCACACTAACCCTGAATATAAGAGACTATTCTCCTCAATACCACCCCCTCACTATCCCCATCCCACACACACCAAGTTTACTCTCACCCACTACAAGGTTTGCTACCCCTTCCCAAAAGGTTCTCCTAGATGCTACCTCGCATCCTCCAGACCTTCCACGCCTTTTGTACTCCAAGCTCCCCAACCTAACTAATACCACTGCATTCGGGAATTCTTAATGCCCACAATTCCTCCTGGCGACTCTCTCACTCACAGTGACCTGTGCGAACATATCGCACCTTCATCTTGTTCCTAAGTCTTTTTCTCCAAACACTTGCAGCCTGTACCCCTGCCCATTTATTTCTTGCAGTATAGAAAACCCAAAACCAGCAAACCTCACCCACCCAAATCACCCAGATGAAAGGTTGAGTATGTATATTTGAGCTTAGTGCGCCTGCAATCCTTTGGACTACAACCCTTAGGGGCTTATGTTGAGTGTACTGGATGGAAGGCTCTGTCTCAAACGTGGTGGACTTCCCATCTGCCGTATTACAAGTTAATGTTAACTATATGTATAGAGGGCACGTTCACCCATGGCTTCTTGGCGTTGAGTGATAGAGAGCTGTATGAGAGAGTAATCAATGACAACTAAGAACCAAAGGCTTGTTTGAAGAGCCAGGTCTTTAACGCTTTCCTGACACTAAATCCAATTGTGAGCAGACGCCATATGTTAAGGCGCTATTGCATTATACAAAAGAACAACTAGAGAGTAAGGAAAAATGGAGAGGCTACTTGTCCTTTTCCCTGAGTAGTATGCAAACAAACAATGTGGACAAGTCCTTAGTAGGTTTTTTGGTTGTAGTTCATGACCTGTACCTTCTTCGGGGAGCGCAAAACAACAGATAGTTGTTTTAGGAAACCCCTCACCCACCTACCTAGTAGGTGGCATGCTTCATCATCGGGGCCCAGCTGGATTACCGTGTGCAATCCAGCTGTGCTTCGACGCCTCAACTACAGCGGAGCGGGTTGTTGTGTGAAGGGTTAAAAAGTGCTATGTGAAGTGAAATTATGTGATAAAAATGTCTCTAGGAGATGCCCTTGTAAAAGTTTTAATGGAAGGATCCTAGGATATAGGTAAAAACATCGTCGGGATATATATGAGGTTTTAAAATGTACCTCTCTATCCCTGTGAAAGTGTAGGTCTACTAGTTTTAGCCTTCAGGTGTGCTCAAGAGGCTTTCTTCAGGACCAAATCTTAACGTATGGCCAAAAAAGGACATATAAGGCCACTCTAGTGTAGATATCAGCACGAGCCCTAAAGTGCGCTGTGAGTGTGGTGGGATCTTGTTACTTACAGATCCTGTACGGGGAGTACTTTGACTCTGTTTGAAAAACGCATCATGGATCCCATCATACAATGCTATACCCAATTCTGACTGTTTGTCTGGGGCTACATATCTTTGCCACCTACGTTGTGGACCGGATCCCGCCGTTATGCGAGGTGAGTGAGGTGTTTCCAAAAACAACTATTTGTTGTTTTGCGCTCCCCGAAGAAGGTACAGGTCATGAACTACGACCAAAAAACCTACTAAGGACTTGTCCACGTTGTTTGTTTGCTATTGCATTATAGCCAATAGTACTTTTGTTATGAGTTATCTATCATGTTTTGAGGGAGTATACTGTCCACCAAACTCTAAATAAGGCCTATACTCCTCACGCTATGACTCATAAACAGACTCTAAAACACTCATCTTTAAAGCTAACTCTCTCCATATATACCCATATATAAAAGCAGATTGACCAGAAAGAACCACCTAATAAAAAGTTAATTGTGAACCAAGCCACACTCCCTAAATCGGATAGGTTATGCTACACTTCAAAAGAAAAATATGAGGATTTCTTTAGTTTCTGTGTAGAAAAAGTGAAGAAAATTGAATTCTCTTTCCTAAACCCCTCAAATTCACACAACCATAATATTAGCCTAAAAGTAAAATGACCTAGACCAACTACAAAGAGGTCACTCTATCTGAACCGATCAAAACAATAATTGAAATCAATCATACTTGTCAAACCTGGTCAACACCTCTCTTTCCCAAAGTAAAAATGAAAAGGTCCCTGATTCCTTAAACGTGGGCCAAGTTTTACCCCTAATAGAAAGCAAGGCATTGATCCAGTCGATCTGAATAACTGTTGACCTGTTCTATCTACCAATTCAGGCCAAAGTGTTAGGGATCTGAATTTTCCAACATATCAATAATGCAAACAATAATTTTAATAATCGAAGAGATGCAATCAGGATTCTGGTCAGGTTGTGACACAGAGACTGCCACTTTTGAGAAAGTAGACAATGCGTTTTGAATCCTCGACCAGCAGGACTTGAACCTCCTCCTTGACCTCTACGAAGCCTTCGATGCAGTGAATCATGTCACCCACTTTAAAATCCGTAATGAAGCGATGGGCTGAATGGCACAGTCCTTAGATGGTTCTCTTCATACCTGGAGAGTTGAAGATGGCAAATAAAAAAGGGCAACTCATGCCCTGTCCTGTGTGTGTCCCTCAAGATGTTCCCTAGGGCTCTTTTCTCGCCCCTACACTTTTCAACTTCTACATGGAGCCACTTGCCCCCACTGTAAGCCGTTCTAAAATTTCTTTCCACTTTTGTGCTGACAACATCCGGATCTGTCTGTAAAATTCCCACCTTTGAAGATGTAGAAAACATCTATCACCTCCCAGACTCCGAATAGATGACTCTTTGTGAAACAGAGAAGTGAATACGCTTGCTATTCTAACAGATTGTTCATGGTGAAGATAAATGAGGTGCAAAATATAGTTCTTAATCCTAATTTCGGATTGTGACCTCTATTTGCACAATATTAATTCCACATGAAGTTTTTTCCCATATTTTTCTCTAGTCCCATTCCCCTTTCTCCAAGTCTACTGCTAGCCTACATGGTGTGAGGTTGGTTGTGTATTCAGTTAAGCATGGAAATTCCCATCACTACTGTTGGAATTGTATCCCAAGGTGAGTGTATACTGACATTTAACAATATAAAATATTAAATACATAAATATTATTTAATAAAAATATTAATTTAAATTAAATTACTTCCCACCCTACTCCCCTATAGACCCACAACACGCTCCTTAAAAAAATGACAGAACTAACATAATTAACAATCAATTAATAATTATTAGCAATTCATAACTAATTAATAATAAATTCATTACCACAATTAACAATATAAAATAGCAAATACATAAATATTAATTAATAAAAAAAGATAATATAATTAAATTACTTCCCACCTTACTCCCCTATAAACCCTTCTTTTTATACAAAAATGATAAGTACCATATAAATTAAGTTTAGTGAAACTTGTGCTCCTGGAACTCATTCCAAAATGTCCTGAATAAGAGCTTAAGGATATCAACCATGGATTGTAATCTGATTTAAAACTCTGTAATCAATGGAGAGTTGAAGATCTTTAGCTTTCTTTTCTACAAAAAACAAAGGTGTCCCAACAGGTGAAGAGTGCACTATTAACCCAATATGCAAATTCTCCTGTAGTGAAACCTATAATATCTCCTTTCTT
The DNA here is from genome assembly GCF_964204655.1 of Triturus cristatus. NCBI lineage: Eukaryota > Metazoa > Chordata > Amphibia > Caudata > Salamandridae > Triturus > Triturus cristatus. Next base: position 102,597,161 of record NC_140583.1, on the reverse strand, counting down.
TCTTTGTTAGGGTATGGCACAATCGTGTTCCCTATGTCAGAAAAGTGAACACATCGTTGACTTCACAAAGAATGGTATCAAATCCCCTCTCCACAATCCCACTTACACATTAGGTCAGTTTACTTCTCAGAACAAATGGCGCCCACAGTCTTACAACCGCGATGGAATAGCCTCAGGTCCTTACCCATACTCCTCTCTGTAGCACAACCAGATTCGAACTTGACTCCCGCTATGACCAGCCCCCGCTGAGGATACTTTTGTGTTACAGCTGACCTTTTGCAAACTCACCAAAACCAATCTCTTCACCAAAGATCTCGTTTAAGTCTCTCTCCTTCCTCCCTCTTCCTTATGTCGAAGTTTTCTTTGAGATGAATGTTAGTGCCATAAAAAACCTACGTATGTAGAAAGGAAATGACATGACATACACGTGTACACAAAATTAGCCAACTATAAAATGCATAAGTATTCAGTACCTTTAAGCATTTCCTGTGCACAAGTGAGATGGGCGATTGCAATAAGTGTGTGTCGCTCTACGCATCACCAGCCTCTTGGGTACAGCAACCATCCTCAGCCATGGTTTTAAAGGCACAGATAAAAGTGCTCCTATCGGATTAACTCAGGGTATTGTATCCATTGTGAGCCAGCCGTCCACTGGATGCATCAATCAATTAATCATTAAATATACATACAGACACACAGCATATGGGAACTGGCCTCATGCGGACTGTTATTCAATAAGCCCAGAGCAACCTGCAACAGATGGATAAAAGCTGAAGAAAACAGTCCTGGAGAAAACTGTAATGATTCTGCCCTGTAGCTGCCACCTTGTACCCAGGTGCAGAGACGTCATCAATTTTGCAACAACCAAATTGATTTAGACTTTCACACTTGCTTATGGTTTCTTAACATTGTTGGAATGGTTATTAAATATAGTGCTTTCCATACCCCTTGTGAGGTCTTGGCTGCTATTGGATCTTTGGGTAAGCAGCCATTCCATATGTATAATGTATGTAGCTCATCATGGTTCCGAAGTGCCCTTCTTCTCATGACTGAAATAGTGTGAGTGTTGTTGTTTTTTTGGCTGGTTTATATTGCGCAACTCGACCCATAGGTATTGGAGTACTTTAAATGAGCACCAGTTACATCACACAAGCACAAATTCATTTTTGGTTGGCACCGGCAGATTAAGTGATTTGCCTAGAATCACATGATGTTGTGCCAACGCTGAAACTCGAACCTGGTTCCCTAGCTCCAAAGTCGGCAGCACTGGCCTCTACGCCACTAAATGGGAAAACTTGTGCCAGTGTGCGTTATCTTTGTGGACACCAGCGGCCTTATTACAAAAGTGCCTTGGGGACACAACGGCGTTTGCGCCTGCTTTGTGCAGCCTCAGAGCACTTTGGTATACCAGAAGCAAGCACTTGTGCAGCCCCTTCTGTAATACTGATAGCCCTAGGGCATATGTACCAACGGCACCATCTTGAGAGGGTATTCCCTCATTTGCATGGGGGTCGGGCCTCTTTGCCTTTCCGCTTATGCCATGTTATGGATGTGTGCGCAAAGAAGCCATCAGGATGGTGCATCTCCTGAGGGTAGCTCTCTGGAGGGGATACATGGGGTCCCATGAAACTCGTAGATGTCCCTCTGCAAACGGGATCAGTCACTCACTGCACCCGCCTGCAGTGGGATCTCTGTCTCAGCTCTAAAGTGCAGGCGGGTGGCGCCTGCACAGCAAAACACCGAACAGCTGATTAAAGCAGCCGCTTTATTTCATGAATGCGCTGCCCCCATGGTAATGCATTCATTGTAATCCGGTGCACTGTTCATGTTTGAGACTTGCGCAGAAGGTGCGCTGTGGTGCAAACCTGAACGATGCGCCTGACATATAAAACAGGCCCAGGTTTCAGTCGCAAGGTTTCAGTAAGCAGTAAAATGCATTACGGGACATGGACTCTAGCTCTCTTAAATGGAACTAAGTTTATAGATTGCAATGCATTGCACAAAAGAAAGGTAGACTGAAATCTAGATATGGTGGCCACCTCACAGTATGTAATCATGAACACTATTTAAAGGCCTGGGCTTTCATGCGGCAACCTAGCGCTTTCTGAAGGCTGTGGTCTTCGTTTGCTTCCATTCAGGTAGAGTAGCACACCGGGCAGAAATGATTAACAATGGACGCAGTGTACTGATGAGGGGTGATGATAGGAAAAAGATAGATCGCAAGTAGCGATCAAATTATGCCAACAAATACCAGGTATATAAATAAACGTAACCAAAAAGCTGTGCTCCACATATAGATCAAAGACACAAATTTGATATTGAAAAATTTACATATAATTTTATTTGTATTCATCAATTATTTTTCTATTAAATAGACATCTTTTTAAATTCATCTATTAAGATAACTTCCTTATTTTCTTTTCAAAAGGTAGAAAAAATATATATCTCCATCTACCGCATTGCTCTCATCAACTACACATCGACTGTTATACGAATTTATGCATTTCTTTCCAAATACAACTCTTGATATTTGTGATTTACTCTTTGTAAATAATTGGCATTGTATATATATTTTTTCTACCTTTTGAAAAGAAAATAAGGAAGTTATCTTAATACATGAATTTAAAAAGATGTCTATTTATATAGAAAAATAATTGATGAATACAAATAAAATTATACGTAAATTTTTCAATATCAAATTTGTGTCTTTGATCTATATGTGGAGCACAGCTTTTTGGTTACGTTTATTTATATACCTGGTATTTGTTGGCATAATTTGATCGCTACTTGCGATCTATCTTTTTCCTATCATTGTTCAAGTCCCTGCGTATAGCAAGTTTATTGGTTATGTAGGGGTACCTTTTTTTAAAAAATGTACTGATGAGGGGTGGTCAGGAGATCTGCCAAAACTGTGAGGTCCTTAATATGAGCACAGTGAATCTGGGCACCAGTAAACCATGGTTTGTGCAGTGCTACGAAGTCACAGAGGAATAGACTAGCAGCTAATCTGCATAACAGTGCTATTCACTTTTGGGAGCTATCACCAAAATCTAGCCTAATGGAGACCCAGCTCTCCAGGGAATGTTTGTTGCCCAGGGGCTTCTAGGAGCTATAGTCAGGACCACTGGAATTATGCGACTCTGCAGTCGTGTTTTTTTCGCAACTGTATGAATTTCCTGCATTCCCCACATAATCCATCATCTGCTGCATAATGAACAGATTTTAACAAAAAAACTATTTCTAGCTCTGATCACATGGCGACGTTTTCATACGCAGAGGAAGTTCCTTTACAAAAGTTAAATGGTCATTTTTCAGTTTCTTATTTCTGTATTTGGTTGGTACTAATGAGATTAAATATTTACCCAGACACTATTACGTTGTGTAAAAATTAAAAAAATAATGAAGAAATACTACCAAAAAAATGAACCGCAATATACCCCATAATTTGTTTTTCTTGACATCATTTAGTCAACCCTGCCGCATAATTCGATGCTCCCCTGCTGGATCAGTCCAGTGGCCCTTGATACAGTTTAGCTGTCGACCCCTGTGACACCTCTCCCTCCATCCCCTCCCGCTTCGTTCATTTCTCCCTTCTTGTACTGAAAGCTGTCTGATCGGGAACAGATCCATATAATTGACTCCGTAACAGTTCCGCCGCTTTCTATATCTGCCAGCAGTTCTGCGCCATCAACACTTTTCTTAAGCGCGCCGCATTAGGAATTCAGCCTGACGTGTTTCTTCTCTACCTCCAGGCACGCGCTCCTTCCGCTCTCGCTCTCTCTCTCTCTCTCTCTCTAACCTGCTTTCTTTGCACAGACAGAATTTAATGGGTCTTTGTTCTGGTATAATTGGCCTAACGGTACACATGCGTTGCCATGGAGGTAACAAAACACATGCAAATAACTGTTTATTTAAAACTTTTGCAGGCAGAGAGTGGCATGGTGAGAGTGGATGCATGGTACCTTAGGGGCCTAGAGGCACCTTTAGGCGCTAAGACTCTATCTCACTGCGCGATGTGTGTGTGTGCAAGGTGGCGGGTGGGGGGGGGGGGGAGTGGCGGGGAAGGGGGGAGGTAGAGACACAAGCCACCCGGGCTTCAGAGTTTGTGAAAAGGTAACTTTACCCTGGACTCAAGGTTAATCTCAAAGTGTCCACTGCGCACCAAACAAAAACTCAAATTTTGCATCCTCGCCTCTCTTCATGCTGTATACCAAAAAATGTACCCCATATCAAATTAACTAATTTGTGGACTTCCCAAAACCGAGTTAATTTTGCTTCCCACAATCTGCTTTGCCACACCTGTGTAGAAGGGGATGTTTTTAGGTTTAGCACCACCGTTAAAGTTGGGCATACTGCATCCTAAACATATTCTAAAGGAGCCCTGGTCCAGCTTCCTTCAGCCATTGGCTTCTCTTGCTCAGAACTTTCAGCCATTGGCTTCTCTTACTCATAACCTTCAGCCTTTGGCTTCCCTTGCTGAGAACCTTCAGCCATTGGCTTCTCTTACTCAGAACCTTCAGCCATTGGCTTCTCTTGCTGAGAACCTTCAGCCATTGGCTTTTCTTACTCATAACCTTCAGCCTTTGGCTTCTCTTGCTGAGAACCTTCAGCCATTGGCTTCTCTTACTCGGAACCTTCAGCCTTTGGCTTCTCTTGCTGAGAACCTTCAGCCATTGGCTTCTCTTACTCAGAACCTTCAGCCATTGGCTTCTCTTGCTGAGAACCTTCAGCCATTGGCTTTTCTTACTCATAACCTTCAGCCTTTGGCTTCTCTTGCTGAGAACCTTCAGCCATTGGCTTCTCTTACTCAGAACCTTCAGCCATTGGCTTCTCTTGCTGAGAACCTTAAGCCATTGGCTTGAGTAAATGCAACATCTAGGATCAGCCCGCAGGAATGTTCTAGTCCCACCTTCTTCCTCTTTCCTGTATCCCTTCCCCTACCTCTATACCTGAAAAGGGTAATCTGTCATCACACATTACATTCTTGACCTAATCCACACATTGTATGTAAGGAGAGCTATTTTTAATTGTTTTGCACTGAAACAGGAATTTTAGGGGCATATTATCAAGCCAGGCGATAAAATTATCACCGCTTTAGAAAACGGCGATAATGGGCTTGATAATATGCTGTATGGAATTCCAATTGAAGCCCATGTTAGACGTCCTTCACATTTAACATGGGCTTCAATTGGAATTCCATAGAGCATATATCAAGCCCATTATCGCCGCTTTAGCAGCAATTTTCTGCCGCTAAAGCGACGATAATTTTATCGCCTGGCTTGATAATATGCCCCTCAATTTCTTTTGCCACTGCTCAAGTGTGAATTCGAACCTATTGGCTTTTGCCAATGTTTGTTTCTCTCTGTATTAGCAATACAAAGGGTTATGTGAATGGCCCATGATGAACCAGTCTAATGGTCGGTGCAACATTGATCTGTTTTGGCCATGTCCCGTTCACTCCTCCCTAAATCCTCTGGGCGTGGAGGGCTCTCCCCTCCCCCATGGCCCGCCTTTAAACTAAGTGCCAGATGTGCAAGCCTTTCACGCAACGCAGTGTAGCAAGGCAACTTACTGCGCTGCATGGCGTGAAAGGGAGAGAGTGGACATACTCCATATCTACTAGAATACGGCGCACTTCTGCGCTCTCGGTGCTGGCGCACTCAAGGCAGCCTAGCGCCAACGCAGTGAATGGGTGCCTGCAAGGGTGCCTGCGTTACAAGGAGAACTATTTTTGTGCATGAAGGGGTACAAAAATGATGGGGCAGATTTACAATAACTGGCGCATCCCTGCATATCAGTAGGGATGCGTCACGGCTCCGCCACCATGGATGCGCCACATTTACAATGCGGCGCACCATGGGGCAAATACGGTCAGATGCGTGACGCATCTGTGCCGTAAAGGCAGAGCATTGCTGGAGTTGCGTCGCAAGCGCCACACAGCTCCAGCAAGGCTCTAGGGTGCCCTATTGTTACAATGCTGCGTCAATTCTTATGCCTGCTATGAAGCAGGCGCAGGGTTTTGACCCAGCAAGGGCTCAAAAGTGACTGAGTGAAATCTTGTAGATTTCACTCAGTCACTTTTAGGAGGCATTCCTGCGACGGAACGCCCCCCCCCCCTGCACAGGAACGCCTACTTCTGGCGCAGGGCTTTACAATGTGACGCATCTCCCAGATGCGTCACGTTGTAAATGCCCCGCAGCATGGTGCTAGTTTTGCGCCGCCGCTGTGTCACAAAAGTGACGCAACGGTGGCATAAAAGAGGCGCAAGGGGCTTGTAAATCTGCCCCTATGTTTCTAGGCATTTTCCTTCCTATGGGTGCTGCAGATTGTAGAACACATACAAAGAGGAACTAACGAGGAGGCGTAGAAATTTCACGCAATCCTGGGTTTACAAACCTTTGTTAATCTGGGATTGCATGAAATCCATGGGTAGATGCTTGGGAACGCCCATGTTCTACCCACGGAACGCCTCCCAGAATGAAATGTAACGAAATGCAGTACTGGCCGCTAAATTGCGTTACATTTTTTTTTACAAAGCCACGTAAGGCGGCACAAATCGCCCCTTGTGTGGCTTAGTAAATATCTACTAACATTTTGCGTCAGAGATAAGCCATATAAGGAGTTCTTCAATGACACAAAATGTTAGTATCTGGCCCAGTGGATTTACTCCTCATGACCATTGAGTTGCACTGTGTGGGACATCAGAGTGCATTTTCCTTGAGCTGCATCCCACCGAGAGGGAAACTGAATCAAAGACAAACGACACTTTGCATGGAATGAAACTCGTGAGTAACTTTACTAAAATAATTTCCACAGCTACACAGGATCCCAGATAAATCAGATGTAAAGTTGCAAAAAATCTCAGACAAATCACTTTCAGGGGTACACAGGGCCTCACGCTTATCAGATGCCAAGGTGCACAGAGCCTGAATGACATTACATGAGAGGTCCATGGAATCTGATACAAGTACACGTTACATACAGACAGTCTGAGAGACACCGCGGCAATGAAGCCAGTTTAAAACATGCACCCTACTGCCAGGGTGGAGGGCAGGAACCTTGAAGTAATCTCAGCCACTGGTAGTCACTCTGGCCATTGCTTGTAGCCACTTGCACCATTACAGACAGGGGCTAACATTCATGCAGAGGAGTTCTTGCACTGCTCCACAATGGATGGTCCAGGCTACACCATCGGGCAATGGGCCATTGAATGGGAACGGAAGCAACCCCGGTCCAGTTCTGGACTTCTTGCCCCTCATTCTTAATGGTCAGTGAACTAGAAACTCACACCGGGCCATCCCTCTCCTACTTTCAGAGATTCCCATCGCAGCACAAATGACTGGTGGAATGCTTGAATTAATTCCAGACACTCTCTCTGGGCTGCATTCCAGTCCATCATTTTGTAGCGTCTCTGTACCATAACAGGCAGGGGGTGACCAGATGTAAATCCGTCTTGTGTCTGCCGTCCAAACCAAAGTGCTGGAACACGAAGGTCTGAGTCCAAGAGGTTGTCACACTGTCCTAAATGCTGCCCTTTGCCTTATCTGATACCTGGAGTAGATTCCAATCTTACTTCAGCACAGAGATGTGAAGGATGGGTAAAGTGCTCTATGCAACTAGCCCCTATCCTGTGCTTCGGGGAAATGACCACCCTCCAGAATCTCCTGCCCTGCCCACATAATTGCAATGGTGGCTTGACATGCGGTGAGGGCCCTGCTTGTCTCCGCCCACAGAGGCAAGGTGCCGGAAGCAGGAAGAGTTTGGCATTTCCAACCCATGCCGTCTAGTTAAGCTGCTTGTAAGGTCAGCCACCAGCTTAGAATGGACGTCATTTTGGTGTCACTAGGGGTCGCAGCTGTGACCCCTGGCTTGCCTCTTGTGCCCGTGGCACTCCCTGTGCAATTCTTGGCTCAGAGGTGATAAAATCAGTGCCAGGGACACAGGGGCAGCTCGTCCATAGATTGGGGCTCCACTCTCTTTGTTTTCTGTCAGTTTTTTTTTATTACACTAATAGTGAATATTATTACATTGTTTACTATTAGTTTAATAAAACCTTGAGTACAATTAGCTGGACTACGACCTTTCATGGCAGCTGAGATAAGTAACAAAATGCTTTTTAAATGTATGTTGTGTGCGTGCTTTTGGGTGACACACACTGTCAGATAACACACCTGTCAGATAACACACTCTCGTGTGTTACTTGACAGTGTGTGTAACTGTTGATGTGTGTGTATGTATAAGCATGTGTGTGAGTGAGAATGACGGTCAAAGGGTGTGTGATGTCACTTCTGACACCCCAGGCATTTTAGTGAAGTTAAGCCCATGCCGCTTAGATCCCTCGTGAGAAGTTCTATGAAGATTTGAAGGGCATGTAGGGACCAGGAAGTGCAGCTGCGCGTGGGGGTCATTGGGGAGCACTGTGGAAGTAACTAGTAGAGTGCGCGAGATGCTTTGATCCATGTGGTCAAGGCGCTATGGCAGAAATGCTGTCAGATACGTGGTCGCACAAATTCTGCGTGTCTTTCCAGGTAGACAGTGAAGCACAGGAAGAGATGTGGTCCTTCATAGCACAATCAACATCACCCCTCCTCTCTCAGGCAGAGCTCTCCTGTGACCCCAGAGGGCAAGAAAGAACCAAGACGGTATTCATGCAGCCAGGCAGATACCCAGAAGGCTCCGGGAACCCAGCAAGATCAGTGTATACCTGCAGAATACCCCAGAGCCCCCTCATGCTAGGTGCACAGAATTTAAATGAAACCACACGTGCAACTGCCCACTATCTCACACAGCAAAGCCACATGCATACAGGAATTCATGGGTACTTACATACTTACTGCCCTGATGCTGACTGGCATGTAGGGCAGCAACAAAGCACCCCCACTTCTGTCTATCTCGTGCCAGTTTATGTACGGTGCCCCAGTGGGGTCAGGCTCTTCATTTATATTTCCACATGGATACAACATTCCTTATTCAGTAATAAGCAAGGGCTGCATACCTTTAAAGTGTATTAATGATTTATTTATGAAGGTTCTATGATCGGGAAATCCCTTGATATTACCCTTACAGACAAAAAATGGCGAAAATGTAATTACTCACGGATGCATTTGCCTCGCATGAATGAAATAAGAAGAGGGGGTGTAATGATGGGTGAATGGAAACTAGTATATTTCTATGTTTTTTATAACTATATTTTATTATGTTCTTATCTAGCGTAGCTCCGCTCAAAAGAGGGGGTCAGTGTGCTTCACAGAAAGCAAACCAACAAGCATTGGCAAAGGAAATATGTCTGGCCTTGGCATACTGGTGCAATTATTATTTTTTTAAAAATGTGAATTCATATGCCACAAAAAGAAAAGGAATAAAAGTAAACATTTTGCCACTTAAATGTGACCACGGTGTGCTTGCAATAAAAATAAGTGGCATAGAAAAAAACAAGCCTTCCAGTTGTGCCATGCATTTCGCCATTATCTTTTTGTGTCAGAGAAAAAAAGAAACCATCACCCAATCAAGCACTGAAATTGCAAGCCTCTACAATGTGACAATGTCATTTAAAAGCAATTTATTAAATATAATATACAAAAATCACATTCAGAAAGCACACTTTGAAAGAGCTTTATCACTGAAGACAAGAATTATTGTAAGCTGATGTGAAGAGCGTGCACAGGTATTGTGCAGTTACTCAAAGTGAAGGGAGCCAGTGGGTAAAAGCCAAACCATTGCCCATCGGTGGGTGGAAGCAAAATGTGATTGACAAATCAACAGACCAATGGATGAAGTCTGCTGATCAAACGACCCCCTCTGTATGTTTACTATGTACGTTTTTTCTTTGGAAAGCATTAGTCTGGCGAGGCAGCAGAGGGATTACACAATAGCATGTTACAAGCAGGAGGCATACAGCAGAGAAGCAAGGTTACCCTAGGAAAGCACAGGATCCCTTAAGCTGCAATGCCCCATCACTGGAGATTGTCCTAATCCCCCTCCCTCCCCCCAACAAAGCTGTGTTTGTGGATCCCACAACAGCTGCCAGGGCTCATCCATAATGCACACTGGGCCTTGCTGACACAGCCTGTCACATGACCATAGAGAAAGAGGGAAAGAGCGTCGGTGGCCAGGAGAAAAGAGAAGTTAGGAATCCAAGGCGGTTCCAAAGACACAGGGGCAGATTTACAAGCCCCTTGCGCCTGTTTTACGCCGCCGTTGCGTCACTTTTGTGACGCAGCGGCGGCGCAAAACCAGCGCCATGCTGCGGGGTATTTACAACGTGACGCATCTGGGAGATGCGTCACGTTGTGAAGCCCTGCGCCAGAAGCAGGCGTTCTGGCGCAGGGGGGGGGGCCTTCCGGCGCAGGGACGCCTCCTAAAAGTGGCTGAGTGAAATCTACAAGATTTCACTCAGCCACTTTTAAGGCCATGCTGCGTCAAAACCCTGTGCCTGCTTGAAGCAGGCGTAAGGATTGGCGCAGCATGTTAGGGATAGGGCACCCCCGAGCCTTGCTGGAGCTGCGTCGCGCTTGCGACGCAACTCCAGCAATGCGCTGCCTTTCCGACAGGGGATGCGTCACGCATCTGCCCATCCGAGTGCCACGGTGCGCCGCATTATAAATGCGGCGCATCAGTGGTGGCGCACGGGTGGGCAGATGCGTCGCAACTCTTCTGGCGCATCTCTGCTGATTAGCAGAGATGCGCCAGACGTCATAAATCTGCCCCACAGTCTGCAATGGCGACAGTAAGTAGGGCCTGGTTACCAGAGACCTTTCATTCTTATTCCCATAACAATCCCCCCTCCCACTCCCCTCCACCCCCATGAGCTCCCACGAGTGTTCACACACTGCAGGGGCAGCCTATCTCTGTCAGGAAGATTGACAGGTTTAAAGGATCATATACCAAACAATAAGGAAACGCAGCGGCACACCCACAGCACAGAGTGTCACACCCAGTGCCCTGCAGTCTGACCGTTAATTATTACAAAATCAATACATGACAGTGCATTCTCCGTAGACCCTGACTGAAAATAAGGGCACAAACTACGTGCCAAGGTAGAAAGGAGGTTCACACAAACACACACCTGCAAAAAGAACATATGGAAATGCATTTCACAAGTATGCAGAACCTTAACTAAAACCTATACATAAGGAACACATTAGCCCTTGGATTTAATGTAAACAGGCTCAAAAGATACAAAACGTATGGCGGCATGCAGAGATACCATGATCATAATAACATGAAATGCACAGATTAAGCCCAAATGCACTGGTGCACATGCACCCAGGAATTTAGACACAGAACGTTAATGGAACCATATGCGCAGGCAATCGTGAGCCAATGCTGGCATACCCTGAGACAAATGACCATCATGGGACCATGTGTACAAACAGATATGACCATTGGGTTCCATCTGCAAGAGAGAAACAGGACCTTGAGACAACCATAAGCACACACACACGCACACGCACATACAAGGTTTCTCTACTCTTGAGGACAGGTCATTGATGAAGTGACATGTACAGGCACACGTGATCTCAGGGTTCCATCTGCAAAGAGAAACAGGACCTTGAGACAACCATAAGCACACACACACGCACACACACACACACATACAAGGTTTCCCTACTCTTGAGGACAGGACATTGATGAAGTGACATGTACAGGCACACGTGATCTCGAGGTTCCATCTGCAAAGAGAAACTGGACCTTGAGACAACCATAAGCACACACACGCACACACACACACATACAAGGTTTCCCTACTCTTGAGGACAGGACATTGATGAAGTGACATGTACAGGCACACGTGATCTCAGGGTTCCATCTGCAAAGAGAAACAGGACCTTGAGACAACCATAAGCACACACACACACACACACACGCACACACACACACATACAAGGTTTCCCTACTCTTGAGGACAGGACATTGATGAAGTGACATGTACAGGCACACGTGATCTCAGGGTTCCATCTGCAAAGAGAAACAGGACCTTGAGACAACCATAAGCACACACACACGCACACACACACACATACAAGGTTTCCCTACTCTTGAGGACAGGACATTGATGAAGTGACATGTACAGGCACACGTGATCTCAGGGTTCCATCTGCAAAGAGAAACAGGACCTTGAGACAACCATAAGCACACACACACGCACACACACACGCACACACACACACACATACAAGGTTTCCCTACTCTTGAGGACAGGACATTGATGAAGTGACATGTACAGGCACACGTGATCTCAGGGTTCCATCTGCAAAGAGAAACAGGACCTTGAGACAACCATAAGCACACACACACGCACACACACACACATACAAGGTTTCCCTACTCTTGAGGACAGGACATTGATGAAGTGACATGTACAGGCACACGTGATCTCAGGGTTCCATCTGCAAAGAGAAACAGGACCTTGAGACAACCATAAGCACACACACACGCACACACACACACATACAAGGTTTCCCTACTCTTGAGGACAGGACATTGATGAAGTGACATGTACAGGCACACGTGATCTCAGGGTTCCATCTGCAAAGAGAAACAGGACCTTGAAACAACCATAAGCACACACACACACGTGGTATATGTGCCTAAGCACAGGACATTGATGGAGTCACATTTACAAGCACACATGATCTCATCTGCACAGACACAATACCTTCAAAGAAACAAATGCACAGTCACACATACAAGGTTTTCATAGGACACTGATGGAGGTACATGCACAGGCACACATAGCCCCAATCATTCATACGCAGAGGCATAGTGCCTTTGATAGAAGCATGTGCATTGGGGCACATGACCTCAGATATTTATATGCACAGAGACACAGGACTAGATAGTACCCTGTATATTCAGGAGTTCATTGACAGAATATCGATTTCGTTAACATCACAATATGAAAATGTTACAACCCAAATATTCATGAAAATATATCGTCATCATATCTTTATAATAAGTACAAAAATATCGGGCTTTTTTTTCTCGATGTAATTAATATCATTGTAATAAATATTTCTTTTAAATATATTTAAATAAATTAATAAATCTTAAATACATTCAATATTAGAGTTAATTTAAAAAAAAATACATTTTATATATATATTTTAACAAATATAATAAATTAACTAAATTTAAAAACGTTAAACACACATATAATAATTAATGTATATATTAACATATATCTGCTTTAAAAACAATTTTTAACGAATAATTTTAATTTATACTATGTCAAAATTAATAAATAATGTAATATTATAAAAAGGATATATATATCGTAGCACCAAGGTGTGCATCAATTGTCCATACACTCGTGAACGGGTGCTTCCATGCGGGAGATTCACCCGCAAATATAAATGCTCCCAACCTCGCACTTTAAAGCACAAAGAATAAAGCACTCACGGAGGTGAGTCCAATTGTTTATTCCCGGACTTTCGTTACAACCAGACGTGTTTCGGCAGTCGCCGTTCTCGATGGTAATTGATAATGGGACAGTGATAACCATCGAGAAAGGCAACTGCCGAAACGTGTCTGGTTGTAACAAGAGTCCGGGAATAAACGATTGGACTCACCCCCGTGAGTGCCTCATTCTTTGTGCTTTAAAGTGCGAGGTTGGCAGTATATATATATATATATATGTATATATATATATATATAAAGCAAAAGGCACGACTCTGAACCAAGGTGACACTCTGGACTCAAGGACACTATGGTCCAGTTGAAGGCTGGGTGCCGAAACGCGTAGACCGTCCCTTTCGTTTGTGATGCCTTGTACCAACTTGTGAGGAATAAAACATTAGTTTGAAGTGTCGTCCGTGGTGCTGTGATCCTTGACTGAAAACCTCTGGGAGACCAAGGGAGAAGTGGAAGGAATTTCGTTATATATATATAAAAGCATTTCCAGCATATTATCATGCGGACAAACCATTGGTTTTGTAAAACATTATCTTTAGGCAACTACAGCAATGAGATGGAATCCACACACATATTTATGTGTTCTATTTTGCATGTATGAATACAAAATCCGGCCCACAGTGTAACGTACTTTACCATACTCCATATCTTGATTTTCATTGGTCTAAATGTATTATTTATGGATTTATCCAATTAATATTGGTGAGATTGTTTTAAATAAGGTATTTATTATTGTTACCTATTTATTATAATATTAGCGTTATTTTGCACATGTGAAAAAACACTTTCATAGTATGTTTTCTATGTCCTTTGGGATCACGTGACACTAGTAGGTGGTATTTAAAAAAGCTATGGTGAACGCATTTCTCCATGTGATCAAGGCTGCTGCGTCACTCGAAACGCGTTATGACATATTGAGTGAGAAATAAACATCCTGTCATTCCAACTAAGAGGAGTTTGTGCTGGTTCTTTTCATCGCCCGTGGGGAAGTTGGAAGGCAGCAATTCAGTTATATATATATATATATATATATATATATATATATATATATATATATATATATATATTAAGTTTCACTAAGTACTTGAAAGTACCGTCGCACTCCTGTCAGGGATCAATAACCGCTCAGAGTCCATCCGTCATTTGCAAGATCATATTTTTATTGTTATATATTTCAAAATCTCAGCCAGAAATTACCCTACGCGTTTCGGCGAAATTCGCCTTGGACCCGTGACCAAGGCGAATTTCGCCGAAACGCGTAGGGTAATTTCTGGCTGAGATTTTGAAATATATAACAATAAAAATATGATCTTGCAAATGAGGGTTGGACTCTGAGCGGTTATTGATCCCTGACAGGAGTGTGACGGTACTTTCAAGTACTTAGTGAAACTTAATGGATTATTGTGGGCTGCTTCGAACCCAAGGTTGCACAGGCGCAGGAAGTGTCCCGGTGTTTCTGAAGAAGTAAAAAGGTTATATATATATATATATATATATATATATATATATATATCCAGCTCAGGCTTGTACCAACGCGGTGAGGGGCACTCGAGCGCAGACACGAGCCTCAAGCAGCAGCTCAATCTTTAGTTAGGAACCTCAGACTTCCGATACCTTAGGCAGCCTAACCACACCGCCTGACGCGTTTCAAAATCTTCCTCAGAGGCTGTTCGTGGAAAGGAACACGCACAGTCTGGAATCACAGGTGAGAACTTTCTTTAATTGCGCGCCCCCTGCAGGCTGCTTAAATAAGACTGCGCATAATCTGCTGGTACCTGTAGTTCCAGAAGGATGCAGATATCCCCTTTAAAGTGCGTTCAAATGTTCTGCCGGAAATGTAAGCCCCCAATGAGCCTCAGGAGTCGCTGGTTCCTTCAATTTAGTGTCTGACGCCCCACATCTCGAGGCTGCTGAATGTACACCTCAGTGGCCCCCTAGGTTCACGGGGTGGTGCACTCTCGGCGGCTTGGCAACCGCCTATAGATCCAGCTCAGGCTTGTACCAACGCGGTGAGGGGCACTCGAGCGCAGACACGAGCCTCAAGCAGCAGCTCAATCTTTAGTTAGGAACCTCAGACTTCCGATACCAATAACATTTGAACGCACTTTAAAGGGGATATCTGCATCCTTCTGGAACTACAGGTACCAGCAGACTATGTGCAGTCTTATTTAAGCAGCCTGCAGGGGGCGCGCAATTAAAGAAAGTTCTCACCTGTGATTCCAGACTGTGCGTGTTCCTTTCCACGAACAGCCTCTGAGGAAGATTTTGAAACGCGTCAGGCGGTGGGGTTAGGCTGCCTAAGGTATCGGAAGTCTGAGGTTCCTAACTAGAGATTGAGCTGCTGCTTGAGGCTCGTGTCTGCGCTCGAGTGCCCCTCACCGCGTTGGTACAAGCCTGAGCTGGATCTATAGGCGGTTGCCAAGCCGCCGAGAGTGCACCACCCCGTGAACCTAGGGGGCCACTGAGGTGTACATTCAGCAGCCTCGAGATGTGGGGCG
Source organism: Triturus cristatus (assembly GCF_964204655.1). Lineage (NCBI taxonomy): Eukaryota > Metazoa > Chordata > Amphibia > Caudata > Salamandridae > Triturus > Triturus cristatus. The sequence goes on along the minus strand of NC_140583.1, from coordinate 102,581,250 downwards.
TCAGACACTAAATTGAAGGAACCAGCGACTCCTGAGGCTCATTGGGGGCTTACATTTCCGGCAGAACATTTGAACGCACTTTAAAGGGGATATCTGCATCCTTCTGGAACTACAGGTACCAGCAGACTATGCGCAGTCTTATTTAAGCAGCCTGCAGGGGGCGCGCAATTAAAGAAAGTTCTCACCTGTGATTCCAGACTGTGCGTGTTCCTTTCCACGAACAGCCTCTGAGGAAGATTTTGAAACGCGTCAGGCGGTGTGGTTAGGCTGCCTAAGGTATCGGAAGTCTGAGGTTCCTAACTAAAGATTGAGCTGCTGCTTGAGGCTCGTGTCTGCGCTCGAGTGCCCCTCACCGCGTTGGTACAAGCCTGAGCTGGATCTATAGGCGGTTGCCAAGCCGCCGAGAGTGCACCACCCCGTGAACCTAGGGGGCCACTGAGGTGTACATTCAGCAGCCTCGAGATGTGGGGCGTCAGACACTAAATTGACGGAACCAGCGACTCCTGAGGCTCATTGGGGGCTTACATTTCCGGCAGAACATTTGAACGCACTTTAAAGGGGATATCTGCATCCTTCTGGAACTACAGGTACCAGCAGACTATGCGCAGTCTTATTTAAGCAGCCTGCAGGGGGCGCGCAATTAAAGAAAGTTCTCACCTGTGATTCCAGACTGTGCGTGTTCCTTTCCACGAACAGCCTCTGAGGAAGATTTTGAAACGCGTCAGGCGGTGTGGTTAGGCTGCCTAAGGTATCGGAAGTCTGAGGTTCCTAACTAAAGATTGAGCTGCTGCTTGAGGCTCGTGTCTGCGCTCGAGTGCCCCTCACCGCGTTGGTACAAGCCTGAGCTGGATCTATAGGCGGTTGCCAAGCCGCCGAGAGTGCACCACCCCGTGAACCTAGGGGGCCACTGAGGTGTACATTCAGCAGCCTCGAGATGTGGGGCGTCAGACACTAAATTGAAGGAACCAGCGACTCCTGAGGCTCATTGGGGGCTTACATTTCCGGCAGAACATTTGAACGCACTTTAAAGGGGATATCTGCATCCTTCTGGAACTACAGGTACCAGCAGACTATGCGCAGTCTTATTTAAGCAGCCTGCAGGGGGCGCGCAATTAAAGAAAGTTCTCACCTGTGATTCCAGACTGTGCGTGTTCCTTTCCACGAACAGCCTCTGAGGAAGATTTTGAAACGCGTCAGGCGGTGTGGTTAGGCTGCCTAAGGTATCGGAAGTCTGAGGTTCCTAACTAAAGATTGAGCTGCTGCTTGAGGCTCGTGTCTGCGCTCGAGTGCCCCTCACCGCGTTGGTACAAGCCTGAGCTGGATATATATATATATATATTCACAGAAAAAACCATAGGTTTCAGGCACGTTATAGTTAGGAATTAGCATTTAAAAAACCTCAGAAATTCACTGAAAAAACCATAGGTTTCAGGGGTGTTATAGTTAGCTGGACTTTTCACTTGTACAAAACCATTGAAATTCCCCCGTTATAGTTAGTTCAGCTAACTATAACTCGCGCGCCCGCAATGCACTGCTGATGACGTCACATATTACATCACTCATGACATGGTCAGTGACATCACTCATGACATCACTGATGACATCTCAAATGACATCACTGATGACATCACTGATGACATCATCCAGTGAATGTGTGTGTTTCTGAAAATTAAATATGTTTTATATATGTATATCTCAAGGTCGATGGAAGAATAAATGGGTATATGAGTGTCTAAATGGATGATTTGTTTTTGAAAAATTGATTGTGTAACTGACTGATTAAGTGTTTCATAGTGAATACATGGCTTAGTGAGTAATGTTTAAATATGTAAATATCTGTATCAGTCTCTCACTTTGTGTATAAGTGGCTGCATGGGTTGGTGAGTAGCTACATGGGTGTTTATATAGGTTATTAGTTGGTTTTATGAGTATCAGTCTGAGTGTCTGCATGGTTCGGTGGGGGTATTACGTAGTGCATAGGTGCATGAATGAATGACTCACTCTTTGTATGTGTTGAAGACAGCATGTGTGCAGGACTCTATGGGTGGATGAGTGAGTGTATGGGTGTGTTAGTGAGTGAATGACTGTCTCAATAGTGTCTTTATGAGTAACTACATATGTTTTAAACTAGTATATGGGACTATTGGTGTATATAAGCGAGTATATGTGACAGTGAGAGATTGAAAGAGTTCCTATATGAATAAGTATGTGTTTCTATAAGTGATTGTTTAAAAGACTAAGTATGTGTCAGTTTCCGTAGAAGTAAGTGTGGTGGTGTGTGTATAACTGTATATGCAAGTAAATGTATGTTTGATTCTTTATTAGCATGAGTGAATATGTGTGTGAGTACCTCTATGGATGAGTGGCATTGTGTAACAGGATGTATAGGTGTATGAGTACATATGATGAGTGAGTACATGTATGAGTGACTGTATAGGACTGTTGGTGAATGAGTGGATGTGTATGTGGATCTTAGAATTACTGTATAGGTTGTTGTAACTGGTATTGGTATGTCCATTGTTTTTAAAATTTTAATTTCTATTTTTGAATGTGTGTATCAAAGGTTATATTAGGGGAAGAGGAGGTCTGCCACTCTATCACAAGGATGATGTCATCAGTGATGTCATCAGTGATGTCATTTGAGATGTCATCAGTGATGTCATGAGTGATGTCACTGACCATGTCATGAGTGATGTAATATGTGACGTCATCAGCAGTGCATTGCGGGCGCGCGAGTTATAGTTAGCTGAACTAACTATAACGGGGGAATTTCAATGGTTTTGTACAAGTGAAAAGTCCAGCTAACTATAACACCCCTGAAACCTATGGTTTTTTCAGTGAATTTCTGAGGTTTTTTAAATGCTAATTCCTAACTATAACGTGCCTGAAACCTATGGTTTTTTCTGTGAATTTCAAAGGTTTTTTAAATGCTAATTTCTAACTATGCCTACAGAGATAGGACATGTGAAGAAAGAAGAAAAAATGCACAGAAAGAAACAAAAGAAGTGCAGAAAGAAGCAACAGAAGTCCTCAAATATGAAGATAAGTGCAGGAAGAAGGATAACGTGCAGAAAGAACAAAAAGAAGAGCAGAAAGAAGCCTTGTTGCAAAATCATCCTGTACCCTCAACTTTTTCAGACGGATACTGGTGGTAACTGAGTCTGACTAACCAGTCCTAGAGCCAGTGCTATGTTAAAAGACACTTAGAATACAGTGAAAACACCTACATACACTAGGGAACATTATGCGTTGGGGTCCCCCTGTGATTAGCATGACCTCCTCTGTAAGCCCCTAGTGTATAATAGGGCATGGGGATTAAAACTACCTCTTAAAACAGGCCACAGGGCGTTTTTGCACACGTTAACTCAGGCCTCGTCCCCTCCCTTCACCACTGTGTAAACACGCCCTGTGTCCATTTTTAGTTGGGAGATTAAGTTCATTTGAATCCTGAGGGTCCCTAGGGTCCAACTAGCCCACTAGGTACCTCCAGTAAGTGCCACAGAGCTGCGTTGCAGAGAGGTGTAAAAAGTGGCACGGCCTGGACCACCTCTCTGCAATGCAGCTCAGTGGCGCTTACTGGAAGCACATGGTGGGCTAGTTAGCCCCCAGGGGCCCTCAGTATTGAAGGGAAATTATATCCCCAATTTAAAACGTGCCATAGTGCGTGTTTGCACACGTCACCTCAGGCCCCGTCCCCTCCCTTCACCACTGTGTAAACGCGCCCTGTGGCTGTTCTAAGTTGAGAGATTAAGTCCCCCTGAATCCTAAGGGTCCCTAGGGTCAAACTAGACCACTAGGTACCTCCAGTAAGCGCCACAGAGCTGCGTTGCAGAGAGGTGTAAAAAGGGGCTTGGCCTCGGAACACCTGGCTGCAGCGCAGCTCCCTGGCGCATACTGGAGATGCCTGTTGGGGGCGCGTTTGCAGAGTGCTGCACGGAGGGGGCATGGCCTCCGGCACGATGCCAGTCTTTTATTTATTTTAGTTTTTTAAGAAGGGGGGCTGTTTGGTTCCCCTTCTTATTCTAATTTATTGGCCCTGATGACCCCATCCCCCAGGGCCAGTCTCCTAATTATATTTTTTTGACCCCAATCCCCAGGGCCGGCCACTGTTTTTTATTATTTTAAAAAAATATATATTTATAGACACACCTAGGACATGCTGGACAAACCGTACGTACCTATCACCATGACGATTTGCGTGATATTCATTAAAAGGCGACTATGCATGCAATGAATCCACGTGGAATGTATTTACACCACTAGTGAAGCTCTGACATGTCTGATGCCCTACCGTGCCTAATCCTGGTAGACACCCTTGTCGTTTATTTATACAAACATGGGTAGCTATTGACGGGCACATTTAATACACATGCACACCAAGCCATTCAAAGGGGATTCGACAAAAATTCGACCAAAACTATGCAAGAAACCCCCCTCACGGTTAATAAAACACACATCCACTGCCGGATGTGTAATACTTTTTATTTTACTCTCTGGAAAGGGGACGAACATCACTTGAGAGTCACAGCGTGCTCCTGACAGAGCCCAATGCTGTGTTACACCCACCATTGCCTGCCGAGTGCCACACACCTCTGTGTTGTATTCCACTAGCTAGTGCATATGCTATGACACTCTCTAGCCCATGTGCACTGTAACACCACCCCGTGAATATGTCATGCCACACTTGTCTTCGCACGGGTTATATTGCCCCATCTAACATGCCTTTCTCGATGCCTATGTTATAACGCACAGTGCTATGCCATACATATTACAATCTGGGATCCATATCTTTGTCACAGTGCATATGCAACGTTACACTCCCCAGCACATATTTTATATTACAACTTTAGAGACTAGTTAGGTTACACAACACTGCCCTGTGCATATTACACTCCAAGGCGCATATCGCATAGCACGCGCTAGTGCCTGTGCTATCTCGCGCTCTCCCATGAATCTGTCATTGCGCACAATGTATTGCATATTATATTTCACGCCCGGTTCATCTTATATCACACTTTTTGGTGCATAGTTTATACCATACACTATATCTAGTTTTCATTTTCAATCGTGCTCTCAGGACTATGTTCTATATAACACTGTGTTCACCTACCCTTTTCACGGGCATTACATTTTGCGAAGTGAGCCCGGAGTCACAGTCACAAACGTCCTCTTCTTCCTGAATAAAAGTGAGATTATGCTGCATACTTGTTCATATTTTAAGTAGTTCGCACAGACACAATGTTTTAACGATAAAGTTCCTAATACCCGCCTTCTCTGAACAGTTAGCTTGCTGCCCCATCCCCTTCCTCCCTATCCTCTGTTGTGTGAATCCATGGACTAGCCTCCTCCCTCCTGCCATGCATGGTCTGATGTGCTGCCACTGCCCTCAATTTAGTATGATGTACCAGTCCACTCCTCCTGCCCTCCATTGCCCAATTCTATGCCCCATCATTGACCTCCTGCTTAAACTCTGTGCTTAGCTTGCTGCCCCTATTCTCCTTCCCCCTGCCCTCCGATGTCTTTGTGCATGCCCCTGCTCCATCCTTTTTGCCCACCATGTCCCATGGACCTGCCACTCCTATCTACTCTGAGTGTTCTGTTGAGCTGCCACTCCCCTCCCACCTGCCTAGCATTGTCAGATGACTGTAACCTGTCCCTGCCACCTCCACCCTGCCTGTCCACATGCCATGCCCCTATCCTCTTCCTCCTGTCCTACATGGTCCATTGTACTGCCACACCCTTCTGCCCTCCCTGGTCTGTTGTGCTGCAACTGCTCCTCCTGCCTGCCCCGTGTGGTCTGTTGTGAGGTCCCTTCCCCTGAACTTTCTTGTCTGTGCACAGGTCCTGACCCTTCCTTCTATCCTCCATCGTCCTTTGTGCATGCCCCTCCACCCTCCTTCTTGCCCATCATAGCCATTGTGCTGCCACTAACCCTCCCACTTGCCATGCATGGTCTTCTGTGCTGCCATGGCCCCTCCCACCTTCCCTGTGTGGTCAGTTAGCTGCCCCTGACCCCCTCCCACCTTCCCTCCATGGTCTGTGTGTATGCCATCACAGTCTCACTGTTGCTCTTCATGGTGTGTCTTGCTTCTAGTGCCCATCCTGCCTGATCTCCATGGCTATCTTGCTGCTCCTGCCCTGCCCCCTTGCCCCCAGCCCTACTCCCTCCCTCCTGGCTTGTCTGTTCCATTGTAATGCCCCTGATCCGTCCCTCCTGCCCTTTATGGTCTGTTATACTGCAGCTTTCTCTCCTGTCTGTCCATTATGGTCAGCTAGCTACCATTGCCTCTTGCCCCTCTGTTCTCTGTTGTCCATGTGCATGGTCCTGTCCCCTCCCTCTTGCTTTCTATGGATTGTTGTGCTGCACTCCCGTCCTGCATGCCCTGTGTGGTGTATTGTGCTGCTGCAAACCCTGATGCCTGCCCTTCAGGGTCAGTTTGGTGCACCTCTCCATGTCCCTCCTGTCCTCTGTTATCCAAGTCCATGTCCCTATCCCATTTCCTTCCATGATCCAATGTACCATACTTGCGAACATTTTGAACTTGGTAAGAGGGAGATTTTGAAAAAAAACTGGGGTATTGATTTTCCCCTTTGAGTTACATTGAAAAAGAGGATATTGTAGACAGGAGACAGATCAAATAAAGCCCATTTGAGCTTAAAAACATTGGACGTTTCCTGGCTGAATCGGGTCTGTTGGCATGTATGGTTGTACTACCATTGCCTCTTCCTTCTGCCCACAATGGTCTATTACATTGCCACAGCCTTGAAGGAGGGTAGATTTTGTATCACAGGGGGCCCCTGGCCCGTTCTGTCCACACCTGAAGTATGAGACCCTTGTCCTTGCCCTGCCAGCTGCATTTGTAGGCCGTATTAAATTGACCAGCGGGTCCTGTGTTGCTATATAATTATCCTGAGACATCCTTACCACTCAGCCAGCATAAAACCCCTGTGTAGGCCCTTCTGTTCAATATGTAGGCCTCTTTGTTAAATTGACCATAGCTCTGCAATTTTAGTGTATAGCAGTCTGAAGGCAGGTCTGCGAGGCCTTCTGATCCAAACTAGTAGCCCCCACCCTACCCGAGTGCTCCGTGCTCGGTATCAAAGTTCAACATCCCCCTGAAGCTGTCGACATACAGTAGGCTGCATCCTGGACTGGTACTTGCTTCCTGGGCAGGTTTCCCGCTTTTAAGGAAGTGGCAACCGCAGAGCGTCAAGTTAGGAGAACTGAGGAGATTTTATACATGAATATATTGAATTCCCGTACAATACCCATTATTTTCTGCTTGCTCTATGGAACTTACGATAAGCGATTGGCCTGAGAGACTGACCTTTTCACCCAGTCCATTGTCAGCATTAAGTGGGTAAATGACGAAATGTCTGGTAAAATCTGCAGACGAAGCTTTTGGGTAGCATACGTAGGTAGATGTAGCGTGCAAAGGAGCCCACAAAATGATATAAAAAGGGAGCACCCACAGATATCGACGGACTACCTCGCCGTCTGTATGTAGGTTAACAGGCAGTGCAGGTTTTCCCCAAGAGCTGGGAGCTCTTGTCTTCCTTTGCTTAAAATGTCTTGCTCTGCTTTGCTTGAAGTATCTTATTCTATTTTACCTATATGAAATGTCATGTTATGTTTAACCATTGTTCTCTTTACTTTTGCATTTAAAAGATTTTGTATTGTAATTGCAGGAATGCTTGCTCTAAGAGTAAACGTGAGTGTTCCTAGGTAACATTTTCCTTGGTGTAACTTGTTTCTCATGATGCATTTATAGATGTGTTTTCTCTCTCTCTCTGTCAGTACATTAATTGAGATACAGAGAATATTATGACAGCTGTATGATTATCTGGATTCTGTATTTTGTACTTTATGTCTCTATTCTGCGGTTTCTTTGAAGTTGCATCTTCTCATTAAACTGCCATTGTATTCTGCCTCCAATTCCATGTCTCATATGTCTGTTTTCTTCATTTTTGGAGCAAGCGTTCCTAGGCACCCCGGCTCAAATTAAGGTGCCCCTTTTGTCCCTGACTCACTCTCCTGCTCAGTTCTGTGGTGGCTCCCGGGGATCTGGGGACCGCCCCTAGCTTCCTTGACCCGTAATAGATCTTCCCTCCAACAGCCTCTCTTGCAAGTCCTGTATTGTTGGTTTGTTGCCCCTGCCCCCCTTTCCACTGCCCTCCATAGTCTGTTGTGCTTCCACGGCCCTTCCTGCCTGCTCAGTGTGGTCAAATTGTTGCCTTTGCACCCTCCTACCTGCCTTCAATTTTCAGAGTCCGTGCCCCTGGCCTCTGCCTCTCAACAGTATCCTAATGAACAACTAGATTGCTAACATTCTATATTTATTACAAAAGTGTGGAACGCCTGACATCATCTTGATGTAATCAAAACTGTAATACCTAGAGCAGTTCCTTTAGAAATTACATATATGAGAGGGTCTTATTGGCATCAAAATTATGGTTAGTGCTCTAAAAGACTAAAATAAGGACATATTTTCTGAGTTTTCAAATAGCGACAAAGCACTTTTAAATTATTTGTTATCTTTATGTTTTTTTATCCAGTTGACCACTTGATTAAATGTTGCACTTAGGGGAGAGGATGTGGTGTTACTTCCAGAACTGCAGACTTTGCAACTGGGGAACCAGGTTGAAGTTTCTGCTTCAGCTCGACATTCTGTGATTCTGGTCAAATCACTTAGTCTCCCCATGTCTACAACCAAAATGAATTTGTTCTTGTGTGATGTAACCAATGCTCATGTAAAGCACTCCAATACCTGACAAGTCTGCACTATATAACACTGCAAAAACACAAAATAATAAGTGTTTTGCACACTTCTGTCATTGGGCTATATTTGGGCTACATCTGGGTGATTTTGGGCTACATTTGGGCTCTTTTGTCTCCGGTGGCCATCTTGGGAGATTTATTTGTTATGAAGTTTCCTAATTTCCTCATGTACTGCAGTCTCCTCAGTAGGAAATGCTTTCAGTTTTTTACTTTGATTCCATCATGAAGGTATTCAGATATGTCACACATTTGCCATAAATTCTGAATGTTAGCACTCTAGTTGCTCATTAGATCACTGTAGTAAAACTACTGCACCATGGAAGTCTGCTCCTGGTATTAAAAGTGCATGTTTCAGTCTGCATGTCAGAATTTTTTAATGAAATAGAAGAGGATTTGAGAAGTCACTCAAAATGTGCCCTCATTTTCTTTCTTCAGCATTAATCATAATTTCTATGGCAAAATGAACCTCCTCATTGTGTTCCTTTTTAAATTAAATGTTTTAAGTGTTACCAGTTTATTCCAATCAAGATGGCTTCAGGTGTGCCTTACTTTTGTCATAATGAAGACAGTAAGCGCTCTAGTTGTTTTTAAGAACATTCTGGGACATTCTGTCATTGGGCTATACTTGGGCTACATCTGGGTGATATTTGGGCTACATTTGGGCTCTTTTGTCTCTGGTGGCCATCTTGGGAGACTTATTTGTTATGAAGTTTCCTAATTTCCTCATTTACTGCAGTCTCCTCAGTAGGAAATACTTTCAGTTTTTTACTTTGATTCCATCAAGAAGGCATTCAGATGTGTCACACATTTGCCATAAATTCAGAATGTTAGCACTCTTTTTGCTCATTAGATCACTGTAGTAAAGCTACTGCTCACCAGGGAAAACTGCTGCTGGTATTGAAAGTGCATGTTTCAGTCTGCATGTCAGAATTTTTTAATGAAATAGAAGAGGATTTGAGAAGTCACTCAAAATGTGCCCTAATTTTTCTTTCTGCAGCACTAATCATACTTTTTATGGAAAAATGAACCCCCTCATTTTGTTCCTTTTTAAATTAAATGTTTTAAGAGTTACCACTTTAATCCAAGCAAGATGGCTTAAGGTGTGCCATACGTTTATCATAAGTAGGACTGTTAGCGCTCTAGTAGTTCTTTGGAACACTCTGGGAAGCTGCAGTAGAACACAAAGGAATCAACTGACAGTCTCTGCCCTTGTTGGATGTACATGTTTTACTGAGAATGTCAGACTTCATTCTCACATGACTGAGAAAGATAATGTGAATTTACAGAAAATAAGCTCTCAGTTTAGCCTATAGATCACCTTCCAAACCTCTGTGGTAAAAGCATGAGAAAATATTTTTCTCTCAATCATGATATCCCAGCAGAAGGCTTTTTCACATGGTGAAATCACCTTAGAACATACCACAATTCCTAAAATGAGTATGGTACCATCAACAAATGATTTATAATGTAACTAAAGTCTTAAAACCTTCTATTAACTGCAATGCTTTTTAATGAGGTGCTATCATGTATATTGGTCCCAAGATGGCTGCCAACACTTCTTGGATGAAGTGCTGACAGCCAATCAGATCTCAGGATGAGATGTGTGGTTAGGCTCCGCCCACATATATATATGCTTTTAAATGCTATTTTCTCAGGAAATACTGAACAGATTTACACCAGACCTGCAAAAGGCACTTCCTTGACCTTATGGCTACCTCTCTGCCAAATTTCAAGTAATTCTGTTCAGCCGTTCGGGCTGTAGCTGTGTCTAAAGGTCCTATGGAAAAATGCATGGGGAAAACGCGTTTTGGGACCCCCCTTTTTTCTCGGCCCCTTCTTGACGAATCCCCCCGAGACTTTCAGGGTAGGAGCGGAGCGTAGCGCCCCACCTATTTTGAAAATTTCGCGAGGATTCGTCGACCGGCGCCAAAGTTATTCCAAATAGAATGTTGCGGATTTCCTATGGAAACGTGGTCCTAACTATAACTACCTACTGGCGACCGCCAGTAGGTAATATATATATATATATATATATATATATATATATATATATATATATATAAAGCAAAAGGCACGACTCTGAACCAAGGTCTACCTTTCTGCCAAATTTGGTGTAATTCCGTTCAGCAGTTCGGGCTGTAGCTGCGGCTAAAGTTCCTATGGGAAATTGCATGGAGAAAACACGTTTTGGGACCCCCATTTTTTCTCAGCCCCCGCTATATGAATCATCCTGAGACTTTCAGGATAGGAGCAGACCGGAGCTGGCCAAAAGTTTTGAAAATTTCGCGAAGATTCGTCAACGGGCGCCAAAGTTATTCCAAATAGAATGTTGCGGATTTCCTATCGAAAATAGGTCCTAACTATAATTACCTACTGGCAACCGCCAGTAGGTAATATATATATATATATATATATATATATATATATTACCTACTGGCGGTCGCCAGTAGGTAGTTATAGTTAGGACCACGTTTCCATAGGAAATCCGCAACATTCTATTTTGAATAACTTTGGCGCCGGTCGACGAATCCTCGCGAATTTTTCAAAATAGGTGGGGCGCTACGCTCCGCTCCTACCCTGAAAGTCTCGGGGGGATTCGTCAAGCGGGGGCTGAGATAAAAGGGGGGTCCCAAAACGCGTTTTTCCCATGCATTTTTCCATAGGACCTTTAGACAGGGCTACAGCCCGAACGGCTGAACAGAATTACTTGAAATTTGGCAGAGAGGTAGTCCTCAGGTCAAGGAAGTGCCTTTTGTAGGTTTGGTGTAAATCTGTTCAGTAGATTCTGAGAAAATAGCCTTTAAATCAATATATATATCTGAGCCAGCTTACGGTGCGCTTACGGTACGCTTACCGTACGCGTACGGTGGCGTGCGCGAGCGCGATTCTGATTGGCTCTTAGATCTTAGTAAACATTCGAATCGGCCGAAACCAGGAAGCGGCGGCCGCCATTTTCTCTCTCGCACTGAGAGTGATGATGAAAATACAAAGCACAAAAACATGTAAAGTGGCTGTTTAGACAGCTCCCACACACATAGCCATGTTGAGGGAGTCCCCAAAGACCCCCCAAGGCCAAAAGCGGATTTTTTTTTTTTTCGCTAATTTTGCCGATTACGCTTACCGTACGCGTACGGTAAAAAATTATATATAAAAAAAAATTATCCACACTCTCCCCACCCCGTGTGCAATTGGTGGCCGAAGGCCACCAATTGTGCATGGATTATAACAGATGAGATAAACTATAATATTTAAAAAATAAAAAAAATAAAAAATTATCCACACTCTGTCCACCCCGTGTGCAAATGGTGCCCGAAGGGCACCATTTGTGCATGGCTTATAAAAATTACGAAAAATTAAAATATTACCTTTCAAAACGAAGTGCATCATATGTCCTCCATGTGACATATGTGTCTTTATGAAAAAAAAATATTTGTAATATATGTATAGCTAAAAATGTATGGAAGAAGACATGGGCAAATAAGTGTCTAAATACAGTATTAGCATCAGCAGAGGATTGCGGTTGCGTGAGTTATAGTTGCCTGCACTAACTATAACGGGGGAATTTCATTGGTTTTTTATCAGTAAAATTTCCGCTAACTATAACATGTGTGAAACCTATGGTTTTTTCAGTGAATATATATATATACACATACACATACATATTATATATATGTATATATTATATACCTATAAAATAAATTGTGTAAAAACAAACCATTCTAATGAAATTAGAAAACTAAAAAAACTTGAAATTCTTAAAACGTAGTAAAAAAAAAATCACATATGAAAAACATCAATAATTACAAATAGTATAATTTTAAATAAACAAAAGGACAATAATATAAATAATAACAACCTGAGCCTGTTAATAGTTCGGTGGCCGCGTTGAGGCAGGCTTTTAGTTGGGCCAGGGAGAATTTGGGTAGACCCGAGAGGGTAGAGCAACCATATTCCAGTCTAGAGATGACTAGTGCCTGAACTGCCATTTTTAGGTCGGGAGTGTCAAGGAAAGGTTTCAGTTTTCTTAGGTAGCTCAGGTGAAATCAGGCTGATTTGGCCATTGAGTTGATGTGGTCCCGCATGTTCAAGATGCAGTCTAGGGTCATTCTGGGGGATGTGGGGAGTCCACTATGGTTGGTGGGCAGTTTAAAGCTGTGATCGCCTTAATCCATTCCTGAATGTCAGGGTTGGTTTTGGGAAGGGAAGATTAGGAGACATTCTGGTTTTTTTTGGGTTGAGTTTGAACTGGTTGGAGATGAGCCATTGGACAGTCAATTTCAAGGCCTCATTCAGGGAGTGAATCTCCTCAGGGGAAGAGATGTTGATGCAGATCTAGGTGTCATCTGCATACATGTGGTAGGAGATATTTGCGGTGTGTAGTACTTCGGCTAGCGGTTTGAGGTAAACATTGTAGAGGGTAGGGGACAGGGTAGATCCAAGGGGGACTCCAACAGTGATCGGGGAGAGAGTAGACAGGTTACAGTTGCTTAGGAATCTCTGTGAGCGATTCTGGAGGAAGGACCTAAACCATTCAAGAACAGGGCCATCCAGTCCCATCCTAAGTTTGAGGCGTTCAAGGAGTTTTTTCGAGGTTGACCGTATCAAAAGCCGAGGATAGATCAAGTAGGATTAGAAGACGGGTCTTGCCTTGATCAAGGGCTTGGAGGGCATCGTCCACGATGTGGAGAAGGGTGGTTTCAGTGCTGTGCTCAGGACTGAATCTGGATTGGAAGTCATCTAGAAGGTGGAAGTTTGTGATGTGTTGGCTCAACCGCTGTTGCACACATTTCTCCAGAACTTTAGCTAGGAGTGGTAAAGAAAATGAGTTTTTTCTAGGTTCAATTAATTTCCTTACATTCTTCCATTCCTTGCCATCTCGTGTCAAAATCCTGCCTACAGCCTCCATTTCTGCTGACGCTCAAAACTATCGCATACCCAAGTCCCCCTGTTCTTTGCAGTTAGCCAATTCATCAACAGAAATTCATGAGACACCTACGCCCTGTGTAAACAAGCTTGTTTTTCATCTTCTGCTTCCTGCTTGGTAAACATCCTTGACACCTTGATCAGGTTATCTGGACAATGGTCTGACTGACCGAACCTTGATCAAGCTGATTGAACAATGATCTAAATGCCAAGCCTTGATCAAGCTGATTGAACAATGATCTAAATGCCAAGCCTTGATCAAGCTGATTGAACAATGGTCTGAATGCCGAGCCTTGATCAGGTCATTTTTATTTATTTATTTTATTTATTTTATTTTATTTAGAAAGTTTTATAGAGCGCGAACAAGATCCTTGCGGATATCAGAGCGCTTTACATAACAACTGGCTGTAAGAAGAACAAAACAGAAATATGCAGTGAACAATCATATAAAACCATAATGTGATCAAATATAGTAGGAGGAATTACAGCATGGTGCTGTCAAATATGACCGGAACTAGAGAACTCAGTTCTGAGGAGAAAGTGCTCATGTAAATTTTGCCATGAGAAGCGCTTTGACTTCTTTTTTCAAAGCGGCGGAGGAGGCATTCCGTCTGGTTTCGGGGGGAAGAGTGTTCCAAATTTTGGACGCCATCCCAGAGAAGGATCGATTATATGATTTCTTTTTGTTGAACCTTTGAGGTTTCAGTAAAAGGTTTTCGGCACTCCTGGAAGTCCGTAGACCACCAGAGATTGTCAGTTTCTGCGCGAGGTAGCTGGGAGAGTTGTGGTGTAAGGCTTTATGAGTCATGCACGACACTTTTAAGTGGATTCTAGCTTCAAATGGAAGCCAACTGCCTTGATCAGGTCATCAACTACAAACACCGCCTTGATCAGGTCATCAACTACAAACATCGCCTTGATCAGGTTATCAACTGCAAACACCGCCCTGATTGAACAATGGACTGAATGTCAAAAGAGTGGAGTAAAAATGTATATAAGGCTTGTTCGCTGTGGGGTAAAGCAGCAGCCTCCTGGGTTTTGTCTCTGACTAACTTGGGACTTTGTTCCATAGCCCGGGCTATTGTAATAAAGGTAGTTCTCTCTGCAGACGAGGGTTTCCGGGTCCACTTTATTATATAAGGAGGGTAAGAGTAGACTCGGGTGATTTCTGCACCGCCAAGCCCCCACTCCTCCTTGAGGTGGGCTTTTCTTGGTTCTACAAATGGCGCCTGAACAGGGACTCCACGGAGATGTAGGTCTGGCCCGGTGGTCGTGAGGGGGCCCGTGGAAGAAGTCCGACGGAGGTACCCTTTTGAGTCCGGTAGACCAGAAGTCTTGCACACGGTCTTCCCCAACCGGTCTGGGCCACCTGACTGCGTCCCGCTGCTGTCCCCTTAAGTGCGGTCTCTGTCTGGATCTGGACTCGTGCCTACGTCTGCAGAAGAGAACAACATTTTCGGGTAAGGGTGGACTGATCATCCACCACTTGTGCTCTGTTTTCTGTCTGTATTGACTTTTGCAAAAGACAAGCCAGTGAGGTGAGTGTTTTTCTCCCACTTTTGGCTGCCTGATGTAAAAATATGCCAGTCAGTTGTAAGTTCCGAAAGTTATGTTGTTGCGTATGTACAGAGGACTCCCTTCTGGAGGCAGCCTGCCCGCTTCCTCCAGAAGGAACTCCAAGTTATGAGATGTATGTTAAATATGGGTCATCTGCTATCATGTTTTCTTCCTTAAGGGTAAAATATACGAAACAAAGCAATGTTGAATTACAGTGGCCACAGTTTGGCTCCTTTGATCTCCAGGCCCTTTCGGGCCTGGAGGAGCAGCTGCTCCGCAAACGGTCTCGTCAAGCCATGTTTGACGCCACCGCGTTGTGGAGGAAAGAAATAGATCAAAGAATGAGAAAAAAAGCAAGCGTTGAATAAAAAGAAAGAGAGGATGTCTATGGCTGATCATGCGAAAGTGCATTTAGAAAATAAGGTTCAGGAAGGGGTTGAAATGGCAGATAGGCATCATAGCGCTAAGACGACAAAATGTTACCCCGCTCGTTCTCCCAGGGACCTTGAGGTTGAAGGAGAAGAGGGGGACTCATTGTTGAATGCTATTCTTGAAAGTCCACCTCCTGCCTATGCTCCAGCTCCTATGTATCCCGCTCATCCTCAAAATGTTCCTAACGCTCTACCCCCGCCAGTGGTGATTCAGGCTGCCTCACCCATTGTACAACTGCCTGATCCTTTGACTCCCGTCATCCTGCCAGCACCACTCCCTCCAGCAGTTCATACCACCCCACCTATTGACCCATCCCCGAACATACCTTCCCGTCTGCTTGATAATCAATCTATTGGTACCCCTGTTGGTGACCCTTATGCCACTTCGGACCGAACGAGCTGGTCCTTCTTATGCCCAATACCCTGTTTGGATTCTTCGGTACCCCTAGAAAGGAGTCTTTGAGGTCTGCTGAACTCGCTGGGGGTAGTGAAAGGGACGCTATGCGAAAATAATGTGCACTTTGGATAAATAATGGTAATATTTATGGCGTTAAAGATATCTGGCCGACGTTTAGACAATGGGCGGCCATACAAAAAACAGACATGGCCGAGTATATGTGCACACTTATAATGAAAAGATATGAAGCATTGTTCATAGATACTCCCCGGGGATTGATTGATTTAAAATTAACTATTGCCAAGGGTCATGTTTAGGGAGATGATATGCATGAAGCCCTTGTTACCATGATTGCGTTCAGAGACACAACGGCTTTTCCGCCACCTCCGAATGACAAAGCCATGCCTATGAGAGAGACAGCTCCCGTCTTTATCTCTGCAGTGCTCGCCAATAACCAGGGTGTTGGAGCAGCCCCAGCCCACTGGCGTAGGATGTGGGTGCATACCCCATGGAAAAGAGCGGATGTTCTTCTATTGAAATTCCAATTACCAGACCCCCGTAAGAACCCAGCTCTTTACTATCAGGAATTAGGTCAGATTGTTTCTTCTGGTGTCCTTACCTTAGAGGATATTGACTTATTGTTCAGGTCAGTAGTACCACCCAACATATGGGACAAAATACGCCATGCCAAAATACGCCATGCCAACCATAATGCCGCTTTGCATGGTGACTGGACCGACTTTGAGAGGATGGAGAATGACAGAGAGGGAGGGACTAAGCCTGATCCGGCTATTCTGGCTCTCCCAGGCCATCTGTTGCAACTCATGAAGACCCTTTTGCCCGAAATAGCTGTTAATTGGGATACGACAAATGCATGTAAACAACCTAAGGATGAGTCTGTTGCTGATTTTTTCACCCGCTTCGAAACTGAGTACAAAAGTCACAGTGGATTGGACCCTAGAGCCCCTGGCTCGGGTTCAGTGTTTATTGATAAATTTGTATCTAATTTATTACCGGATCTCTCGGCCCGCCTTAAGAAAGTTGAGAGTACGTGGTCAGCTCAGACTATGGCAGGCATCCTTGCCATGGCCCATATCATGAGAATAGAGAGAATGAAGATAAAGACAAAGAGGTTAGGAAGAACAAGGACCTTAAAACTAAAGTTTTGTTACAACAAGCTTATCCACCCCGGGGACAAAATGCTAGAGGCCAAGGTCCGCCTTCGGACCAATTCCAGAGGCTGCCCCAGCGCCCCCTTCAGTCTCCTTTACAGAAGTCCATCAGTTCGGCAGGTCCCGTTGATAAAGACCAGTGTGCATACTGTAAGGCTTATGGCCACTGGGTTAGTGAATGCCCGGTATTAGCCCAGACTATTCAGTCAGGAAAAACTAGGCCTCGAACCTCAAGGGAAGGAAATATGGGACCTCCTAGGCAGAGGCGTGCACCAGATCCTAATGTTAGACCCTGTATGGGTCCGCCCCAGGGCACAGTTAACAGATTTGACAACAGGTATGAGGCCACTAGGACCTACTTTAACGATGATTATGATGAGACCGATGAGACAGGTTTCTACCAGCCATAGGAAAGCCAGGAAAGGGGTAATGTAAGAGTGCCGATTCCTGTGGATCAGCGAGGTCCTTATGTCCGGATGTCAGTTGCAGGGGATAAAAAGAAGTTTCTCCTAGACACCGTGGCTACTAGGTCCTCTGTTGCGCACACCTTGATACCGGAGGCACCCCTTTCTGGCTCTCTCAATGTCTCCGTGGGTTTTTCTGGGTTCCCTGTCACCAACCCAGTCTCTAAGCCTCTCCCGCTGGATCTCGATCCAGCTCATATGGATGCTCCTTTGATTCTCACGACTGGATGCAGTGAAAATTTGCTGGGTATGGATTTGTTAAAGGCTTTACATGCTATCATTTCTTGTAGTCCTGATGGCGTGTCCCTTACCATATCACCAGATTCCTCCGCCACTATGTTCCTCTCTGGACCCCTCCCTCCCGTTCTGCAGGCCTTACCCTCATCACTTTGGGCCACTTTTGACACTGATGTAGGACTTCGACATTTCTCTGCATACTGTCCGTATCCAGCAAGGTGCCCAACTGCCCCGGCTTCGCCAGTATCGCCTTCCCCAGGAAGGTGAGGCTGCCATATTATCTATAATATCAGATCTTGTGAAGACGGGAGTAGTTGAGGAGACACGTGGTAATGAGTGTAACAGCCCAATTATTCCAGTTCTTAAAAAATGTATTGATCCCTCTCCCGCGGCCCCCAAAATCTATCGGTTTGTCATCGATCTGCGGGCTCTCAACAAAATTACGGTCTCACAATATCCCATTGTCCCTGATATCACAGCCCTCTTGACCATTGTCCCAGCGACCGCCACTCATTTTTAGGTCTCGCCTGACTAAGCGCATGCGCTGGTCTGGCGAGACTTTTTGATAGGGCTCCAAAAAGTGCTACCAGGCCAGCCTAGAGCTACAGTGCATGTGCGCAGAAGTGCGCGCCGCGCTTTTCCGCGATTTCTTTCACTTTCGCGGCCGGATGTTTGATCGCGATCACTTTTTCACGGCCGCTTGGCATAGCCAATAGGTCTTGCTTTTGGGACCTTATAAGTATTTAGTTATGCAACTGTTGCATGGCTAAACACTTATAAAGGTCCCAAAGGCGAGACCTATTGGCCATGCCAATGCTTGTTCTGTTATTGACCTAAAGAATGCGTTTTTCAGCATTCCCATACATCTGGACAGTAGACATCTTTTTATTTTCTCCCTTGGAGGGCGGAGTTCCAGGTTCTGCTGCGCCCCCCAAGGTTTTACTGAAAGCCCCAGCATCTAAAGTCAGGCTCTCAAGAATCAGTTGGACTCCCTGACGCTCCCAGCAGGAGCCACTCTGTTGCAATATGTAGATGACCTCTTAATTGCAGCCACTTCTGCTTCACTTTGTGAACAAGCACCAGTACGTCTGCTTCACCACCTTGCCTCCCACAATCATAAGGTTTCATTGAACAAATTGCAATTTTGTCGAGAGAAAGTGACCTACCTCAGCCACCTCCTCTCGAAGGAGGGAAGACAACTTACCGCTGACAGAGTGTCCCTTATTACCTCCATGCCTCCCCCTTTGATACAGAAACAAGTACATGCCTTTATAGGCCTCACTTCCTATTGCAGACAATGGATCCCTAACTTCTCGGCCATTGTCAAACCTCTTTTAGCTCCCACTACTAAAGATATGCCAGAAAGAAGTTTTCCATGGACAACTGAACATGTGGCTGCCTTTCAGACACTCAAAGATGCCTTATGTACAGCTCCAGTGTTAGGCCCCCCAGACTATGGCCAACAATTTTTTCTTTTTGTCCATGAGACACATGGCTGCGCTTGCGCGGTCTTAAATCAGATTTTTGGAGACAAACATCACCCTTGTGCTTATTTCTCGGCTACACTTGACCCAGTAGCCCGAGCCCTCCCTGGATGTTTACGCGCAACTGCTGCTGCTGCACTTATGGTCTGCCAGAGCGCAGGTATTGTTATGTCTTCACCCTTGACCTTAATGGTCCCACATGCAGTAGATACCTTGCTCAACAACACCAAGACACAACACCTTACCAGTGCACGACTTACAGGTTATGAGCGCACTCTTTTTGCCAGTCACATTGACATTAGGAGATGTAATATTCTAAACCTAGCTACACTACCCCCTACTGAGACACAAGGGAAACATTCTGACCCTCATGACTGCATATTACGGACTGAAGAAGAGACAAAGTGTCGTGTGGATCTACAAGACACTCCCGTAACAGACGCTGAGGGAACACTATACATAGATGGTTCATGTCTTAAAAGATCGGATGGAACTACACCTGCTGCATATGCCCTCACCACTCTTGTTACAGTAGTTGAGACAGCACAAATTCCACAGGCATCGGCCCAAGCGGCTGAATTAATGGCCTTGACACGAGCTTGTGAAATCAGTAAAAACATGACTGTTAATATCTATACGGACAGTCAATACGCCTTTGGGGTGGCTCACAATTTTGGCAGACTCTGGAAAGAAAGAAATTTTCTCACCTCACATGGGACTAGAATACAACATGGTACCCTGATACACAGACTTTTAGATGCCTTGACATTACCTAGAAAAGTTGCAGTGATTAAATGTAAAGCCCACCAGAAAGTGACTGATGATGTAGGGGAAGGCAATGACCTTGCAGACCAAACAGCAAGACAGACTGCTCTAAGTAAATCAGAAGGAATGTTTGTGACAGGACCAGCCAGATGGGTGGTGGAAGGAGGAATGTTGGAAAATACTAGTCAGAGTGTGGTCGAGATTCAATCTCATGCCACTGCAAAAGAACTGCACACACGGGAGGAACATCTGGCAGAGAAAGAGATAGAGGGATATTTGGTACGTATATCCGAAGGGAGGCAATGGCCGTTACCAGTCATGTCCCCCCGGTTGTCACTATGGCCCATGGCCCTGCCCATATCAGTGCGAAGGGAATATGCAAGTTACTAGAGCCAACATGGTATAATGAAATAAATACCCCTATATGCTGACCGATTGGTTAAGTCATGTATAATCTGCCTTATGCACAATCCAGGAAAAGGCACAGTTACCCCCGCTGGTGGCTTCTCCCCTCCTACGTTTCCTTTTGAGGCCATCCAGATGGATTATATCCACATGGACAGGTGTGCGAATTTGAAATATGTCCTTGTAGTGGTCTGTGCCTTCAGCAGATGGGTGGAGGCCTACCCCACCAAGGATTGCACAGCTATTACAA
Source organism: Triturus cristatus (assembly GCF_964204655.1). Taxonomy (NCBI): domain Eukaryota; kingdom Metazoa; phylum Chordata; class Amphibia; order Caudata; family Salamandridae; genus Triturus; species Triturus cristatus. The sequence goes on along the minus strand of NC_140583.1, from coordinate 102,560,386 downwards.
CGGCTAAAGTTTTGTTGAAAGAATACTTTCCCCGATTTGGGTTGCCCCGTTTGATCTGGAGTGACAATGGCCAACATTTTACAGCCAATGTGGTTCAGTTTGTGTGTTCCGGGTTTGGTGTCAGACAAAAGTTTTATGCTGCTAATCACCCCCAGTCAGCCGGTTCGGTGGAGAAATACAATGGAGTACTTAAATTAAAATTGGCCAAAATAGTGGCAGAAACAGGTGTTACCTGGGTAGATGCCCTACCCCTTTGCTCTCTTGTCAGTAAGGACGACTGCCCACTCAAGGATAGGATTATCTCCCTACGAATTTGTATTCGGTAGACCAGCTAATGTATGGGGCGTACCAAGGCCAAAGAAATTGTCTGATGTTGAGTTCCCACTATTGACTGATTACCTATACCAGATAACTGATTCCTTTCGTACTCTTTATCATCAGGTACATGCTGCTATCCCGACAAAAGCGAAGGCCTGGGTCACACCATCCAGCCAGGTGACTGGGTGGTAATCCGAAATTTCCAGCGTACCAAGTGTCTGGAGCCCCGCTGGTCGCACCCCCGACATGTTCTTCGGCCACCCGCACTGCTGTAAAAGTCGAAGGAAGAAAGAACTGGATTCATGCTTCCCACTGCAAGAGGGTGTCTCTTCCCCTTCCGTACGACCAATGGGTGAAAGAAGGACTGCCGGATTGCGACACAGAAGTAGTACCGACCTTTGTCCCTTTCAGTGATGCTCGACTTCATTACACCACTACGGAAGCCAAAACTGATCGAATCTTGGGGGTCCAGTCGTCCCTCCTCTGCAGGATCAGGGGAAGGAACAAGAAGCTCTCTTTCCAGACCACTCCATACCTTCTTCCACTCGCTACAACTTTAGACCAAGAAAATGGGCTGGTTCTTGACTCTGTTTGGTGTCTATAGGCTGTAGGGCTGTGATCTACCAGCTGAGACCGGTGCTGGTATGCTGGACCAAGGGGATGTCCATAGGACTCTTGGTATCCACATCCAGTGAAGCAACCACCAATCACAGACAGCCACTAGTGACAACAGGCGGAGCACAATGGCAGCAGACTGAGGATCTGAAGCGCACAAGAAATATGTCAAACTCCTGAACAATAAATGTTTCCTTTCCACGATAGTTATACTTTTTGCTCTCCTCATCCTGCTGGATGTGGGATGGCTTCTGTTACTGACCTCTCCCCCAGCACCTCTGGTTACGACACCGACACCTGCGGAACATCTCCACGCCACCTTGTCACCCCATGAACTACCACGACGCCTGGAATTCATGAACAATACTTTTGTACAATTATTGCACCAGCATCAGCTTGTGATTAATACTTCGAACTGTTGGGTATGTGGGCTCATGCCACACTCTATGACACACACTGTCCCCTATTTTGTCTATCCATTTTCTGTTTTCAGGACCCAAAAACAGACTGCCTTGGAGGATGCTCGTCACCGATGCATATACGATCAATGGAACAACGAGCTCCATCATTGGCGACTTTTATGACACTTTCACCCGAAACAGAACAGGCAATGTCAGTAATCCTTTCTGCCCTACTACGACATCTGACATCTTGAACATTTCTCGTGCTGAACGCAATGAGATGATTGTGTTCAACACCTCGAGTAGAATCATCTTTTCTCGCTTCCGGTCCAGACGCAAAGTTCCCACCAAATTGCAGGCTTTCATTGTGATCAGCACGCATGGCCAGGTGTGCCTGAAAAGATTGCGGACCCGGGAGGTAGGAGTCAGTGACTGCGCAATAGTCAGTACACTGAATATTACCTCACCACCACTCCTAATCGCTTCTCCAAATACATATTTTGTTTGTGGTCAGTCTGCTTATACCTGGCTTCCTGGAAATTGGTCAGGTGTGTGTTATTTGGCCTTTCTACTCCCCCCTACCTTTACTGCTGTTGGGACGCATCAATTGAAGCCGATGACACTGCAGGACAGGAGGCGGGGGACTTCTTCAAAGGTTTCCTGCCGTTCTTGGGTCCTATGGTCAACAGCCGCAACATACGACACCTTACGCGAGTGTTGGAGGCCACCATTAATGAAACAGCAGGGGCATTGGGCAACATCATCGCGGAGCTTCAGGCGGACAGCTTGATGACACTACAACATCGAATGGTACTTGACATCATCCTTGCTGACCGTGATGGTGTATGTAAACTGATCGGCTCCAGCTGCTGCCTTTACATACCTGATAACGCTCCATCAGTCTATCAAGCTATCCAACGTCTGCATAAACTTTCCTCTGAGATTCATCAACGACTGGTCCTTCATGGGCTGGATTTGGGGCCTCCTTTCCAAATGGGGATGGGGGTTCCTCATTTTTTTTGCCTTGGGAATAGCAGTCATCATCTCATGCTGCCTGTGTATCCAGTGCTTGCCTATGCTTTGTGCTATGTGTACACAGGCCCTTAAAAGTTGCCCGGTCAGTACACGTGACACCAACGTAAGGATAATGCTTCAACAAGAGATTGGCGATCTAATGCAGATAGACATTTCCTAAGAAACATGTTTTGCCACTCAATGGCAAAAGGAGGGTCTGAAGAAAATGAGTTTTTACTAGGTTCTATTAATTTCCTTACATTCCTCCATTCCTTGCCATCTCGTGACAAAACCCTGCCTACAGCCTCCATTTCTGCTGACGCTCAAAACTATCGCATACCCAAGTCCCCCTGTTCTTTGCAGTTAGCCAATTCATCAACAGAAAGCCATGAGACACCTACGCCCTGTGTAAGCAAGCTTGTTTTTCATCTTCTGCTTCCTGCTTGGTAAACATCCTTGACACCTTGATCAGGTTATCTGGACAATGGTCTGACTGACCGAGCTTTGATCAAGCTGATTGAACAATGTTCTGAATGCCGAGCCTTGATCAAGCTGATTGAATAATGGTCTGAATGCCAAGCCTTGATCAGGTCATCAACTACAAACACCGCCTTGATCAGGTCATCAACTACAAACATCGCCTTGATCAGGTTATCAACTGCAAACACCGCCCTGATTGAACAATGGACTGAATGCCAAAAGAGTGGAGTAAAGATTTATAGAAGGCTTGTTCGCTGTGAAGTAAAGCAGCAGCCTCCTGGGTTTTGTCTCTGACTAGCTTGGGACTTTGTTCCATAGCCCGGGCTATTGTAATAAAGGTGGTTCTCTCTGCAGACGAGGGTTTCCGGGTCCACTTTATTATATAAGGAGGGTAAGAGTAGACTTGGGTGATTCCTGCACCGCCAAGCCCCCACTCCTGCTTGAGGTGGGCTTTTATTGGTTCTACAGTGGGATATTAGATATAGGTCTGAAGTTGTATGGGGAAGCAAGATCCAGCATAGATTTTTTTAGGATGGGGAGGACTTGGCCGGCTTTCAGAGACTCAGGTATCCACCCCTGTAGAAGGGAGGCGTTGATTATTGAAGTCCAACTAGGAATGATAGATTGAGAGGTGGAGGCTAAGCAGTTAGAGGGTAGTGGGTCATTAAAATGGTTGTTCGGGTTTAAGGAGGATAGGATTTTTGAGACAGAATGCTCGTCATAAACTTTGAAGTTGGACCAGTACACTTGGTTTTTTGGGTGATGTCTGGGGGGGCATCGCGGAGAGAGGCGGCAGAGCCGGAAAGGGCTGGGAGTCAGTGGCTGATCTAAGATCGTTTCTTAGGGCAGTGATTTTATCGGAGAAGAAAGAGGAGTGTTCCTCGCATGATATAAGTAATTTAGGGGTTTCTTTAGAGGTTTTAGCCAGTTTGTTTGATTGGTGTTTGGCTATTTCAATGAGCTTGCGAGGTCTGTTCTTGGTGTTCCCCAGTTCTGATCTGAAGAATTCTTTTTTTGAGTTGAGGATGTTCCTATTGTAAGAGTTTCTGGACTGGCGGGAAGTTGCTGAAGGGTGCTGTCTCCAGTTTCTCTTTCAGTCTGCTGGAGGGATCTCCTCTCATTGTTGAGGGATCCGATAAACCAAGGGTTTCTGTCTTTGATTTGGGTTTTAGCACGGCAAGATCCTCAAGAATGTTAGAGATAGTCGCGGAGTAATGTTCATTGACTTTGTTGACTGTTGTGAAATAGGGGGGGGAGGTCAGACTTGCAACGCGCAGCCAGTTCCCCGTGATCAAGGTTCTTGGTGTCTCTGACCCAACGTTTTGGAATCACAGGTTGCGGTGCCCTTGTCTTGTGGGTGCCCGGTAATAGGAAAGTGATAGCGTGGTGGTCCGACCAGTCGCAGGGGTCTATAGAGATAAGCTTGACCGCTGACTCCTTAGCGATGATCCAGTCTAGAGTGGCGCCTTTCGAGTGTGTTTGGAGTGAGCAGGCTTGGGTGAGGGCTTGGTCGGCCAGGAAGTATTTGATGGCTTTGACCTGGGGGTCCTTTGAGGTCCTTCCAGTGCAGATTGAAGTCACCCAAAAAAATGTCTTTAGAGTTGGAGGTAGCCTTGGCTGTGATGATTTCCATGAGGTGGTCAGTGAAGGTGTCATTCATGCCTGGGGGGTGGTAAAAGATGTGCAGACTACACAGTGGGGTGGTGTTGCTGCATACAGAAAGTGCCAGGTATTCGTAGGAGGCTGTGGAATCTGCCAGAAGTTCGGTGACGAGGAGGATAGCACAGTAGATGCAGGCAATGCCTCCCCCCTTTGTTTAGCTTGCCTGTCCAGCCTTGCGATGTTATAGTTGGGAGGGACTAAGAGGTCTAGGGAGGGAGATGAGGATTCATTGAGCCACGATTCGCTCAGGATTGCTAAGTCCCGTTTTTGGCTTAGGATGAGATCGGCGATGTCAGCGGCATGCTGAAGTGCTGAGCGGCAGTTAATTCATTAGGAGGCCAGACATAGGGGAGTCAGAGAGAGTGTGGTGTGTTGGGACGGACAAGGGAACTAGAGCTAGGTTGCTGTCCACCACTTTCCTTGCGTTGCCTCCACCAGGCCGCCTTGTTGCTTCAACCTTGCCTACGGTCCGGCTTCATCCCCTCCCCCACCAGCTCATCAGTTGTAATTTGTTTTTGTAAACAGCACTTTTGCGCTATGTTCTCCATTTACTGATCCATCTCAGAGCGGTGAAAGAAAAAGAGAAGTCATGTGTCCTTTTGTAGCTACGCGTATGTAATGTTATAGGGGTATTTATTAAGCGCACGGCTACTCCATGGAGTGTCCCGGCGCTGTCCTGACTCCAGGACAGAAAAGCTAACAGCCAAACAAGACCGCACTATTGTTGGAAAAGCCAGGTCTTTAAACCTCGCCTGAAGCTGAGGAGATCACATTCTTGTCTGAGGAAGAAAGGAAGGCTATTCCATAATTTCGCTGCTACTACTTGAAAAGAGCGGCCACCTTTGTAAGAGCGGCGAAATTTAGGCACAATTGTCAACTGCTGAGATGATGATCGCAGTGTTCTAGATGGTTTGCAGGGCTGGATTTTATTACTAATATACGGCGCTCCAATATTGTTCAGGGCCTTAAAGGTTAAGACCAGGGATTTAAAACAAATCCTTTGTCTTACTGGTAACCACTGCAAGGTACTCAGATGTGGAGACATGTGAGCTCCGGGTCCAACCAAAAGTACGGCCCTTGCTGCCGCATTCTGTATCTATGTTGAATACATGCACGCCCCTACTAAAGGACGCGGTCGACGTGTTTCTTTTTGTCTCAGTCTTTCGCCATGCTGTACTGATGTACACACACACACACACACAGCTAAAAACATTGTCAAAGCCAATAGTTCTCTTATGCGAGGCCTATTGGCCTTGACAATCATGGTTCTCTTTCCTATCTTCCGCATCAATTTCGCTCAGTTTCTCTACGTTTCTCTTGATGTCTACCTATGTCTCTCCAGCACTCTCTTGTGTGTCTCTCTTCTGCACCCTATGTCATCTCCCGCTCTATATCTGTATGCCCCTGTTTAACCCTCTCTCGCTTCATCTCCTCTTCCAGTCCCCATATAAGGTATATTTCTTCCTCTCCCCCAATCGCTACTATTCCCGGTTGTCTCTTTCCCCTGGCTCTTTCTCTCTCTCTGCCCTTTGTTGTTCCCCCCTTTCTATGTTCCTACCCTCTTTAGTTACCTCTCGTCTCACTTTCTCTCTAGCTCTGTTTCGATCTCTTCCACGCCTCAAAACTCACCCCAACCTTTTTCCTTTCATTTAAAGCTTTACTTTCCGCGGCATCACAGTGTACTGAAATGAAAGCCATGTTCCTGGAAAGAGAGGGTGTCGTTGCTAGGCCAGCGTTGGATACATAGAAGGCCTTTCTTCTCTCAGCCTCACACCCCTCCCCCGACACACACTCCCTCTACGAGAGCCCACTGAGTGCTTCTCTGATAAGGGCAGATGGCAGACGGCTCCGATATTCACAGACACTCGCTGGACCCGAGACTGCCTTTCTTTTCAGCAGACCTGTGACCCTGCCTGCCTGGTGTGTTCTGTCTCATTAGCAGCTGTATTCACGGTTTCTGGGGGTCTGGAAAATGCATAGCTGTCCCACTGTTCCAACCCCTGTGTTCTGTACAAACAGAACATTATTCCATTTTGCTGTTCCCTCGCTACGCCCACATAGAGAATTTTTTAATACAACGAGCGTTTAGTGTTTTAGCATGCCAGCTGAGGCTCCATTAAATGCATAATTAAAAAAACATCACCCACACACAGTGAAGTGTGTCTTAATTCGATGAAATAAGGGGGTGGTGGTGGTCCTTAAAGTTGTGCTGTTACAGTGGGGGGGAAACGGGGGAGGGGTTGGTGGTGGGGTGGCAGAAAAATATTTCTACATGAGTGACACCCATTGGTCAATGAGAGTATGGCACTGCTAATTTCCATTGGTAGGTCTAGCTGTCAGTCAAAAGCGTCGCTGCTGAGGTACTTTCTTCTATGGAAGAAAACCGTGAAAAAGATGGAAATAATTTGCATAGTCTATTACATCACAGAGAGTGACAAGTGACCTTGAAACCAATGGCCTCTAAAGAAGTGACGTTAGATTGAATCCTAATGGCGTCAAAATGTCATCGAACACATTTATTAAAGCTAGCATAAAATAGTCAAATATAAAATTCTCCGTGAATTGGGTACTTATGCTTGCACACTGGCATTACTGCTAGTGGTTTTCGGTTACCATTATTCTTAAACCCGTTGACGTGACAGCTTATGATGTCTAAAGACACGTGTTCCTATTGACATCAACAAAAGTAACATTAGCTGTTACGGTGATAAGAAAACATGGGAAGGAGGAAAGTCAACGGATCCCTTGTTCCTCCAGAGGCAGTGGCAACACAAATGCAGAGACTCAAATTAATGTAGTAAAAAGTACCACTCCTGATATGATATGTTTTGGCGTAGACAGCCAAACGTAGGTCCAGGTTAGCCTCGTCCAAGCCAGGATTTCAGGGCATCCGCCTAGGATATTTAGCCCTTCACTGAAAATAAATGGAAACAAATTTGATAAGCAAGGGTTATCCTGAAATCCTGGCATGGCAGCGACCCACCGAGGCAGACGCGGGACACCTATACAGCGAACCTTATGGACTGTATGGGGACAAACATGGAGCCAAACCCCATTTCATGAGAATAGTGTGTCTACAGTAAGTTTCACATGATCCTTACCGCTCTAAACATGACAATAAATAAAAAAGTGTGTCCGACACCATCCAACACCGTCAATCCAATGAGGCAAATTGTAGTCACGTTCCACATCTGTTCACTGGTTGAAAGCATGAGTTACATCCCCATATCACATGGTCCATAAACTCTAGACCAGGGGCTTTCAAACTGTGGGTGAGGCCCGCTAGGACAGCATCCCCCCTATGGTGGCGTCAAGTGATCTCATGGGGGCACCAGGCTCTGGTCATTAGAAGCATTAGGATGATAACAGTGCTTTTCTTTCAGTGGGGGTGAGGGGGATGAGCGGTAGTAAGCTTCTCTGTAATGGGCCATCACTAGCATTTTTTGGGCCAGATGTACGACCATAATAAATTGCGAGTCGCACTTTACTATATACTACAGTGTCAGAGACACTGATTGCGATTCCCAATGAGGTCGCAAAATGCGAGGCTCATTAACATTAATGAGGCACTCGCATTTTGCGACCCCATTGGGAATAGCTGGCCCTCCTAGCGATGGTGGCCTGCTGGGCTCAGCAGAGCACCATGTCTGGGACGGCTTTTAAATAAAGCAGTTATGTTTTTTAAATGCAGCCCGTTTTCCTTAAAGGAAAATGAGATGCATTTAAAAAAAGAAAAATGAACTATTTTTGTTTAATTTTTTAAGACCAGGCAGTGGTCCGTGGGACCTCTGCCTGTCCTTAAAAAATATTTTCACATGCATTTAAAAGGGTTAGGTGTCCCCTGGGGAACTCTTCCCATTTGCAATTGCATTACCACCTACTTGAAGTAGGTGGTAATTTGCGAGAATTTTGCAACCGCAATTGCGGTAACAAAACATTCATTCTTCCCTCATGACTCGCGATTAGGAAGGGAACACCCCTTCCTAATAGCGAGCCGCAAAACCTATTTTGCGAGTCACTTATTGATTAGCGAGTCACAAAATAGATTCTGTACATGGGCCCAAGCATTTATCATGCGTAAACGGGTCTAAAACCCGTTTGCGCATGCTAAAAGACGTCGTACATCTGGCCCCTTGTCATTTATATCCTGGCTGGGAGAAAGTGTCAAAAGGAAAGGGACTCAAAATATGCTTCAAACCCCCCACTCCTATTTTTAATAATCACACTGTATACGCGAAAGTAAGGCCTGCCTGACCAGAATAATATGTTGGACAATCATGTATTTCATAGCATTTTTTAAACGGTACAGAGCTTGACTGTAATGTTTAAGTACGTAAAGACATATTTAAACATTGTCCGTTTAATAGAATAATTCTGAACATTTTTGAGGCGGGGAACCGAATGATTTTTTCATTTCTACGGGGGGCACGACATTAAAGAGTTTGAAGACCAGTGCTCTAGACAATGGTATGAGCAAGAACAATGAGACAGTGTCAGATGTAGGCCCTCCCATCAGCTCCTCGTCTTTCTTAGGAATAATTGTAGAATCATTTGATAATCCTTTACACAGTGTGCATTAGGTGCAATTAATGCTCTGTTTAATTGCTTTAATGCACTATATTCCATTAAGTTCAACAAAGACAATTGTGAATCAGGATTTAGCAAGCAGTTCAGCACATTCATAAGGCAAGCCTTCTCTTCACATAAATTACTTTAAATTAAGTTATTTAAGGAGACAATATAATAATACTCCCTAATCCACTGCTTCTCGAGAAAATCTGTTTAACTCCGATTTCAGAAGTATTGTTGGGGATTTAGAAAGCACTTAAATATTCACACTGATCTAATGCATATATATATGTATATTCACTGAAAAAACCATAGGTTTCACACACCTTATAGTTAGGAATTATCATTTACAAAACCTTGCAAATTCACTTAAAAAAACCATAGGTTTCACACATGTTATAGTTAGCTGTACATTTCACTCGTAAAAAACCAATGAAATTCCACGTTATAGTTAGATCAGGTAACTATAACTTGCGCGCCCACAATAAACTGCTGATGACGTCACATAGTACATCACTCATGACATGGTCAGTGACATCACTCATGACATCAATGATGACATCTGAAATTACACATTGTGGATTGCGGTCGCGCAAGTTATAGTTACCTGATCTAACTATAACGTGGAATTTCATTGGTTTTTTACGAGTGAAATGTACAGCTAACTATAACATGTGTGAAACCTATGGTTTTTTAAGTGAATTTGCAAGGTTTTGTAAATGATAATTCCTAACTATAACGTGTGTGAAACCTAGGGTTTTTTCAGTGAATTTGTACGGTTTTTTAAATGCTAAGTTATGTATTTATTTTTTATTTTTTTTTCTGGTTTTTCACTATGCGCACACAGTGCGCACACTGTGCGCTTCGCGCACCGTGCGCGCGCTGTGGGCGCTCGGTGCGCTTCGCGCACTGAGCGCCCACGTTGCGCAGTCCATGCCGCGCGCGCCTCGCCTTTTTTTACGCAGTAACATTTGTTTTTTTCTCCCTTGTGGGTCCTTTAATTTATTTAATAAATGTGATTGTTACTTCTTTATTTTTTACAAAAAAATTTATTTGCCGTGTGCGTACGGTAAGCTTACCGTACGCGTACCCCGCGATTTTTTTTTTAAATTATTAAATTTATTTTTCGTACTTTTGGGTCCTTCTTGGACCCCCTGACAAACACTAGGGGGTCTGCAACTCTCTTCGTTGCCCCCGTTTCACGTTCCCCACCTTTGTTTCTCAGTGCGAGAGACAGAAAATGGCGGCCGACACTTCCTGATTTCGACCGATTCGAATATTTACAGTCATGTAACCACCAATCAGAATTGAGCTCGCGCACGGCACCGTACGCGTACGGTAAGCTTACGGTAAGCGCACGGAGCGCGCTTACAGATATATATATTGATTTAAATGCTATTTTCTCAGGACCTACTGAACAGATTTACACCAGACCTACAAAAGGCACATCCTTGACCTGACGACTACCTCTCTGCCAAATTTCAAGTAATTCTGTTCAGCCGTTCGGGCTGTAGCTGTGTCTAAAGGTCCTATGGAAAAATGCATGGGGAAAACGCGTTTTGGGACCCCCCTTTTTTCTCAGCCCCCGCTTGACGAATCCCCCCGAGACTTTCAGGGTAGGAGCGGAGCGTAGCGCCCCATTAGTTTTGAAAATTTCGCGAGGATTCGTCGACCGGCGCCAAAGTTATTCCAAATAGAATGTTGCGGATTTCCTATGGAAACACGGTCCTAACTATAACTATCTACTGGCGACCGCCAGTAGATTATATATATATATATATATTTAAAAAGGTTTGCCATCTTGTGAGATGCACTCCCAGGAAGTAAGCAGACTCAGGAACTGAAATGTTAAAACACACTGACCAGCAGTTTAATGCGACGCGTTTCAGGCTTACGCCCTTCTTCAAAGCCAACTGCTCTCCAGGAAGGCCAAACATTACTGCCAGCATTTTCCCTCCATTTATTCAAAGTCACGCCCCAAGTGGGCCGGCAAATCGCAGTGCCTGCAAAGCATGATGGGGCTGGTAGTTCCTTACCCATGTGGGTCTGTTTGTAGCCATCACTGATTTTCAAAGTTCTTTAAATGGTGCTTTAAAACAAGAAAACAGTTCTTTCTACAGGCCGCTCCTCCTGTTCCACCCGCAGTCAATATAAAACAGCAGGCGGCCCCGCTAGGGATCTTGCGGTGGTGCAGTCTCTCGACCTAGGCGGGCCGAATTATTTATTTAAAAAGGTTTGCCATCTTGTGAGATGCACTCCCAGGAAGTAAGCAGACTCAGGAACTGAAATGTTAAAACACACTGACCAGCAGTTTAATGCGACGCGTTTCAGGCTTACGCCCTTCTTCAAAGCCAACTGCTCTCCAGGAAGGCCAAACATTACTGCCAGCATTTTCCCTCCATTTATTCAAAGTCACGCCCCAAGTGGGCCGGCAAATCGCAGTGCCTGCAAAGCATGATGGGGCTGGTAGTTCCTTACCCATGTGGGTCTGTTTGTAGCCATCACTGATTTTCAAAGTTCTTTAAATGGTGCTCTAAAACAAGAAAACAGTTCTTTCTACAGGCCGCTCCTCCTGTTCCACCCGCAGTCAATATAAAACAGCAGGCGGCCCCGCTAGGGATCTTGCGGTGGTGCAGTCTCTCGACCTAGGCGGGCCGAATTATTTATTTAAAAAGGTTTGCCATCTTGTGAGATGCACTCCCAGGAAGTAAGCAGACTCAGGAACTGAAATGTTAAAACACACTGACCAGCAGTTTAATGCGACGCGTTTCAGGCTTACGCCCTTCTTCAAAGCCAACTGCTCTCCAGGAAGGCCAAACATTACTGCCAGCATTTTCCCTCCATTTATTCAAAGTCACGCCCCAAGTGGGCCGGCAAATCGCAGTGCCTGCTAAGCATGATGGGGCTGGTAGTTCCTTACCCATGTGGGTCTGTTTGTGGCCATCACAGATTTTCAAAGTTCTTTAAATGGTGCTTTAAAACAAGGAAACAGTTCTTTCTACAGGCCGCTCCTCCTGTTCCACCCGCAGTCAATATAAAACAGCAGGCGGCCCCGCTAGGGATCTTGCGGTGGTGCAGTCTCTCGACCTAGGCGGGCCGAATTATTTATTTGAAAAGGTTTGCCATCTTGTGAGATGCACTCCCAGGAAGTAAGCAGACTCAGGAACTGAAATGTTAAAACACACTGACCAGCAGTTTAATGCGACGCGTTTCAGGCTTACGCCCTTCTTCAAAGCCAACTGCTCTCCAGGAAGGCCAAACATTACTGCCAGCATTTTCCCTCCATTTATTCAAAGTCACGCCCCAAGTGGGCCGGCAAATCGCAGTGCCTGCAAAGCATGATGGGGCTGGTAGTTCCTTACCCATATGGGTCTGTTTGTAGCCATCACTGATTTTCAAAGTTCTTTAAATGGTGCTTTAAAACAAGAAAACAGTTCTTTCTACAGGCCGCTCCTCCTGTCCCACCCGCAGTCAATATAAGACAGCAGGCGGCCCCGCTAGGGATCTTGCGGTGGTGCAGTCTCTCGACCTAGGCGGGCCGAATTATTTATTTGAAAAGGTTTGCCATCTTGTGAGATGCACTCCCAGGAAGTAAGCAGACTCAGGAACTGAAATGTTAAAACACACTGACCAGCAGTTTAATGCAACGCGTTTCAGGCTTACGCCCTTCTTCAAAGCCAACTGCTCTCCAGGAAGGCCAAACATTACTGCCAGCATTTTCCCTCCATTTATTCAAAGTCACGCCCCAAGTGGGCCGGCAAATCGCAGTGCCTGCTAAGCATGATGGGGCTGGTAGTTCCTTACCCATGTGGGTCTGTTTGTGGCCATCACAGATTTTCAAAGTTCTTTAAATGGTGCTTTAAAACAAGGAAACAGTTCTTTCTACAGGCCGCTCCTCCTGTTCCACCCGCAGTCAATATAAAACAGCAGGCGCAAATGGCCACAAACAGACCCACATGGGTAAGGAACTACCAGCCCCATCATGCTTAGCAGGCACTGCGATTTGCCGGCCCACTTGGGGCGTGACTTTGAATAAATGGAGGGAAAATGCTGGCAGTAATGTTTGGCCTTCCTGGAGAGCAGTTGGCTTTGAAGAAGGGCGTAAGCCTGAAACGCGTCGCATTAAACTGCTGGTCAGTGTGTTTTAACATTTCAGTTCCTGAGTCTGCTTACTTCCTGGGAGTGCATCTCACAAGATGGCAAACCTTTTCAAATAAATAATTCGGCCCGCCTAGGTCGAGAGACTGCACCACCGCAAGATCCCTAGCGGGGCCGCCTGCTGTTTTATATTGACTGCGGGTGGAACAGGAGGAGCGGCCTGTAGAAAGAACTGTTTCCTTGTTTTAAAGCACCATTTAAAGAACTTTGAAAATCTGTGATGGCCACAAACAGACCCACATGGGTAAGGAACTACCAGCCCCATCATGCTTAGCAGGCACTGCGATTTGCCGGCCCACTTGGGGCGTGACTTTGAATAAATGGAGGGAAAATGCTGGCAGTAATGTTTGGCCTTCCTGGAGAGCAGTTGGCTTTGAAGAAGGGCGTAAGCCTGAAACGCGTCGCATTAAACTGCTGGTCAGTGTGTTTTAACATTTCAGTTCCTGAGTCTGCTTACTTCCTGGGAGTGCATCTCACAAGATGGCAAACCTTTTCAAATAAATAATTCGGCCCGCCTAGGTCGAGAGACTGCACCACCGCAAGATCCCTAGCGGGGCCGCCTGCTGTTTTATATTGACTACGGGTGGAACAGGAGGAGCGGCCTGTAGAAAGAACTGTTTCCTTGTTTTAAAGCACCATTTAAAGAACTTTGAAAATCTGTGATGGCCACAAACAGACCCACATGGGTAAGGAACTACCAGCCCCATCATGCTTTGCAGGCACTGCGATCTGCCGGCCCACTTGGGGCGTGACTTTGAATAAATGGAGGGAAAATGCTGGCAGTAATGTTTGGCCTTCCTGGAGAGCAGTTGGCTTTGAAGAAGGGCGTAAGCCTGAAACGCGTCGCATTAAACTGCTGGTCAGTGTGTTTTAACATTTCAGTTCCTGAGTCTGCTTACTTCCTGGGAGTGCATCTCACAAGATGGCAAACCTTTTCAAATAAATAATTCGGCCCGCCTAGTTCGAGAGACTGCACCACCGCAAGATCCCTAGCGGGGCCGCCTGCTGTTTTATATTGACTGCGGGTGGAACAGGAGGAGCGGCCTGTAGAAAGAACTGTTTCCTTGTTTTAAAGCACCATTTAAAGAACTTTGAAAATCTGTGATGGCCACAAACAGACCCACATGGGTAAGGAACTACCAGCCCCATCATGCTTAGCAGGCACTGCGATTTGCCGGCCCACTTGGGGCGTGACTTTGAATAAATGGAGGGAAAATGCTGGCAGTAATGTTTGGCCTTCCTGGAGAGCAGTTGGCTTTGAAGAAGGGCGTAAGCCTGAAACGCGTCGCATTAAACTGCTGGTCAGTGTGTTTTAACATTTCAGTTCCTGAGTCTGCTTACTTCCTGGGAGTGCATCTCACAAGATGGCAAACCTTTTCAAATAAATAATTCGGCCCGCCTAGGTCGAGAGACTGCACCACCGCAAGATCCCTAGCGGGGCCGCCTGCTGTTTTATATTGACTGCGGGTGGAACAGGAGGAGCGGCCTGTAGAAAGAACTGTTTCCTTGTTTTAAAGCACCATTTAAAGAACTTTGAAAATCTGTGATGGCCACAAACAGACCCACATGGGTAAGGAACTACCAGCCCCATCATGCTTAGCAGGCACTGCGATTTGCCGGCCCACTTGGGGCGTGACTTTGAATAAATGGAGGGAAAATGCTGGCAGTAATGTTTGGCCTTCCTGGAGAGCAGTTGGCTTTGAAGAAGGGCGTAAGCCTGAAACGCGTCGCATTAAACTGCTGGTCAGTGTGTTTTAACATTTCAGTTCCTGAGTCTGCTTACTTCCTGGGAGTGCATCTCACAAGATGGCAAACCTTTTCAAATAAATAATTCGGCCCGCCTAGGTCGAGAGACTGCACCACCGCAAGATCCCTAGCGGGGCCGCCTGCTGTTTTATATTGACTGCGGGTGGAACAGGAGGAGCGGCCTGTAGAAAGAACTGTTTCCTTGTTTTAAAGCACCATTTAAAGAACTTTGAAAATCTGTGATGGCCACAAACAGACCCACATGGGTAAGGAACTACCAGCCCCATCATGCTTAGCAGGCACTGCGATTTGCCGGCCCACTTGGGGCGTGACTTTGAATAAATGGAGGGAAAATGCTGGCAGTAATGTTTGGCCTTCCTGGAGAGCAGTTGGCTTTGAAGAAGGGCGTAAGCCTGAAACGCGTTGCATTAAACTGCTGGTCAGTGTGTTTTAACATTTCAGTTCCTGAGTCTGCTTACTTCCTGGGAGTGCATCTCACAAGATGGCAAACCTTTTCAAATATATATATATATATATATATACACACACACACACATGTATATGGAAAATAAGATGGAGAAAACACGTTTTGGAACCCCCCTTTTTTCTCGGCCCCTGGGGAATCACACCGAAACTTTCAGGATAGGAGCTGAGCGGCGACGGTCACAAGTTTGAAAAATTTCGCGAAGATTTGTCAACCGGCGCCAAAGTTATTGGGAAAAGAAAGAATGCTTTTCCTATGGAAACTAGGTCCTAACTATAACTATCTACTGGTGACCGGCAGTAGATAATATATATATATATCAAATCAAAGGGGAAACCATCCCTGGTTCCACTAAGCTGCACAGCCTTTTCCCAGTATGAATCCAATCAATTAAATTCCACCATATTATTCTTTTTTGTCCATGTCTTTAAACAAATATTTCTCTTGCTTTTTAAACTCATTCCTTCAATTCGTTTTATCCATGTCATTACTTTCACAGCGATGCTTAAAACAAACTCCAGGGCACAGGTTGGCTCCACATGTCATGATATTTATTAAAAACCCAATGCATTTCAGGAAACCACGTTCCCTTCGTCAGGGGCATCTAAAATATAATATAAACAGTATGGTATTTAATCCATCATCATTCATTTTATAATGATAATATGCATTTGTCAATCACCATGCATTTTTTGTTACTTCCAAATACATAGAAGAAGAATAAATAATACATGCAGTTTTGAACAGATTCTTTAGATCTAAAATATGTTTACACTGGAGAATACTCATTTGTGCTCACTTATCCATTTCCGCACTAAAACTGTTGTTTAGTGTCCTATATAGCCTATTTTCCCTTTGTTTAACTTCTCCAGTGTAAAAATATAAATGTATTATTCTTCTTCTTCTATGTATTTGGAAGTAACAAAAAATGTATGGTGATTGACAAAAGCATATTATCATTATAACACGAATGATGTTGCATGTGGAAAGTTTCGGGGTGATCCATTAAACTGGGACTGACAACAAAAGGGGGGGGTCAAAAAACATGGGTTTCCCATGTTAATTCCCATAGGAAGTTTAGACACGACTACAACCCAAAGTGCTGAACGGAGGTACACCAAATTTGACAGAAAGGTTGTTGTTGGTCCAGAAAGCGAACTTTTTGTACATTGGCGTAAATCCGTTCAGTAGTTTAGCAAATATTAAGGAAACTCTAAATCTGTATATATAGGGACCTCTGAGGATCCCATAGTCCTCGTGCACAAATCTGATTTTCTATCTGGAAACACTTAAAACCAGGAATTGTTGGCAGCCACCGTGGGACTCGGCTCGAGCAGAGTTTCACAAAAACATTAAACAAAAGAGAAGTGGGTATGGTAGGCATACCCTGACCCTCTAAGCCTCGTGAGCGGTCACAGAAGGACCCTGCCAGGACAAGAAAACAGTTTAAAAAAAGCTTTTCGGTGAGAGCTGTGCTGGAGATATGACTCCTGCTGAATCTGTTTTAAAGAAGGCTCCTGTGCTTTTCTAATATTAAGCCCCTGGTGGACTAGGTCCCGGGGGCATGCAACTGTTAGTGTTCTAAACAAATGGCGGGGGACGCGCGGACCCCCTCGGCCCTGGGGACGGCTACCTCCTTGGGGGTTATTTAATTTTGTAATGGAGGGCCCTACAGACCCCGTAGGCTCCGGGGACCACCACCTCCCCAGGGCCAACTGTATTTTTTTTAAATGTTAGTGGGGCACGTGGCCCCCCTCCTGGGCTGTTTTTCTGCCCCAGGGATTACCACTTCCCCGGGACAGGCCTTACTACAACAAAGGAGGGTGGCCAAGTGGCCCCCATACTGGAGCCATAGATAGCCCTGGGGACCGCCACACCCCAGGGCCAGCTCCTGCTATGTTCCTGGGTGCCCACCCCTGGGACATAGCTGTTTATTGTGGCTTGGCGATAGTTTTAACCGCTCCTGCAAAGCCACAGCAAACCTACGCTACCAGCAAGTGAGAGCAGTGAAAATGCTCTCGCCTGCTGGAACCTGAGCATTTGCCTGTTTCCCTGCCCTCTGTCAAGCAAGCAGGGAAACAGTTGAAATGCTTTCAGACACATGGAGCCGCATGTTTAGCAGCTCCTTCTGTCTGAAAGCAATGTTGGCTCCCGCAGGAGGGGGGGTGCTGACAGGGACAGCAGGGGCATTCAGGCTCTCCCCGCAGTCCCAATGAGGACTGGGTGCCCAGGGGGCACACAGGAAACCATGGTCAGGCCCCGGGGGTTGGGGTTATAAGGCAGAAATCGGCCTGAGGAGGAGGGCCCCCCTCCCCTAATTGAAATATATTTTTATTAAAAAAGGCCGGAACCCGGGAGATGGGGGTCATAGGTGGTCTGCGTGGCCCCTCCTCCCCAATTGTAAAAAGGACAGGCTCGGGGGGATAGGGTCCCTAGGCCTGAAATTGGTGTGGGGAGGAAGGCCACATGGCCCCCTCCCCTTTTACAATTTTTTAAAGAGGCAGCACCCCAGAGGATGAGATCCTCAGGCCAAAATCGGCCTAGGGAGGGGGTTTGCGCAGCCCCCTCCCCTAATATATATATTTGTAAAAGGCCAGCCCGGGGGAAGTCGCCGAAGACCCTGGACCCTTTCTCTACCAATCTAAAGGGGCCTCCTGGCGCACTACTGGTTGGGGGATGAAGTCCCTTTGGCTGCTGTGGGTCCTTGGGCACCAACAAATGCTTGTGTAATCTCCAGTAAATCCCATAAAGTGAGATTGCTGAGAGTTTGTGGGAGGCCGCACCGCCTTTCACCACCACTCTGCAAATGCAAGTAGCGCCCTCTGGTGCACTGCTGGCTGGAGGATGAAGTCCTCTTGGCTGTTGAGGGTCCTTGGGGGCCAACAATCCCTCCTGTTACCTAAGTAAGTCCCATTCTGCAGGATTACCGACTGCAGTTCTTCTGCAGTAAAGCAATCCAACACAGCCTAGTGCCGTTGTGAATGGGGTAAATATAACAACGATGGAAATAGCTCTAGACTATATTTCAGAACCTTTTTTTAAGGTTGCTACTATACTCGGTATGCAAGTATGTTTGGGAGGTGGCAAATCTGTATTTGTTCAAAGCTAGCCAAGCGTGCTTTTCTTCTAGTTAAGGTGGCCTTATCCTCAAGCACTGAGAGGGATTAATGGTTTTACTAACCGTTTTTTTAAAGCACAGGTGGCTAGTTGGGGATTCCCAAAGGCCCGTTGTCTCAGTTATAGTTTGTGACTCATTGAGGTATGCTCTGGAAGCTGGGGAGTCTCTATTTGTATCTCCTCCCAAAGATGAAAACTCAGAGTATTTGGTGTGGCCTTCCTTATATTATTCCAGCAGTTTATAGAGGCACCACGACTTGCCAGAGTTTGCCTCTGGAGACCTAATTCCAGCTGTATCTGCACTGGGAGGTGTATTTGGGGAGAATGAAGATCATCTTGCATGTTCTGGTCATGATGTTGTCCATGCTGGTACTGTCTCTCCTTCTTAAAGGCTCGCTCCCATGAGCTATGATGGGCAGCACCTTTGCTTGGAGTATTCGGAGATTGGGTGTAGGGTAGGTCCAGATAGCTCCCTCTTTAAATGTTTGAAAGTTACGGCCAGCACATTCCCATTTCTTCTAATGGCTTCTTCCTGGGGGATGAATGACCCACTTTATCAAAGATAAGTCTAAGTTATTTATATTTGACTACTGTATCCTGCCCAGGTATCACCTTGGGGTACATTTTCTTGCATTGTTAGCTGACATAGTCATAATTTGTCTAGGTTAATAGTCAGGCCATTTTTTATGGCGTAATCCAGCATGATTTTAAGAAATCGCTGTAGCTCTACCTTAGTGCGGCTTAGTAGAACTAAGCCGTCTGCAAACAATAGACTGGAAAGAACTATGACACCTAATTTGGGGGCTTGGGAATCACTGATGTTCAGCTTGGATGTTAAGTCTGCCAAGAAGAGGTTGTACAGGTGATGTGCAAGCACAAGCACCTGCTTCAAGCCTGTGGCAGTTGGAATTTGCCTGGGGAGATGAGAACCAGTGGCAAACTTGATATGCATCCATGTATCTATGTGCAGTAGTAGGAGTGCAGGAGGGCCGGCTCGTTGTTCCAGTTCCCTAGCTTCTGCCATAACTTTCCCTGGTCAACATGGTTGAACGCTGACCTGTAATCAATGAAGCATAAGTGTTGTGGCAGCCTTGCTATCTCTGCTCCGTCGATAAGTAGAGATAAGGCCATTATGATGGTTGTGGTTCCTGTAAGTTTGGAGAAGTCTGTTTGATTTCACAGGATTTTTGCGTTCTCTGAGGCTCAAGTTGTTAGCCCTTAGAGAAGTGTTACCGTAAAATATCTGGCCTCATTATCAAGGAGCTCTATGAGATAGTAGTTTCAGCTGAAGATTTGTCCCCATCCTTTAAAATAGGGGAGATTAAAGACCTTTTCCAGGATGCTGGTGGGATTCCTTCTGAAAGGATGTAGTTGAAAACAGGTTCACGGTTTGCCGCCCAGTAAGCTGAATCAAACTTGAAGACAGCAGGTGGGATACTATTTGGGTCCGCGGACCCCTCATGCCTTCCCTTGGTTATTTGCTGTTCTATTGCTCCAGAGGTTGTCTGAAATATCTTATTGGGGGGCTTCTGCTGGCTGGAGTAGAGCGGGTAATAGCAATCTGCCCTCGGTTCATGATCGTCAAGACCTACTATCTGTGGTTTGTCAGGGGCCTGACTAGTTGTGCCTCCAGTCAGTTGCTGGTTGAAATGGTCTAACAGAAATGTTGCCCATGTTTCTTCTGACAGGTGGGAGGTGATAAGTCCTTGTTCAGGATGCACCAGCTTGTTCGTTGTTTCCCAAAATCGCTCACTGTCGTTCCTTCTCAAGTCAAAAGGTAGTTTAGCCCACAGTTCGTCATCTTGATACCTTTTGATGACCCATTTACATTTTTAAGTGAAGTTTTGTGTTTGTGCTATCTCAACATTGTTTGTGAGTGAACATCCCTCGGCTTTAGATGAAGGGTTCTTAATGCCTTATTAACCGCCCTTTTTAGAAACTAGATGTTTGGGCTGCTCTATGGGGATGGCCGTGCTACCGGGAGCTTCGCATATGGTCCCCTGTTTTTACTGTAGAGCCTGCTTTCTCTGTGAGCCCTTTAGTGAAAGACTCCCAGATAATTAAAGCATTGTTGAAGTTTGTTGGACACCATTGCAACAACGGCTGAGCTGCTTCCGCCAGGTCTTTTATTGACGAAGTAGAGTATGTGATCCTTTTGTTGTCGGTGGTGAATGCCGATCCATGTAAGCTAAAGCTAAAGTGCTTCAGGTCGCCTTGGAGCTGCTTACTGCTGATTTTGTTCATTTTGCCAGTTCAACTTCGGCCCCGGGCCGGAAAGTCCCAATAGCAGTCTGCGCTACTATAAACTTGTTTCCAATAGAGGAGCCTAGAAGGTGTAAGTTCAAGTTGCCTGAAACCACAAGGACCTGGATGTGTTCCCCTTGCTGCAGCCGTAGGATTTTCCTCAACCAGTGCTCTGGAACTCTTTAGCCTACCCTTGGGATGTATGTATACGTTAATTATAGCCCCCTGAACTTGGAAGTTCTGGCAGTGGATTGTGGTCAGAACTGCATTCTTTGCCGGTGAGTTCGAGTACATCGCTCTGGATGAGCCTATGCTAGTCACAGACATATAGGCTGTCAGGCCTCCCTTAGGGTGGCTATATTTCGTGCCTTTCCAGGCGAATAGAGAGTAATTTATGAACCCTTGTGTGTGAGGTGGGTCTTCAAGCCATGTCTCCTGTAGGAGAAAGATGTCGAAGTTTGCAGAGGGGCTCGGAGTTCTGGGTCTGTTCCTTTGCTTTCTAGGCCATTGATGTACCATGAGCACAGCTGTAGGAGTCTACGGTTCTCATTATTCATTGCTGAACTTTCCTGTATCTGTCATGGGTTGTGCGGTGCACAGTTTATTGATCGCGAAAGCCATCTCCAATCTGTTTCAGATAACAATGGAATATACTTATGTGTCCCTGTGTGATTTGTAGAGTAGGATTGTGTTGGTCTCAATTTGGCCTTAACACCCTTGAGAACTGAAAATGTGGCTACAGGCAGGAAAACCTTGACGCTGGGAGCTATTAATGAGTATGGATACGCCGGTTCGTGATGGGGCATCAGCCGTATGTCTCATTTCCTAAAGGTCTGCCACTCCTTTAGAACTTTCTGAGCTGTGTCAACCAAGCTCTGACTGGCTTTTGTTGCTTCTCGATCTGAAAGGTTCTATTGCGATGTGAATTCAATTGAATGTAAAACTGTTGAGCTCAAGGTTTGAAGGTTGGGGGTCAGGGCCAGTATCCTTAAGCTGTTACCCTTGTTTAAAATATCACAGGTGCCCTTGGATTTATATTGAGGAATAAACATTATAGTTTTTGTGCCTGGCAAGTCATTGAGTCTTGTACGGGGGTCGGGATGACTTGTGGTGGGCTCTTGCGTGCTAGCGGGATAAGTATCAGGGCAGTTAGGCCTGCTGGTCCTCAGAACAAACAGATCTTCAGTTAGAACCTTGGGTTGGACTACATCCATGAGAGCAGTTTCTTGCTCTATATTATTCCCCTATTGTGGGGGAGGGAGGCTGGATTCAACTCTCAAAAGTTCAACTCTCTGTTGGGTTCTTGGAGGATCATTGGTTGTGGGTTCTACCCTTGTCATGGCGTCTTGGCTGGAGCCTGGTTGCTTTGACGATGGGCTACTCTCATTCTCGATACTCGAGGAGACGCTATCCAGGCCGTTGGGGCTTCTTACGTACATTCACTCTGTATCACTGCACCTCTTGTCACTAGAAGAGTCTCTGCATACCTCCAAACATTCAGCCCTGCTGTCTTTGATTCTATTACCCAACAGCTTACCTCCTGGTGTGGTATATAGATGCAGTGTTATGTCATAATCCAGCTTAAGGTACTTTGCAGCTGTGCTGAAGATGGGGTATTTGGCAAGCTGTTCGTTAGTGTCTTGTTTATTAGTTTGACCTTTACTTCTTTGCTTTATTCCAGCATGTATCTTACTCCATTGCCCTTGGCCGTTAAAGTTACCTGGCAAGTTGGGATCTGTATTAATCGTGCGACCTGCTGTTTATTTGAGGAAGAGTGCCGAGTCACTGTGAGTTTTCGAACAGTGTACGAGCTGGCATCGGTGGTGGTTTGGTCTAGAACACTCACGCGTGGAGCACTGAGCTTATTGGTTGGTGGAAAACCATAAAGCTCCAGGTAGAGGTGATGCGTGTTGGGGCCGGAGGATTGTGTCCGTTTCTCTATTGTTATTATCTTCGCCAGCGAAGAAAACCACTAGCATATTGAGCAGTGAGAACTATATGTCCATTTCATTAGACTGGTAATGCAGAGCAACCACTGATAGCTGCATTGTATTTAATAGAGATGACCAGACACTGTCTGTCTGCGGTGCCTCCTCTGACCCTAATTTGGGTTTGATGTGATGTGCGCTGCTTGTGGGAGGGGTTCCCTAGGTGTATGGCACTCTCTTCCCAATCGTGGGTGGTGAGGTAGGAAATATCATCCATGACATCTGCGCATCCTCCAGGTCTTGCTGACCAAGGTAGGAGCTGGGACCAGCTGCTCTTCCCTTATCTTGGTCTCCGGATGGTACGTGGGCTCAGCGGTCAATGGCGATGATGTGGTATTTTGTGGGTTTGTTGCCTTAGAATTGGGTGCTTCCGTTGTCTGTTGAGCCCCAGCGGTAGAAGGTGGTGTTGGTCCTGGCAGGGCTTGACATGTGCCAGTGGGGTCGATGTGGTCCTCAAGAAGACTTTGTTTCTCTCCCCCAACAAGGATGAGGGTGGGATCCATTTCTAGAGCACTGTCAGCAGAGTTATACAGTTGGCTTATAGTGCTAGCTTCACTTGACTCCCCACTGTTGGGTTATTAAAGAAGTTAGAGTTGCAATGTAGCGCTGACGGTAAAGACCTCTGAGCAATTGTGCCACTGGACTGGCACTTGGAAATCCCTTGTGGCTCAGGATTCAAAGGGGAAGCCAGTTGCATATTTCCTTTTCGCTTCGTGCCAGACATTTTCATGGGAGAGTGCAGATTACCGCTTTCCGCTGCTTGTCAGCAGGCTCAGTAGAAAGCAGGAAGACTTACAGTAAAGGCTCATAACCGAGGGTGGCTGGCGGTGGTGATTGTGTTTGTGAGCTGTTGGCTGAAGGACCAGCTCCTGTAAGAGAGGCTCGTTGGGGGTTAGGGCTTTGGCTGTGGAGATGATGGCTGTGGTTTAACCAGGGAGAGAGGTGCATGACCGCAAGCCTCACCGAGATGTAGCTCGGTTGCTTCCGCAGTGCCTTACCTTACCTGGTACAGTATCAGCGGTGGGACCCCTGCTATTCCTCACCCTGTTACAGCATCTGACTCCTGTCTGCAGCACTCACTGCGGCCTGCACCGCCACAACCCCCTCAATTCTGATTACTATGTTTCTGCTTACACTGCGTCGATTTGATAACAAAAGAGGAAAGCAGACAGAGTGCGATGAACAATTCCATAATTCCTCCACGTTCTCCTCCACTCCTGTGGTACGGTTTCCACTTTTCTGTAGGAACTGTGCATTTGTTGGGCAACATAAATGTTGGGAGGGTGTCAGACTGATTCCATGCACCCCCTCAGGATATGTCAGCCTATAGGCCAGCAGGCTCACAATGCCACCATGAGTACCCGTAACCCTGACAAAGTGACAAATGGTTTTGGTAACCTCAGAACATGATAACCCTGATCCCCCTAGGAATCGTGTTAACAGATCCCTTTCGCTCAGTCACTCATGCTCTCTCAGGGAGAGATACAAGAAATACATATATTTATTGAACCATCGGGATCCTTGTATAAAATATATGCACTGTAATGATCAATAGATGGAAACAGGTAAAAATTATTAGCAATATTAGGACAGTGCACCAAATGAACAATTCGACCATTGTGCTAAAACAGCGCATATATGCTGCCATAGAAGTACAGTGCATATATGCTGCCATATAAGTACTGTGTATAGTGCACTCCTACTATGCTTTTCCTAACCTAGTGCCCCAGGACAGGAGCGCTGTAAAGAATCTCCTATTGGATGATCTAACCCCCATTACCTGAAGGCATGGTATCTAGGTACCACTCCTGGTCATAAGTTGGACATTCCTCCTCACACACGGTAAACCGGTATCAGCTGGGCTGAGACTACGACACAGTAACAACCTCTTAATGACAGCAAAATGCTCCTCTCATTTGAGCACGGAATTATTTGTGTATTTAGAACAACAGAATTCATGCTTCCATGTCATATTTCCGGATGAGCTGATATTGTTTATTGTCTTTTTGATAGCAAAGTCGTTTCATGGACAAAATAACAACATTTGCACAATGTCTGTCAAGGCCTTGTACGAAATCTTCAAGGTATCGTGATAGTGCAGTTTCACAGTGGTTTTGTTAGCAATGTAGTTTCAGAGAAATATTCACGCAAGCAAATGTATGTCAAAAGTTATTGTGTGGAAGAGACGGCAACTTAAGTAACGTGTACATGTAAAAATTGAAGTGTTTCTTCCCGGGCCTGACTGAGCCACGTGACACTCCAGGAAGACATTGTGAAATTAGAGAATTTATTTTTTAATTTAGATTTATCCATAAGGTGAACTGAAGAGGAAGCATGCTTGAGGAAAGAACAGGACACCACAGAATCATTTTAGCATCAATGAGTTGATCAAAGTCGAAAACCAATTAGTGTTGACTTTATCAAATGTTATCTCTTCCTAAGAAGACCTTCATAAATTCAGGTTATCATTATACATTTTGTTAAGAACTTGTCAGACATCACTACTACAAATACTCTGGATATCCGGTGGGAGTGATACACTCACAACACCTCCATCACTGAACAACTAAATAGGAATATTTTGTCCAATAGTGGAAGGAGAATGGAATGAGAGAGGAAAGAGATGCCAGATGTCACCACTCTGACTTATCACTCTGCTGAGCACTGGATATCTGAAGACAACAGGGGACGACTAAGGAATCTGCCATCAAGCTCTTGACCTTAACAGTGGAAAAGATATACCTTAAATGTATCTCTTTGTAGCCACCTGGCTGTGTTCTGGTACAAAGTCGAAAGTCCTGAAACTGAAAAAGATAATTAGCCGCCATTACTATTTTGTAGCTCCTGTATCACTTGCTAAAAACCCCTTGTATCACACTGTTCATTATCTTGAAGTGAGAAAACACAGGGACAGCCCCAAAGTTCAAATGCAAGCAATTCCTGAGGCCCTTAACTGTGTGTAAAGTCAAATAGTTCAAAGTTTGTTTCCCAACACAATTTTGTTCATAAAACTGTTCCCCAGAAACGTTTCCATAAAGAAACTGTTCTCCTAGAAAAGATAATGAAGCCAGTAAGCGAGGCCCTGGCTACAGCAACACTGCAGCGGGACTGCCTGGCAAGGATGCTGTGCAGGGCCGGACTGCCTACCGGGCGTTTTGGCATGCCGCCGAGCTGGGGGCTGATGGCAGTGTGGTGGGGGCTCATTTCGTTGATGGAGACCTGCGTGTGCTTCGAAATAAACAAAGCAAAACGAATTTCGTTCAGCACACGCAGGTCCCCATCAACGAAATCAGCCCCCAGCTCGGCAGCATGCTTTCCCCTGAGGCGGAAGCCGGGGGCGCGCTTCTACTTTCTACTAGTTACTCAGTGCTCGCTTGGATAGTAATTTGTTTTTAGACATTGTATATACTTAAAACTGTTCTGTTTTAACTTACCGCGACTCCTTGCATGTGAGTCCCCAAGGGTTCCCACTCTCGATTGCCACCGGCGCAGCCGATCTCTGTCGCTGACGCCGGCACGCAGAGGATAGCCGCCGCCATCTTAGGGGAAGGCAGGGTAGCGGTCCAGATCTTGGGCGCCTCCCACCCTCCTCTCTATGTATAAAAGTAGATGGACTTCCCGTCCGCGCAGCGGGCGGGCGCAGCGGGCGCGCCGATGGCGCGCCAAAGGCGCGCCTAAGGCAAGCCCGTCTGCGTCCGTCCGCGCCTGGCCCATGCCCAGGGCCAGTTCCCCTGCTTTTCGCTCTGTTGTCAGCCCTCTCTGTTGGTCTAGAGAGCATCTTCTTCAGATGAGAGTGGATACGTGTTCGCCGACCTACCGCTGCTCTCCGTGCACGCTGGAGGGACGTCCTTTCACATGCCCTCATTGTGAACTGGTACTTTCCCCTATGAGTAAACGTGCTCTCCCTCTCTCCAACCCGACCAAGCGTCCTACTCACTCCCTGAAGCTGAGGGCTGGCTTGGTTAACTGCCGCTCTCTCCCTCGCCATGCTAGCGAGATTTGGACATCTCTTGATACCCATGCCTGGGATATCCTGTTTCTCACCGAATCCTGGTTAAAAGACACTTCCAAACCTGATATTCACCTAGCTATTCCCTCTGGCTATCTCTTAATGGGCATCAATCGAGAAGGTGGTAAAACTGGAGGTGGTCTTGCTATTATATTGAAATCCCATCTCCGTCTGACTATCAGTAAACTTACGAATACTGGGCTGATTGAAGCCATGTACTTCACCATTTTAGACTCGGCTGCGGTTATTTTGGCTGGTATTTTAGTGTATAATCCCCCCAACGCTTCAGCCCCCTCCCTTACGCCACTGATACAACAGATAGCGGATCTTTCGCTTAAACATCCACACTTTATAGTGCTTGGTGATTTCAACCTACATGTTGATAATTCCTCCTGCTCCCAGGCTACTCAACTATTAGACACCTTGCAGGGCTTAAACCTGACCCAATTAGTTCAGGGCCCGACGCACGTAGCGGGCCATACTCTTGACCTTATTTTTTCCATCCCTCCCTCCCTCTCACCTGGTCAGACCACTATTTTCTCCCTTTTGATCTCATTCTTCCCTCGGCACCTGGTCCGGTGGCGCCTGGCAGGGAGTATGGGAGAAAATGGCATAAGTTACCTGTACCGCCTTAGATCCCTTTTTCTCATTTCAACCTGACTCCCTGTCTAAAGATGTTGATGCTAGCCTGGCTCAGCTCAATTCTGCTCTATTGCTTGCCATCGATGCCATCGCACCTATTCAACTTATTACTTCCGCTAGATCTCGACCTTCTGCCCCGTGGTTCTCCCCTGCCCTTCGTGAGGAAAAGAGTTGCTGCAAGAAATTAGAACGTAAATGGCGGCTAACCTATGATCCAGAGGCTAAAACTGTCTATAAGTCTGCTTTAAAAAACTTTTCTAAATTAAAAAAATCTACGATGAGAGACTTTGCTCTACAAATTAAGAATGCAGATAACTTTTCTAAAACTCTCTTCAAGAATGTAAAGGACTTTGTTAAACCCCCCGTTACGGTGCCGCAAAATTCCTCTAGCCAGGCTTTATGTAATGGTCTGTCGGTATACTTTCAAGACAACATTGACAACATTACGTCTTCTTTTCCTACTGTGCTGACCTCCCATATCCCCTGTGCCAGGGACTCTGCGAGATCATCATTGATGGCTTTTAAAGAGCTTACTACTGAGTCTGCACTTATTCTGCTCACCCAGTGTAAGTCTGGTTCCCCTTTAGACCTGGTCCCTGCCAAAGTCATGGGCAACCTGGCCCCCTTGTTGGTCAGACCATTTCTCTCTATTTGGAATACTTCATTGCGCACGGGTCAGTTCCCGACTGTTTGGAAGGAGGCCTTGTTAGTTCCCATTCTGAAGAAAGTGGATGCGGACCCGGCGCAATTTTGCAATTATCGCCCCATCTCTCTCCTCCCCAAACCGGCGAAAATCTTGGAAAAGGCTGTGCAGTTACAATTGGCAGACTATTTAGAAGCCAACTCACGGCTTCATGACTCACAGTCAGGATTTAGAACTGGTTTTAGTACCGAGACCGCTCTATTAGAGGTCTCTGAGACGATCCGGGAGTGTGTGGATAGGGGCGAGGAGGCCATGTTGGTCCTCCTCGACCTATCCGCCGCTTTTGATACGGTGTCCCACGAAATCCTATTGGATCGTCTGAGACAGATTGGATTGCGTGGCGCCGCTCTATCTTGGATTGCCTCCTTTCTTACTGGACGAACTCAGAAGGTTCTTCTCAAACCATACGAATCAGAGGGTAAACCCCTCCTATGTGGTGTGCCTCAGGGCTCTGCGCTTAGCCCTTTATTTTTTAATGTGTATCTTGCCCCCCTGGCTGAGGTGGTGGAGTCCTGGGGGATCAGAGTGATCTCTTACGCTGATGACACACAGCTTATGTTTTCCTTTAGAGATCACTCTGACTCCAGCTTCGCCAGTTTTCGCCATTGTCTTGGCAATTTATGTTCCTGGATGAATTCTAATCATCTCAGACTCAACACTGATAAGACGGAGGTCTTATTTTTTAATCAGAAAACCATTCCTTCTGCCACTTTGTGGTGGCCGACTGTGCTTAACCCCCCCTCCCACCCCTGTCCAAACAGCTCGTAACCTGGGCTTCCAATTCGACAACGCTCTTTCCTGTAAAGCTCAAATTAATAAGGTCACGGCAGCCTGCTTCGGGAAACTGCGCATGATTAGAAAGATCTTTCCTTATCTTCCTTTGGATGCTCGTAGAACTGTCATCCATGCCCTGATTGCGTCACATCTGGATTATGCCAACAGTCTCTACGCCGGTGCCCCCTTGTACCAAATTGAACGTCTTCAGATCGTTCAGAATGCGGCGGCGAGGCTGATAGGTAATATCCCTTACCGTCAGTCGGTTGCATCCTACTGTAAGAAGCTTCACTGGCTGCCCATTTCCCGTCGCATTCAGTTCAAGATGCTGACTCTTGCTTTTCGGGCCCTCAACGGGTCAGGCCCGGTCTATTTGAGAAAGAGACTTGTGCTTTCCCAATCGACCAGATCTTTGAGGTCAAACAACCTACGCCTTCTTATTGTTCCTCGCTTTCGCCGCTCTAGAATGGGCGGTAGAACATTCACCGTAATGACGGCTAAACTCTGGAACAGCCTACCACTTCATCTTAGATTTCTTCCTTCAGAGTCTCTTTTTCGTAATAAATTGAAAACCTGGCTGTTCACCTCTCCTTAAATTGCCTCTCCTTCTAAGTATGCAGTCTACAGCGCCGGGACACCCCCTTTGGGGGTAGCCGTGCACTTTACAAGCTTCTTCAATAAATAAATAAATGCCAAAACGCCCGGTGGAGAGAGTTCAAGGTCTGCTGGGCAGCATCGTACAGTGCATTGTCCAGTGCCTCGAAGTCTCACATCAGGCAGCGCTGATGCGCCATCATCACCAACAGGCTTTGATTCCAAAGTGAACCTGCTGGGAGCGGGTGTGGAGCATTGCTCACCCGCTCCTGCCGAGTCATGAGGTAAGCATCTGGAAAGAAAGACGGCCCTAAAGAACTTTGTTTCCACAGAAAGACATGGTGAGTCGATCCCGGTAGCAGCCCCTTTACCGCTGCCAAAATGTATTTGCCACATAGCTCAAAAACCTCACAAGTTTATTTCCTAAAAGGTTATTGGTCAAAGTGGCACGAAATATACAGATCATTTTATCAAACAAGTTGGATGCCCATCGCTACGGCTTCCGCATGCTGTGTATGCCCACAATATGCCAGTAATTTCCAATATTATGCCAGGTCCACATCTGGCCAGGGCAACCGTCATCATGCTATGATGGATGCTGAAAAATTTGGAAAGAATTTGCAATTAACTAGTATTACGTTGTATCAAGGTGCACACTATTGCACAGTGGATGCCCACAATATGCCAAAAGTAATCTCCATTATACCAGAGCAAGCCCTACATCATGTGTTGGCTCGTCATCATATGGATACCCATAATATGCCTTAAAAACACTATTATGGCAGGGCGGTATCATAGCATTGGTGGGCATCACTATGTCCTAGATGCCCACAATATGCCAAGGATTACCAAAATCATGGCTGTGTCAGCATTGTACCAAGGTGCTATGGTTCTAATGGAATGTACATGGTTTAAAGGAATCGTGAGCGAACAATAACATCTCGCCATCGGTCCAGCACTGTGCTTGAGAGTAGCAGGACAGGCCCTACATTTCTAACAGAAAACGTCACATCAGCCTTCTAACCACAGGAACTGGTAATGCCTGATGGGGAAGTGTTTCTCTAAATCACAAAGCACAAGGGAGTCACCCTAGTTCAAAGAGAAGGGACAGGGTGTATAGTCAAACAACAACAACAGATTCCCTATTCACCTAAAGTGTTTACTGTTTTTACCAAACTGTAGTAAACGGGAACAACCTATTTCCTAGAGACCACTGATATGTGGGTCCCTAAAAAATGAAAAACCAATTCCTTCTATTATAGTAAAAACAATAAAAACAAGTGAACATAACATTACAGTCTTTCTCAATAATAACAATGTAAAGCCATTAATTACAATAGAGAGATTAAATATGTGAATATATATATATATATATATATAAAAATCTTTTTTCAACAACAGTTAAATTTGATTGTTGCGCTAAAACAATGGATACACATCTTAATTGCATTCTGTGAAAAAATGAATTACATAAATTGCTCATACAGGTAATTATGAAACCTATACATAAAATAACTATTGCACATCACCTTATACATGAATTATCATATCCTACAAGTTATAATTAAAACCATAACAATAAATATCACAAGCATCATCACGCATTTAAAAGACTATTAATCTTTAAAAGACTCCTTTAGCGCGAGATATTCCAAAAACTGTAATTGTCATCACCTTCTTGAGGACTATTTTTAAACATTCAACAGTTATCACTACAAGGCAAAACAAAGGAATGATCAATTTTGTTTACAAATGGCTTTTTATGCTGAAACATTGCAAATAAAACAGGTTCACTCAATTTTACACAATAAAAAACAATTTAAAAAAGACAATCAAAAAAATCTTTAAAAAAGGGGAAATATATTACCCATAAATCCAATACTACCGATTTATAAAAAGTCTATGGTGTCCATTTAAAAATTTAACTTATGGGATAGTGCAAGGACCCTCTATAGCATCACTCCAGAAATAAAAGATCTACCAGTGTGATAACATCCGGATTACCCAAAAATATACCTTGATGGGATTAGATCATCCTTTCTCGAGCAGAACGGGAAACTATATATTGTCAGTCTCTTTCCACAAAAATCCTAGGATAGGGTAATATCCTATCAAAGGCTGTAGAGACATTCCTGCCCAGCTATTTAATGATGAGACGATTATGCTCTGCACAGGATCTACAAGAAATGTACTTGGTTTTGTAAATAGAAAGAATATAGTTAGTGTAAACTATTGCTTTTATATACCAAACATCCTCACCACTAACTTACTTAGAAATATATAGATGTTATGTGGTCTATTTTCCGTCAGCAAGGTTTCTTGTTGACCCAGGTCAGACTCTAAACTCAAGTCTGGATTCCTGTCAATGCAACGAAAGGCCATAAAGACCCAGTTTATTAGATCTAAAGTCCAACGTTATATAAGTCACATGTTTCCCACACCTTATATGGAGAAGATATCTGGACCATGCGAGTCACCCTGAAATGTTTTTTATCCAATTTTAATTATGTCCAATTATTTCTATTAACTGGATTATAATGTAGTATCAAGTCTGGACTCTGTGGTTAAAAAAAACTCACGTCCGTATTCCTATCAGTACAACGAAAGACCATAGGGACCCAGTCTATTACATGTAAACTATAACGTTATATAAAAGTCACATGTTTCTCACACCTTATATGGAGATGATATCTGGACCATGCAAGTAAATCTCAAATGGTTTTTATCCAAATTTAATTATATTCAATTATTTCAATTAACTGGATTATAATGTAATTTCACCTGAAACAAGACAATCTGACTCAAATTATTGAATATGTGTAATACGTATAGACGGTCCATACAAATATCTACGGGCTACCAATACTACCCTAAGAGACCCGGTATTTCTCCTATCTGTTTCTTACTGTACGTATGACAGACCTATGTATAAAATTCGAGGACATCATAAACCTGTATTCCAAGGCGTCGTCTAAATCCCAGTTTGATGACGAAACCCGGTGACTTCACAGGATAGACTGACTCTTGCAAGAATATGGCGCCTATCTTATACTGCCAAATGCGCTACTACCTGTATTTATTAAACAGGCGACTTAGTATGTATTGCAAGAGTCTTCTATTCCTGCCGCACATAAATTTCAAAACTAAGTACCAACACCAAGTTGACTACCTATGAAAGAAATGAGGAAATAAAGAAATATGAAGGCCATCTTATAACATCTGATGCACTGCTTGAATACATTTATAGACTGCATAAATGACCATTAAAGACCACTCTAAATATTTGCAAATAACACCTTGATATATCTTACATAAAGTGCTGATCTCTGACACACTTTAATTTCAAAAAGGTTCCACAAATCGTCATCATATGCAATTGCCTCCAGGATTCATTACTCTAGCAACCTTATATAAATGAATTTATAAAGACCTATATGCGTTGATGATAGAACCGATGTTTAATAATAGGTTGTAGAAGAAAAAGATATAATAACAATAAATAGATATAATAATAATAATTAAACAGGTCCACCCAAAGATTCTGCAGGTCCATAATAAATATAATGGAGAAAGAACAATATAGTAAGATGTTATTCCAGACTTGATTGAGACTGTAGAAGAGAAAACAAAGATACACAGTAAACATACAGGAAATAGAGAGGAGTACCATTTGTAAATTAAGTTATATTATCCTTTGTCACCCTTCTCTGTTGTTGAAGACCCTTTTGTGGGTATTACATTTGACATATAAAATATGTGTTCTAAAATTCACCATCTTAGATCGACTAGTGTATGTTTCATTTCTACCTAATGTTCTACTAAAGGGGCGTTGTTGATTCTGTTGCGTATCACTGACTTGTGTTCATTAAGCCTCATACATATTTCTCTTGATGTTTCACCTAGATATACTTTATTGCAAGGGCACATAATGAGGTAAATCTAATTTTTAGTCTGACAATTTACCATCTGTTTTAGGTGGTGTTCTGTGCCCTCACATTTAATGTGGTCTCCTGTTATGATATTAGCACAATTATTACAGGAGCCATAAGGAAAATTGCCTTTTAAACATGAACTATCTCATATACTTAGTTTTTTCTTTTCTTGGCTCCCTTTGTAGGTATGCACCAGGCAGTTTCTAATCGTCTTATTTCTTCTAAAAGCAAAAATCGGCTTTTCTAATTTATTGTTATTGTCTTCATTTAATAGATGCCAGTTCTCATTGATTACATTTTTTATTTTGTTACTAATGTTGGTGAAATTAGTTACACATGTAATCTTTTGTTTCACATCTGTGTTTTTTCCTTTTGGGTCGAACTGTCTCTGTTAAAAATGTCCACTTTTTTATAAGCTCTCTTAACAAGTCTTTTAGGGTAGCCTTTGTCTAAAAATGTACTAGTAAGTGTTTTTTCACATGATTTTCAAAGTCACTCATGTTTGTACAATTGCGATGTATCCTAAGAAACTGCCCAAATGGTAAATCATCTCTTTGGCTTTGAGGATGGTTACTATTATAAATAATGTAACATAGTGTTATGATCGGTGGGTTTAGTATAGAGATTAACTACTAGAAAACCTTGGTTTGTTTTTATTTTTATAACCAAGAAGTCACACTCCGGTTATCTACTACCATTGTAAACTCCAGATTAGGATCCCCTAGATTTAACCAATCATTAAATGAATCTAGAGATTCATTTTGTCCATGCCAAATGAAAAATATATCGTCAATATACCTTGACCAATGGCTAATATTTTCGAAAAGTTTAGCTAATTTGTTGTAAATAGGTTTGTCTTCAAATGAAGAAACACAACATGCTAAACTTGGAGCGCAGTTGGCGCCCATGCTGGTCCCTTTGAATTGACAATAGAAATTATCACTAAACAAAAAATATAATTTTTAAGAATAATCTCTACACATTCACCGTCTAAAAGAAGATCCTTTATTATCTTGTTTGTATCGCCATGCGGGATATTCGTATAAAGTGCTTCTATATCTAATGTTACCAGCCATTGTTTTTCAGCATCAACCGGGATATTTTCGATCTTATGGATCATGTCCATTGTATCTTTAACATTCGACCTTTGTTTAACTACAAAAGGTTGAAGAAAATGGTCTTCATATTTGCTTGAAGGTCCAGTCAAGGAATTAATACTCGAGACCATAGGAAGCATAGGAGGGTCATAAATATTTTTAAGGACTTTAGGAAGACCATACATGGCTGGTATGATGGGATTATCATTGCAGAGATAGTCATATTCTTCCCGACAGATTATGTCATCTTCTTTTGCTAATCTTTAATTGCTTCCTAGTTTTCTTATAATTCTTCCATTCTTGCCTCTTAGATTTTCTATAGGGTATATTATTATCTAGTAATGTATGCATCCTCCTATTATAATCATCTGTATCCAGAATCACTATGCCACCTCCTTTGTCTCCTGGTTTTATCGTAATATCATTACAAGGTTGTATAATGTCTTCTCTGGAAGATGCCCATCTAGTAGCCTACTTTCCAGTGGGGAGGACTCGGGAGGGGAGGAACCCTTGGGGAA
This sequence comes from Triturus cristatus, assembly GCF_964204655.1. Lineage (NCBI taxonomy): Eukaryota > Metazoa > Chordata > Amphibia > Caudata > Salamandridae > Triturus > Triturus cristatus. The sequence continues at coordinate 102,525,321 of NC_140583.1, read as the reverse complement.
GACTGAGCGCACTTGTCGGTAGCAAAAATGCTCCGTGTCGGCAAACTCATGTTGACTCTGGAGGGCAGCAAACGTTTTAATGTCAGCTCTTTCCAATAGGTCTTGGATGCGAGAGATGCCAATCATATCCCACTTATCAAATCCCTATGTCATCCACAGATTCCCCAGCCGCGCAGAGTCCCAGAGGGGGATAGCCAATGTCAGTCTACCCTCCCATCCCAGGGACCTGTTGGCGGCATGCCAAACCGCCACCGAGTGCCCGGTAGGGCCCGACAGCGGAGGCCTTGCGGGTTTCGAGTATAGTGATCTATTATAATTCCCACCCGGGAGAAGCCACCTGTCCATTCGATAGCCCGGGTCCCCAGGGCCCCCGTAAGTACCGTGATTAATGGCGGCCATATGGGCAGCCCAATAATATTTTTTAATGTCAGGGAGAGCGATGCCTCCGTCATACCACTTCAGGGTGAGTTTTTGGAGTGCTATTCGCGGTGTACCGTTCCACAGCAACTCCCTCTGAAGGTGCTCAATTTCTTTGAAATAGGTCGGCGGGACGGCATCGAGCGAGTTTTGTAGGGCATAGAGGAAGCGGGGGAGGGACATCACTTTAAAAAGGGCCGCCCGCCCCAGGAGGGATAGAGGAAGGGTTCTCCACCTGGCTATGTCACATTTTAAGCGCTGCAAGGGGGGAAGAAGATTATAATTGTAGCAGAGTGTGAAGTCCAGGGAGATGAAAATCCCTAGATATTTAAAACCTGAGGTACTGACTTGTATTGGACAACTACGGGGTAGGGCTGGTAACCCCCCATAAAGAGGGTACAGGTGTGACTTAGCCCAGTTAATCCTGAACCCCGAATATCTCCCATACACCGCCAGTATATCGATTAGGGCAAGCAAAGATTTTCGGGGGTTGGTCAGGTAGAGAAGAACATCGTCAGCATAAAGTGAAATGCAGTCCGGGGACCACCGGAATCCACGAATCACTGGGTCTTGTTGGACTCAGGAGGCCAATGGTTCAAGTGCCGAGGCGAAAAGGAGAGGGGAGAGTTGACATTCCTGGCGGGTGCCTCGGCTCAAAGCAAAAGTATACGATTATTTATTGTTGACCACCACCCGTGCCAACGGAGCTGCGTATAAAAGACGTATCCACCGAATGAACTCGGAGCCAAACCCTAGTTTCCAGAGCACTGCCAAAAAGATAGGGCCATTCGACCATATCAAACGCCATTGTGGCGTTCAAGGATACTAGAACCGCAGGTTCACGTATAGTGTCTGCTCTACCAAGAACTCCATGGACGTGGCGCAAGTTCAACGCCGTGTTACGATGAGGGATAAAACCTGACTGATCGGGGTGTACGAGGTCCGGAATGATTTTAATTAAACGGTTAGCGAGGACCTTTGCAAGAATTTTAAGCTCGGCATTAAGAAGAGAAATAGGCCTATATGAGGCACATTCTGTCCTGGGTTTGCCTTCTTTGTGAATAACAACGATATTAGCAATACGTTGGTCCAGTGGTAGTTCCCCCCTCTCCCTGCTCTCTTCGAACATAGCTTTAAGGTGGGCTGGAAGTCTATCAGGGTTAAGTTTGTACAGTTCTATGGGGATCCCGTTAGGTCCAGAGGCCTTGCCGGAGTGCAGCGATCTTATTGCTTGTGCTATTTCGTCTGTGGACAGAGAACCGTCCATGAAGTGACTGTCAGACGGGGAAAGGGTGTGTAAAGTGATATCCCTCAACAATTCTGCAGAGTCGTCTTCAGTATAAGGTGTCACTGATTTATACACTGCCTCGAAGTGAGTAGCGAATTGATTTGCGATTATATGGGGGTTCACTATGCTGGTATTGGTTGCGTCATGGAGGGCCGGGACCAGTATACTTGCCCACTCCCGCTTATCAAGCCAGGCTATTAGTTTCCCAGCTTCATCGCCAAGGTCGTAGAGTCTCCCAAGCTTTTCTCTCCCCAGTGTTCGAGCTGCGTCTGTCACTAGAGCCTTGTATTCGTCCTGTTTAAGTCGCAACAGGTGGAGTGTTTCAGGGGTATCTCGCCCCTCCAACTCTCTCTTCAATCTATAAATGTCATCTTTTATTTCAGACACCACCTTTTGCCGTTCTTTCTTGTGACCTGATATTAGGGACAAAGCCTCCCCCCTAATCACCGTTTTAAAGGCCTCCCAGAGCGTCTGGGCGGAGGGCACAGATCCCTCATTTTCACTGAAATAATTGTCTATATCGGTTAGAAGACACTTACAAATTTTGGGGAGACGAAGGAACCAGGGTTTGATCGGTGGCCACCCTGCCCACCCGTGCATAGTCCAGGAGTATATGTACCCATAGTGGGGAGTGGTCAGATATGCCCCTGGCTAAGTGTCGAATCTCATGGACATGTGAGGTCTGGAAGGTGGGCACCAATATGTAGTCAAGTCGAGAAAGGCTGTGATGAGCACCGGAGTGGAAAGTGTATTGTTTTTTCTCGGGGTTGCATGTGCGCCAACTATCTACAAGTCCCATAGCCTCGAGGAAGTCAGGCAGCCAAAGTGAAGAGGGCCCCAATTTGCGAGAGGGTGATGATCCAATGCACCCGAGCCCACAGAGTTAAAATCGCCACCCAGCACTGACAATACCACCGGCAGAGAGAGAAGAGTGATGCGGAGATCTTGATATGTGGTGGTCTGGAGGCCCGATGGAATATACACAGATAATAGCGTAAGGACGCACCCCTCCCAGGACCCAGTGATGCCTACGTAATGACCCCTGTCGTTAGTCCAAGTGGAATCCACGCTAAGGGGGAAAGTGTTTTTTACCATAATGCTCCCCCTCTGGAACCAGTCGTGAATCCTGCGTGTGCAATCAGTTTATACCCACTCCTGCTCAACGCTCTACAGGAGTGGCCCATCAAGTGTGTCTCTTGGAGAAGTACAACATCATGTGCCTGTTTCCTGACATATTGGAGGACGATAATTCATTTAACTTTGTCACCAAGCCCATTAACATTCCAGCTCAAAATTTTAACACTTTTATCCCACTACGTATGCATTGACAATGTAGAAAGCCTTTCGATCGCTCGCTGCGCCTGTTGTATTTTCGTCGATGAAAAACATAACAATAAAAAACCAAATCATCCCCCTCTCTGCTGCCCTGCCCTCTGGACCTGTGACTCCCCATAACAAATTAGCAGAGTGCCTGTCGCCCAACACCTAGTACTAAAAGTAATAAATTGGGGAGCGCAAAGCCCCCGGTTCCCCCAAACCCCCCCCTAATCATTCCACTAGGCTCGGAAAGGAAACCGTCTGTCACTTAGAGTTACGAAAGTTCGGTCAGCATCCCACCTTTCTACCGTTGTCAGAAAAAAAAACATCAGTTCTATAAGGTTGTATCACGGACCACCAGTCATTTTCTGGGGTACCCAGTCATTTAAACCAATCCAGCTTGTTTTCAGTGTACCGGAGCCAGATCTCCTAGCCCCATCACCGCCAAACTTACGCCTTACAGGACTCCAGCCAGTGAGCAGCTACCTCAGGAAGATCAAAGAACCAGGCCCTTCGTCTGCCTCCACTTGAAGTCTAGCCGGGAAAAGCATTGCATATTTGAGGCCTTTATCTCGGAGATGTTTCTTGACACCTAGAAAGGAGCATTGTTGTTTCTGAACCATCTGAGTGAAGTCGGGGAAAAAGGTAATGTCTGCATTTTGGAAGCACAGTGGGGCCCCCGTTCTGGCTCACTGAAGTATGGTGTAGCGGTCCCGATAGTTGAGGATCCTGGCCAGGATCGGACGTGGGGGGGCCCACGGCTTCAGACAACCCCCTGGGACCCTATGGGCCCTCTCCACCACGAAGAGGTTCCCAAGGCCTTTGGGCTTGAGGTGCTGAAGAATGAGGTCCTCCACAAATAGGTCCGCTGACTCCCCTTCTGCCTTTTCCGGAACCCCTAAAATTCGAACGTTGTTCCGGCGTAGACGTCCTTCGTAATCATCCATTTTTGCCTCCCCGATTTTCTTGAAGGCTTGCAGTTCCCCTATGTCACATTGCAATTGGGATGTGTCCTCCACCAGGCTGTTGGTCTTAAGCTCCACCTGCTTTAAATTTTCATTATTCTTATTAAGATCTGCTCGAATGAGGTCGACTTCAAGAGTGATAGTGTCCATTTTGTGTTCCAGGGAGGATTTAATATCTGCTATAGCCGCCCTTGAGCGTGGGGCCTTTGTCCGGGTTCCCCTGATCACCAGCTGCCTTATGTTTGGAGGAATGGTCCTGCGCACTCTCTCTAGTGAAGGCATATTTGTCGAGTTTATTCGTTTGAGCGGACTTGAGGCCCCGTGCTGATGCCATGTTACTTTCGTCCGCTAGTTGGCTGCGCTTCACATAAATGTCTCTAGAGGTGCAAGGATGGAGCGGCACTGTGATGCTGTCCTCAGCGGCTCCCAAGGTGAGGGGGCAAAGTCCAGATGTACCACACTCCCACCACCGGAGGAAGACCAGAAACGGTAAGTGCGCACCCACCCCTCAGGTCCCTCAATCCGACCGGCTCCTCAAAGGGATCTCGGGCAGGCGGATAACCCCCCTGGTTCACCACTGCCGCTCTTGTCACCGGATCTCCGTTCTACACACTATGAGGTGTTCTTGATGTGACGTTCAAGACTCCATGGGTGAGCAAAACAGGTAATGCGGAGGAGAAGACAGTTCAGACCGCACAGTGGCGCCGACGAGGGAAGGGTGGGTCCCACTCACCACTGTTCAAGCCGGCACTGGCACGGTCGCACTTTCTCGGTCCTGCAAGGAGATACGGACTCCGTTTCTCGTGGATGATGATCCAGGTATCTTCCGGTTTACAGTTCCCTCTTCAGATGTAGCGGATTAGTCCGACGGATATTCGGATTAGGTTGGGTTCACCGGAGCTACACTAAACGGCGGCCATCACGCTGCGCTGCATAGCCACGCCCCCACGCCTCCATTATCAACCAATCAAACGTGTCCTTAATACACAAAATAGCGAGGCACCATCTTGACTGCCTCTTTCTTTGCAGCTCCACAGTCAAGATAAGTGCCTCACTATTTTGCTTGGCTTAAAGTTATTTAGTCTTCTTAGTATAGTATCATTGATATTGTATAGTGTTATAGTATCATGTATATTGATATTTTATTATGTATTTGCTTGCTAGCGGTGTAGCGCGCTTGGCGCTTCACACGCGATCAGTTTCATTTCTGTAATCTGTGTTCAAGCGTGTGCTGCGCTTCATCTAGGTAGTTTTATTTTCCCCCATGGAATTTTACCCCGTTTTTGTGGCCTATTCACTCGCGGTTGGGAGCGGTGCAATTTGTGTACCGGCATGCTCCTTGCGCTACCGGACGGGCTGGCCCCTCCGCCGGAAGTGAGGTGGCCTGCACGGCCCTGATCGGGCTGCTTGCGTAGACTCTCTCAGGAGCCTCCACGTGCCTGTAACGAGCTCACATGTCTCCCTCACGATTGCCGGGTGACGCCTTTCCCTGAGCTAGGAGAACAGGGGAAGAAGCAGCATGCCAGTGCAGACGCCGGTACCGGGCCTGATTTAACCCTTTTTTGGCAAATTTGAACATTGTCTAGGCATTACCTTTTGCAGAGTATTAGCTGATTGCTACTGCTAATTTTTGGAAATCCCTGAGTGATTTAGGCAGGAGGGGCCTGTGGTTCCCCACTAGTCCTGGTCCTCAAGGGGTGGAACCTTCTTATTTGGCCTCTCTGTCCCAGCACCTACTCCCACTTGACGCCCTTTCTCAGTGCTGAGTCGGGGTCGTCAAATTTGGCTTCCCACTGGGGATTTGGAGGAGAATATACATATATTTGCCAGAAATGTTGGACTGTGAGGTCTAAGAGGAGGAACTGGCTGCCTATGGTCCTGCAGACGATCAAGATTTCTATTATGATGATTACATGGACACTCTTATCGAAAAGAAGTTAGATCAGAGGCTAGACAAGGCCCCCTCCTCCGCCTTATTGCCTATATCTCTTCGCCTTGACCAGTTAGTAGGGGCCTCTCCTAACCCTCCAGCAGGTACTTCTAACCCCTCCCATATTCCTCCCCCTGAACCCCTTGGTCTCCTGTGGCCCCACATTCAGGTTTATTCCAAACTGCAGAAGGATAGAGAGCATGATTATAGCCCGAATCCCCTGGTCCCCTCCCCTGTTCCGGGCCCTTCCATTCCTGTTCCCATGACTGACACTGATACCGATACTGATTCTTCCCAAGATTCGCGCCAAGAAGCTCAAGCACTCCCTTTCCCCTGTCCAACCTTCTCCTTTCACTTTTGACCCCTCCAGTATTGTGCATTCTCGCTCTTCAGATTGGGCTCCTTACGGCTCAGTGGCGGAGTACATGCAGGCTAACCTGCGCAAGAGTTTTGATAAGGAGGTGTGAGACCGCCTGAGATCTGAATGTCCCAACCCGACCTTGCAAATAAAACTGCCTTGACCCCTGAGATAGATACAGCCATGCAGACATTCTTAAAGAAGTATAAGAAATATCCCAAAAAGTGCATAGACCGAGCCCTTAGGGCTTGTCAGGACAAACTGTTGGATGTATCTGGCCCGTTGGCACAGATTCTGGAAGTAGCGCTTCAGGCGCAGAAGACTGGAGCAGCTATCTACCCGGAGGTCCTGGCAGGCTGGACCCAGAGGGCAATATGTCTCCTCGGCAATGCCAACTGCGCTCTTTCCTTAGAGGGACGCAAGTCAGTCCTTCTGCGAATCGAAACGCAGCTCATTGAACTAGCTTCTGCAGAACCAGGCCCCCTAGCTGAAGGGCAACTGTTCGGAGAATGCTTTGTAAAAGACATTGCCAAATTTGTCAACACCTTCATGTCGCTGGATAAGTCACAGTCCTCTCTCAAGAGGATGTCCCACCCCTCTCTGGCAGGGCTGGTGGAGGCAGGGGACGCTCGACCGGCCACTTCAGTCAACAAAGTCCCCAGCGTTGCTTCGCCCCTAGATGTAGAGGATACACCCAGGAACCTGACAAGGCCGGATATTATCCCACCAGATCCAGGGGTTTCCAGGGCCAGTACAACAGGGGCATCAACAGAGGATACAGAAACAACGATGCCCAGTCCTCAGGTAATGCCACCTCTCTTTCCTAAGCTTCCTCTGGGGGGCAGACTAATGCATTTTCTGTACAATTGGATGAAGATCATATCAGATGCATGGATAATTCACACTGTTCAGGGGTACCAAACAGAGTTAACCTTTGTCCCTTGTCAGGTAACTCCCCCTACTCCTGTCAATTTTTCCCTACAAGAACAATCTTTTATAGAGTCAGAACTTCAAGAACTTTTGGCAAAGCAGGCTATTGCTGTGGGACCCTTCATTCCTGAAGGTTTTTGCAGCAACGTCTTCTTGGTTCAAAAGAAGGGAGGAGGACAGAGATTAGTGCTAAATCTCAGGAAGTTCAATCCTTTGATGGTATACAGACATTTCAAGATGGAAGAAATGCATCTTCTAAGAGATTTGTTGCTTGAAGGGGACTGGATGGTCCGCCTGGATCTAAACGACGCTTACCTTATGATCCCCATTTGTCCCTTCCATCAGAAATATCTCCAATTTCTGTGGAAGGGACAATGGTTCTGTTATCTATCCCTTCCTTTCGGCCTCTCCTCAGCACCGTGGGTGTTTACCAAACTGCAGAATCCAGGAACCACAAGGCTACGATAGATGGGCATCCGCATGATCGTTTATCTCGACGACATGCTTCTCCAAGCCCCAGACCCCACACTGTTATGCACCCACTTACAATGGATGATCTCACTATTGCAGGAGTTGGGTTTTGTGATCAATAACAAAAAAAACATGACTATCCTGTCCCAACTAGTAGACTTCCTAGGCTTTAAAATCGACTCAGTGAGTGCCCAACTGCTCCTTCCCGCATCCAAGATCAAATACATAAAGAGGGAGATGCGAACAACTCTGTTGAAAGTTGGTCTCGCTAAGGTCCCTGGCGAGGACTGTAGGTCTCCTTGCATCCTCGATTCAAGCGGTATTCCCAGGGCCTTTTCATTACAGGGCGCTACAACGCCTCAAGATTCACTACCTACAGAAAAGGTTCTCGTACGATCATTTGATAGTTCTGTCTCTAGACACACAAGAGGAACTGCGTTGGTGGCTAGTTCATATGGAGGCATGGAACGGCAAAGCCATTTTCAGAACCTCTCCTAACGTTATTATCAAGTCGGATGCAAGTCATTGGGGGGCAAGATGCGCAAATTTTGCCACCGGCAGTCGGTGGTCCGCAGACGAGTTCTAATTACACATCAACTGAGTAGAGTTGATAGCCGGGTCGTTTGCCATCAGATCGATCTCCCCATTGAAGAGCAATTGTTGCATCCTCCTGAGGATGGACAATGTGTGGTGCGCTACATCAATTGCCTAGTAGGGACGAAATCTCGACTTTCTGGCCGACATTGCAAGGGAGTTTTGGCACTTCTGCCTGTCACAGAAGATCAGGATTGTGGCAGATTACATTCCCGGCAAGAACAATCAGGTGGTGGACTGGAACTCCAGGTTTCTGAGGGATTTAAGCGACTGGAGACTCCATCCTTCTGTGTTTCTAGAGATCATGAGTATTCGAGGCCCTTGCCTGATAGATCTCTTTGCCTCTCGCCTCAATACTCAGCTTCCCCGGTTCTACAGCTGGAGACCGGATCCGATGTCGCTGGGAACGGATGCATTTCTCCATCACTGGGGTTCCAAAAGGAATTATGCCTTTCCCCCTTTCCCGGTGATTCCGAGAGTAACTGCTCAGATCCGGAGACAGGCAACGTCATTAGTGTTAGTCACACCATTGTGGAAGACACAATCGGGTTTCCGACTCTGCTGGAACTGTCTGCGGGCCTGCCTTTCACACTGCCTGTGTTCCCGATGCTGCTCCAGGACCCAGTGGGCTCCCCATATCCTCTGGTCCTCCATAATCAGTTAACCCTCATGGTTTGGACCCTCACCGGAGACATGAATGAATTGAGGGCCTTTCATCAGCGGCTGCTGAGTTTATACAAACGCTTGGGCTCCATCCACCCGCAAGCGATATTCTGCATCCTGGAAGCAATGGATGGGTTGGTGCCTTCAACGGCAGGTGGATCACGTGGGATCTGATTTGAAGGAAATACTAAATTGTTTGTCTGAATGTGCTGAATCAGGTCTGTCTTATAGGTCTGTAAATAATTTCAGGTCGGCTTTATCAGCCAGACATAATCATATTGATGGAAAACCAGTGAGAATGCACCCGTTGGTGTGTAAGTTGTTGAAAGGCATCAGAGTCGCTCGTCCGCCTCGACCCAAATACACTACGTTATGGGATTTTTCAAAAGTTCTTTGTTTGTTAGAATCATGGTCGAAAAGATTTATCTTTAAAGCAATTATCTGCTAAACTCACTATGTTGTTGTGCCTAATTGCCTGTCGAAGAGTGTCTGATGTTCAGGCTTTAGACTTGGCAGGAAGGGTTTTCTCTCTCCAAGGTGTTTCTTTCATCATTTCTAGGAGAACTAAGACAATGTCTTGTTCAGTTGAGTATCCAGCTTTCCCTCATAATGAGAAATTATGTGGTTTGAAATGCTTAAAAATGTATGAAGAACGTACTTTAGCTCACAGATCTGACCCACTGTGTCAGTTACTCTTGGCAATCCAGAAACATTTTCACCCAGTCTAAGCGGCCACTTTGGCACATTGGGTCAGGTGGGTGATGGCTGAAGCTGGTATCGATATTTCTGTGTATGGTGCGCACTCCACTAGAGGTGCTATGGCCTCTAAGCTTTTATTAAGGTTTTTCATTTAGAAGATATTTTAAAAGCTGCAGATTGGTCTTCGGACTCAGTGTTTAAAATGTTTTATTATAAACCTATTACTCATGTTTCTTCTGTTATTGTTGGTCAGCTTTGAACCAGCATAATCTGAGCCTCCGGTCCTGTCATAAAATACAACATTTTCCAGCTATAAAGACAAGAATTTTAGATTCTATTAAGGGCACGGAGGCGAAGATTATCCCACCCGTTGGGACAGGTAAGATTTACAACTGTCATGTTGTGTATGATACATTAAATGTATGATGTTTTTTGCCCTACCCTGATACCATATTGGTGGTTCCATGTTTCCCAACTTGTTTCTACTTTCAGGAACGGATTCCAAACAGAGTTGAATCTGCTTTTCTTCGTAACAAGGATGCTGGTTTCCCTGGTGGATAGTTGTCTAGTCCGAGACTCGTTGGAAGCTGCTCTCCGTTGAGAGTCAGAACTGGTCCTTATTTTGTTTATTGGACTCTTGAGACTGCTTATTGCAAATAAAGAGGCAGTCAAGATGGTACCTCGCTATGTTGTGTATTCAGGACACGCTTGATTGGTTGATAATGGAGGCGTGGTTCAAAGCCTCATGGGATATGTAGTGTTTTACAATGTTTACTGTGTTTTTATTGGCTGCTGTTTGAGTAGTACAGAAATTGAGAAGCATAATCCTCGCCTCCGTGCCCTTAATAGAATCTAAAATTCTTGTTGCCATAGCTGGAAAATGTTGTATTACCCACTGAAATGGATCGATGCTTATGTTGTGCTAAATTTGAGTAACAGACAAGCATTTAGGTAGAAGACTTCTTCATTTTCATGTCTTGTTGGGATTGATTCCTACAAATTAGCTCCATTGAACGACAGCTGCAAAAGGGAGGCAGCCGGAGAGGACAAATTGGGAAACATAGTGAGTTTATTCCCACGCGGCGTTGACTGGTGAATGTGAGACGTTAATTAGCGTAAATAAAGGCGCTGGGGGGCTTGAAACTTCACGTGCGCTAGTGAGGAAAGGCTGGCCAGAGTGTTTAAACATGAGAGCTGCACCATGAGGAGCACTGAGCCAGCGACTGGAAAGAAATGCGGAGAGCACTTGAGGAATGAGCTTCCCGTACTGTGGTGTCTTGAACAGCAGATGTGACTTTGCATGGCCATGCGTAGCGCTGTAGCGCTGTTGTCGGAGGCATTATCGAGCCTCAAGGAAGCGTGGAGCGCATGAGCCTGTGTTGGTGGCTGCCTAAAGGGGCGTGTGAGGCAAAATGCACAAGACTGGTGTGTGCTTGGAGCGCCATTGAAATCTCGTTGGAAAGTACAGTGTACAACATAAATCATCGATTTTCGTTTGCACTGCAATGGTGCTAACGAAAGGGGAGAGGAGTTGGCCTAACGGCTAGGGCAGTCAACCTCGAATCTGGGGAACTGGGTTCGAGTCTCGGCAATGACGCTGAACATCCTTTGATTCTGGGCAAATCACTTAGGGGCATATCAGCAACACCCGGCGATAATTATCGCTCAGCGCTCTTAGCGGGAGGATAATTATCGCCGGGTAACGTGGATTTTTATCGCTGAGATAGCGTGCTATTAGCAATGCTTATCTCCTCAGCGATAAAAATCCTCACGCTAACTGCCTAACGTGAGATTATCGCTGGAAATCCAGCGATAATCTCACGCAATGTGGCGTTAGCTTGCTGTTAGGGGCTCACAAACTTAGCCATGATATCCACCTTCCATAGGATATCATGGCTAAGTCAGTCCTGAAGCAGGCGTAAGGAAAGTAGCGATAACAGGGGTTATCGCTACTTCTTCTGCCGCTATGCTTCATAGCGTGGGGCTTGATGATAGGAGAAATGTCGCTCAGCGACATTTCTCCTGTCATGTTAGGTTAGGAACGCCAACTTTGCATCTCATTCGAGATGTAAAGCTGGTCGTTAGGAATCCCCACGCTAAAGCAAGGTTTCACGCGTTAGCGTGGCGTTGCTAATTAGGCGATATAATTATCGCCGCTTTTCGGCCGAAAACGGCCGCAAAAGCGGTGATAATTTTTTATCGCCAGCTTGTAAATATGCCCCTTAATCCCCACCGTGCCTAACCAAAAAATTAATGTGTCCTCAAGTAACGTAACTGGTGCTATGTAAAGCGCTCTGATACCCGTTTCGGGTCAAGTTTGCGCTATATAAAACTCTGCAAAAAAAAATGGTTATTTAATCATCATATTAAAGCGTAGCTTGAGCGTGCCCTGTCTGATTAGAGACAACGGCTTGGGTTCTGAGGGTCACTCATATGCTGTCAGAAACAGGGGAGGTAGCGAGGTCTCTGAAAAATGGCAAACTCGATTTGAGGTATATCTAGCCTCTATGACTAGTGACCAGTGCAGGAAATACGAGAAGTAACACCCTAGCTTGTGTGGCACGGCAATGTCTTTTCAACTGTGATTTAGGTAAAGGCGAATTGGGAAGGGGAAAATACACAGCAAAATTCATTGGATAAGAAGTTGCCTTGCCCCTTGTTATTTCAGGGAATCCTAGTGGATGCAGTAATTTAGTTAGGAAGTGGACACTGGGGAAACCTGAAAAAGCTGGAAGGCTAAGCTGCAGCAGCCCAGGTCACTGTGGGAAGTGTAGCAACTACGTGCTAGAACGTTTATGAATGAGTATTGTCATAAATCTTTAACCAATATCAACAGTTGTTCTGCACACTACCAACGGGCTGCTTAGGAGGCCACTGCAGCTTACACCACCTACCGCCCCTGTCATTGCTTCCAAAACAACTACTAACCATCTCTCTTGCATGTAAATGCGACAGTTCAGATTATTCCAGGTCCCCAAAGCTAAAGGAATGGCTGGGGAGGCAGGTATTAGTAATTTTTTTAATGTATATATTGTTTTCCTAAATAACAGTTATACTGGTCATCTCTGTGGTGTTGACAATTAGGTGCCGGTGCCGAGCAGCGGAAACCAATTAAGTGCCAGTGCTCAGCACCGGAAAGCTCCGGTTCAAATTATGCACGGGGCTAATACCAGGTGAAGTCAGGCAGTCGCTGATGCGCACAGTTTTGATTAGTGTTGCATGCTATGTGAGTAGGCGTTGCTGGTGTGCACTTGGAAATTGTAGTATGCACATGACTTGGTGGCATTATTATACTTGTGTTAAGCACACTTCGCTACAGTGCACAGTCATGCTTGTACTACTTACATTGTTATACTTGTGGTAGTACTACAGTGCTGGAAGTGTGCATTTGTGTAACATGTCAGGTGAAATGGTGGATATTTGCTAATACGTCATACTTTTCTTTGCAAACTTTACGTGCTGCTCCTTATACGTGCACTGCGCTGGGAGCGGCATATTTCACATATGAGATACACTATCTGGGGTGCCTGCACCTCCAGTTCGTTGTACAAGATCCAGGGCTACCATGGATGGGATGGGAAGGCTGGAAGGACATGTTTGGAACCGATCTGGATGCTGTTGGGGGGATGTTTCTATTGCCATAAGAAGTTTGGCCATTTTGAAACATAGTTTGGGGCTGGAAGGCAGAAAGGTTCTCAAGACCCTGCCTAGACTTGTAATGGAGGAGAGAAATCCAAACGAGGGGTCTGATGCAGAGGAGGATGATGAGCAAAGAACTGCAATGAGAGCACTGGAAGAGAATTTCAGCAGGAAAATTGGCATGGTGGTTGAAAAACACAAGGGGTATATCAGCAAGGGCTGGAGCTAAAATTATCGCCGCTTTAGCATCCGTTTTCAGACGAAAAGCGGCGATAATTGTAACGGCCTATTAGCAAGGACACGCTAACGCGTGAATCCATGCTTCTTCGCCCTTTCCCTTAACGCCCAGCTTTGCATCTCTAATGAGATGCAAAGTGGGCGTTCCTCCCCAGAATAACAGGAGAAATGTCGCTAAGCGACATTTCTCCTATTATCAAGCCTCACGCAAAGCAGCATAGCGACAAGAAAAGTAACGATAACCTCTGTTATCGCTACTTTCCTTACGCCTGCTTTGAAACTGACTTAGCCATGATATCCTATGGAAGGTTGATATCATGGCTAAGTATGTTAGGCCCTATCAGCAAACTATAGCCAAACTTTGTGGGATTATCGCTGGGTTTCCAGCGATAATCTCATGTTTGGCAGTTAGCGCTTGGAATTTTATCGCTTTTGAGATAAGCGTTGCTAATAGCACGCTATCTCAGCGAGAAAATTGCACGTTACACGGCGATAATTATCCTAGCGCTAAGTGCGCTTAGCGATAATTATCGCCGGTCCTTGATGATATGCCCCCAAGTTCTTTTCCCACGCGCAGTTGAAGCAGAAACCATTGAGCAGTTTGTAGCAGTCCTGAGAAGGATGGAGATTTCATGTAAACTCGGAGACCCGCGGGATGAAATTATTAGAGATCAAATGAATAACAGGAATATCAATCTTAAAATGTATGAAAAACTATTGGGATTGGAGACCCTAATTGACATAAGACCATTGAAGTGGCTAGGCACATGGAGAATACCTCTCACCATGTTAAAGAATTGGGCGATGCTACTTTTAAGGAAGCAAGTGAATCGGAGAATGCATGTGATGTGAATGTGGTGAGAAATAGAGTGTGGTAGTGTGCGACACACGGCTGAGACGATCAATTGCCCTGTTGCTGAGAGCAGGTGATTCAAATGTAAAACGATGGGTCACTTTTCCAAAATGTGCAAGATGGTGGACAACGTGCAGTCCAGGAGAGCGGTTAATTTGGTGAATGAACAAGGAGAACCTGGGAAGGAGATGGGCTTGGAATTGAGCGATGAGTTAGAGATTGAAGGGATGGTGGTCAGTGAGAAGGATTAGTCAATAGCCTTTTCTGAGCGAGCATAGAAAAATTTGGCGATGGATATATGCGGTCCCTTTGACTGTTAGGACACGGGTGAAAGATATGCAGAAATGGATTGTTTCTCACAATGACCGGAGGTGGCATTTATGAGAGAAGTGAGGGCGTCAAAGGTTATCGCTATTTGTGAAGAAGTGTTCCGAAGATAGGGTTGTGCTTCCTCCATATTAACCAACTGTATTTCCCAATTTATTTCAAGAAATGAGTTCTCCCTAAACAAGAGGAGGATTAAGAATTGTAGGACCGCCGCGAATCAGTCTAGGGGGATGAGTGTTGTGGAGCGCTTTATCCGCATGTTGAGAGAATGCCTACGGTTGGTAGTGACAAGTAAGGTTTGTTGGAGGAGTCAAGTTAAAGATGTTTTGTTGAACTATAGGACCACTCCGCACTCTATGATGGGTGGGTCTCCGTTTCGCCTACTTAAAGGGAGAGTGCCTTGCACTGAGAAGCCAGCAAGGAGGGTCAAGTCTAGGTGCCTAGAGTTGGATTGTTTGAAGTCGAGTAGGAAGATGGAGAAGGGGCAGGTTCTACATGTTCGAAGACAGAATGGAAGGAATAAAAAGAAAGAAATTGGAGGACGGCGTGCATGAGAGGTTGTGTCGAGGGAACGGGGTGATGAAGAGGTATGCCAAGTTGTCCGAACCCAGGCGAGTTGTCCAAACTGAGGAGCGTTACGGAGTTAAGAATTGAACCTCTTAAGTGGACAGTAAGGCAAAGACCGGTGAGGAGGAACGTGATACCCGGATGTGGGTGAAGTCCTATGCTGGTTAAAGTCAATCACTTATAGTATGAGCCTAAAGGGTGAACAAGTGCTTACTGTACCTGTAATTCATGATGACAGTTCGGAAGAGTTTAGAAGCTCTATAATTGGTTTACTTGTATGAATATAATAATTATACTGTAGCAGCTATTTGAATTTTTGTTATTGTATTAAGGAAGAGTGATGTATTATGTTCTATGATGTAAGGTTCCTGGCAACAAGATGCGGTTCCTAGGCAACGGTATGCTTCACTACTGGAATCCAGTCTGTGGATTCTAAGGAGCTGGAGGCAGACAGTGGCTGTGCATCAGAAAGCTGGCCAGGGGTGTTATCATGGATGTCTGCAGGGGGGAAGGGATTAGGAGGGGATACTTTCCCCTCCCCTCCTGGATTTAATTTTAATCAGAGTAGGGTATTTCCCACACAAAAGAGCTACATTTATGTCATACTTGCAGGCAAATGTACCACTCACAGCAGGGCCACTCACTGGCTGCCTGGTGGATTTAGAAAATGCAGTGTAACACTATGGCTGTAGTTGTGTTAAATGCAAAAACAACAATTGATGGACAGAATGCAGAACAATGTCATACATTCACCCCAGTACAGAGATCTGGGCCTAAATCCATCGTTTTTTTGCTCACCATGCCATTCCAGTTTGAACCAGGCCATATGCAAATCAGTCTTGACCCTGTGCCTCATGGGAACAGTCCAGCCCGAACTGCCAAGCCAGGTCCTCCCTGGACCGGAAACAAGCATCCTAGGACCGGTTTCGGGGTTTCACCCCTCTTCAGCCAGGATAGCTTGATTCCAGAGGCATGGAGAGCACGGGACCCACGTCTGGGCATACCCATCCCACTCGGGGTGACAAATGCAAAAACAACAATTGATGGACAGAATGCAGAACAATGTCATACATTCACCCCAGTACAGAGATCTGGGCCTAAATCCATCGTTTTTTTGCTCACCATGCCATTCCAGTTTGAACCAGGCCATATGCAAATCAGTCTTGACCCTGTGCCTCATGGGAACAGTCCAGCCCGAACTGCCAAGCCAGGTCCTCCCTGGACCGGAAACAAGCATCATAGGACCGGTTTCGGGGTTTCACCCCTCTTCAGCCAGGATAGCTTGATTCCAGAGGCATGGAGAGCACGGGACCCACGTCTGGGCATACCCTTCCCACTCGGGGTGACAAATGCAAAAACAACAATTGATGGACAGAATGCAGAACAATGTCATACATTCACCCCAGTACAGAGATCTGGGCCTAAATCCATCGTTTTTTTGCTCACCATTCCATTCCAGTTTGAACCAGGCCATATGCAAATCAGTCTTGACCCTGTGCCTCATGGGAACAGTCCAGCCCGAACTGCCAAGCCAGGTCCTCCCTGGACCGGAAACAAGCATCCTAGGACCGGTTTCGGGGTTTCACCCCTCTTCAGCCAGGATAGCTTGATTCCAGAGGCATGGAGAGCACGGGACCCACGTCTGGGCATACCCTTCCCACTCGGGGTGACAAATGCAAAAACAACAATTGATGGACAGAATGCAGAACAATGTCATACATTCACCCCAGAACAGAGATCTGGGCCTAAATCCATTGTTTTTTTGCTCACCATGCCATTCCAGTTTGAACCAGGCCATATGCAAATCAGTCTTGACCCTGTGCCTCATGGGAACAGTCCAGACCGAACTGCCAAGCCAGGTCCTCCCTGGACCGGAAACAAGCATCCTAGGACCGGTTTCGGGGTTTCACCCCTCTTCAGCCAGGATAGCTTGATTCCAGAGGCATGGAGAGCACGGGACCCACGTCTGGGCATACCCATCCCACTCGGGGTGACAAATGCAAAAACAACAATTGATGGACAGAATGCAGAACAATGTCATACATTCACCCCAGTACAGAGATCTGGGCCTAAATCCATCGTTTTTTTGCTCACCATGCCATTCCAGTTTGAACCAGGCCATATGCAAATCAGTCTTGACCCTGTGCCTCATGGGAACAGTCCAGCCCGAACTGCCAAGCCAGGTCCTCCCTGGACCGGAAACAAGCATCCTAGGACCGGTTTCGGGGTTTCACCCCTCTTCAGCCAGGATAGCTTGATTCCAGAGGCATGGAGAGCACGGGACCCACGTCTGGGCATACCTTTCCCACTCGGGGTGACAAATGCAAAAACAACAATTGATGGACAGAATGCAGAACAATGTCATACATTCACCCCAGTACAGAGATCTGGGCCTAAATCCATCGTATTTTTGCTCACCATGCCATTCCAGTTTGAACCAGGCCATATGCAAATCAGTCTTGACCCTGTGCCTCATGGGAACAGTCCAGCCCGAACTGCCAAGCCAGGTCCTCCCTGGACCGGAAACAAGCATCCTAGGACCGGTTTCGGGGTTTCACCCCTCTTCAGCCAGGATAGCTTGATTCCAGAGGCATGGAGAGCACGGGACCCACGTCTGGGCATACCCTTCCCACTCGGGGTGACAAATGCAAAAACAACAATTGATGGACAGAATGCAGAACAATGTCATACATTCACCCCAGTACAGAGATCTGGGCCTAAATCCATCGTTTTTTTGCTCACCATTCCATTCCAGTTTGAACCAGGCCATATGCAAATCAGTCTTGACCCTGTGCCTCATGGGAACAGTCCCGCCCGAACTGCCAAGCCAGGTCCTCCCTGGACCAGAAACAAGCATCCTAGGACCGGTTTCGAGGTTTCACCCCTCTTCAGCCAGGATAGCTTGATTCCAGAGGCATGGAGAGCACGGGACCCACGTCTGGGCATACCCTTCCCACTCGGGGTGACAAATGCAAAAACAACAATTGATGGACAGAATGCAGAACAATGTCATACATTCACCCCAGAACAGAGATCTGGGCCTAAATCCATTGTTTTTTTGCTGCCCATTCCAGTTTGAACCAGGTCATATGCAAATCAGTCTTGACCCTGTGCCTCATGGGAACAGTCCAGACCGAACTGCCAAGCCAGGTCCTCCCTGGACCGGAAACAAGCATCCTAGGACCGGTTTCGGGGTTTCACCCCTCTTCAGCCAGGATAGCTTGATTCCAGAGGCATGGAGAGCACGGGACCTACGTCTGGGCATACCCTTCCCACTCGGGGTGACAAATGCAAAAACAACAATTGATGGACAGAATGCAGAACAATGTCATACATTCACCCCAGTACAGAGATCTGGGCCTAAATCCATCGTTTTTTTGCTCACCATGCCATTCCAGTTTGAACCAGGCCATATGAAAATCAGTCTTGACCCTGTGCCTCATGGGAACAGTCCAGCCCGAACTGCCAAGCCAGGTCCTCCCTGGACCGGAAACAAGCATCCTAGGACCGGTTTCGGGGTTTCACCCCTCTTCCGCCAGGATAGCTTGATTCCAGAGGCATGGAGAGCACGGGACCCACGTCTGGGCATACCCTTCCCACTCGGGGTGACAAATGCAAAAACAACAATTGATGGACAGAATGCAGAACAATGTCATACATTCACCCCAGTACAGAGATCTGGGCCTAAATCCATCGTTTTTTTGCTCACCATGCCATTCCAGTTTGAACCAGGCCATATGCAAATCAGTCTTGACCCTGTGCCTCATGGGAACAGTCCAGCCCGAACTGCCAAGCCAGGTCCTCCCTGGACCGGAAACAAGCATCCTAGGACCGGTTTCGGGGTTTCACCCCTCTTCAGCCAGGATAGCTTGATTCCAGAGGCATGGAGAGCACGGGACCCACGTCTGGGCATACCCTTCCCACTCGGGGTGACAAATGCAAAAACAACAATTGATGGACAGAATGCAGAACAATGTCATACATTCACCCCAGTACAGAGATCTGGGCCTAAATCCATCGTTTTTTTGCTCACCATGCCATTCCAGTTTGAACCAGGCCATATGCAAATCAGTCTTGACCCTGTGCCTCATGGGAACAGTCCAGCCCGAACTGCCAAGCCAGGTCCTCCCTGGACCGGAAACAAGCATCCTAGGACCGGTTTCGGGGTTTCACCCCTCTTCAGCCAGGATAGCTTGATTCCAGAGGCATGGAGAGCACGGGACCCACGTCTGGGCATACCCTTCCCACTCGGGGTGACAAATGCAAAAACAACAATTGATGGACAGAATGCAGAACAATGTCATACATTCACCCCAGTACAGAGATCTGGGCCTAAATCCATCGTTTTTTTGCTCACCATGCCATTCCAGTTTGAACCAGGCCATATGCAAATCAGTCTTGACCCTGTGCCTCATGGGAACAGTCCAGCCCGAACTGCCAAGCCAGGTCCTCCCTGGACCGGAAACAAGCATCCTAGGACCGGTTTCGGGGTTTCACCCCTCTTCAGCCAGGATAGCTTGATTCCAGAGGCATGGAGAGCACGGGACCCACGTCTGGGCATACCCTTCCCACTCGGGGTGACAAATGCAAAAACAACAATTGATGGACAGAATGCAGAACAATGTCATACATTCACCCCAGTACAGAGATCTGGGCCTAAATCCATCGTTTTTTTGCTCACCATGCCATTCCAGTTTGAACCAGGCCATATGCAAATCAGTCTTGACCCTGTGCCTCATGGGAACAGTCCAGCCCGAACTGCCAAGCCAGGTCCTCCCTGGACCGGAAACAAGCATCCTAGGACCAGTTTCGGGGTTTCACCCCTCTTCAGCCAGGATAGCTTGATTCCAGAGGCATGGAGAGCACGGGACCCACGTCTGGGCATACCCTTCCCACTCGGGGTGACAAATGCAAAAACAACAATTGATGGACAGAATGCAGAACAATGTCATACATTCACCCCAGTACAGAGATCTGGGCCTAAATCCATCGTTTTTTTGCTCACCATGCCATTCCAGTTTGAACCAGGCCATATGCAAATCAGTCTTGACCCTGTGCCTCATGGGAACAGTCCAGCCCGAACTGCTAAGCCAGGTCCTCCCTGGACCGGAAACAAGCATCCTAGGACCGGTTTCGGGGTTTCACCCCTCTTCAGCCAGGATAGCTTGATTCCAGAGGCATGGAGAGCACGGGACCCACGTCTGGGCATACCCTTCCCACTCGGGGTGACAAATGCAAAAACAACAATTGATGGACAGAATGCAGAACAATGTCATACATTCACCCCAGTACAGAGATCTGGGCCTAAATCCATTGTTTTTTTGCTCACCATGCCATTCCAGTTTGAACCAGGCCATATGCAAATCAGTCTTGACCCTGTGCCTCATGGGAACAGTCCAGCCCGAACTGCCAAGCCAGGTCCTCCCTGGACCGGAAACAAGCATCCTAGGACCGGTTTCGGGGTTTCACCCCTCTTCAGCCAGGATAGCTTGATTCCAGAGGCATGGAGAGCACGGGACCCACGTCTGGGCATACCCTTCCCACTCGGGGTGACAAATGCAAAAACAACAATTGATGGACAGAATGCAGAACAATGTCATACATTCACCCCAGTACAGAGATCTGGGCCTAAATCCATCGTTTTTTTGCTCACCATGCCATTCCAGTTTGAACCAGGCCATATGCAAATCAGTCTTGACCCTGTACCTCATGGGAACAGTCCAGCCCGAACTGCCAAGCCAGGTCCTCCCTGGACCGGAAACAAGCATCCTAGGACCGGTTTCGGGGTTTCACCCCTCTTCAGCCAGGATAGCTTGATTCCAGAGACATGGAGAGCACGGGACCCACGTCTGGGCATACCCTTCCCACTCGGGGTGACAAATGCAAAAACAACAATTGATGGACAGAATGCAGAACAATTTCATACATTCACCCCAGTACAGAGATCTGGGCCTAAATCCATCGTTTTTTTGCTCACCATGCCATTCCAGTTTGAACCAGGACATATGCAAATCAGTCTTGACCCTGTGCCTCAAGGGAACAGTCCAGCCCGAACTGCCAAGCGAGGTCCTCCCTGGACCGGAAACAAGCATCCTAGGACCGGTTTCGGGGTTTCACCCCTCTTCAGCCAGGATAGCTTGATTCCAGAGGCATGGAGAGCACGGGACCCACGTCTGGGCATACCCTTTCCACTCGGGGTGACAAATGCAAAAACAACAATTGGTGGACAGAATGCAGAACAATGTCATACATTCACCCCAGTACAGAGATCTGGGCCTAAATCCATCGTTTTTTTGCTCACCATGCCATTCCAGTTTGAACCAGGCCATATGCAAATCAGTCTTGACCCTGTGCCTCATGGGAACAGTCCAGCCCGAACTGCCAAGCCAGGTCCTCCCTGGACCGGAATCAAGCATCCTAGGACCGGTTTCGGGGTTTCACCCCTCTTCAGCCAGGATAGCTTGATTCCAGAGGCATGGAGAGCACGGGACCCACGTCTGGGCATACCCTTCCCACTCGGGGTGACAAATGCAAAAACAACAATTGATGGACAGAATGCAGAACAATGTCATACATTCACCCCAGTACAGAGATCTGGGCCTAAATCCATCGTTTTTTTGCTCACCATGCCATTCCAGTTTGAACCAGGCCATATGCAAATCAGTCTTGACCCTGTGCCTCATGGGAACAGTCCAGCCCGAACTGCCAAGCCAGGTCCTCCCTGGACCGGAAACAAGCATCCTAGGACCGGTTTCGGGGTTTCACCCCTCTTCAGCCAGGATAGCTTGATTCCAGAGGCATGGAGAGCACGGGACCCACGTCTAGGCATACCCTTCCCACTCGGGGTGACAAATGCAAAAACAACAATTGATGGACAGAATGCAGAACAATGTCATACATTCACCCCAGTACAGAGATCTGGGCCTAAATCCATCGTTTTTTTGCTCACCATGCCATTCCAGTTTGAACCAGGCCATATGCAAATCAGTCTTGACCCTGTGCCTCATGGGAACAGTCCAGCCCGAACTGCCAAGCCAGGTCCTCCCTGGACCGGAAACAAGCATCCTAGGACCGGTTTCGGGGTTTCACCCCTCTTCAGCCAGGATAGCTTGATTCCAGAGGCATGGAGAGCACGGGACCCACGTCTGGGCATACCCTTCCCACTCGGGGTGACAAATGCAAAAACAACAATTGATGGACAGAATGCAGAACAATGTCATACATTCACCCCAGTACAGAGATCTGGGCCTAAATCCATCGTTTTTTTGCTCACCATGCCATTCCAGTTTGAACCAGGCCATATGCAAATCAGTCTTGACCCTGTGCCTCATGGGAACAGTCCAGCCCGAACTGCCAAGCCAGGTCCTCCCTGGACCGGAAACAAGCATCCTAGGACCGGTTTCGGGGTTTCACCCCTCTTCAGCCAGGATAGCTTGATTCCAGAGGCATGGAGAGCACGGGACCCACGTCTGGGCATACCCTTCCCACTCGGGGTGACAAATGCAAAAACAACAATTGATGGACAGAATGCAGAACAATGTCATACATTCACCCCAGTACAGAGATCTGGGCCTAAATCCATCGTTTTTTTGCTCACCATGCCATTCCAGTTTGAACCAGGCCATATGCAAATCAGTCTTGACCCTGTGCCTCATGGGAACAGTCCAGCCCGAACTGCCAAGCCAGGTCCTCCCTGGACCGGAAACAAGCATCCTAGGACCGGTTTCGGGGTTTCACCCCTCTTCAGGCAGGATAGCTTGATTCCAGAGGCATGGAGAGCACGGGACCCACGTCTGGGCATAACCTTCCCACTCGGGGTGACAAATGCAAAAACAACAATTGATGGACAGAATGCAGAACAATGTTATACATTCACCCCAGTACAGAGATCTGGGCCTAAATCCATCGTTTTTTTGCTCACCATGCCATTCCAGTTTGAACCAGGCCATATGCAAATCAGTCTTGACCCTGTGCCTCATGGGAACAGTCCAGCCCGAACTGCCAAGCCAGGTCCTCCCTGGACTGGAAACAAGCATCCTAGGACCGGTTTCGGGGTTTCACCCCTCTTCAGCCAGGATAGCTTGATTCCAGAGGCATGGAGAGCACGGGACCCACGTCTGGGCATACCCTTCCCACTCAGGGTGACAAATGCAAAAACAACAATTGGTGGACAGAATGCAGAACAATGTCATACATTCACCCCAGTAAAGAGATCTGGGCCTAAATCCATCGTTTTTTTGCTCACCATGCCATTCCAGTTTGAACCAGGCCATATGCAAATCAGTCTTGACCCTGTGCCTCATGGGAACAGTCCAGCCCAAACTGCCAAGCGAGGTCCTCCCTGGACCGGAAACAAGCATCCTATGACCGGTTTCGGGGTTTCACCCCTCTTCAGCCAGGATAGCTTGATTCCAGAGGCATGGAGAGCACGGGACCCACGTCTGGGCATACCCTTCCCACTCGGGGTGACAAATGCAAAAACAACAATTGATGGACAGAATGCAGAACAATGTCATACATTCACCCCAGTACAGAGATCTGGGCCTAAATCCATCGTTTTTTTGCTCACCATGCCATTCCAGTTTGAACCAGGCCATATGCAAATCAGTCTTGACCCTGTGCCTCATGGGAACAGTCCAGCCCGAACTGCCAAGCCAGGTCCTCCCTGGACCGGAAACAAGCATCCTAGGACCGTTTCGGGGTTTCACCCCTCTTCAGCCAGGATAGCTTGATTCCAGAGGCATGGAGAGCACGGGACCCACGTCTGGGCATACCCTTCCCACTCGGGGTGACAAATGCAAAAACAACAATTGATGGACAGAATGCAGAACAATGTCATACATTCACCCCAGTACAGAGATCTGGGCCTAAATCCATCGTTTTTTTGCTCACCATGCCCTTCCAGTTTGAACCAGGCCATATGCAAATCAGTCTTGACCCTGTGCCTCATGGGAACAGTCCAGCCCGAACTGCCAAGCCAGGTACTCCCTGGACCGGAAACAAGCATCCTAGGACCGGTTTCGGGGTTTCACCCCTCTTCAGCCAGGATAGCTTGATTCCAGAGGCATGGAGAGAACGGGACCCACGTCTGGGCATACCCTTCCCACTCGGGGTGACAAATGCAAAAACAACAATTGATGGACAGAATGCAGAACAATGTCATACATTCACCCCAGTACAGAGATCTGGGCCTAAATCCATCGTTTTTTTGCTCACCATGCCCTTCCAGTTTGAACCAGGCCATATGCAAATCAGTCTTGACCCTGTGCCTCATGGGAACAGTCCAGCCCGAACTGCCAAGCCAGGTCTTCCCTGGACCGGAATCAAGCATCCTAGGACCGGTTTCGGGGTTTCACCCCTCTTCAACCAGGATAGCTTGATTCCAGAGGCATGGAGAGCACGGGACCCACGTCTGGGCATACCCTTCCCACTCGGGGTGACAAATGCAAAAACAACAATTGATGGACAGAATGCAGAACAATGTCATACATTCACCCCAGTACAGAGATCTGGGCCTAAATCCATCGTTTTTTTGCTCATCATGCCATTCCAGTTTGAACCAGGCCATATGCAAATCAGTCTTGACCCTGTGCCTCATGGGAACAGTCCAGCCCGAACTGCCAAGCCAGGTCCTCCCTGGACCGGAATCAAGCATCCTAGGACCGGTTTCGGGGTTTCACCCCTCTTCAGCCAGGATAGCTTGATTCCAGAGGCATGGAGAGCACGGGACCCACGTCTGGGCATACCCTTCCCACTCGGGGTGACAAATGCAAAAACAACAATTGATGGACAGAATGCAGAACAATGTCATACATTCACCCCAGTACAGAGATCTGGGCCTAAATCCATCGTTTTCTTGCTCACCATGCCATTCCAGTTTGAACCAGGCCATATGCAAATCAGTCTTGACCCTGTGCCTCATGGGAACAGTCCAGCCCGAACTGCCAAGCCAGGTCCTCCCTGGACCGGAAACAAGCATCCTAGGACCGGTTTCGGGGTTTCACCCCTCTTCAGCCAGGATAGCTTGATTCCAGAGGCATGGAGAGCACGGGACCCACGTCTGGGCATACCCTTCCCACTCGGGGTGACAAATGCAAAAACAACAATTGATGGACAGAATGCAGAACAATGTCATACATTCACCCCAGTACAGAGATCTGGGCCTAAATCCATCGTTTTGCACTAATCGTACAACGCAAAAAACAGTCCGGGTCGGTGTGGGCCTGGCGGCAGGCAACGGCCACTGTCATTGGTAGCTGAGCACTGCCAATGACAGTGCGAGTACATAGCCTTTCCCCTTCTACTGTGCAGAAGCTGCCTCAAGTGTACACGAGTCGTATCAATCTGCGTCCGACATATGCCACCTCCACAAGTTCGACCACCCAATGCCCAACACGGTACAGCCCCCAGCATAGTGCGCCGGCTCACGCATCATAGATAGACAGGCCAGCGAAGAAGCAGCGTGTTTTGTGCACTGCAGCAGTACTCTGGTCACTGTGGCTCATAGCGCTTTTTGACCCCTGACCTTCTGCATCTTAACAAACTTCACTCATAATTTGACCCCTGGTACTGGCAATTTGAAAATGAGGCTGTTCTCGAGCACATCACCCGGGACCCGTTTTGCTGCAGTGCGTGGGTGCTACATGGCTATGGCTCCAATTAATTTATTTATTTGTAGAGCGCAACATTCATCCATTAGGATAACACAGCGCTAGGTAACAGAACTTATGGTAGAGGTGATATTAGGGTGTTGATGGACCGTCCTGTATTAAGTCTTAGGGAACAGATGAGTTTTAAGTTTCTTTCTGAATGCTAGGTAGTCAGCCGTGAGGTGTAGATCTTGTGGTAATTCATTCAAGTGCCAGATATGAGAAGGTACGACCTCCTGCCTTTACTTTCTTTATGCGTCTTGTCCTGGCTTGCGCTTGATAGCGTGGCCTTAAGCACCTCGACGGTGCGTAAAATTCAATTTTGTTCTGTAGGATTAAAGGTCCGCATTGGTGCAGGGCCTTGTGTGTGTGACTGAGTAGCTTAAATCTTGCTCTTTGGCGCATAAGTAACCAATGGAGCGGTTTCATACATTCAGACGTTAAACTGAATCGACTTTTGTTGCATTCCAGCTTGGCGGCAGCATTTTGTAGCGCCTGCAGGCATGTGAAGAGGTAATCTGCCATGCCTACGAACAGTGCATTTCCGTAGTCTAACCTACGGATAAGCAGAGCTTGGGTGATTGTTCTTCTGCATTCCAGTGGGATCCAGGGAAATAGCCTTTTTAGGAGCTTCAAAATCGCAAATCTACTTCCACATAGGACCCGCACATGGTCCTGCATGGATAAGGTATTATCAATAAGGACGCCCAAAGTTATGTGATAGTGAGAGACAGTGAGAAAGAACGAAGAAGGAATACATATGGAGGGAAAGAGATAAACACGGGAGAGCAAGCAAGAGCAAGTGAAAGTAAAATTGATAGAGCAAAAAAGGAGCAGAGGAGCATGGTTGGAAAGAGAAAGATGGAGATAGAAGGCACATATGATAGAAAAAACAAGAAAGACAAAATAAAGCAAGAATTAACAAAGGTGGGAAAGCTCGGTGGCTAAGGAAAGAGCAAGGCACAAAATGTAGGAGATACCAATTTAGAGAAAGAGAAACCGAGAAGTGATACGGGTATGACACGGCCAGCATTTGCCTCTTCATAGTGCTTCTTTTTTTTTACCATCATCTTTTTTTGTAGGAGGTTACCTCGGGTTGGGCAGTTTAGAAACAATACCCTGTAATGTTGAGGAAAAAACAAGGAGACGCAGTGAAAAACGAGGAAAAGCACTCAAAAAATAGGGAAAAGGAAAAAGAAAGCAGTAAGAAATGAGGCAATAGCGGAAGAAAGTACTGAGAGAAACTGGGGAAAGGAAGATGAAAGCAGTAAAAAACAAGGCAAGAGCAGGAGAAAGCAGTAGGTGTATATCTGGTGATGTGGGTTTATACCTATTGATGTGGATACCAGCCAGTGCCAGGGCAAGCGCTGTGGGTTTTTAGCTGATGCTTTGGCAAGTGTTGTGGGTGCAATCTGGTGCTGTAGGCACAATATAGTGCTTATGCACCTGCTGTACGTGCAATCTGGAAACGTGGCAAGTAAAATCTGGTACTACAGTAAATATATATATATAGAGTGTGTGTGTGTCAGTGTGTGTATAATTACCCACAAACCTACACTTTTTCTTTTTCAATTTTCTATTACTGCATACATACAGGGCTGTATAAAAAAAATAGTGCATTGTGGGTGAGATATTTGAAGTTCACCAATCTCATTTTACCAATATAACTATGCATTATGCAAGGAAAGCCTGGTTCTCCTAGCAGGAGAAATGCAAAGGGATTTTTTAAAACCCTACAGCTCATCTACAACTCACAGTTTATTCAATACAGCCTGGCGATGAGCAGAGCATTTAAAGTTCCCACGTTCTTTTTATAAATGGACACCCGCAAAAATAGTTCAGAATGAAAATCAGATGATTTAGAATCTGTTAAGGAAGCAAGGAAAGAATCTAGACATGGTGAACAGGGGCAGAAGAACTAAGTACAAGCGGTTCTGCAGGTCCAGTTTCTGCAGAATCTAGCCATGGTGTTGATGCTCCTGTAAATGATATTGGATTGTTTTTTAATTCATCAAAAAAACTAACAGATTATTTTAAATACAATCTACAAATAAATATGTATAACCCACCAGAAAAGTGTGTCTGCAAGAAGGATTAAGGTGGATCACGCTGTTTCCGTCATGTGTGGATTATTCAATATTCACCATGGCGTTGCTACTCTCCACAACTTATAGGCGTGATTTGCAAGTATTACACGGTTTACTCACAGTCAGTTCATCGCGGGACACAAGGAGCATTCATAACTACGCCTTTCACTAAATATAAAGACTTCCATGATAGTGCACACAACCACGTATCATCGTCCAGGCATTAAAAAGCACAACTGTATACAACTCACTATTTGGCGATCAGAAAGAAACTGGCAACAAGTATTGAAAGTGCTGACATATCCGTAAAAGAATAGATGTCACTTGGAGTACGTTTTGTAGACACAAATAGCACCGTAGCTGTAATCAGAGAAGTATAGATGTTACTTGGAGTACGTTTTGTAGACACAAGTAGCACAGTAGCTGTGATCAGAGAAGAATTTCTTGGATTTGCAACCTTAAAAGATATGGATGCTAACTCAATTGCAAATGATTATGGATCCATATTCTAAACTGTCAAGGATATGATGGATGCTCTACAATGGCAGGAAGGGAAGATGGTGTTCAATCCATAATAAAGAGAGAATATACTAAAGATGCTATTGCTGATATATCCGGAAAAGAAAAGAAAAGAATAGAGCGGACGCGCTTGAGGTAGTGGCTTAGCGCTAGCTGTTGACGCTGCTACTACTGTTATTGTGCTGTTTTAACCAAATCTCTTTTATTGTCACTTTCTATAGCTGCACTGTGTTTTTAAAAACATCAAAACTTCTATATTTAGAGAATACCTGACTCATGAGGGCTTCTCACATTGCCATACCCCCAGGTTGCTATCCCCGGTCCACTGCGGGTCCTCCTCCCGATCGTGCGGAGGGAAGTCGCTTCCGATTGGAGGGTTGCGGTCTAGTCTCCTCCCCACTCCCCACATAAAGCCGATGCAGAGCGGAACTCGCAGCGGACGCGCTTGAGGTAGTGGCTTAGTGCTAGCTGTTGACGCTGCTACTACTGTTATTGTGCTGTTTTAACCAAATCTCTTTTATTGTCACTTTCCATTGCTGCACTGTGTTTTTAAAAACATCAAAACTTCTATATTTAGAGAATACCTGACTCACGAGGGCTTCTCACATTGCCACACCCCCAGGTTGCTTTCCACGGTCCACCGCGGGTCCTCATCCCAATCGTGTGGAGGGAAGTCGCTTCGATTTGAGGGTTGCGGTCTAGTCTCCTCCCCCCTCCCCACATAAAGCCGATACAGAGCAGAACGCGCAGCAGGCGCGCCAAAGGCAAGTTCGTCTGCGCGCGTCCACGGCCGGCAGGGGCCAGGGGCCACAAACCCTGCTTGCCTCTCATCCCGTAGAAGAGTTTATAGCTCCTCTTCCCTCCTCAAACTTAGAGGAACAACCCCCGCCAATTGCCACCTTCTTTGGAACCCTGCCGACCCGCACACATTGTGCCCACACTGCGGTTTCCATCCCCATCCGGCCCCACCCACAAAAAAGACCAAAATAACCATGTACCTCCTGAACTGTAGGTCATTGCCTAAACACTCCACAGAAATCTCCCTGCTACTAAAAGAGCTTCACCGTGACGTCCTATACCTCACCGAGACTTGGTTCAATCTTGATTCAGAGCCCGAACTTGTCCACACTCTCCCCCCGGGATACCTAATTTCACGGGAAGACCGGAAAACAGGGAAAGGCAGTGGCCTATCGATCATTTTTAGAGACTGCTATAAGTGCCGTAGCACCCCTAACACATTACCTGATTGCGAAAGTCTTTCTTTTGCCATTGACTTTTCCTCCACCAGCACGTTCTCCGGTATACTCGTATACCGCCCACCCGGTACGTTAGGACAATTC
Source organism: Triturus cristatus (assembly GCF_964204655.1). Lineage (NCBI taxonomy): Eukaryota > Metazoa > Chordata > Amphibia > Caudata > Salamandridae > Triturus > Triturus cristatus. The sequence continues at coordinate 102,495,471 of NC_140583.1, read as the reverse complement.
ACCAATAACCTTCCCCCCATCATTGCCAGCCTAGCCTGTAGCCCATATAATTTTACACTTCTAGGGGACCTCAACATCCATTTCGAGAACATCATGGACCACACTGCCTCAGAACTATCCTCAAGTCTATCTGCATTACAAATGACACAACTAGTTTCCAAACCTACCCACATCAAGGGCCACCTACTTGACCCTGTGTTTAGTAACAGTGAAGACCTCTCTGTAGGAATCCCCTCTCCTCTTCCCTGGTCGGATCACTTTCTGATCCCCCTATTTTGGGCCACCGCCGACTCCCATCCTCCCATCAATACTGTCACTCGTAGAGATCGCAACTGGTCTAAGCTTCCCTTAGAAAACTGGCAGGCAGCCCTCGAAACCTCCAGACCTCCCTATAATCCCAACCCCACCATAGCAAATGAGGACTACAATCAGTGGATCTCGGGCACGCTAGACTCTGTGCTCTCCATGAAATGCACCAAAATTAAGCGCTCTACAAAAACTGCTCCTTGGTACTCCGCCGAACTGCGGGACCTGAAACGCCAATGCAAAAAACTAGAAAGGCAATGGTGGCTGGACTATTCTTCATCCAGGAAAACCGCCTACAGACAAGCGATCAGAACCTACAAAAATGAGATTAAAAATACCCAATCCACTTTCTTCAAAGACAAAATTAACGCAGCAGCCTCCCGACCAAAAGAAATCTATTGCATTGCAAAAACCCTCCTCAAACTCCCGGACTTACCTTTTAAAACTACTAATACACAAACCCGTTGTAATGGCTTGGCTGAGTTCTTTCACCAAAAAATTCAAACTATCTATACCTCTTTTCCCCCCACTTTGACCGGCCCAACCCTTCCTTTACCTTCCGAGTTAGGATTCCAGTCCCGGTCCACCTTTGACTCCTTCCCTCCTCTTAACCCCACCACGTTAGAGCCCTTTCTGCGCCAGGTACAATCTGGCTCCCCCAATGACCCAGCACCTCCACGCACCTTGCTGACTGATACTAGCAATATCCTCCCCACCATACTCAACCTACTTAATGCGTCCCTATCTACTGGCAGCGTCCCGCCTCCCTGGAAGCGTGCTATGGTCAAGGCCCTCCTGAAAAAACCCAATCTAGACCCAGACAACCCCATTAATTATCGCCCAATATCTTTGCTGCCATGGCTGAGCAAAATTCTGGAAAAATATGCCTACACCATTCTGGCCAAATTCCTTGAAACCAATCACTTACTCGACCCCTCCCAGACAGGATTGCGGCCCATGCATGGGACTGAAACCGCCCTAGTCGCAGTAACAGAGGAAGCCAAAAAGATCCTGGACCAGGGAGGATACGCGGCAATCATCCTTCTCGACCTAAGCGCCGCCTTCGACACTGTTAGCCATAATATCCTCTTACACCGACTCACCAACTTAGGAGTTTCAGGGATTGCATTGGACTGGCTCAAATCCTTTCATTCCGACTGCTACTTCCAGGTCTTTGAGGGAGATTTTACCTCCCCTGATAAGCCCCTCGGCTGCGGAGTGCCACAGGGCTCCTCCTTAAGCCCCACCCTGTTTAACATATACATGAGCCCCCTAGCTGAGATTGTCCGCCCTTTTGGAATAAAAATCATCACCTACGCCGACGATACTCAGCTAGTGGTGGCCCTTAATCAATCTTCCGCCCCACGCAACAGCATGGGGGACTGCCTCGAGGAGGTGACCAAATGGATGACCTCATCATGCCTCAAACTCAACAGGGACAAAACCGAATTGATGCTCTTAGGCAATCCCTCTCCGCTCCCTATCAACCTATCATGGCCGACTTCTCTTGGCCCTGCCCCCACCCCCAAGGACAAAATAAAGAGCCTTGGCATCTGGCTGGACAAGTCCCTCAATTTCAATCACCAAGCAGTTAAACTGTCAGCCACCTGCTTTGGTCTACTCCGGCTGCTGCGGAAGATTCTTCCCCTATTGCCGCCCCAATCACGACAGATAAAGGTTCAGGGTCTCATTCTGTCTCGGCTAGATTTTGGGAATGCTCTCTAACTAGGGGCCCCTCAAGCCACCCTGCGCAAGCTTCAGACTCTTCAAAATTGCGCCGCCCGAACTTTGCTCCTGATACCCCGTAGACTCTCCGTCAAACCTGGCCTAAGGAACCCGGTCAGGGAAAGGATCGATTTCAAGGTCCTATGCATTGCCCATCGAGCCTTCTGGAAAACCGGGGCTGCCATTAACCACTCACTGATCACCTCCTACAAACCCACCAGACAGCTTAGGTCAGCCTCCTCCTTCCTCGCGACGGTACCCAGGATTAAGAAGACCAGGTTTGGAGGCCACTCCTTCTCCTATAACGCGTCCATACTATGGAACTCCCTTCTCCTCCCTCTTCGTTCTGAGCCCAACCTTCTGCGGTTCCGCAAGCAACTAAAAACCCTGCTTTTCAATAGATCAGTATAAACCCTTAAGGCCACTACCTACATGCTTGGTCCGTAGCGCTACGATGCCTCAGGGTAGCCAGCGCGCTCAATAAATGGTCTTTTCATTTCATTTAATTTCATGTCACTTGGAGGGATGTGGAAAGCTTTTAGCTTGGAGGATTAAAGATAATCAGTCCAGGAACTGTATTAAAGATTTAAGGTGCCAAGATTCAGGCAATATAATCTCCGATGACTGTGAGAATGAAAACCCATTTGTAAAATTCTTTCAAGATTTATACATGGAGGAAACGATCATAGGCAGGGAGCAAATAGGGGAGTTTTTCAGGACCTTGATCTTCCTCCCCTTAACTCGTTAACCGTGGCAGAAATTCCACCGCCATGTGGCCGTTTAGCAGAGTGGGCGGGGCCACGTCGGCTAATGCACATGCGCAGCACTACGGAGGTAGTGCTCGCGACGGCCGTTGACCGACGAACGCACGCAAAGGGTTAAGGGGGATACAAGGGATAACTTAAACAGCCCTATTCGCACAAAGGAAATCCTTAAAGCCATAACTAGTTTTTAAAAAGGGAAAGCCGCAGGCCCGGATGCTCTTTGTAATGAAATTTATATGATGTTAAAAGAAGAATTAGCCCCGATTTTGCTTCAACTTTTCAACTCAGATTTTATTGCTAATTATGATCTACCACCATCTTGGGATTCTGCGACCATAACTATTCTTCTCAAACCCAACAAATTCGTATAGACCTATTTCACTTCTTAACAGTGATTATAACATTTATACACAGATACTCACTGCCAATGAAAAAGAGGGGCGAAGAGTGGGCAGAGCTTCCACAGAGCTTCCACGCCATACTGACTACCGCATGCCTCGCAAAGCGAGCAGCGCATGCGCTGCAACGTTAGGCTCGCCATAAAAAAGGAAGGTGGTGGTATAGCTAGCCCGGACCTCCTTAAGTACTATCGTGCTTTCTATTTGAACATTTTTAGTCAGTTGCTGAGGGACACCCCTGCTTTGTCCCCTTTCTTCCGAGCTCTTACAGCCGCCCCCCCAGATCAATCTAACTGTCCCAGGCCTGAACGTATCCTCAGGATCGAACCTATGCTCTTAGGGGTCCACCTCTTGACAGCCCCAAGTCTGGATATGTATATACACGCAGCCTGTAGGATGGTCAAGCGGGGGAAGGGAAGGATGGGGACAGCGGGGAGGGAGACCTGGACACTTCAGATACCTCCCTACTCCCACTAGGCTCAAAATGGACCCATACATTCCACTAACCTGTAAAGAAAGAAAAGGCTGCTGTGCTGACAGGGGTGTTGAGTGGGTAATCACAATTCCTCACACCATATACTGTAAGACACAAAATTATATGAGGCTACCACTCCTGCATCCCTGTGTAACCTCCAGACCTTTGTAGTGCGTGACCTTCCCTCCTTATATGCAACACCTACACTTGATATAGGTGTAAGAAGGGCTTCTAGCTCATAAGGATCACCTGCCTTGGACCACCCCTGTGGAGGTAAACTTAAAAGGTGCAATTCGTTGAGTCACGAAAGACATGAACATAAGGCGTTATAAAACTCATAAGTACAGGCAGCACTCTGAGACCATCGTGGTCATGAAATCCAAATATCAGTATCCAGGAAACATTTCATGAAAACAGAAACAAACAATGTTGAGAGTTCTAGGTCACTCTCTAATTATCCTAAGCCCAATCCATTAATGGGCTAACAGATTCTTCCCTGCTTGAGTCCCCTGTCCTGGACTCGCCAACAGGAAAAACAGAGATGAGAGCCCCTCCTGAGGAGGTGATTGCATGTGTGTGTGTAAAATGGAACATTGAAAAATGCACTTTAGTGCATTTTTCAAAGTTTTTGCAAATTACCATGAAGTTCAACTTCATGGTAATTTGCTCCCTCTATTAGCAAAATCGCTAGTTTCTTTACTTTAATGCATTGAATTTAAGAAATCTCAATTTGCGATTCCTTAAATGCAATAGGAATTTAAGTAATCGCAATTTAGAGATTACTTAAATTGCGATTTTTGTATTTGGGATGATGCATCCCAAATGCAAAAATACCGGTAGCAAAGGGGCAGATTCTGAGAATCTGCCCGTTTGCGACCGGTTTTTGCTTTGATGCATGTGGGCCTTAGATGTTTGGCGGCAACAATGTCAGAAACCTGGAATTATATACATCCCTCCTTTCGGGGAGTGACCGGGATTCCGTTTGTGGCCACCTGAAGTCTCTTTGACACCTTATCGAACTTGACAAATGAGGACACAAAAAAAATACAACAAAAAAATGATATGTCTGCATTTTTACGCTTAGAGCATTCTCAAACATATCTCTCAATTTCAACGTACATCCCTAGCCACTAAAATAATGTTTTTACCATTTGTTTAATTCTTATTATCCCGAATAGCCTTCGTGGCAGATCTCAATGATCAATCCATACAGAATGTTTTGGGGTACAACTCTTTTACCTCTTCAAATATTCTACGCCCTGCGCACTCAATTCCATTTGCATTTTCCAAAAAGGCTTTACACCCGCTTCTAATGTTGCATTATGTGGCAAACCATTCTGAAGATATACTACAACAGTTTCTAACTCCTTGTAGGCAGGATTCCACATATCTCTCTTAATTCAAGAATTACCCGTATCATGAACATAAGCAATTTGGAAATCATTCCAGACCTCAGCCTCACATTCAATCAACTGTTTAAGCATGCGGGACAGAAAATCAGTGATAACATTGGCTTTACCCGGTACATATTCCACCTTGTAGTTGTAGTCTTGTAATTTTACTAACTTGCAGAATCATTAATAGATTATTTTGTGGTCAAATCTTAACCAAGGGTTTGTGATCACATCGTGGTGTAAAAAAGCCTTCTCCACACAATTGCTCTGAAATGTACGACCACCCACGCACATGCAAACATCTCCTTCTATATCACAGAATACCTGTCTTCCATAGGAGACAAAGATCTTGATGCATATGCAATTACATTCTCCATAACAACCTGCTCCACTTGAGTCTCATCCATTACAACTTGCATCAGTGATGATTACTCACGGAATATTGGGAACAAACCCTTTAAGCAATGCCACATTGGCAATGCAATTTGAAATTCCATTTTGCACTCAGCAGTCTATTCTAACTTGTACATACTTTTTGAGTTATTGTCTGATATTATGTCTCTGCTGCAAAATTTGCTATATATTTAGAACAGATATCCACCAAAGCAATAAAAGACCTAATTCCTTTTTAGTGCGCCAAGCTGGTGCATTTTGCATCACGTCCACTAAAGTTGGTTAGGTCTAATTACTTCACAATCAATTATGTGACCTAGGTACGTAACACTAGTCTCTTCAAATGCGCACTTTGACTATTCAAAATTCAACCCACGCAACACTAAAATCCTTAATACTTATTTCCAAAAACTTGTCATGTTCTGCCTCATCTTTCCCATACACTATGATATCGTCCTGGAACAATATTACACGCTTCAATTTCCTGAAGAGTTAGGGCATTAAACGCTAAAAACAGCCTCCGCTGCTGCCAACCCGGAAGGCATTCATTTAAATTAGTAACACCCACAGGGTGTGATAAATGCCGTAAGTTCTTTACTGTTCTTCAGCAAAGATATCTAATGATATGCTGCCGACAAATAATAGTGGCACCTTTCAGCATGGATAGCATTTCATTTTTGGTGGATAATGGAAATTGATCTACTATGATGCTCCCATTAAGATGGCGCAAATCCACACACAATGTCAATTTTTCCTTAGCCTGGCGTACTACAACCAAAGGTGAAATCCATGCGGATACCTTTATGGGATTAAATATGTCAGCAGCACCCAATGTTTCCAATTCACTTTATCTTGTAGTGAAACAGAAATACTCGTCATCTTATGAATTTTTGGTATAGCTCCATCTTTTAGCTTGATTTTATATTCAACCTCTGTACATTTCCAATAGTTTTCCTGAAAGCAGTCGAAATTTCCTTATCATCTTTTCCCCAACATTTACACCCTCATTTACCACAAGTACCTGCTATCTACTATTAGGATCCAAAATAATGGGAAGGTTTTTCTGATAACGCTAACCAACACTGATGGTCCTATTCTGGCAATATATAACTTACCAAATGAATGTAGATTTTGAAATTCAAATTTGAACTAGCAATACCAAAATTTCCACCTTCTTACCTCTCTGGTTGTAGATCTGTAGCAGATAATTTAATTCCAACTTTATTTATAAAAGAGTTTTTCAATGTTTCTTCATTGATAATTGTATAAGGCGACCCTGAATTTTCAACAAATCTTAAGAGGTACACCTCCGATTTTCATCCAACATTCTGGTTTGCTACCCACCAACAAACATCCATCTTTGATATTCAAAATAAGTTTTCTCCTTCAACTTTGAAACACACTCAACAGTATCCTCCTCACTTTCTCCAGCATCTTCATGCTCAGACTCACATTTATTTAAGTACTTAACTTTCTTAGACTTTTTCCAACAAACTTTGGCATAATGACCTACAACTCCACACTTGCCACATTTTACTTTCCTGGCTGGCAACGAGCTGGCAAACTCCAAATGCTCAGAACTGCCACACCTACAACATTAAGGAGGTTCCTTGAAAGAGTTTCCTGATTCTAATCCAGCCTCCCCCACTCCTTGTTGTACTTAGTACTACCCTTAATTTTCCACACAATGTCAGATTATTTAGCATCAGTTTTCAAAGCACTAGTACACCTGCTAGAGGTCTTTGCTTTTCTTACAATTGCATATACATCATTGAAACAGGCATCACCATTGACCCACAGACATTCTTGGATTGCATGCCTGCATAACCACCTAGTCCTGCATTAGATCTGCTAGCAATCCCCCAAATGAACAATCGGTAACCAACTTTCTTAATTTTCTAACGTAGTCATCAGTGGCTTCACTCTTCAGTTGTTTTCTCTGAAAAAATGTATAGAGTGTTACACGTATGCAGACTTTGGGAGCAAAGTGCTTATCTACATTTTTAATTGATAAGTTCAAAACATTTATATCACCACCACCCACCACTGCTTTATGCATTTGATTAAAAGATTTCAACCCCCTCGGGCCCAAAGAGTGCAATAAAATTATTTTTGTGTGTTCTGGTTTCATTGTCCCATCAGCATCCACTGTTTCACACTATCTTAATGCAGGTTCCGAGACAGACGACCAAACCGCTTGTGGTGGACACAGTGAGAACGTTTGTTGACTGATTATGAATGTGATGTGGAATTGTTCAGTATCTTTTACTATACCAGTAAAACTGGATTAGTCTACTGTCCAAACTTCACCACACTATATGCAGTATTCAATATCTTTTCACTGTATTATCCTCTAGAACAGAAGAGAATCCTCAACACCACCAAAAAAACAAATTTCCAGACCTCAAAAATATGGGAGGGTAATATAACCGATTCACCCATTTTTTTTTCCAATTGCTTTGCAGTTTCTATTGTCACTTGTTGGGGCTTCACTGGAATGGGGAGTTGCGATTCTTGCAAAGGTTGCCTTGGGGTCGGCCGAACGCAAATTGTCAGATACGCTAGGGCGGTGGGCACTGGTTGAGCTGGAGGTAGGCCTCACAATTTGTGCGGTATACCGGTCAAACCAAGAAGACCCGAAGATTTTTGAGGACCTCGTGGTAGAGCTGGCAACTTGGACTTGCCCCCTGGTTATCTGTGGCGACTTTAATATATCAGCCAAGACCCACAGTGGCCAGCGGTATCAAGGGAGGAAGCCTAGAGTTTATAGGGCACTGACTTCCCTCACAAGCAGCCATGGCCTGGCCGATATTTGGAGTATTAAAGGTCCTAATAACCCAGGGTATACGTACTACTCCAGCCCTCACAAGATGCATGTTAGACTTGACAATTTTTTAACTTCAATGGATTTGGTTAATGGTATAAATGGGGATCTCTAGTTGATGACATCCATGGGTATATAAACTCTACTCTCGCTAGGTACTAAAGGTATGCTGCCACCAGAGGGGAGATCTCTAAATTCTTAGCCTTGATCTCCAGCTCCCTCAATACTCTCTCATGCTCCAGTTTCATTTTCTCAAGTTGAAATGCCAACATGTTATTCTCAATATCCAAGTTTTTACTCTCTAGGTCCTTCTGACCTTCTAATTTGGCCATCTCCAAACTATGCCTCCTATCTCTCTCCCTGTCCTCCATCTCTTCTGGAGACAGGCCCTTTGAGGACACACTAGTACCTGGACTAGAAAGTGCTTTACCTCCCACTAAATCCACTTCGTCATCCTGCTGCCCTCCAGCATTCTCTCCCCCGTCCACAGGCTCTACCCCATTCCCAGGGGACTCCCTCGCCTCTAACCAGGCCTTTAGCGCCTTCTGATACTCCTCCTTCCTAGAGAGACCTGCAATAGGGACGGTGAATTGCTTGCAAAAAGCCTTTAGCTGTTTGGCAGTGTAGGTTTCTAACCTCTCTTCCTCAAAGATGAGATCCTCCGAAGCATTGGATGTTGGCTTATCCATTGTAGAACAAAATCAAAAACTTATGTGGATGCATTTTAGGTCTGCACTACTAGTAGTGTACACCAGTTATTGTATGTGTATCACAAATGCAAGTCCTGATCCTCACCGCTGACCACCAATGTTAGAAATGGGGCTCTCTAGTTGGCAGTGGCGCCAATGTGCAAATAGGGACCCTTCTTCCTAAGTCAGAGTAAGGGGGCTACACCCTTTATTAACCCCTGCTCAACCCTGTGGTAACGTAGCATGAGCAGACAGGCCTATCTCAGATGCAGTGTGTGAAGCATTTATGACCATACACAATAACACAGTGAAGACACTACAAAGGGACACCATACAAGTAGTTATAGAAAAATGAGTATCTTTATACAGGCTTAACACAAGGCTCAAAAGCGATCAAGAAGCCACAATGCACGTAAATAAAGATACACTTACAAAAAAGCAATAAAAGCAATCAAAAGCGTGTGAAACAAACTTAGTACGAGGCCAGGGTCTAGCGACCCGGTGATACACAATGTACCAGAAGTTTGAAGGGTCACGGCACGCAGCTTCGGGAGGAAGCCACAATGATGACAGGCGGACTCACAGGGGCCACAGCTCCCAGCTGTAGTGGTCCGCAGCGTGAACTTACAATGATCCTGAGACGGTGATTAAAGGAGGGCACTCAGCGGCACAGCTCCTCAGCTGCAGTGGCCCGCAATAGCGATTATTCTCGTAGCACAGGCAAATGCGGGCTCTCAGCGGCAACAGCTCCTCAGCTGCAGTGGCCCGCAATAGCGATTATTCTCGTAGCACAGGCAAATGCGGGCTCTCAGCGGCAACAGCTCCTCAGCTGCGGCGGCCCACAATAGCGATAGCGATGATTCTCGTAGCACAGGCATATGCGGGCTCTCAGCGGCAACAGCTCCTCAGCTGAAGCGGCCCACAATAGCGATAGCAATGATTCTCGTAGCACAGACAGATGCGGGCTCTCAGCGGCAACAGCTCCTCAGCTGCAGCAGCACGCGAAAGCGATAATTCTTGTAGCACGGACATTAGCGGGCTCTCAGTGGCAAAAGCTCCTCAGCTGCGGCGGTACACAAGAGCGATAGCGATGATTCTCAGCCTGTTTTCCCCGCAGTAGACCCAGAGGCTCTGGAATTCTTGACAGAAGCCTCATCTGCGAGTAGAATTCCCCTCAATAGGAATTCGGAAGGCTGATGGGTGAAGTCTTATGTCCCTGAGACTTCAGCAGGAAGCAAGCTCAAATCAGGCCCTTGGGTAGTTGATCCAGCAAGATGGATAGAAGTTTCACAGTCCTTTCCCTCTAGTTACACAGACAGAGGTACTTGACATCCAGAAGTAACACACCGTGTAGGGTTTTTAGCACAGATATTTATACCCCAAAACTCTTTGTTCTCAAAAGTCACAAGTCACTGAACCCAGCCAGAACTGGTTTGGTGTGGTCCTGGAGCACTTGGTTTCAAGGCTGCATCCTGCCTTTCAGTAAGAGGAGGTCTGCCGTCAGACGCACAGTGGGAGGGGGAGCCATTATTCACCTTGCCAGGCAGAGCCCTGCTCAGTTTAAAAGGGTCACCCCTCCCCATACTCCAACTGCAGATCTCTCTGTTCAATCCAGGTCGGGCTCAGCCTGCCCTGTCCCTCCAAAACCAGACATCCAATACACATAACAGCAGAGCACACTGGAAGACTGAGGCAAGAAAATACCTACTTTCTAAAAGTGGTATTTTCAAACACAGAATATAAAAATAATCCTCACTAAAAGATGCACTCTAATATTCTGAGCTCAGGCAGACTAAATTCGACTTTCCAAACATGTTCCTTGGGTCAGCTAGGATTATAGGGAATACCAATTCATACAGTCATTTTACAATAGGGAGCATTCGCGCTGTGGCACTGAATGGCAGTGGCAAAGCGCCCAGAGCATCTAACACCAACAAACACAGAGGAGACAAAAGCGAAAGATGGAAGGGAGACCCCCGCCAATGGTGCCAGGTCTAACATTTAATAAAGTGGGGATAAGGTAGCTCCCAAAGGTGATATCGGACCACAATCCACTGGTTTTGGAAATCAAGGTATTTGTGGCCATTAAAACCAGCAATAAATGGACTTTTGACACGAAACGTCTTGCAAATAGTATCTATATCAAACATATTAAGAACTGGGCCCAAGAATTTTTCGATATTAATAGATATTGTGCCAGTAGTGGCATAGTCTGGGATGCATTCATGGCTGGCTTAAGGAGGGAAACAGTCAGCTTTGTCACCCGTCTAAGGAAGCAACGCTGGATAGAAAACGAACGACTACTAATTGAGCTGACCAGCGCAGAAGCAGAGCATGGAACACTGATAGCTCAGGGACAGGAGGTAGCACAAACCCAGCTCAGGATTATTTCTCTTAAAGCTGAAATAAATAGTTGGCTCACCAAGGAATCAACTGAAGAATACCAGACACAGCCAAATGAGTTATATGAGAATGGAGAACTAGTGAGGAAGATGCTAGCATTACGCACTCTGCAAAAAATGTTAAAAATGTAATATCCTCAATTAAGAAGGATGGACAAACATATACAGCGACCGCTGATATTCTAGGGGTATTTCAGGACTACTTTCAGCTGCTATACAAGGAGGACGCAGGAATAGCGCAGGAAGTCTCGCAAATAGTAACAGAAGCGGAACTCGGACCATCCTTGATGATCGGGTTAAGAATGAGTTAGAAGCAGATTTCACACTGGAGGAGGTTCGAACGGCATTGAATGAATTACCATCAGGGAAGGCGGCTGGCACCGATAGATTCCCCTAGAAGTATATAAGGCTATACAAACATTGATCGACCCTATATTATTGGATCTGTTTATGGGAGTGCAATATAGTGGTTGTCCATCAGAGTCCTGGAAAGAGACAGATATTATTGTATTTCCTAAAAAAGATAAACCACAGGATAATCCAGCTTCATATAGGCGGATATCCCCGATCAACTCGGACACCAAGCTACTCGGCTAGGGAGGGTCATAAGTCATCTGGTTTCGCCCTGGCAGCATGGTTTTATTCCCGGGAAGGAACAACTGCCCACATTGGGCGGGCTATAACACTCTTTGATATTCAGGCTGAAACTGGGGACAGATGGAAAAGACCCTCCTTGATGCCGAAAAAGGCATTTGACTGGGTAGCCTGGAGGTCTCTGTAGGGGCTACTTGTGCAAAAAAGATTTGGCCCACTAATCACCAGGGTCATTAGAGCAATGTACTCCGATCCTAGAGCCCGGCTGTAGTTGATGGGAAAGGAATCGGGAAATATACTAATATCAAGGGGATCCAGACAGGCAAGCCCCTGCTCCCCCATTTTATTTTCCATGTATATAAATCCTTTGATAGAGAAGTTTTTAAGAAAACAGGAGATTAAACCGATTTTATGCAAGGGGTTTGAGACTAACATGTTAGCATATGCTGACGATATTGCTATTTTAACCACTAATCCGACAGATGCATTCAGGGAAGCTGTCACTATTGCTAAAGAGTTTGGGCAGGCATCAGGATACTTGTTGCATGAAGGAAAAACACTAGTAATCTATACATATAATATAACTTTTAAAAACTCGCGGGTTGTAGAAAATGCAGAATACCTGCGAGTCCGGATTAGCCCAAAATTAGATACAATAGGCAAGATAAATAATCCTTGATAAAGGCAATTTCTACGGATCTGAAACGGATAAACGGGTTGCACTTATCTAGTAGCGGGCGAGGGAATGTTTTAAAAATGACAATGCTGCCAAAACTTTAATGCCTGTTTCGGTCCATTCCAGTGGCATTAGATGTAGTAATTTTAAAAACATTAGAATCTAAATTCTCAAACTTTGTTTGGCAATACAGGAAAGTTAGGCGTTCCTTAAAATAGCTGACCCTTTCACAATGATGGGTCGGGCTGTCTTTTCGGAACATTACACTTTACTAATGGACAGCACTTTTACACCAGATGTATTTTTTATTGTGTGGACCTAACAAAGAGACAGAGGAGGAAAGATATGTCAGAATCCCATCGATATAAGAGCTTGCCATAGGGAGGGATGATGTGGGGCTGCCGTTGCGGCAGGTGGAGCAAAGTTACTATAAGTAGGTCCGATTTAAGGTGGTCTATAGCGCCTGTGAAATCTGGAACAAAGTGCGTAAAGCTATGGTGATTCCAAAGATCTGCCGGTATGCCCCCTTGTGAGGATCCTCTCTTTTTCCGCCCCTCTTTTACGACACTATGGGAAGACAGTGGGAACAGATAGACCTAGACACCTTAGGGGACTTATATATGGCAGATCAGCTATGCTCCTTTTCCGCACTGCAGCAAGGCTATGGGATTCCTAGTAAGCAGTATTTGAAATATTTGCAAATCAGAGAATCCCTTGCCACCTGCAGACCAGAAATGTCTCTGGAGAAAAATACCAGTAATAGAGTTAATCGCGCAGGGGAGTAATAGGATAAAGAACATCTACGGTACACTGCTCAATAGCGTCCCAGACCTAGAGAAAATTGAAACTAACTGGGCTAGGAAGCAGAACAACCCGGATGTTGATATATATATATATATATACACATATATATATATAGCATTGTCACTAACTGCGAAGATACTCTTATTAACTAGTCTTAAGGCACATCCCTATAAAACTATTTTTAATTTGTATTTCACCCCTGCTAAGCTATTTGACTGGAGCAAGAAAATAGACGGTAACTGCCCGCGGTGTGGGGAGGGGTCGGCCACAATAATACATATGTTTTATGATTGTGACAAATTGCTACCCCTGAAGAATGAGGTGGTGGGTTTTGGGGAGGGATTGATTGGTCGTAAGATTAATTTATCCCCCATCCTGATACTTACGGGATATGACAGCGGCATTGGCCTGGATACTGCCGAGAAGTATTGTGCATTTGGTGGCACAGCTGTATTTAGGATAATAATTGCAGCTAGACGGAAGGACCAGGATCACCCCACCTTTCAGATATGGCTAGCACGGCTCCTGGGTATATACAACCAATAGACTGCAGTGAATGTATGTAGGGGTAAGGAGGCAAGGAAACTAGGGCGGAAAATGTGGTTGATTATTACAAAATGGAGAAAGGGTGTGGGATGTCCTGATAGATAAAGAGGCTAGGGTCTTTGGGAATCATCCTAAGTTGTGCATGCATTAGCTCAATATAAATAACTATGAAATGTTGCCTTCTGTCTTATATATATATATATATATATATATATATATATATATATATATATATATATATATATATATATATATATATATATATATTCACTGAAAAAACCATAGGTTTCACACATGTTATAGTTAGCGGAAATTTTACTGATAAAAAACCAATGAAATTCCCCCGTTATAGTTACTGTAGGCAACTATAACTCACGCGACCGCAATCCTCTGCTGATGCTAATACTGTATTTAGACACTTATTTGCCCATGTCTTCTTCCATAAATTTTTAGCTATACATATATTACAAATATTTTTTTTTCATAAAGACACATATGTCATCAGCAGAAGATTGCGGTCGCGTGAGTTATAGTTGCCTGCACTAACTATAACGGGGGAATTTCATTGGTTTTTTATCAGTAAAATTTCCGCTAACTATAACATGTGTGAAACCTATGGTTTTTTCAGTGAATTTGCAAGGTTTTTTAAATGCTAATTCCTAACTATAACGTGTGTGAAACCTATGTTTTTTTCAGTGAATTTGTACGTTTTTTTAAATGCTAAGTTACTTTACGCCATTCGTGGCGTGCGCGCCCACTTAACGCAGTTCGTTCGTGCACGCACGGTGGGCACGCGGTGCGCTACGCGCACCGCGTGCCCACGTTACGCTAGATGGGCCATGTACGCACGATGCGCTTCGCGCACCGTGCGCACATGGAGGACATATGATGCACTTCGTTTGAAAGGTAATATTTTAATTTTTCACACCTGTGATAAGCCATGCACAAATGGTGCCCTTCGGGCACCATTTGCACACGGGGTGGGGAGAGTGTGGATAATTTTTTTTTTTAAATATTTTTTTACCGTACGCGTACGGTAAGCGTAATCGGCGAAATTAGCGAAAAAATAAAAATTCCGTTTTTGGCCTTCGGGGATCTTTGGGGACTCCCTCAACATGGCTAGGTGTTTTGGAGCTGTCCAAACAGCCCCTTTACATGTTTTTGTGCTTTGTATTTTAATCCACACTCTCAGTGCGAGAGAGAAAATGGCGGCCGCCGCTTCCTGGTTTCGGCCGATTCGAATGTTTACTAAGATCTAAGAGCCAATCAGAATCGCGCTCGCGCACGCCACCGTACGCGTACGGTAAGCGTACCGTAAGCGCACCGTAAGCTGGCTCAGATATATATATTGATTTAAAGGCTATTTTCTCAGAATCTACTGAACAGATTTACACCAAACCTACAAAAGGCACTTCCTTGACCTGAGGACTACCTCTCTGCCAAATTTCTAGTAATTCTGTTCAGCCGTTCGGGCTGTAGCTGTGTCTAAAGGTCCTATGGAAAAATGCATGGGAAAAACGCGTTTTGGGACCCCCCTTTTATCTCAGCCCCCGCTTGACGAATCCCCCCCGAGACTTTCAGGGTAGGAGCGGAGCGTAGCGCCCCCCCTATTTTGAAAAATTTGCGAGGATTCGTCGACCGGCGCCAAAGTTATTCAAAATAGAATGTTGCGGATTTCCTATGGAAACGTGGTCCTAACTATAACTACCTACTGGCGACCGCCAGTAGGTAATATATATATATATATATATATATATATATATATATATATATATATATATATATATATATATATATATATATATATATATATATATATATATATATATATATATATATATATATATATATATATATGTATTTTTCTTTTTTTACCTTCTTTTGTTGTTAACTGCTTTGTATTTATACTATTTATGGCATCCTTTTTAAATACTATTTATTAGTGGCATATATGTATCTATTTATGATTATGAGCCTGCTTTCTATTATGTGTAGTATCATTTTATATATTGTAATCGGATCTCTCTGGGTATATAATAAAAAAAGGAATGACTTAGATTCCCTTCCCAATTAACGGTGGCCGCCACATACCGTCGGAGCGCAGTTGAGCGTCTCCCTAATAATGTCAGATTCTCAGAAGCCTTCCTCATGAATAGCCTCGTGTGCGCGCTGTTTACTGTCGCCGCGCTAGTGTAGCCACCTCCAAGAGCTCGCTGCCTCCAACACCTTCACAGCTTTCAATGCCCGCAGTCACAGAAATTAAAAGGTAACAGGTACCTTGCGACAAAATCAAAGCACGAAATACACCCACTGTGTAAACACATGGTACGCTCAATTTCTCCTCACAACCGCTTTAATTGACTGCAGCTGCGATTAGCAATCCAACTGTCTGCTCCCTCACCTCAGGATAGTTCTCCCAAATCGTCACCAACTTTGTTATGTTAAAATATCCACACGTAAAGGTCGGGATGCTCAATTTATGTGTTTATTCCAAGTATATTTAGGAGCAGACAGTCAAGCGTCTGCTAAGAGTCTGTCATACCAACCGCCTCCCGCTCTCATGCTGCCTACCTACACACATGCATTCTACCCTTATCAACACAACTATCCGGATGTTCTACAGTAAATAAAGACTATCACAAGGGGTCATTGTATGCTGCCTAATGAATTTCCTAATTTCTATGAGTGGCTGTGTCTTGTCTTCTCAAAAGTCTGCAAAGAGAAACTTAAGTCTCCCAAATTATCAACCGTCAAGCAGTCAACTGTGGCTGTACATCGTTGTGGAGAACCCCGGCAAGACTTCTGCCTCTTGTGACCAGGACTGGATACTAAGGACTCAGGACCGTACCAGGACAGCACTTACGAAGACCAGGATAGCACTTACGAATATTGAATATGTTGTTTGTATGTCCCGTATTTCACTTTGTGTTCATGTACAAATACTACTTTTGTCATAAAAACAAGAATGTGGGTGGACATTTATTTATTAGGGTTGCTTGATACATCTTGCGCCTTGTGTCCGTTTACACCTTACACCTAACTCCCCCGAGAAGCCTTGGGGTGCTCCACCTGTGCTACCACTGAGAGTCAAGTGCTGAAGGGGTAATATTTGGCCCAGTTGCACAGGACCCAGAGTAGGTCAGCCCTGGTGCATCAGGACTACAATATCTTAACCCTCATGGTTAAGGCCAGTAATTCCTGCTTGTCCCTTGGCCCTCCGATAGTCTCTGTGATTTTGTTCATTGAGAATTTTCAGGTGTCTGAGACTGAAGGCTCTTGATAATTTACATAGATGGGTCAACTATCACACATTTATAGTTTGTGACTGGGGCTCTGGAAGATGGATTTGTGGCACAAAGCTGCTAAGCGCCATGTTGTGTTACAAACTTGGGTCCCTACACAGATTCCAAACATGCTTTAGTCTAACCCGAGGTGAGTGCCAATGGGCAGGGCTGGGATTTGGGTCATGAGGGTCTCGTATGGGTTTCTTCAGGAGTGGAAGGGTACGGCCTGTCTTGAGAACGTCAGGGAAGATACCTTTAATGCAGGAGATGCACACAGGGGCTTAATAAGAGGCGCCATTTAACCAACAGTAAACATGTGTTGTTCATGCACTAAAGCATCTGGGAGTTTGAAGACTATTAAAACATGTGCTACTTTTTGTAGACAAACCATACTGTCTAATGTTCTTTTTTTGTTGCACCTGTAGTGAGAAATAAAACATTAAGTACCATCCTGCAAAGAAAATAATTCCACTAGATGTTCTTGTCGGTTTCCTACAGCTCAACATTTGGAAGCACAAAAAAAATCTAATACATTTGTTTTGGTTAAAAAATGGGGGCATTCTACAACATTGAGGGAGGGGCGAGGAAGTAACACAACCTGGTATGAGGTACATTTGCTGGTAGGCACCTGTCTTCAGAGAACTTGATGTCCCGTGCACAGCACTATAATTTTACTCACTCAAAACTAGAAGTGGGCGAGCCACGGAAAGCTCGAGCCAGGCTCGAACCTGTAGCCTTGCTCTAGCTCAGCTCGAGGTCCTGTTCAAACTTTGAGCCCATAACGAGCTGAACTTTCATGTTGTTTCAGCCTTGCTCTACCCACGATGTGGCGTTAGAGCCAGAGCTGCTATCTTTGGCACTTGGGCCCCAGGTGTGAGTCTCGGTAGTGGCGCACCATTCTTTTTTTGTGTGTAAATTGCGAAATCGCCCCGTGCCTATAAAAAATTAATGTGGCCTTGTGTAATGTAACTATTGTTCATGTAAAGCCGGTGGATATTGTACTATATAAAAACTACAGAAACAAGCATTGGCATAGCCAATAGGTCTCGTTTTTGGGACCTTCTAAGTATTTAGTTATGCAGCACAAAATCCTTGGTACAACCACATCAACTGTTGCGTGGCTAAACACTTATAAGGTCCCAAAGGCGAGACCTATTGGCTATGCCAATGCTTGGTGTGGTTGTGTGTGGTAGTGTGTGTGTGTGGTTTTGTGTGTGTGTGTGGTTGTGTGGGTGTGGTTCTTGGTGCAGTTGTGGGTGTGGTTGTGTGTGTGTGGTTGTGTGTGTGGTTGTGTGTGTGTGGTTGTATGTGTGGTTGTGTGAGTGGTTGTGTGAGTGGTTGTGTGTGGTGTTGTCTGTGTGTGTGTGTGTTTGTGCTTATGTGTGTGGTTGTGTTTGTGTGTGGTTGTGTGTGATTGTGTGTGTGTGGTTGTGGGTGTGGTTGTGTGTGTTGTATGTGTGTGGTTATGTGCGGTTATGTGTGTGGTTGTGTGTGTGGTTGTGTGTGTGGTTGTGGGTGTGTGTGGTTGTGCGTGTGTGTGTGGTTGTGTGTGTGTGGTTGTGTGTGTGTGTGGTTGTGTGTGTGTGTGGTTGTGTGTGTGTGGTTGTATGTGTGGTTGTGTGTATATGGTTGTGTGTGGTTGTGTGTGTGACAGTAATACTAAAGACATCTCAAAATAAAGGAACACAAACATCGAGTTTGTGGAAAGATAAAGCAAGTTGTAAGTCAAACGGGTGCAGCAAAGCACTAACACAACAACAAAACAAACAAGATCACTTAGCGAAGACTGAGTGCTGATAAGGGATACACATAGCCCATCATCTTAATATTTCGATTGCAGCCAATGTGCACTCAAACCTGCCTACCTCCTTGTGAGTTGCAGCCCATATTTCATGAGTTGTAACTGCTGCACCCACCATAGCGCTTTGAGATCTTAACATGCTGTGCTTTTAAAGAGAATGTGCCAAAAGCTTCCAGCTTCCTCGTCATGTCCTCATGAAAGCGCCAACGAAAGGACACCCTGAATGGTGCAACGGACATTAAGCAGCCGCTGAGATCAGAAATAAACACTGCGAACGTTGTCCAGTTTCACAGTAACATTTCCTTAACCCCTTCGCTGCTGCGGACATTCCGCTGCAGCGCTGGGGGGGGCAGGGGGGCAGCGCGGTGGGCCTGTGCTCATGACGGAGCCGCTGCGTCATGAGCCACAGTTGAGCTGTGCTCATGACGGAACGGTTCCGTCATGACTCCGCCCATTTGCGTTGTCCCCCCGCACAGGCGGGGAAACAGCGCCGCGTAGGCGGAGCGGCCGCCAACGGGTGTGTCATGACGGAACCGTTCCGTCATGAGCACACGGCAACCGTGGCTCATGACGGAACGGTTCCGTCATGAGCGGGGAAGGGGTTAATGTTCTTTAAGTCACAAAACAGTAATACTAAAAGCATCTCAAAATAAAGGATCACAAACATCGAATTTGTGGAAAGAGAAAGCACATTGTAAGTCAAACGGGCGCAGCAAAGCATTAACACAACATGTTCTTTGATGTTTGATGTTCTTTGAACAAAAACATCAAAGGGGCGCCGCGAAAGTGATCGCGGGCGCTAAATGAGCATGACAAGGTTTGCCAGCCTCTGCTCCTAAGCGCACGCCCGCGCACATGCACTGTAGCTCTAGGCTGGCCATGGTAGCATGTTTTTGATCCCTCACAAAAAGTCTCGCCAGACCAGCGCATGCGCTGGATCAGGCGAGACCTAAAGATGCATAAAGGTGAAAACAAAGTGTGGACATCAAAGTATACACAAAAGATACCCATTTAGTGGCAGATTTGTACACAGCAGAATCCAAAATCTGGATAAATAGCAGCTTCCCTGCTTAAATGATGTTATTTTAAGCGCATATTTTATTTCACCAAAATTCTTGAACAAAATGTTTCATTTTTGTAAGCGACGTTTGTTATATGAATTACACTTTTTCAGGCCTCAGCTCGTGCACGGGCTCTAAGAACCCAAACCAGACCGTTGCCTGGGCTCCTTCTGTTAATTTAGCCCGCCCACCTCCACTCAGAGCTAACCTACAGAAATCTGGGGCAACTTTTAATATTTTCTTTCGAATGAAAAAAGCCTGCTGATGGCTTCTGAACCCCCAGCACCTGTCTGTGCACAGAAGCCTGCAGGTGCCACCGACGTCATCGGGTGTCACTGGGGAACGCTTCCTCCTTGGCTGAACTCAGGAAGTGAACCTGCAGCGAGGATGTGGTCCATCGGCTTAAACTGCCGACTTTGGTGCAGGAAACCAGGGTTCGAGCCTCGAGGTCGCGTCCACATCCTATGATTATGGGCAAATCACTTAATCTCCCCGTTCCTGAATGTGTAATGTAAATACGGTGTTATGTAAAGCGCTCCAATACCTTCGGGTCGAGTTCGCGCTATCTAAATATGCAACCCAAAAATAAATATAAAAGACCGGAAGGGAGCTGCGGCCCGCGCGTGCGCCAGGACACCCATATTTTCGGCGCTAGGGCCCCGTTTCTGGGCGCTCGGCACTGACGAACAGAGCCGAGGGCCGTGCTGGCGTTGCCAGGGAGCGCGGGGAGAGAAGCCGGGCTGGGAGGAGGCTCCTCCCTCCAGGGGGAGGGCAGGAGAACCCGGAAGAGCCGCGAGAGCGAGGCCTGCATAGCGCGACGGTACACACTGAATCGCATCGAGCCGCCTCGGCGTTAGGAAGGAGGAGGCACGAGGGTTAAAGGGGAGCGTAGGAAGGATCAACCCAGGGAGGCATACTGAGGGGTGCATCTCTGCAGGGGGCGTGGTCAGTGCTAAAGTTATAGTTGTGGAAAAAGCTGACCTGAACTCTAACCATAACTTCCCTTCTGGACGGAATTGTGTGAGTTTGGGGAAAGCAGCTTATGTTCTTGTTTCTAATCTTAATTCTCTTATCTTCTAAAATTGGGCTGTTTACAACTTTAGCACTGTATAAAAAAAACTGCACGGTTCTAGGCCTTTGTGGATGCATTTGCACCCTGCAGAGTTGTTGTTTCTTTAGGGTGGTCTGTGCAGTTCCTTAGGTCTCGCGATGGCTTCCGGAGAGAGGGGGAAAGCCGAGGATCTTCCACATGATGGCACGTGCGACGTCTGCGAGCCAGACGAGGCCCAGGAGGCCTCGCGCCTGTGCCAGGACTGCGGCTTCAGCTACTGCCCACCCCACGCAGAGGAGCATTGCCAGAAGTACACCAGCCACCGACTGAAGGACTGTGGGCCTGAGGTGAGGAGCCAGGAGGGCCCCAGAGCCAGCGAAGCTGGTGACACAGCGCCAGCCAAGGATACCGCTGCAGCATCCCAGCCGCAGGACGATGATCATTTGGAGAAAAAGAAGTGCGAGGAGCATGGCCAGGACCTGACGCTATATTGTAAGGCGCACGAGGAGATCATTTGCGTTCTGTGCGCTGTGGCCGGAGCGCACAAGGATCACGAGCTCGTCACGCTCAACGAGGCCTATGAAGAAATGCGGGTAAGTGTGTGCCACAACGATTACACATATGTAATAATAATAACTGGTCTTTTATATAGTGCCAAAAGTGTTACATTTCAGAAAACATACTGAACATTGCAACACAGTCAGCCACTGCTGCCTTCTATAATAATAATACAACATTTGTAGAGTGCTAACTTATCACCCCTAAAGGTATTCGGGCGCTGGGGACCGTCGGGGAGATTAAGTGAGCTATTGCTGAGAGTCACATGATGCTGAGCTGAGCTGGGGATCGAGCCGTGATCCCCGCGCACTGGTGTCTGCCGCTGTGGCCGCTGCGCCACACCTCTCCTCAAGGCTAATGGACCGCTCCACTTCTAAACTAATGGATCGCTGCATGATTAGGCTACCCGCTTTGAATATACAAGTCCCTGAGTGACCCGGTCAGTGGACTAAAAAGCCAGGAACGGTTGAAGATCAGTTGTGAAAAAAAAGCCAGTACTGGTTGAAGGCGAGGCCACTTGGAAGCTGAGAAAGGCCAATAACAAATGTTAGTGTACCTCAGTTGAGTGGTATTCTTTCATTAGCCCACTTGGAATCAAACCTTTGATCTACAGATGGTACCCACATCCCTGCAGAAAGAGCATTACTCAATAGCCTTAGTGCTTAAATCTTGGATTGCCAAATCGCTGGCACTTTGCCAGCATGGCAGCATTTTCCAGTGGGCGGCTATAGAACAATAGGTGCTACAGTTTGTAACTTGTTCTCTTAGAGAGCTACACTATGAGTTAACCTTTAATTGACCCCTAATGTTGTAAGGTTTCTAAGTGAAGTTTGCATGTTCTTCTGTCATTTCCAAACTCAGAACCTGTTGCGGATTGCTCACACGTAGGTAGAACTCACCAAGCTGCTTAATATTTGGTAGGTAGAAAAATTACAGGGATGCTCTTTAAGAGTGTAAAGACAAAATTGATGAATGGAATACTAATGAGTGTGTTAAGAAATATATTGGTGCAAAAACAATCCTATATAGAGTGAAAAAACAAAACACAAAAACTGCAGGAATAGAATTTTTTAGCTGATCAAGCGAAGGATCAGGAAATGGTGCTCATAACAGCAGGACACTTGTGAGGGACGTGGCAAAAAACACACTAATAGTTCAGCTAGTCCAAGGCCATAGATACCTTTAAATGCCAAAATGCTGTGCAAATTAGTTTTCCATGGGACGTGTTTCTTTACTGCTTAGGTCGCATCATGGAACCTTCAATGACTAGTAGTCTGAATCTGAAAGATAAGTAAGTCTTCACTCCACAATCTACATCCGCCTATAGCAAGGACAGTCTCAGGATATGGTCAACTTTAACAACATAGACAATAAAAAGCATGGGACACATGTCTGTGTTCAAGACCTGCCCTGTAGTCCTTCTAACTTCTAGGCACAGAAACTCCAGGACCTGCAGAAAGACCTAGGTTTTGGAGATCCATATCACTAAATGTGAGCAGTGTGATGAGTTCCATCTTCCCACTACAGGTGATCTTCTCAAAGTGTCTCCACTATCTCAAGAGATTTGTAAACCAATCTGGGGTGTGTGTTAAAGAGGCAGGGCCTCCACTAATCTTCGTCATAATATCCACTTGTATTGATTTGCGTCATGTGTGGTGGTAGGGCTCTTTCAACGGATGTGTTGTTCGTTTCTTTCTGAACTGCTGAATATTCTGTTCTGATGTCGATGGGGGTTTTTCTGGACCCTGGGTGCCAGAATGGAGACAGCCTCGATTTTGGTAATTTTCCTAATTGCACTTCTTTGTCTCCAGTCTGCCGAAGTGCCGGTGTGGTGCTCACTGTGCGGGTTTAGTTTCTCGGTCAGCTGCATAGTGGTGGTGTTTGAGATGGGATTGTAGGTGAGGCAGCTGTCTCACAAAGGATTCATGGCAGGAGGGGGAGCTAGTGTAGTTTCTTACATTTTGGGTTGATGTGGTTAAAGTTTTTCAATACTAAAGCAAGATGAGCCACAATATTTAGGATGCATTTTAGATGTGCCAGGGTGGTGTCAGTGAGGCTGTCAGCACAGCCGTGCCTCCATTAGGTTGGAAGAGGACTAAGGCGTTAACTGCCGTTCTAAAGTTGCTTTGGGGTAGGGATGGTTTGCCTTTTTTTGTAGGGAGAGTAGTACCATACCCATTAAGTTTCCTTGTCGATATGTTCTTTTCAGGAGAGGTCTATGTTGTGGGTGAATTGAAGTGACTTTGCAGTGGCTCATCTATGGACGAAGCTGTATAGGGTCATATTCGATATCCAGACTTCAATTTGTTGTTTCTTGGAGTATTACTTTTGTCTTTGCAAGAGATAGTTTTAGGAATGTGCTTGTCATCTAGTTCTTTATTAGTTTATTTTTTGAGTCACTGAAATGTTGTGAGCTGAGGAACGTTTGAGGTAAATGTCAGGTGCACCCTCCTCAATGTGTGCTCCCTGCACAGACACGCTGTAGAGATCTGGGACCTCTTCGACACCCTCTCAGCAGACAACCTGGACCAATGCCTCCTCCGCCCCCGACATCGCCACCGCCATCCCGGACGGATGCAAGATTCAGAGGAAAGACCGCCCTAACCGTCCAGGTGGAGGACTCACCATCGCACACAAGCTCCCTTAGACTCTCCACCTCCAACACGAATGACTCCCTCTCCACCACCGAACACCTCCACTTCCAGATCCAAACCAGCCCAAGAGCAACACTTCCCGGCGCCCTCGTTTACAGACCCCCCGGACCTCGCACCTCGTTCGCCACAACCATCACTGACATCATCTCACCCCATGCATCGCCTCCATGGACTACATACTCATCAGACACATTAACTTCCACCTTGACAACCCCAGTGACCCCAACTCCACCACCCTCCTGAACAACCTCGCCCACATAGGACTGAAACAGCTAGTCACCGTGCCCACCCACAAGGCAGGACACACCCTCGACCCCATCTTCGCTGGAGGTAACAGCATCCACTTACAGCCACACCACGCAACCCCCCTGGGGTCAACGTCGACAAACCCACCACCCCCAAACCTACACTGCACCCTCCAAGAAGGAACTTGAGCAACACGTCGACAAACCTACCGCCCCCAAACCTACACTGCACCCCCCAAGAAGGAACTTGAGCAACATCACTGAGGAGCAGCTCAGCTCCGCCCTCATCTGCGACGCCCCCACCACAATGACCAACGTCAACCTCGCAGCCAAAAAACTCCACAGATGGATCTCCAACTGCGCAGATGAGCTCGCACCCCTACGCAACACCGACAGATAGCACTCCAAGAAGGCCACCTGGTTCACCACGGACCTCCAAGAATCCAGACGCACCTGCAGACGTCACGAGAAGAACTGGAGATCGCACCACCTACAAGAACGACATGAAGGAATACCACCAATGCATCAGATCCACCAAAAGGACCTTCATCCAAAACAAGATCCTCGCCAACTCCAGCAACTCCAAGGAACTCTTGAGCATCATCCAGGATTTCACAAAACCCCCCAGCGAAACCATGGACATCACCCAGTTCCCAGGACCTCTGCGACAAGCTTGGATCCTACTTCCATCTGAAAGTCAAGGGACTCTACAACCATTTCTACGACCATACACCTGACTCCGAAACCAACTCCCTCTCTAGCAACGCCAGCCAGCCTACGTCTCCTCCTGGACCCCAGTCACCACCGAAGACACCACCTTGACCATGAAAGGCATCCACTCAGGGGCCCCCATGGACCCCTGCCCGCCGCACATCTACCACAGAGGTGCCACCGCCATCGCTCCAGAACTACGACGCACCATCAACATCACCTTCAAGACCGGCATCTTTCCCAACAACTGGAAACGTGTAGAAGTGAGACCCCTGCTCAAGAAGCCCTTAGCAGAACCCACGGACCTCAAGAACTACAGACCCAGCTCCCACCTCCCCTTCGCAGCCAAAGTCATCAAGAAGATCATCAAAGCCAAGCTGACAAAAATTGGTGAAGAAAACTCCATCCTCGACCCCTCCCAATCCAGATTCCGTCCCAACCACAGCACAGAGACCGCTCTACTCGCTGCCAGAGATGACATCCACACCCTCCTCGACCAAGTACACACTACATCCCTGATCCTACTCGACCTCTCTGCAGCGTTCAACACCGTCTCCCACCGCACACTAACCGCCAGACTCCATGATGCCGGCATACAAGGAACTGCCCTCGACTAGATCTACTCCTTCCTCACCGGCAGAACCCAAAGGATCAGATTGCCACCCTTCCTTTCCGAACCTACGGAAATCAACTGTGGTGTACCCCAAGGATCGTCGCTCAGCCCTACGTTTTTCAACATCTACATGGCCCCTCTAGCTGCCATCGTCAGACAGCACAAACGCCGCATAGTATCCATCGCCGACGACACCCAGCTCATCCTCTCCATCACCAAGGACCCCGTCACCACCAGACTCAACTTCCAGGAAGGAATGATGGATGTCGCATTCTGGATGAGCAGCAGCTGCCTGAAGCTCAACTCGGAGAAGACAGAGGTCCTCGTCCTCGGACCCTTCCCCTTTGCATGGGACAACACCTGGTGGCCCACTGTCCTCGGCAGCCCTCCCACACCCACGGACCACGCCAGAAACCACAGCATGGTACTCGACTCCTCCCTCTCCATGACTTGACAGGTCAATGCCGTCGCCTCCAGCTGCTACAACACCCCCCACATCCTCTAAAAGACCTTCAAATGGATACCCCCGAATCAAGGAAGACCGTCACCCACGCACTCATAACCAGCAGACTGGACTACGGAAACGCCCTCTATGCCGAGATCAACAAGTCCTTTCTCCACAAACTCCAGACCATACAAAACACTGCAGCCAAACTGGTCCTGAGCATCCCTCGACACAAACACATCACCCAACACCTGCGTGACCTCCACTAGCTCCCCGCCGAGAAGAGAGTTACTTTCAAGATACTCACCCACGCCTACAAATGCCTCCACAACACTGGACCCCAATACCTCAGTGAGAGAATCACCTACAACGTACCCAAGAGAAACCTCCGATCCACTGACCTAGCCCTCGCCGAAACCCCGCGCATCCGCAGAGCCAGAACAGGTGGCAGAGCCTTCTCCTACATCGCGGCCAAGACCAGAACGAGTTCCTGAACGACATCAGATGCACCCCCCTCTCTGAACATCTTCAAGAAGACACTCAAGTCCTGGCTCTTCAACTAAGCAGAGCTGCTTACCCCCGCAGCGCCTTGAGACCCTCACGGGTGAGTAGCGCGCTTACAATTCCCCTGATTGATTGAGTTGGTACATAGATTTCTTTGGTGTATGTAAATAGGGGACCAAAGAGTCCTAGGAACAGGTTGTAGATGATCGGAGAGAACTTGGATCCCTTGGATATCCCATAGGAAATATGGAGTTTCTGGTATATTGAGGTTCCCATGTAGAGAAAGCTTTTGGAAGTTGGTGCGGCAATATTTGAATCAATGCAGGACTGTCTTATTGAAAACTGTGTTTTATTTTTAGGGTGAGAAGTAGTAATTGACGGCTGGCTTATTAAAGTTTTAATAGAGGTTGAATAGAAGCTTGCTCACTCTTGTAGCTGATAAGGAGAACACCGTTGACTCTATGAAGGGAAGTTGCTGTCCCCATGCTGCACCCTGGATTGTCAGTCCTGTAGACAGGACTTTACTTCTTCTGTGCAAGAATCTAAGTTAGCTTTTGAAAAATAATACTTCTTTTTACAAAGTGAACTCACTTGTACAAGCCCGTTGCCCTCTGACAGGAATTACTGGCTCCGACTCGTGTGCTCCAGTGAATCACATCCGACACCAGCCATTTGAGTTGGACTAAATGATAAGTGTGCAAGCAGCTGAATAATCCGACATGACCAATGCCGCAGGACGTCCATCAACCATTATAGTCAGAAGTAGCACCTAACTGCGGCATATTAGGAAGCTCTTTCGTTCCCTTCCTTTCTTTATGTGACGAAGTCACAAGGTTGTGTGTCGATGTAGTGTATTTTACTTGTGGGTCAGGTTGTGTGTTGACATAGTGCTTGTTTACTCGGGGTCAGAAGTAAATTAGCTTTGATAGATGTTTTTGACTGCTTTTGTTTATCCTTTGATCACAATTAAAACAGAATCCAGCCACCAAGTGATCGTTGTAGGACTCTTTGACGTTGTTGATTATGTTGGAAAGAGTTACAACTCCTCCTTAAATAAACTACAAAAAGTTCAGCTTCCTCCCTAAATCATCTTATTGACACAGCATGAAGAGAACAGGAGTGAATGCTATTAAGCCAGGAAGCTATCCCCCTCAAATTAAGAACCGAGAAGGCACTCATTGAAAGACATGCTAACCTACACAAGGAAGAGACGGGGGTCTATTGATACGAACTGTTCTTGCAGTAACTGCAAAGTCACTGCTTCTGGGAGTGAGCCGGCCTGTTTGATAGGTCACCTAATTCACAATGCCAACTTGGTTAATTTGGAAAACTCGACAGAACGCAGAATTTTAGCTCTTGCCTGGAGTTGGGACTTTCCTCTACTCACAGATATGTCAAAAGGGAACATGCCTAGTGACAATTTGTTTACTTTTACGCAGCTCAACCAAAGAAAAAATAGTCTTTTGCTCTAAAGTTAAGGCCTAGAGAGTGCTGTGGAGACACTTTTATTTTACTTGCTTATTGATAACTCTGCTATAGTAATTCGAGTGACGTCACACGAGAAGCGATTAGGTGGCTCTGATGTGGAGTGGGAGGCCTGTCCATGCATCATATCATGCAATAAGGATATCACACGAGTGAGAGCTGAAGGATCTCCGCCATAATGTATTGGGTTTAACCCAATTGTTGATATAGGAAATGTGGTATCGCGATTGCTCTGTAATTTATCAGTGTAGTGACAGTAGATGACCATCTGCAGAGAGATTTGACATTGCTTTGGCTTTTTTCTTATTAATTTAGTATGAATTAATCCAATTATAATGTAGCTAGTACCTCTGGATATTATACAAGAGGACATTATTAAAAATGTTGTCCATAGACAAGTTGAACAGTCTGTTAAAGAGGCATTACTCTCTGTTTGGGCAACGGGATATCAGGTTATCTCCTGATGAAGAATACTGATTCCCTACAGAGAGCGAAAAAAAGGCGGTAAGAGATTGAATAAAGAATCATTTGGAAGAATATGAAGGGAGAGAAAAAGATGTCGATACATTATATTGTCAAGAAAGATTTTTAGATGAAATTGAGTATATTATACCTTTGCAAAATGAAGGAATGTGTGATTAAAAGGTGAATATATGAATATACGTACTAATTAGGATCATAAAGAGGCCATTGGAGATCCTCTAAAACTATTTGTTTTTTTTATTTCAGTATGTTTTAAAAAATTTTTTTTTTTACAACATATGGCATTTAACATATAACATATAACATGTACTCTGCATCGCTTGTTGTTACAGGGCAGCACAAATTGGCTGGGTTAGATTGTAGTACAGTTCTTGTAGGTTGGCCGCCCCCCATCCACTGTCTTCGTATAGGCAAGAGAAAGAATGGTAGAGACAGGGATAGGGACTAGCACAGAGAGAAAGAGGAGAAAAATAACATGCACGGAGAATTTGTCTAATCGCTATTGTCTTATAAGGGTTGCTTTCGAGGTAGCTATGCTAGGCCTATTCATGGCGGCTCATATAGGTCTAGGTATTTGTCCATGGATGCCCACATCTGCCTATTGGGTTGTCTCCATGGTGAGTCATGTAGGGCCACTGTGTCCGCTCCTCTGAGATACGTCACCCAGTTGAGCCATCCCTTTAACGTTGCTTTGGAGGTGTCTTTCCATTTATTAAGTACCATTTTGACTCCTGCGGACAGAAGGAGGTCCAGTAGGTCTCTGTCTTGTTGTGAATCTACATCTGTCTTAATAAAGGCAGTTATCAGGGTGGCAAACTCTGTTTTTAGAGTACAACCTAGCATTTTGTTTAAAAAGGTGAAGATCTTCTCCCAGAATAATTTGACCTTGGGACAGTAATATATAAGATGGGCCAAGTCCCCCTTTCCCTTATTGCAATTCCAGCACTGGTCATTGGTCCTCAGGCCTAGGGTCGCCAGGCGCGCCGGGGTCCAGTAGATTTTGTGTAACGTCCAAAACGTTGTCTGAGCTAGTACCAGGGATATTTTGCTTAGTGTGGGGGAGGTCCATAGCATCTGTATCTCTTGTTCCCTGAGTGTGTCTCCAAGTTGGGACTCCCAGTATTTGAGTGTCTTTTCATTATGTTTGGTTGAGCTGGGGCGTAGTAGTCTATAAAGGTGTGATACTTGGTGGCCTATTCTATTAAGGTTGGTCATATATTGTATGATTGAAGGCTTGACGTTAGAGAGTTTCGCTTTGGTCAGTGCTGTTTTGATTTTAAGGATATTATATAGTTCTATGTCTGATAATTCAGGTTTATTTTTAGCATACTGAAAGTGGTGGGAATCCCTCCCTCTTCGAGTTGGATGGGGTGGAAGATACCAAAATTTCTCCATGAGTGCATAGAAAGCGGTTTGCCTCTGTATTTTATCTTTGTGTTTGCCCACAGTGATTACCATCTTGAGTTTTTAATGCTGTGTTCCATCTTTTGGTCTACTTTCAGTAGGGCGTTCCTCGTATTTTTGAGTATTGGGTTTGCTGCTAGCAACTGTTTATTGGCTGTTAGGAGACCTAAAGGTTCAAGGTTTTTTAGTATGGCTCTCTCAAGTCCCAGCTATACCGGTGTGTATTCCTGGCTGGGCAGGATCCAGTAGCTCTCCTGTTTTGCCAAAAAGGCCGTTTGGAAAGTCTTCAAATCTGCCAGGTTTAAGACACCCAGTTTTTTTTCTAGTCTTAGTTTTTTAAGACTTATCCTCGCTTTTTTGTCTCGCCAGATGAAGTTATTTAGCATCTTATCTAGTTTGCGATGGAAATAGTCTGTGAGAATTAGAGGGAGCATATTTGACAGGTAGTTGATCATTGGGGTGGCTATCATTTTTACTGTCTCTATCCTCCCCCACCATGTTATGAATTTGGGCGACCAACCTTCCAATAACGTCTTTGTCTTGTTCAGCATTTGCTTTTCATTTTGTTCAAGTGTGCTTTTCAGGTCTTTCCCAAAGTGTATACCCAGGTATTTAATGAAACCGGTTTGCCAGGCAAGGCCCGAATCTCCCAGTATGTCTCTAGTGGTGTATATATTAAGTGGTTTACATTCTGATTTGTCTTTATTTAGCTTGTAACCGGAGTGGGATGAGTACTTATCTATGGAATCCATGAGGGCCGTGATAGAGGATTTAGGGCTTTCGGTGACAATGAGAATGTCATCAGCGTAAGCGGCTAGCTTGATTGTGAGCTCATTGATGGTGACCCCTTTCATCTCCTCATTGGCCACGATGTCCCTAATCAGTGGTTCTAGGGCCAGTAGGAACAGCGAGGGGGACAGGGGGCAACCCTGTCTTGTCCCTCGGTGCAGGGAGCAGGGCTCTGAGACAGCCCCATTGACTACGATGCGCGCACTGGGTTTTTCGTATAGTGCCATAACTTTCCGCGTGAAAGAGTTCCCCAGATTAAAAGTCCTCATGCACTGCTCCAGGAAGTGCCATGATACCCTATCGAAGGCTTTCTCTGCGTCTAGTGTGATGGTCATCGCTGGTTTGCCAGTCTTGGCTGCTCTTTCGAGTATATGGCATAGGAGTCTGGTGTTGTCATGTGACATGCGTGTCTTAAGGAATCCTACTTGTGTGTTACTTATCAGTTGTGGTAGAACCTTATTAAGCCTTGTTGCCAAAATGTTTGCGTATATCTTACAATCAACGTTAATCCGAGAGATAGGCCTGTAGTTCTGGGGCAGTTGATTGTTTTTGCCTTCTTTGGGGTTATTATATTTGCTTCGGACATGGTTTGTGAGACCATCCCCACTTCCTCGCAGTGGTTAATACTTTTTTCATAATTGGCTGCAGGTGAGTTAGGAAAGTCTTATAAAAGGTGGCTGTGTAGCCGTCTCGCTCGGGTGCTCTGTTATCGTTAAGAGACTTCACTGCCATATCAATTTCGGTTGAGCTTATCTCCCATCCCAAAGTGTGTGCCTCCTCGGGTGTTATCTTCGGGAGGTTTAGTCTGTCTAGGTACTCGGTGCACCCCCTTTCGTCTAGCGATTGGTCTTTTTTACAGAGATCTTGATAAAACTCGATAATGTTTGTAGGATTTCCTTGTGTCTTGTGTGAGTGTTTTGTGAGTCTGTGATTGACGAGATGGCATGTTGTCTTTGTCTATGTTTCAGGTAAGAGGCAAGGAGCTTTCCCGCTTTATTGGCCTCACATAGGTTGATTGCTTTGTATTTGTTTATCCACATTCCGGCTCTTTCGCTCAATATTCTGTTGAATTCGTAGTTTTTCTTTGTGAGCTCTGTCAGTGCACCAGCATTCTTTGAGTCTGAGATATGGTTTGCCTCTAATCTTTGAATATCCTTTTCTAGTTGACCTAATTCTGCTTTCGCATTTGTTAATCTTGGCTTTAATGCCCATAATTGTGCCCCTAATTGTGGCCTTCATTACGTCTCTCATGGTCTTGGGATCCGCGTCTGCAATGTCGTTAAACCTAATATATTCTTTAATGGCTTTTTCTATTTTATCTCGGTTGGTCTGGCCTGACAAGACATCGCTATTGAATCTCCATCTACGTGGATGATCCTCATTATGTCCCCCGCACAACAATAGGCTAATGCAGGATTGGTCTGAGACAGTTCTTGTCGCAATGTCTTTGTGTTCTATTAAGTGTGTGTGTGTTCCTGTGATTAATATGTAATCTATTCTGCTGTATGAGTTGTGTGGATTGGAATAAAAAGTGTAATCTCTTGTGTCCGGGTGTTGTAGCCGCCATGGGTCTTTAAGATTAAACCTGGTACATAATTTCCTTAGTACGGTGTGCGCACATGGGGGTAGTGAATGGCACTGTGATTGTCTGTCCAGAGTGTAATCTAACGCTATGTTGAAGTCGCCTGCCACCACTATTAGGTCATTTTGTGGGAGTGTTTCAAGCCTTTTCGAGACGCCCTCCCAGAAATCGGAATCATCAGAGTTTGGGCCGTAGATGTTGACTACATGTATACTTTCTTCCACCCTTTCCAGTTGCGTAACAAGTATTCGCCCTTCCTCGTCGCATTGTTGTTCCTCTATACTTAATTTGGAATTCTTATTTATCAAGGTGATCACACCCCGTTTCTTTCCTGTGGCTGGAGACAAGGCCATCTGTCCGACCCATCTCGCCCTAATCCGTACTGCATCTTCAAGAGATAGTCTGGTCTCCTGTAGAAGGAAAACATCCCCTTTTGTTTTAGCTAGGTAGTCTAGTATTTTTTTCCTTTTAACTGGGTGGTTGAGACCTTTAACATTTAGGGAGACTATCTTTAGGTTGAACGTTAGGGATTTCGGGCTTTCTACGCTCTGTTAGGTATTGCTCCTCCCCCCTTTGGGACAGTGGGTGTGTGCTATCTGTGTCTCCCTCTGTTGGGCCATCTTCAGTGCTCCCCCTCAGGTCATAATGGCGTTCCCTTCCTTGCATGCAGAAATGTAGAGAGAAAGGTTTAGAAAAGATAGAGTACAGTGGGTAGGATCAAGGCTGTTGTACATGACATACAATACTAACATAACAAAAACAACACTAAGACACCCCCTCACCCCACCCCCGTACCAAAACATCGTATTGTGGACATGCGACAGCAAAGATCCCGCTCCACTTCCCCTGGTTCACTAAGGTTCTTTATGTCAGAGCTGCTATATAGTTCTTTCTACCCATCCCATCTTAACTGCTTCTACTTGCCTGATGTACGTTCATGGTTGCTAAGTTCACACTTCATAGTTCTACAATCCTATATAAACATTCCTAAAAAGGATACAAGTGATTACAGAGTTCTAGTATATGTTCTAGTATAGATCTTAGGCCCTACAAAGTTCAGTATCACCGACAAAGGCAGAACGCACGTCTTTGAGGACCCCAAAGATCTGGCCAGATACCTACATGGTCCCACACAACAAGAGATGGAAACCTCTCAAACAGGCACAAGCAAGAGGCGAGCCTCACCAGATCTAAGAGTGGAATGAAGGAAGGTACTAAGTCTAAAACTGCCTACCCAGGCATTATCAGAACTTGGAGCTACCTCTACTTTAATACACACAATCTACCTCAGGCAGGACCTAACCTCACAAATATCTACCTCAAATGACTGACCCAGTCCCAAGAAAAAACCCTGTGACTTGAAACTTGAAAACTGTTGCAACGCGTGAAGTGATGGGATCGGGATATCGATAATAACTGAGCGCGCTACCCAAACAAGAACAGTCGATGATGACTGGGCCAGAAACCCCTTTCTTATGTCCACTGTGGGTTTAGAGTAGTCTTGGGTAAGGATTATTTTTTGGCCATTCCACTGCATATTATGGTTTTTCCTGGCCACTGCAAAGATGGCTTCTGTATGTTGTAATCGAAGAGGTTTGCATGTTACGTGGGGCGTGGAGCCGCCCTATTTGAGGGTTTGAAGGCTGGTACTCTGTAAGCCTTGACAAGCTCAAGGGGGAGGTCAATGATTTTGGGGATCGTGTCTTGTATAAAGCCGATACTTCTGATAGTCGTCATCCGAGAAGGGCTCACTGGTGGCCTTTGGCTCACATGAATTAGTTAGTTGACTTTTGGAGAGAGCACTTATGGAAAGAGCCACAAGAAGTGCAATGACGGCTGGCTGTTCAAGGCCTCTTGTAGATTGTAAGGCTTGTGTGACCCAGTTTAGACCGCCTTTAATACGTTTTCTTTTATATTGGGAAGAGATCCATTGAAAGAACCGGAAAGGACTTTAAAGCTTTTAAGGATTAGCAATGACCCCAGATGACGAATGCCAGATTTAAAACTAAAAATTGTGAGGAACCTGGAATTTTAAGAAGTTTCAATTTTATAGCGTATGTCTTTTGTTTTCCAGGTTGATGTCAAGTGTTGATAGATTCATTAAATTAGGTGTCATATGGTTTTTATGATGTTTGTAATTATGTATGTTAAATGAAGCCTATGTAATATTTCCATAAGAATTTATTTCTTAACAATAAAGGATTTTTACTTTGACTTTAAAGCAGTGCCAAGATAGAATTGTGGATATAATAGGACCATTAGCTAGAATTTTAGATACAACAAAAGAGATACCTTATAAAAAAAAAGTGCAGGTGGATGTAAATTAACTGCACCGATGGAACCAAAGGGCTATATATTGGTAAGGGGCAGCTAATGATGCTTTAACTCTGTAAAGGCAAAAGGCCGTATTAATCTGCTTTAGTACCAAACTGGGCGATTAGACAATAGTGAATTTTTCGAAGACTCAAAGGGAATTTTATTCGGATATGGAATGGTGTTATTGCCTAATACGTTTCAAAGTTCACTGCAAAACCACAAAGCTCTTTGAAAAGAGTCTTTGGTGGAAATTGAATTTTTGTAAGGTCTGAAGGAAGGGATATTCTTTTGCCATGGTTACCAAAAATCCTTTTACAAGGCAGAGGAAATTTCTGTGGATTCCAGAGTATATCAGAATTTTTTTCTACAAAGTGGTAGACCGGGTAGAAAGTGGGAGAGCACATTCTACCTCATCGTTGAGTAATTAGGGAGTTAGTAACTATTTATTTCCAAGAAAAGTCTTCCGCAGAGAAAGGTGAAGTTGATAAAGTCAGAGATTCAACATTTGTTGAATCAGTTCAGTTTATATTAGAGATACTTGCTCGTGTACTTGGACTTCTGTGGTCTTTGATGCAGGCAGTTGTTCTGGGCACACTCCATTACACTCTATTACAGACATTTGCTGAGTCTATAAGCAGATCATCTTCGAAAAGGATCTTGGTACAACGATTTTCTGTCTTTGGAAGCAGAGTAGAACCGAACTGGTAGTTGGACAACTTAGAATCCTGGAATAAAAGGCAAGCTTTTCAAATTCACCAGAGATTGTAATGGATTTGGAGGTGAGCCTTTTTGGTTGGGGTGCAAGATTAGGCAATGTGCAGACTAGAGAGAGTCAGATCAGGAGGAGAAACAGTGCCATATACATGTTTGTATTTGAAGGCAGGGTTGGTTGCTCTTAAAAGTTTGAGGGAAAAAAACAGATAGGTGGGCAGTTCTTCCAAAGTTGGACAACATTTCCGCTATATGTAAATTGTCTAGGTGAAGCAGATTGAAGAAGTTTTCTGAACTCTTCATGCAATTTTTGTCCAGAATACAAAATTTCAGTCAGGGTATAATACTTACCCGGTCAGAAAAATGTAAATTTGCAGAACGGAACTCACAAGAACTAAGGGATTACAATGATTGGACTCAAAGTGTGTTCAAAGGAATTTAGCAGGTTTGGGGGCTCTTGAATGTGGAACGCTTTACTTCGAGGTTTATTACTGAACTTCAAGGTATTTGAATTGGAGACCAGATCCATTTGCTGAAGCAATAGGTTCTTTTCTACAGAGTTGTTGGCCTATAAAGGATTATGCATTTCCACTATGTGCAAAGATACTGAAGCTTCTTATGAAGGTGTCGAAAGCTCAAGTGTCAGATCATTTTGGTGACTCCCTTTTGGACCTGTCAATTTTAGTTTCTGGGACTGTTTGAATTAGCAGAGTAGGAACCATTCTTGATTCCTGCGTCATCATGTCTTCTGTTAGGTCTAGTAGGAGAAGAACATTCTCTAGTTCAGCTGGCAGTGTAAAACCTTCTTGTATAGAAGATAGAGTGATTCACAATTTGCAGGGCTTTCAGAGGAAGCTCGAGAGCTGGTCGATAATTCATGGGCCTGTGGAACTAGAAAAAGATACAGAGGATCATGGAAAGTTTGGATTCGTTGGTGCACGGAGAGAGATTTGGATCTCGAGAGGCTTCAGCATTGAAGGTAGCAAATTTTCTAAGTCATCTTTAATCAAAATGTTTCTGTTACGAGGCAGTATAGATCTGCACTGTGAGCTGGGCTCAGGTTGTTTGATGTTCGGTCTATTAGTATGGTTCCAGTAGATTATACAATCATGAAAGGCATAAGGTTGAGATGTTCCCTAAAGGGGAAATACGATTATATTTGAGATGTGAATTTAGTTTTGAGATTGTTAGAAGGCTAGCCAGTAAACAGATTTTCATTCTCAAGAGAAACGAGTATGAGGTTGGCAGCGCCTTCCTACTTTATTTGGTAACATTTAGGACAGTGTTGACTGTACACATTTTAGAGTTCAGTAGTAGATACTTGATAGTTTATGGTTACAAATGTTCAGTTGAACACAAACTACGAGTCCTTAATTTTCTCTCCAAGTTTTAATCAGCATCTAAAGTTAACTGATGCTCTGTTTCCGAACATTTGCGAGCAGAGTGAGTGAGCTTCGTAAAGTTGGTGAGAATAAGTTACTTTTGTCAAATCATATGGTGCGTTGTCAATAGCTACGGTTGCTTGGTGAGTAAGAACTGTGATGAAAGATTCAAGTACGGATATGAGCAATTTTTTACCTTGTTCAGTAAGATGAGCTTTGGCTACCCCATTATTTGGGTGGGGGGGGGGGGGAGATTTTGAGGGCAGACTATTGGTCTGGTGCATCTGTGTTTGCCAACTTTTATTTGAAACCTGTTGATCATGTCTTGTGCAGCTTTAAAGATCTCTTTTCCCTCCATTGTTGACATAATAGATTTTATTGAAGACTCCAGAGCTAGCATCATTGGTGGATCAAGCAAAAAAAAAAAAAGAGAATATATAATTCATTTTAGGAGAGCATCAAGAGAAAGAGAGTTTATTTTAGTTTAACATTTTTGGACTATCTTGGCAAATAATTAACAGTTTTTTTATTTACTGATGCTCAATAATATTCTAGGAGGAGGAGAATAAACTATGGACTGAGGACTGGGGCAACAATTTTTCACACAATCGATATATATATATATATTTTTAATCTTTTGATTGCATTTTCAAACAGCAAAAATAGAGCAGCTGTACATCATATGACAATTGTGTGTGCCAACTCTGGGGTAGAACCCCTTATAGGTGAGATATGTACAGCATCATAGCAGAAAGAGATGAGTGGAGCTCACACCCTGTATGGATTTTCCCCAGTGTTAAGGGGATCATGATCACCATCATAAAGAGGTTTTTAATGTTCTCGTCATGGGGCAGATTCAAAGAGGAAGGACTGTGGGGTTTAGGTATCCATATATGGCAGTGTTCTGGTTCTGAATTGTTGTTTCTGGTTATTTTTGGCCTTGAAGAGGCCTTAAAGGGGCTGCTTGTAGGGGCATAGCGTGAGCCTCTGTGAGTTCATTAACATCCAGATTCTCTCATCATTATTCTTGCAAAATCAACATCCTCTTTATTAGTTATAACGACCAGACCCTGTATGTTCTCTCTGTCCTCGTGCTTTGTGTTCATTTGCAATTAGGAGGCTAATGCATCTCTGCAATAGTCTGATAATTGCCGAGTGCACACTTCAGATATTGTAGTGGTTCTTGTGTGCATGGGAGGGCACCAGGCTAAGTCCATCACATCATGTGTTTAATTGCGTGACCACTTTTGTTCATGTGTAGCTTTAGTTCTCTCTGGACTCTCATGAATGTATTTAACCTCTCCGGTTTCGTGGGGTTCTTTCTAAATGGAAACTGATTTGAGACCGTTTTGAGCATGACCAAGTGTAATTGTGTCCTGGTCCGGTTTACATGGACGCATGTGATCATTGCTAGACAGTATAAAGGGTTTGAGGAGGCGAGGGCATATGATTATACAAGGAATCC
The DNA here is from genome assembly GCF_964204655.1 of Triturus cristatus. NCBI lineage: Eukaryota > Metazoa > Chordata > Amphibia > Caudata > Salamandridae > Triturus > Triturus cristatus. The sequence goes on along the minus strand of NC_140583.1, from coordinate 102,456,937 downwards.
TCAGTAATTGTTTTAAAGCTTCAGGTGCCTGCTGTAGATGAAAATGCATTTTGGTAGTACCTTAAAGCAAGAAAACTAACACTTGTTTTAAGCTTTTGAATTTCTTTAGTGAAACATGTACATTTTGTTTCCCAGTTCTATTGCTTTGAATACTTTCCTGAATTGAATCCAAACTGATGTTTTAGTTCTTTTAGGCTTTGCCTGATACAACGCACCTGCAGTCACTTGCAAGATCTTTCGTTATTAAAAACCCAAAAAACTAATGCTTCATTACTTACCATTAGTTGCCTTCGTCGCTCTTATTTCTTTTAGCTATGGTAGCTGGTTTCCCTTTTTAGGTCGAGCCTGGGCAGTGCATGCGCTGTCTCTTTGAGACATGCTGTGTTTGCTCTGTGGGCTTACAGCCCGCCCATCACTTTTGATTTGTTGCTATGTGTGTCCTTCGTAAATGCTTGCTTCGCTGTGGTCAATGTTGGTTACATGTCCTCCCTTTTTTGTGTGTCGCCCCCTCCCAAGGAACATGGCCCTATTACTTGTAGTCTTGCCCTTTTGTGCATGTAGGTTTGTGTAAACATTCTGTTTTTTTTCTTTTTTTTTTCTACCCGTGTTATGAAAATGTTGGCATTTCTTCCTGTACACGTTCACCCGACGGAAGCTCAGCAACGATTGCCGTAGTGCATTCGACTTGCGTATTAGCATTCGGCATATGTTCACCCACTCCTCAGTTGCTGTCACCCCTTGATCCTATTTTGTTTTTAGGTCTCGCCTGACCCAGCGCATGCGCTGGTCTGGCGAGACTTATTGAGAGGGCTCCAAAAAGTGCTACCAGGCCAGCCTAGAGCTACAGTGCATGTTGGCGGGCGCGCGCGCCGCTTTTACCGCGATTACTTTCACTTTCCTCTTGCCGCTTTGATGTTTGATCGCGATCACTTTCGCGGCCCCATGGCCGCTTGGCATAGCCAATAGGTCTCGCTTTTGGGACCTTTTATAAGTATTTAGTTATGCAACTGTTGCATGGCTAAACACTTATAAGGTCCCAAAGGCGAGACCTATTGGCTATGCCAATGCTTGTTTTGTTTACTGCTAAACCCCCAAAAATGCTTTTGCGCTACGTTTCCAGTACACTTGGATTGTGAAAAGAAAAACTGCACCCACTTCACAAATGCATATGCGCAAATGATGCCTTTCTTATTATTATTTTGTATGCTGTACAGAATTACCTAAATCCATTGGCAGAGGCATTAGGTCGCAAAGCGGAGTGCTATTGACTTTGCCAATGCATAAGTCCAACAAACCGGAGACTCCCCAGAGAAAGCAACAGCACTCTGCACCCGGCCGCCCCTGTGCCGCTGAGGGTGCACGTTTTGTGTTGGCCTAAACCCCCATTTGCCCTGAGCTTAAGTGCAGGAGCTTGGCTCCCACAACCCAGAGGCCTGCTCATCAGCAGCCACCAACTGGAGGCCCCCTATTGGAAAACATTGGGCCTCAGCACTCTGCACCCAGCCGCCTTAGTGCTGCTGAGGGTGTATCAAGAGTGCATCCTTGACCCTGGGGGACCCCTGAGTCTGACCCCAGAATACCAACTCCCACAACAGAGTACTTACCTGCTAACTCATAACACTATTTTCCTCCATAGGATAACAAACTGTTTTTCTATGAAACGTTTCTAAGTGTAGAGTTAGAAAACCTAAGAAATCCTTTTAAAATTGTAAAAAATAACAAAAACGCTTTTACTCACCTGTTTACAGGAAATGCCACAGTGCTGTATCCAGGTATTCTGTACTGTGTAAGAAAAGTAATCTGCAAAGTAATCTACTGGTCATTTTACTAAAAAGCCTATGCAAAGTATATGTACTGTATTTCCAAAGCATTGTCATTTTCAGTAACAGTACTGTAATCAAAACAAAGTGCATATACAATTGCAATCCAATCTGTGTTACAACTGCATTACTACTGTAACGTATTTATTGCTTACCTGTGCCATGCTTGCTTAGTTTTAGAAAAATAAAATAACTAAAAGAATATTTTCATACAAAAACAATAGGTCTGAAGTCCAGTCTTCGAGTGTGTGAATTCATTTGCTGACTGAGTGGGTACAACAAATGCTCAACACTGTCCTCTGATAAAGCCTTACTGCTCGACCACACTACCACAAATAGAGAGTGAGGTGCTATCTACTTAACCTCTGTCTACCTTTTGAGTTCCACAGGACTCTGTGCACACTATACCTCACTTTGGTATAGTATAAAAAGAACCAGCTTCCTACAAATAATATCTTTAAAACACAATGCAAGTTCTTTTGAAAATGCTATAGTATACGATACAATAGCACGCCAGACCATATCCTATCTTACGTACCATACAATGACAGGCCATATATACAGTGCTGTAAAATACTATTAAATGACAGGCAATACCATACTATGCAATAACAAACCATACCATGCCATACTATACAATAACAGGCCATTCCATACTGTACTATACAATGATCAGTCCTACCATATCAAACAATGCTAGTCCATACCATATCATACTAGATAATGACAAGCCATACCCGACTACCTTATACAATAACATACCATACAATGACAGGCCGTACATATCATACAGTACTAGACAATGACAAGCCAGATTACATCTTGTGACTTGAATTGTTACTATTGCATTCTCTCCCTTACTTACTTGTTTCCTGCTACACGGCCAGCATGAATGTGGTGTAGTGGAATGCTGGAATGCTTGGAGATGTAATGGAATGCTGGAGTGCTTGGTGATGTAATGGAGTGCTAGAGTGGCTGGTGTGGTTGAGATAGAGTCAGCCGGGTGTGTGGGCCTAGCAGCAAGGATGTTGCTTCTAGTGGGGCTTACTTAATACTGTCTTCTACCCTTGGACTTTCTTAACAGCTTACCTGTAATCTTAATAAACCATCTTCTTCTCTAATATGGCTACTGGACATCTTTCCCTTACAACACTACACTATACAATAACAGACCATACCATACAATGACAAGCCGTACCATGCCTTACAGTAACAGGTCATATCATACAATATAATGACACTCCATACATTCATTCCTACAGTCTGTTTTTTCAAAAGTCCCTTGGCTTTACCCTATGCTAGCCTATTACAGCATTTTAACCTTTTGACTTTTTTAGCTATTAGTCATTAAGTATCTATATGCATTCTGCAGTTGTATTGTTGGTGTGTGTAGTGGTTTTAATTAATCACAGTAAAGTTATTTACTTACTGTACAGTAACAGGCCATACCGTACCATACCATAAAATAACTGGGCATACTTTACAATAATATGCGATAGCATACCATACTACATTACACAAGATAACTAGAAAAAGCATTGGCAAAGCCAATGCATCTCGCATAGGCGAGACCTATTGGCTATGCCAATGATTGTTCCAGCAGTGTCCAGTGCCAGGCGTATAATGAAAGAGGTTTAGAGAGAGAAAGAGAGGGCACAATTTGGAAAGAGAGGGAAAGCGAGTACGTTTCCTCTTCTTTCTTGCTCTGTTGTCCTCATCTAGCTAGGATCAACTTCCACGTACTTGTTCTATGTCAACAGCATCTTTAAACCAAGATCCACTTGAAATATTTTCTGGATTTATTCCCTGTCCTTCCTGCTGTTCAGTTTCCCAGAGCTTCATCCTCTCCCTCCCAGTCCAATATACTTATTTTAGGATTCCTTGGAATACCAAAATCTTCTTCTTTTGGAGCTTCCTGTACCTTCACCCTTGTACTCTTCTGCACGCTTATGACCTCCATCACCATTTATTATTTGCTTAGACTATGCACATATTTGGCTTTGTCTGGCTGCAGATGCCCACAATTACTACAAAAACAAACAGAATCTTAAATGTTTTTCTCCTGAATTCGTGCAGGTTTTTGAGGGTTCTCAGACCATGTCTCTGATCACTTGTTTATGTTCTCTGATGGAATGCCGGTGCCTGGGGGAGTAGCAGAAAATATGATACGTAAATGAAGTTTTATATTTGAAGTATGATATATTTTATCTATTAAGTATGATGGATTAATTAAGCACTTGAGACTTGATTGTAAGCTCCAGCTGTTTCTTTAAATTGCCACTAATTACATGTATTGGTTTACTCCTCAAGTGGTAAAGAGCCCTACTATACATTGATGCTTAATGCCCTGACAGTTACCTTACAAATTATGTGCCTGCTTAGATGCTATCGTGACCTTCTGACCTCCCTTCCTTGCAGAGTCGAGAACCAGTTGATCTCCGGGCGGCCATGCTGGAGATGGTGGAAAGACTGAAGGGCAAATGCAATGATCCAAATGTAAGTGGAAATCCCTCTCATACCCCACTGCACCAGCTCCTGCTTCTGATCCAAGGATAATAAGAGTGTGATTTGTTTATTTTTAATATTAATAATGTTTTATTGATGTGCTTGTTTACAGATGTAGGTTCCTTGTCAAAACCCCTTTACCATTAATGCAAGACACAGTGTAATAACATCTTTACAAAGAAATCTATTTAGTTTTAAGTGGACCTTTGTGTAACTTGCAATAAGGTACAATTAAACTGAACAGAAAAGGAAATAGAGCTAAAGAGATTCATGTTGGAATGTTGGAGGTGGAGGGGGCAGTGAGGCAGAGCATGTCATGATATATGGACAATCTGGCTGTCTAGGGCAGGACATCCCCAGCATTTTAAGTCTTTTTTATAAGCCTGCCTTATTCAACGATTTGGGGATCAGTTCTATCTGTGTAATATTTTGTGGTAACTGAATTTAAATTGGACTTTGCGACGATTCCGGTTTTGATTTAGCAACATTGCGTCGCAATCTGCTTCTCAATAGTCATTTTTCAGCACGTGTGTCCATTAATGACTCTAGTCTAGTAGAGGGTAAAGTGAAAATATAGTCAGTTATAATTTTGCAAAGTCCAGAGATTGTACCTTTTATAGGTTCTCCAGGTGGCCAGATATTTCAGTATAGGAGAGTCTGCACGGGCTATTGGATCGGAATCTAGATGTTGATGGATGAAATGCCTCAATCTTTGGAATCTCCACAATTGGTTAGGAAGGAGGTCATCGTTGGTTTGTAGCTCCCCAAATGTCTTGAGCCTGCCTCCCATACTTTGGTGGTCTAGGAAGGAGATTACTCGTGTCTTGAAGTTAGACCGATGTCGTTCCCTATCTTGTAAGTGGATTGCACTATTACCCCATAGCTGTGCTTTCTTGTGTATAAAACTGCCTGTATGACGTACACCATGAGCTCTGCACCATGCAAAGACTGTCGCATGTAGGATGGTGTTAGATTCTTTTCTATCTTTCTGGTTTTTTTGTGTAAACTAGTCCCATCTCCCACCTGCTTTTGCCCATTATTCTGTCGTCATTCTTAACCCACACGGGTGTCTCTGATGCTGCGTGCAGGTGGTAGTTCAGGTGTGCAAGCGGGAAAGACAGCCAATAAGGTTCTGCATGGGGTGATTGAAGACTGCCGCGTTCCGTCGGAGCATGCAGTTTGGACATTTTGGACCTCATTCTCCAAGGGCCTCCGCACTCCTCACTCTTGGAGGAATCTCAGTAATGAGGATTCTCACTGTGAAGATTCTGCCCCCAGTGAGGGCCCTTTGTGAATCAGGCACCCTTAGTCTGGGTTTTCTTCCCTGATTTAGAAAAGACCTCCACTGTTTGGATATTATTCGTTGTTGGTATCTGAAGTGATATCTTGGCAAAGATGTGGTTCAGGCGGGGCATAGTATTCAGTTTGAGTATTGCGCTCTGCCCCACAGGCAGAAGTGACCAGCGTGACGCGTCCTTCTGGATCTCTTCAATAAGTGGACTAAGGTTATTGTGCATCACATCCTGTGGTGTTCTGTTAAGATGGACCCCTAGATATTGAACAGGTGTGTTGTGTACCTGAATGGGCAGCCTGCGAGTGGTATTCTAGTTGTTGTCGGGGGAAGTGCCTGCATTTACCCCAATTAATAAGATATCCAGAGAATTCCAGTATTAAGTCATTTAGGGCGGTTATTGATCTCTGGTGGTTTGGGAGAGTTACTAGGATATTGTTAGCATAAAGAAGGACTTTGTCTTCTCCTACCGGTTTGTTTACGCCTGTGATCTTTGGGTAGGCTCTTCCTACTGGTGCTGCTTGCGGTTATAATGCTATTATAAAGAGTAAAGAGAACAGGGCCAGCTTTGTCTTGTACTTTGAATATCGGTTGTAGGCGATAGAAAGCCATTGCATGTTGCTGTAGGGTTAGTTTGTAACTATTTAACCTTGATAAGCAAGCCGTCTCCAAAGCTCCTTGATCTCAGTACATGAAACAGATACTCACATCTAGAGATACCAATACCTTCTCATCTGGATCGTTCTCCATTTGCCTTAAGATATGTGAAACCAATTGTAAATGGAAGATGGAAGAACTCTGGGGGCAAAATCCCACTTGAGTGGGGTGTATTGAAGTCAGCATAAGTCATGCTTGTCTGGTTGCCAGGGATCTCGCCAAAATGTTAGTATTTAAGGTGATCAATTAATGGCTCCCACACTGCCGCGGATCTTTTCCCAGTTTCAGTTTGAGCGAGATGCGCCCTTCGCTAAGTTCTGATGGGCTGTGTTCCAGGGACTGGTTCTGAAAAGAGCCGTTGTGTGGGGGGCGGGGGGTTATTTTTCTCTTGTTCAGTTTTTAGATTTCGATGGGATATTTCCTCTGGCTGGGGGCTTTATTTGTGGGCATTGCGTCTATCACATGGGCTAGTTCCTCATCAATTAATTCTGTTTCGAATGCTTGTGCCAGACCTGGGGATAGGGTCTTCAAATTAAAATAGGGAAAGATCCGCTCGTCTTGTTCCGTGGGGTTTGTTATCCTTGAAGGAATATAGTGATCAAGAATAATCCGCGAAGGCGGTCAGTATATCGTGGGGTGTGTCATCGGTGCACCACTACCATTTTGAACAGCTGGTATATTGTGCTTTTCTTTGTCGGCGCTGGAGGGCTAAAAAATACGTCCTGATTTCTCCTCTACCATAATGATGTTGCAGATGGAATAGCTCCTTCTCAGCTTGCGATGTCATGAGGTAATTCAATCGTGTTTTGCATTAAAGAAGAGCTTCAGCGTTCTTTTGTGGGATTTATTTTTAAGTGTTTGAGAGATCACCAATCTGTTTTTGCGGAAGTGTCTGTTGCCGAATCATCTTTTTCTTGTGTACTGCTGAGTCTCTCATTAGTTTGCCTCTAATTCTTGCTTTCCCTGCCTCCCACAGCTTCTGTGTGGCTCTCACTGAGCTCCCATTCTCAGTCAGGTAGGATGCTACAAACGATTGGAGGCCTTTTTTTTTACATCCCACAGCTTTTAATAGTACATGCTTAGCCGCCAACTCCCTTGTGGTGGTTTTAGTAGCCTAATGTTTATGTGATGGTCTGAAACGCCTCACAGTGTGGTATTAGTGTATTGTATTTATATTTATAGTCTTAACAGAAAAGTATATAATTACATTTCATTCAACGTGATTTCTTATCGTTTTATTGCGAGTCCATATCTCCATTATTTTCTGTGAGAGGGCGTTGCAGTGCCAGTGGCTGGCCATGTTTAGTGCTGGTCATACTACAAAAGTGTAAGTTACTGCAAAAATACTGAAACAAACTAAGCTTACTCAAAAGTGTAAAGTCACCTTTGTGAATCAGGCCCTTTGTCTCTTTTTGTTGGATGTGCCAAGGCCCTCGAGTTTGTCATGGAAACGTTGTGTATCAGTTCTGCGAGTAGGTGCCACTCCATGGGGCACGAGAGCTAGTGGCAGTCTAACTTATCTATGTGGAGGTTTTGTACCGGATGCCATTGGGTCCCCTACTAGAATGTGACTGTCCGATTGGGACAATAGTAGTCTAGTAACAGGTTTAAAGAGAGTACTTTTGTTGACCACAGAGCCGTATACAGAGAAAACTATTAGAGTTTGGTGCTGAATCCGGTGTTTAAGAAAGACATAACGGCAAAGAAAGACATAACAGCCATTGGGATCGGTCCGTGTCTGCGTGACTGGGCTTGGAAGCCCTATACGGATAATAATAAGTTAACCACTCTTTCCTTCCTGTGTATCTTGGATGTATTATCCAATGTTGTAGCCTGCAGACCTTTCCCACCCATTCCCTCTTGAGCTTATCATATTCTTGAGATGAGAATCCTGGAACTCAGGACTACCTTCCCTGAAATATGTGGGGCTAACATAACTGGCCCATCCACAACTCAACAAGGCCAGGACCATAACGCCCGCAAGATCTCAGCTATATATCTTAATACTCGCTCACTGGTTAAACACCAGTCGGACATTTTCCTATTGCTTAAATGTGAGCAGCCTGACCTTCTCCTGCTCTCTGAAACCTGGCTGTCCCAAGAGTCATCCCCTGATATTCTTGCGGCATTACCCTCGGATTATCACATCACCCAGGCCAATCGTCCCCAGGGCAAAGTGGGTGGAGGAGTAGCTATAATTACTCGCCATGACTTTAACTGCAAGACTCTCACCCCATTTGACTTACCCCTGGTGGACAGCCTGGTGATGAAATTTGAGTTTGGATCTGGCGCTACGCCATTAGTATGCGTCCTGCTTTATAGGCCCCCTCAAAGCATGCCCCACTTTTCCTACTCCTTGGGCGAACAGATAGCCCACTTGGTAACAAACTATGGGAGGGTCTTACTTATCAGCAACTTCAACTACTGGGCCAATGACACCCTCGGTGGCCCCAAATCAGCTGAGCTAACCGAGCTACTCACCAAACTAAACCTTACCCAACATATATCCACGTCTACTCATATTAAAGGACACATTCTCGACCAGGTCTGGAACACGAACATCACTCTGTCTCCTGTCTCAGTTTCACCCTGCACCTGGTCTGACCACCATCTTATCCATTTTTCTATTCTAAACAACGCCACAAATAAAACCTCCAGCCCAGCTAGTTGCACTCGAAGAAACTGAAACAAGCTAGACAAACCATCATTTCTTGACTCCCTCATAAACTCAGCTCCTCTGGGCAATCCCCTACTTGACCTAGCTGACGCACAGCTCACTAATTGGTTATTGGCTGCCAGCGATAAGTTTGCTCCCCTCAGGAAGAACCACGCGCCCCGCCCACATGACGCTCAAAAATGGTTTTCAAGTGAATGAAAACTTCTAAAACTAGCTCTTAGGCAATTAGAAAGAAAGTGGCGTAGCAATTACAAACCTGAAGACAAACAGTCCTATCTTAACTTTTTGAAATCCTACAAAAAATCCATCTCAGCGGCCAAAGAGGCCTATTTTTCTACAAAACTTTTGTCCGCAACCAACCGCTCTAAGGAGATCTTTCGCATTGTTGACAAGCCCTCCAATCCTGAAAGAACCTTGTGTAGGCCCCCACCTTCTCAAACCTTTTGCAATGCCTTAAATCTCTTCTTCATTGATAAAATTAAGAAAATTAAGTCCAGCATCCCTGCCAGTCAAAACCTGTCTCTTACTCCCCCTCACATCATCAATAACAGCTCCTTCTCGCATTTTCCCAAACTAGTTGATCACACCTTTTCCAAACTTCTTTCCAAAATCAAATCTGGTTCACCCAATGACTGTTGCCGTCCTAGCATTTTGAAGGAAATCTTCACTGCATTTCCTGGCCCTGCTTTAAATCTTTTAAATGAATCCTTACTTCAAGGTGCCGTCCCTGCCACCTTTAAAGAGGCCATTGTCGTCCCCCTTTTGAAGAAGATGGGTTCCGATCCGTCAGTTTTGACCAACTACCAGCCCATCTCCCTTCTCCCTTTTCTGGCCAAGCTGTTGGAAGCCCATGTCACCAGCTGTCTCGCTGACTTTTAGGAGAAATCTGAATTTCTCGACCCTCACCAAGCTGGCTTTTACCCGGCACACTCTACTGAGGCGGTTATTCTTACTGTACTGGACACCCTTCGCAGTGAGGCTAATAAAGGCTCTCCACAGGCCCTCGTCCTACTTGACCTCTCCGCTGCCTTCGACACGGTCGACCACTGTCTCTTGGTCGACCGTGTCAGGGATGCCGGAATCTCAGGCCCAGCACTAAGCTGGATCAACTCTTTTTTGGAAAATCGATCTTAGGCAGTTCGCACAGCTCAGTTTACTGCCCCAAGCGTCAAAATCTCTTGTGGAGTCCCCCAGGGCTCCTCCCTTTCCCCCTTGTTGTTCAACCTCTACCTTCACCCACTTGTCAGAGCCCTGAAGGAGAGCAAAGTTTGCACTTTCAATTACGCCGACGATTTCCAACTCCTCTTTTCCATTAGCAATACCCCATCGATCCATGCTTTTCAATCCACCATGTTGTTCATCAGCCAATGGATGAACAAGAACCATCTGAAACTTAATCCGGATAAAACTGAACTTATCCTAACTGGTGGTATTGACAAAAATCCCTGGGGACCCCACTTCTGGCCCGGAGAACTAGGTCAGCCTCCTGTTCCCTCCAGCTCAGCTAAAAGCCTGGGGGTGATTATCAGTCAAGATCTCACTCTGAAGCCCCAGATTAGCTCTGTAGTATCCACCTGTTTTTTTCAACTCCGTAAAATGACGCTCGCATCCAGGTAGTTATTGCTCTGGTCATGTCACATGTCGACTACGCCAATTCCCTATACTTTGGCATCCCTCTTCATCTCTCTAAACGGTTACAGTTAATACAAAACCAGGCAGCCCGTCTGATTACTCATTTACCCAGGCATCATCACATCACCCCCATTTTGAAGCAACTTCATTGGCTGCCAGTTGCCCAGCGGTGTGCCTTTAAGATCGGATGTCTCATTTTCAAATCACTCAATGGCAATAGCCCGAAATTTGTCAATAACATGATCAAAAGATATGCCCCCACACGCCATCTCCGCTCAGCTCACAAAAATCTTCTCTTGACCCCCTCTTTTAGACTCAAGTGCACCGGCGGTGTCAGGTTCTCAACCTTGGCTCCCTCGTTTTGGAACTCTCTCCTATCTGAAATCCGTCTCTCCACCAATCTTCTTGGCTTCAGAAGTCTTGTAAAGACATGGCTCTTCCGACAGGCTTTCTAACTTTTCTCTGGGACCTGGACTCCTGCTAAACTAGCGCCATGAAACCTCCCTGGTGTACGTGCGCTCTATAATTTTCCATTGACATGACAGAGATGCAGATTATGCAGAAGTGCTATGTCTGGCAAGAGTGCCTTTAAGTAGGAGTGTAACTTTGATTGGGGAGTCGCTGAGGACGAAGGGGATGAGCCGGCCTGTGCCACGAGTCCCAGTGGTTTCTAGCGGTGATACTCGGATGAGTTTAGGGACGCGGCCTATGGTTCGACTTGGGTGTGGGAAGGGATCCTCTTGGTGTTTTATGAGTCTGGGTCATTAATGATCAGGGAGGATGTTTACTGGTTTTGTGTAGAGATACTCCTATGTATTGATAGGGAATTTAGTTGGAGTCCTCCACATGAGCCCATTGTACATTTATAGCTCTCAAATCCCAAGTTGTCTCACGCTTCATCTTGTTTCACTAGCTTCAAAGCCTATCTCAGAAATCAGAGCAAAATTGAATTGGTGGGGAAGAAGCGTGATGTGGAGGATGTTCTCCTTGGACTCTGTGATTGTGCTAGTATTTTAAGAATGGGCTTTGCAGGAACTCCCAACCTGTGGACTAAGAGGTCTTGTTACTGTCTGTAGAGTTTCCCAGATCTAATATGAGTTGCCGCAACCTACCATTGTAGACTAGCTTCTCCTTTTGGATTTAATAATAGATTTATGATAGTTCTTGATTCGAGCTTCGTATTCTTCCTTCGCCTTGATGTTACATCTCCTCTACCATTTAGCCTTCAGTTGTCCATCTCCTTGCTCCTGAGTTTCCAGTCTAGCTCTGTGCCAGAGTTCGTTGTGTGTCTGACCTCAAGCCAATGTTCTTGAATTTTCTGAGTTAAAGAAACCCTCACAGCTGGCCGTGAAAGCATTCGTTGGCAGATTGCCTGGTATATGGATTTCTGTGTAACCATGCTATTGAGTAGGCCCAGAGCGAACTTGGGCAGTAGTGAATACATCTACAGCTTGAACTCTCCCACAAGTAAGGCCTTTCTTTTTTTAACGCAATTGCTCGATGGTAACCTCCGACCAATGGTGAGTATGTGGAGTAAGGTTAGTGTGGAGTATTTGTGTCCTGCTACCTGTTTTTTGACAAGATACTATTGTGGATCTACTGTGTGTGGATAAAACACAAGATGGTGTCTATGAAGAGGCTGCCGGACAGGGCTATGGACTCAAGAAACCTACCTTGTTCTTGGAAGTGCACCAGGCTTCTGTAAAAAGAAGACAGGAGATGGAGGTCCTTTTGAACCACAAGGACTGTACTGCCCTTTACTGTTTCGTTATATCCCAGAGGTGTTACTACAGATAGTTTTGTGCAGTAGGTGAATGGGGAAACATCCTCTATTTTGTGTCCTATTCCACTGTTAGTGAACAGGACCTCTGCAAGGAGAGCTGTAGAATGCCTGGAGAAGGAAGAACAGCCTGCCAGAGAAGGGGGGATCACTGGCTTGCATCCTACTGAGGAGAGTCCGCCTTGTGGAATCATGAGCCCGGGTGCCTGGTAACCAAGGGGCTTGGACTCTAACTCTGCTGGAGGTGCTAAATCTGTCTGGAGGGAAGCAGCTGGAGAATGAAATGACTGCTGTGCAGGCAGGACAAAGAACTGTGACCATCTGCTGTGACCTCTAAGAGAGGAGCTTTTCTGTGGAATTAAACGCTTTAAACCACATTAAAATCCATGTACTATAATAACTCACCAACACCCACCAATGTTGGGTTAACTCTTTATTCTCAAATCTCCCTATGCTGTATCTTATGCAGTTAAAACTGTTATCTCCCAGCCTCTCTACGTCTGCTGTAGCTTCATAAGCCTTGATTTTAATGATAATAGGAACTTTTGGGTCCTTCCCGATCAGGTTTCTGGCCCCTCAAGTATTCAGTTGTACATATAGTGCCCTCTTTGTCCCTCCATGTCGGTTCCGGCTCCTAAAGCCTTGATGAAAACGGGTAAGGCCCCCCTGGTCCCTCTGGTTGGGTCCATCTCCTGAAGGCTGTGTTTGTACTGATGGTGGCCCTTGGTTCCTTCTTGTTGGTTCTTTTACAGATCAAACCCTCACATGTCGGCTACACTGGTTCCAAGTCCTAGAGCCTTCCTTTGTGGTTCTTGCATTGAAGGGATTTTTTAACTTACTCCTAGCCTGCTCTGGTTCCCAAAGTCTTGATGGGATCGGGGTTGGTTCCTAGTGGCCGGATTAGCACTTATAGGGTCCCTCTTGGCCCCTCTGTATCCGTTCTTCCTCTGAAGCTGTGTTGGTTTTTCTTTTAGTGTTCCAGCTTCTCAATCCTTGATTTGCAGAGATTAGACCCCTCTAGTCCCTTCTTGTCAGTTCAAGCAAATTGTTGCAAGCTACACTCTTATTAGTCTTGTAATAGTGACCATATCAGACGAGATTCCATTAGTGACCACCATGTTTAAGAATACCAGCCGTGATCCGCTGAGCGCATCTGGAGGGTCGCCAGCAGTCATGTAAAAAAGGCTTTCTGAATTTGGAATTCCTAAACCAAAATGGCCAAACGTAATCATATTAGTAATAAGAAGGCACACTGAAAATATACAGTAGGAAATGGCAAAGTTATGTGGCAGGTATGAGTAAATTATGCAGCATGAAAAGGCAAATTATGCAGCGTAATGCTGTACATTTTATGATAGTGTTAGTTCATTATTTTGTCATTTTTTAAATGTTAACACTGCCTGGGCATTAGTTTAACACCCAAATATAGCAATAAGCAGAAAGGTGACCAGTCCACCTTTGCAAAGGGACTTCCACTACACTGCAACCAGTTGGGCTAGAAACAATTTTTGTTGTTGTTAAAATCAGCAGGTTCTGCGGCAGATGATGGATTATGTAGCAAATATGACAAATCTATAATTATGCGAAAATTACAATGGCTTCTCAATCGCATACTTCTAGTTGCCCTGTGAATAAGTTTTCGCACTGGTTTTTCACTCACAAATCGTCTCTAAATATATTTTGGAAATTCAACCATTTTCTCCAGACATCAGCTTACGATTTCTGAAAATACACACATTTTCATCTTAAAATAAACAATTTTCTCATACATATGTTAATTCAACCAAGCAAACAGCTCCAGTTTAGAAGGCGGCTGAGATGAACATAGGAGATCTGCCGACAGGTAGATGGAGAGCTACCAGTAGCTCACAAGCTACTCGTTGGAAAAGCCTGCTTTGGTTTTTCTGTGTCTGTTCCGGCTTGCGAAGACTGGATTTGCACCTTGTAGTACCATCTTGTCTCTTCTGGATCAAACAACCTGATTTACAAAAAATAAGCCCCTGCTCCCTGGGTGTAAGTTCTCCGAGAAATGTAGGGGCACACGCCTTGATTTGCGCTGCTATGGCCGGGCTGGGCACCTCTGTGTTGGTTCTATTCCCGGAAGCCTTGATTTGTACATATGAGGCCCTCTGGTCTCTGTGTCGATTCCTGTCTTTGAAGCCTGGCTTGCACCTCCTGCTCGGTCCCTCCCTGTCCCTTGCGGCTCATCTAACATGATTTACACAAATAGGCCCCTGGTCCCTAGGCGATGATTCTTGCTCTTAGCCATGTAGTTTCACAAGCCTTGATGTGCTTAGCTGGGCCCAGTTCAGGGAGCCTCTCTGTTGGTTGTGGCACCCAAGGTTTGGTTTGTAGAGATGGCGCCCTGTCGGTCTCTCTGTGTTGATCTAGCTTCTCGAACCTTGTTTTGCACTGATGTGCCCTCCTGGTCTCACCTGTCAGTTCATGTTCTAGTGGCTTGGTTTGCACAGATTGGGCTCCTCCAGGGGCCTTGGTGTCTGCCTTGCCTTGCACAGGTAGGCTTGTCCTGGTCTCACTTGTCAGTTCAGCCTTGAATGCATAAACAGGGCCCTTAGAGGTCAGTGCTGGCTCTGAAGCATAGATTTTACCTTGTAGGGCCATCCTGGTTTCCCGGTGTTGTCGTTGGTCTTAGAGCTCCAGCTTGTCAAACTTTGATTTTAACAGAATATTCTACCTTGGTTCCTTAATGCCGGTGCCAGCCTCCGAAGCCTTGATTTTTGCATAAATAGGAACCCTTTGGGTCCCTCAGTGTCAGTTCCAGCATCTCAAGCCTCGATTTGCACAGATGTGGCCCCTCTGGATTTCTCAGTGTCAGTCCCAGCATCTCAAGCCTTGATTTGCACAGATGTGGCCCCTCTGGATTTCTCAGTGTCAGTCCCAGCATCTCAAGCCTTGATTTGCACAGATGTGGCCCCGTGGGGTCCCTCAGTGGCATTTCCAGCTTCCAAAGCCTTGATTTGCTCCGATGGAACCCGCCTTTGTATTAGTTCTGTCCCCTGAAGCCTTGATTTGCACAGATGGGGCCTCCCTGGGCGCTGGGCTGGTATTTTTAGCCATTGTATCTAGAAAGCTAGTGAATATAGATGGATGGTTCTGACTGTTCAAGCTTCTGTTCGGCCTTGGCTGGAGTCCCACATTTCTCACATCTCCGTCCTCCTCGGTTGGATTTGCTCCATAATTAAGAGATGCTCGCGGCCTGAGTGCAAGCGGCTGAGACCGCACACTGCGCCAGAGCCTGCCCGCTCCCTAACCTTTCAAGGCGCAAGTCTGCACATCTGTCTCTTTCTGCCTATTAAATAATACCAGCACATTAGTGCCTCTGCGCGCCTGCCAAGGGCTAGCACTGATGCCGCGCACCGCTTTGGATAGCTGGTCGGATATCTAAGTGGGTTAAGCGCTTGCTGCAGCGATATGTGAGTAAATCGCTGACTTGGGTTTGAATCCCGGCATGCTATGGTCTCCTATCTCACAGAAACTGTTCTCAACATTCTATCATGAACTCTCAAGGAGGATTCTAAGTACTTGGAATAAGGAGGGGGAGCGGAACGTACCACTAAGGGGAACACACATTACAGTAAGATTACAACATATGGCCTGCCTTTTATCCTTCTTTTTTTTGGTTTGAGGTTATTTGGAACAACAAGAAACATCAATTCAATAAATTACATAAATTATGAAAGAAAGAGATGGAACCGGGGTGATAATCATGAAATACAATACCTACTAGCAAAAATTGTGTATGAAATAGATATAAATAATACATAAGGACACATTCTAAGCTGTTAGAAACTGCTAAACATTTTAAGGGAATATTGGGGGAGGGTGTAAAGGTAAAGAAGACATACATAGTTATATTATGAAGGTTCCAAAGAAATAGTATTAATAAAACTGTAGACATTGCAAAAAGAAGATAAAGCAAATATATAAACATAATAACAATATGAGAATAATCTAATAATATAAAATACAATATACAAAAGCAACTGGGTTAATTTATGGTTGTTTTCTGAGTTCATCAGACACAGTAATAATTTTATTAACACTTGAGGATGATAAATATGTAGTTAGTGGAAGCCATAAAAGATCTCATTATGGCTAAAGATACAGGGGATACATGGTTTGTTTCTAATCTTTGATGAGAGCAGGTGGTATTCCACCAGGATCTAAAAGTAACATTATGCGCTTGTTTCCAATTAGACGTTATTAAATGAAAGGCTACAGCTAACAACAAATCTAATACGTTCTAGCTAGAGGGTCGGCAAAGGCACTGTGGAGCCAAACCTCACACAAAACCCTTAGCAAAAGAGAAAGGGATAATAGTTTTTTTAAATACCTTGTTGATTTGGCACCAAACCAGTTTCCAGAATAGGAGAATAAAAGGACAATCAAATAAAAAATGTTTTAAATCAGCAGTTAAGCTTGAGCAGGGCCAGGAGAATGTGAGTTTAGGGTCATAGTGGTAAATAAACAATGATAATGCCTTTCATCCTTCTAAGATTGATGAATCGAGCAGTAGTAGTACCATCTTACTATATTCCAGAAGGAGAGCGTGAGAAAATATAGGGTTTGCTCACCTTCCCACACAACAGGAGGAAATACATACTGTGCTTAGCCTAACTCTCCATACCAGCCCAAGGGAAGCCCCCTATGGTATTAAAGGAACTGGAATTCCAAGTGGCATGACACATCATAGATTCCTCCTCCAGATACCTAGGGAATCTGCACGGGCTCAACCTTAGTAGCCAAGGGAGCTGTTTGATTATTGGGTGGGATCCTAGATTTAAAATAGTCTAGAGTGTTCTGAGGGTTAATATTTCCACAGAGTACCCTGGCGGAGTTAAAAACAGGTAGGGATGCACTAGGGAAAGTAGTATCCTCTGTATCCCTGGGTCAGCATGTTTCAACCATCACACCAATGCCTCACCGGGCCAGCTGGCTTACCTCAAAATGATCCCCTTACAATTCAATTTTGGAACTAGCATTCACCATACTCAGACATGCACACATACCAACCTATTTGTCTCTGTGCTCGCATTTCTTTAGTAGCATCCTATTAAGAGTTCCATGAGAGTAAGGAGGCAGGTGGACATTGTAGTCAAGCTTTTATCTCTAGTATATGGTGCAGGAAATACACCAGGGCCTGGAACTTAAATGCCAACTGCAGCACATACGGACCCAACTTTCCACCCCAAATAATAATCCACTTTCTTACAGTACCCATCCCTGAACACACTTACTATCTCCTAATGATGTCCATTCCTGAATCCTGAAAACTCGTATGTCCTCTTATTGCTACCCATTCCTGGACCCGAACAAATCATTACTACTCTGTGACCCTACCCTCCCTTGAGCCCTCCTTAGTACCCCTTAATGCTGGCCATTCTTGAAACTACAAATCGCGTAATGCCCCTTAATGCTACCCTTCCCTGAACCCTAAAAACACTTTATTACGCTTAACACTACCCTTCTCTGCACCCAAAGAATACCTTCCTACTCCTTAATGCTACTTTTCCTCAAGGCGCTACTTCAAAACGGACAAAAAGTGACAATATGTTTCATCTTCGAGCCTAAAAATGTTTATTTACTTAAACCACACTAAAGAATAACATATCAGATTGACTCTGATTTTGATAATTGGAACTGATTCCAATGAATTCAGAATAAATCTAAGCATTAAAATAGTTTGCAACTGTCTGGCAGAATAGTGCATTGTAATTTGCAAGACCCAGCCCTGCTTACAATTTCAATTCCAACAATAAACGAAAGAGGGACCCTGAAAAAGTTAAATAGGTGGGGAAGACATCAGGGAAATCGCAAATACCAAAACACACCAAACTTCCCTCACACATATACATCTAACATTGGCAATTAATACATTAATTAGAAACACCCACAGACCTGTGGGTGTTTCTACAATTTCAATTCCACTTTTTCTGTGACTGCGGTCTAGTGACATCTCATGAGTGTTCTTTTGTCCACTTTTTCTGTGACTGCGTTCTAGTGGCATCTCATGAGTGTTCTTTTGTCTACTTTTTCTGTGACTGCGTTCTAGTGACATCATGAGTTTTCTTTTTTCCACTTTTTCTGTGACTGCTTTCTAGTGACATATTCTCATGATTGTTCTATTTGTCTACTTTTTCTGTGACTGTGTTCTAGTGACATCTTCTCATGCGTGTTCTTTTGTCCACTTTTTCTGTGACTGTGTTCTAGTGACATCTTCTCATGAGTGTTCTTTTGTCCACTTTTTCTGTGACTGTGTTCTAGTGACATCTTCTCATGATTGTTCTATTTGTCTACTTTTTCTGTGACTGTGTTCTAGTGACATCTTCTCATGAGCGTTCTTTTGTCCACTTTTTCTGTGACTGTGTTCTAGTGACATCTTCTCATGAGTGTTCTCTTGTCCACTTTTTCTGTGACTGCGTTCTTGTGACATCTTCTCATGAGTGTTCTCTTGTCCACTTTTTCTGTGACTGTTCTAGTGACATCTTCTCATGATTGTTCTTTTGTCCACTTTTTCTGTGACTGCGGTCTAGTGACATCTCATGAGTGTTCTTTTGTCCACTTTTTCTGTGACTGCGGTCTAGTGAGATCTCATGAGTGTTCTTTTGTCCGCTTTTTCTGTGACTGCGTTCTAGTGACATCTTCTCATGAGTGGTCTTTTGTCTACTTTTTCTGTGACTGCGTTTTAGTGACATCTTCTCGTGAGTGTTCTTTTGTCCACTTTTTCTGTGACTACGTTCTAGTGACATCTTCTCATGAGTGGTCTTTTGTCTACTTTTTCTGTGACTGCGTTTTAGTGACATCTTCTCATGAGTGTTCTTTTGTCCACTTTTTCTGTGACTGCGTTCTAGTGACATCTTCTCATAAGTGTTCTTTTGTCCACTTTTTGTGACTGCGTTCTAGTGACATCTCATGGGTGTTCTTTTGTCCACTTTTTCTGTGACTGCGTTGTAGTGACATCTTCTTATGAGTATTCTTTTGTCCACTTTTTCTGTTGCTGCGTTCTAGTGACATCTTCTCATGATTGTTCTTTTGTCCACTTTTTCTGTGACTGCGTTCTAGTGACATCTCATGAGTGTTCTTTTGTCCACTTTTCCTGTGACTGCGTTCTAGTGACATCTTCTCATGAGTGTTCTTTTGTCCACTTTTTCTGTGACTGCGTTCTAGTGACATCTTCTCATGAGTGTTCTCTTGTCCACTTTTTCTGTGACTGTGTTCTAGTGATATCTTCTCATGATTGTTCTTTTGTCCACTTTTTCTGTGACTGCGTTCTAGTGACATCTCATGAGTGTTCTTTTGTCCACTTTTCCTGTGACTGCGTTGTAGTGACATCTTCTTATGAGTATTCTTTTGTCCACTTTTTCTGTTGCTGCGTTCTAGTGACATCTTCTCATGAGTGTTCTTTTGTCCACTTTTCCTGTGACTGCGTTCTAGTGACATCTTCTCATGAGTGTTCTTTTGTCCACTTTTTCTGTGACTGCGTTCTAGTGACATCTTCTCATGAGTGTTCTCTTGTCCACTTTTTCTGTGACTGCGTTCTAGTGACATCTTCTCATGAGTGTTCTCTTGTCCACTTTTTCTGTGACTGTGTTCTAGTGATATCTTCTCATGAGTGTTCTCTTGTCCACTTTTTCTGTGACTGCTTTCTAGTGACATATTCTCATGATTGTTCTATTTGTCTACTTTTTCTGTGACTGTGTTCTAGTGACATCTTCTCATGCGTGTTCTTTTGTCCACTTTTTCTGTGACTGTGTTCTAGTGACATCTTCTCATGAGTGTTCTTTTGTCCACTTTTTCTGTGACTGTGTTCTAGTGACATCTTCTCATGAGTGTTCTCTTGTCCACTTTTTCTGTGACTGCGTTCTAGTGACATCTTCTCATGAGTGCTCTCTTGTCCACTTTTTCTGTGACTGTGTTCTAGTGACATCTTCTCATGAGTGTTCTCTTGTCCACTTTTTCTGTGACTGCGTTCTAGTGACATGTTCTCATGAGTGCTCTTTTGTCCACTATTTCTGTGACTGCGTTCTAGTGACATCTTCTCATGAGTGTTCTCTTGTCCACTTTTTCAGTGACTGCGTTCTAGTGACATCTTCTCATGAGTGTTCTCTTGTCCACTTTTTCTGTGACTGCGTTCTAGTGACATATTCTCATGAGTGTTCTATTTGTCTACTTTTTCTGTGACTGCGTTCTAGTGACATCTCATGAGTTTTCTTTTTTCCACTTTTTCTGGGACTGCTTTCTAGTGACATATTCTCATGATTGTTCTATTTGTCTACTTTTTCTGTGACTGTGTTCTAGTGACATCTTCTCATGAGTGTTCTCTTGTCCACTTTTTCTGTGACTGCGTTCTAGTGACATCTCATGAGTGTTCTTTTGTCCACTTTTTCTGTGACTGCGTTCTAGTGACATCTTCTCACGAGTGCTCTTTTGTCAACTTTTTCTGTGACTGCGTTCTAGTGACATCTTCTCATGAGTGTTCTCTTGTCCACTTTTTCTGTGACTGCGTTCTAGTGACATCTTCTCATGAGTGTTCTTTTGTCCACTTTTTCGGTGACTGCGTTCTAGTGACATCTCATGAGTGTTCTTTTGTCCACTTTTTCTGTGACTGCGTTCTAGTGACATCTTCTCATGAGTGTTCTTTTGTCCACTTTTTCTGTGAAGGCGTTCTTGTGACATGTTCTCATGAGTGTTCTCTTGTCCACTTTTTCTGTGACTGCGTTCTAGTGACATCATGAGTTTTCTTTTTTCCACTTTTTCTGTGACTGCTTTCTAGTGACATATTCTCATGAGTTTTCTCTTGTCCACTTTTTCTGTGACTGCGTTCTAGTGACATCTCATGAGTGTTCTTTTGTCCACTTTTTCTGTGACTGCGTTCTAGTGACATCTTCTCATGAGTGTTCTTTTGTCCACTTTTTCTGTGACTGTGTTCTAGTGACATCTTCTCATGAGTGTTCTCTTGTCCACTTTTTCTGTGACTGTGTTCTAGTGACATCTTCTCATGATTGTTCTTTTGTCCACTTTTTCTGTGACTGCGGTCTAGTGACATCTCATGAGTGTTCTTTTGTCCACTTTTTCTGTGACTACGGTCTAGTGACATCTCATGAGTGTTCTTTTGTCCGCTTTTTCTGTGACTGCGTTCTAGTGACATCTTCTCGTGAGTGTTCTTTTGTCCATTTTTTCTGTGACTACGTTCTAGTGACATCTTCTCATGAGTGTTCTTTTGTCTACTTTTTCTGTGACTGCGTTTTAGTGACATCTCATGAGTGTTCTTTTGTCCACTTTTTCTGTGACTGCGTTCTAGTGACATCTTCTCATAAGTGTTCTTTTGTCCACTTTTTGTGACTGCGTTCTAGTGACATCTCATGAGTGTTCTTTTGTCTACTTTTTCTGTGACTGCGTTCTAGTGACATCTCATGGGTGTTCTTTTGTCCACTTTTTCTGTGACTGCGTTGTAGTGACATCTTCTTATGAGTATTCTTTTGTCCACTTTTTCTGTTGCTGCGTTCTAGTGACATCTTATCATGATTGTTCTTTTGTCCACTTTTTCTGTGACTGCGTTCTAGTGACATCTCATGAGTGTTCTTTTGTCCACTTTTCCTGTGACTGCGTTCTAGTGACATCTTCTCATGAGTGTTCTTTTGTCCACTTTTTCTGTGACTGCGTTCTAGTGACCTCTTCTCATGAGTGTTCTTTTGTCCACTTTTTCTGTGACTGCGTTCTAGTGACATCTTCTCATGAGTGTTCTCTTGTCCACTTTTTCTGTGACTGTGTTCTAGTGATATCTTCTCATGAGTGTTCTCTTGTCCACTTTTTCTGTGACTGCGTTCTAGTGACATCTCATGAGTGTTCTTTTGTCCACTTTTTCTGTGACTGCGTTCTAGTGACATCTTCTCATGAGTGCTCTTTTGTCCACTTTTTCTGTGACTGCGTTCTAGTGACATCTTCTCATGAGTGTTCTCTTGTCCACTTTTTCTGTGACTGCGTTCTAGTGACATCTTCTCATGAGTGTTCTCTTGTCCACTTTTTCTGTGACTGCGTTCTAGTGACATCTTCTCATGAGTGTTCTCTTGTCTACTTTTTCTGTGACTGTGTTCTAGTGACATCATGCGTGTTCTTTTGTCCACTTTTTCTGTGACTGTGTTCTAGTGACATCTTCTCATGAGTGTTCTCTTGTCTACTTTTTCTGTGACTGTGTTCTAGTGACATCATGCGTGTTCTTTTGTCCACTTTTTCTGTGACTGCGTTCTAGTGACATCTTCTCATGAGTGTTCTCTTGTCTACTTTTTCTGTGACTATGTTCTAGTGACATCTTCTCATGAGTGTTCTTTTGTCCACTTTTTCTGTGACTGTGTTCTAGTGACATCTTCTCATGAGTGTTCTCTTGTCCACTTTTTCTGTGACTGCGTTCTAGTGACATCTTCTCATGAGTGCTCTCTTGTCCACTTTTTCTGTGACTGCGTTCTAGTGACATCTTCTCATGAGTGCTCTTTTGTCCACTTTTTCTGTGACTGCGTTCTAGTGACATCTTCTCATGAGTGTTCTCTTGTCCACTTTTTCTGTGACTGCGTTCTAGTGACATCTTCTCATGAGTGTTCTCTTGTCCACTTTTTCTGTGACTGTGTTCTAGTGACATCTTCTCATGAGTGTTCTTTTGTCCACTTTTTCTGTGACTGTGTTCTAGTGACATCTTCTCATGATTGTTCTATTTGTCTACTTTTTCTGTGACTGTGTTCTAGTGACATCTTCTCATGAGCGTTCTTTTGTCCACTTTTTCTGTGACTGTGTTCTAGTGACATCTTCTCATGAGTGTTCTCTTGTCCACTTTTTCTGTGACTGCGTTCTTGTGACATCTTCTCATGAGTGTTCTCTTGTCCACTTTTTCTGTGACTGTTCTAGTGACATCTTCTCATGATTGTTCTTTTGTCCACTTTTTCTGTGACTGCGGTCTAGTGACATCTCATGAGTGTTCTTTTGTCCACTTTTTCTGTGACTGCGGTCTAGTGAGATCTCATGAGTGTTCTTTTGTCCGCTTTTTCTGTGACTGCGTTCTAGTGACATCTTCTCATGAGTGGTCTTTTGTCTACTTTTTCTGTGACTGCGTTTTAGTGACATCTTCTCGTGAGTGTTCTTTTGTCCACTTTTTCTGTGACTACGTTCTAGTGACATCTTCTCATGAGTGGTCTTTTGTCTACTTTTTCTGTGACTGCGTTTTAGTGACATCTTCTCATGAGTGTTCTTTTGTCCACTTTTTGTGACTGCGTTCTAGTGACATCTCATGGGTGTTCTTTTGTCCACTTTTTCTGTGACTGCGTTGTAGTGACATCTTCTTATGAGTATTCTTTTGTCCACTTTTTCTGTTGCTGCGTTCTAGTGACATCTTATCATGATTGTTCTTTTGTCCACTTTTTCTGTGACTGCGTTCTAGTGACATCTCATGAGTGTTCTTTTGTCCACTTTTCCTGTGACTGCGTTCTAGTGACATCTTCTCATGAGTGTTCTTTTGTCCACTTTTTCTGTGACTGCGTTCTAGTGACCTCTTCTCATGAGTGTTCTTTTGTCCACTTTTTCTGTGACTGCGTTCTAGTGACATCTTCTCATGAGTGTTCTCTTGTCCACTTTTTCTGTGACTGTGTTCTAGTGATATCTTCTCATGAGTGTTCTCTTGTCCACTTTTTCTGTGACTGCGTTCTAGTGACATCTTCTCATGAGTGTTCTCTTGTCTACTTTTTCTGTGACTGTGTTCTAGTGACATCATGCGTGTTCTTTTGTCCACTTTTTCTGTGACTGTGTTCTAGTGACATCTTCTCATGAGTGTTCTCTTGTCTACTTTTTCTGTGACTGTGTTCTAGTGACATCATGCGTGTTCTTTTGTCCACTTTTTCTGTGACTGCGTTCTAGTGACATCTTCTCATGAGTGTTCTCTTGTCTACTTTTTCTGTGACTATGTTCTAGTGACATCTTCTCATGAGTGTTCTTTTGTCCACTTTTTCTGTGACTGTGTTCTAGTGACATCTTCTCATGAGTGTTCTCTTGTCCACTTTTTCTGTGACTGCGTTCTAGTGACATCTTCTCATGAGTGCTCTCTTGTCCACTTTTTCTGTGACTGCGTTCTAGTGACATCTTCTCATGAGTGCTCTTTTGTCCACTTTTTCTGTGACTGCGTTCTAGTGACATCTTCTCATGAGTGTTCTCTTGTCCACTTTTTCTGTGACTGCGTTCTAGTGACATCTTCTCATGAGTGTTCTCTTGTCCACTTTTTCTGTGACTGTGTTCTAGTGACATCTTCTCATGGGTGTTCTTTTGTCCACTTTTTCTGTGACTGTGTTCTAGTGACATCTTCTCATGATTGTTCTATTTGTCTACTTTTTCTGTGACTGTGTTCTAGTGACATCTTCTCATGAGCGTTCTTTTGTCCACTTTTTCTGTGACTGTGTTCTAGTGACATCTTCTCATGAGTGTTCTCTTGTCCACTTTTTCTGTGACTGCGTTCTTGTGACATCTTCTCATGAGTGTTCTCTTGTCCACTTTTTCTGTGACTGTTCTAGTGACATCTTCTCATGATTGTTCTTTTGTCCACTTTTTCTGTGACTGCGGTCTAGTGACATCTCATGAGTGTTCTTTTGTCCACTTTTTCTGTGACTGCGGTCTAGTGAGATCTCATGAGTGTTCTTTTGTCCGCTTTTTCTGTGACTGCGTTCTAGTGACATCTTCTCATGAGTGGTCTTTTGTCTACTTTTTCTGTGACTGCGTTTTAGTGACATCTTCTCGTGAGTGTTCTTTTGTCCACTTTTTCTGTGACTACGTTCTAGTGACATCTTCTCATGAGTGGTCTTTTGTCTACTTTTTCTGTGACTGCGTTTTAGTGACATCTTCTCATGAGTGTTCTTTTGTCCACTTTTTCTGTGACTGCGTTCTAGTGACATCTTCTCATAAGTGTTCTTTTGTCCACTTTTTGTGACTGCGTTCTAGTGACATCTCATGGGTGTTCTTTTGTCCACTTTTTCTGTGACTGCGTTGTAGTGACATCTTCTTATGAGTATTCTTTTGTCCACTTTTTCTGTTGCTGCGTTCTAGTGACATCTTCTCATGATTGTTCTTTTGTCCACTTTTTCTGTGACTGCGTTCTAGTGACATCTCATGAGTGTTCTTTTGTCCACTTTTCCTGTGACTGCGTTCTAGTGACATCTTCTCATGAGTGTTCTTTTGTCCACTTTTTCTGTGACTGCGTTCTAGTGACATCTTCTCATGAGTGGTCTTTTGTCTACTTTTTCTGTGACTGCGTTTTAGTGACATCTTCTCATGAGTGTTCTTTTGTCCACTTTTTCTGTGACTGCGTTCTAGTGACATCTTCTCATGAGTGTTCTTTTGTCCACTTTTTCTGTGACTGCGGTCTAGTGAGATCTCATGAGTGTTCTTTTGTCCACTTTTTCTGTGACTGCGTTCTAGTGACATCTTCTCATGAGTGTTCTCTTGTCCACTTTTTCTGTGACTGTGTTCTAGTGATATCTTCTCATGAGTGTTCTCTTGTCCACTTTTTCTGTGACTGCGTTCTAGTGACATCTCATGAGTTTTCTTTTTTCCACTTTTTCTGTGACTGCTTTCTAGTGACATATTCTCATGATTGTTCTATTTGTCTACTTTTTCTGTGACTGTGTTCTAGTGACATCTTCTCATGCGTGTTCTTTTGTCCACTTTTTCTGTGACTGTGTTCTAGTGACATCTTCTCATGAGTGTTCTTTTGTCCACTTTTTCTGTGACTGTGTTCTAGTGACATCTTCTCATGAGTGTTCTCTTGTCCACTTTTTCTGTGACTGCGTTCTAGTGACATCTTCTCATGAGTGCTCTCTTGTCCACTTTTTCTGTGACTGTGTTCTAGTGACATCTTCTCATGAGTGTTCTCTTGTCCACTTTTTCTGTGACTGCGTTCTAGTGACATGTTCTCATGAGTGCTCTTTTGTCCACTATTTCTGTGACTGCGTTCTAGTGACATCTTCTCATGAGTGTTCTCTTGTCCACTTTTTCAGTGACTGCGTTCTAGTGACATCTTCTCATGAGTGTTCTCTTGTCCACTTTTTCTGTGACTGCGTTCTAGTGACATATTCTCATGAGTGTTCTATTTGTCTACTTTTTCTGTGACTGCGTTCTAGTGACATCTCATGAGTTTTCTTTTTTCCACTTTTTCTGGGACTGCTTTCTAGTGACATATTCTCATGATTGTTCTATTTGTCTACTTTTTCTGTGACTGTGTTCTAGTGACATCTTCTCATGAGTGTTCTCTTGTCCACTTTTTCTGTGACTGCGTTCTAGTGACATCTCATGAGTGTTCTTTTGTCCACTTTTTCTGTGACTGCGTTCTAGTGACATCTTCTCACGAGTGCTCTTTTGTCCACTTTTTCTGTGACTGCGTTCTAGTGACATCTTCTCATGAGTGTTCTCTTGTCCACTTTTTCTGTGACTGCGTTCTAGTGACATCTTCTCATGAGTGTTCTTTTGTCCACTTTTTCGGTGACTGCGTTCTAGTGACATCTCATGAGTGTTCTTTTGTCCACTTTTTCTGTGACTGCGTTCTAGTGACATCTTCTCATGAGTGTTCTTTTGTCCACTTTTTCTGTGAAGGCGTTCTTGTGACATGTTCTCATGAGTGTTCTCTTGTCCACTTTTTCTGTGACTGCGTTCTAGTGACATCATGAGTTTTCTTTTTTCCACTTTTTCTGTGACTGCTTTCTAGTGACATATTCTCATGAGTTTTCTCTTGTCCACTTTTTCTGTGACTGCGTTCTAGTGACATCTCATGAGTGTTCTTTTGTCCACTTTTTCTGTGACTGCGTTCTAGTGACATCTTCTCATGAGTGTTCTTTTGTCCACTTTTTCTGTGACTGTGTTCTAGTGACATCTTCTTATGAGTGTTCTCTTGTCCACTTTTTCTGTGACTGCGTTCTAGTGACATCTTCTCATGAGTGTTCTCTTGTCCACTTTTTCTGTGACTGTGTTCTAGTGACATCTTCTCATGATTGTTCTTTTGTCCACTTTTTCTGTGACTGCGGTCTAGTGACATCTCATGAGTGTTCTTTTGTCCACTTTTTCTGTGACTACGGTCTAGTGACATCTCATGAGTGTTCTTTTGTCCGCTTTTTCTGTGACTGCGTTCTAGTGACATCTTCTCGTGAGTGTTCTTTTGTCCATTTTTTCTGTGACTACGTTCTAGTGACATCTTCTCATGAGTGTTCTTTTGTCTACTTTTTCTGTGACTGCGTTTTAGTGACATCTCATGAGTGTTCTTTTGTCCACTTTTTCTGTGACTGCGTTCTAGTGACATCTTCTCATAAGTGTTCTTTTGTCCACTTTTTGTGACTGCGTTCTAGTGACATCTCATGAGTGTTCTTTTGTCTACTTTTTCTGTGACTGCGTTCTAGTGACATCTCATGGGTGTTCTTTTGTCCACTTTTTCTGTGACTGCGTTGTAGTGACATCTTCTTATGAGTATTCTTTTGTCCACTTTTTCTGTTGCTGCGTTCTAGTGACATCTTATCATGATTGTTCTTTTGTCCACTTTTTCTGTGACTGCGTTCTAGTGACATCTCATGAGTGTTCTTTTGTCCACTTTTCCTGTGACTGCGTTCTAGTGACATCTTCTCATGAGTGTTCTTTTGTCCACTTTTTCTGTGACTGCGTTCTAGTGACCTCTTCTCATGAGTGTTCTTTTGTCCACTTTTTCTGTGACTGCGTTCTAGTGATATCTTCTCATGAGTGTTCTCTTGTCCACTTTTTCTGTGACTGCGTTCTAGTGACATCTCATGAGTGTTCTTTTGTCCACTTTTTCTGTGACTGCGTTCTAGTGACATCTTCTCATGAGTGCTCTTTTGTCCACTTTTTCTGTGACTGCGTTCTAGTGACATCTTCTCATGAGTGTTCTCTTGTCCACTTTTTCTGTGACTGCGTTCTAGTGACATCTTCTCATGAGTGTTCTCTTGTCCACTTTTTCTGTGACTGCGTTCTAGTGACATCTTCTCATGAGTGTTCTCTTGTCTACTTTTTCTGTGACTGTGTTCTAGTGACATCATGCGTGTTCTTTTGTCCACTTTTTCTGTGACTGTGTTCTAGTGACATCTTCTCATGAGTGTTCTCTTGTCTACTTTTTCTGTGACTGTGTTCTAGTGACATCATGCGTGTTCTTTTGTCCACTTTTTCTGTGACTGCGTTCTAGTGACATCTTCTCATGAGTGTTCTCTTGTCTACTTTTTCTGTGACTATGTTCTAGTGACATCTTCTCATGAGTGTTCTTTTGTCCACTTTTTCTGTGACTGTGTTCTAGTGACATCTTCTCATGAGTGTTCTCTTGTCCACTTTTTCTGTGACTGCGTTCTAGTGACATCTTCTCATGAGTGCTCTCTTGTCCACTTTTTCTGTGACTGCGTTCTAGTGACATCTTCTCATGAGTGTTCTCTTGTCCACTTTTTCTGTGACTGCGTTCTAGTGACATCTTCTCATGAGTGCTCTCTTGTCCACTTTTTCTGTGACTGCGTTCTAGTGACATCTTCTCACGAGTGCTCTTTTGTCCACTTTTTCTGTGACTGCGTTCTAGTGACATCTTCTCATGAGTGTTCTCTTGTCCACTTTTTCTGTGACTGCGTTCTAGTGACATCTTCTCATGAGTGTTCTTTTGTCCACTTTTTCGGTGACTGCGTTCTAGTGACATCTCATGAGTGTTCTTTTGTCCACTTTTTCTGTGACTGCGTTCTAGTGACATCTTCTCATGAGTGTTCTTTTGTCCACTTTTTCTGTGAAGGCGTTCTTGTGACATGTTCTCATGAGTGTTCTCTTGTCCACTTTTTCTGTGACTGCGTTCTAGTGACATCATGAGTTTTCTTTTTTCCACTTTTTCTGTGACTGCTTTCTAGTGACATATTCTCATGAGTTTTCTCTTGTCCACTTTTTCTGTGACTGCGTTCTAGTGACATCTCATGAGTGTTCTTTTGTCCACTTTTTCTGTGACTGCGTTCTAGTGACATCTTCTCATGAGTGTTCTTTTGTCCACTTTTTCTGTGACTGTGTTCTAGTGACATCTTCTTATGAGTGTTCTCTTGTCCACTTTTTCTGTGACTGCGTTCTAGTGACATCTTCTCATGAGTGTTCTCTTGTCCACTTTTTCTGTGACTGTGTTCTAGTGACATCTTCTCATGATTGTTCTTTTGTCCACTTTTTCTGTGACTGCGGTCTAGTGACATCTCATGAGTGTTCTTTTGTCCACTTTTTCTGTGACTACGGTCTAGTGACATCTCATGAGTGTTCTTTTGTCCGCTTTTTCTGTGACTGCGTTCTAGTGACATCTTCTCGTGAGTGTTCTTTTGTCCATTTTTTCTGTGACTACGTTCTAGTGACATCTTCTCATGAGTGTTCTTTTGTCTACTTTTTCTGTGACTGCGTTTTAGTGACATCTCATGAGTGTTCTTTTGTCCACTTTTTCTGTGACTGCGTTCTAGTGACATCTTCTCATAAGTGTTCTTTTGTCCACTTTTTGTGACTGCGTTCTAGTGACATCTCATGAGTGTTCTTTTGTCTACTTTTTCTGTGACTGCGTTCTAGTGACATCTCATGGGTGTTCTTTTGTCCACTTTTTCTGTGACTGCGTTGTAGTGACATCTTCTTATGAGTATTCTTTTGTCCACTTTTTCTGTTGCTGCGTTCTAGTGACATCTTATCATGATTGTTCTTTTGTCCACTTTTTCTGTGACTGCGTTCTAGTGACATCTCATGAGTGTTCTTTTGTCCACTTTTCCTGTGACTGCGTTCTAGTGACATCTTCTCATGAGTGTTCTTTTGTCCACTTTTTCTGTGACTGCGTTCTAGTGACCTCTTCTCATGAGTGTTCTTTTGTCCACTTTTTCTGTGACTGCGTTCTAGTGATATCTTCTCATGAGTGTTCTCTTGTCCACTTTTTCTGTGACTGCGTTCTAGTGACATCTCATGAGTGTTCTTTTGTCCACTTTTTCTGTGACTGCGTTCTAGTGACATCTTCTCGTGAGTGCTCTTTTGTCCACTTTTTCTGTGACTGCGTTCTAGTGACATCTTCTCAGGAGTGTTCTCTTGTCCACTTTTTCTGTGACTGCGTTCTAGTGACATCTTCTCATGAGTGTTCTCTTGTCCACTTTTTCTGTGACTGCGTTCTAGTGACATCTTCTCATGAGTGTTCTCTTGTCTACTTTTTCTGTGACTGTGTTCTAGTGACATCATGCGTGTTCTTTTGTCCACTTTTTCTGTGACTGTGTTCTAGTGACATCTTCTCATGAGTGTTCTCTTGTCTACTTTTTCTGTGACTGTGTTCTAGTGACATCATGCGTGTTCTTTTGTCCACTTTTTCTGTGACTGCGTTCTAGTGACATCTTCTCATGAGTGTTCTCTTGTCTACTTTTTCTGTGACTATGTTCTAGTGACATCTTCTCATGAGTGTTCTTTTGTCCACTTTTTCTGTGACTGTGTTCTAGTGACATCTTCTCATGAGTGTTCTCTTGTCCACTTTTTCTGTGACTGCGTTCTAGTGACATCTTCTCATGAGTGCTCTCTTGTCCACTTTTTCTGTGACTGCGTTCTAGTGACATCTTCTCATGAGTGTTCTCTTGTCCACTTTTTCTGTGACTGCGTTCTAGTGACATGTTCTCATGAGTGCTCTTTTGTCCACTTTTTCTGGGACTGCGTTCTAGTGACATCTCATGAGTTTTCTTTTTTCCACTTTTTCTGTGACTGCGTTCTAGTGACATGTTCTCATGAGTGCTCTTTTGTCCACTTTTTCTGGGACTGCGTTCTAGTGACATCTCATGAGTTTTCTTTTTTCCACTTTTTCTGGGACTGCTTTCTAGTGACATATTCTCATGATTGTTCTATTTGTCTACTTTTTCTGTGACTATGTTCTAGTGACATCTTCTCATGAGTGTTCTTTTGTCCACTTTTTCGGTGACTGCGTTCTAGTGACATCTCCTCATGAGTGTTCCTTTGTCCACTTTAGTGATATCTTCAATAAATGCAAACTTGAAGCAGCAGGTTTGTGTTGTGTAAATCATTGCAGCAATATCCCTCTGCACTTTATGTCCAGCCTTGCTTGCATCATGAAGTCATCTGTGAATAAAAGGTTCACCATCCCCGTGAATCTATTCTTCACAGACACCAAGGGTCCGGCTGTGCATGTGAATGAGCACCAGTGGTCTGCCTTAGAGGTGGGCAAGCCTTCGACTGCTCGATCCAAGCTTGTGCCAGGCTCGAGCTTGGCTCTGGCTCAGCTCGAGGTTCTGTTGGAACCTCGAGACAATGCCGGGCCGAGCCTTCATGTGCCTGCCACCCACCCTCATGCTACCCTCATGCACCAAGAGGTAAAACAAAGCATTACCATTTCAGGTAAAAGGAGAGACAGATAGATTTCCATTTAGTGGCTGATTTGGACAAAGTGAAACCAGAAAACCTGGATTCATCGAGGCTTCCCTCCTCAACACAATTGTGTGATTTTAGGCAAATATTTTATTTTACCGATTCTCCTTTTTCTTTGCCTTTGTGCATGAAAGTACCTTCAAATTCGTGAGCTCAGAATATTAGCGGTACACAAATGTATTATGTTTGATTTAATAGACTAGGATGTTTGTCTTTGTTTGGTAATCTGGACTTGATATGGTTTGCATGACAACTGTCTTGCCTCTTAGTTTACTAATGGCACTGTCGCCAGGGTGTGGACGGAGGCACAGTGACTTCCCCATGTTCAAGAAATTCACTTTATCAACATTAACATATGTTTATAATATTTTACGGGACGTTTTTTGCATGCTTTACATAGCAAACCTTTTCCGGGGTCGGCTCGTGCTCGGGCTCCAAGAGCCAAGACTTTGCTCGGCTCGGCTCGTTCATTTCTTGGCTCGCCCGCCTCTGCTCTGCCTGGTTGTCCTCGCGCGCCCCAGTAGTACAGTGATGAGAAACCACAGCTCCAGCCTTAGCCCACGGACAGCGTAACGCCGCTCACCGTGTAATTGGCGCGCGTTTCGACCAGGAGCGCGCGCAGAATCGATAACGGGATCCAATTACGTTTTATAGGTTTTTTTCGTGCAAGAGCTAATGTGTCCAATTACCTACTGTGCTGGAGACAAACGGGAAAGTGCCCGGCTCCGGCCGATGGGTGCAGGATACAGGCGAGCCTTTTTCTGGGCCCTAGTGCTCGTCTCTCCCCGTGCTGGGGGTGCTGGGGGGAAGGGAAAGGGGGGTAAAGGGGACCTGTCTGGAGGAGGGGACCATTACACTTAAATTACGACTTCGGGAAAAGGTTAACCGTTCTCAAAAGTGTTTATACATGGGACAGTGTGCAGCAGTAAAATGTCCCTGATTCCTGATTGGACAAGTTACTGTGGTGAACCCCCCCCCCCCCCCGCATTTCTAAATGAGGTCGCGTGCACTGATGGAATCCCTGTTGTTCGATTACTGTGGGGACTAGCCAAGAGTTTACAAAGGGGGTGGCGTGCAGTGGTGAAAAGCCCCATGCTCACTAGTGACTAGCATACTCTTGTGAATAGCCACGTGTTTATTAATTGATTATAGTGGCGACGAGGCACGCGTTTAAAAATGGGATGGATTGCAGTGGAAGAGAGCCATATCGTTTTAAATGGTGAAAATCCCCGTGTTCATAACTGAGTAAGCCCCAGTGGTGAGTATCCGTGCGTTTATAAATGAGGTAGGGTGCAATTATGTTAATTAGATAGCGGGTATACTGATAAGTAGTGTGGTGTGCAATGATGAACAGCCACCTGTTCACAATAAGAAAAGCCACCCGTTTGAAAGTGGCACAGGTTTCAGTGGTGAAAATGCACGTGCAAATATTGTGTATAGTTTACATCGGTGAAGGGCCTCGTGTTTATAACAGTGATGGAAAGCCATGTGTTTGTTGTAAATCGAATAGCGTTTATTGGCGAAAAGCTCTTTACAACAGAGATAGTTTATTGTGGTGTGAAGTCACAGGTTATACATGGCATTGCACACAGGCCAGGCTGGCACTAGTCCAGCAGCTCACCGACACTAGGACAAGGGGGCGGACACTAGAGGAGGTGGGCAGTGGAGTTCATGGGGATGAGTACAGGGATTGGGGTGGGGGGCGTGAACAAAAACACAGCGACACTAGAGCAAGTGTACAGAAAGGTAAGGGCACGTGGACACAAATGGGGTATCGTGAACAGAAATCCCGACCACTGCTACAGATGGTTTGCAAGGTATGGGATGAGAGCACAGGGGTGTGGCAAGTAACACCTCGACTAGCATAGGGGCACACCGCACACAAAAGACTGACAATGCGATAACTGGGCACTGCACGCTGCAATACAGATTTATGAACACGGCCCTTCAGACATAAATCCTGACACATAACCTGCTTGCATTTTGAAAATGGTTCACCCTTCACTATACGCCAGCCAGTACTTGCACGAGTTTGGCGGGAAGTGAGTAGGCGGTAGCTGTGTAGTGAGAGGTCTGTATGCATAGGACACGGGCAGTCCCTGAGGAGGGGTGGCCATGTCTGGATGTGTGTTTCTATGTTATGAGGCCTGGAGAGCCTCTGCCCAACTGTTCCCACTATCCGAACATTATATTGGTGTTTTTTTTGCCCCAGGCATCTTCTTGGTTTTACTTGCCCATAATTTAAAATAAATCTCTCGTAGGAAAATATTCTCATTGATGGACAACTTCTGAGTGATCGCGGCTAGAAACGTCATCATTGTAGATTTGGGTTTACATCTCCCAAATGTAAAAACTTAATTTGAAATTATAGATTTGGAAGGAAAACATGCTTAGACTTCGCCCAGTAATGGTCTGTGGTATATAAATGAATTTTACAAAAATTCAAAAGAACATCTTTATTTGCTCATTTTTGTGTGTTCCATGGATGACTTTTACATCCACATCCGCGTCCCCGGAGGAGAGATGGGGCTCTGTCTGTGGTACTCCAGGGAGGTTGAAAGAGCATTTGAAGTGTATCAAAGCTAGGAAGACTGACAAGGACTGAGGTCTCTCTCTCCAGTGTGGGCCCTTGCCGCCTTGAAGATAAAAGGACATTGCCCGTGATAGATATGAACTCACCTGCTACAGATTGTGGATTTCATCATTTTGTAGCAAAAGGGGGCGTGATTCACTTTAAGCTCAGCCCAGGTTAGAGAGTGCATCCCTTTGTGCAGTAAAAGATGGCCTAGGTCAGTTTAAACTCAGTGAAGGATTAATGTCAGAATTTTATCTGTAAGATCCTGGCTTTAGCCTTTTATCTGCTTTGTTGAACCTGCTGTACCATTCTTGGAGAAAAAGAAGTGTTTCAGTCCCGCGCCGTAGTGTCTTGAATCACTAGTAATCAGGGCGGGCCTCTGGGATTGTGCGGTAGGGGAGACCTAAATGACGCAGTAGGGTTGACTAAATTATGCGGCAAGAAAAGGCAAATTATGCGGCATATTGCAGCTCATTTTCTGATAGTATTACTTCATTATTTTATAATTTTTACTCTTGTTAGTACTGTCTGGGCATGAGTTGAAGCTCATTAGTACTAGTTAAGCACTGAAAGATAGAAAAAAAATCAAGATAAAGTTGACCAGTCAACATTTACAAAGGGAACAAAAGCAAGACCCTGGGCACACGTTATTAGGATAACTGCGCTAAGTAGCAAATTTCTCCTGAAATCACACAATATCTTCTTAATAAGACCATTCAAGTCTTTTTGAATTGTCTTTCAAATTGTTTTACTCATAAATATTGAAAGCACAACCAGCCAACACGTGTTTCGTCACAGCGGGAGGTATCCCGTGATTTCTTCAGGACGTCTATCTGGTGATAATTCCAAACCGGAATGGCTGAGTAGGGTAATGAAGGACAGGTAATCACGGTACAGGAAGAAATAAATCAAACACGGCGATCTTATGATCAGATAATTCTAAGTATCAATGTTGCGCGGCGAGTATGCCTATAACGCAACAGGTGGTGGTAATCGAGGCAGTCGCCTCACTGGTGAGAATAGGAGCAAAGGTTCTAAAAACGAATAGTAATAACAGATTGGTGTAAAGCTGGGAAAACCGAAATGACGGAGATCCAAACTGCATAGTGCCGGTGTGGTTAAAATAAATCAAAGGTGGTGCTGGGAAAAACCGGGGCAGAGGTGATCCAGTGCTGTGTGCCTCGCTCCAGCGTACCCGCTGAAGGTCATGGTAAACAGCGTACCGGCCTGTTAACCATCGTTTGACGAAGCGGGAAGATCCTTCCTGTACCGTGATTACCTGTCCTTCATTAACCTACTCAGCCATTCCGGTTTGGTTTAAAAAAAGACTTGAATGGTCTTATTAAGAAGATATTGTGCGATTTCTGGAGAAATTTGCTACTTGGCGCAGTTATCCTAATAACTTGTGCCCAGGGTCTTGCTTTTGTCGTTAAGTGTGGGTTTCTCCCACACACACATAGGGGTATAGGGTAGTTCCCTATCCTGGCTGCACCGTTTTACACACATCTCAAATCACACATTACGCAAACATAGCAGGCGCCACACTTCCTGGCTTATCACAAACCCTATCTCCCAGACAAACATTTACAAAGGGCCTTCCCCTGCGCGAAAATCTGTGTTGCTGTGCTTTTAGTAATTTTGGAACAGTTTCAACTAGAAGCACATTTTTTTGTGTTAAGATCTGCAGCAGATAATGGATTATATGGCTAATTTGACAGTTCTGTATTTATGTGAAAAATGACGCAGCCACACAACAATCGCGTAATTCCTTTGGCCCTGCTTGTTATTTTCTACGACAAATTGCAGACAATCTTCCCAACATACCCCTAACCAGCCAGAGATATGCAAACTGTTCCCAGAACGGTGGCAGAATCGCTGAACAGAATAACCCTGTAACTCTAAGGCAAAAAACATAGGTTATTGCTGAAAACTGCAATACAGGCTACAATACTGGATAGAAACACAAACCTGTAGAATACTGGCGTGAAACACTGTTCTCGTTAAAGTGTCAGGTAATGAAGTATGCCATGAAATAGTTTTTTCATTGCCAAATCTAAAAAACAGTAATCACAACCCTAGTACTATCAACAATTGATTTGTGCAGTGGGGTGTACTTTAATTTACAAGAACAATAACATAATACATTGCAGGTACTGCAAAATGTGTCAGCCAGATTGCCCCTGGGCATTCCTAAATCTCAATGTGTCACATGGGCAATCAGAGGCCTTCATTGGTTGACTGTAAAAACTTGCATTAAATTCAAGGCACTCTGTATGACTTGCAAAGCCCTACATGGTATGGGCCCTGAGTACCTAAAACAAGCTCTTTCTTACATGGTGTGAACCCAGCAGGAATCTACGGTCAAGAGTAGCTAAGAGAATCATCGCTTTCAGATTCAACAAAGCGAGATGGGGAGAAAGCAGTTTTGTGACCAGAGCTACTAAACTCTGGAATCTCCTGCCCTTCCACATCAGGGCTGCCCCCTCGATGCTTGCTTTCAGAAAACTCCTAAAACATGTGTTATATCTCATATTGCCTTTTCACAATGTTAGCTTACGTTGTTTGTGTGTGTTAAGATCTGTATTCTCAGAATGACTTTAGGAAAGAATGTTAGTGTTGTTGCTTGGAAACACTGTTGTGAGATTCTAGATTTTGAATACTGGTAGGGCAGTTTGCTGTGAGCTGTTTTCCTGTCCGGTCTGCTGCCTCTGCTGTGTAGCCACTTCAAATAAACTACTGTTTCAAGTTACTGCCGTCTGGCCTATCACTACAAATTTATTGGCGACGATTTTCCAGCTGCACAGTCATCAAACAGACCCCACGCTAAGTGCATTTCTTCTACTGACTACGGATTCTACTCTACCGTGTCGACTTCATACCTACATCATCGATCATCGACTTTGCTTCTCGAGGGTACAGTGTGTTTTGAAAAACCACGTCATGCGGTAAGAGTATTTGTGACTGCTTCCATTTTCAAGTTCTTTCCCTACGTGTACATTTCAAGACGATAAAGTAAAACTTACCCTGCTTTGGACGTCAGGCCCATCGCTCTCCTTCGAGGATTTCTGGTTTGTGAGGGCCTGTTCATCTCCAACAAGGTCAGATTTGTTTTCTTGTCTTGTGGCCCGCCTGAAATCTTTTACGCATGCGTGAAGTTGGTCATCGTGCCTACTATCTCCTGCGCATGCGCGAAGTTGGTTATTGTGCCTGGCCCTCGCGTCAGTAAAAATTGTGACGTGACGTACATCTTCACAGAAGAAGCTGATTACCTACATCTTTATGACGTTTCCTCGTAGTTGCCAAGCAACGCAGTCTGTGCGCTGCGCTTAGTACATTCTTTACGTCAATGCTATTTCAGTGAAGTTGATCATATAAGCGAATCTCCACTGTGATTCGCACACACACTGTTTCATCCTGGTTTTATAAGTTCATTGTTAAAGCGGATTTTCACTGTGATCCGCTAACACTCTACTTTACCATAACAAAAAATATAAATTACAATCCTTAGAAGCTAACTGTACTGGCAGATCTACTCTGATCTTCACACAAGTTTCTTCAAAAACATTTCTCTTTAAAAAAAAAAAAAAATCTATTCAAAAGTTGGGTGCAACTTACTTTACCACTCACATACTGGGTTGCTCTTCAAATTTTTTTTTTTTTTTTACTGTAAATTTTATTTTTGGGAAGTAGTTTGGAATTTCATTCAAGTTCAGCACAACCCACTAAATTTTGCACATTTTGTTGGGAATACTTTACCTATTGTCAAAAAAATGTTCCTTGCGTTTATTCAGCGTGTTTCACACTCTCTTACCCAAAAATATAACTTAAGACATCTCAGTGCCTAGTGTTTAGTGCATTTTGTGCCTTCTCATATATCTTTATATAATTATATATATATTTTTCTTCTTTGTTTGACATTATGCAATCTGTTAATCCTCCACCTTCTTTCCTGGAGTCAGCTGGTGATCCTCCTGTTAGGTGGGAGGTTTGGTTCGATGCCTTTCAAACATATCTCGGTGCCATTGGGGCATCTAGATTCAGCAATGAACGCAAAAAATATCTATTGTTTCATTCCCTTGGTTTCGAGGGAAGATCTATCTTCAAACATCTCCCTGAAATTGCACATGTTCCTGGGGATGATAATCGATGTTTTCCAGGATGCTGTAACCAAACTTAGAACTAGGTTCCACAAGCAACCTAGTTTAATGGTACTGCGACACAAATTTTTCAAGAGGCAGCAAAGGCACGGTGAAGATGTCGATACATATATATCTGCCTTAAGAAAACTAGCTTCAGACTGTCAATACGAGACATTTTTAGAACAACTGATCAGAGATCAATTTTTCTGTCACTGCAGCGAAAAACAAATACGAAAAAAATTACTTTCTCTTCCAAATCCTGATTTAGATGAAACTATAAAAATTGCCAAAAGTATTGAGACTTCACAAGTATCTTTAAAGGAGTTGGAAGATAAACTACCTGATTTGGTTAACATTATCTCGTCTAAACAAAAACAGAGTGAAGTTTCAAGACCTGATATTAAAAACTTTTCTGCCAGAAAAATTGGTTCAAAGAAAAACATCATTCCTTCTCAAAGTGTCAAGCAGATATGCAACAGATGTGGAAATCTACAACTTCAAAAAGGCGCAAGATGTCCTGGAGCAAACGTTGTATGCAGTTATTGCAAAAAGATAGGACACTTTGCAAAAGTATGTTTTAAAAAAAAAATTAATGATCAAAAGAGGTCTGTTGCTTGCGTTCAGGATCAGATTGTGAATCGGATTCTGAAATTGATTGTCACTGAAAAACCAAATCATATTTCACATATTTCCGACGAGGTTGAGTGTATTGATCCTGTTGTTGAGATATTGGTTGGTGGTAAGCCCTTAAACTTACTAGTGGATTCGGGAGCGAGAATAACTATGATAACCAGGGAGTTGTTCTTAGAAACATGGGGAGAGAGAGTTCTGCTACCTCCTCATTGCTCACCAGTATCCTACGAGGGTCGTAAAATAGAATTAATAGGGTATTTTGAAGATGACCTCGTTTTTAAAGGAAGAGTGATTAATGGGAAGATCTATGTTGCTGTCAAAAGACTGAATATTTTGGGATGGTACCACCAAGGCTTCTTTGGAATGATCCTTAAACCGGGATACCCTGAATAAGTACTTGTAGTTTCAGACGTAGAGAATAGTGTTAAATGGGAGGACCTTTTTCCTACAGTTTTTTCTGGTGAACTTGGCACTATTCGAGGGTTTAAACATCGAATCATAGTGAAGGAAGGATCATTGCCTGTAAAGCACAAATTGAGGGGGGTACCTTTCAGCGTCAGAGGAGACCTTGAGGTGGAAATAAAACGTATTTGCCAAGAAGGAATTATTGAACCGACCGAGTCTTCCTTATGGCTTTCTCCTCTTGTTGTAGCACGCAAGAGATGTGGGAAGTTGCGTGTCTGTGTGGACCTTAGGTCCCTGAATAAGGAAATTTGGGTGGACTCGCATCCTCTTCCTAAGATTAATGATTTGTTTTCATGCGTTAGAGGTTCTAGATATTTTTCAAAATTAGATCTAGCTAATGCTAATGCTTATCACCAGATCAAATTAGAAAAAGAATCCCGCCATCTCACTGCTTTCATTTCACCATTGCGAACATTCCAATACAAACGGATGCCGTTTGGGCTAGTCTCAGCGGCATCAGTTTTTCAACGGGTCATGCAAAGTATGTTAGGGGAAATTAAGGGAGTTTTTGTCTTTCAAGACGATGTTCTTGTTCATACTAAAGACATAACTTCACATAACGTTTTGTTGAAAAGGGTTTTTGAAATATTCAAAAATCATGGTGTTTTTGTAAAACCTGAAAAGTGCAAGTTTCTATGTGATGAGATTGAGTATTTGGGGCACCATATCACGGGAGAAGGTATCAGACCTAGAAAGGGTCTATTAGATGCCATTATTGATGCACCCATTCCAGTAGACAAAACAGGTATTAAATCATTACTAGGGTTTCTAGAATATTTTTCGAAGTTTATCCCAAATTATGCCTCTATTGTTAGGCCAATTAGTTCATTGTTTAGAAAGGGTGTCCTATTTTGTTGGTCTGATCACTGTGCTGCAGCTTTTAGCACTGTCAAAATGCTTCTTGCTAACAGTGAAGCACTCAAACCCTATGATCCTTCCCTATCTACTTGCATTACTGTTGATGCAAGTCAAGTAGGTTTAGGGTGTGTTGTTACTCAAGACACCCAGTTTGGTGAGAATACCATTGCTTTTGCATCTAGAGTTTTAAGAGATGGAGAAATACACTACTCAGTAATCGAAAAGGAGTTATTGTCTTGTCTTTGGGCTGTTGATAAATTCCGTTCGTATGTCTGGGGAAGGCGTTAAGAACTGATCATAAACCCCTAGTCAATATTCTGAGTGCAGGAACGAGCAAATGTTGCTCACCAGGGATTGTAAGGATGGTTTCACGTCTCATGCAATACCAATTTGATGTGGTACATGTTTCTGGTGGAAGAAACATAAGAGCAGTTTTTTTTTCTAGATTTCCAATTTGTACGGATAAGAAGGAACCCTTAAAAGAGAATGAGGATGATTCTGAGGAGTGTTTCATTGCTGAAATTGATCTGTCCCAACATAGTGTTGGCAATGAAAGTTGGTTAGATGCCATTTCTCAAGATGAAGTTCTTCAACAAGTGTGTGAGTACGTAAGAAGTGGTTGGCCGAGAGAGAGTACGTTGCCACATTATTTGCAACCCTTTTGGAAGGTGCAGTCAGAAATCTCTATTGAGGGTGGTGTTTTGGTCCGTGCAGACAAACTTATTCCTCCTCTTTGTCTAAGAAAGAATATCATTCTCAAGGCTCATGAGGGACATCTAGGTTTGACTCTCACTAAACGAAGAGTCCGCGATTGTTTCTGGTGGCCATCTATGGATATTGATATCGGCGATGTTGTTGATGTCTGCACTATCTGTAGAAGCTCTGACAAGGGTTTGAATATTAAGACGCCCCCTCTTCTTCCCATTGAATGTCCGTCTTCCCCTTGGAGTAAATTAGGTTTAGACATCATGGGTCCAATAGAAGGTATACATGGTGGTTGTCGTTTTATTTTGGTTTTGATTGATTATGCTTCAAAGTGGCCTGAGGTGAAAATAGTTAAGGATACCTCCTCTTCTAGTGTAATTTTGTTTTTAAAAGAAGTGTTCATCCGAGAAGGGTTTCCAGAAACACTTGTAACAGATAATGGTACTCAATTTATCAGTTCAGAATTTGATTCTTTCTTAAGTTCATGCAACATTAAGCATGTACGCAGTTCATTATATCACCCACAGTCTAATGGTCACGTTGAGTGTAAGAATAGAGTGGTGGGAGAATGTATTAGATGGGCAAAATATTCTAATGCGAACATTCATAATTCTATCAATAGTATGCTTTGGTTCTATAGAACGACTCCCCACTCTACAACTAAAATTTCACCTTTTGAACTATTAAGGGGACGAAAGGCTAATACCAGTTTTAAACCAGGGTGGATGAACAAATGGATCAAATCGGTTCTTGATATTAATGATCTCATGGACATTGTTAAAAAAAATCTTTTGGATTCCCATTCTAGACAAAAGGAGTGGTTTGATGAAAGGAATTCTGCTAAGTTGGTGGAAGTGCAAATGGGGGATCTTGTTCGTATTAAATCCTCTATTCATGTTAAAAAAGGGGTGAGTAAGTTTGGACCACCTGTCCGTGTTACTCGTATTGGTAAAAATGCGGTACAGGTCGAAGGTGGTAATTGGTGGAATATAGGGAAAATTGTTAAAGTTAAGAAAACATCTTGTAGTAGTGAGATTGGTGGTAACAATGCTTATCTTCCTTCATCTCATAAAACTGTTGATGCTCATACTTCTCTGAGAAGAAGCACCAGAATGAAAATGACCCCAAACGTTATCTTGTTTGATTATTGCATGTTTGGTTTTGGTTTCATGAAAAATAGTGTATGTTTTGTAATGTGTAATTCATTACTCTTATTCTGATTTATTTTTTGTTTTTTGATTTTATTATGTTTTTCTTTATATTAAGAAAGGGAGATATGTTCTATCTCATATTGCCTTTTCACAATGTTAGCTTACGTTGTTTGTGTGTGTTAAGATCTGTATTCTCAGCATTACTTTAGGAAAGAATGTTAGTGTTGTTGCTTGGAAACACTGTCGTGAGATTCTAGATTTTGAATACTGGTAGGGCAGTTTGCTGTGAGCTGTTTTCCTGTCCGGTCTGCTGCCTCTGCTGTGTAGCCACTTCAAATAAACTACTGCTTCAAGTTACTGCCGTCTGGCCTATCACTACAACATGTTTGTTCAATAAATACATTTAGTAATGGCTTTCTTAGATGTGCACAAGTTGTTGCTAGCACCGAGACACCTCATAGTAGAAGTGCGCTTTTACATTTTTTAACATAACTCAATTCCTAAGCGTTCAGAGCTGCTTTATTTAGATGTGTGGAAACTGCTGAATTTCTGAGGTGCATCTCAAGTTGGCTCTTCCATTGGAAATACCTTGCTAGCTGTCCATCCATCACAAGAATGCTGACAGTATACCGGCGGAATGCAGGCCATATCATAATGGGCCTTCCGAGTCTGCAGTTTCTTCCCTCTACCTGCTATGCAAAGAGAGGTTTAGGAA
Source organism: Triturus cristatus (assembly GCF_964204655.1). Lineage (NCBI taxonomy): Eukaryota > Metazoa > Chordata > Amphibia > Caudata > Salamandridae > Triturus > Triturus cristatus. The sequence continues at coordinate 102,413,897 of NC_140583.1, read as the reverse complement.
AGGGATTTCCCCTTCGAAACAAATGGCTTCTAGGTGCCATACAAGTTGCACCTTAATAATAAATGTAAACCAGAGGAATATTCAGTCAATCAATCACGGGTTTGTAAGCGTGACTCCTCACCCGTAAGGGTCTCAAGGCGTGGGGAGGAGGGGTGGTGCAGGTTCCAGTCCATCAAGCAGGGGGTCTGTCGAAGAGCCAGGTTTTGAAGTTTCTCGTGAAGATAGGGAGTGAAGTTGTGTGCCTGAGGTGGAGCGGAAGGGCGTTCCATGCTCTGGTCGCTAAGAAGAAGGAGCGGCCTCCTGATCTGCTCTTTTTGGCGCAGGGAACCACAGCGTAGGAGAGCTGGACTGATCGTAGGGTTCTTTGGGGTGCGTGGAAGTTGATTCGGTCGTTGAGGTATGCTGGTCCGGTGTCGTGGAGGGCCTTGTGAGCGTGGGTGAGGATCTTGAAGGTGATTCTAGCCTCGATGGGGAGCCAGTGGAGTGTGCGCAGGTGTCAAGAGATTTGGCAGTGACGTGGTAGGTTGAGGACCAGTCTTGCAGCGGCGTTCTGGATGTTTTGAAGCTTGTGGGTGATGTTTTTGTTTATTCCGGCGTAGAGTGCGTTGCCGTAGTCGAGCCTGCTGGTGACGAGGGTGTGGGAGACGGTCTTGCTGTGCTCAAGGGGGATTAACTTGGTCTTATGTAGGAGGCGGAGGATGTGAAAGCAGGTGGATGTGACGGAGTTGATCTGGTGGTCCGTTTTGAGCTCGGAGTCTAGGTTGATTCCAAGGTTGCATGAGTGGTCCGTAGGGGGTGGGTGGGCTACCGAGGGCCACCAAGTGTGGTTCCCGGCATGGGGGGGGCCATGATGAGTACTTCTATTTTGTCGGTGTTGAGTTGTAGCCAGATGCTTTTCATCTATTTGGCGACAGCTTCCATGCTTTCTTGGAAGTTGTTTATTACAAACAAATAGAAGAGGGTGAAGGCTATATTACCGCACCTGTCAAGTGAATAGTGTCGGTATAATGTACTTTTATAGTGCAAAGAACCGAGGAGCACTCCCCTCTAAGCTCCTCAATCAGGAACAAGTCCTATCAAAATCATACATACAAAAGGGTTCAGCACTATTGATAAGAAGTCCGTTACAATTAAAGGAATGTCCAAGACGTAGAACTGTTTTTCAAAATGAATTCCTTTCTTTATTTGGTTTTTTTTCACAGGCATAGAATATCACAGCCTTGATAACATCAGATAGCCATAGCCAACGCGTTTCGTCTCCTGCATGGAGACTTCTTCAGGGCAAACAAGTAATTGATAGAATTTCCTCAGTTCAGGAATAAAAACCTTTTTTCGGATGAAGGCAAATGTGAGCCTTCATTCAACAATGTTCAATACCCAATGAAACGCAACAATATCGTTAGTTTTTCTATATCGCGGACTTGGATAAATTAAATCCAAGATCTACAGACAGTCGAGACCGCTGAGACATGACTACGGGCTACCACGCCGTTAAGATATTACGTATTCTGGAGCGGGAGATTGAAAGAAGTTTTCTTTGGAGGATTTAATTTATCCAAGTCCGATATATAGAAAAACTAAGGATATTGTTGCGTTTCATTGGGTATTGAACATTGTTGAATGAAGGCTCACATTTGCCTTCATCCGAAAAAAGGTTTTTATTCCTGAACTGAGGAAATTCTATCAATTACTTGTTTGCCCTGAAGAAGTCTCCATGCAGGAGACGAAACGCGTTGGCTATGGCTATCTTATGTTATCAAGGCTGTGATATTCTATGCCTGTGAAAAAAAACCAAATAAAGAAAGGAATTCGTTTTGAAAAACAGTTCTACGTCTTGGACATTCTTTTAATTGTAACAGACTTCTTATCAATAGTGCTGAACCCTTTTGTATGTATGATTTCTTGGAAGTTGTGTTTGGCTGCATTGGCTTCGTTGGATAGGGAGAGGATGAGTTGGGTGTCGTCTGCGTATGAAACAATGTTGAGTCCTTAGGTTCTGACGATGGAGTGAGAGGAGCCATGTAGACGTTGAAGAGCATTGGGCTGAGGGAGGACCCCTGGGGGACTCGGGAGGTGGTTGGTGTAGGGTCCGAGTGGAGTTAGAGTTTGGCACTTTACTTTACGGTGAACACACAGAAATCTTAGATTTCTATAGGTGAACTTTGAGATTTTTGAGAGTCCTACGAAATAAGTAACTTTAGATTAATCGGGATTGTCGGGATGCCCCTTTTAATATTAATATCTTTGTGAATGAGGCCTCCTTGTCTTCAAGGAGCCTCTCTTCTCCAGGGTCTCGAGTAGTGGGACAAAATCTACAGCCTGATCTCCTGGACTGATTTCTTTTCTTTAATGAATATGGACAAAGACCAGCCCTTGAGCTGGCTCTAGTCCTCAGTTATATCCAGTTGTAATTCAGTTGCCTGTCAGCCTTACCTCAGTCCAGGGGCCTCTTAATAGCCCCAGATTTGGACTCAAAACCTTGTTTAGAGGGGAGCAGTAACAGGGCATCTAAATAAAATGGGCAGCGGCCTCCTCCAGTGACATTCTTGTTCTCTGGACCTCTGGAACACCAAGTAGGCATTTTTTGCCGTGACTTGAATGATGGATGAAGGAACTGCCCAGTTGAAGGTGGCCTTTGCAGCATCGTTGCTGCGGACATACCTACTGTCCAGGACTGCCAGCGATGGGCCGCAAAGAGAAGAGCTTGTAGATGTTCCTCTATTTTAAGGAATCACAAAAGTGACTACCATGTGTGAGCCTTGCTGACACTTTTACCCTCTAATTGGCTTCCAGTATACACCCTAGAGCTGTTTTCGGGGGGACACAGACCACAACTGGGGGCCGTGGCACTAATTTAGATTTGAAAAGTGGCTGCTGTAGTTGCAGCAGAAGTGCTGCCTCTACCACGGCAGTGGGACGGTGGCCTTGGCAGGCAGTAGTCAATTATGCTTTCATTCATTTTTCTGAGAATTAGCTTTATCCTTGCCTTATAGGACAATATAAGCCCTATGGACTTCAATAAACCAGTTGAAATTAAGAACTACTATTGCAAGTGATTTGGTTGTTGTTAATAAACTTTTACCTTTTTCAGTAAGTCTTAGTTTGGACATTTAAAATCTGCATCTGTAAATTATGTGTTTCTTAATGTTGTTGAGGGCTGTTGAACTTTATAAAATATCTACTTGGGCAAGGAACAGATTGCTTCAGAAATCGGCAAATTCTGAAAAAAAATTAAAACAGCTATCCTGGTTCTCAGGAGAGTGCAGGCTTCTAAGGTGCCAACTCTCAACGGCAATTAAAACAAAGAACACGGCTGCCGTACCAGTCCTAAGTAGGTCCTACAGAATAACCATAAATGGAGCAAAGAGGGAGTGAGACGTGGCCAAATGTAGACAAATTGGGGAAGCGTTCACCCTTAAAAATACAAAAAAAATGTTGGACCTTAGTTGCAAGGGGGAGCCAAATACCGCTTGCCAACATTTCAATTGGCGCCTGGCAAGAACACTTTAATATCTTATATACTAGCCCACATCATTCCATCATACAGGTGACCCACGTAGACCAACCTATAGTCAAAACTGTGGACCTTTTTACTAAAAGCAAAAGCCTCACCTCAGTTGAGTCAATCGTTCCATTAAAAGCCCCAGGCCCTGATAGAATCCCAGGTGATCTATTCCGACATGATAAAGATAACTGGTCCAACTATATATTGGCAGTCTCTAACGTGTTTGCTGGTGGCATCCCTATCCCAGATTCATGGAAGGGAGTGGAAGTAATTTGCATCTTTAAGAAAGGAGAGAGGAACCTCCCGAGTATTTATATGCCCGTAAGCCTCCTGGGTTCCATGCAGAAGATAATCTGTTTCACCCTTCTGGCTAGGATTCAGGATTGAACATGTGACAATATCCCGTCTCCTTTCCAAGCGGGGTTTCGTCAGAAGACCGGGACAACAAACCAGGTCTTACAGTTCCACCTCCTATATTGAAGGTAGTCACTATTGTCAAAGGGAGTCTTAATCTTGCATTTATCGACTTGAAGACCGCTTCCGACCTTGAGCCTCGTTGCACCCTTTGGCAAGTACTAAGAGATATGGGGATTCCCATGGAAATTTTGACTCTAATCATCCACCTCCATGAGGATAACTAAGCCAAAGTGTGCTGGGGCGAACAAGGCCAACTTACCGACGCTATTCAACTCAATAGGAGTGTACACCAAGAGTGCGTTTTGGCACCTACCTTATTGTCGTGCTATATCAACCAAGTAGTCAAATATTTATTAATGATTCCAGGAGATGCACCAATGTTAGAGCGGGGAAAAAATGGTAACGCTTTTTTTTGCAGACACTCTCTTAGTTTCAAAAACTCCTGTGGGCCTCCCGATGCTCTTAAATCAATTTAAAGCTATTTGCAATATGCGTGGCCTAGCGATCAATACATCAAAAATGAAGTATATGACGCTAAATCCACACAAATCATACAGAGGGTGACCGCCTCTAGGTGGTGTCCCGCTAGAGGGGGTGGGCAGCTTTGAATACGTACGCATCAAATTTATGGAAGATTTGTCTTGGAAACTGCATCTAACCAAGGCACACTTGAAGTCCGAATAAATAGTTGGTGGCCTAAAGAGAAAACATTGCCGCTTATTTACCAAACCCGTGGTAGCCGCCCTCGAGATACACAACTCTAGTTAAGATAGCCAGGATAAAAAACACCAAAACCTACTGGAAATTATTGGGGCCAATGTGTTACTGGTAGCCCCCAAATGCCACCCTGCAAAAAACAAGTGATAGTCCTCTACTGGGACTGGGTAGCCCGGATCGAATCCAGGTGCACCGAGAGGGGCAGGCTATCAGCAGAATTTATTAATTTTAAAACAACTAGACCCCTGGCTGGCTACCGTGACCTCATCCAGTCACCGACTGATAGAAAACGATGCATGCAGAGATTTGGCACACTCCCCCTGAATTCTTCAACAAGCATCTGGTTCGAAGTCCTGTCCTAACTGCTTTGCTCCTAACAAATCACGTGCACATGTCCTTTTCACCCGTCAGGCGTATTCCATCCCAAGAGGAAGGTGGCTCACGCCGCTGTGCAAGCAGTCGGGAGCTTGTGAGCATGGCGCTGCCCTGTGCATTCTTAAATCTGACGCAAGACCACTGTTTGCCTGCTCACTTGCAACATTTCTGGGCCACAATCTAGCTCTTGTGTGCATACAGGAAGTCTTGACAGCATAGCGGACCCTATCGCCTAGCTGATCGCTATTAGTGGGTTTTGCTGCCATTGCTCCGAGTGTTAGCTTAGCTGGTAGGCGAGTTATATAGATTTTAGTCGGATATCAATTTTAACAAATTCTGTTCAAAGGCTGTGGGAATTAATTTGCCTATCGTACATTTTTTATTCAATTATATATAATGTATTTATAGCACATCACACTTTTATGGTCAGACGACCGAATTAAAGTCTTTGATTGATACTTTTTTTAATAAGTCTTAGTTTGGACATTTAAATTCTGTATCTGTAAGTTGCATTTGTTTTTAATATTTCTTAGAGCTGTGGAACTTTATAAAATATCTATTTGTCCAAGGGACAGAATGTTTCAGAAATCTGCTTGACCGGTAAAAAAAAAATCCGCAGACCCCTTTCTGGTGCTACACTGTGTGGTGACCAATTATAGCAGCATTTCCATTATATCAGGGCTCAGAGAAAAGCCTCTTCGATCATACCAGAGGTCATATTTTATCAGTGTTTGGATTCTAGCAAGAGTGTGACTTTCCAGATGTGCACAAGTCTACATACAGGAAATGGAAGTGAGCAAAAATGAGTAATTCCAGATTTGGAATGCCCTTTGAGTCTGTGCACACCCACAATTTACATGTCTAAAGGTTTTCACCAACTCCTATAAAATTTTCCCCCAAACGTCAGCCATTTAGGACAGGGCAGCAAGTCCAGTGTTCTCTGCGAAAATAACTTCATACTTTGCCTCAGCTGCAAGTAAGTCAGCACTTCAAAGGACAACTGGGCAGAAAGAGTTCACGTTTCTATTCAGATGATGCTGCCAAAAAAGGGGACCCAGATGTGTTGATCAACAAACCTCTTATACCGTACGGAGTTATCTGAAGGTGTGAGCCCCATAGTCCACGAAATTCCTCTTCCGTCCCCCCCAGAGGCCTGTCCATCACATAAAGCTTTCCAACTACAAACATAAAACCAGAATTTTACAAGTCCTCGACCTCAGTTCTCACAGTGCTTCCACATAAAATTTCTCAAGCTTTCTTTCCCCTGCTGAGGGTGAGACAACTTTTTACAAAAGATTTTTCAGTGCATTACCTTTGAGAAAAATGTCAACAATATTAGGGTCTTATTCTGACCACCCCAATCAAGCATGGGCTCTTTCATCCTCAGGGATGAGGCCGTTCAAGAGCAGAAATGAGGCAGGTGGAGAGCACAGCCACCATGGGGACCCTCGGCATAGGAGATCTACCACAGTGGGCGGGAAATCCCTGATTGGCTGCACTATGAGGGCCATACCACCTCAGTGCTAAGACTGAGACCCCCATACTGACATTCATCTAGCAAACCAATGAAGTAGCAGCAAAGTCTCCCCTTGTCTTATGAGCTCTTTAAATCATTTGACACTCAAAGGAGAATGAGAATAGTAGTTTTTTGTAGTTGCTTAAAAATTGTTCAATTTTCCTTAGTTCATAAATATATTCTTGGGTAGGCTTCTGGCTGTAGCAACAAAATTGACACAATTCAGTGTAGGTAATTTAATTTAAACACTCCCCTACCCCTTAAAAAATACGAGGGATATAAAAAACACATACTTTGCATTTACAAAGTTAGTGGCATCTTGCACAACTACTTCCTTTTAAAGATAAAAGCAACGTCAACAGTGATGCCAAATTCACTTTGTGATTCGCTTCCGATTCACCAATATTTATGCGGCTTTTTACTACTGTACGTTATTGTTAATGGTTTGCAAGTTCCTAAAACCTATGTATGCCATTGCCCTGGCCTCGAGTACTCAGGGATGGTTGTAGTATTTTAATGTGAGAGGTGCTTATGTCTCTTGCATCCTTTTTTTAAATCTGCGTGTCCAAGTCTCACAAAGGCACCAGCACAAAGAGGTGGAGCAGCCAACGACTAAAGCACCGATTCCAAGATGTGTGGAATGGAGTAATATTTTCTGCAAAGCTGCACCCAGTAATTACCATCAAGCTAGAGTGTGTGTGTGTGTGTGTGTGTGTGTGTGTAAGGGGGGTGTAAGGTGTGGTAAATAACAGTTATTCTGAAGTCTGCACACAAGAATGAGGCATAACACAGAGAATCAGTGCTTATAGTACCACATTTTGTATGATTTGCATTTTGTTGTCCATTCTCCCCAATACACCTCACTGGCTCGGATGGCACAGTCTGTGTTGAAAGACTGTAGGGGTGCAGTCCTTGCTGGATGTGATAAATACTGCATGTGGTAAATACTGCATGTGGCAATAACCACATAACTAGCTAGTCCGAACCTTGGGTAAACTCCTGTTCATGGAGGGACTGGAATTTAACCCACAACTCGGTTCAAGGTTTATGTGTGCTACAGCTGAGCACCAACAGCAGTAGATTGTGATAATTTAAAAAGAGACAACCCACATGCACTATAATGAGTCCGACACCCCTGCAAAGCCTTCATGTCCTTTTAGACGCCAATGACCCTGCATTGCTCTCCAGCATCACTGTCTGTGCGGGCGAACATGGGGTCACTTTGATGAATCGCCTTCATGCCCCTCATAGACTATAATGGATTCCAATTTCTGTACATCGTTAATGGTCCATAGGCTGTAATGAATTCATATTCCTGCACCAACTCAATGCCGCCACAGATCAATGAATCCGTGTTTCCATGCAGCATTGCGGGGTACACATTGACGAGGGCTAGATAACCCCAAGTACCCCTCAGCTCCCCATCTGGTACCTTGGCTTGGCGCAGAGACGAATCCTTTCAGAAAAAGAATGGGGCTCGAGGTATCAATCAGGGGGGCGCGATTCCTTTCGACCAACGACTAGGATATATTGTTTGGGGTCATGGACAACAAATTTCCCTTTTTATTTTGTCCACTGGACAAGTAGGCTCGGCCTCCTGCAGCACAAACCCTTTACCGGCCAGTTTTCCTCACCACAGTGTGGATGATTGAAGGAAGATTATCTGACACTAGAGGCAAGAACCGACAAGTTCAAACTTGTATATAGGAGTCGTTATTACTAAAGCTATTAGTATTCAGGTGAACACTCCAAGAAGACGCAGTGGAGTTCGGCCTGCATTACTGGCCGCGCTTCCAGTGTACAAAACGTGTACAATTTTGCAACATTTACCAGCGTGAGGATTTTTATGATGCGTCCAAAGTGCTCTTTGGTAATATGATAATTGGTGCAGAAGCGTGAAAGCAAGATTAATGATGGTCTGCTTTCAAAACAAATGTGTACAAAAAAATACAACTTGAAAAAAATGTTTTGCTAAACGTTTGCGATACTATATGCCATTTCTTTAGGACATAATTTAGTATAACTAAAGGTCTGGCTTTTATGGGATGTTGTATGGCAATGTGAAGCATTACAAGTTGATGGCATGGGAATGCATATGTATTTGTCCATTTATCCTAAACAAGCTTTATTTGGTAGAGGGTACAATTTCCGAAGCTGGGGTATTGGGCTGATATACTGCTGGTTCGCATAGTTTGGTGCCGATAGCAACATAGGTGCACTTCCCAAAAGTCTGAGGCCTTCTGCAACTTCAGAAGCGCTGAAGCGGAGTCACTCACATGTCCGGAGGATTCTCATAATTACCAGTATGTCCGCCTCAAACTTGACAGGAACAATGATGTCACAAGGTATTCATAAGACACCAAATATTACAAATAAAATATTTTTTTAAAAACACTGTAAAGTAAAAAAAGCAATTCGAAAAGTCAGAAACCCATATACGTTGCTCATTCTCTGCACAATGACCCGAATGGGCTTGGTGTTCATATTTCCTGAATCCCAACCGTGAAGGCTCCAAACTCAACTTCCAGTTATTGCTTCATCTTGAGACGCGCTCATTCAAGGTTTTTTTTTTTAAAACCTCCCAGTTTCCAAGAATAAACTCGACTTACTATGTATGCTCCTTGATCCAGGCAACTTGCACTTAACGAGCTACATAATGACCTGCTCACCATGTTTCAGACTTACCTGCTTGATTCTCGTGGTCTCATGGGAGCCCACACTTGAGGGTAATGAAGCCGGTTGTCAATCATAGACGGCCGAGCGGGGGCTTCTGTCACAGGGAGTCTAGTGAGCTGCTCGCAACCTTCGCGTTTTCTTCCCCCTCACCCTTAGAACTTTATAAATCCGGCACCTGACCATGTAAGGTTCACTTCAAGCTGAGCAGGCAGGACTGAGCCTTTTGACTGCATTGGTAAATGTCTGCAGGACATGGCTGGGTGCAAAGTGTCGCTGCTGTCCTGTAAGAAGGAGGCTAGCAAGCCTGATCGGAAAGACAGAGCAACGGCGTAAAATGCCAGAGCCGCAGGATGGCGAAATCATGATACAACGAAGAAATAAGGGAAACGCAATGACTAAGAAATGAGTAAACCAAAGAAACAAAGTTATTGGAAAACCAAAGCAGAAGTAAAGATATAGCAAAGAAACAATGGGAAAGATAAACATGCAAAGTGATGGGAGTTATTAACCAATGGGGTAGAAAGTGTTGCGGTCATTGAAAAGGCTGCCATGAATTGGATGGATGTAGAATTAATATAGCATCATTTATGACCTTTGACCTGTGATCCACAGCCCTCTTGGGGCCACCCTGACATGGCTGTGGCTTGTGTACACTCCTGCATCACAGGTCCTTCTACTATAGTTTGATAATTTTAGCGATCCTCTTGATCAGCCTCGGAAGTAAGAATATACTTCAAATGTTTTTTAAAAACTTCTTACGTTTTGAAAAAAAAATGTATGTCATTTTCCAAGTAGGAGACCGTAGAAACACTGGGTTCTGACGGATAATCCTAACCACAGAGCCTTCAGTTTAGAATACTCCCCTGGCAACAGACTGGATCTGAAACTTTTGTTGTCAGTGCTCCGGCACACTGCTAGGAGGCGCCATGCGGCTTCATGTTGGCTCCATACTACCCCAGAAGGTATTCCTGTGTACTAAGGTACGCAGTCCCCACCCAAATCAACATGCTATAGACCACGATTCGACTGCTGGACACAGATTATTAGAAGCCCTTCTTCATGTGTCGTTGTGTCTGTGCTTGGGCCACGACTCGAAGTTGTGTGATACTCCCTTTTAAATATACAAGTGGTAGACCTGCCTCTTCACCGTAGCTATGAATATTTTGTCTTCTCATATGCATAACCCATAAAAGAATAAAACGGGCCCTGCTATTTAGATGACATTGGAGAGAACTCAAAGCTTTTTGACTGTCACTATTAGGTTTTACCATAGATACATTTTAGTCTTTGGTGACATTTGCCAATGCAGGTTTCTTTATTAGATACATGAAGGGTAAAGCAACGGACAGTGCCTCATATCCGTACCTTGTACATATCAAGAACGCATGTAGTGGCTTCAGTGAGATGCCTTACAGGTCCTTTTAGAATAGGTCTCCCCATGTTATCAGGGCAAGGTTGGCCGGTGTTAGCAGGGTATGCCCCCCCACACCCCTCCTCCCGGTACACCCCTGCAGAACATACTGGTTACACATTCCACGCGCGAGGAGTCTGTACGCAGGTACAGGCAACTGGGAATAATCTGATATTGATGGGATCATCACCACCAGTGGCTCAGCTTCAACTCCAGCTATGAACTCACAAACGATAGACTCTGGGATGGACCAAGCCTGACCAAGCATGATGACATTCAGGCGTGGTCTTTCAAGCGACAGTGTATCCGTACACCAGCTTCAGGAGGAATACAGAATCAGGACCATGGACCTTCCGATAGACGTGTTCATTTTCAACGCAGTTACATAAGCTGGCGGGCCAGTTATTGACAAGCTATTACATGTATGGCACACATCAATTGACGTAATTTCAGATGTTTAGAAACAAATTCATGAGGATAGCAGGACATCTCCTGCCATGTATCTTAGGGTGCAGGTGACAGGGGGTTATGGTACAGTTTCTCAGATGATTCAGCTAACACACATGGGTTTGCCACTGTACTTCCAGCAGACAATCCTCTGCAATAATATAGGAGGGTTATAATCCCTACCAGTGGGAGGGATACCGCCCACAGAAGCTCAGCTTAAACCTAAAGCAGATATAATAGTAGCGCTTAGGGGAGGATTAGAGTTAATCACTGGAGGGTTCATGGAAAAATAACTGCACGATTATTAGTAGCAGGGGGGCCTTATACCTACATTATGGTGACATGTCTAGGACATTAGCATCTTAGAAGAATTACTCCCACTTTCTTGACTGCTCTTGGGGAAAGGAAAACGGATAAAGAAGTTAGGAAAGTGATAAGAAAGGGTGTCTTTCCAAAATGTTACTTTGCTTCCATAGTCACTTGTAGGTTTTTTTAAGGGCTGCTGATTCAAATGTGTACCTCAAGGATTCTCAGGTCCCAGTTACATTTCCTGTGGCAGCAGTTACCAGAATATTATGTTTTGGCTCACGGTCTAAGAGTAGACTGCTGATAAAGGGATGGTTCTTATCAAGGACTGCTCACCCATGTTGCTGGGATACTGGGCTTTGTTAGTCATTCAAGGACTCATGATAATTTACCTGCATCTAGTTTTGACAATCACCCCATCATATATGGAACCTATGGTTGTTGCACTAAAGACATCACACCTCTATACTAACTAATTTGCCCTCAACAAATTACCAAACACCTCCCTGGTTCTAAAAAAAAGTTATCGGCTTCAGCTTTGCAGAATTGAGTACATGAAAGATCAGAACCCTTATTCAGTGCCCTTATAAAGCGGGTTGCAAGTGCTTACCTGGAACCTCAGTGTGATTGGATAGCATCGGTGTGCTAGTCATGCATCTGCTGCCCTCTGCACAAACTAAAGCTTTTAAATCCAGTATTGACTTGAAGCCTGAAGTAAGCAGTCATGGCTCTCTTTGAAGCCTTGTAATCGATCTTGGTACCTCTATCAGTGGGTAACAAGGCCCATCTGTCTCTCATAGCTTTGAACGTGTCATCACAGCACCCAGCATGAAGATGCCTTCTGTAGTGAGTATGAAAGTTGTGGCCAATATGTGGGTGAGTGAGTGTGTGAAGCGCATTCAAATAAGCTTGGTCGATACTCGGTCCAGGCAGACCTAGTCGCCATTTGTACTGTTCTAAATCTTGCAAGAGCGAGAGATTAATATCTATACAACAGACACCCTAAGCATGTAGATCAATAGAGTCCCCACGTGGCGGGCCCTCTTCACCATCGTTACCAAGCCCTCCTTTACTATATTTCCAATAAGTATTTACTTTAAGAGGTCCTCACACTCCAAAATCTGATTCAACATTCATTTGAGATATTTCTTATGGCGATTGAGTTTAGCAGTTTGTGAAGATAATTTCTATGAAATAATGTATTCAAACAATCTTGTGTGATATTGTTTATCCGCCTCCAAGATAATGTATGGGCTACCAGTGGGTCGCTTTCCCCTCTTTCATTCGACTGGCTTAGAGCACCTAATCTCCTCTGACGCTTTCAATGATCTTTTGCCCATCACCTCAGAGGAATGGAATTACCACTAGTAAGTAATTGAAACATTACTTTGTGCTTACGACCCACGGCATGGAATCTTGACTGAATCTGCCGCTCCCCATGGTGTCTATTTTGCAAAATAGGCAGAAGCAGCGGTGGGTGGTGTGCTGCAGCAGGTCAAAGACGTGCCTGCCGCGTGATGCTAATGAGCCGAAACGTTCCTTTGTCGACGCAGCGGTCCTGATGCAAGGGATGGCTGCGCTGCGGAGGGCAGCTGTGGGTTGGAGATTGTTGCTTGCCGTCGATGCATGAAGCGAAAAGCTGAGTTGCTGATCCAGGGATTTGTGAAATCTTCCTTGCTGTCAGGGCGTCTATTTAATGAGCAGGCCTTCAAACAAGGCAGAGCAGAGAAGCAGTTTTCTATTTTGTTTTCGTGGCTTTCATCCGCAGGTTCCCATGGCGGCGGTGGGGAGAGGGACAGCATTGACTTGTCTGATGCCGTCTCTGTCTTTCAGAAGAGGGGCCTGCAGTGGAGGATTAACCGGTCTCTTACAGAGTTATCCAGCATATTCTGCCCTACCAGAGAGTGTTGCATTCATTGATGTCTAGATTTGGCAGCTCACCGTCTCATCTCATCTAGCATATCCCTGCCTGCTCTGACAAGTTTGACTACCTCGACTCCAACCATGTATACATTCCTTTTTGTACAGTTGCCCCCCTACAATCGTTAATTCAGCTGTGTGACGTCTAGTGTGTACCGTGTAATTAAGTATTTTTTTTCTGGCATGTGCAGGAATTGTGCTAGTTGCAATCCGGTTTGAACCTGGTGTGTGGCAAAAAGAAGCGCGAAAGGATTGAGAAGAGGTGGCACCCTCTCCTGCCACCCCCAAGCCAAAGCAGCCCGTGCCCCCTGCTGACTCGAAGCGCTTTACATGGAGGTGGCTTGTTGGCCTGGCACAATATGTTCGACTAAGAGCGGGCCAGCTAGAATGACCTTGATTCTGTGGTATCCTTACCCTCCAAAAAACTTGGGGAGGAGAACATGAAGGAGGGCGGGGTTCCCACAGGGACCACCCTCTGCCCAGGGTTCATTGGGAGGAAACAATGCGTCCAACATGTTTTTTTTTGTTGCAGTTTTATATAGCGCAAGCTCGTCACAAAGATATTGGAGCGCTTTACACAAGCACCAGTTATGTTACACAAGGTCACATTCATTTTTTGGTAGGTACGGGGAGATTAAGTGATTTGCCGAGAATCACAGGATGTTGAGCTGACGCCGAGACTCGAACCTGGTCACCCAGTTCCAAAGTAAGCAGGTGCTCGAGGACAGTGAATACCTGCACTCCTCAGTTAGGGATCGATTGCTAACAGTGAGAGTACCAGCGCAACTCAGCAGGCATCAGGTACTCGAGGACAGTGAATACCTGCACTTCTCAGTTAGGGATCGATTACTGTCAGTGAGAGTACCAGCACAACTCAGCAGGCATCAGGTACTCGAGGACAGTGAATACCTGCACTCCTCAGTTAGGGATCGATTACTGTCAGTGAGAGTACCAGCACAACTCAGCAGGCATCAGGTACTCGAGGACAGTGAATACCTGCACTTCTCAGTTAGGGATCGATTACTGTCAGTGAGAGTACCAGCACAACTCAGCAGGCATCAGGTACTCAAGGACAGTGAATACCTGCACTCCTCAGTTAGGGATCGATTACTGTTAGTGAGAGTACCAGCACAACTCAGCAGGCATCAGGTACTCGAGGACAGTGAATACCTGCACTTCTCAGTTAGGGATCGATTACTGTTAGTGAGAGTACCAGCACAACTCAGCAGGCATCAGGTACTCGAGGACAGTTAATACCTGCACTTCTCAGTTAGGGGTCGATTACTGTCAGTGAGAGTACCAGCACAACTCAGCAGGCATCAGGTACTCGAGGACAGTGAATACCTGCACTTCTCAGTTAGGGATCGATTACTGTTAGTGAGAGTACCAGCACAACTCAGCAGGCATCAGGTACTCGAGGACAGTGAATACCTGCACTTCTCAGTTAGGGATCGATTACTGTCAGTGAGAGTACCAGCACAACTCAGCAGGCATCAGGTACTCGAGGACAGTGAATACCTGCACTTCTCAGTTAGGGGTCGATTACTGTCAGTGAGAGTACCAGCGCAACTCAGCAGGCATCAGGTACTCAAGGACAGTGAATACCTGCACTTCTCAGTTAGGGATCGATTACTGTCAGTGAGAGTACCAGCACAACTCAGCAGGCATCAGGTACTCAAGGACAGTGAATACCTGCACTCCTCAGTTAGGGATCGATTACTGTCAGTGAGAGTACCAGCACAACTCAGCAGGCATCAGGTACTCGAGGACAGTGAATACCTGCACTTCTCAGTTAGGGATCGATTACTGTCAGTGAGAGTACCAGCACAACTCAGCAGGCATCAGGTACTCGAGGACAGTGAATACCTGCACTTCTCAGTTAGGGATCGATTACTGTTAGTGAGAGTACCAGCACAACTCAGCAGGCATCAGGTACTCGAGGACAGTGAATACCTGCACTTCTCAGTTAGGGATCGATTACTGTCAGTGAGAGTACCAGCACAACTCAGCAGGCATCAGGTACTCGAGGACAGTGAATACCTGCACTTCTCAGTTAGGGATCGATTACTGTTAGTGAGAGTACCAGCACAACTCAGCAGGCATCAGGTACTCGAGGACAGTGAATACCTGCACTTCTCAGTTAGGGGTCGATTACTGTCAGTGAGAGTACCAGCACAACTCAGCAGGCATCAGGTACTCTAGGACAGTGAATACCTGCACTTCTCAGTTAGGGATCGATTACTGTCAGTGAGAGTACCAGCACAACTCAGCAGGCATCAGGTACTCGAGGACAGTGAATACCTGCACTTCTCAGTTAGGGGTCGATTACTGTCAGTGAGAGTACCAGCACAACTCAGCAGGCATCAGGTACTCAAGGACAGTGAATACCTGCACTTCTCAGTTAGGGATCGATTACTGTCAGTGAGAGTACCAGCACAACTCAGCAGGCATCAGGTACTTGAGGACAGTGAATACCTGCACTTCTCAGTTAGGGATCGATTACTGTCAGTGAGAGTACCAGCGCAACTCAGCAGGCATCAGGTACTCGAGGACAGTGAATACCTGCACTTCTCAGTTAGGGGTCGATTACTGTCAGTGAGAGTACCGGCACAGCTCAGCAGGCATCAGGTACTCGAGGACAGTGAATACCTGCACTTCTCAGTTAGGGATCGATTACTGTCAGTGAGAGTACCAGCACAACTCAGCAGGTATCAGGTACTCGATGACAGTGAATACCTGCACTTCTCAGTTAGGGATCGATTACTGTCAGTGAGAGTACCAGCATCGCTCAGCAGGCATCAGGTACTCGAGGACAGTGAATACCTGCACTTCTCAGCCATGGAGCGATTGCTACCAGTGAGAGTACCTGCTCTTCTCAGCAGGCAGCAGGTTCTCCAGTACTGTGAGTGCTAGCACTTCTCCACCAGATATCTTTTACTACCAGTGGGGAAACTAGCACTTCTCTGCAGGAAGCAGGTACTGTGGGACAGTGAGCCCACACTTCTCAGCCATGGATTGATTACTATGTGTGGGGGAGTACCAGCACTTCTCAGGAGTCACTATGTGACAGTGAGTACTAGCACTTCCCACCCAACGATCCATTACTACCAGTGAAGAGACACCAACACTTCTTAGCAGGAACCAGGTACTGGAGGACAGTGAGTACTTGCTCTTCTCATCCAGGGAGTGAGTACGGCACTTCTCAGGAAGATGCAGGTACTGGAGGACGTGAAAACTAGAACTTCTTAACCAAAGCTCAATTACTGTCAGTGAGAATACCAGCACTTCTCAACAGTAGCGGCTGGCATATAAGAAGGGTGGTGGTGGGGGGGGAGGGGAGGCAAAAAGTCAAATTTATAAATAAAAAATGTAAATAAATAATTACCCTCACCTTCGCTCCTGGCGCAACTTCCTCCTCGGTTTCATGCAGCATGAAAGCAGTGGCAGGATTGGAGCAAGCGGCCTCTCTCGCCGCTCCCGAGGGCACTGGAGCCCTATGCTGTCTCTAACTCTGCTATCGGCCGGCCAAAAAGACATGCGCACTTTAAATCTAAGTACCCTGCCGGCCCATCACTGCTTTCTGCTGCTGTCTCACTGGCAGCAGAAGAAAGCCCCTCCGCCTCCCCCAATGTCAGGATTCCTCTGTGTGTTCTAGTCTAAGCACTAAAAACGAACCTATTTAACTGTTGAGGGCTATCCTTGGCCTCCCCATGTCGAATACATTTCTGAAAACCTAATTGACATGAAGGAATTACTTATTGGAGCCAATCCAATGCTCATGTCGGTGTCTGCTGGTCTAGGCCATACAACCAGGATCTTTCACACCCACACATAAAGTGACCACTTACACCTAAACACAAGGCCCAGTGCATGGTGAAATAAGCCCATTTTCTTCTGGTGCACGGTCCACTGCCTATAGAAACAAGGCTCACTGCTCCCTAATAAAGAAAGACCAGTTAACAAGGCCCACTACCCATAAAAAGCCTAACCACCCATGAAATAAGGCCCATCACCTATAGAAACATAGTTACTACGCTATGGTAAGAAAGACCATGAAGCAAGGCTCACTGCCCACACAACAATCGACAGGAATTTGTTGGGCGTGAAAATGAAAAAAGACTGATGACTTGCATTATGGAAGGAGTTTTCTATGCATAGAGGTAACAGCTTACGTTGCCAGATATGGCCACCTTAGCCTCTGAGTCCACCCCCTTTCCCACTCCTACATCACAGTTCCTACTATAATCCTTTAACTGGTTATTAAACTCAATTCATATCAATCTGAGATGATCTTGGAAGGAAGTTTTTCAACCCTGATAGTAAGGGCCACTGCCAGACCTCTGCTCATTTTCCTGTATTGTCCCTAAATTCCCAACTTGATTA
Source organism: Triturus cristatus (assembly GCF_964204655.1). Lineage (NCBI taxonomy): Eukaryota > Metazoa > Chordata > Amphibia > Caudata > Salamandridae > Triturus > Triturus cristatus. Next base: position 102,396,224 of record NC_140583.1, on the reverse strand, counting down.
GATTATTGTTTCTTATACCCTATTAGTGCGAGCCATAGTAAGTCCTACTCATCGCAGACCAGTAGCGAATCCTGGGTTGATGTGAACTTGCATTCTCATACCACCCCACGACCTTGAGACTCCCTCACCTCACCCTCCCCGGTCACGTAGCAATCACTCAACAATGTCAAGCAAGTTGAAGATCATGCACCCCCCCCACCCCCACCCCCTCCAAAGCGTCAGCAAAAAAGTAGAAACACAGCACCCTGGAAGAATTCCTGGACACCCATTTTGCTGATCAATACAATAATGCACAAACGGGAAGCTCAAAGCCCACCTCATCTTCACTTTCAACACCTCAACCTGGACCGACATCTTCCTCAACAAACTAAATGTCACATCATTGTCTAACATCCCACATGGCTGAAAGCTTAGAATTGCTCCCTTCTCAATTTTCAATAGATCAGTCACAATTTCCATCTACAGTAATGGGACAATAATATTCAGTCCACTGATGAATTCCTCTATTTTGCATCTTTTTTCCATCCCTGGTCAATTGCCAATTAGGAGTCCCCTCACCCTCCACTCCCAACACTTTTCTCTACCACATATGAATTACAGAATCCATGCCTCCCTACTGTCCCTCTCTCTGGGACTTTAAATTCTTCTTGACTTATCTGCAGCCTTCAACACAGTAAACCACACTACGTTCTTTGGGATACTGAAAAATCGTTATGTTATGTTAAAACAACTTAGGAGTGCATGTATACCAAAAAGGTGTCTTGGTGCGGACTGCTTCTGGCAAAGAAAAAGCCTGCTTGTTAAAAAGCCAAGTTTTTATTTGTTTCCTGAAAGCAATAAGAGTGGGAAGGGATCTGATCTGAGGAGGAAGGGTTTCCAGTACCTTGCAATAACAAGCACAAAGCTTCTGTCAACCCATTTGGTTCTATAGGTCCTGGGGATGGTTAGTAGGTTTGCCCCAAAGGAACGCAGGGATCTGCTTGGTGTGTAGATCTTCAAAGAGTTCTTCAAAAACTCTGGCACTGTGTTGTGAATCTCCGCATACGCAATGCACAGCGCCTTACATTTTAATATGCTTCTAATTGTCAGCCAGTGGAGTTGTCTGATAACCTTAGAAACAGAGTTAAATTTAGGGGTGCCAGAGAGCATCCTTGCGGCTGAATTCTGTACCATATGTGACTTCTTTAAAACTGATTCCTGGGCATTTATCAACAACCCGTTACAATAATCCACTTTGGACATTAGCAGAGCAGAAATTATTGTCCTCCTAGCTTCAACTGGAATAAAATAGAACAGTTTCTTTACCATTCCAAGAATATAAAATCCGAAAGAGACCAAAGAGTTGACACGGCATTTATAAGTCAACTTGTCTTCTAAGATGACTCCCACATTTTTTGTCTTGGTCACTGGTTCAGGAGGAGGTGTCAGTTTTTCTGGCCACCATCAGAAGTACCAGACCGGGTATAAATTTCCTAAAACAATCACTACCGTCTTTGTGGAATTCAGTTTAAGGCAATATCTGGACATCCATGAGCTGATTGCTAACATGCCATCGTGAAAGTTGGCCGAGACGTCTGCCCCGTTTTTGTAGACAGAGAGAACAATTTGGGTATCATCTGTGTATGATGTAAACGCCAGGCCAAAAGATACGATTACCCATGCCAAACCGGTGACATAGATGTTAAAGAGTGTGGGGCTGATGGAGGAGCCCTGTGGTACTCCACATGGGAGAGAGAAAGTGGTAGAGTCAAAGTTGCCCAAGCTCACTGATTGAGAGCGCTCAAACAAAGGGAGTCAGCAGAGATTTGGCCTTATTCCTGATACCTAGAAAGGAGGTACAGTTGATCAGGAGCCCTTTATCAACAGCATCAAAGGCCGCTGATAAAGCTAACAGAACGAGAACAGCTCCCCCTTCCTGTGTCTTGAGGAAAACTCATCTCTTCAGCAACTTTGAGTGCAGTCTCGGCACTATGCCATTTTCTGAAACCAAATTGGGTTTCATCCAGCAACTTGTTGTCATAGATGTATTGAGCAAGTTGGACAGTCATTACTTTTTCAACAAGTTTGACAGACAAATGGAGACGTGCGATGGGCAGAGAGTTAGAAACTACGTCAAAATTGTTTTTTTCTTAGCTACGGAAGAATAGAGGCCTTTTTCCATTGAGTGGGATAAACACCTGTGATAAACATGGTGTTGAAGATATTTACCAAGTTGATGCCTATAAGGTCCGGAATAAGTTTCAAGACAGTTGAAGGACAAGGATCGAGTAGTCCACCATAGATGGAAAGCCTCCCCTGGGACCAGGAGGACGATAAAGGAGTAGGCCTTAAATGATTGATGCTCTGAGAGTGCTATGTGGAAGGTAAGTGCCTCGCAAACATTATGGGCATTGATGGCATGGGCCTTCAATGGTTCGAATCATTCCTCATGGGTAGGGCACAGAGGATAAGAATTGCTTTCTTTTCAACACCAGTGACTGATGATCAAGGAGTCCCTTGGGGTTCCGACCATGCTCAACCTGTATATCGAGCCCCTTGGAGACCTCCTCAGCTGATGACACTCATCTTTAGTTAACCCCTTGCACGCGGGGATAATTCTCGCACGGGGGGCGGTGGCGCTGTGCTCATGACGAGCCCAGCTCGTCATGAGGCACAGTGGAGCTGTGCTCATGACGAGCTGAGCTCATCACGACCCCGCCCGCTGATTGATTCTCCCGCACAGGCGGGGAATCACCGCGCGTGTGCGGGCCGCAACGGTTATGACAAGCCCAGCTCATCATGAGCACAGCTCCACTGTGCCTCATGACGAGCTGGGCTCGTCATGAGCGTCGCAGAGGTTAAAGGTCTTCTCTCCAAATGACATCTTTCATCTCGCCATCACATTTCGTTCATGATGGAATGACCTCATTATCTAAAACTGAACCCTTCCAAAACAGAATTCCTCCTCGTTGAAAGTCTCAACCTCAGCGTACAATCCTGTTAGACACACTCAACATCCTTAATAGCAAACTCATCATCGTTGACCGTGCTACAGCTCTGGGAGGCGTCCTAGATGAAAGGCTCAACCTACAATCGTAACTAAGCACCATGGCAAGAAACACAGGATATCAACTGTGCTTTCTGTCGGGAATCTGCCGCTACATTCTGGACCTAAACTTGAAATCTCTCGTTCATCACATGTACTCTCCAGAATAAACTTATGTAACTCTCTCCTGACTCGTCTCCCTAAGACCCATCTCACCCCACTGAAATCACTCCTTCACTTGGCAGCACGTTTCATCTGTGGGGCTAGAAGGAGTGACCACATCTCCCCTATGCTGTTCACTCACCCATGGCTGCCCATTGAAGCCAGGGCCATTTACAAAGCAGCCTACTGTATCACCCATAATGCCCCACACTCATCCACTCTGGTTTGCCCAGTCAACAAACTTAAGTTATATGGTGGTACAAAACTCGTGACATTCGGAAGCACTGCTGCTAGAACCTCCAAATTATATCCAGATATAGCGCCAAGACGCCTGGCGTCATTAAAGCGCTTTACAAAACAAAAAATCAATCTAAATCAAATTAACCTTCAAAGAGGAACAACCCATGGCTCAATCTTTTTCAGGTAATGCGGTCAGAATTTGGAACTCCATGTCTCCGAACCTACTCGCCACCAACTCGCTGGCGATCTTCAGATCAGAACGGAAACCCCTTCTCTTTCAAAGATATTTCTGTTACCGACTTCTTGGGTAACATTTCCTGTAGGAACAAGCCTTCTCAACTCTTTAGTTTAACGTCTGAAAAGCGCGAGATCTCGGTGTGCGTGCCCCCTAGACCCACGCCACACCCCCATAATCTGGTCCAGTAGCCCGATTGGCTACTGGCCGGAGGAATGTACTTCCGGGTCACCCATGACGCGTGTCCGGCTGGAGCAGGCAAAGGGGTGGAGCCGGTGGAGGCTATTTAGGCCCTGGATCAACTTCCACACTTCCTCTTTTTCCCGCTCTTGACCCCTGGATCAGTGCGGCAAATCGATCTCCTACCCACCCGTCCCTGAGATTAGTGGTTTGGGGGTTAGGTTAAGGAGGGGTATGGCGGAAAGAGGCCACAGAACATTGATTTTCAGGGTTAATGGGAGGCCTGCTTACATACTCCTGAGGCCAGCACTGAGGGGAGAGATGGTAAGCTCTCCGCAGGGAGAATGGGGACATCGGCTGGGGAGGCAAGGGCGCCAGGTCACACGAGCCTCCTTGGCAGCCTGGTGGTAGAGGGTTGGGCCCCCGGAAATGACGGACAAGGACCGAGGGCTGGGGGCTCACCGCTCAAGGACGCAAGGACTCAAGAACTTTAGGTCACCATGTAATGCTAGTCCTTATGTAACTATCTTTATTTTATTGTAAAGCGCGCTGGCACCTCTGCGTAATGTCTGTGCTTTGTAAAATTGCATATATACATAAATAGAGGCCCCTGTCAGTAAACTCTTCCTCCGCTCAAACCCCGCACGCAGCGGACATTTGGTATGCAGCGCCTTGAAGCGGCGCGTAGGAAGCAAGCAGCGCGACCTAAAAAAACAGCTAACATAACAAAGTAGAAGCATCGGAAAACGTGCAGGACCAGAATGGCTACGCAGTCCTGCTTTTGAGCTGTTACACTCGCCTCCCAGCATGCCTTCTGATATGTAAATGTCCTCCTTTTGAATGGCTGAAAATTGGCAGAGAATGAATTGATTATTTTGCCGCCCTGATGGCTGCTCTCCAGAGAGGCTCATTGACTGAAAGGATGTGTCTGATGTCCGGGCCTCAGTCAACCCCAAGGTTCCGGAGCATGCTGCCCCGGAACATGAATGGAAATATGGAATATATGTGCATGAAAGCATTGATCTCGCGGCGAGGCTGGCGCGTCGGCGCCCCGGAGGTCACAAATATTCCCGGCTGGGGTTCGATGCCTGGCGGAAGGAGACGAGGCAGCCAGTGGTGTCCCGCCTTGTGTTGAGTCGCGGGGGGAGGGCCTCTAATGAAGGCGCGTTAATTGCCCGCTTGACGTGCCAGTTGAGCCCGCCTTTGTTTTATGCGGCAGCAGCCAGCCCCCAAGTTCACAGTCGGAGCCCCGTGTGATCTCTGGGAACACACTTTCCCACAGTGTGGATAACATAATTTATGCCCGTTTTCATGTAGTTTGCTGCATTGTTTTGTCTCTTTTAATTAGGCATTCTGCACATATTAGCAGTGGCATATGAAGCGAAGCTGGAGAGACATCTGATGTTTGCGCGTGAACATAAAAGACAAAAGCAAACGATGTTTTTCAAGTAACTTGGGTGTGTACTACCCCACCCCATCCCACCCCCCACCAGCTCACCCCTCCGGTATCCTACCTCCGTCATGTCCTCTGTGTATCACTGGTTAGGTAGGCATGGTTCGACAGCAGCAATGGCTGGGCATGGAATGATAATTTAATGGTTATATATAGTGCTTTCACCTAAGAGCTTAACATAGAACATGTTGCCACACTTCTGAGAAGGAAGCAAGGACGTGAGAACAGTGAGTACCTGCACTTCTCAGCAGGGGCAGGTACTGGACGACAGTGAGTACCCGCACTTCTCAGCAGGGACTGGGGGACAGTGAGTACCTGCACTTCTCAGCAGGGACTGGAGGACAGTGAGTACCCGCACTTCTCAGCAGGGACTGGAGGACAGCGAGTACATGCACTTCTCAGCAGGGACTGGAGGACAGCGAGTACATGCACTTCTCAGCAGGGACTGGAGGACAGAGAGTACCTGAACTTCTCAGCAGGGACTGGAGGACAGAGAGTACCTGCACTTCTCAGCAGGGACATGCACTGAAGGACAACCTGCACTTTTCAGCAGGGACACAAACTGGAGGATAGTGTTACCTGAACTTCTCGATAGGAAGCAGGGACTGAAGGACAGTGAGTACATGCACTTCTCAGCAGGGACTGGAGGACAGCGAGTACCTGTACTTCTCAGCAGGGACTGGAGGACAGCGAGTACCTGCACTTCTCAGCAGGGACATGCACTGAAGGACAACCTGCACTTTTCAGCAGGGAAACGAACTGGAGGATAGTGTTACCTGCACTTCTCGATAGGAAGCAGGGACTGAAGGACAGTGAGTACATACACTTCTCAGTAGGGACATGGACTGAAGGACAGTGAGTACGTGCACTTCTCAGCAGGGGCAGGTACTGGACGACAGTGAGTACCCGCACTTCTCAGCAGGGACTGGAGGACAGTGAGTACCTGTACTTCTCAGCAGGGACTGGAGGACAGTGAGTACCCGCACTTCTCAGCAGGGACTGGAGGACAGTGAGTACATGCACTTCTCAGCAGGGACATGCACTGAAGGACAACCTGCACTTTTCAGCAAGGACATGAACTGGAGGATAGTGTTACCTGCACTTCTCGATAGGAAGCAGGGACTGAATGACAGTGAGTACATACACTTCTCAGTAGGGACATGGACTGAAGGACAGTGAGTACGTGCACTTGTTAGGAGGAAACGGAGACTGAAGGACAGTGAGTAACTGCACTTCTCAGCAGGCACATAGACTGGAGGACAGTGAGCACCTGTACTTAGCAGGAAGCAGGGACTGGAAGACAGTGAGTACCTCCACTTCTCTGCAGAAAGCAGGGACTGGAGGAGAGTGAGTACCTGAACTTCTCAGCAGGAAGCAGACCGGAACTTCTCAGCAGGGACTGGAGGACAGCGAGTACCTGCATATCTCAGCAGGGACTGGAGGCAAGTGAGTACCCGCACTTCTCATCAGGGTCAGATACTGGAGGACAGTGAGTACCTGCACATCTCAGCAGGAACATGGACTGGAGGACAGTGAGTACCTGAAATTCTCAGCAGGAACTGAAGGACAGTGAGTACCTGCACATCTCAGCAGGAACATGGACTGGAGGACAGTGAGTACCTGAAATTTTCAGCAGGAACTGACGGACAGTGAGTACCTGCACTTCTCAGCCGGAAGCAGGGCTGTGAGGACAGAGAACCTGCACTTCTCAACAGGGACAATGACTGAAGGACAGTGAGAACCTGCGTTTCTCAGCAGGGACAGGAACTGGAGGACAGTCAGTACCTGCATTTCTCATCAGGAAGCAGGGACTGAAGGACAGCGAGTACCTACACTCCTCAGCAGGGACATGGACTGGAGGACAGTGATTACGTGCACTTCTGGACAGGGACTGGAAGACTGAGTACATGCACTTCTGGACAGGGACTGGGAGAATGAGTACATGCACTTCTCGACAGAGACAGGCATTGAGTACCTGCGGTCTCAGCCGCGGATCCTGTGGAAGCAGCGGTGCCGGGAGGGCTGGTGCAGCCTGTGATGTAATTATCGGCTAGAAAGGTGGGCAGGGTCAGAGGATACAGTGCCTTGGGGGTCAACAGAGAGGCGGCTATTGAGCCAAATACTCCATCCCCGAGCCCTGCATCAGTCGGTCATTGAAGGCTCTGCGGTGCCCAGCTGCAGAATTGATCGGAAGCACAGTTTTAAACACTATAGCCTTACGCTAGAGAGAGTGTCGCGAGGAATCGAGGTGATGGCGAATGAGGGTTTAGAACCAGTTTCTGTGGGGGAGCCCCAAAGGACCACTAATGGGTGCGTCCTGGCCTCCCACCTTGTACAGCGCGGCTGCTTTCCCCATGGTACGCAGTACACAGATACCTCATACATATATGGGTGTGAGGGGGCCCTTTCAGTTTTAGACATCCCAAAACGTATCATGTACCTAAAATAGTATGTCCACAGCTCAATGAATCGGAGACACTTTCATGAGGCAACGTGTCCCCGCTTCAAGGCGCCTCCCAGCTCATCAAAATATTAGAAAATAAAGTTAATTAACTATAAGGGCCAACTCAGTACCTGAGTTCTATGTCAGCGGAATATTTAAAGGGTATTTATTATAAAATTCAAACGTAAAGCGATGCGCAGTCAGTGCCTTAATGGCTCCCAGTGAATAAAGCGATGCTAAGAAATGCCCAATCAAAAATCAGTCAAAGTCCCAAGAGGGCAGTAAAATTGGGAGAGAAACAGACTGCCTCCCTAGTAGAACACAAAGTTTTTCTGGCCCGCCCTCACAATTGAGAGTTTTTATGCATTGTTTTCATATTTGAAATTAACAGAACTTCAGAATCACTCTGCTGTGAGCCAGTGTACCACCTCATCAGCAAAACAGAGCACTGACTTATAACACGTCTCATTGCCTTAGCACCTAAGCACCATCCCACTGCTTGAGTGATTAGTCTGCCCCTCAGGTGATGCCAGAGCAGACTGAAAGCCACGGATTATGTGAATGAATGGGCTGGCGATCCAGCAGAAAGGCCGTGAAGAAGAAGTTGCGGGTTTGCGACTATGCCGTGAAGAGAGTTCATCGAAGGCAGCATGAACAATGACAGTGGAAATAAATAATTTCTGTTTGAGTACGCGGTACAGAGACGACAGGCAATGGGATGTGCAGCGGGAAGACGAGACTGACATCCATTTTGGAAAAGATGGCGACCAGGCCTAAACTGAGGCCGAGTTAAGAAGGGCCAGAAAAACGCACTTCTACACATCATAAAGAATTTGTTACAAAGACAACAGTACTTTATCGATGTGTTCATGTGTAATGAAGTTACTTTCTACATGTTAATGCTGCACAAAAAAATATAAACACACAATAATCCTCAGCGCATACCACCAAATGTCTCTTTCTTCAGAACGGGAGATGTGTTTGGGCTAGGGTGCAGGCTGCGGAAACCAGAGACCTGGATGCGAACCCTGGCTTCCTCACCCGACGGAAATATCTGATGTATGAGTAAACCACGTTATCGACTCTTGTGATGGATTCTTCTTCCAGCAGGCTCCTCCCCTTATGAGTATCCCCAGGCACCAGCCGAGATGTGGAATATGTTAGTAGCCCTGCAGCGCCTGTAGGTGGAACCACACAATTTCCGTCCTGGCTGCACTCGCCCAGGAAGTGACGATGCAGGCCTAAACACAGCACTGCCTGGCACCAGTTCGGTTTTTTCTGTGCCATACCAACCTGGGTCTGGAGCTGGTCTTGGTTTTCATTGATCCTTCAAAATTCAGCATTCCTGTTTGAGCAGACTAGATCAACTGCCAGCTCTTCAGGCGCTGCGGGTCAAACCATGCGGACAGTGCCACATGCCGATGTCTCCGCGTAACTCTCAGGTCTTCATCAATTGGTGCCTGGGGAATCCCTTGAAGTGTGGCTAGTACCCCCATGCACCCGAGTGAGAGGCAAAGTTGTTCCAGGTTCGGACCAGTAAGGAGACGCCTAAACAGTCCCTCTCCCTGCCCACATGGGAGTCTCATGACAGGGAGAGACACGCCAAAGGGTTCTCTCGCGCAAAGCAGAAGAGGCCATATAGCAAAGAGAAGTTCTCTTCATACTCAAAGACGAGCCTCACGTTCAACGGGTTGGTGCTGCCATATTCCCAACATTGGGTTCTTCCTGTTCTTCCTCGGAGTCGATTCCAGTTCCTAAATGTCTCTTCCTTCAGAAGTAGCGGTGTTTTCTTTGGGCTAAAGTGCAGTTTATGTAACCTGTAGACTTACTTGACCAAAACATCTGATGCATGAAGAAATCACCTTATTCCCTCTTCCCATGGATGCCAGTTGGCCCTGCCACTTGGTGGCAAGTGCCAAGGCTGTGAAGTGGTGCGGACACCAGGCAGAAATAATTGATGCGGCCACTAATATAGAGTGGACCCGAGCTGCTGTACTATCTGCCTCTTCGGCATCCACAGTGGGGCTTTCTGAGAAAACAGTGGATGGACCTGGGCTCTGGCGACCAAAGCCAAAGAAGGAACCACTAGCAGTGGGGTTCGATGCTCCTTGGTAAGACGCCCGCCCCTCCTCCCAAAACCAGAGGGAGCCGAGGGGCTCAGAGCACTTTATCATTTTCATAAAACAATGTTTAACATGATTTACACTTCTTACGTTTTATCCAAACATCGAATGCGCCCAGTCACTTCCAAGGAAGTTATCAAAAAAGCTGCTGACTTGATGTAAATACAAGTGATTAGGAATCCTGCCAGTTTAATGTACGATGAAGTGCTTATGTTCCCACAGATTTATCGTCCCGTCTCAGCTGATCAAAGATACAAACCAGAGCCGGTCCTCAGGGACACATCATTGCTAACATGGAGAAATGCCAAGAAACACAAAGTAAATGCACAACATCCCTGTACGTTTGTATGAGGAGAAACATGCCATGGGGCAAATGGCTGCCAGCGCAGAACTGGTAACAAGGCTGGAGCGCTGTTAAAAATCAATATTCACCTCATACCGGGGTGAGATTCAATTTACAACCTAAACTTGGCTCACAGCAACTCTTTTGATCAATTTGAAGCTCTGAGCCATGGATTGGAAGCACATTATTTCTTGCGCACTTTACCCCCTTATTTCCAGAACCCACGATAGGATTCAAGCGTTCCTTCGCAAATGCTGAAAATCGAGGCGCTCTCACAATCCCAGGGCCAGTCCTAGACAGTATCGGAGAAACTGCAAAGCCCACACGGTTCAATAGCACATCACCTCACTTCGACCACATCCGCAACAGCTTTCAAACCAATCAACAATTTAATCTCCCTGCCATGCCAACCCATCGCACATTCTTCACCCTCGCAGGAGTAATGCGCCTCATACATTCCTTTCAAGATTATTAATATTCGAGATCACCTTCCTTCTTTACTCAGTGACTCCCCTCCGTCACCATCACCGCCTGACAACCTCACTTTGCTTCACTCTGACTTCACCAAGATGTCTGCCACAGAGCTCAACCCCCTGCTGAAATATGCATCCCTCATGGGCTCGGTCCAGTCCCTTCTTCCCACAGACTTTGGGACCTCTGACTTTCCTTCTGGTTCTTCTTGACAAGGCTCACGCATCTTCCTTCAAATCTGCTTCCTTCCCACCATCTTTAAGTCTGCTGTGGAACTACTGTTCCTACTAAGGCCCTCTCCTGACCCTCCGTCTCCTGCAGAATCCTGTTCTTCTACACAATGCTGGAAAGTCTAGTTTACAGCTGGTTTACCACCTGTATCTTAGGGGCATATTTTAATTCTAAAATTGATTAGAGCACTAGGTACAACTCCTTTTCACTCAAGGATGCACCGAACCCACAATAGAACATGGATACCTGATGGGTTCTATTAAATAGGACGATAATCGACTACGAATGTGTTAATTTTATATAAGTTAAAGGGGATGAGGGTAAACAAAAACGCACTTCCTTCGGTCGGGGCAGTATCATTGATTATAGTTGTATCTTTCGTATTTTACTCCTGATGGTTGTGTTGGGGGTACTGTGGAAATCTGTGCCGGCAATCATGAGTCTAATAACACGACAGTCGGGGTTTCCGATTCAGGATGGCGCATCTTCTAGCCAGGGCCTGCTCGCCTAGTTGAGGTGCCGCCTTAAATGACGAAGAATTGTCGTTAACCACTTATTTACACAACTGGTCAGATCTCATATAACATTGTTCATTGAAAATCTGTTGATCGAACCAGTGATTTGGGGGGGGGGGGGGTGGCTTTATTGGATGCAATTGTCAATTTACGGGAAATCATCGAAAAATTCCTCGATCCCTATTGTTCCCAGTCCCAATTAGGAGCTAATAGTGTTAAACAGCACTTGTAGTGCTGTAAATAAACGCTTAAGGACGGCCCTCTATGAAGTCCCCAGGGGTAGGGTTGCCTTTTCCCTACCGAGAGCTGAATATAAGGAGATATTCAAAATATTATAGCACGCCATCATAAAGGATAACTGGAACACATTAATGCCTACTCAGCGAGGAATATTGGAGGATTTTTGAAGATCCTGAAATCCGACCTTCCTTTTGTCCGACGGAATAATGATCCAGGCACTAATATTCACAACGACAAGTAGGGCTCTCACTTCCAATCCATCTACAAGTTAAAATCCTATTCCTCCACTCATGAAGAGGCGGTTTCCTCTGCTAACGTTAGAAGAAGTTACCTTGGCTATTCCTCAAAGTTTGTGTAATAAGGCTCCGGTCCCAGATAGGGTCCGGATGGATTTATACAAGTCCAGGCCGAAGTTCTGGGCCCCCATCATTACTAATGTTCTTAATTCTGCCTTTCGCTCTAAGTTACCCAGGACTTGGCGCTCAGCTATTATTGTGCCTGTTTTTAAGAAGGGTAGTAGGGAAGACTTGGGGTGCCTCTGTTCGATTTCTTTATTGGATTCTCTGTAAAAATGTTCAGACGAACATTCTTGTCGATAATTAAGACTGGGCAGAGGCCTCTGGCATTACTACTCCAGTTCAGTACGGCTTTACAGAAGACCTAGGCACTCTTGAGAAGGCCTTAATCTCATGTTAGTAATTCATAAATATACCGTGGCTAAAGAGGGGTGAGGGGGTACTCTACCCTGCCTTTATGGACCTTAGCTCAGCTTTTGATCGGGGGAACCTATCAACGTTAGGGGCCATATAGAAGGCCATAGGGATGGACCAGGAACCGATGGACTTTCTTTGGGTTCGGCACCAGGACTTCAATGCTTCGGCATGATACGGCCCTGGGAGGAGGGCACTAAGCCTTGTAGACTGGAACGGTGTGTGAGGCAGGGATGCGTGTTTGTCCCTATTTTATCTGTATTATATGTTAACGGAATACGTGAATATTTAACAGCCCACGGCCATGATTTATCAAAACGTAAGACTCGCCGTGTGGCAGCATTATTATATGCCGATGACGCTGTTTTGATTTCTCAGACACCTACTGGCTTAAAAATTCAAATTGAAAATGTAGTATCCTTCATGAATGGTCTCGTATTAGAGACACATTTAAGTACAACTTCTTATATGGCATCGGGGAATCGCCCATCTAGAATAAGATCGGTTTTTGTTTCTGGGAGGCGCTTATAAAGAGTTCACAGCCTCCTATATCTGGGGATTAACCTTCGATTACCGGTGCAATTGGTGTCCCCTGGCTCTGCAGTAGGGCTAGTAGATTGACGCAAGCGACTGGGGCGCTTTTTCAATCAGCTAATAGAATTGGATCTAAGCCCCTTCCAGCCCTTTTAGAAACGACACGGTCAAGGGCCCTCCTGTTTTGACTTATGGGGCCCCTGTTCGTAGCTACCGTTCGTCTGAATGTCTCCAATTTGAGGAGAAAGAATTGTGCAGGAGGCTTCTAGGGTTCCCTCCCAGTAGTCCCAGTATACCATCCATGAAGAACTGGGGGTGAAATATGTCTCTGATGACGTCAACCTGGCATCATTAATGTTATGGATAGGTGTATGAACCAAGAAAAGAGCCTGTCTTAATAGAGATGTCATTGATGTCTTCGAGTTGTGCTTACGGACATATGTCTTAATCATATGAGAAAGCTAGACATAAGAGCCCCGGTCTTAATCATAATAGACATAAGAGCCCCTGGCGTAGTCATATTAGACATAAGAGCCCCGGTCTTAATCATAATAGACATAAGAGCCCCGGTCTTAATCATAATAGACATAAGAGCCCCTGTCTTAATCATATTAGACATAAGAGCCCCTGGCGTAGTCATATTAGACATAAGAGCCCCGGTCTTAATCATAATAGACATAAGAGCCCTGTCTTAATCATATTAGACATAAGAGTTCCTGGCGTAGTCATATTAGACATAAGAGCCCCTATCTTAATAGACATAAGAGCCCTGTCTTAATCATATTAGACATAGGAGTTCCTGGCGTAGTCATATTAGACATAAGAGCCCCTATCTTAATAGACATAAGAGCCCTGTCTTAATCATATTAGACATAAGAGCTCCTGTCTTAGTCATATTAGACATAAGAGCCCCTGGCGTAGTCATATTAGACATAAGAGCCCCGGTCTTAATCATAATAGACATAAGAGCCCCTGTCATAATCATATTAGACATAAGAGCCCCTGGCGTAGTTATATTAGACACAAGAGCCCCTGGCGTAGTCATATTAGACATAAGAGCCCCTGGCGTAGTCATATTAGACATAAGAGCCCCTGGCGTAGTCATATTAGACATAAGAGCCCCTGGCGTAGTCATATTAGACATAAGAGCCCCTGGCGTAGTCATATTAGACATAAGAGCCCCTATCTTAATAGACATAAGAGCCCTGTCTTAATCATATTAGACATAAGAGCCCCTGGCGTAGTCATATTAGACATAAGAGCCCCGATCTTAATAGACATAAGAGCCCTGTCTTAGTCATATTAGACATAAGAGCCCTGTCTTAGTCATATTAGATATAAGAGCCCCTGGCGTAGTCATATTAGACATAAGAGCCCCGGTCTTAATCAGAATAGACATAAGAGCCCCTGTCATAATCATGTCATAATCATATTAGACATAAGAGCCCCTGGCTTAGTCATATTAGACATAAGAGCCCCTGGCGTAGTCATATTAGACATAAGAGCCCCTGGCGTAGTCATATTAGACATAAGAGCCCCTGTCTTAATCATATTAGACATAAGAGCCCCTATCTTAATAGACATAAGAGCCCTGTCTTAATCATATTAGACATAAGAGCCCCTGTCTTAGTCATATTAGACATAAGAGCCCTGTCTTAATCATATTAGACATAAGAGCCCCTGTCTTAGTCATATTAGACATAAGAGCCCCTGGCTTAGTCATATTAGACATAAGAGCCCCTGGCGTAGTCATATTAGACATAAGAGCCCTGTCTTAATCATATTAGACATAAGAGCCCCTGGCGTAGTCATATTAGACATAAGAGCCCCTGTCTTAATCATATTAGACATAAGAGCCCCTGTCTTAATCATATTAGACATAAGAGTTCCTGGCGTAGTCATATTAGACATAAGAGCCCCTGGCGTAGTCATATTAGACATAAGAGCCCCTGGCGTAGTCATATTAGACATAAGAGCCCCTATCTTAATAGACATAAGAGCCCTGTCTTAATCATATTAGACATAAGAGCCCTGTCTTAATCATATTAGACATAAGAGCCCCTGGCGTAGTCATATTAGACATAAGAGCCCCTGGCGTAGTCATATTAGACATAAGAGCCCCTAATCATAATAGACATAAGAGCCCCTGTCTTAATCATAATAGACATAAGAGCCCCTGTCTTAATCATATTAGACATAAGAGCCCCTGTCTTAATCATATTAGACATAAGAGCCCCTGTCTTAATCATATTAGACATAAGAGCCCCTGTCTTAATCATATTAGACGTAAGAGCCCCTGTCTTAATCATATTAGACGTAAGAGCCCCTGTCTTAATCATATTAGACGTAAGGGCCCCTGGCGTAGTCATATTAGAAGTAAGAGCCCCTGACGTAGTCATATTAGACATAAGAGCCCCTGGCGTAGTCATATTAGACGTAAGAGCCCCTGGCGTAGTCATATTAGACGTAAGAGCCCCTGGCGTAGTCATATTAGACGTAAGAGCCCCTGGCGTAGTCATACTAGACGTAAGAGCCCCTGACGTAGTCATATTAGACGCAAGAGCCCCTGGCGTAGTCATATTAGACGTAAGAGCCCCTGTCTTAATCATGATAGACATAAGAGCCCTATTTTAATCATAATAGACATAAGAGCCCCTGTCTTAATCATAATAGACATAAGAGCCCCTGTCTTAATCATATTAGACATGAGAGCCCCTGTCTTAATCATATTAGACATAAGAGCCCCTGTCTTAATCATATTAGACATAAGAGCCTTGTTTTAAATCATATTAGACATAAGAGCCCCTTTCTTAATCATATTACATAAGAGCCCCTGGTGTAGTCATATTAGACATACTAGCCCCTGACTTAATCATATTAGACATAAGAGCCCCTGTCTTAATCATATTAGACGCAAGAGCCCCTGTCTTAATCATAGACATAAGAGCCCCTGTCTTAATCATATTAGACATAAGAGCCCTGTCTTAATCATATTAGACATAAGAGCCCCTGGCGTAGTCATATTAGACATAAGAGCCCCTAATCATAATAGACATAAGAGCCCCTGTCTTAATCATAATAGACATAAGAGCCCCTGTCTTAATCATATTAGACATAAGAGCCCCTGTCTTAATCATAATAGACATAAGAGCCCTGTCTTAATCATAATAGACATAAGAGCCCTGTTTTAAATCATATTAGACATAAGAGCCCCTTTCTTAATCATATTACATAAGAGCCCCTGGTGTAGTCATATTAGACATACTAGCCCTGTCTTAATCATAAATTATGATTAAGACAGGGCTCTTATGTCTAATATGATTAAGACAGGGGCTCTTATGTCTATTATGATTAAGAAAGGGCTCTTATGTCTATTATGATTAAAACAGGGCTCTTATGTCTATTATGATTCATAATAGACATAAGAGCCCTGTTTTAATCATAATAGACATAAGAGCCCTTTCTTAATCATAATAGACATGAGAGCCCCTGTCTTAATCATATTAGACATAAGAGCCCCTGTCTTAATCATAATAGACATAAGAGCCCTGTTTTAATCATAATAGACATAAGAGCCCTGTTTTAATCATATTAGACATAAGAGCCCTGTCTTAATCATAATAGACATAAGCGCCCTGTTTTAAATCATATTAGACATAAGAGCCCCTGTCTTAATCATAATAGACATAAGAGCCCCTGTCTTAATCATATTAGACATAAGAGCCCCTGTCTTAATCATAATAGACATAAGAGCCCTGTTTTAAATCATATTAGACATAAGAGCCCCTGTCTTAATCATAATAGACATAAGAGCCCTGTTTTAATCATAATAGACATAAGAGCCCCTGTCTTAATCATAATAGACATAAGAGCCCCTGTCTTAATCATATTAGACATAAGAGCCCTGTCTTAATCATAATAGACATAAGCGCCCTGTTTTAAATCATATTAGACATAAGAGCCCCTGTCTTAATCATAATAGACATAAGAGCCCCTGTCTTAATCATAGACATAAGAGCCCCTGTCTTAATCATAGACATAAGAGCCCCGTCTTAATCATAGACATAAGAGCCCCTGTCTTAATCATATCAGACATAAGAGCCCCTGTCTTAATCATATTACACATAAGAGCCCCTGGCGTAGTCATATTAGACATAAGAGCCCCTATCTTAATAGACATAAGAGCCCTGTCTTAATCATATTAGACATAAGAGTTCCTGGCGTAGTCATATTAGACATAAGAGCTCCTATCTTAATAGACATAAGAGCCCTGTCTTAATCATATTAGACATAAGAGTTCCTGGCGTAGTCATATTAGACATAAGAGCCCCTGTCTTAATCATAGACATAAGAGCCCCTGTCTTAATCATATCAGACATAAGAGCCCCTGTCTTAATCATATTAGACATAAGAGCCCCTGTCTTAATCATATTAGACATAAGAGCCCTGTCTTAATCATAATAGACATAAGAGCCCCTGGCGTAGTCATATTAGACATAAGAGCACCTAATCATAATAGACATAAGAGCCCCTGTCTTAATCATATTAGACATAAGAGCCCTGTCTTAATCATAATAGACATAAGAGCCCCTAGCGTAGTCATATTAGACGTAAGAGCCCCTGGCGTAGTCATATTAGACCGCTGACTGATGAGGTAGGAAGACGTGACCCGTTTCTTGCAACCGAAAAAATTACCAACAGAGATTTTTTAAAAAGGGTGAAGGACTGTTAATGATAGTGTTGTTGAAATACTTTGGGCCGGATTATGTTATTTCGCTCTAGCCCTATGTGCATTGCGTCAACAATGGGAGAGGAATTTCTTGACAAGATTATCGGTTTGGCAGTATAAGGTCGGTTTTATAATTTCCTTTGGGTCAAGAATGTTCCGTCTCCAATTTAAACTTGTACTTACAATTAATTTTCATCCCAAGCATTGTTGCATTTTTGATTTTTTTGCGGGAATTATAAACATTTTTCAAAACGTTACTTAATTCCAATGTTGAAATTGTATGTTTTTTATCAGTGCAGACCAGCTCTCTATTTCTTGCAGTCTCTTCCCAAGAGTATTTGTCTGCAGCGCTGTGGGTTGTTTATTAATGTCTGCTGTTTGTTATCGTACATGCATGATTATTTGATTATATGATTACTGTTGGAAATAAGAGACTGGCTTGCCTTTTTTTTTGCCTCTCAAATCATGCATTGACTGTTAAACTGGTTTTTTAAATTTACTTTTTGTGAGGCAACTCATTTTATGGAAAGTTTATACTTTTATACAATGTGCGTTTTTTGTTTTTAGTTGGTGAGGACTTTGTATTTTTATTGTATTTACCTATTTATTGTGCTTTTATGGCAGATCATGGTTAGCCGAATAAAGCTTATTTTGATTGATTGATTAACCTGCCACCCATCTCTGTTCTGACAACCTACTCTGTCCCCTTCCGTTAGGCTTTGACTTTTCATTGGATGGAAGCTTCACCGCCACGTGCGTCCGGCTCATTAGAACCGCCTCTCGTCCATCCTGCTATACCTTGATCAATCTCCGGCATTTAACGCCGTTAATCGCCCTCCTGCCACAAATTGTTTCTTCTTTTGCCTCTCAGCAAGCTCATTTTTTTGTGTGGAACCCCCCTCTGCCCCGCCCACCCCAGTAAGAGGTGGTCAATCAATCAGGCGTTTATTAAGCGCGACTACTCAGCCGTAAGGGTCTAAATGCGCTGGGGGTTGCAGGCTCCATTCCATCAAGGGGGGGTGGGGGGTGGGGGGGAGGTCGGTCGAAGAGCCAGGTCTTGAAGTTTCTTACGAAGATGGGGAGCGATGATGTCTGTCTGAGGTGGAGCGGAAGGGTGTTCCAGGGTTTGGCTGCGAGGAAGCCTCCCGATCTGGTTTTTCTGGTGCGGGGGACCACGGTGTAGGAGAGCCGGGCTGATCTTGGGGTCTTTTGGCGTGCGTGGAATTTGAGTTGGCTGTTTCGGTATGCTGGGCCGGTATCGTGGAGGGCCTTGTGTGTGTGTGGGTGAGCATCTTGAAGGTGACTCTAGCCTCGATGGGGTGCCACCCAAGCCTAAGTCAGGCACGTTTCTGTGTCCTCTCTAGCCCACACCCTTTGATATTATCTCGTGATTTTGGCTTGTCTTACCCCCCTAACGCAGAAGATACACAAATCATCTCTTTCCCACCCTTTTCACACCTTCCTTCTTTTAAGTGTTTCTGAATGCTTTATTGCCATCAGCCCTGGATGACTGAAAGCTCACTCATGTTAGCAGAGCTCAGAACACACTCACTACCACATAATATTTCTTCTCTTCACACAATCTCCAGGGGTGGAGCTGATATGAAATGGTGGAAGACAAAGGTGAGCTGGAAACCCCTGCTCAGAGTGGGTTTCCAGCTCTTCTTTGGAGGCTCTGTATAACTGGCACCCATCGATGGTTTTGCAACCCCTCTGGGAACATCTGTAGACTTTATTAGCGTTTTTAAGGCAAGGGTGTGGATCGTTGCCTAGGAAGTACCTGACGTAAGCTCCGCCCCTCTTCTTGGGCACGCCCACTATAGACTGGTGAGGGATCACAGCAAGATCCACTATGCTGACTCCGCCCGTACTCTCACATGGTGGAAGCATCTTAAAGGGTTTGGCAGGTGTAAATTAACTCCTCCACAACTAAGGAACTTTATGTTTCTTCTCTATCAGCACTTAGCCTTAATCTATCTCTCCCTATCCCCGCCCACCTCCTCCCAGCTCAATCAGCTTTTCCCAGAACACATCGACTTTCGCCATCTCCGCTCGAAATCTTGGAAATCTGTTCAGCCCATGAGGCAGAGGGAATAATCTATTACTTTACCTGGCACCTCAGCACACTAACAAGAGCCAAATGTACGAAAAACATCAGTCCGGGACCACTGTCTGCTCTTGAAAAATGAAACTGAACCGTTTCATATTTGTTTATGAAAGCTATCCAGTTTTCCTTAAAGAAAAACAGACTGCATTAAAACAAAAAAGTTGCTTTATTTGAAAGCAAAAACAGACATTGTGGTCTGCTGTCCTCAGCAGGCCACCATCCCTGTGTTTTTAGCGATTCCCTGTGGGTCGCAAATTGTGACCTACCTCATGAATATTAATGAGGTAGGTCAATTGTGACCCCATGAGGAATCGCTAAATGTGTCAATGACACATTTGTACATACGTGTTTGCGATTTCCTAAAAGCAAATCGCAAAAATTAGGAACTCGCAAAATAAAACCTACGTACGTGTGGCCATAAATGACCCCAAGCACACTCCTACCTCATCCAGTGACCACTAGCGATGTTCTGCTGACAGTGAGTAGGGCCGTGCTTTAAGTGGGATTGAAAAAGAGGGGGGCTCTGCAAAAGGGGACAGCCCATAGGAGCACAACTGGTAAGTCTTTCCAAGAGATGAGGTGTCTAAAACGCGGGAGCTAGAAACCTGTGCATGTCATCTGACTGGCAGCTGGGTGCCTGTGTGTGCCAGGTTAGTGCATTCACATATACAACACACAGCTATTACAACAAAATACATACGCCTGCAACGAGCTAGACCTATTGGCTTTGCCAGTTAGCTTGTGTTTTTATTCATTAGATAAATGAGTAACAATTATATTCTTGTAAATAATTAGGTTCTAAAATGTTCAGTTAGGACAATATGAGACTGTGAGTTAAACATTGCTACGATCAGAGGAAGGGGTCGTGTACCTCCGAGTATCTGATTCACTCCTGTTTTCTCCTTTTCTTACCTCTACACTCTGACCTGCGTGAGTCACTTATGGCTTTTTTCCTCCCTGTGTCTCTTCCTGAAGCTACTCCATCTGCATCTCTTGCCCTTCATCTCTGCCTTTACGCCAGCTCCTCCTGCGATCCCTCCCACTTGTGAACACTGCACTCTCTTTTTCTTTCCAGCTGTGAATATTTTGACAGTTGTGCACCTCATTCAGACATTTTCCCATAGAACTGTAATGACAGTTGGCACATTTATAACCTCCTCTTTGTGTGCTCTGCAGAGATGCCAAGGATTGGATGGGAGTGTAACTGGACACTAGTTAGAGGCACTGTGAAATCATTGCACTTCCTACAGCCTCCACTAGAGGGCTTTCAGTTGTGACCCATCAGGGACACCTATCCACACACTTTACTCACTCCAACAAACAAGGCAAACGTTGTGTGAAAAACTAAATTACAGAACCATAGTTAGACCCAGTGTGGAGGGCCACTGAGCAAGCAGAGGCTACTCTCCAACTGTGGACATTGGGGTGGTTTGCCACTGATGTCCAGGGCCATGCCTTCTCTAGCTGTGCAAACTGGGCCACATAAAACCCCTTCTGCAATAGACTCCTGTGGCAGTGAGGGCAAGCTGTCACTGACGTCTCAGGGAAGTAGTGTGTGGCGCTCGAGCTCCTCACTCGACAAGCAGTCACCAGCCCAACAAACTCCCTGTCCATCCAAAAACTAGTTTTTCTTGAGAAAAAGTACTTTGATCACAAAGTTGCACTAACTACTATGCAATCACAATAGTAGCACAAGTCAGTGCCTTCAGGAGGGTACTCCTATAATTTGCTACACCCTCCCTGTACTTATCTCTCCTGAGTGGTCCCTTATCTCTGGGGTCCCCCTTCAACAAGTCAGGAGATAGTGTGAATTAAGCTAAGGTGCAGTCCTCAGGCCCACAGTCAGATGCAATCTCACTCTCCTAATCTTTCTCCGTTTGAGAGAGGGTTGCACGTATTGAGTAGTAGGAAGAGCATCCCTCCCACGTGTCTCCCTCGGTGGTCGCAACCAGCCGATAATTCGCCGGGTCACACTTGAAGCCTGGTGCCGGCCGTGTCTGCCAGCATGCCTGCCCAGCCTCAGTATGTGGAGCCTTGGCAATGGTACAAGAGGAGAACTGGCTGCAGCGGTCTCCAAAGGACGCAATGATGCAGCTCCGTCTGGCCCAAGCACAGATGCAGCCCGGTGGGGGCAAAGGTTGGCACTGCATTTGAGGGCTGATAAGACTGGTAAAAGGTGCTGCCTCATATGGGCCTATGCAAAGTTTTTCTTCCAACAGGAGAGCCCGGAATCTTCAGGTAAGTAATTCTAAATTGGTCACACCATCAGGTGTGTCTTAAGAAAGACCAGGTTGCAATTGTCACTACCATTGCCTGAATTCCAGAACCTAGATTGGAATTTCAGATGATCTGATCTCCATATTCAGGCCTTGTCCTTCATACCTTTTTGTTCACAGACATGACCTCTACAGATTTGTCACCACGGTGAAATTCTTCTTCCAACAGATGAGCCTTCATACAAGTAATTTTGAATTATTGAACACCTTAATAAGTGTGTGGCAATGTACTGGAAGGCTGGCCATACTTATAACAATGCCACAGCCCACTTAGCGTATGGCAGTTGTAGCCCATGTTCAGGATCTGAGCTGAGACACCAGGGTGGCCCACTGGACACATAGGTCCTTAATAGCCTGCTCGTACAGTTCGCTTTCACTGGATATCCCACAGCCACAGGGGAAGTGCTGGGCCCCTCTCCTTGACAGTCACTCCTCGTGCAGGGCCAGGATGACTCCTTCCCTCTCTCGGCAGGCAGGCAGACAGGTAAGTGCAGCTTGGCAGATCCATAGTTCCCCCAATGCAAAGTATAGACTGCAGATTATGCCATCCCATTTCATGTAGACTGACTGTCAGCAGTCCTTTAAGCAGTACTCTGAAGTTTACTTTCGTCTATGGTCATAAAGGACTTTGAACTGGCACAATGAGGATCAAAATGGATCATAGATTTATACACAACTTATAGACTGGGTGTGGATCCACGGTCTCAAACCATGGAACCGTTTTGGGGTGGGTCCTCTTTCAAGTGTTCACCTCAAGCTGCTCTCCAGACTCAGCCTTTGTGTAGAGTGATACTTCTTATAGCAGGTAGCACTAGGTTGTCTCCAACCTGTAGCACCACAAGAGAGGCACAAAGAGGTGTGAGGTTTCTGCACCTGGTTGTAATAAACCCAAATGAAGGAGTAATCGGAATATATAAAAGGGTAAGGCTTGTCTAGAACCGACCTCACCTCTGACAACAGAGACTACTACAGTCCCAGCCGTCACCCCTACCAACAACCAAATAACAGTGCTCAGGAAGACCGTGCAGCAGCTCTTTGCCAATAAAAATCATCACTTCTAGGCCTAGGTGGAATCCCTCCAGCTACAGGAATAGAGGCAACACACTTCCATTGTTTGCAAGTACAGTACCTAACCTCCATCTTGTCCAATACCAGACAAGGTGCATCTAAAACAGACCCCATTGTCCTCCATTGCCCGGGCTCCCTCATACAGAATTATCACCATGCATGTTTTAGACACTTTACACATGTAAATGAACTGGACACATGCACTGGATGTCAGTGCATAATTATGTGTATGGGCATACACATAATTATGGAACTTTACAGAAGTGAAGTACTAGGCCTCCCTCTCCGTGACACAGATAACAAGCATTGAAAATGCAATAGGTCTCGCCTTTGATTAAGTTAAAGCCATTTGGTTTGCTAATGGTATTGAATTCTACCTTTGCATTATTTAGTGTATATTTACAATATATGTACAAGGTGCCCTTGCCGACTGTAGCCCGCTGTAGTGAACTAGCATCCAACCTTCATGACAAAGTGTTGGCTATTTACAATAGTCTACAACATACCAAAAATGATTTGTCCAAGATATTTAGGTGGCGCATAAGGAAGGAGTATGGCTGTCAGCCTTCCCCACTGGTCACAATTAGTAATACTGGACAAAGTCAAGTCAGGCTCTCCGTTGGACCCAGCGTCACCACATTGCCTGCAACAAGGAGCTTCCAAGCTCCTTCTCACTTTGCTTAACCTTCTTAATCTCAGCCTTGACACTGGTATAGTTCCCCGGGATTTGAAGCAAGCAGTGGTCAAGCCTCTGTTAAAAAAATCTAATCTTTTCCCCCCTGTGCCCCAGGAACTATAGACCCATCTCCTTGCTCCCAGTCATGGGGAAGGTTCTAGAAAAAACCTCAAACAAACTCTTTCTGGAGAAGAACTTTCTCCTTAGTCTTATGCAGACTGGTGTCTGTCCCCAGCACAGCACAGAAACTGCCTTACTTGCCGTAACAGAGGAGTTGAAATCTCTCCTAGATAAAGTTGGTGCTGCCGCTCTTATGCTCCTCGACCTGAGCGCATCGTTTGATACTGTGAATCATAAAGCTCTGATGCTCAGAATGAGTGAAATTGGAATCGAGGATGGTCCATTGAACTACCTATCATCTTTTTTGACAGAAAGTATCTTTCGAATTTGAGAGCCACCATGTTATTCCGACGTCTTCCCTCTAAACTGTGTTGTTCAGTCGTGTCATGTAGTTCCTACAAATCTATATAGGATCTGCACATTTAGATAACAAACATAAGGATTGGTGTCCAGACTGATTCCAGGCACCCATAAAGGATTTGTTTTGTAGGGCTCAGCATTGAACCCCACACTCTTTAGCATTTATCTGCTCCCTCTGGTAGTCATAGTGAGGGATTTTGGAGTGTTGATTATTTCCTATGTGGACCACACCCATGACAGTCTCCCTGTCTCCAGGAACAGGTTCACAGCAACAACTAACCCCATGCTTAGAAAAAGTGGCAAACTGGATGTCAAGTTGCTCACTCAAGCTAAACGGAGAAAAAACAGTGTTGATGCTGTTAGGAAATAAACAGATGCCACAAACCGACATCGTTTGGCTGAAGAACCTGGGTAGCTCACTGGCTCCTGCCTCTCCCATAAAGTGTATAGGCATGTGGCTAAAAAGTTCTCTATCCATGGAGGCCCTGGTAAAAAAAACTGCGAGCCCCCTGTTCTTTCCCGCCTGGACTACTGGAATTCTTTGTATCTGGGCTTGGATAAACACATTAAACATACTTTAGGTGGTCCAGAATGCGGCTGCAGGGATCATTTACAAACTCTCCATATATGTCTTGGTAAAGGATGCACTGGCCTCCTTGCATTGGTTACCAGTGGAGAAGAGGATACAATTTAAGGCACTTTACCTGTCAGACTGGGGAACAAATTTTAAAGGGCCTCCTTTGATCAGGATTCTTCTAGTCCCCAATACCCCTGGCCGAACCTTCATTTCCTCCAATGCACGGCGGGTAAAAGTGCAGCGAACACAAAGTTTCAGATGGGGAGGCGGATCCATCTCGTACTTGGTACCAAAGCTGTGAAACTGATTGCCCCAGGAGCTGAGAATCTAAACGAATGAGCTAAGGTTCAGAGAAATGTTAAAAATCTGGTTATACCCTCACTAATTTACCCCTCTTCTTTCCTTGCAGTTGCATGCTAGCTGGTTCTCACTAAGCGCTAGGAAGCCTTCTGGTAGCCAACCGCTATATAAACTCGCATAGCATGATGATGGGAAGGTATGATTATGAATACATTTGAGAGCTATAAACTAAGTGGTGGTGGTGGACATATACCCACTACCCAATATCTCCAAAATGATGGCCAGTTTGGATGGTGCTATCATTTTTCCAATCTAGTTCTGGCATCAGCCTACCACCAAGTACGACTAGATACAGATTACACAGATCTCACTGCATTTTTCACTCCCATGGGTGCTTATAGGTTCAAAAACATGCCCTTTGGGTTGATGTCTGCATCCTCTGTATTTCAGAGAGCAATGCAGTCCATGCTGGGGTCCATCCCGTGGGTCCTATTTTATCAGAATGGTGTACTTGTCTGTGGGAGTGATATAGATGTACATGACATGACTGAGAGCGAGATTGGTTCTGAAGATGTTTCTTGAGTATGGATTAACTGTAAAGGCACAAAATAGCAGGTTTCGATGTAATACTTTATTGCTTAGTTAAAATAAAACCTTTGCAATCCACTTCATTATACAATGACATAAGCCCAAATAAATTGGCAACGCATTTTGTCTAAAAAAAAAAAAAGATTTGATTAAATACTTTAAAAGGTTGCGATATTATCATAAGACTGTACAGATTCTTAAAGTGACATTCTGTGCAATCAATAAAGTGCATTGAGTAACATAAAGGTACGGCCTTTCAGGTTTGGAGTCCATTCTCCAGTCACTCTTGCTAAAACATTTTCAAAGTTCTATAAAATTATTTTTGCAAAGTCTTGGTATGGGGTGCTTTCAAGTACATTTGACCTCGCCACTCAACGACAGCATCCCAACTAAGTTCATGATCATAATTTCAATTTTGTGACCCTTTCGTTATTCTTTTGCCGGCCTGCTCCATGAACCTTACTAAGGCATAATTTAGCTCTGGGTTATGTGAGTTGAAACTTGCTAAAACTGCGGCTCTACAGGATCTGATTTCCATTTTATTCCAAATTTTCCTTTAGAGGGACCTTCTATCCTGCATCAGGCTTCTACATAAACAGAGAATATGGATTATGTCTTCTCTGTTTCCCACAAAGGCGGCATAACTGCTGTGTTTGGTCTCTTTTCCACTTCGGCAGGTGACAAAGCAGGTTGAATACTCCCAGTCTTAGTTTTAAGAAACAAAGTTTAGTATGTGCGGAGAATGGTAAACTTAAGTACCCCTGGGGAGACAGGTTGGAGTACGTGTTGAGAGTTAGCCAACCATGTGACCTTTTTGCGAGGCATGATTTGTCCTCTAATACAGAACGTTTTTTGATACTTATTTTTGCCAATCTTTTGAATTCGCCTTGGCTGATTTGCAAATCCCATGCTTCCGTTAAATTCAAAGTTGCCAGGCCTTTGGCCCAGTATGCGTACCCCGAGTGCCATTGGTTTGTAGATATGTTGGACCAAAGATATTGCCCCAGGTTTCGATGTAGAGAAATGGATTATTTAGGACATTGTTGACCGTGGAGTGCACAGAACTCGAGAGAGCTAATTGACAGGATAGTTAAGATGTCTTCACTCAAGAATAAAGAATAAATGCATTCCTTCCTAGGAATGGCTGGATTTTACAGGAAATGTATATTAGGAGGAGTTTGTTGAAAAACAAAGTGATATTTGTGTGGAATAAGGAGCGCGAGGATGAATTTAAGGACATAAAGGTTTGTTTTGAGCACAGTTTCTAAATTAGAAGTTTTTCCGCCTAGGCGTAGTGTGACGGAGACCACTGGAGTCAACTGAAAAGACTTAGATGGTCGTCTGATGTAAGCAAACAAGTCAGGAGAAGAGTCAGAAGTGGTCCTAGTTTGCACGTCTAGAGCTCTTCGTGGTTCCGAATATAATCACTCCGTCACAGAGAAGGCGGCCTCGGCAGGACTCTGGGCTTTGAACAAGTTTAGGAGTTACTTTCGGGGCATATTCTTCAAAGTACGGACTGACTACAAACCTGTGAGAGAAATCTTCATGAAAAAAGGGTTGAGATGGGTTATCTAGTAGGGTAAGGAGTTACTGCAGGATACGTTTGAAGTGGATTACATTCCTGCAATAATAACAAAGCTGCAGATTGTTTATCACGCAGGTAGAAGGTGATACTCTGGATAATGCATGTGTAGAGAAACCGGAGGATGAATATTGGGCTATAGAAAAAGTATATGTTATTATTAAACAGGGTGCTAATATATGAAAAAGAGTGTAAAGAAACTCTTAAGTGTGATCAAAACTTGTCATGGGTGAGGGACATGATGAGTACTGGTTGGGAACATGGTGGCGACCTCTGTGAAAAGTTGAGACCTTATTGGTTGGCAAGAGAAGAACTAGGAGACGTTGAAGGTTGTTTCTTCATGGGCTCAATTTCAATTTCTCTTTCTCTTGAAAATTTTCAAGTAGGATTCATTAATCTGGTTCATGGGGCCATTTTGGAATCTGTAAAACAAAGGAAAAGTTGAAGATGAATTTATGGTGGCCAGGAATCGATGATCAAACTGTAAAGTAACTAAGGCCCAGATGCATCAAAGGGTTTTGCCCATTCTCTGTCTATGGGAAAATGTGTTCATGCATATGGCCCTAAGTGCTTTAAGTGCAGGAACAGTTACACATTTCTTTCAAGTTGGAGATCCCCAATGCACTGCTACAAAGAACCTGATGGGCCTTGGTTAGAAGTAGCTATGAACATTGTTGGTTCCCTGTCTGGTGAGTTGAGATTTCCATACATGATATTCTTAATAGATGTTTTCCCATAATGGCCAGAGATTAAGTGTGTTGTAGATATCAGTACTAAAAGCGTCACAACATTTTTAGGAAAGTTATTGTGGAGAGAGGGATTCCCCAAACGATTTTAACTACCAATGGGTCCAGCTCTGCTCCGAAAAAATGCAAGAATATCTGGGGAACAAAAGTATTGAACATTGCAAGTGGGCCCTATGTCATCCAGAAGCCAACTGTATAGCAGTAGAGAGATTTAGCAAAATGCTCACAAAAGGTGTACACTTGGCCAAATGCAATGGTCTAATGTGGGGATATGTGGTCGTATGAAATGGTGGATTACAAGTAGACACCCGAGATGCGAGTAGGTGTAGAGAATTAAAGCTGCAGAAGAAGAGAAAGGAAGGGTATGATACTAAGAAAAGAACAGGTGTGGTTTGGATGTGAGTGGGTAAAATGGTGAAAATGAGAGCTCCTTTCTGGAATTCTACAAGGTCAAAATTCACTGCACCTAAGAAGGTTGTACATTTTGTTTTGCAATACTGGCAATACTCAACATGGTAAAATAAAGATTCTACGAAGAGTTTCCAAGTATGCAGGAGGGTGGTGTAAAAAGATCCAGTGCCTACAGCGAGTAATAATGGGGAGAAAAACACTGCAGAGGACCAGAAACCCCACTTCACGGCAAGTTTTCTAAACGCCCAGGTTTACAAATAAGTGATTATTAGTCAACTTGTTATTTTGGTTGCACTGATTTTTATTAAGTTTTCTTTAAGTTATGATGTTTGATTATTCAGTTGTGTAAAGAGGAGGATATGTGGTATCTTCCACCACTAATATTACACTCCACCCCCACCCCCTTTCTACTTGGATCCTTCCCATACTATCTGCTCATTGATTCTAGAATATTGAGAACTGGAATCAGGCGTGATCCACCACTAGCTGTCAGAAAGGCTGATTCCCCAGCTGTGGTTCGGATGTTAACCATTCAACCTTCTATTGGAATCTAATTGGAGGTCTCCAGTCTAGTTGTTAAAGACTTCACGAATAGTATGCCGCCTCCACCGATTTATGAGGTTCGGCAGCCTTAGCTGACAGTAGTGCCTGCCCACACTGAGGGAACGTTTGGTGCACCTCTCAGTTCACAAGATGAGTCCAAGACCTCACACAGACATGGACAGGACTAGGCCTCTACCCCCATGCTTAGCGGTATGCCAAGCCAAAGGCAGGATACCTGATAGACATGCAGTTAGGCACTCAGGCACGGAGACACATCTGTATACTATGCAGGAGACATCCCTGTCCCCATACACCACGCCTGGGAAATTGAAATACTCTTATGGAATAGGGGCACCTATATCACTCAACATGAGCTGAAATGTAAACAGGGACTGAATTACTGACTTGGAATGCCCTAAATGTTGGAGAGGAGAAAGAGCTCAGTGTATTTGATGCCATCTTTTCTTACCTTTTTTTTTAGCACAAGGAAATAAGGCAGTACAAAGCAAAAGTCCACATGTATATATGCAAAACTAGGTTACATGGTGTTTTGGAGATATGCAAATAATCCATAATACTAGTCCTCCTGTTAACGTAGAGGTTAGAGTATATGTCTGAAGAAGAGTTACCTGGTTCTGTAGTACTGTCCATTTCTCTCCAACATCCCAGAATGTCAGGCTTCCGAATGTCCTCGACTACTACCCTCTCCGCTATATCAGTGCACAAAAGGTCAAACAAGACATCATGCCTGCATCCGGTGGATGACAGTATGTCTTTAGGCTAACAGGAACCCTAGGGCAGTCATTCCATAATACTCTTACCTTACATTTTTTAATGTCTAGTTCTATCATTTTTCCAACTGCTTTTGGTAATGCATGACTGGCTGTTTCTAAAATACTTTCCCAGCCCCGCATATCACGTGTGTTCGATCTGCCTCTCTTAGCTCACATATCGGACAACCATCCCGCCCGCCCCTGCTATGCGCTATGGAAGCCGGTGTATATGACACCCAACTAGTGTTTGTCACCTGGCAATTGTAATAAACATTCTATGTCCCACTTGGATGTAATTTTCAGCTTCTTCACACTAAGCTTAGTAAAGGGATGACACCGCCCACCCCCCGCCTCCTACAATCACTCCCAAACGTAGTGAGAAGAGATCTATGAGCTTGCAGGAGTCTGTGGGAATCCATCCCACGTGTTATGTGAGCCTGCAACAGTCTTTAGTGCTCTAAGAAATGTGCCCTGCAAACTCCCACCTACTCTCTAGCTTCCTCAGAGGTGAGCAGTGTCTCGCCCGCTTCTAGATCACCACTTCACTCCCATCCAATATCACTACAGCCAGCTGCTTTATCCTCTAGATCAGGGTTCCATAGCACAAATATGTGGCTGGTTTGTCCAAAAGGATTGTGAAACAGACTCCCTTCCATGTCAGATTCACTGTGAGGACTCTGAGAAATTTGCAAACTCTATCTAGAGCAGGGTTCTCCTAAGTCGGTCCTGGAGTGCCAGATCTATGCCAGATTTTTGGCATATCCCCATTTTGATAAACACTGTTATATTAAAAATCTGGCATGGATCTGGCCCTCCAGGACCGACTTTGGAGAACCCTGCTCTAGATAGAGTTTGCAAATTTCTCAGAGTCCTCACAGTGAATCTGACATGGAAGGGAGTCTGTTTCACAATCCTTTTGGACAAACCAGCCACATATTTGTGCTATAGTGTAGTGTATGGTTCATTGTGGTCCTTTTTAGGTCTCGGCTAGCGAAGGCTGCGCTTGCGCAGTCTCGCTCGCGAGATTTAATGACTTGGAGAAGAGGGGCTTGAACCCGCCCCTCTTCTCCCCTGTTCTCCATTGGCTGGCCTCTTGAATGCTGGCCAGCCATTGGAGAAGAGGTCCGTCATTCCGATTAGGCCCCGTCCTTTTCGGATTCGGGGGCGTGTTTTTTTCAAGAAGTCTAATTATCTCCTCCAGCCAATGGCTTGAGGAGAGAACAGAAAAACACGCCCCCCGAATCCGAAACCGCCGCTGCCTTTCTCCGAGGCATTTCTGCTTCGCCTCGGAGAAAGGCGGCGGTGTTCATGGCCTCCTCTCCCCCTGCTCTTGTTTGTCCGTGAAACCTAAAATTACTAGGATTTCAGTTGAAAGTGTTGCTTGAGTTGGATTTTAGGAGTACAAAAAAAGTTGCGTTTTAGAAAGTACGGCTCCAATGTGTGAGAATCTCTTAAATTCCGAGTGGCCACTGCCACCAGCTTTACTTGTGGTCCCACATTATTAAATTCAGAAGTGGAAAAACCTGTTGGTGGTAAGAAATATAAATCTTGAGTTAGGCGTGTATATCTTAAAAGTGACAGGCCAACCTTATTCGCCCTCTAGCAATGACGTTGACAATTGAGTGCTTAACTTCATTTGTTACACCAGGAACGTCTGTTTGAGTTATAAAAAGGGACACAGCATGTATGGATCTAAACACTAATGCACATTCAAAGCACCGGAGCTTCAGAACGCATAGTTGTTGACGCGACTTCCTGCTTCTCTGTGCGTTGTCTCCAGGGTTGATTTATGTTTCAGAGTTTGCAACCATGTGTTGCATGGACCCCTGCACCGTAACCTGCCACCCCCACCCAGAGTAGCTCCCGGAGTAACGTCACACCCACACCAACTCTTCCTGTCAGAGGGGATTTCGCCTCCGTGATGACCCTGTCCCCACCCGGCACCAGTGCCCCGGAGAGCTGGCGAGGCCCGGGAGCGGAGGAGCAGAAGGAGGAGGCGGCGGGGCGGCAGAGGCCCTGTGACCTGTCGCCGCCGCCACTTGCACTACACGGGCGGGCCATGGTGACGGGGGAGGAGGCAGCGGCGGTGTGCCTTCGAGCTGGGGGTTGACTCCTGGATCTCGGTGCTGCTGGAGCAAGTCGTGAATGAGGCACTGGTGGTGAGCTTCAAGTGGGGGCGGCGGAGCTTCAGCGGGATCCTGCTGGACAGCACGCAGAAGTAAGAGGCCGTGCATGCAGTGGACTCCCTCAGGGAGCTCGGCCTGCGGGACTCTGATGAGCAGCTGGAAGCTGGTCAGGCCCTAATCCAATTAAAGGGACTGCTGCCTACCATGATTAACGAAGCGGTAGTGTGCGCAAGCATCCCAACCCCCTTCACTATTACAGCTGAGTGTGCAAGTCACAAGAGTGTTGGTCTCACTTAGTGACGGGCAAAATCGGAAAGTGCACTTTACCGGAGCATTTTCGCCTCCATCTGTGCTTTGTACCGTACCCCTGAGAGATCCCTTGAAAATTATACTCGCCGGTAGCCCAATACTTTATTCTGAAACTTTATACGGGCTATTAAAAAGGATTGGGGCTTTAAGAGCCATCAAATGTGAAATTTAATAAATTGTGTAAATGGCCTCTTGGCCTACTTTAGAGTTGTAAGCCATTGGATAGATTGCCCCATATAATATTTGAAGTAAATTTGGTCAAACTATTCTAAGCCTTCTTACTTGTCTGTGTGCTCATATCTCAATTTTTTCTAAAAACTTTTACTGACTGATGAAGACAGCGACTACCTCTATCAGTTTAGCATGTATATTGTTTCGCTCCTTCATGGTGTGGGGTAGCTTTTCTGGCTTACTCCTTAATTTATTTCTGAAAGAGTTTACGTGTCTGTATTTTAAAGGAGCCCCTCAGAAAAGGGGGGTTGCCTTGCCAGGGTTCAGTCTCTGCCGCTCTGCCCTTCAGATGTGTGAGGTGAGTGTTATATCGCTGAGACATCCCCCCCCCCCCCCCCACATTACCAGAATCCTAAGAACTACTGGATCTTATAACCTCGAGGCATTTGTAATGGAGGGCCTCGGGGAACTCTTCTACCCTGGGAAGGGAAAGCTGACGATCTCTTTTTCATTCCCTGGCACGTTTGGTACTCCTTGTAGTTTTGTACTGTTATCTCTTTGACTTAGGCCAAGACTACAATTCCCAGAATGCATGCGGCTAAATCACCTCGGGACTCTAGAGGAGTTGTGTTTATTGACTAAACTGCTGATTTTGGCACCTGGGTTCTAATCAGGCTTTTAGTCAATCTGGGTAAATTAGATCCACCCGCCCACCGCACCCCCTCGCCTGAAACCTATGTATGCAATCTTTTTCATATCATTAGGTATTTTTATATATGTAATGCGGGCTCACATTTTTCGGCCTGGTTGTCTTTGGGAGGAGTTGTATAGCACCCAGGAAAGAAACAGGAGAGCTCCTGTCAACAAAAAAACAAACTAAGACTAGATTAACGGAGATGATTTGCATATTCATGACTGTCAAAGAATTGGAATGGCATGGTAGGCAAAAAAACAATGTATTTAGGCCCAGATCTCTGTATTCGAGGTGAATGTTTGGCATTCAGCATTCGGTCCATCGATTGTTCTTTTTGCAGTAGTCAACATGAGTGAGCCTGAAGGGTGAGATGGGGAGATTGTCACAGGGCGTGGTGTATGACAGGGGAATGGAAACCAAGGGCTCTCTTTCCAGCACCCCAGGGCTGCACCGCAGAAGTGCTGCACGAAGGGCTGCATCAGACTGCTGCGCAGCTGTAAGGTAGCTGTTGACACAGCAGAGTGTGGAAAATGAAAGGCTTGTGTGATGTACAGCTCGGATGCCCTGTGAAAGAGGGCTCCGCCAGGCCCAATCACACCAAGGCAGCTCTTCCGTGCATTCAGTGGCATGCCGCAAAATGGCGGTGCCCCCTGCAACATGAGATGAGAGGCCCCTGAGCCTCCACTATCTCAGAGATATCCAATGCCCTTGTCCTAACAAGCATTTACAATGCAACGGTCTCGGCATTGTTAAAGTTAGAGCTATTGGCATTGCTCATTTGTTTATGTTTTTGTTTTTAAAACATGTAAAGAAACGGCATTGTTATTTATAATGTCAATAGCTTAATCAGTGTGTGTGTAGGTGGCTCTGTGTGTGGGTGCAAATGCAATAGGTCTCGCATTTGAGAGTGATTAAGCTAATGACATTGTAAATAACAATGCCGTTTCTTTAAATGTTTTAAAAACAAAAACATAAACAAAAATAATGTCATGAGCAATGCCAAAAGCTCCAACTTTACCAATGCCGAGACCATTGCATTGTAAATGCTTGTTCCTCTTAGTGAGAAATAAGTATGGAAGTTTCATAGCTCCATATGCAAACTTTTGATGGTTTACTTCCACTTACAGTGGTGTCTGTAGCTGCTCATGAAGGTGGTCCCTGGAAATCCCACATTTCATCGCTCCATTTCGGACACACACCATCCACCCATCTTAAAGGTTGACTTTAATGTATGCAGCTAATTCTTTAAACATTCTTCTTAAGTATCAGGCGAATCACTGTGCAAGGTGGCCTTAAAAACTCCGCTTTCTGTTGCTTACACTTCTGCCCTTTTTAAAATTGTGAAGTAACTCCAGTACCTCATTATATTTTCTTTTCAGTGGTAATGAAGTAAGATGTATCATTACTTTTGTGAAATGTCTGTTTGGAGGATGGAGGGGATTAAATGTAATGAGAACTGTTTTCTGGGGTGGGGGTTAAGAGTACCGACAAGGGTCTGCTTGGGTGGGGGAGGGGGTTGATAGAGAAGTGTCTGCTGGGGGGGGGGGGGATTGAGGTTGATAGTAATGGAAGTGTCTGCTTGGGTGGGGGAGGGGGTTGATAGTAATGGAAGTGTCTGCTTGGGTGGGGGAGGGGGTTGATAGTAGGGAGAAGTGTCTGCTTTGGGTGGGGAAGGGGGTTGATAGTATTGAAGTGTCTGCTTTGAGTGGGGGAGGGGGTTAGTAGTAATGGAAGTGTCTGCTTGGGTGGGGGAGGGGGTTGATAGTAGGGAGAAGTGTCTGCTGGGGGTGGGGAGAATCACTCTTTTCCAGGGACACAGTGGCGTCACAATAGCCCCGGCGGTGCGGAGGGGGGGTGGGGCTGCAGGGGTCCCTTCCGTCACTTTGGGCAAATGGCACGCCCCTGGCCCGAGAGCTTCTAACTGGATCTGGAATGTTGGCGGTCTCTCCATGTATTTTGCAAGGAGGAGGGCAGAAGTTTAGGCACTCCACTGCAGAGAGGGTCGAGATGCAGAGTTACAAGGAGTGTTTAGTCATCAAATCCAAAACATCAGGAAACGCATATGTTCTTAGTGTTCATTCTTTATTCCCACTTAGCATAATGACAGAGACCCAGCCAATGCGTTTCATCCAAAAAACATAGGGACTTCTTCAGGGCACAATAATGAAAGGCTCGTCTTAAGCCCATAAGTCAGATTAAGGTGCAGAGTTCTTCTCCGTTAAAGTTCAGTATATGTTCCAAAAATTGGTGGATTATCAGCACGCTATTTGTCAGCCTGATTCGGGTGGGGAGCGAGTTGATAGTAATGACAAGTGTTTGTTGTGTTTTATTTTTTATAAAAACCGAGAGTTAACCCTTTCTGGCATATCATCACCATTTAAATACCCATTGCATAATCGCAGAACATTCTTGAAAAATAATACTTCTGGCAGGAACCCTTTCTGAAAAGTTTTGTTTCACCTTCAAGGACACTGCTGTGTATCGCTGCACGTTGCAGTGCAAGTGGTACTCGGAAAGTTGGGATCTTGAGTATAGGGCCAGTGAGGAACCGGTTTAATGCCAATTTTTCGGTCTGGCTTGACAGTACAAGTGTCGCCAAACGTATGTGAACAACATAAAAAAAGCTCCAACAAGCACCACTGAGAGAGGCAATGTTAATTTCCTTAACTTTCACATTTGATTTACAGAGGTTCTGTACATTCACTGAAAAAGAGTTGATTTTATCACGCTTTATGCTTTTTGAGTTGTTGGAAAGCTTTTACTCAACATAGTAGGCCTTAACTGGTCATGGCGACAAGCCGATGATAGCATAGATCAGATGCCATAGGAATGATCTGTTAATTAAATATTTTGGCAAATGCAGACTTATTATTTGTGGGAACCATACATTAAAGCCAATAGGCCTTTAAGGGTTGATTATTATCACACAGAGACATTTTATTACACAAAAGCTCACGGAACACTATATGAGTCACTAGCCAAACCTTGGAGTAGAAGATTTGCACTGTGATATCCCTCGTTAGGCCTTCATATGGAGCGCTTCGTACATTGCTCTGCTGTGTAACTTTGCACATATTGTACTCTGCCTGTATGTATGATGGCTGCCTGGCGGAAAAGCGTATGCTCACTTCCCCAGCGGTTATGGTGACAAGCCAATGGTCTATTGGGAAAAGTTCATCCAGATGCCATAGGCCCGATCTGTTTATTATGAAAAGTTATGGCAAAGGCAGTAGGCCAAAGTTGTTTACGGTGAAAAGCAAATTTAAAAATCAGCATGCCTTTATGCAGGGATTCCACATTCCTATAGCCCGATGCCCGGGACATATTGTTTGGGGTGAAGGACAACAAGTTTATATGTGTATTTTTATAGATCGGGGAAAAGCCTTGACTGCAGTTAAGGTAATATTTATGTCCATGTGTTAATGCTGTTCAAACTTGTATATATGGTTCATTAATGCAAAGCCTTTATTATTCGGGTTAGCGCTTTAAGTAAATGTTGGAAGCTCAGACTGCCTTCTAACGGATGTTCCAGGATAAAAACATATACACAGGTTTTCAATGTTTAGCAATATGAGGCTAAGTATACTACTCCCAGAATGCTCTCTGATTAGATGCAAATGTTTGCAGAAGAAGGAAAGCAAGGTTGATAATTCTTTGCTTTCAAAATAAAATGTTCACTAAAAATGCAAATACATTTTGCTAAACTACTGTAACATTTTTTGGTACCAATTCTTTGTAACATCATTTAGTAAAATGTGTTTATGTATGCTAG
Organism: Triturus cristatus; assembly: GCF_964204655.1. Taxonomy (NCBI): domain Eukaryota; kingdom Metazoa; phylum Chordata; class Amphibia; order Caudata; family Salamandridae; genus Triturus; species Triturus cristatus. Next base: position 102,359,391 of record NC_140583.1, on the reverse strand, counting down.
TATTTCCCCAAAATATATATAATGGAAAATCAGTGTAACCAGTTTTGATAAGATTATGGGAAACAAAAATAAACAAGCATTGGTAAAGCTAGTAGGCCTGAAATTGTTGGTCAGCCTTTTGGTTTTGTTGATGCGTGACTTGTTTTGTCATGGTTTTTGTAAAACCTTATTGGTGTGGGAGTTGGGGGGCCCTCACCATTATAACAAACATTAGAAAAGCAGAAATTCTTTTGGTCTCAAAAAGCACACATTGCTACAGTAGTTCCTGGCACTGAACAAAACGACTGTGTTGATATGCTCCTTGTGAAAGAACAGAATGCTGTCACTCACAGTAAAGCTAGCTGATAGAGTGAGAGACAGCCAGACAGACAGAATTTTAATAAACACAAAAGGTTGTGGTTAACGCCAGACCTGATCGAGGGCCCAATTATTAAATAAAGTCTCAAAAGTGCACCAATGTCCTTGTATTAAGTACAGATATACTACTTTTGTGAATTCACAAGACTTTACACAAGTAGGCCAATAAATAGTATCCCAGCCCTGGAAGAAGTTTTGTGTTTGCCATTGTCAGGAGTAAATGTCCAACCTTTCTCAGTAAGGGAAAATATCTTTACGAAAATTCTCAATACAAGCTTCTTTCGGAGCTGCATCTTCAGGGTCTCTGACTAACTCGGATAAGACCCTACTCTTGCCTCTTAAGGCCGATAAGTATTTGCTGCAATTCCCCAGGATTGCATTAGATCACTCCCTAAAAATCCTACGTTCTCTTGAATCTGGCTCTCCTGTTGATCCCTGTCCTGCGAAGGTCCTCGCGTCTATGGCTGAGGTGATAAACCCGGATGTTAATAAGGTTCTGAACCTATCATTAACTGAAGGAACGGTGCCAGATAGCTGGAAACAAGGGAAAATTCTCCCGCTTTAAAAAAAAACATCTGCCGACCCATCGATAGCAAGTAATTATAGACCTATTTCACTGCTCCCGGCTCTATCCAAGACGGTGGAGAAATTTGTGAATCAGGTCGTGGGGAGTTTGTTGAAGCCAGTGGTATCTTACACCCGAGCCAGTCTGGGGTCCGTGCTAATTTTAGCACTGAAACTGCTCTCCTTGAGATATCTGAATCGATTAAGTCCACATTGGACAAAGGTGGGAAGGCAGTCCTGATACTACTCCACCTGTCCGTGGCTTTCAATACCGTCCCTCCTGACCTTCTTCTCGATCGCCTTCATGGATGCGGTATCGGTGGCACGGTCTTGCAGCGGTTCAGGTCCTATTTAGAAAATAGTCAGCAATCAGTTTGGTCCCCTCCTTTTGAGGCACCTATTCCTTCTATGAATGTTGGGGTCCCTCAGGGATCCATTTTGAGCCCTATCCTGTTCAATGTGTTTATGGCCCCTTAGTTGATCCGTTCGGCATTAAGATTGTCTCTTACGCTGACGATACACAACTATTGTTTACCTGTGGCAAGTGCAAAGTTCTTGATGGAAAAATGACAAATCTATGCCTGTCCACAGTATTTGGGTGGTTCAATCAGAATCAACTTCTCTGCAACGCTGAGAAATCGGAAATTATTTTTTTGGCTGTAATCGTGGGGACGAATGGCGTGAATGGTGGCCATTTAATATGTCCCCTCCCACAACTCTGGCCACCACAGTCAAACATTTAGGGGTCAAAATGGACAAATATATGTCCATGAAATCCCAGGTCTAGTCGGTGGTTGGCACTTGTTTTGGTCTTTTGAGGATGATGCGCAACTTTCTTCCTTTACTCTCAGTTTCTCATAGGAAGATAGTTGTGCAAGCTTTGATACTGTCACGACTTGATTATGTTAACGTCCTCTATCTTGTCCTACCTGACTATCTGATTGGCCGCCTTCAGGTGGTTCAGAATGCCGCGGCTAGAGCCATACTTATGGTCGACTTTAGGACCCATATGACTCCACATCTCAGATCTCTGCACTGGCTCCCAGTACCTACCAGGGTGACTTTTAAGGCCCTGGTATTGACTTTTAAGGCATTCCACAATATCGGGCCCCGTATTTGAGGAATAGATGCCAGCTTTATGTTCCATCTCGCAATCTACGGTCCTCAACATCATGCCGGTCACTAATTCCAAGGTTTTTTTGCTCCCGTGAGGGGGGCCGCTCCTTCCAGGTGGTGGCCTCCGGGCTTTGGAATAATTTACCTCTTGAGCTGCGTCGGGAGGAGGATCTTTTGTGCTTCCGTCACAAGCTCAAAACTTGGCTGTTCGTATGATCGGTGGCTCCGAGACGCTACAGCTGTGTTTCCGTCACTGGTCCCTCTTGTTTCTAGTGCCGGGACACTCCTGGGAGTAGCCGTGCGCTTTACAAATACCCAGTAACATTAACATTAACATTAGAGAAGAGTTAGTGAAAACCCTTAAAACATGCAGGTTAGTAGGTATGCAAAAACTCAAATGGGCATTCCAACCCTGGAACTGTTGCCTACCACTACCTTCAGCCCCAATATGTAGATCTGCAGAAACCTGGCAACATAAGGGAATTCCTAGTATTCAAATCCTACTATGGAAGGAGCCCTGGCATAATCAGAGAGGATATTTCTGAGCGCTTATGTATAATAAGATTGCTGCCATTATTTGTCGCCGCATTACATGGCACAAAGAGGACAAGTGGATTTTGTTAAAGGACAAGTAGATTTATGAAGCAACCTGCCCCATGGGCAAGTAGATATTTTATTAAATACCACACCCCTCTTTATGGATGGGTTGCTTTTGCTTTTAACTATAGAAAACCTCTCTAAATGGAGTTTGTTACATGGGGTCTCTCAGATTACTGTAGTAGACAAGGGCTTTGGTGGTAACTACTCATTCAGTTAAATACTGGGGATAGAAGATTTACATTGTGGTAATCCTCGTTGGGTTCTCTTAGGATATGTTGTATATTGTTTTGTCACCTCTAATTATGTCCATACTTGTCATGTCATTACTGTGTGCCTGAATTTTGCCTTGTGGGAACATTTATGCTCACTATAGTAGGTCAGAGTTGTTTATAAGACAGACCAATGTTAACACTTCTAGGTTCACCGAGCAAAACAAATGTCAGGTGTCATAGGTATGATCTGTTTATTATTAGTAGTTATGACAAAGGCTGGAGGTCTGAATTATTTATTAGGAAAGCATATGCTCAAGTCCATATACTATTAAGCGTGGAATGTTATTATGCTAAAGTCCATGTACTATTAAGCGTGGAATGTTACTATGCTGTGGTAAAACTTGTAGACTGGTATTTTACTAGATAGAATCTCACAGATTTCTGTTGTAGGCACATTTTCTGGTGTCATTTACTCCCTTTCACAAACCATGGGAGTGGACGATTGCACTGTGATATTTCCGTTAGTCTCCCTTAGGAGTTGGTGTGTTGTTTTGCTAAGAGTAATTAACTACATATTTGTAATTTTTTGACTGTATGTAAGGTTATGCTCTGTACAGTAGGCCTGGGTTGGTAATGGTGGCAAGGAAATTATAAAAGTTATAAACCTGATAGTTTCATTTGGAAAAGGTATGTTAAATGCCCTGTTTCTGATTTGTTTTTGAAAAGTTGCGACAAAGGCAGAAGGGCTGTTATTGTGAAAATTATGTTGAACACAGTAATTAATTTGTGGGTTGTCATTATCCTGAACATTACTGCAAGAATTGGTTGGAACAATGATAGACTATAGAAGCAGTAGACCAGAACCTAGACGCAATTTAAGGCCAATTGTGATGTAGCCGTGGTTGAATGCAACAATCAAATTGGTCCCAGTGAAAATCTGCCTGTCAGAAAGTTCGAAAAAGTTTCTTAGTCCTAATGCAGAAAGAGGCTTTGGCACATTTCTTAAGATTTTTTTTTACATTGCAAAGAACCACACGTGTACTTCTTCTAAGGCCCCCAGGACCTCATGACACTTAAGAGTCTTTCATGGTATTGGGCTTTGGGGTGCCACATTTATGCCTGGTACTAGCTAGTGGGTGGGAAGGACTCCTGTGCTCTCTTTAACCAATAGGGTTAATATTCCCACTGGAAACCCTACCCACTTTCCCTGTAGTTCCTGTTTGCCTTGCAACAAAATGGCCCAAATTATTATGGGTTATGGCATTTTCAAGATGGCAAAAGTCTCCGGCCACATTCAACTTGCTTGCGCTCTGAGGGTTGTGGGTGTGTAGGGGAGTGCACTATGGTAATCACTAGTATCCTCCCAGTTCTACTATTAAAATCAAGATTGTAGCAGGCCCTGTACCCACAAATACTAGGAGACAGATGTCTGGCGAAACAAAGGCTGGGTCCTACATCACCCAAAATTAACCAATTTAACTATGTTTAAAGGGGGAGCACAGGCACTTTACTTCTAGTTAGTGGGGGTAATGTGCACAGAGTACTCAAGTCAGTTAAAATAAGGTCCAGAAAAAGCAGATTTCTACAATTACTATATTGTTTTGCCAACTATTATTTTGCGCATATTCTCTAATGTTATGTATAGTATTTAGATGTCTATTAACATACTTTTTTGGTCTGGCTTTGCCATTTTAGCTAGGTCCCTAAATTAAAAAAAAACAAAAGCATAAAAACTCATGTATTAAGATACATGCACAGTAGGTATTTGGGTTACCTTTGTTCAGCCATTGGTCTGTTGGAATGTCATTTGCATTCTGTTTTCACCCAAGACAGCATGTACATACATCTGAAATGAAGTGTTCTTCAGTGCCAAGGCTTGGGCGCCAGTTCTTTAGTTTTCCCAGTTCTCTCTTTATATCTCCCAGTTTTATTTCCTTCTCTTTTCTTTCAGTTACTTTTTGGGACGGTGGGGAGGCTTTTCACAACTCCCCAGGCAATGCTAGTTGAACATTTGCCTACTGCTTCTTTTATCTGCAGTGCTCTCTATGCCACGTTATTACTGCTTCAAAGCCTGGCAGCCATATTGGAATTCTATTTCCCATAATAAATCCTTATTTTATCATTCCAAGATGGCCACCCATGTCGAGAAGCAACATGGTAGCCATCTTGGATAGGTGCAACAATGATACACTGTGCACAATACTACTTACAAGATGTCAGAACGCTATGTTTAATGTCATACTTGTTTTGTATCACAAACACATACCAACCACAATCATTTGTGACCATTTATTCTACTTTTATTCTTTTAATATATCTTTGGTAGGCTTATTAAGTACAAGTATGTGGGTTTTATTGTGGATGGGTGTGTGTTTGAATGCAATAATGAGTCAGTGCTTCAACGAATGGGATAGATGATTGCAAGAATGAATAACAGTTACATGTATGATTAGGTATAGAGCGCCTAAAATCAAGGTAATCAAGGGGCAGCACTGGTTAGAAAAATCCCTTCTTCCCTTATAGGAAAAAACTGAAGACCCTCCTCTTCACAGAGGCCTGGGCATAACGCAGACTGATCAGAGGCTTATATTCACTCATATGGGCGGGATGTGGTTACTCTCTCTCAGCGCTTAGAGACCTTCCGGTATTAAGTGCTCTACAAATCGCAATTAACATAACATAACATGAGCCAGCTGTATTAGAATTGCCAGTGCTTGTTTGCTATTGTCAGTACGGAGAAAGCACTGGTATGTCTCGCCACACGTAAAGTCATTATCAGTCAGAATGGCATCAGTGAAGCGTTGCTTCAGATAGAATTTGTATGAGTCACTTGCAATGAGTTCTTGGAAGCAGGCACAATAACCCACGGACCTAACTGCCGGCTAGCTCCACCAAGGATAGCCGTTCCACAAAATAGCTCAATAATTCACTTATTCTGATTCCGCCTGTGCGCACCCTTCTTGTCTGCTTGCCTCAGCTGTTTGATCCTGGCCGTGTCCCACTTCACCTGATGAAAGCAGGAGCTCCACTCTTCGAGAAATCTCGTTCTTTTATCGTCCTGTTTTGCTCTTTTATTCCCACTCATCCACAACTTCCCCTACTGTTAGTGAAAAGTAAGCCACATTTCCACTCCGCTTCAAAGGAAGAAAAAATGCTCAAAGCGCTTGATGGAGGAGGAAGGTGCAGCCGCTCCACAGACGGCTCGGTGCTTGCACATCCGATCGCGGTATCTATACATTCTTTTGTGTTTTTTTACAACCTTCATCTTCTCCCAGTTCCCCTGCACGCTACCTACCAGATTTATGCGGCAGTGCAGGACCACATCATGCAGCAGGGCTAAACTATGAGTTCAGATAGGGGAAAGTAAGCGGGAGATAGCTTGACTGAAGGCAAATTATGCGGTACCTTCTGTGACACTATTAGGTAGCTACTGTTACTTTTCAGTGCACAAATGTTTATAAGCATGGTGTTGTACCTTGAGATTAAGGAAATAAATCTACTCAAATTGAGCAAACAGCGCTCAAAATGCAATTCACCAACAATTAATAATTTTGTTAATTAATGAAAGCACAGCAACACAGTGTTACCAATAGTGTCTTCTCCTGGACCTCTCCGCTGCCTTCGACAGAGTCTCACATAACACTCTAGCCCGCAGATTCCACGATGCAGGAATCCCAACCAAGGCCCTCGACTGGATCCGCTCATTCCTCTCCAGCAGAACGCAGCGGGTCAGACTTCCTCCTTTCTACTCAGAACCCACACAGACCACCTGTGGAGTCCCCCAAAGAACCTCCATCAGCCCCACCCTGTTCAATGTCTCTACATAGCCCGCTCGCATCCATCGTCAGATCACACAAACTCAACATCGTATCGTACGCAGATGACAACCAACTCATCCGCTCCCTATCTAACGAACCCAACATCTCCAAACATGACTTTCAAGAAGGAATGGAAGCAGTCGCCAGGTGAATGAAGAACAGCATCCTACAACTCAACCCGGACAACACCGAAGTACTCATCATGAGCTCACACCCCGACGCCTAGAACAACACCTGGTGGCCCCCTCCTCAACAAACCACGCATGCAACCTCGGAATCATCCTGAACTCTGAACTCAAAATGGACCGCCAGATCAACGCTGTCACCTCCTCCTGCTACCACACCCTCCGTTTACTCTGAAAGACCTTTAACTAGCTTCCCCTCGAAACACAGGTAAACTGTCACCCACGCCCTCATCAGCAGCAGACTGGACTACGGCAACGCACTCTACACCGGGATCAACAAGAACCTCACTCGCAAACTCTTGAACGTCCAGAACACCGCCGCAAGACTACACTGGCTCCCCACCAAGAAGAAAATCACCTTCAAGCTTCTTACCTGCGTGCCACATAGCTCGCCACAACACTGGACCCGCATACATGTACCACTGCCTCTTGTTCCACGCACCCCAAAGATCCCTCCACTCATCTCAGCTCTCTCTCGCGACGGTACTGTGCATTAAGAAGACCAGAACAGTAAGATACTCCTTCTCCCTCCTCGCGGCCAAGGCATGGAACACCCTCCGACAGACACCAACACTCTCCAAATTCTTGAAGGATCTCAGGACCTGGCTCTTCAACGAATCTCCGTGAACAATCAGGAGCTTCCCCCCCCCCCCCATCTGTCCCCCCAGCCCCCTCAGTTTGGAACAGGCATGTTAAGGGTATGTCTTCCAAGGTGTGACTCATTAAACTATGTGGTTTGCAACTGTTATTCTGGGCATTATCCATTGTTTAGTTACCAACTTCAAAGTTGGGGGTCTGACTGAACGATAAAGTGGAAGTTATCCCCTTTGGACCCTCTACCCCTTTCGGAATCATGATGGTTGCTTCAGTGAGAGTTGCAGTGGTCCAGAGGACCCCTGCCACTCCCAGCTCTTGCTGAAGTTTTCCAACTTTAAGGAACTCTGGCAGCTTGGAAAAATAAAATCAGTTTAGGAATAAAGTCAAAGGATGGGTGATTTGCTTTCTATTACAACCATCAAAGGGGGTGGCAAATTGTGACCTGCCTAATGAATATTAACTAGGCAAGTTGTTCTGTTACTCTCACTTCAATTTGTTATTTTGTATTCCTTACTATTAGTACATAGGTGAGTTTGCGAATTTAGATAGTGGTTACAAAAAGTCGGTATTCAATTTGCAACCACTGTGAGACCACAGTTATTGTGCCTCTTGTACAATATTCCTAAAAATATGTCCTGGAGGATAGTGTCGTAGTCGGCGCCAATGTGGCCTCTGGGAGCATCACGCCATGAGGCCTCTGGAAGTCACGTTTCAGGCCTTGCATTCAACATTATGTGTAATTATGTCTGTGTCTTAGTAAAAGATACAAGACATTAAATCTAAAAAGAGATGCAAATGGTTTAGAAATATTCTAAACTCTGAATAAATCTTTAAAACAATTGTCGCTTTATTTGTGATATTAGCAAGAATTTGCATGAACATTGGAATAAAAATATTTGAAGCTCAAAGAATGAATCGTTCTGGGAGAGAAGGTAGGGCTGCGGCCAGAGCTGGCGACTGGGGAGCTCGGGATTCGGGTTTGCTTCTCGGTGCCGGCTCAACATCCTGTGATTCTGGGCATATCACTTTGCCGTGGGAACGCCAAAACAAGGCCACCATATAGGAGGAAGCTCCTAATCTGGCATGCGGTCTGACCACGGCTTCAGCGGTGCAGCAGCACCGCCTTAGATGTATTTGGACCCTTAATCTCCCTGTGCCTATGTACAGCGACTGGATACCCTCAAGGTTTATAAGTCACGCTACATAAATCTACAAATTTAAATGTGAATTATATATCCAGTTATAAAAAAATAAACATATATATCTACTGGCAGTCGCCAGTAGATAGTTATAGTTAGGACCGTGTTTCCATAGGAAATCTAAAAAAGTTCTATTTTGAATAACTTTGGCGCTGGATAACGAATCTTCGCGAAATTTTCAAAACTAATGGGGCGCTCCGCTCAGCTCATACCCTGAAAGTCTCGGGGGGATTCGTCAAGCAAGGGCCGAGAAAAAAGGGGGGTCCCAAAACGCGTTTTCCCCATGCATTTTCCCATAGGACCTTTAGTCGAAGGTACAACCCGAACGGCTGAACAGAATTACTTGAAATTTGGCAGAGGGGTAGTCCTCAGGTCAGGGATGTGCCTTTTGCGTATATGGAGTCAATCTGTTCAGTAGTTCCTGAGAAAATTGCAGTTAAAAGCACATACATATCTATAGCCGCGCACCGTGCGCGCACCGTGCGCGCACCCTAACGTGCGCGAGCGTAATTCTGATTGGTTGCTACATGTCAGTCAACGTTCGAATCGGTCAAAATCAGGAAGTGTCGGGTGCCATTTTGTTTGTTTTCAGTGCGAGAGTGGAAAAGGAAGGTGGCGAACGTCAAAAGGGGGCAGGGTAGAGAGTTCCTGACCCCCTAGCCTTTGTCAGGGGGTCCCTGAAGGCAGACATTTTTTTTTTTTAATCGCGGGGGTGCGCTCACGGTGAAAAACCATTAAAAAAAAAAAAAAAAAAAAATGTAATACGTCGTTTATTGAAAAATAAATATATAACAAAAATAATAATACATACATAACTTAGCATTTAAAAAACCTTGCAAATTCACTTAAAAAACCATAGGTTTCACACATGTTATTGTTAGGTGGATATTTCACTCGTAAAAAACCAATGAAATTCCCCCATTATAGTTAGTTCAGATAACTATAACTCGCGCGACCGCCACTCTATCACAAGGATGATGTCATCAGTGATGTTATGAGTGATGCCACTGACCATGTCATGAGTGATGTAATATGTGACGTCATCAGCAGTGGATTGCGGGCGCGCGAGTTATAGTTATCTGAACTAACTAGAACGGGGGATTTTCATTGTTTTTTTTACGAGTGAAATATCCACCTAACTATAACATGTGTGAAACCTATGGTTTTTTAAGTGAATATATATATATATGTGAATATATATATATATATATATATATATACACACACACACACACACACACACACACATACATACATATACACACACACCGATTTTATCTCAGCTGGAAACAAATGCATGCCCGAAATCCATATGTTAGGGTATTTGCCACCTCCCGGATGCACTTGTCTCCGCCTGAACGCTGCAGCTAGTAAATGAAAGGAGTCTAGTTAAAGGTTGTGCGCAATTTGTAATGCAGTGATTTTAATACCTTTTAATCATAGGAGCAGGTTTTTTGGGAAACATTATTTACCCTGCATGCGAAACAACGCATGCCATTATAACGTGGTCATTACAACAACTGCGTTGTTACATCGCATGCCATTACAACGCAAGCCATTATACCTTGCTGTAGGGGGCAGAAGGTATAGGATTTTAAATCCAACACCTTCCCTACTGCTGCACAAACTGGAGTTGGAATAGTGAATTATACTATTCCATCATTTAGCGCCCCCCTACAGCAAGTCGTAATGACTTGCTTTGTAATGCTATGCGATGTAACAAACCGGTTGTTGTAATAACGCGTTGTAATGGCATACGTACTAAACGCATGCGTTATAACGCGGCCTATTCGTTTTTTAGGTCTCGCCTAGCTATTGCGTTTACGCAATCGCTATGCGAGACTCTAGTTAGAGGAGCATTTCAAAGTTTTCCCAAAAGTGGATTGCATGGCAAGCACGCGCACAATCACGTGCATTGTGCCACCATGCAATCCGTTTGAGGAAGCGCTTCAGCCCACTTGCGCGTGCACGTGTCACAGCCTCTGCATCATACTTCAAAGGGTCCGCTCCCCCGCCTGGAATGTGCTCCCCCGCCCCCACCAAGCGCGCGCTCCAAATTTGCTTTCACTTTCGCGCGGCGGGCGCTCGCGTCCGGACCACTTTAGAAGCCGGGCTTGTTCTTCTAATGACACCCAGGATGTATGTGTGATGGAAATAGAGGGTGTTTTCTTATTAATCTCCTCGCTGCTGTGCGTCTGTGGTCCCCGCAGCGCTGCGCTTACCCCGGAGGGGTCAGGCCTCTCCAAGCCATTCATTAAAACTTATAAAATTAATCACCGCCATCATCTTCCTCGCCGCCGTCACGCATGGAGGCCAGGGAGGGGGCACCCGCCGGAAAAGTGCCTCCTTTTTGTAAATTGCATTAGCTGTCCTCTAACTCTCCGTTAATGAGGTGCCACGGCGGCGGTGTCTGCCCAATGATCGCCCGCCTCGCGCCCTGGCAATTAGTGGCAGGCACTGTGTCGCTGTCGCGAGATGGCAGGGGCGGTCGCCCATTACACCCGCACCTCCCTGGCACTCCAAGCCCTCGCTTACTTCCAACCCAGCCTGGCAATTAATAACCTGCTATTTTTATTTTCTTGATTTTTTTAAATTAAATGAACTTGAATAGTTTATTATTATAGGGGCTGGGCGTATGGGCACGCATAGTTGCTACTCTCGCCTTCCCAGAAAATGAGATCGTTCAGTTAGCGCCCACTTTGAAGCGAGAAGCCTCTTGACGCTATGCACTTATTGGTTGTCCTTGAGATTCCAGGAGGGATGAGCCTCACACGGCAGGGTTCGGATTGGCACTGTGTCATAATGTTGTGATAAGAAATGCTGCGCTGGTGCTTCTGAATTCGTTGTGTCTATTCAGTCATCTTTGCGCTAAATACGCTTCGCTTTTCTCTTTCACGTGGTGTTGAAAAGGGTGGAGAGCGATTCCTGCCCGAGGAAAAGGTGCATGTCTGTTGAAACCAAATGTCATCAGCAAGGGGATGGGTAGTCAAGGCTTCAGGAGACAGTACCGAGGCGCCTAATGCAAAATGTTGTATCGATTCTATAGCATGTCATCATACCTCTTGTCGGGCCCCTGAAGCGCCTTGCAGAAGACGAATCGGGCTTCCTCTTCTGAGGTTCTCGGATAAGATGAGGTGATAGTCGCTGTGCCATCAAGTCTTGGTGGTGGCGCGTGTGTGATGCCCAGAGAATGCTCCAAGCTTGACGCAATGGCGTTTGACCACGTTTTACGCATTTATGGTGGAAAGCATAGACGTGTGAGTTTAGCAGTGCAAGTAACGTATATCACCCAGTTAGGGCTGTACCCTTAGAGGTAGCCGAGCTTTAAACTCTAAGAAGAGACAGGACCTTATATCTCTTCTGAAATTAAAGTGATTCTGGATAGATCTGGTTTTCTTTGGGAGTGTATTCAATATTGTGCATGTCTGAATGAACTGTACTACCTCAAATGCAGGTTTTATGAACTGTAAGACTTATCAGCAGTAGGGCCTGAGTTAGACTGGCTGTGGCGGGCACCGGGCATTTTCCCGCTGGGCCGGAAGGATGAGGGGTTTTTTATTGGCCCGATGGGGCCGTTTTTATGTCAAGCCTGGGCAGCGCATGTGGTGCTCTGCGTGACATGCTGTATTCAAGTATTGACTTGAAACTCCTCCCACTCTCCGCCCATATTTGTCATTGGCTTGTGTCATTGCCCTTTGTAAATTCTGACTTCGGATTAGTTAATTGGCTTGTTAGTCCTGCCTTAGTACCGCCTTGTCTTCATTTGTAACCTCCCATGAGGATTGGCCCTTTTACTTCTGTTGTTACACGATATGTCTGTAAGCACTATTTTCATTAATTAGTTTCTCCTACTGCAGGTACGACATGCTTTCCTGCACTATTCAGCGCGCCATGCGCACTTTCACTTCCCAAGCAGCCCGGGACAATGGCGGCCGCTTCTTTGAAATTAAATAGGTCTCGCATCTACAAGAGTTTGAGCTTTTGGCATTGTAAATGACAATGCATTTTATTTATGTGTTAATTATCAACACAGATAAGTAAAATGCATTGTCATTTACAATGCCAATAGCTTAAACTCTCACAAATGCGAGACCTATTGCATTGCAAATGCTTGTTTATGTTGAAATCTGCACAGTATGCAGCATGCTGATATATCATGTGGTAATAACCATAATTACAAAAGAAAAAAATTCTGAAGCTTCGAAATTGCATAATTGTAGCATCTGCCTATGCGTTCTTTGTACAGTATGCCTCTCATGGCTACGGTGACAAGCCAGTGAGAGCATACATCAGATGCCATAGGTATGATCTGTTAATTACTACATGTTTTGGCAAATGCAGACTTATTGTGGGAACCATACATTAAAGCCAATAGGCCTTTAAGGGTTGATTATTATCACACTGTTTGAAAGCCGGAACTCAGGCCTTTTATGACACAAAAGCTCACAGAACACTACATCAGTCATCATCACTCGGTCAATAGACAGGTCAGTCATCTGGCTGACCCTTGGAGTAGATTTGCCCTCTGATATCCCTCGTTAGGCCCTCACGGGGAGGGGTTTGTACATTGCTTTGCTCTTTACTAAGAGCTCAGTTGTCTGAATCCTTTCACAGGTGTGCTAGGAATTTAGAACAATGTGAAACACGGTTATAGATGTCATTTTGCTTTGTAGGGTCCTGACCATTAAACCTCTACAAAGCTTTCACATCTTCCTTTTCAGAAAGACCCGCTCATTAGTTTCCTGAAGCCAGCGCCATCTCACTTGGACACATACAGTCTCACCCATTTCTAGAATCGTTTTTTTGCCCCTTTGTCACTTCTCGCTTTTTGAGCCTTTCATGCTGCACTCCATGTGCACAATTATATGGTGCTGTGTGGGCTCCGGCGCTGCTCTGCCTTTCATCATCTGTATCCATGACGAGAGCCCGTCTATAGTGGAGGTGGGCGAGGGAGGATAAAAGAGTGAGCCGAGCCATCAAAAGATACCCTATGTAAATGACACAGCAAACTTCAAGGAAGAAGACATCTCTGTGTTGAAAGCAATAGTTTTTAAACATGAATATGTTCCCTCCTAGGGGCCCTTTCAACCCTGCCATGAGTAAATCAAGAGAAGTCACACTTTCATGTGCACTGTGATATACATTATATGTGGATCAACATTGTTGTCCTTAACATTTTACATAAATTAGGTTTTAATATAGCACACACCTTGAGCTGAATTTCTTCAAGGTTGCCTCAGATTTGGCTCCCAATTGAAATGAGACTCAGTGAAGTAAAGCGATTTGTGTAGGAGCACACGATTTGATCAAGTGGGAAGCTGGGATTTGACCCCAAGTTTCCTGGTTACACGTTGTGGTATTCGGCCGCGGCATGGGTATCCTCTTCTCTCGCTTGTTGAATACCAAAGGACAATCCTCTGCGTTTCTTTCAGGGGCTAAATTAGTACAAAATGTTAAATAAATAAACCCATCTCTGTTTTACCTCAACTTGATCGTGTTGTCCTTGACGATGTATCCTTGGCTCACCAGGGCCTCTTCCCAGACACCCGGGACGATCTGGAGGCTGCCTGGAAATCCATCACCAGATTCCAACTCAGTGGGCTGCGGTTCTGCTACTGGACACTGCCCAAGAGAATACTTCTCCTGACTATCAGTGGACAGAGTTATGTCTTTCTCAGGTGCCTTCCAAAGTCAGGTATTGACGTTGGTGCACAGCAAACCTACTATGGCTACTACAGGAGCAGGCCTGTGTATTCTTTCTCCGCCTTTTCTGAGGTCATCAACCATCTGCCTGAAATCCATCTCTTTGCCTGACCAGGAGGCCTACAACCAGATCAAGTCTGAACATTTTCAAGATGTTTAAACCTTTGGCCTCATGTTACTTAAACAGCTTTTTCTGAAAACAAAAAAACTGACTTTCTGGTTGCAAACATTTTCGGGAGGCGTCTTAGGTTCGGTCGTCAGAACTGAATATTTGATATTCTGGAAGATAAAAAATAAAACAAGTCTCCTTAAAGGTTGTGTTGTTGGTCTCGCCTAACAGGGTTTTAGGATAAGGAGAAGATGTGGCATTAAGGCCAGAGTTGCCGACTTTGGAACTGAGGAACCAGGTCCGAGTTTCGGCGTCGGCTCAACATCCTGTGAATCTGGGCAAATCACTTGATCTCCCCGTGCCCACAAAAAAATAAACGTGTCCTTGTGTAATGTAACTGGTGCTCATGTAAAGCGCTGCAATACCTTCAGGTTGAGTATGCGCTATATAAATCTTCAAAAAAAAATCAAAGAGCTGTCTGGTAAGAGAAAACCTATTGTGAACTATACCAAAAACTCCAATTGGCCTTTGACCCAACCCATTGCTTAGCATTGGTTGACCTTTTTGTCAATCTTATTTGCTTGGTGTTTATTTGAGGCCTATGCTTGTCCATTCTGGGTTGTCCCTTCCCTCCCACCCTTGTGTTTTTCCAATCACCTGGGGCATAGCCTCTTTACTATCCTATTGATTGGATGAGCCGTACACTTCCACTGCTCACATTTAGGGAACTACTTTTTATCTCAGTACATCTTGAGAGTGCAGGTTTTTTGTAGCTCTCTTCCTGTGTGATGCTTCCCTCACCCAAGCACCTGCTGCTCTTATGCACCCTCAACATGTTTTGTGAGGGGCATAAATGGCTTTCCGTTGATAAAATATGCCATTTGCACGTGCAAGCCCACCTCACGCGCATGCAGCTTTGGCAGCCAGCCCTGGGAGGTAATTGTAGTTTTCACTCACAAGCTGCAGGCCTGAAAGCTATTTGGAAATACTTACCTAAACGTTTCCTTTTGTTCTGTTCCCTTTGTCGGATCTCAACATGAAGGAGGAATGGTGTAGTAGTCATTTTGTAGCTCGACAAGGGTTGGGTGAGGTTCAGTCCCGCCCCTTGTCAGTCTTACTAATGACTATCCTGGAAATGAAGGGAGTAAAGTTATATTGATGACAATTTAGTTGTTGATCTCTGCCGAGACACCTGTTGTGTTACCTTGTTCCTTATTACGGGTATAGTGTAGCTGACTCCTGCAATTTACAAAATCTTCTGACTGTTGGTGAAGGTAGCGGTCTCTGTTGATCACCTCAGCAGAGAGGCCAAGTGTTGAATGGGCAACGAACTACTCACAGGTGTCTTGTGGGGTGTATGAAGGCAGATACCCTGGTAATAAGCGTTGCACTTCCTTGTGTCTGCTGCAAAAGTAAATCCTTCACACACTGCATTTTCACAAGCACCTCCAATGCAGCACATTCTTTAACGCGGCACTCTGCATCCCCTCTGAACTTAGATGGTTTCCATGTGACGTGATGTTAATTTGGTTTCAAATTCACTGCAATAATGGTTTATTTCAACACGTTCTACATTTTATGTGGAATAACTTGCCAGCCGCCCACTTTCTCTGTGTTATGTAATTGTGTGTTATCACACTTTTTGACCCTCGTTTGTTTTCCCTTGGTTATCCCCGTTTTTAAGTCTGGCTTGCCTGCGCATCTGTTTGGCTCAACACCTGCAGATATTGCTACCAGTTCTACAAAGTAAACATAGACTGGCCTATGGCTTCAGTCAGAGCAGCACCACCCCTCTCACTGCATGCCATTGGCTGTTTGGTGTGTCCTTCCTCCTTTCAGGAAGTGTATCTGTTGGACTCTTCCATCTGAAAAGCAGCTTCAGCTGTGCACTGTTTGTCTCATTTAGTAACTTATCTCCTTTATGCATTCTATACAGAAATTAATACTTTTTGCTATTTTTTTCCTATCAGTGACAAAGCCAACAGGCAGATGATAATGCCATAAACATGTGTGCATGCAACGCATTTAAGCGGCATTTGTGAATACCTACACGTCACGTGAATGTGCTCTCATATTAAATCTGGGCCTGTTAGCTTTGCCAGTGCTTGTTGTATATTGTTAAGCACCGTGGCTCACACTTGCCTAACTACCTGCTGCATGTTTTTCCGAAAAATCAAAGCGCATTTTGCACCAGATCTCCGCTGCCCCTCTGATACAGAGGGCGGCAGCCGCAGGGTGTGATGGGCAGGGGCTATGAGAAGGTTGTTCTTCATGCTCATTGGCTAGAAGCCGGGTGAGATGCACAGGGGCTCTGGGGAGGAAGGAGCGAGACAGAAGCTGTGCCTTCACCGTGGCGGGCTCTCTGCCAGCCTACACATGGCAGGATGTGCCACTGTGGTGAATGCGGCAGGTACCAGGCAGTGGCGAGTGATGGCGGCAGGATCCTATGCAACCAGGAAATTAGAGCCACCTTCCCCAGCGTTTGTTTAGTAATAAGCAGGCATTATTCTGGCACTGCTTAATTTGAACCGGTTGTTTCATGTAGTAGGCGCCTGCACTCACTTTACGGGGACCAGGAGTTATTTTTCATCAGAGGGCTTTGCCTTAGTGAGAGGCAGAAAAGAGAGAAAGAAAGAGGATGGTAGGAGAACGACGAAAAAAGGAAAACAAGCATTGGCATAGCCAAAAGGTCTCGCCTTTTGGACCTTATACGTGTTTAGCCATTCAACAGTTGCATAACTAAATACTTATAAGGTCCCAAAAGCGAGACCTATTAGCTATGCCAAGCGGCCGCGAAAGTGATCGCGATCAAACATCAAAGTGAAAGTAATCGCGGTCAAGCGCGCGCTCCCGCGCACATGCACTGTAACTCTAGGCTGGCCTGGTTGCACTTTTTGGAGCCCTCTCAAAAAGTCTCTACAGACCAGCGCATGCGCTGGGCCAGGCGAGACCTAAAAAAAAAAATCAGGGTGAGTGAGATAAAGAGGCAGGAGCACAGGGTGGCGTAAGAAAGAGGCACGAGTTGGAATCATGACTTGGCAATCTTGGGGTTCAGCATTTGGCAGAGGGCACTTAAGAAAAATGTTGCTTCCTTGCACTTATTTTTAATTTCTTACACATTAAGCACTGGGCCCTCGTACCCCTTGGCTTGGCACCTGCTGCTTTAATGATAGCTATGCCCACGATAGCAGAGCAGATCAGGGAGAGGTGGACCTGGGTAGCTAGAGCGACAGGGCACTGAGGGTTGAGAGGGGCGCTACAATAAAATATTGCCCAAGCTTGCATGTGGGTTTAAGTCGATTTTTTAGGTCGGAGTGTATCAGACAGTGCAGCACTCTGCTTGCACAGCCATATTGGGGACATGCTGAGAGCTTAAGTAGGAATGCATTGCACCATTGCTTACCATTGGCTTTGTGTTTTGTAGCTCACAGTTACTTGCATTATATTCGCTGGCTTTATATGTTTTAGGCTGCACAGAATGTCTGTGTCCCTCCCGTGGTGTGTAGCCTCTTAACTAAGGGTGGGCGACGAATTCTGCTCCGCTGGTGGAGTTCGCATTAGTTTTCCCAATTTTCCCACGTCACGCTCCGTGCAGAGTGCAGAGTTCCCAAAAGCTCAACGAAGTAGCACAGAGTGGAGTTTTTTCTCTCCAGCGGCTCGCCATCAGTAAGTACTGATGGCGAAAGTTTGTGAGAAAAAAAATCACACACTAGACCTCCTCCTGGCGAGACTTCTCATCGCGAGCGGTCGCGGCAGGTCGCGACTGCTCGCGTTGAGAAATCTGCCATTCGCGAGAGGTGGCTGTCGCTCAAGTAGAATGTCTTCTCGAGCGGCAGAAAGCATCAGCATCCTCTGGTTCGACCCGTAGTGCAGTTCACTCTGATTTTAAAGCGTGGGACAAACTCCCAGTGCTATAAATTAGTGCGAACAGCGCAGCAGAGTTTTTCTGGCAGTTCGCGGAGTTCCGCTGAGTGAAGCTCTGAAGTCTGCCCAGGCTTACTCTTTACTACCTCTTTGGCTGGCTCCTTGTATTCTTCCACAAGTACCCTCTTTCCGGGAACTCTTTTTTTTCTTTTTTGTGAGGCACATACTTGCGAGTGCTTCTGTTTTCAGCTGTCTCCCTTGTATGTTACTTCACATACTGTATTTCTTTGAAAAGGTTTCCCACACATGACTAATATTACTTATTCTTGGCTTTATCACTTCTTCAATCACAAATGCTGAAGATCACCAGGCAATGAGCAACAAAGAGCCCCTTAAGTTTTGTATTTAGTTTGCCACATTTGCTGTACTTCAAAGACAGAGGTCAAATGGCAAGCCATGGCGTTTGACATATTGCTGTTTATTCTTTTAAAAGAGAGGCTGGTGCTTACTTTTCCTTCTCTTTCTGCAAAATGAGGATTTTGTAGAGTGAACTCTGCAACAGTTTATCTGGGCACATGGAGTGTGAAAGGAAAGGCTGCAGATGTCTTATCTTTCTAGCACATAATATTTAAATACCTTTAAATGAACTGTAGAAATATTCCAGAAGATTTTAGCAGTTAGGATAGCACAAATGAAGCACATGTTCTGTTTTTAGGTCGAACCTAGTGGCAGCGCACAGGCATTGCTCGCTCTGCAAGACTGCTGTAGTAGAGTATGGGAGAGAAGCCGCGCCCACTCTCCTCCCATTTTTTAATAGGCTTGTGTCATTGTCTTTTGTAAATGCTGCAGTCGGATTCGTTAATAGGCTTATTAGTCCCTCCTTAGTACGGCCTTGTCTTCATTTGTACCCTCCCATGGCGACTGTCCCTTTTACTTCGGTTGTTACACGTGTCAGTTATTTAGTCTGTAAGCACTATTTACTTTATTGAGTTTCTCTTACTGCAGGCCAGACATGCGCTGCTTCAGTGGAAAACGCTTATGTTATATTAAGCAGTACGTCGCCCCTGTTACACGGAATCACTTTAACCCGGCATTATCTCGTGTCAGTTGCAACCCCTCCCCCACCAAGTAAAATAGATTAAAAAATGATTAGCGCATTAAGTCATGTGAATTCCAGGTAGCACATAATCCTGTGCTAATGGTCTGAAGCTGACAACAGCACATCTGTGTTACATGTCATCTGTACTAAAGCCACCTAATGGGTTGTTTTCAAAAGCCTGTTTTATTACCACCACCAACAATACCACAAATACCACCACCACTAATACCACAACCACCACCAATACCAGTACTAGCAATACCACCCCCACCACCAATACCACCACCACAGTCAAAACCTCCACCACCACCAATTCCACCACCTTCAATACCACCATCACTAATACCATCGCCAATACTACCACCGCCACCAATACCACTACCACATCACCAATACCACAAATACCACCACCACTAATACCACAACCACCACCAATACCAGTACTACCAATACCACTCCATCACCAATACCACGACCAATATCACCACCACAGTCAATACCACCACTACCGCCAATACCACCACCGCCAATACCACCAACAATGCCACTGCCACCAATACCACGACCAATACCACCACCACCCATACCACCGCCAATACCACCGCCACCAATACCACATCACCAATACCACCACCAATACCACCACCACCAGCAATACCACCGCCAATACCACCGTCATTACTACCACCGCCACCAATACCACCGCCACCAATACCACCGCCACCAATACCACTACCACATCACCAATACCACAAAATACCACCACCAATGCCAACACCACCACCAATACCACAACCAATACCGCCACCACTACCACCATCAATACCACCACCACCAATACCACCACCAATACCATCACCCCCACCACCAGTAGCACTACCACCAATAATAATACCATCACCAATACCACCATCACAAATACTACCACCAATACCACCATCATGAATACCACCACAACTAATACCACCATCACCAATACCCCCACCAATACCACCAGTACCACCAATACCATCACCAATACCGCCACCACCACCGTCAATATCACCACCACCAATACTACCACCACCAATAACACCACCCCCAGTACCACAAAATACCACCAGCACCAACACCACCACCAATACCGCCACCACCAATACCATCACCCCTACCACCACCAGTAGCACTACCACCAATAATATTACCATCACCAATACCACCATCACAAATACCACCACCACTAATACCACCATCACCAATACCACCACTACAAATACCATCACCACCACCACCAATACCACCGTCAATATCAACAATACCAACACCAATACTACCACCACCACCACCCCCAGTACCACAAAATACCACCAACACCACCACCAGTACCAATACCATCAATACCACCACCAATACAACCACCACCAATACCATCACCACCAATACCATCACCACTACCACCAGTACAACCACCACCAATAATACCACCATCACCAATACAACCATCACCACCACCAATACCACAATCACCAATACCACCAGTACCACCACTAGCAATATCACCACCTCCACCACTACCAATACCATCATCACAAATACCTCCACCAATACCACCACCAATACAACCATCAATACCAACATTACCAATACTACAACCACCTCCAATACCATATCACCACCCCAATACCACCGCCAATACCACCACCACCACTAATACTACCACCACTACCAATACCACCACCAATATCACGACCAATATCACCACCACAGTCAATACCACCACTACCGCCAATACCACCACCGCCAATACCACCAACAATGCCACTGCCACCAATACCACGACCAATACCACCACCACCCATACCACCGCCAATACCACTGCCACCAATACCACTACCACATCACCAATACCACCACCAATACCACCACTACCAGCAATACCACCGCCAATACCACCGCCATGACTACCACTACCACATCACCAATACCACAAAATACCACCACCAATGCCAACACCACCACCAATACCACAACCAATACCGCCACCACTACCACCATCAATACCACCACCACCAATACCTCCACCAATACCTTCACCCCCACCACCAGTAGCACTACCACCAATAATAATACCATCACCAATACCACCATCACAAATACTACCACCAATACCACCATCATGACTACCACCACAACTAATACCACCATCACCAATACCCCCACCAATACCACCAGTACCACCAATACCATCACCACCACCAACACCAATACCACCATCAATATCACCACCACCAATACTACCACCACCAATAACTCCACCCCCAGTACCACAAAATACCACCAGCACCAACACCACCACCAATACCATCAATACCGCCACCACCAATACCATCACCCCTACCACCACCAGTAGCACTACCACCAATAATATTACCATCACCAATACCACCATCACAAATACCACCACCACTAATACCACCATCACCAATACCACCACTACAAATACCATCACCACCACCACCAATACCACCGTCAATATCAACAATACCAACACCAATACTACCACCACCACCACCCCCAGTACCACAAAATACCACCAACACCACCACCAGTACCAATACCATCAATACCACCACCAATACCATCACCACCAATACCATCCCCACTACCACCAGTACAACCACCACCAATAATACCACCATCACCAATAGAACCATCACCACCACCAATACCACAATCACCAATACCACCAGTACCACCACTAGCAATATCACCACCTCCACCACCACCAATACCATCATCACAAATACCTCCACCAATACCACCACCAATACAACCATCAATACCAACATTACCAATACTACAACCACCTCCAATACCATATCACCACCCCAATACCACCGCCAATACCACCACCACCACTAATACTACCACCACTACCAATACCACAACCACCACCAATATCACCAACACTAATACCAGGACAACCAATACATCCACCACCACCACCAATTCCACCAATACCAACACCACTAGTACTAATACCACTGCCACCACTAATACCAATACTACCACCCATACTATCACCACCAATACCACCACCGATACCAATACCATCATCACCTCCGCCAATACCACCACCAATACCACCATCACCAACAATGCCATCACCAATACCACCATCACCACCAATGCTACCACTTATACCACCACCATCACTACCACCAATACCATCACCATTTCCACCACCATTACCACCACTTCTACCAATACCACCACCAAACCACCACCACGAATATCACCAATACCACCACTACCAATACCTCTAGTACCACCAATACCACCACCACCAATACCAAGATCCCACCACCAATACCACCACTAATACCAATACCACCACCACCAATACTACTAATACCACCACCACCAATACCTCCACCACCACCACTACCCCCACCACCAATACCACCACCTCAGCGCCTCTCGCTCACTAGTAATAGCAGGGGCACTGTACGAGGCCGGTGCTGCAGCCAAGACCATCCCTCCCTCCCTCCAATGTCTGCCATAAAGCACAGCCCGCCCTGCACCAGGTGGTGAAGCCAGGGTCCTACTACAGCTGGAGTGTTTTTTATTAGGACAAAGATAGCAATGACATTACGCAATGCCACACTGCACACTGAAATCACGAGAGGGCAGGAAATAGCCCCCCATCCCGCTCTTCCTCCTGAGCCGCGGCAGTGTAATCACAGAGCGAAAGGTGTTGAGCGCTTTGTTAGTGTTTATAGCTCGGATCATATGTAACTCTCACTTCACACTTTGTGTCTGTGTAATTTACAACACTTACACATCTTCTTCACTGCACTATTTATCACTACTTTGAAGACGTGGCAGGCCGATCTCTTCCTCTGATATTTACAATCTAACAAGCGGTCGCAAAGGCCCTTTATTGAAACGCAATAGGTCTCCCATCTGCAAGAGTTTAAGCTATTAGTATTGTAAATGACAATGCCTTTTATTTATGTTTTAAAACCCAAAACATAAATGAAAGACATTGTCATTTACAATGCCAATACCTCAAACTCGCGTGAAAGCGAGACCTATTGCATTGCAAATGCTTGTTTTAATTCTGAAGTGTGGTGGAAACAAAGATTTTCGTAGGAACAAAACAATTCAGTGCACAAATGAAATATTCCTTGAAACTTGATTTCCACAGATCCTGTTTGTGCGCCGCCTAGTTTTATCAGTAAATATGTATGTCTGCGCAAACATAGTGGTCATTTTAGTGGAAAATGTGTCTTCTTTAAAAACACAGTGACCTACCACAGCTTGCTTTAGTCATATATACGCACCATTGTGCTCCACAATGTATCGCCAGCTACTTACTTCATCTTTGCTTCGCTCCTGCTGAATACATTTGCTATACTTGTTCTTTGTATGGCATGTTTTTTCACATTTCCATGACTTTAGTGATGTAACAATAATGGCAGCCCCCCTCCAACTCCCCAGCCCCCTTCTGAAAATTCTTCCAGCATCACTGGCGCTTGCAAATTCAAATACCATTTGTTCAAATATCTGGCGCGGACTTCTCAGCTTTTACTTCAGTATTAAGTGTTACTACAAGTGTTGAAAAAGGCTAGTCTGCCTCAATTAAGGATATATGCAGATTATTGTATTACCATCTGTAACCCACATCCAAATGAAACATTATTATGGGTGTTAATGGGACCTGTTGAACACAGGGCAGGAAAACGTGCAGATAACTTTCGACATGAATCTAAAATTACACTGTGCTATAACCAAAAGCAATAACAGACATGTATGCGCAGACATTACAAACAGTTAGAAAAACCAGCCAATATGCTCCTTTTATTATCAACACTCAAAGTGCTCAAAGTGCAGCGTGGTCTTTGTCAGGGGAAATTATATTACTTTCTACCAGAACAGAGCATTTTTTTTTAACACTGCCAATATTCAGAGATAAGAGACTAAAGGAATAAGAAGGTTGTGAGGTTAGCATTCTGTTTAATTTCAATGTAATAATGTTCCTTCCTTCGCATACTTGACTTGCTAAAGGTGGGGATAGCAAGCAGAGAATGTTTACCCCAGGGTGAGTTAGATGGATAGCGACTAAGGCACAGCATAGCACAGTGACGTCAAATCTGTCTCTTCTAGAGACAAGTGGCATCATTTAGAGGATAGTATAAAATGAAAAGTCTCAAAATAACGCAGTCCACACCAAGTACATGGTTTGCCCCACCTACGCCCGCCTTGTATTTTCCTCTCCCCTACACTCCACCCTGCTGGGATCAATGCGGCCCTCGGCCACACCACATACCATATATTTTGCCCCCTGGGAAATATTTACACATACTCATGGTGTTCAGCATCTCTAAATCCCATTGGCAATGTGAATAGGTGCAAAAGGCGCGGCCTAGTGATTTTGCCAGTGCTGGTCAGGATATTTCCAAGTATAATAAAAAATCCAAGAGCAATGCCCCCTGGTTCACTCCCGAACTAGCCACCTCTCACCTACTCTGTAGGAAAGCAGAGCGAAAATGGCGTAAGTCCTATAACATTGACGATCGTCTCTTATACACTCAAACAAGAAAATCTTATCTTTCGAGTATTAAATCAGCCAAGAAGTCATACTATGTGAACGCCATCAAAGAATCCCACCAAAAACAAAAGACCCTGTTTTCCATAGTAAAGTCTTTCACCCATCCCAAAACTCTGCAACCTGAAATACCTCCATCACAGGACTTATGCGATAAAATTTCCGACTATTTTGAAGAGAAAATTGTTTCCATTCAAAGCAATTTTCCTCCTTTCTGTACCTCCCCACTCCCCCCTCCCTCTGACTCCCTTCCCGGAAATTTGAGCAGTTTCTCCCCTGTAACTCTTGCGCAAACTAGAGAAGTCATCCTGGCCTGTAAATCCGGCTCCCCCTCCGATCCCTGTCCCCCCAAAATCCTCCACCAAATTATCGACGTAATCAACCCAGTAATTAACGACATAGTCAATTCCTCGCTTAACACAGGAACTGTCCCCCCCCCGGTGGAAGAAAGGTATTGTCAAGCCTCTGATGAAAAAGGCCAATAAACCACCATCTGACTTGACTAATCTTCGCCCGATTTCACTACTTCCAGCCTTAGGAAAAATTACCGAGCAATTGGTCTATAGAGAACTCAGACATTACCTGGAAGTAAATAATATACTCCATCCGCAGCAATCTGGTTTCCGGCCCAAACATTCGACGGAAACAGCACTGATAGAACTATCAGACACGATCAAACTGCTACAAGATCAGCGAAAAAATTCAATCCTCATCCTTCTTGACCTGACCGCGGCGTTCGACACCATTTCCCATTCCATCCTCATCAGTAGACTGATGAACATAGGGATCTCAGACCACGCTCTAGCCTGGTTAAAATCATTCCTGGCTGACCGATCTCAGACTGTCGCTCTGGGCCCTTTTCACTCAAAAGAGAAAACGATTTTCTCAGGTGTCCCGCAGGGTTCGATCCTAAGCCCTCTCCTTTTCAACATCTACCTCATTCCCCTTCTGTCCCTGATTGAATCCTTTGGAATTCCTGTAACCTCCTACGCCGATGACACCCAGCTCATCGTGCCTCTGGATGGTAGTTCTACCAGCGCAGAACTCAACCTTAAGAACTGCCTAACGAAAGTCTTCCATTGGATGAATGCAAATCATTTGAAGTGTAACTCAAATAAAACGGAGATTCTCCCAATCGGCAAGAGTACCCCCTTCTGCCCAGCCCTCTGGTGGCCTGACGACTCAATCGCCCCCCCCCAAACTGTAACTACTGCCAGAAATTTAGGCGTCATCTTTGACTCAGATCTCTCATTCGACCACCATGCTAAGACTGTAGCCGGCAAATGCTTCGGGACAATAAGATCCCTAAGAAAGTTCTTTAACTTCCTCCCTCTCGACGCCAGAAAGAGCGTAACAGTGGCCCTTATAATCTCCCGATTAGATTATTGCAACGGCCTACTGGCAGGGACAAAAAAGAGCACTCTCGCTAAACTCCAGAGCGTGCTAAATACAGCTGCTCGACTTGTACTCAAACTGCCCCGGAGAGCTTCCACCTCCGCAGCCCTTCTTTCCTTACACTGGCTACCTCTCCACAAGAGAATTCTATTTAAGATTCTAATCATCGCCTTCAGATCCTTCAACAAATCCGGGCCAAAATACCTCCACAAACGTTTTCCCCACTACATCCCCAGGCGATCTCTCCGCTCGGCACAGGACAACCTCATCCTACCTGCAAAATACAATCTGAAGACGAAAGGAGGAAAAACCGTTAGCCACCTAGCCACCAAGGCATGGAACAATTTGCCCAAACACCTCAGGCAAATAACACAAGAAAGACCATTTAGAAAGGCTCTGAAGACCTGGATCTTCATCCTTCCCGACGATCTCACTAAAGCAGCCATCTAATCCCGCTCTGTTCCCAGACCGGCCATCAAGAACACTTAGCGCCAAGATGCTCCCTCCGGAGCGAACGCCGCGCTTTACAAATACCCCCACAAATACAAATACAAATACAAACTGTAGCACGTCACTGGGAGCAGTGTTGTTCTCGGATCACCCCTAGAAACAACAAGCTATTGCTTGTGGCTGGCAGTGTCCTGTGCGTACACAGGTTTTAGGTTAGATCACAAATACCATAAACACAAACAACAGACTGGACAGAACAAGGGTCAATGAAAATGTTTTTTTTCTGGCTGTATTAATTCTTGGTGTAACTGAAGTAATGCCTGAAAGGAACCTCACATCAGTCTCTAAGAGGAACCTTCCTTCTTTTTGTGTTGCATTGCCCAGTGCTTTTCCTCAGTTTATTAGTGTCTGCCCTTGAGCACCTGTAATTATGTCCTTAGTCTTTCCTACCCAAGTGATGTTTCTGTGCACCAGATGCTCATGTTTACTCACAGTGGTCAGTAGGATGAGGAGACCGCCCCCCGCTGGACCGCTAATGACGGCTTCCCATTTCTTTGCCAATGCATCCACAGGTGAACCGGAGTGAGATGAAAACCTTCATCTCGGAGCAGTTTGATCACATGCGCTGCCTGGCTAATGAGGAGGAGCGCAGAGCGCTGCACCTGGTGGACCTGCAGGAAGCCATGGAAACCGCGCGAGTGTCCGAGGTGCTGGCCGAGCTCAACGTCCGTATGGGGAAGATCGTGACGGAGATGTCGGAGATCACGAGCCAGCTGAGCGCTTTCAATGACCTGGCTCAGCTCAAACCTGAGGTAAGACGCCCAGGAGACCCGCTTAGATCTCACGAAATATGTACGTGTACTTCTATATATCAATCAATACAACAGTACTTGTAGAGCGCGGCTTATCGCCTGGGATGGTAACCAGGCGCTGGGTTACTAGGGCTATAGCTGGCTGTATGACTGTATATCAGACACAGGTTTCTGAAAATGGAAAATGAGACCTGCTCACACATTAGGAAGGAGTGTAGTAGAACTGCTAAATCCATCAGTTAGGTGGCAGAGACCTTCTCCAACCTCAGGCAGAGATCTACCCAGACTTGAGCTGGGAGGGTCAGGAGAAATGTTCAAACATAAGTTAAAGCAGAAGAGGAGACCTGCTCAAAGCGAAGTAAGCGGGCAGGAAACCTGGTCAAACCTTAAGTAAAGAGGTAGAGGAATTGTGCTCAAATCCAAGGCAAGATGTGCAGAAGACCTGCTCATACCCAAGGTAAAGAACTGAAGAGATTTGTTTGAAGCTGATGTAAGAGGGGATGCGAGACCTGCTCAAACCTAAGCCAGGTGTGGAAACCAGAGGTAAGTTGGCACTGGACCATGAACGTGCCATATTCAAACCGGAGGTAAGTAGGCACTGAACCATGACCCTTTAATGTTTAACCCAAAGGTAAAATGGTAGGAGACTGTCACCTGACCATGTTCAAACTGGAGTTAAGAACATGTCAAACCACGCCCTGTCCATGGGCAGACCTGAAGCAAGAAGATAGCTAACCAAGACCTGCCTGTGTTCTACCCGTGGTAAGGCGGTGTTGGACCATAACTTGTAAGAGGTTACCAGGCCATGACCTGCGCATATGGATACAGATATCAGGTGTGATATAGCTATGTTCAGATCCCAGGTTTGAAGTTACTTTACCTAGCCACGTTCAGAGGCCACGTAAGACGCCCCTGCGCATACGTGCGTAGCTGGGTGGATACTCAGCACCTGCATTTTGTAGTAATGCACCTTATGGATGCCGCAGACTGTCTAAGCTACCTAGTGGTGGCCTATGGAGGCTAGCCAATGTTGGATATGTTGAGGGGCTTGTCTGCGGTCTAAGGCAGTTTTAAAGCAGCCCTGATTATGGGATGCGCAGGCGGTTTATTCTTCATTCCACATGCCCGACACCTGCCATGCTTGCTGCAGAAACAAAACGCGTAGGATCTGTGTTGTGTTCCTGAGATGGGACTGATGCTCTTTTCGGTGGTTAATCCAAGGCACTACTTTCAGTTACTGGCCCACATGGCCACCAAGGATGCGAGCCACGGTGGGGGGCTCTTTACAAGCATCCTGTGTGACGATCACCGTCTTCTGGTGATTTCCAAGTAGTCCCACCCATAACCATTCGCCCACCTGTTGATAGATTTATTGCTAGCCAGTTGTGCCCAACAGACAGCTGACGTCCATGATCGACTCAGAAAACATGATGCACAGAATAATCTGTGTCCTCCTCGTAATCAATGACTGGCCATCCCTTTCCTTATCTTCTCACCTTCCTTCTTCCGAGCATGGCCATTGAGATGCTGTAATTATTGAGTTACTGCAGATGTCTGTATTCTCTTATTGGGGGCTCCCTTCTCTTTGTCCTAGACGTCTGTATGATACCTTCCAATGTGAGGTCTTTTTTTAAAATTGAAAATCTTATACCTAAAGTCTGTTAGTCATTATGAGTAAAGGAGGTGGAATAGCCTGAGTTTCATCGGGATTTTGATGGAATGTTTGGAGCAGGAGACTGAATATGTGAACCATTTTTTATGTTCTTCGTATTTCTGAGGAGGGGTACCCAGAATCTTCTGAGGGCCCTGTCAGAAGAAGGCGGCAGCACCGAAGTCTTCAAGTGTTTTGTGGGTTCAGACGTCACAGTGCTCCATCCGCGTCGTATCAAACTTGCTGCCAGACGTCCACTGAAGACTGGAGCATTGTTAAATGGACGTCTCTAGCAACCTGCACCCGAATAAACTTTTTTTTAAATTTGTTGTCGATCTGAGGCATTGTGAGAAAGTACAAACATACTCTCTTCGTACTAATATCAAACAGAAAAAATGTTGTATCCATGATTCACATCTGTGAACTTTTAAGTTCCAACCTTGGATTACATTTTTCAATCCATGCTTTGGAGCAGAACAGCGGACAGTAAAATGCAAATACGCGATGCTTTAAACCTTGGCGGCCGGTGCGTCCCACCTTGAAGTCAAGTGAACCGAATTTATATTCATATTAAAAATACGTGAATACCATCACTAAACCTCCTCGCTGTGGATTGGACCATTAGCCACTATTTCTTCCTAACAATATTAATAGGCTTTTTTCATAATGATGTTGAAATGTAGGTGTCTGCAACAACGCTCGCTGTGACGCACTAGATTAGAATGTCACCTCTATTCCTACTAAACATTCTGTGAACATGTACCCTTGCGCGCCACGCACTTGTCAAGAAGTGCGCCCTTCACAGCGTCTTCTTGGCGCTTGGGCCTCCATAGAGAAGCCTTACAGTTATATTTGTTTCCTGTATGAAAGTTCTGCCATTCGTTTGATGCATTCGCGCCGGGCTCGGCCCTCTCTTTCCGTGTCATAGAACGCTTCCTGCCAGGCCCTTTCCCCCTCCCTTCTTCCCTACTTGAGGGGCTCTCTACCTCTATACCACAACTCCCCTCCTTTGCCTCAGTCCCCCAAAAGCAGACAGCCGTTCTTCCATACCGTGCAGTGCACCTTTAGCTGCCAGTTCACCCTCACGTGAATGGTTTTAATGGCATTTATCCTGACAGCATGTCTCCACAGACCTGTACGACCACACAATGGACGTTTCTCCATTCACTCGAACGGGATCACATCTGACCTCACTATTTTGAGAACAAAATAAATGAAAAAAAAGAACAGTAAGTTTGTAGACTTAAACCTGTAAGAAGGCAGCTGCCGGGTGCCGGTTCTTACTTCATTTTGCTCACAAAGCTGTTCTTCCAAAGTGTGGTAACTCGTGGCCTGCAGGGAACACCAGGGTATCTTAACCCATTGTGCCACCTACATAAAAGACAATCTGCGACGTGCATGTCACATCCTATGCTTTCCAGCAGGCACATGAACACCAGTGTAAGGACAAGAGGATAGAGCCCCTCTGCAGAATGTGGAAAGGGGTCCCTGCCACTGAATGTTGCAAATATTTATAGGCCTAGGGGTTGGGGATCCCCTGAAGGGTAAGGACTCCCTGAATAGCAAAGGTTGGGCTATGTTGGGGCCCCATCATAATAAGTCTCACCTGTGGCTGTAGACGCCACAGGTGAGTGCCTTAACCACCTGAGTTAACTTACTGCTAATATGCCGACAGCCTAGCTGGGAACATGAAGATCTCTGCAGCAAGTGCCTTAACCTATTTCAAATTCGTTTGTGACCAATTAAATGATACAGAACAGATATAACATTTTGGAGAAGTTAGTCAATAGTATTCACCTCACCTCTCCAGTGACAAGTAATGGCCCACGTGATCTGCAGTCATAAATATTTGTTTTTTAAAGGACATCTTCAAATTCCTTTAGTAAATGACTGAACCTGAATTTTTAATGTCAAACTACCATTGCAACGTGCAGTAGTATCATTTGGTATTTGGGGGGCGGGGGGGGGGGGTTGGTGTGCATTTAATGAGTATTTGCTTTTGTATTTCGTAATCTGTACTTAGTGTACTCCATGTAATCAACTTGATGAGTAAGGTGCGGAATGATTTATAATTGTAGTAACTGCACACTACAGTTTTATAATCAGGAACATGCCCAGAATCCCTTGAGTCAGACTGAGATGTGTGGGTTCGGGAGCGCTTTGTGTTTTATCATCCTAGTAAAACAGTGGCTGGACCTCCTAAAAACTCCATCTTCTGCCCACAGTTGGTATCGCAAGGCCCAGTGCCGACTATCCATTACATAAAGAAATGTCCCTATTACTCTGCATCTGTCTGCTGAAAGTGAAAGCAGCTGGAGTGTGGAGCGTCTTCTATGGACCATGTGGAGTGAAGAGCTTCTTCCAAGGGCCACGCGTAGTGCAGAGCGTCTTCCATGGGCCACTTGGACTGTGGAGCATCTTCCATGGACCACGTGGAGTGTAGAGTATCTTCCATGGACCACACGTAGTGTAGAGCGTCTGCCATGAACCATGCAGAGTGTAGAGCGTCTGCCATGGACCACACGGAGTGTAGAAAGTCTTCTATGGACCACACGGAGTGTGGAGCATCTTCCAAGGGCCACGTGTAGCGCAGAGCGTCTTCCATGGGCCACACAGAGTGTAGAGTGTTTTCGATGGAACACGTTGACTATGGAGCATCTTCCATGGACCACATGGAGTGTAGAGCATCTTACATGGACCACACGTAGTGTAGGGCGTCTTCTATGAACCACGTGAAGTCTAGAGCGTCTTCCACGGACATATGGAGTGCAGAGCGTCTTCCATGGACCACACGGAGCATAGAGTGTCTTCCATGGACCACACGGAGTGTAGAGCGTCTTCTATGGACCACGTGGAGTATAGAGGGTCTTCCATGGACCACGCAGAGTTTAGATCGTCTTCAATGGAACACTCAGAGTGTAGAGCATCTTCTATGGACTACGCAGTGTAGAGCGTCTTCTATGGACTACGCAGTGTAGAGCATCTTCTGTGGACTACGCAGTGTAGAGAGTCTTCTATGGACCGCGCAGAGTGTAGGGCCTCTTCAATGGACCACGCAGTGTAGAACATCTACCATGGACCACGCGTAATGTGGAGCATCGTCCATGGACCACACAGTGTAGAACGTTGTCCAGGGACTATGCAGAGTATAGAAGATCTTCTATGGACCAAGCGGAGTGTACAGCATCTACTATGGACCACGCGGCGTGTATAGCATCTACCATGGACCACGCAGTGTAGAATGTCTTCCATTGACCATGTAGAGCATCTTCCTTGAACAATGCAGAGTGTAGAACGTCTTCCATGGACCACGCAGTGTAGAGCACAAAGTACACGTGCCATTTCCCCCAAGGCCAAATAGAAAGTTTAAAATTGGATGTAGTATTGATCGTTCACGCATCGTGTCCTTCAGCGTTTCAGTTTCGAAGGGATTACCAACCATGCCTGTAATGGATTCCGGTCTGTGCCGCAATGCTTGCTACATGTGTTCGCTTGCTCTCCGCAGCAGTTCGTGGAGCCAAACACAGTGTGGAATGCTATGATTATTAGGACAAAAACCTAATTTTTTTTTTCATGGTGTGCCCCATGTTGGTCCTTCTGCTCCTCTAGGCGCCCACTCAGGACGCCAGCTCAGAACACTGGAGTGACAGAACTCAGTGGGTGGCCTATGTGTGTTACTAGTCATGCACTGCTTAATACTGAAGATGATCAGAGCGCATGCGTAAAGGACTGAGCAGGAGTGTACGGCATTAGACCTCATCTGACATGCGACTGACTCTTCTAGTCCTACCAGCCTTTCTGTTAGCTCCAGTGTGGTTCAGTGTGCCTTATGTTTTCAAAAAATGTGTAATAAAATATTTAGTAAAATACATACAATTATAAACATAGTGGGGCCTTGGAGCATCTGTCTTCATCCATTTGTCTGTTCAGCTGTCATTCTCAGTTTGCTTCTGCATACCACAAATTTGAACCCACATCAGCCATTGGCTCTATAGTGATGTGAGCGATGGCATTTTTTTTCCTGATGACATATACATCCACCTAAAAAGAAGTGCAAGCATACTGAGTTCATACCTATTGGCTTTACCAGTACATAATATGATCAAGTGTATTCATTTTGAATGGTTGTCAATAGTAATAGATAAGAAATAACAGAATTTTACATATTTCTTAAGATTCAAAAGTCACGTTACTGCTCTATATCGAATGTTAATATTGGCACAGCCAATCACAGTGCTTAGTGTTGGCACGAACTGCTATTAACATCAATCTTGTTTCGGTGACTGGAACATGAAGCTGACCTAGACAACAGGTGTATGGTCATTTTGCCTTTGTTTTGTGGCATTTGGGGCATAGGTGCTAGTACTTTTATTGCCACATACTTTAGGACTGGTTGTTAATTGCCCTTCTCCTCATTATGCCATTTGCTTTCAGCTTGGTCCCCAAACTGAAGAGTGAGTAATTAATAATGGTTAATGCCGTGAGCAGAGGGCAATACGCCTTAGTTGTGCTGTATCCTACTTTGGCCTGGGGCTTTGGCCTCATGCCCCCTGCCTGTTTGCCGTGTCTGAGCAGGCAGGTTGTCTGTGGTACAGTTAACAGGAGCGTCCCTCAAAGAAGGATGCTTGGGGGCAGTGGGGCATTTCTGAGCTGCGAGAGTCAGTTCGTAATGTATTGTGGGGAACCCGAAGAGATAGCACGGTGAGTGGGATGCCAACATTATGTATTTTATAGTCTTGTAAAGCGCACAGCTTCCCAAAAAGGGTTTCCGGCGCCAAGCCAAACCAACAACTTAAAATAGCCATGATTTCTAGCCTTTCAACATTAAGCACTAATCCTGCCATTTAGCAAAGTAGAAAGAGTAAGAAAAGGGTTTGGTGCCAACCATTTTTTTTATTTCTTTTCATTCACAGTGAAACAACAATAATAAATGAACACCATACAGGCACAGCTGCACATTACCATTCAAACTGTACAGGCAGGTAGGAATATATTAAAATCTGCTCACCGTGTTTTAAGATCGCGGGCTTGATTCCTTAGGCGTTTAGATGCTCCAATCCCTCGTCATCGACATAAAATCTACTGAGCAGGAGTTTAAAACGAACTCATACACAATATGGTACTGGAGTAAAACATGCATTAGTACTGTGAGCAAGCCCTAAAAGCTGCTTACAACCGACCTATTAAGAATGAAAACTGACATTAAGAACAACCTAAAATATAGGAAGAAGAAAAACAATGTGCACGGACCGGTCAACCAGTAGAAACCTCAGGCGCTTACTGTTACAATCCAGCCTTGAGTGGCCCATTCTAACCAAATATGAAAATGGGTCAGTGGCAGAACAGCCACCTGGGAGGGGCTGCCACACGGGACGTGATTCGGGGAGAGGGGGAGCATGCAAAAGCAACAGATGGGCTAGCCACTAAATGCTGAACCCATATATCCGGCCCTTGTTCGGCTCGAGGTTCTTTGGGACTCTCGAGCCAAAGCAAGCCGAGCCGAGAAGCCGGTGCTTCTGAGTGGAGAAACTAAGAAGGGAGGACGAAAGACAGATGAAAAAGCCTTAGTGAAGCACTCTAGAGCGAAAGCCAGAGAATGCAGTAGAGAAAGAGACAAAAGGAGAGATGGAGGGGGAGCAAAAAGAGAGAGGACGTCATGCCCGAAACAGACTAAGAGAATTTGACGTAGAGCAAAAGAAAGAGCAAGGAAGAGAAAGCCGAGGCAGAGAGCGAGTTGGTGTGAGAATAATGGTTTGGCTCGTTTTGGCTCTTCGAGCCGAGCCAGAGGAGCTCTGGCTCGGCTTTGGCTCGACCGTTCCCAATTTTTCTATGGCGTTTCCACTGTTACAAACTACTTGTGAATGCAAGAAAGTCACAACGTAATGACCATGCTAATGGGGGGGGGGGGGGGGGGGGGGATGCATCTCAACAAGTGGGGTATAAATGCAAATAACAAGAGGAAACTTACGATGTGTAGCAGATAGCTTTAGGTTCATGCCCTTCAGGAAAGGTATGTGTAATGTTTGGGTACACCAAACTACTCAGAATATTCAAAATTTCAACTTAACTAATGTGGCTCTTTTTGCATCTACTCAAATAGGATCTGCTTTTTCCCGAAAAGCTTTCCTAAAACTTCTGCAGCATCCCCAAAGATCTTAAGAGAATTGAAACAGTATAGCACAGGCAGACATTTCCAGCACGCCTGGCTCTGCAGGGTCACGCGGGGTGTCAGCGATCCCCCTTTTGCGGTACGGTATTTCACAGCCTCGACTGTAATGAGATGCGGCGTGCCTATGCGGCCAATTACTGCTTGAAATTTGTGTTTCTTAATATACTCCATCTCCAGTGGGAAGCCGCTGCCTAATCATCAGCATAAAGTAAACATTAGCGGTGAAGAATGAATCCACAGATTCTCATCTGCTAGTTGGACGGGGAAGGTAGGGGCGAGCGGGGGGATTCGCAAGGACCTCATTATAGTTTGCATTGCCTGTTTAATTAGAAGAGACCAGCTGAGATGAGCGGCACTGCTGACCCAGCTCCGCTCGGCTGATGTTAATAAAGTGCAGCGTCTTCACCCCTGGGGGAAGAATCTTGCGTGAGCTGAAGGGTCTGAGATACGTGGCAACCTGGAAAGGAGGGGAAATTGGATCTTTTCG
This sequence comes from Triturus cristatus, assembly GCF_964204655.1. Taxonomy (NCBI): domain Eukaryota; kingdom Metazoa; phylum Chordata; class Amphibia; order Caudata; family Salamandridae; genus Triturus; species Triturus cristatus. The sequence continues at coordinate 102,323,414 of NC_140583.1, read as the reverse complement.
AAAACCACCGTGTGCATGTGGATGGTGCAGGCTTGTATAGTCTGAATGAGCGTTGGCGTTCACGGAAAGCATTTATGGAGTTAAACATGGGTAGACTCAATGGAGGGAGTGATTTCCAGAGGTCTAGGCTGGTGATGAGGTCTACTCCACAGACGCACCCTGGTTGTGGAATTGATGCTCAAACTGCCTGAAGTTTAGCTTCTCAAGAGTGGCATTGACATGGCCACAGGAAGGTGCTGCCTCGTCTGTATCGGTGGTTACGGAGGTCTATGGTCATATCATAAATTACACCTCCATTTTCAAGTCTGATTTTCTTGAGCTTGAAATGATAGGATTCGTGAAATGATTTGCCTAAATCTGGGCAAGGCGGATCACAAGGGTAATTGCAAAGTCTTGGGTGCGTCGGCACGCCTCAAAATCAAGCTGCACAATTTATTAAACAGGAATCCAATGTTTTTCATCCATTATCTGTTAAATCAATTTTCTCCATAAATTTCACATTTATAGTAGGAACAGCATAATTCCTATCTTTACATGACAAGAAGTGCCCATCCAGGCGTTTTTCACGGCATATTGGAATAAGCCGTGCTTCCTGGGTGACCCAATGCATTTCGGGCATAGTTGCCCTTTGTCAGGGGTAACTAGAACATAAAGAGAACCCATCAAAAGTTACAAGAGACTACATGCAATCAAGACATTACAAATCGGTGAAAATACAGAACGCTAATTGTTTGACTCAGTGTCCACATTGATGTGAGGTTTTTTTTAATGATAAACATCAACTCCATTATTTCTGATGTCCTGAATGAATAATGAAGAGAACCCACACATAAACACACGCAAGCATCGAAATACAAATTCAGGCTCGCTCTTGACCCATGCGTGTGTGCCCAAAACTCTATATCAAACAAGTGCCCCAAATCCCACCCAGTGACTCGTGCTCAAGAAAAGAAAACGCCCAACTTACTGAAACAAACTCCAAAAATAACTTGGAGGTAACCCTGCTCTCACCAAGTGTCAGCGTATTTCATATTTCTCTGTGCCAGTAGCAACCGCGATCGGCTTCCGTGAATTTCAAAGTAGTTGTGCTCAAAACGAACAAATCAGAGCTAAACCCGGAAATGCGCCATGCGTGCACCAGTCCCTTCTCAAATACCACGTGACCTTTGGCACCCCACCCAAATATAAACATAAAAGAAACACCCGTACCGCGCTACTAAACCCTCCAAACTACAACAAAAGTAACACACATATAATAACTATCGTCACTGATAAAATATTCCATGCTAGGCAAAATATATCATTTTAGGCTTGTGTGCACCTGGACCGCTAACTTTGCCAAAATTACAATATTGTCAAGAGTGTAATGAATTGCATGTCAAGGTACGAGGTCATACCGCAGATATATCGTAACTAGGCCTGGGCGGTAAATTCCGTTCCGCTCGCGGAATTTGCGTAATTTCGCGTTACGCGGAGAACGCGAAATTGCTCTAAAGTCTGCTTTCCGCGATTTCGCGAAATTTTTGCTTGTTCGCGTTCTCAAATTGCGTGTTCGCGAGATATTTCTCCCCGAGTACGCAAACAGCAATTGTGAACAGGAAAAAAGCATCGCGAACAAGCAATTCCGCGTGTTCGCGGAATTTCTGCGTGTTCACGGAGATTTTTTACCGTTTCGCGGAGATTTGCGTAACGCAATTACGCAAATTCCGCCCACCCCTAATCGTAACATGGGTGCCACAAGGGTGTAGCAAGCTGCCATCACCCAGTTCTGGACCGGAGTATAGTATGACGCGGTTGTATCGGCATCCGTTGACCTTCCTTTGTAGTCGTCCTTCATGACTCTTGTTTTTAGACTCATGTCAGCAGCTGAAATAAATATCCGAAGTTGCAACAAAGATAAAGTTCTTAAAAGTGAACCTGTGGACGCAGCACACGAGCCTAGCCTTAAACCAGGACCGAGGAGTGTTACCCTGATGGCTCCGGTCCTTGGAGACACCCTCCTCACAGGAGTATGAGGGAGTTAACACAAACATTGGGGTTTATAGCGGGTCAGAAGCCAAGATATCGACCGAATGTCGCCGATGGACGGCAAGAAAGACAGACATAGAGACACGCATACTTGGCTTCCTCAATCAGAAATGGGATTTAAACTCAATGTTGGCACTCGCGTCCACCTCATGTATGAGCAGTGATCGGTTGTTGCTCCTCTCTTCAGCCTCCTGAGTGAGCAGTGGGCTGTTTTTGCTTCTCTATTTGCCTCTAAGATATGGCCCTCCCTGGGCCCATCCAGTGCGATATCTTCTCCTCTTGTGACGGTGGATCCCGCACTCAACTTCGGCGACAACTCAAAAAAGCTGCTGTCCAGGTACCAGACCTCTGGCTTCTATACAGATTTTGGATATTGCCTCCACACAGCTTCTTAGCTCTTTGTTGTCAAAGACCTGTTGTCAACAACACCAATACTTCCAGTGTGCTTTGGGTCAGACCATTGCTTACCATCATTTGACTTTGGCTTCATTTGCTTATTGGATGGCTTTCCTTCCACTTCTTGTGTTTGTCTCTCCCCTGGAGCTTAGTTTCTTCCCCGTCCTTTTGATCTGATCACCTGTTTCTTTCAACTGCTCACATTTACAGAACAGCTTTTTTCTTTCCACATTTCGGTAGAGAGCTTCGCTATCCCTCGTGTGCTGCTCCCCACTAAAATCTCTGCACTCCGCCGTCCGACCCCAGATTCTACGTTGCCTTCCTCCACCCTCTCCGTCCTGCTTCTTTTTTGGCCTTTGATTAAAAAATATATATCTCGGCTGCGCTTCTACTAGTCTGCGCTTACTGCCCTCATGCCCTACTGCTCCCTCGTGCTCTTGATCTTTTGATTTTTTTTTTCTTTTTTGTGGTCCAAGTAGGTATAAAACAAAAATACACACTCATAGAAACACGTCTTATGCTTGTAATAAGAATTTTTAATTTAAAAAGCGTTCATTGCTGTGGCTGTTTCACCAGTGATGTTTTTTAAGCAACGAGCCTTTCATCTGTGCCAGGCATTTTCTTATTACTGTTTATGAAGGAGCTGACAATGAATCCGCACCCATACCGCTGGCAGCTATAATGTTACAATGCCACTTAATAAAAAGCCCCTCTTAGTATGTGTATTATGAATGATGTTTTGGGGAGAACAATAGTTTGGCGAAGCAGCTACAGCTCTCTGAAAGGAAATGGTTCACCTGCTGCAGGTTGTGCTCTCTTTGTGACAGCTTTAGTGTGCTCCCATTCGAGGCGCGATTCACCTGGGGTACATTACTCCAAAATTGTGCATCTTCGATATAATGGAAGTCACAGAAGAATTCTGTGGTCATATAGGTGCAGGAGTTTGCCTTCCTAATCCGTTTATGAGGCAAACCTGCTTTATTTAGAATCAGGGTTACCTTATTCATTGTAGAGCCTGTGCATTGACCTTTTTTATAATGTTTCTACAAATATGAATTAGCGACCCAAGTAAACCTGCATTACAGTACCAGTGTCTAGCCCTCCTGGACCCACTATAAAGTGTGTGTGTATGTCATACAATTGTGAGTCCTGGGTGTGTTTCGATTTTTTTGTACAGTGTTGTAGCTGTACTATTGTGATGGGACAGCCGGCCTTCAACTCGAAAAGTGTTCACGGATTTCACCCCAACACTGCGGTGGACTGGAAAGGGCCCTGGGGCAGAACTGGCACTGGACACTTGGGCAGTCAGATGCAGGCACTGGGGCTGCCAGAAGTAGACATGTGGGCAGGTATACACAGGCATATGGGCTGAGATAGAAATAAGTACGCACTAGGATAGGCAGGCGCAGACAGATGTAAGCACTAGGGCAGTCAGACGCAGGCAGTAGGACAGGAAGGCGCAGACACCGGGGCAGGCAGGCGAGGATACATCCTAATGGAACTCCATTGGCACCTCCTGCCACAATGCACCATCTTCTAAATGGGCTGCATGGTTTACAGAGTGCCCTCAACCAGCACCCCTGCTTATCTTAAAGACAAGCTCACCATTTCCATGGTTCTCTGCACACACGCAGCCAGGACACCATCACACTGCAGACGAAGAAGTGTGACAAAGCGCAAACACATGACAGGAGGCCTTTTCCGTCTGTTCTCCAAGGATCCGGAAGAACATCCCCCTATCCACCAGGACTGCCCTTTCACTGCTCGGGGCTAGGAAAGAGTTGAAGACTCACTCCTGTGAAGAATCCTGCATCACAGTGCATTAACCATCCACAGCCCAGGTACCTCCCCTGCCACTCGTTGAGTTCATGCTCGTCTTTGACCCGTATGTAAAGCGCTCTGCTGACTTTTGGTACGGTTTGTGCTATAGAAATAATACACCCATACATACTGGAGTGGACAGATGTAGACACTTGAATGAGCAGACGTAGACACTGAGATAGGCAGAAGCTGATGCTAAGGTGGATGCGGGGACCGGCAGGCAATGGGAAGGGCCTTTGTGGCTGCTGAGATGGGCCGATATGGACATTGGAAGGCGCAGAGTGGGATACTGGGGCAGGCAGTCGCAGACACTGGTGCAGGCAGACGCAGACACTGGTGCAGGCAGACGCAGGGAAAGGCCGATGCTTGAATTGGTGGACGTTGGGCGAGGTAGGTGCTAGAATATGTGGACTCTGGGGTGGGCAAAAGCAGGACCTGGGGCAGGCAGAAGTAGACACTGTGTCGAGCAAAAGCAGACAGTCTAAGTTAATGGAGCAGACCGGCACACAAAGGTGTAGCTTAGTGAGTGGAAATTGGGTTTGGGGTGTGAATCTCAAATTTCCCGCTAAAACATAAGTGGCAGGCAAGGTGAGTGAGTGACACGACCAAGGTTTGAGATGGTCTGTTCCCATGAAGAGCAGGGTCAGTACAGATTTGGTGGGCCTCGGCACACAAAGGTGTAGCTTAGTGAGTGGGAATTGGGTTTGGGGTGTGAATCTCAAATTTCCCGCTAAAACATAAGTGGCAGGCAAGGTGAGTGAGTGACACGACCAAGGTTTGAGATGGTCTGTTCCCATGAAGAGCAGGGTCAGTACAGATTTGGTGGGCCTCGGCACACAAAGGTGTAGCTTAGTGAGTGGGAATTGGGTTTGGGGTGTGAATCTCAAATTTCCCGCTAAAACATAAGTGGCAGGCAAGGTGAGTGAGTGACACGACCAAGGTTTGAGATGGTCTGTTCCCATGAAGAGCAGGGTCAGTACAGATTTGGTGGGCCTTTAGGGCTGAGTTAGAGTTTGGTAGAGAGGTACTCCATTGCAGTGATGACAGAGTACCCTGTCCACTAAACTCAAGTCTGATTGCCCAATTTTAGGTTCGGCAGACAGCAAGTTATACATCGACGGAGTACACTTTGCTTAGTTGGTGTAAAACTTTGTTCGAAGACCAGACGGAGTAAGAGCTATTGGAGGTAAGGCACCCGACCGTCAACCCTATTTACAGTGGACAGTCAGATTGTTTTTTTTTTTTTAATATCCCTAACCTCCAGGTATATCCCGGCAGGGAGGGACAGTAAGAAAGAAGACAAGCATTGGCATAGCCAATAGGTCTCGCTTTTGGGACCTTATAAGTATTTAGTTATGCAACTGTTGCATGGCTAAACACTTATAAGGTCCCAAAGGCGAGACTTATTGGCTATGCCAATGCTTGTTTATGTTTGTACGTGGTTCATAAAAACAACAAAAAATGCATTAAAAAAGTGGACTTTAAGCTTACTTATTAAGATGCTTAATGTGTGTGAAATGGTGCTAAAGCACTTGTCCTCAGTTTTCCAGACAATTTACCAAAGAATTTCTCTTCTAAAGGACGTGTGGTGAATCATTATGCTGGTTTATTTTAACTGCTGCTATTGAAGCATTGGTTTACGGAGAACATCATTGTGGCCGCGAAAGTGATCACGATCAAACATCAAAGCGGCTGTGCGGAATGAAAGTAATCTCGATCAAGCGCGGCACGCGCGTCCGCGCACATGCACTGTAGCTCTAGGCTGGCCATGGTAGCACTTTTTGGAGCCCTCACAAAAAATCTCGCCAGACCAGCGCATGCGCTGGGTCAGGGGAGACCTAAAAAATGCCCCCCACACCATGGGGACTCAAAATCTTTTTTTAATTCAGAATTTGAGAAACAAACTCCCGCTTTGAAAGTTTGTTTTTTGTCGTGTTTGATAGAGCGGTCAGGAGAAACAGACTGTGTGGCAGGAAGACAGATACTGTGGCGTGGATACATCAAAGCAGCCCAGGGACAAGGGAACTGGGTCTTAAGGACAGATGATCAGAGCCTGAACTCAGACACAAACACCACTCAGCAAACTAATCTAATAAAAACGCTCTTAGCACCAAGGGTGAAGGGGACCAGAGGCCAACCGAAGGTGCCATTTGCATGTGAACTAAAGGTCTATCTTAATGCATGAGCTCAGATCAGTTCAGAGTCCAGTGGCTGTTACTTTGAAAGTAAAGTGGGGGGGCGACGCAGGGAGAGGGGGTAGTACTAGGGAGAAAATATTACTTACCTGCTGGCCACCACCTTGGTGGTCTTCTGCTCATCTGCTTCTGTTAACTCCCAGCAGCCAATGCACAGGCTCCCAGACACCCCATGTCCAATCCAGGCTCTGCTCTCATGCTGGTAATACCATTACCAGCATGAGAGCAGCACTAGGATGGATCTGAGCGGCCTGGTTAGGCGCTATGTCTCTTCTCCACCCAGCTGTACAACACAGCTCGGGTTCGAGAAAGGCTACGTGGGCATGTCTGTTTGGCCGGGCTGAGACAGTCGGCTAAACCCACATGCGCACTTAGTGCCCACCATTCCTCCTCCCTGTTGCTGATTCTCTGTCAGGATGGCCCCATCCCAAGGCTCAGCTCAGTGTCTGCAAAGAGAAATAAAATGATAACAAACTTGTTTTATTATCGTTTATTGTTTCTGTGTGCACTGCTGAAACAACAGTGGGGCGACGCTCCTCCGCCTCAACAGAGAAGCCGCCGCTGCGTAACGGAGTGCCAGTCCTAGCTCATCCGTTCAGCATAAATGCCCTTTTGTGCTTCTACTTAGTGCTGGTTTAATTGGGTATCATGGGCTGCTTACAGCCGCAGGAACATTAAAAAGTGTCAGCTCAGTTGATGGCGTTTCCATGTGCCCTTCAGTTGAGGGGGTTGGTTGCCTCGTTGCCTATGATTGTAACATTGTGACTGTATTTCTCTCTCTCTTCTTCTTACAGGATGTTGAGCAAGAAATGCCCAGGTAAGTGGCCAATGTTCCTTTCCTTGATTTTCACAATCTCCTTTATTGTATGAAGTTGGATGGTGCGGACTCTCTTTTAGAACGCTCACATTCTTAGTGACACTTTCCATTAGTCCCAAATTTGGTACTTTTTTGGAGATCTATTTTGTCAATTTCTTTTTAAGTGCTCTAATACTGTAATCCTACACATTGAATTATTAATTCCATAAGGTTTTTTTTCCTTTGTACATTATTACCACATCATTTCAGGTAAGTGTGCTTGGAATGAGGCGTACCATGCGTAATCGGACGTTCATAAATCAAATTCAAGTTTATTTTAGCCCTTATTGTTTTTTCTCCTTACACGTTTCGCCTGGATTTTAGTATGTACATATTATTATATGAACCACAAATTTTTGTCAATGTATTTTGTTCTTTTGTTGCTGGAAAGCTGTTAATGGTCATGCGGAATAAATCCCTATATTTAAAGAATAATCCATTTGTTTGTGAAATCTCTGTTATTTATGTAGCATTAAATAACAAACGTATTTGAATATGTACAGAGCAATTAAATATCAAACACCTGTGCATTCCTACCGTGCAATCAAACTCAGATATTGTTTTAGGATGCTATCAATTCTTCAATGATGACCTACGAAGGTCCGCGACAATTATTGGTGATACGTTGAAAACAAGCATTGGCTCTGCCCTATAGTGCTAATGCTTGTGTATGAACAAGCATGCAAAAGTGTTTTTTCCATGCCCTAGCACTTTTAAACCACACCTGTTGGCTTTGCCAATGCTTGTTTTACATAGAACGTAATCATAGTCGTGCATAGTCATATAGTAGTACTACGCATAACCTCTGCTAATATTGCCGAACTCAGTACAACGCATTTTATCAAGCTCCAGTGAACGAAGGGTTAAGTTGCCATACTGCAGGGCAGACCGATCACGGGCACCTTGATTTAGTACACACCTTAGGTCAGAAAGAGTTGACTGACTGAAACATCAAGCCAGCTTCATAGGCCTGCTGCAGGCCTGCCAATCCCGAAACCTTTCTCACAGTTTGAGAAGGCCAGGTCCTTGGGGGAGCGAGGCGTTCAGGTCTACTGCTTAACGCACCCTGGAAGGGGCAATCGAAGGGGTAGGGCAACAGAGCGGAGGCTTGGCTTACGGCCTGTCGCAGCCTGAGATGCCTCTCCAACAATCCTCAAGGCTTCTCCTCCTGCTTCTGCTCTTACGGGAAGGATGTAAAACCCTAAACGGGCTTTAGCGATGGACAGTCTCCAACAAGCGAGCTGGAAAGTACTGTTTGTAGCACAAAAAGATGATGGACGGAATGTTGCACATTGTCAAACATTCACCGCCAGTCACAGATCTGGGTTTAATCCATCGTTATTTTGTCCACTACGACATTCCAGTTTGCACCCAACCATATGCAAATCAGACTTGACCCTGTTCCTCATGGGAACAGTCCAGCCCACACTGTCAGGTCCTCCTTGGACCAAAAAACAAGCATCTTGGGACCGGTTGAGTGTTGGCATATGGCCTATATGGGTAGTGTCTCATTGTTCTGCATATGAATCAGAGTTTTTGATTATTCTGTTTTTGTTGCGGAACTGTGACACGTAGTCACTAAAAAGAAGTGAGAAGACAGTAAGCATTAGACGCTAGTGTATGATGGCTAGAAAGAACATGAGTAAAGTGTGACCTATGTAGGAAGGGTTTTAGCGTTGTACAGAAGCATCGGTGTAGTGTGAGAATAGGCACAGACGCGCACGCGTGTTTTACTTTTCTGTACTTTCACAGCCACAATTCTTGAACCTTTGTGTTTATTGGTGAACACTGTGATTAGTAAACCTTATAAAAGATGGTGTCATCATGCTTGTACTCTGCCTGTCCAGGTAGAACATTTTTAGGGTCCAGAATCTGAGTCTATTTCGAAGTTTTGGTTCCCTACCGTAGCACATTGTGAAGATGGCTGAAACTCAGGGAAATCCGGTTAGGCTCTTGAAGATGGCTGCCCTTTTAAACCTGGGTAGGCTCTTGAAGACGGCTGCCCTTTTAAACCTGGGTAGGCTCTTGAAGACGGCTGCCCTTTTAAACCTGGGTAGGCTCTTGAAGACGGCTGCCCTTTTAAACCTGGGTAGGCTCTTGAAGATGGCTGCCCTTTTAAACCTGGGTAGGCCCTTGAAGATGGCTGCCCTTTTGAACACTTATTTTTCGGCCCTACTGCTCTCCAACCACAGCCTTACTTTATTTGGCCAATGCTTACGCAGAATTTTTTTTGAGGATTTGTTGAAAGCGGAAGTGGGTGACCCAAGACTACTACAATTTCTGATTTTGTTTAATTGTTTGATTTCGCTTTCGTGTGATTGTGGCAAGTAACACCAACTGATACCTTTCTGTAGCTGTCTTACAAGAAACAAAAACTTTTAATAGTAAAGTTGGCAGAGAAGAATGGACATGAATGTAAACACGAGGGTTGGTCTTGAAGCATTAGGGGACTTACTTGCAAAATACTTTTTCTGTGATATTAGCGATTAATTGCAGGTTTAGCTGCAAGGACAAGCAAGCGTTGGCAAAGCTAATAGATCTGGCGTTGATTTTGAACCCTGAATAAAACATTAGAGAACAGCCTGATGCAGAGGGGAAAAACAATTGGTTTCGCTGAGATAAGAACTTAATGTATGATGATTCGATGCTGTTTTGAGATGTAAAATATTCCCTTATGCATTGGAATGAAAGCACTCCATAAGAGATGGAATGGTACATCAAAGAGCCAATAGCATGAGGCGAAAAAGGCATATTGCTCTGGGTGTTGCCAAGGCACGCTCTCTGTATATTTCATAGAACTGGTAACAGTAGGTCTTTCACACATCTGTCAAACCAGATGTAAAAGCATATTCTGGATAAGATGAGCCCACAATTCCTTTCTCATTTCGTAACTGGCCTCCTCAGTGTACTCCTTGAGCGCGCCTATAGCTAGATAGACAGCATTTCTTTTTAGCTGTACAATCCTTTTTCTCTTAGATATTGATGTCAGCCTCCATAAATATACTTGAGAGTACATGTCATTCAATCTTGGCTTTTTAGGAAAGAGTACGCTGCATTCTAGGACTTCCAACTGCTTCTTTTTTTTCACTATTTGAAACCCTGGTGTGCAAACCCCAGGGTGTAAAGCGCTGTTTGATAAAAGCCAGGAGTGGTGAATGTTACCACACGTGACTTGGGCCTACTCGCCATGTGTAAGTAAGAAGAAAGGGTGCGAGACACTCTGTGGCTCGTACCCCTACTTGATGGTGCGCACTGTTCAGTGACTGACTCGTATACATGCTACCCACGTGTCTTACTCACATGTCTGTACATTGCAGACAATACCCACGCACATCCGGGAACAACTTTACTCATCTCTTGTATCTCCTCAGTCAATAAGTGATCCAGGGATATGTGGCCTAAAGAATTGTTTATCTCACTAGTCACTTTACTAAGTACATTGTTTTACATTATCAGGCGGAGGCGTCGCGGCTGATGGGGGAGCTGGGAATATACTTATAGAATTATCATCTCTCATAGGACTTACCAGGTCTTCCCTCGTCAGCAGTCCCGGGTTTAGTTGTTTTAGGACTGGTTATACTGCAACTTTTTTAAACAAATGCATCAACTCCAGGAAAAGTATGTGTTTTTAATTAACTGTGTCTTTCTGTTTTAACCAATTGTGAGTTTAAAGTGTTGCCAATGTCCACTGTAACTCTCCTTTGTACTTTTACAATGTGTATCTTTTTTGTGCTTTTATGGTCATTAATTTGAACCGAATAAAGCTTAATTGAATTGAATTGGACTGGTTGTCATGGAGTGTGTTACTCTGTAGAACCGTATGAACGTTACGACTCCCAGAATAGTAATATAGTAAACAAAAGCCAGTGAATGGTGCATAGCTTCACACACAGAGTGATCCGGCGGCTGCCCCAGCCCTCTGTGCAGTGGTGTGCCTTCACTGTGTGTTGGCATTCTGCCCAGGCAAAAGATGCGCCTCACCTGGGCCGCAGAGTGACGAGGCGAAGCATCACCCACCGAAGTAATCGTCTGAATTGAATTACTGTTAATGTAACCCGCTGTCACCGTATCTCCTGCTTATTGTAAAGCGCTCTGATGCCTTAGGGTCATGTCCCCGCTATATACAAGTGTGAAGTGTAGAAATAAATACATTCTGCCCTCCTTAGAGCTTTCAAGAGAAGCGCTTGGACTGTCTCGACACCTGTTTTAAAAAGAATTTGCGATATTATTAGCGCCGTGAAGCAGACAAATACAGCAAGTGTAACAGTTGGCTGCTTGCTTCAGTTAAGCAGCGGAGTCCTCCAGGACTCATAGCAACAGTTTCTGAAGTACAGGAGAAGAGGCAGCCATGATCTCACTGGTAGGGGTGTCTTCTGCTCAAACTGTGCAGCAGGTACTCCCCTCTAGCGATTCAACATCGGGGGGAGTGAGGCAGAGCGGTCCAGGGCCTACCCGGAGGATGCAGTGAGTTACAGACTCAGAACACTGGGGAAAGTGAGGCAGAGCTGTCCAGGGCCTATCCGGAGGACGCAGTGAGTTACAAACATAGAACATCAGGGGAGTGAGGCAGAGCGGTCCAGGGCTTATCCGGAGGATGCAGTGAGTTACAGACTCAGAACATCAGGGGGGGTGAGGTAGAGCGAACGAGGGTCTCTCCGGAGGACGCAGTGAGTTACAGACTCAGAACATCGGGGGAGTGAGCAGAGCTGTCCAGGGCTTATCCCGAGGATGCAGTGAGTTACAAACTCAGAACGTCGGTGGAGTGAGGCAGCGCGGTCCAGGGCCTATCCGGAGGACGCAGTAAGTTACAGACTCAGAACATCGGGGGAGTGAGGCGGAGCGGTCCAGGGCCTATCCGGAGGACGCAGTGAGTTACAAACTCAGAACGTCAGGGGAGTGAGGCAGAGTGAACGAGGGCTTATCCGGAGGATGCAGTGAGTTACAAACTCAGAACATCGGGGGAGTGAGCAGAGCTGTCCAGGGCTTATCCCGAGGATGCAGTGAGTTACAAACTCAGAACGTCGGTGGAGTGAGGCAGAGTGAACGAGGGCTTATCCGGAGGATGCAGTGAGTTACAAACTCAGAACATCGGTGGAGTTAGGCAGAGCGGTCCAGGGCCTCTCCGGAGGACGCAGTGAGTTACAAACTCAGAACATCGGGGGAGTGAGGCAGAGCGAACGAGGGCTTATCAGGAGGATGCAGTGAGTTACAGACTCAGAACATCAGGGGAGTGAGGCAGAGCGAACGAGGGCTTATCCGGAGGATGCAGTGAGTTACAAACTCAGAACATTGGGGGAGTGAGATAGAGCGGTCCAGGGCTTATCCGGAGGATGCAGTGAGTTACAGACTCAGAACATCAGGGGAGTGAGGCAGAGCGGTCTAGGGCTTATCCGGAGGATGCAGTGAGTTACCGACTCAGAACATCAGGGGAGTGAGGCAGAGCGGTCCAGGGCCTATCCGGAGGACGCAGTGAGTTACAAACTCAGAACATCAGGGGAGTGAGGCAGAGCGAACGAGGGCTTATCCGGAGGATGCAGTGAGTTACAAACTCAGAACATCAGGGGAGCGAGCAGAGCTGTCCAGGGCTTATCCCGAGGATGCAGTGAGTTACAAACTCAGAACGTCGGTGGAGTGAGGCAGCGCGGTCCAGGGCCTATCCGGAGGACGCAGTGAGTTACAAACTCAGAACATCGGGGGAGTGAGGCAGAGCGGTCCAGGGCCTATCCGGAGGATGCAGTGAGTTACAAACTCAGAACATCAGGAGAGTGAGGCAGAGCGGTCCAGGGCCTATCCGGAGGATGCAGTGAGTTACAAACTCAGAACATCAGGGGAGTGAGGCAGAGCGGTCCAGAGCCTATCCGGAGGATGCAGTGAGTTACAGACTCAGAACACTGGGGGAGTGGGCAGAGCTGCCCAGGGCTTATCCGGAGGATGCAGTGAGTTGCAAACTTAGAACGTCGGTGGAGTGAGGCAGAGCGGTCCAGGGCCTATCCGGAGGACGCAGTGAGTTACAAACTCAGAACGTCAGGGGAGTGAGGCAGAGCGAACGAGGGCTTATCGGAGGATGCAGTGAGTTACAGACTCAGAACATCAGGGGAGTGAGGCAGAGCGGTCCAGGGCCTATCCGGAGGACGCAGTGAGTTACAAACTCAGAACATCAGGGAAGTGAGGCAGAGCGAACGGGGGCTTATCTGTCGGACGCAGTGAGTTACAGACTCAGAACATCGGTGTAGTGAGGCAGAGCGAACGAGGGCTTATCCGGAGGATGCAGTGAGTTACCAACTCAGAACATCGGTGGAGTGAGGCAGAGCGGTCCAGGGCCTATCTGGAGGACGCAGTGAGTTACAGACTCAGAACATCCGGGGAGTGAGGCAGAGCGGTCCAGAGCCTATCCGGAGGATGCAGTGAGTTACAAACTCAGAACATCAGGGGAGTGAGGCAGAGCGGTCCAGAGCCTATCCGGAGGATGCAGTGAGTTACAGACTCAGAACACTGGGGGAGTGGGCAGAGCTGTCCAGGGCTTATCCGGAGGACGCAGTGAGTTACAAACTCAGAACGTCAGGGGAGTGAGGCAGAGCGAACGAGGGCTTATCCGTCGGACGCAGTGAGTTACAAACTCAGAACATCAGGGGAGTGAGGCAGAGCGGTCCAGGGCCTATCCGGAGGACGCAGTGAGTTACAAACTCAGAACATCAGGGGAGTGAGGCAGAGCGAACGGGGGCTTATCTGTCGGACGCAGTGAGTTACAGACTCAGAACATCGGTGGAGTGAGGCAGAGCGAACGAGGGCTTATCTGGAGGATGCAGTGAGTTACAAACTCAGAACATCGGGGGAGTGAGGCAGAGTGGTCCAGGGCCTATCCGGAGGACGCAGTGAGTTACAAACTCAGAACATCAGGGGAGTGAGGCAGAGCGAACGGGGGCTTATCTGTCGGACGCAGTGAGTTACAGACTCGGAACATCAGGGGAGTGAGGCAGAGCGAACGAGGGCTTATCCGGAGGATGCAGTGAGTTACAAACTCAGAACATCGGGGGAGTGAGCAGAGCTGTCCAGGGCTTATCCCGAGGATGCAGTGAGTTACAAACTCAGAACGTCGGAGGAGTGAGTCAGAGCGGTCCAGGGCCTATCCGGAGGATGCCGTGAGTTACAAACTCAGAACATCTGGGGAGTGAGGCAGAGCGGTCCAGGGCCTATCCGGAGGACGCAGTGAGTTACAGACTCAGAACATCAGGGGAGTGAGGCAGAGCGGTGCAGAGCCTATCCGGAGGATGCAGTGAGTTACAAACTCAGAACATCAGGGGAGTGAGGCAGAGCGGTCCAGAGCCTATCCGGAGGATGCAGTGAGTTACAGACTCAGAACACTGGGGGAGTGGGCAGAGCTGTCCAGGGCCTATCCGGAGGATGCAGTGAGTTACAAACTCAGAACGTCGGTGGAGTGAGGCAGAGCGGTCAAAGGCGTATCCGGAGGACGCAGTGAGTTACAAACTCAGAACGTCAGGGGAGTGAGGCAGAGCGAACGAGGGCTTATCCGTCAGACGCAGTGAGTTACAAACTCAGAACATCAGGGGAGTGAGGCAGAGCGAACGAGGGCTTATCCGGAGGATGCAGTGAGTTACAGACTCAGAACATCGGGGGAGTGAGGCAGAGCGGTCCAGGGCCTATCCGGAGGATGCAGTGAGTTACAGACTCAGAACATCAGTGGAGTGAGGCAGAGCGAACGAGGGCTTATCCGGAGGATGTAGTGAGTTACAAACTCAGAACGTCGGTGGAGTGAGGCAGAGCGGTCTAGGGCTTATCCGGAGGATGCAGTGAGTTACAAACTCAGAACGTCGGTGGAGTGAGGCAGAGCGGTCCAGGGCCTATCCGGAGGATGCAGTGAGTTACAAACTCAGAACATCGGGGGAGTGAGATAGAACGGTCGAAGGCTTATCTGGAGGATGCAGTGAGTTAACGACTCAGAACATGGGGCAAGTGAGGCTGAGCGGTCCAGGGCTTATCTGGAGGATGCAGTGAGTTACAGACTCAGAACATTGGGGGAGTGGGCTGAGCTGTCCAGGGCTTATCCGAAGTATACAGTGAGTTACGGACTCAGAACATTGGGGGAGTGAGGCAGAGCGGTCCAGGGCCTATCCGGAGGATGCAGTGAGTTACAAACTCAGAACATCGGTGGAGTGATGCAGAGCGGTCCAGGGCTTATCTGGAGGATGCAGTGAGTTACAGACTCAGAACATTGGGGGAGTGGGCTGAGCTGTCCAGGGCTTATCCGGAGGATGCAGTGAGTTACAGACTCAGAACATGGGGCAAGTGAGGCAGAGCGGTTGAGGGCTTATCCGTCAGATGCAGTGAGTTACAAACTCAGAACGTCGGGGAGGGAGGCAGAGCGAACGAGGGCT
The DNA here is from genome assembly GCF_964204655.1 of Triturus cristatus. Taxonomy (NCBI): domain Eukaryota; kingdom Metazoa; phylum Chordata; class Amphibia; order Caudata; family Salamandridae; genus Triturus; species Triturus cristatus. Next base: position 102,307,725 of record NC_140583.1, on the reverse strand, counting down.
TATCCGTCGGATGCAGTGAGTTACAAACTCAGAACGTCGGTGGAGTGAGGCAGAGCGGTCCAGGGCCTATCCGGAGGACGCAGTGAGTTACAAACTCAGAACGTCAGGGGAGTGAGGCAGAGCGAACGAGGGCTTATCCGGAGGATGCAGTGAGTTACAAACTCAGAACATCGGGGGAGTGAGCAGAGCTGTCCAGGGCTTATCCCGAGGATGCAGTGAGTTACAAACTCAGAACATCGGGGGAGTGAGCAGAGCTGTACAGGGCTTATCCGTCGGATGCAGTGAGTTACAAACTCAGAACATCGGTGGAGTGAGGCAGAGCGGTCCAGGGCCTATCCGGAGGACGCTGTGAGTTACAAACTCAGAACATCGGGGGAGTGAGGCAGAGCGGTCCAGGGCTTATCTGGAGGATGCAGTGAGTTACAAACTCAGAACATCAGGGGAGTGAGGCAGAGCGAACGAGGGCTTATCCGGAGGATGCAGTAAGTTACAAACTCAGAACATCGGGGGAGTGAGCAGAGTTGTCCAGGGCTTATCCGTCAGATGCAGTGAGTTACAAACTCAGAACATCGGTGGAGTGAAAAAGAGCGGTCCAGGGCCTATCCGGAGGATGCAGTGAGTTACAAACTCAGAACATCGGTGGAGTGAGGCAGAGCGGTTCAGGGCCTATCCGGAGGACGCAGTGAGTTACAAACTCAGAACATCGGGGGAGTGAGGCAGAGCGGTCCAGGGCTTATCTGGAGGATGCAGTGAGTTACACACTCAGAACATCAGGGGAGTGAGGCAGAGCGGTCCAGGGCTTATCCGGAGGATGCAGTGAGTTACAAACTCAGAACATCGGTGGAGTGAGGCAGAGCGGTCCAGGGCCTATCCGGAGGACGCAGTGAGTTACAAACTCAGAACATCGGGGGAGTGAGGCAGAGCGGTCCAGGGCTTATCTGGAGGATGCAGTGAGTTACAAACTCAGAACATCGGGGGAGTGAGGCAGAGCGAACGAGGGCTTATCCGGAGGATGCAGTAAGTTACAAACTCAGAACATCGGGGGAGTGAGCAGAGCTGTCCAGGGCTTATCCGTCGGATGCAGTGAGTTACAAACTCAGAACATCGGGGGAGTGAGGCAGAGTGGTCCAGGGCTTATCCGAAGGATGCAGTGAGTTACAGACTCAGAACACTGGGGGAGTGGGCAGAGCTGTCCAGGGCTTATCCGGAGGATGCAGTGAGTTACAGACTCAGAACATGGGGGAAGTGAGGCAGAGCGGTCCAGGGCTTATCCAGAGGATGCAGTGAGTTACAGACTCAGAACACTGGGAGAGTGGGCAGAGCTGTCCAGGGCTTATCCGTAGGATGCAGTGAGTTACAGACTCAGAACATGGGGAAAGTGAGGCAGAGCGGTCCAGGGCTTATCCGGAGGATGCAGTAAGTTACAGACTCAGAACATTGGGGGATTGAGCAGAGCTGTCCAGGGCTTATCCGGAGGATGCAGTGAGTTACAGACTCAGAACATCAGGGGAGTGAGGCAGAGCGAACGAAGGCTTATCCCAAGGACGCAGTGAGTTACAGACTCAGAACATCAGGGGAGTGAGGCAAAGCGGTCTAGGGCTTATCCGGAGGATGCAGTGAGTTACAAACTCAGAACATCGGGGGAGTGAGGCAGAGCGGTCTAGGGCTTATCCGGAGGATGCAGTGAGTTACAGACTCAGAGCATCAGGGGAGTGAGGCAGAGCGAACGAGGGCTTATCCGGAGGATGCAGTGAGTTACAAACTCAGAACATCAGGGGAGTGAGGCAGAGCGAACGAGGGCTTATCCGGAGGTTGCAGTGAGTTACAGAGCCAGAACATCAGGGGAGTGAGGCAGAGCGGTCCAGGGCTTATCCGGAGGATGAAGTTAGTTACAGACTCAGAACATCAGGGGAGTGAGGCAGAGCGAACGAGGGCTTATCCGGAGGATGCAGTGAGTTACAGACCCAGAACATCAGGGGAGTGGGCAGAGCTGTCCAGGGCTTATCCGGAGGAAGCAGTGAGTTACAAACTCAGAACATCAGGGAAGTGAGGCAGAGCGAACGAGGGCTTATCCGGAGGATGCAGTGCGTTACAAACTCAGAACATCAGGGGAGTGAGGCAGAGCGAACGAGGGCTAATCCGGAGGATGCAGTGAGTTACAAACTCAGAACATCGGGGGAGTGAGGCAGAGCGAGTGAGGGCTTATCCGGAGGATGCAGTGAGTTACAAACTCGGAACATCGGGGGAGTGAGGCAGAGCGAACGAGGGCTTATCCGGAGGATGCAGTGAGTTACAGACTCAGAACATCAGGGGAGTGAGGCAGAGCGGTCAAAGGCGTATCCGGAGGACGCAGTGAGTTACAAACTCAGAACGTCAGGGGAGTGAGGCAGAGCGAACGAGGGCTTATCCGTCAGACGCAGTGAGTTACAAACTCAGAACATCAGGGGAGTGAGGCAGAGCGAACGAGGGCTTATCCGGAGGATGCAGTGAGTTACAGACTCAGAACATCGGGGGAGTGAGGCAGAGCGGTCCAGGGCCTATCCGGAGGATGCAGTGAGTTACAGACTCAGAACATCAGTGGAGTGAGGCAGAGCGAACGAGGGCTTATCCGGAGGATGTAGTGAGTTACAAACTCAGAACGTCGGTGGAGTGAGGCAGAGCGGTCTAGGGCTTATCCGGAGGATGCAGTGAGTTACAAACTCAGAACGTCGGTGGAGTGAGGCAGAGCAGTCCAGGGCCTATCCGGAGGATGCAGTGAGTTACAAACTCAGAACATCGGGGGAGTGAGATAGAGCGGTCGAAGGCTTATCTGGAGGATGCAGTGAGTTAACGACTCAGAACATGGGGCAAGTGAGGCAGAGCGGTCCAGGGCTTATCTGGAGGATGCAGTGAGTTACAGACTCAGAACATTGGGGGAGTGGGCTGAGCTGTCCAGGGCTTATCCGAAGTATACAGTGAGTTACGGACTCAGAACATTGGGGGAGTGAGGCAGAGCGGTCCAGGGCCTATCCGGAGGATGCAGTGAGTTACAAACTCAGAACATCGGTGGAGTGATGCAGAGCGGTCCAGGGCTTATCTGGAGGATGCAGTGAGTTACAGACTCAGAACATTGGGGGAGTGGGCTGAGCTGTCCAGGGCTTATCCGGAGGATGCAGTGAGTTACAGACTCAGAACATGGGGCAAGTGAGGCAGAGCGGTTGAGGGCTTATCCGTCAGATGCAGTGAGTTACAAACTCAGAACGTCGGGGAGGGAGGCAGAGCGAACGAGGGCTTATCCGTCGGATGCAGTGAGTTACAAACTCAGAACATCGGTGGAGTGAAAAAGAGCGGTCCAGGGCTTATCTGGAGGATGCAGTGAGTTACAAACTCAGAACATCAGGGGAGTGAGGCAGAGCGAACGAGGGCTTATCCGGAGGATGCAGTAAGTTACAAACTCAGAACATCGGGGGAGTGAGCAGAGTTGTCCAGGGCTTATCCGTCGGATGCAGTGAGTTACAAACTCAGAACATCGGTGGAGTGAAAAAGAGCGGTCCAGGGCCTATCCGGAGGATGCAGTGAGTTACAAACTCAGAACATCGGTGGAGTGAGGCAGAGCGGTTCAGGGCCTATCCGGAGGACGCAGTGAGTTACAAACTCAGAACATCGGGGGAGTGAGGCAGAGCGGTCCAGGGCTTATCTGGAGGATGCAGTGAGTTACACACTCAGAACATCAGGGGAGTGAGGCAGAGCGGTCCAGGGCTTATCCGGAGGATGCAGTGAGTTACAAACTCAGAACATCGGTGGAGTGAGGCAGAGCGGTCCAGGGCCTATCCGGAGGACGCAGTGAGTTACAAACTCAGAACATCGGGGGAGTGAGGCAGAGCGGTCCAGGGCTTATCTGGAGGATGCAGTGAGTTACAAACTCAGAACATCGGGGGAGTGAGGCAGAGCGAACGAGGGCTTATCCGGAGGATGCAGTAAGTTACAAACTCAGAACATCGGGGGAGTGAGCAGAGCTGTCCAGGGCTTATCCGTCGGATGCAGTGAGTTACAAACTCAGAACATCGGGGGAGTGAGGCAGAGCGGTCCAGGGCTTATCCAGAGGATGCAGTGAGTTACAGACTCAGAACACTGGGGGAGTGGGCAGAGCTGTCCAGGGCTTATCCGGAGGATGCAGTGAGTTACAGACTCAGAACATGGGGGAAGTGAGGCAGAGCGGTCCAGGGCTTATCCAGAGGATGCAGTGAGTTACAGACTCAGAACACTGGGAGAGTGGGCAGAGCTGTCCAGGGCTTATCCGTAGGATGCAGTGAGTTACAGACTCAGAACATGGGGAAAGTGAGGCAGAGCGGTCCAGGGCTTATCCGGAGGATGCAGTAAGTTACAGACTCAGAACATTGGGGGATTGAGCAGAGCTGTCCAGGGCTTATCCGGAGGATGCAGTGAGTTACAGACTCAGAACATCAGGGGAGTGAGGCAGAGCGAACGAGGGCTTATCCGTCGGATGCAGTGAGTTACAAACTTAGAACATGAGGAGTGAGGCAGAGCGAACGAAGGCTTATCCCAAGGACGCAGTGAGTTACAGACTCAGAACATCAGGGGAGTGAGGCAAAGCGGTCTAGGGCTTATCCGGAGGATGCAGTGAGTTACAAACTCAGAACATCGGGGGAGTGAGGCAGAGCGGTCTAGGGCATATCCGGAGGATGCAGTGAGTTACAGACTCAGAGCATCAGGGGAGTGAGGCAGAGCGAACGAGGGCTTATCCGGAGGATGCAGTGAGTTACAAACTCAGACCATCAGGGGAGTGAGGCAGAGCGAACGAGGGCTTATCCGGAGGTTGCAGTGAGTTACAGAGCCAGAACATCAGGGGAGTGAGGCAGAGCGGTCCAGGGCTTATCCGGAGGATGAAGTTAGTTACAGACTCAGAACATCAGGGGAGTGAGGCAGAGCGAACGAGGGCTTATCCGGAGGATGCAGTGAGTTACAGACCCAGAACATCAGGGGAGTGGGCAGAGCTGTCCAGGGCTTATCCGGAGGAAGCAGTGAGTTACAAACTCAGAACATCAGGGAAGTGAGGCAGAGCGAACGAGGGCTTATCCGGAGGATGCAGTGCGTTACAAACTCAGAACATCAGGGGAGTGAGGCAGAGCGAACGAGGGCTAATCCGGAGGATGCAGTGAGTTACAAACTCAGAACATCGGGGGAGTGAGGCAGAGCGAGTGAGGGCTTATCCGGAGGATGCAGTGAGTTACAAACTCGGAACATCGGGGGAGTGAGGCAGAGCGAACGAGGGCTTATCCGGAGGATGCAGTGAGTTACAGACTCAGAACATCAGGGGAGTGAGGCAGAGCGGTCCAGGGCCTATCCGGAGGACGCAGTGAGTTACAGACTCAGAACATCAGGGGTGTGAGGCAGAGCGAACGAGGGCTTATCCGGAGGATGCAGTGAGTTACAGACTCAGAACATCAGGGGAGTGAGGCAGAGCGGTCCAGGGCCTATCCGGAGGACGCAGTGAGTTACAGACTCAGAACATCAGGGGTGTGAGGCAGAGCGAACGAGGGCTTATCCGGAGGTTGCAGTGAGTTACAAACTCAGAACATCAGTGGAGTGAGGCAGAGCGGTCCAGGGCTTATCCGGAGGATGGAGTGAGTTACAGAGTCAGAACATCAGGGGAGTGAGGCAGAGCGGTCCAGGGCTTATCCAGAGGATGCAGTGAGTTACAGACTCAGAACACTGGGGGAGTGGGCAGAGCTGTCCAGGGCTTATCCGGAGGATGCAGTGAGTTACAGACTCAGAACATGGGGGAAGTGAGGCAGAGCGGTCCAGGGCTTATCCAGAGGATGCAGTGAGTTACAGACTCAGAACACTGGGAGAGTGGGCAGAGCTGTCCAGGGCTTATCCGTAGGATGCAGTGAGTTACAGACTCAGAACATGGGGAAAGTGAGGCAGAGCGGTCCAGGGCTTATCCGGAGGATGCAGTAAGTTACAGACTCAGAACATTGGGGGATTGAGCAGAGCTGTCCAGGGCTTATCCGGAGGATGCAGTGAGTTACAGACTCAGAACATCAGGGGAGTGAGGCAGAGCGAACGAGGGCTTATCCGTCGGATGCAGTGAGTTACAAACTTAGAACATGAGGAGTGAGGCAGAGCGAACGAAGGCTTATCCCAAGGACGCAGTGAGTTACAGACTCAGAACATCAGGGGAGTGAGGCAAAGCGGTCTAGGGCTTATCCGGAGGATGCAGTGAGTTACAAACTCAGAACATCGGGGGAGTGAGGCAGAGCGGTCTAGGGCTTATCCGGAGGATGCAGTGAGTTACAGACTCAGAGCATCAGGGGAGTGAGGCAGAGCGAACGAGGGCTTATCCGGAGGATGCAGTGAGTTACAAACTCAGAACATCAGGGGAGTGAGGCAGAGCGAACGAGGGCTTATCCGGAGGTTGCAGTGAGTGACAGAGCCAGAACATCAGGGGAGTGAGGCAGAGCGGTCCAGGGCTTATCCGGAGGATGAAGTTAGTTACAGACTCAGAACATCAGGGGAGTGAGGCAGAGTGAACGAGGGCTTATCCGGAGGATGCAGTGAGTTACAGACCCAGAACATCAGGGGAGTGGGCAGAGCTGTCCAGGGCTTATCCGGAGGAAGCAGTGAGTTACAAACTCAGAACATCAGGGAAGTGAGGCAGAGCGAACGAGGGCTTATCCGGAGGATGCAGTGCGTTACAAACTCAGAACATCAGGGGAGTGAGGCAGAGCGAACGAGGGCTAATCCGGAGGATGCAGTGAGTTACAAACTCAGAACATCGGGGGAGTGAGGCAGAGCGAGTGAGGGCTTATCCGGAGGATGCAGTGAGTTACAAACTCGGAACATCGGGGGAGTGAGGCAGAGCGAACGAGGGCTTATCCGGAGGATGCAGTGAGTTACAGACTCAGAACATCAGGGGAGTGAGGCAGAGCGGTCCAGGGCCTATCCGGAGGACGCAGTGAGTTACAGACTCAGAACATCAGGGGTGTGAGGCAGAGCGAACGAGGGCTTATCCGGAGGATGCAGTGAGTTACAGACTCAGAACATCAGGGGAGTGAGGCAGAGCGGTCCAGGGCCTATCCGGAGGACGCAGTGAGTTACAGACTCAGAACATCAGGGGTGTGAGGCAGAGCGAACGAGGGCTTATCCGGAGGTTGCAGTGAGTTACAAACTCAGAACATCAGTGGAGTGAGGCAGAGCGGTCCAGGGCTTATCCGGAGGATGGAGTGAGTTACAGAGTCAGAACATCAGGGGAGTGAGGCAGAGCGGTCCAGGGCTTATCCGGAGGATGCAGTGAGTTACAAACTCAGGACTCCACCAGTTTAAAAAGAAAAAGCACTTTTGTTCACAGAAATCAAAATTCTAAACATTAAATTACAAATGTACATTGCGAAAACCAGACCTCTTTAGACGTGCTTAGACAAGAAAAATCAGGAAATAGATGTTTTTAGTGTAAAACAATGTAATATCCCTTCCTGTGGTGTTTGTCATAGAGTTCACAATATAAAACCCGTCCCTACTGTCTTTGTCATGGAGTTATAACATGCAAGGTGCGTTCCTTCTATATTTCACGCATGATCTACAACAATGACTTGGTTATTCTTAAGAACTTGTACTACTCTATGGGTGTAAATAAAAAGATCTTTAATGGAGGAGCGAGTCAGTGCCCCTGTCTCAATATCCATTTACAGCATTTTTTGGTACTATATAAGCTCAGACTCGACAGATAAAGCGATCTCTAGCCATACCTAAAAACACATGTGAGATGCTATATGAGGTTTACTATCATGTTGTCTTGTGGGCCTTCTAAAGCAGCCCACCCCAGCACCCAGAAAGCAGCAGGCTTGCTTGGGTGTTAACCTCTTCTGTGCCCATGACGAGATAGTCTCGTCATGGAGCACGGTCGCGCTGTGCCCATGACGAGACTATCTCGTCATGAACCCCACCCACTAATGAAACGCCCGGCACAGAAGGGGGAAAGGGCGTGGCACAGAAGGGGTTAAGCACAGCTGTAGGCACTCCGGATGAGACACTGAGATGTGTCTGTGGCAGCCTTCAGCTGTGCTAATCACAACACTTAGCACTTTCTTTCAGACGCCAGCAAGAGCTCATCCAGCAAGGAGCACTGGTACTTGATCTGTGCCCTACCACTCCACTGACTCACAGTAAATGGAAACAAGCATTGGTCTCGCTTTTGGGACCTTATAAGTATTTAGTTATGCAACTGTTGCATGGCTAAACACTTATAAGGAGCCAAAAGCAAGACCTATTGGCTATGCCAATGCTTGTTTTCCTTCTAATTGCGGCACCAGTGCTTTACTTTTAACATTAAAAGTAAAGCGCCGGTGCCGCGATTATAGCAAAAGTAACGAAATAGATGTTTGCTTATATTTCTTTACTTTTGCTATAATCGCGGCACCGGCGCTTTACTTTTAATGTTAAAAGTAAAGCACCGGTGCCGCGATTAGCAAGCTAAAAATGCTACCGCCGGCCACAGCTTGCAGTGCATGTGCGTTAGTGATGCGCGCGCAGCAGTAATCACGCCATAGTGCGCCTCTGCTGAAGTGCGTGCCCGTGCACATGCACTGCAAGCTGTAGCCGGCGGTAGCATCTTTTAAAGCCCTTACTAAAGTCTATGCGCCCTGACTCAGCGAGACCTCAAAAATGAGACACTCTTCCCCTCTTGGGGTAAGTGGAGTGGAGACTGTCTCCAAAAAAGTAAGGGAGGTGTCTACTCATGCCCACCTCCTATCCACTGGAGTGGACAGGGGAGGTCTGAGTGAGACCGGCAGATCTCCCCTACCTCACGCACTATGTGTCTGGAACCCAAGCCATGCCTCAAAGGTGAGGCACACTTGGAGTTTGCGTCATTCAGTTGGATGGCATCAACCGTGATGAATGTAAAACCAACCAGCACATTTTGCAAGATTTCACTAATTATTTCTGGGTACTTTATCCAAATACCAATTAGGGCCAGCAGTGGGGTGTCCACTTTCAAATTTCTCGGGAGACAGTAGGAGGGCCCAGCCATAAGGTAGGGGGAGGGTCCAGCCTTAGGGCATGGGCTTTGATGCATGAAAGTGACGTCACAGAGCAGCTGTCGAGGATTGATGTCACAGGAAATTGCGTTGCATGTTACAGTATGTGTTACTGTGTGGATACCTCTGGACAGAAGGAAGTGAAAGTGTGGGGCAAGACTCGGTGCAGTAGATACTGATGTGTGAAGCCTGGTAATTTTGGGCAGGTACCGGCGCAGAGGGTTGAGTGGAGGCGGGCACTGGCGAGATGATGTTTCAGGGATGCTGGTGCCAGAGAGAAAAAGATGCATGGATGCTTAGTGGGTGAGGTGCCAGTGGGTTTGGGTGATACCTGCATATGTGGAAATAGCACCACTAATCCTTTATGGATTCCGGAGTTGCGTGCTAATCGCTGAAAAAGCGCTTTGACGCCTCGTCAGGGGAAGTAAGCGCAATACAATAGGAATGGAAGGATGGGGGAATCACTGGCACTGGGTAAGTTATAGAAACAAGGCGGTTGGCAATAAAGGCTAGTACTGGGGAGGTGGGAATCAGATGATGACGGTGGTGGTGGTCACGGGACACTCTTCGTTCAAGCCCGAGATGGTGAATTTACACGCAGGCGGGTGTGGTATTCTCATAATCATTAATAAGGCTTCCAGGTTTCCATCAATCTGTTTTCTTGCCTGTGTTTATTTTTAAATATAAAAAATACAGAAAACTGTTTCTTTTTTGGATGATTCTCACTACTGTCAATCATGCGTGCCGGTCACTGGCTGTGCAGACTGACAGGTCGAGGAAATTTATAAAAAAGGGTTCACTCATTCTGTCTGCATCCGTACCCTTCTGCAGGATCCAGTCAGGATGGAGAACAAAAGTATGAATTCATTTATATGCTCAATGTTCACCGAACGGGTATATTGACACTGAAAAAAAGTACTTTGTGTGGTGTAAGATAGGACAGTGACCAATGTTACTTTTCAGTCTAAATATAAAATCATTCAAAACAGTTTCATGCTTGTTTTCCCAAAAGACTTTGTGCTCCCCTACAGATCGCACGCCAATAGGTCATTGATTCCAGGCCTTCGATGACAAAAACACAAATTACTTCCCTCCCGACAGCTTTTCCTGAAACGAGGGATTGTTATTAGAACCGTAGGCAGGCCTCTGTGTTCGGTTCGGATGATACCCGGTAATCCATGTTTTGATTGCCGGTGCTCCAGTATTGTTTAGGGCTTGGTGGCTCACACAGGCCGTTGAAGAACAATATTTGTTGAATTGTCTTCTGGCTTCCTCTGAGTGGTCAAACGTATGCAGAACAGTTACACAAGTCTGAGTGCAGAATTTTGCACCATTGCAGGCTTGCCACAGATTGCTGGAAAGTCTCGCCAGACTTCTGTTTTCTACAAAATTGTGAATAAGAATACATACTTGCATGCAGGTGCTTTAATTCCGCCCTCTTCATCCATTGGTTTGTTCAAGTGTCATTCATATGTTTCTTGAGCCCACCATCACATATAGCATTCAGCGGCAGCCAGCCCGCTTCATGCGTTAGCAGTCTTGCACTGTGAATGCTGGCACTGTGAATGATAGGTGCACAGCCATCTGAAACCGTGTGTGCTTCAGTGGCAGGGCTGATAACCTGTGCTGCCGAGTTACTGCTTTATTATTGTAGGTTTGCCTTGTTTTGCTCCAGCGCGGTTGTCCAGGGCACACCGATTAATTTTAGCAATGCTTTTTGTAGTAGTGTCTTTAATACTGGGGTTTGCCTTGGTTTTATGCACCCTCATTTTTTACAGCTAATTTAATTTCGCGGCGTGTATATAAAGAATTTTCTCAAGATCACACAGTTTTCACCAGGTGGGGAAGCCGGGATCTGACCTGCAGCCTAATTTCAGAGGTGTAATTGTGCCTCCATATTGTATCCACTCTCCATCATGTCCCGTCCGTGCTAGGCGCAGAGGCGCAGCTCTCTCAAAGGTGGCTGGAAGCTAAATTAAGTCAGTCGGGTAGTTCTCGGGCTCTGTTTCCACTGGCATGAAAGGGTGGAATTTTCGGAATATTGCGGGGGATTATGCATTAATCCCGCGCCTGCTGGCGGCGGCTTCTCATTTGCTGTCCCCCGGTCGCCATCAGCCACCTGTCGCCCCTGCCTACTCTGGAAAGCACCCTCGGCGGCGGTTATTGCTTTTTAATTGGGAACAACTGCAGATTTTTTGTCAGACGGAGAATTTCATTTCCCAGAGGGCGTAGACGTTGAAGCGTCAAAATGCCGGGGTTAGCGGAAGTGACATCACACGCACTTTAACCCCAGCCTCCATTTTGCTGCTGCGGCCCTGTTAGAAGAGCAAGGGATGGGACCTTGTAAATAGAATGTTAATAAGGCTCTGGCGCTCCCTACCGAGGGCTGAGAGCTGCCCTCGGCTGCCGCTTCTCGATGACCATGTACAGGGGGGCTGTAGGAAAGAGCAAGGGAGGGCATTGGTCGGTCCATAGTACCATCTTCAAAACTAGCTGCATCATTTACAAAGCCATCACGAACAGCATCCCTGCTCATTGTGTAGACAAGCTCACTATCTCTTGTGGTTCTCGGCACACCCGTAGCCAGGGCACCGTCAGGCTGCAGACTAAGAAGTGTATAAAAGAAGAAACAAGACAACAGGCCTTTTCCATCTCACCCAGAGTCTGGATCAACATCCCCGTATCTATCAGCGCTACCCCCCAACGCATGAAAGAATTGAAGACGCACGTCTTTAACGACGACAGCATCACAAAGCATTAACCGTCCACAGCTCGGCCTCCTCTCCTATTCGCTGGCTTGTGCTGGTCTATGACCATGCGCATCGCCCGCTGCCTTTTCACTAGGTTTGTGCTACAGAAACATCATATGCGTTGAGTAGACCCCATCATCTGAGCTCCTCTCCGACCTCCTGCTGTGCGCTATCAGACTGGGTGTCTGCTAGATTAACCAACTTCTAGCCGCCTCTCGCCTTACTATATATGGAACAAGTGGAATGTTTGAATGAATCTCATGCACCAGTAATCACTCTAGGGGCATTCTGTTGTTTCTTTTTTGGTCACTGTCCCATTCCAGGCAGGAACCCACCTTATGCAAATGAGGCGTGGACTTTTCGTGTGTTTTACTTGCCACTGTTCGGAATTTAGTGCAGTTACAATTGGCAAAAAAGGGGCATCACTCGGTAGGAAGCCCTCATTTATTTTGCAGTAATTGGAGATGAGTTTAATTTAACAAAACGTATACTCTTCCGTCTTTTACAGCTACCTCTCTTCGAGCCCAAAGTGCATTTTTCTGAAGGCCAGAAAAATAAAAGACGTGTATTCGCTGCCCTCGCCCCTGCAGCAGGAGGCACACCTGGGAAAGCACAGTGTGGTCTGACCACAGCTGCAGACCAGGATGGGTGTTGGGTCCCTGGCAAGCTGCTTCCATGGGAAGAATCGGGCCTGCTAGCCTGGTTTCCATCCCAGCAGTTCAAGATGGAAAATACATGTGTTTCCTCCGTGCTGTGGAATAAACATCCTGGGCAGGGTGGAGGCATGTACTGGCACTGCCAGGCATGGACGGTTGGAAGAGAAGCGCACCCTGCCCCTGGCGCAGAGCCCTGGTACCCGGGGCTTTAGCTGCCAGGAAGGCACGGTCACCCGGGCCCCGCCAGCTCCAGGCTGTCACCGAAGAATGCTTTTAGAATTCCCCAGCCACCTCTGTGTTTGGCAAAGGGTACATTTCTGCAAACAAATCCAAACAAATTCCCAATTTAGACCATACCAGGCCCTCAGTAGGCAAACATGTCCTTCCAGGCTGCTTGTCCTGGGGCACATTTTGTAATTAAGTCCCGCCTAGCAATATACAGATGCCTCTACAAATGTGATTAGCCAACAACCTTTAAAGAGACTGAAACAAAAAATAAAAATCTGTAGGATTACAGGGTGCCAGGCTGTGGGGCGCCCTTAACCCCTGTTTGAGCACAAATGGCTCAGGGTTTAATGTTTGTACCCTCTGCTCCTGAGTTAAAATAAATATGCAGCTCAACCTGGTATAATTTGTGACCCTAGCCACACGGAGAGAAAAAAAGAAGTAATGGGGGTATGCTTAAAAAATCTCGGCTCACTATGCTACTCCAGATAAGAACCACTTGTGTGGCTCAATGGTTAGAGCGGCAGACCCTGATGCAGAGGTCTGGCCTGGACCAGGGTTCAATTCCCGCCTCAGCGGGTCTTGGGCTCAATTTCCCCGGACCCGATAATTCTCGCCTCGTGCCTATTCTAATCATGGGTCCCACTCTGCAACTCTGGGCAATAGCTTGCTTAATCTCCACAACGGCCCCAAAAGCGCTAGGAGGCCTGGCTTCACCTGGGGGGTGACCAGGAGTGGGCACTTCACAGGGAAAGGCCAGGAAGGGTTCCACAGCGGTATGTGCATAGCGCTTGGGAGACCCTTTCGGGGTGGGTGCGGAGCGCTATATAAATGCACTACATTTACATTTTCACCTTTAGACAAACCAGTTTAAAAAAATATATTTGTATTCATTTATTTTTATTTTTATTTTATCAGCTTTTGCATACTCTACATTAATTTGCAATCTATGTTACAGATGATCTTTTCAAAGTTCACAATATCTTAAAACTGCTAAGTGGACAAACCCTAGTATATATTCCAGGGTACATGCAACAAACAGGTACCACGTGTCATGGTGCCAGGGGAATCAAGCCACGCCTCGCTGAAAAGTTCAAAATAGGCTGCGTCATTGCCCAGTCTCCTCAGCTTGGGGGCAGCGTTTTGTAGGAATAATGTAGGGCCCCACTGCTGAGAGTTTAGGGAGCTGGTGACCTGGTGTTTTGTAACCGATCCTGCCTTGCGTCCACGTTTCCTCTTTTGCCCTGTCCTAGTGAACCCTAAGTCAAATAAAGTCGCCCCCCTCCCTCCAACTCGGGGTTCTCCAAAGGCTCTGGTCACCGGGTGATTTTGGCACTTCTTGTCCATTGCACAACTTCTTGAGAAAAATAATGAAATAATTCAATATCCCTCAGGGTTGGGGCTGGGTGGCTTTCCCCTTGGCATGGCACAAGTCCATCGCCTCATTCGGTCCTTGTGACTTTGTGGGCAGGTTCTAATGCAGCCTGTCCAAGCCGGCGAAGGGCGTCTTGGTACCCCGCCCACTGGTATGAATCGCCTCTCATGCTCGTTCTATTTGAAAGTTTAGTGTTTCTAGGTATAGTTTAGCACCGGGTAGCTTTTTTTCCTCTATTTGGAATCCTCTTTAATATGTTTGGCGCCCTTTTTTGTGAGAAGATATTTATATTTCAGAAGGCAGATTCCCAAAAATATAGCGAATTTCCAAAAACGGAGCAAATGTCCTGTCTGAGCCGCAGGTACACGTTCCGGAATGTGCCATCTGGTTTCTTGTGCAAGGGAGGACGTGCAAGGGAGGACGTGCAAGGGGGGACGCGCCAGGCCTCACGCACTTGGCAAGTAGACGTTTGCAGGTCCGGGGTAAAAGGCGGCTGATAAAACTGAGTGTACAGAGGGGCTTCGGCTCAGCCCTGTTCAGCCATTGTTTGGTACCGGAGGCCGCGCTGCAAGGAACAATGTAGAGCAACAAAGTAGGTCGCTGAGGGTCGAGTGAAGAGACCGTTGCACAGGGCTCACAGGGGGGTCCTTGTAGCAGAACCCCGCACCGCGCCTCCCGTTGTTGACCCTGACCCCTGTTGACGTGTCCCCATGTTGTCATGCGTCCTGGCCTACTTCATCGGATGCTATTCAGCCAGTGGCAGGTGCGGACCAGCTGTCGCCATAGCAACGGCCGGGGGAGGAAAGCTGCATCCTTCCACAACAGCTAATTTACTTTGGGGGGTATAATTAGGGGTGGGGGTCCATGCACTTGGTAATAATGGGGTTTCTGCGCTGGGGTGGGGACCGACCTCGTGGCATGTAGCTCCTTGTCTCGAGCCCTTCTCAGAATGACCACACACTTCATCCTTGGGTTTGGCGATGCACCGCCCGCGAGCGCGACTTCAGAAGAGAGTTGATAAAGCGCTTCGTCGGCAGTGGCACTATTCAACGCCCTCTCCCATTTAACGTAGTACGCGCGTACAAGAAAGTGTACAAGCTCGTCAGTTGATGTTTGACTGTTTTGGGGCAGTGTCGCCCCAGGGCCAATTCCCACGGCACGATTATTACATGATGAAGTAATCAGATTACAAGTAAACGGTACATGCCCCATGGTTCTTATTTGACTGTTTGGGGCTGTGACGTCCCAGTACCAGTGCTCAATGTACTTACATTACATGGTGAAGTGATCAGATTACAAGTAAACGGTACATGCCCCTAGGTACTTATTTGACTGTTTTGGGGCTGTGACGTCCCAGTACACTACCAGTGCCCACTGCAGGCATATTACACGATGAAATAACCCGATTACAAAGCAAGTCCATGCTCGCAGGTTCTCATTTGAGTGTTTCGGGGCTGTGGCGTCTCAGTATCAGTGCTCACTACACTTAGATTACACGGTGAAATAATCAGATTACAAGAGTACAGGCTCGTAGGAACTTGTATGTCTGTTTTGGGGCCGTGACGTCCCAGGCCCAGCCCCTCACCCCTGCGGCTGATGGTGGCAGGCTGTTATTACACCGTACAGCTAATGTTAGCTCAGTGCTATGCGCCTCCCAGGCCCGCTGGCAGCGGAAACGGAACCCACCCAAAATAGATGTTCCTGTAGAGCGGGCGAGAAACAGCTGCAGCTCAGAGCTCTCCTGTGTCTTCGAGATGCAGAAGACGCCTGTGGTCCCAGCATACGTGCAGTTCTTTTAATGTCTCAAAGTGCCACTGAACTGTACATGGCAGTGAGATGGGCAGCGAACTCTGGCTGGGGGGGGGGGGGGGGGGGGGTTAGCCTCATGGTCAGAGCACCGGCTGCGCCCCCTGGCCACAGCTTCGCATCAGAGTACTGCCCTTGATCCCGAGGTCCCTGAAACGAACTGGGTAATAGTCATGCTGTTTAATTCTCTTTAGTGCCCAGAGGCAGTTCGGTTTGTGGTAAGCGCTGTATAAAATGGAATAGTCGCGGTGTCCACATGGAAAGGTTTTGTGTTTCTATGGACTTTTACATTAGACCTTCTTTTGTTTGAGGAGTTATTGGAAAATCTTTTTTAAAAGGCATGTTTTTACGGCTCCACATCATGTGATTCTGGGCAACTCACTTAATCATCCCCGTGCCTAAAATAAAAAAATCCGACCTTGTGTAGTGTAACTGGTGCTCATGTAAAAGCGCTCCAATGCCCTGGGTCGAGGTCGCTCTTTGTAAAACTGGACCCAAAAAGCACTTTTCTACCACGGTCTCTGTGCCTAAGGAAGGGGATGCAGTTCTTAATCAGTGAGTTGGTACTGACCCTGGGCCAGGGCTTTAAGTGGGCCGGGTCTTGCCGGCGCTGAGCACCGGCAATTCCTAAAAGCAGGTGCTGAGACGGTCCTCTATCAGGGTCTCCATTTCAGCCCTCACCCTTGGGGTGAAAAATAAATATTAACTCTGCACAGTGCCACCCTTCACTGTCTGTAACTTCAAGGAGACTCCTTTTAATTCTTTCACAGTCTCATCACTTCAGAACTGAAGCATTTTCAATAATATATACAACAAAGCCATAGTCGTTGCTTATTTATTATATGCAACTAACAACCATTAATGATATATATATCTGACTGCAATGACATAAGCAGAAAACCCCAGTTGGGCGGCAGCTATGCTAAGCACAGATTTTTAGCTTATGTGTTTTTAACCACGCCCAAAGTTAAATAGGCCACGCCCCTTTGAGAGGCGCCCAGCTTTTTCATCCCACTTAAGGCCTTGCCCTGGGCCTTGTTGCCCGGCTGCATGCAGGCAGTGTGCAGGTGGCGTCCTTCTCTGAGGTCCTCTGCTTGCTTTGTGTACAGATGACACCCGTGGACATCATGTCTGCCCGCTGAGTACAGCATTAGTGTCTTTAGACATTCACCCCTGCTAGGCTCATGCACAGTTTGCCCCACGTGCATAATAGATGGTGCCTTTGAGCTGCAGCTGCTCTGCTGTTTCCTGTAGGCAGCATTTTGAAATATTCTCGGCCTCCACTGTTCGTCTGTCATGTTGGTGAGGCGGTCGGTGTCCGTGCGAGGGGTGCATTGCTTGTGAGTGGTTTCTAGCGCGGGTGGTTTGCTTCCACTGGGCGATTTCCTTCTTCACTCGCAGTTGTGTCTGGTCTTCACTCACCGAGAAGTAAGCTGTGTGTCCTTGGAAGCCTGCCTCCGTTATGTCTAGAGCATCATCGTATCTCGCAAAATGTCAGCCCCCACCTCCAGTGTGTGCAGTGTGCTGGGGTCTGGTGCGGTTGTTGAGTGCGGAATCATCTCCAGGAGTTGGGCTTGCTCTTTGGAACCTGTTCTCTTGGATGAAATCTGCATCCAGGCTTGTGATAGCTCTTTCGGTTTCCCGACTTCCCTCACTAGCGTGGACTTTTGAGGCTGCATGCGTGAGCAAGTAGAAGGCCTGTGTCCTGTATGCAGTGTTTTGTTACTATCTGCGGACTACACAGTGTCTTAATGACCTATATGCAGCCTATGCTTGCATGCTGGAGTTGAGATGTGTTTTAACCAGGCAGTCTCTATGCAGCTTCAGCCTTCCTGAATGGATAATGCTCGGCTTGAATGACTGCCCTCGCTAGGATTGCCTCTCAGGAGGAGCTTTCCCCTTCTCCGCCCTCTGCGTAGTGGTGGCAGTCACATTGCCTGGCATCCATCGGTGCCAGTCATGCCATTGCCTGTTGGGGGCTTCCACACCATATCTAGTAGTGGCAAGACCTGTGACCCCTCTTGTATATCCTCTCCTGGAGTGCCAGTGCCATACGGGATGCTAACGCACCAAAGAATTGTCACTCGGATGATCTTAAGATGCCCCCGCTCTTCAATGAAATGAGCTTTTCTTGTGTTGGATGCCGTCGTCACTTTACCTGCCAGGCTACCTACAGCACCAGCGTTGTCTAATAACAGCTTTGGCCTGTGTTGCCAGTAACAGCTGCTTTTAACTACTAAACCAGGACGAGGGGTGAAGTATTTTCTTTGGTTGACATCTTCGCTGTCGCACTGTGTAAGCGGCTAGATTGCGGCCTCCGCTACTAGTTCATGATGTCGCGGTTCTCTACATCCCAGCGACTGCTGCAGCTCTGAGCATTTGTCAAATGTTCTCTGCTACCAGAGTACTGCTCAACAGTAGCATCTTTTCAAGAGTACTGCAGAAGTGCCCTGGTACCCCAATGAATGCATTGTCAAGTAAGACCAAAAGAGTATGTCAAGAGCCTTGCTGATAACTCATATTGTCTATGCAGATGCCCTGCATGGACTTGGCTTCCCATATCTAGCATGGGCTAAAGAGAGGTGCGTGCCGTACGGTTCCACCCGTCCCAAGTGTACCGCAGAGAGAGGTAGGTTGAGAGGTGAGGTTCTGTCGTCACATGGGAATGGATTCAGAGTGTTGTTAAGAGCCCCGAAGAATCATGGAGAAGGAAAGGCGCATTCACCTCCCATACAGAACTTCAGCTCTGGACTTCCAAGAACAAATGAATGACGACACCCTAGGTATTACATCTACACGGGATAACCTCAAACAAAGGGACATTTCTGAACCGTTTTTATTGGTGATAGTTGATGATGTAGGATTGGACAATATTTTTCGTGTTCACTGGATAACGCCTTGAAGAATAAATGTTGTGCAATTAACACAACACCTGGCTCTAGCTGACACACCAACAGTGTGCACGTATAGCAGATGGTTTGTAAGACTGTCCTGAGGGGTAACAGGACCATAAGGCTGGGTGCAGGGTGGTTCATGTCTGGCTCTGGCAGACACATCTGGTAACAGCAAGTAGGTGAAGCAGTAGGGTTGTGTGACTGCCCTCGAGGGCAGCATTACCCTAGTAAGGCTGAGTGCAGGGTGGTTCATGTCTGGCTCTGGCAGACACACCAGGTTACAGCCAGTAGGTGAGGCAGAAGGGTTGTGTGACTGCCCTCGAGGGCAGCATTACCCTAGTAAGGCTGGCTGCAGGGTCGTTCATGTCTGGCTCTGGCCTACACACCTGGTAACAGCAAGTAGGTGAGGCAGAAGGGTTGTGCGACTGCCCTCGAGGGCAGCATTACCCTAGTAAGGCTGGGTGCAGGGTGGTTCCTGTTTGGCTCTGGCAGACACACCAGGTAACAGCAAGTAGGTGAAGCTGAAGGGTTGTGCGTCTGCCCTCGAGGGCAGCATTACCCTAGTAAGGCTGGGTGCAGGGTGGTTCATGTCTGGCTCTGGCAGACACACCAGTTAACAGCAAGTACGTGAAGCAGTAGCGTTTTGCGACTGCCCTCGAGGGCAGCATTACCCTAGTAAGGCTGGCTGCAGGGTGGTTCATGTCTGGCTCTGGCAGACACACCTGGTAACAGAAAGTAGGTGAGGTAGAAGGGTTGTGCGACTGCCCTCCAGGGCAGCAGGTTCCTAGTAAGGCGGGTTGCAGGCTGGTTCCAGACAGGTGCCCTCCGGTAAGGCTGAGCTCGCGGCCCCTCGTTCTGCCTGCAGCACCTTCATCCAAGATGGCCGCGCATCCGGTTCCCGCCCAGGCCTTGCTGCTGGGCTTTCGATCGGGCACGAGGTCACCTCGCGCCGCACGTGCCTCGCTCCCTTCATCCCTGTCCACCAGAAGGACATAAGCTAATCATCCGCCGTCCACCGCCGCGCGGCAGCCGGGACGTGTAGCATTAACCTCCTTAAAAGACATTAGGGGGAAGAATTGATTTCGGCTCGACACACAGCGGGCCGCTGATGGTTTAATCAAATGAACTCGATGGTTTCTCCTCGAGATCCCGCCGGAGAAGGGGGGCGCAGGCAGATCTCGGCGCCGAGCCATTAAAACCCCGGTTTCGGTGCGCCTGACTGACAAAATAATTACACTGGGAATTTAATTTTCCGCGCGCATTAGAGATGGGATTATTTTGGAGGAGCGCGCCTCCCCGCGTGCTGCTCGTCAGCAGATTGCACCGTATCCCCCATGCGGTAAATAGATTAAGCAAGGTCATAATGTGAAGCGCATTGAGGTGGATGTTAAGCGCGCCTTTGTTCTGAAGTGGCAAGTGCCCCCCCCCTCCCATGAGCGCATCGCTGCACAGCAAAGCATCATCTTCCGTTGTTGTAGCACTTCTGGGGCGCGAGGGTGGGACACCATAACACACTATATAACCATGCACCAAGGATGAAATCTGCCTTTTGGTAGCTAGCATGTCTGGTCATCTATCGAGATGAGGTGGGCTCACATATGTGGGCCAGAAGGATGACCAGCAGTGTGGGTCTACAAAAGGATTATTTGTCTTGTACGATGTAGGTGAGGCGTGTGCATCCTGCCAGGCTGATCAAAAAAATTATCTTGGAGGATGAGTATTCATAGCATTAATTTATGTAAATAAAATTAGATTCTGCAAATGATATATGTACATTTTTTGTGCAATTCTATCACAAGCTGAATTGCTGATTGGTATTTTGACTAGAATTGGATGTTATGGTTATATAAGATTTACCAAAACCACTTCAAAATGGTTGCTGTTCTAACCAGGAATGCCTCTTTACAGCGAGCTCTTTCATATATGTGGTTATTCTCTAGTGTCACCTGGTTAACCTGAAATAGGATAATTCTTTGTATTCCACTTTTCTATTCCCTTCAGATAGAATAAGAAATTAAAATATGGGTCCTGCAAACATCATTTTACCTTTTAAAGTGTAATAAGTAAAAAGATATGCTTTAATACCACTCATTGATTTCGTTTTAGCAACCTAGGAAGAATGAATGACTGAGTCAGTGCTGTTGGGATACGATATTGTACAGTGCAAGTTGCACACGCTATACCTTAGCAGTAACTTGCATTAATGTACTAAGCTATATTTTGGGGTAATCAACGGTCCCTCTAGTGTGGTTAGCTGCCTATTGCGTGGCTGATAGCTGCACATCAACAAGCATGCCCTGCTGAGGTTGGCAGCAGGGCTGCTCAGCCATTTTTCCCGCTCGGCGGCGCGGGCAGACATCTTGGAAAGGAGCAGCAGGCCGAATGTCAGATCATTCAGAACACAGAACTGTTATCCTTAATTGAACGTCAGCATTTGGCAAGCACAGGCGGGGTTTCTTCCAAGTTGTGGGCTGGTAACAGCTTGCCATGAAGAGGAGGTGACTGTGCATACCCTTCAGAGCAGAACAATACCCATCTGGTGCACTTCTAACTGCAAAACCGCTCTTCAGGCAAAGGAGGTCAATGGCTGAAAGTGAAAATTAAAAAAGAGAACATTCTGTAAAAGGTTTTAGCCAGGATATTTTATGCATCTTGAACATAAAATGTCAGTATATATCTAAAAATATGGAGTTAGTATTGTTACTTTGAAATCCGTAAACAGGACTGCTAGCTAGCAATTTCATTGGCCACACAGAAAGCGATGCCACTTGACCTTTTAAGCAAATGAGGGTCACACACGATAATGACCTTGCTTGGGTGAAAATAATTCTTTATTGAAGGAATTCAGCAACACAAACACATTACTAAAATACCACAGGATATATGCAAAGTTCACCCTTAGCAACAGGCTTTTAATTTCCCATCAGATAGTTTGAGCAATTAGTTCATTCCATTTTCAGTGGTGAAGAATCCGATCCCTGCTGCATGCAGGGCGGCTCCTAACCTCAGGTGAGACGGGCTGTAGAGGGCTCCCCCTCTGGCAGGACCCTCTAACGAGTAGACGTGTCACCCAGTTAGGAACCAGATGCCTACTTTGGGCCAAGTAGAACTCTGGAGCCAAGAAGCAAATAACTCTTTATTGGCTGTGGCCAGGGCTGGTCGTCATTGTTTGTATTGATGTATATATTGGTGACCTTAGATCCTCGACCGCACCGTGGTAACACCGTGAAAGAATTCCCAAGAGATATGCGAACAAGTCGGCTTTATTGTACAGCATCTACCTTACAGGTGAGCATCCTAGGGCTAAAACAAAACGCTCCGAATCACACTTTGGTCGGAGTGGCATCGCTTTCTTTTACAGAGAGAGATGGTACAGAGCCGTCGTGGTTTTCCTGGCTATGTGTTCCTAGAGGGTGGTTTGGGTTCCAGGGTGAGTCGACATTGAGTGACAGTGGGACTTGGAATCCATCCAGGTTCAAGTTGAGAAGCTTGGATTTGGACTAAATGTCCCAGCATGACATAGACAGCCTTTCTAAGTCAGAAAATTGAGTGCAAATAAAACTAGGTAATAGAAACATGAAAGTGCTTAGAATTGGCAGGAGAGTGGTTTAAAATCTCTATGAAAAAACATGTTATCACACAAACTACAGCCCACAGGTCTGCTGGGCCACAGTTTCAGTGCAAACAATAGTTCCAAAGAGTTACTGCACCATGTTCCCGGCAGTAACTTGATGGGGTTTCTTCGAAGGCTTTAATTACGAGGTGGGGGATAAATTGTGAGGTATTCACCGCACATGTAAATGTGGACACTGTACGATTATTCCCGAGTTTAAGGTAAATACCACATAATCATAGTTTTTCTGTGGCAAATGAGAAATGAAAATTATGAACTGCATGCAAAATGGGTGTTTACTGAAATGCCTTCTGCATGCTGCCCGGTTCCTACAATTTTTTCAAGTAAATTTACACTTGGTATATTTTGGCAGGTTTGACCGTATCTGATCCTCTCTGCACAGGGAACAGAATATGCCTCATAATTGGGGTCTTAATATCTAAAGTTATGTATAAAATGTGTGGTTTGTGCCACATTCTCTGCACTGCTATTGGTTGTAAACGTGTCCCATTCAGGTTAATTCTATTTGAATGTATCCCATGAGGTTATCCTGCAACTTTGTCGTGGATTTGACCGTCAAGTACCTCCATTGGATGACGCTGCTCTGATGCATCTGTATTGCATAGCACCAGAGTCACTAGTATTATGTGATTTTGCAGAAGCTGTGTTTTCTGTGTAGCTATGGATTTGTCTCATAGTTCATCATTTGCTGTATAATTTGAAGATTTGAACCCAAAAAATTCTTCCAGGTTAAACAGATGAAAGGTTACTATAAAAGCAGTGACATGTGTTGCCACACAGTGGAAGACCCTTTACAAAGGTTGACGGGTGTCCTTTCTTTTGCCGATTACTGTATTTGGGTATTACCTTGGTACTTGTGAGGTGAAATCTTTGCCCAGACTGTGTTAACCTGCGGAAAAATAGCAAAACAATTAAGTAATCATATCACAAACAGTGCCCCATAATTTGCCTTTTCTGTGCAAATGATTTAGTCAACTCTGTTGCATAATTTGGTCCTCCCCTGCCACATGATTCCAGTGGCCTTCAAAATGACCTATCGTGGACGAACACCACATACATGACATGCAAGAGGTTTAGCATTCATCTCAGAACATTTCAGTGCAGTTTCAGCTGCTATTCGGGGTGACCTGTGTTTTTTACTTTCTCCTCTCTCAGCTTGGCTGAGTCTAATTTTCAGGAAGGTTAATCTTTCCCAGATGCTGAAGAGTTGCATTAAACATTTGACACTTGTCAAACTGGGTCAGCACTACATTAAAATTGTATACACTTCATAAGATTTAATAACTCTAGAATGTTCCTTGCAGCTCGTTAGACAAGGTTTTTCCCCTAGGCGGTTTAGTGGCCAGTCAGTTTACAGCCAAGCGCAATCCGAATTTAGTTTGTCTGTCGTGGCAATTACTTTGCTGCCATCATTTTCTGCCCTACGGACCCTCAAAAATGCAGTTTTTTTCGACTGACGAAGCTCGATATTTCCTGGCTTTGTTCAAACAACCCTATTTGCAGTGATGAGTAAAATCCGTTTGTAATACCAACATTTGGTGGTAATCTTGCCACTGGATATTGCAGCTGAATAATTGCAAGGTTTAGCATTGCCAGAAAAAAAGAAATTAGGAAAACTTTGTACGCGGATTGCATGTTTTTCGCCCGTCTGCTCTTCATTACTATCAACCAAGGGCTTGTGAGATCTCATAGAAAGAGGTAACGCTGTGGTGTCAACACGGACCTCTAAGGCACAAAATATGTGTGAAGATTAGGCCTGGGCGGAGTTCGTGGAGTTCCGCGAAGTGACCCAAAAAGTCTGCCGCGCTACACAGAGTTCCGCAAGCAGCGAAGTTTGTTAGGCCGCGCGTGTTCGTGTTGATTTTTAGCACTGGGTGTTTGTCCTGCGCTGGAAAATCAGCACAAACGCTCCTTGCGTAGCGCAAGAGCGCGCTGCTTCTTTCTGCTGCTCGTGTAGTTTTTCTACTTGAGCAACAGATTCCTCAACCCAAACATATGGTTTCTCAACGTGAGCGGTTGCGACCGCCCACATTGAC
This sequence comes from Triturus cristatus, assembly GCF_964204655.1. Classification (NCBI taxonomy): domain Eukaryota; kingdom Metazoa; phylum Chordata; class Amphibia; order Caudata; family Salamandridae; genus Triturus; species Triturus cristatus. The sequence continues at coordinate 102,283,311 of NC_140583.1, read as the reverse complement.
AAATCCCACGGAGAGATGGTCTAGCGTTGGATTTTTCTCGTTCGCACTCGCCATCTTATCGTTGGTGAGCGAGGAAAAGCGGAGCAGAGTTTTTCAGAACTAACTCCGTTTGCTACATGGAGTGCGAGATACTTCATTGCCCAGGTCTAGTGAATATTTAATTTAAAATTGAGTTTCTGCACATTGTTGTTGTTGCACTCTGTGTTGAACTAGATGATTAGACAACTCAAAGCCTCACCGTAAAATGTGTGCAAAATGTTTCTGCTCCTGTTGCCTTCAATGGTATAAAATGCAACATTTAGTTGCGCGTGCTGGTACGGGAGTTGATATAGTAAATTCAAGCACATAATGTGCTCTCCCCGGGCCTACCACTGCACTCGCGACTGACGGAACCCAGATTGTTAATTTGTATTCCTGGCCCTTTCTCCCCCAAGAAAGCTCAGACTGAAGGCGCCGGGGTGGGGGGGGGGTGGGGTGGGAGGGACTGGCGCAATCTCGTCCTGGTTCTTGTTCAGGTCTGTTCTTCCCCCACCCCCGGTCTGCTCACGGAAAGGTTGACGCCAAGCTACCTTTCTATTGCAATCATGGGGACATGTAGTTGGTTCCCGGCCCGGGGGCTCCCATGCCAGCTGGCAGGTCCCTGCTGCCCGCAGAACCGACTGGGCAGGCTCGCTTCCGTGCGCACGATGAAGTGTGAAGCCTGGCACGGCGCGTTTCTGTAAAAGGTTACACTTCCTTCCAAGGGCACGGGGCGTGGGGCGCCCCCGGGGACTGGAGCGGCGCTCCGAGGAGGGACGGCGGCAACAGACTCCTTTACGAGGGGGTTAGGAGTGAAATCAGGCCCGGTAAAACCCATCGTATTTTTGTCACATGTGTATTGTAAATCAGGTACAAATGCGCATTTAATATTGCGCACTTTCTGAACCACCCAGGCTGCTGCACGTGCGCACCCCTAACCACCTCTTTGTTCCCCCTCCCACGGTATGGGCGCAGTAATCCCGGTTCCATAGTTGGCTACATTTAGGAGTCGGTACCTTTGCGAGAGAAAAACACCGGACGTTTGTTGTTCTTTTAGGACTCTGCAAAGGCCTGGACGGGATACCAAAGAGGGCTTTATACAAAATCGTATGTATTCGCTCCTAACATGACTTTTCTCCCTTAGTTTCCTTTAATTATAAGTCAGGCGTCGTTACCGCAATTCCAGGACACATTTAAAAGCTCTTTCCTTTGTATATTCTCTGTTTGACGTATTTACAGATAAGGGCTATAAATACTGGCTTTGGGTGAGTTTGGTTATTTTTGCTGTGTCTGAGATATCCAAGTACCCGTTGTGTTGATAGAACACAGACCCGGTGGCCACCTTAGCCACATTGTGTGATCCTTGGCAAAACTGTCAGACCAAGACCGCTTAGTTGACAAATTAGCGCGAGATCGGAAATATGCCACCACAGTAGTGAGAACTACATTTAAACTGGATTTGGCATATAGCGCCTAGGAGCGCTAGCACTGTGGTGTATGTTTAATGAAGGTACGTATGGGAGTGACCATTGTGTACATGTGAACTGTACGGGGACGAGTCACAAAAACATTTATGAATATGGGTAGTAATACTACAGGAGCTCTCCTTTACATACTTTTACGTGCCTTGGTGACTCCGCCCCCAAATGAACCCCCTAGTAATACAAGTGTAAAGAGGACGCATTTCTTATTTGTATTAATTGTGTGTGAATTTTTGCATTTGAGATGTTTTGGGGCTCATTCACAAAGGCATGTAGGAGCAGTACTGCTTTGTGAGTGCCAGAATGCCTCTGTGAGTAGGCCCCGGTTTCAGCGCTTCCCTTGGTTTGCTGGTTTTTCAGCGGCCACGCCTGTAGAGTGTACTTAGGTGAGAACATTATGCTGGGGTTTTGTGCCTGGGTGCCTGATGTGTGGTGTGAGCTCAGGGAAAGAGTGTTCCAGGAACAGCCTGGTGTGACTCATGGGTGAGGTCACGTCTGGGATACTGGGCTGGGTTCAAGCACCACTGTGAGGTGCTGACACTCTAGAGAAGACAGCTAGGAAATAATAAGCTGAGCGAGAAGCAGAAAACAGAGTTTGAACCCAAAGACTGGAAGGAACAGTGACACGTTTCTCCCCAAAACAACCTACATGGAAATAGTGAGAGGACAGAGTTTTAGTTAAGTAAATCTATCCAGGCCCCTCCCTAGTGATAAGGAAGGTCCCAGGTGTTTGTAATCCCGGGTTGGACATGAATCCCAGAACCTTGCAACAGGGTGGTGGTGTAAGATGAGAGGTGGCTCCCCTATCATGAATTAAGGGTGGGCCACCAGAAACCTTTTTGTAAGCACCCTTATTGGAAGGTATAATCACGTTCCTCCGGACTCGCTCACTACCATTCCAGCAGGTAGGGCAGTAGGGATGGGAGAATACATTTTCTTAGGAGCTGACCTAGCTTAGTCAACCAGGTATTTCCCCAGCACCTTCGTGTAGGTAATTGTAGGGACGAGTGACAGTGTTCTCTTTTAAAATGGAGATAATCAGGAAACAGATTTTCCTCTGCAGTGAAAAGTCTCTTGTGCTCCCTGGTTTAGTATAGAAATGGATGCCTGATTTACTGTAATCTATCTGATTATATTGCTGGTTTCTAGAGTGGAGCAAAGGCTGGAAGGCTTAGAACAGGTGTATTGTCAGTACAAATACCCAGAACGTGTACCACCCCAACAGGATGCCACTCGATCACAGATCTTACGGATGAGAACGGTGTAGTGCAAGCGGTTGCCCATAACTACAACTTTGTAGATAAAACGGGGTAAGTTGAAGCCTTTACTATTACCTTAGGACAGGGCAGTATGGGAGAACCGAGAGGTTATTTCATAAAAAGTACTGTCCCAGGCATTAGCAGTTGAACTGGAAACAGATGCCTGCGTGCTCAAATTTGGGAATCCAGGTGATTTAAGAGAATGTCTGTCCATGTGTTAAATTTCTATCAGTTCATTCAACTCTGCATAAAGCAGAGTGTTTTAATCCCAGCGGGTACTGGCTTGGACAGGGTGCTATTGAACTGGCCGAGTTCATGCCAAATGCTGGTGTACCCTCGCGCATTAACTGTGGCTAATGCTTGTCAAAAAAAGAAACCGGTAACATTGTTACTGAAAACAATATGTCCGCACACCATTGAAAGAGTTTAAGCACAAAAGAGCATAACATATTTCATGTTTATTTATTAGATACAGGAAGAGAGCAGTTTTACATATTTCGTAAGATTCAAAACTCTAGTATTCATAATACAACTATAAGGACTCGTGTTGAGTTGCCGTCTGAAAATGAAAGAGGGAGAGCTCCTCTCCTGACTTATTTTAGTTGGAGCACAGTGCCATGAAGCTGAATAAAAAGATGGAAGGCACCGTACTCCTAAGATGTTACAAAGAGTGTTCTTTGAAACTCAAGTAAGGACTTAACATGGGACTGCGTACGCATTGCAATGCATATATATGACACAGTGGGGGTCGCCACTGTGTGGTTATAGATAGGTCAGAGTTTCCATAGGATAAGTATTTTTTCTTTTGCTAATAACTCTGGTGCTATTTGACGAATCTTCATTAAACTTTTCAAAACTAGTTCATCCATTTCAACTCTTTCAAAGTTTCAGGCAGTGGCGGCTGGTGGATTTTATATATGGTGAGGCGGAAACTGTACGCAGGATGAAAATGTGTGAGCCAGCCAAACTCAAGAGTTATGCAGTGGTAGTTATGCAGGGGCAGGCGCTTAGTACAGACTATGATCAGCTATGTTTTTATCTGACAATAAACCTAGATCGGTAGCTGGGTATTATGGTGCGCACTGGCCCACATTTCATACCTGTTAAGTAGTACAATCTGCTTGCTGGTCAAAATTATCAGTTAAGAAGATATAATTATGGTGGGCGGGTGCTTTTTGGTGAGAAAATTCCACAAATAATTCCTCAAAGGAGACATAGGTCAATATAAATCACACTAATCCTCGAGCACTCCACAATCCACTTAATACTGTAATTACCGGTAGTTGAACAATTTAAAACTGATTAATTAACATCTTTATGCTTCTCGTAAATCAGAATTTGCAGTTCTTGGTGTACAGGTTCTTGCACAGCTCTAACCAACAAGAGTTGTGTTGCTTGACAATTCTTTGCCAACTACCTTTGACAGGACTATTCTACAGTTAAATCCCAAAAACTATTTCAAGATGTTCAGCACCAGCTTCAGGGGTTGATACTTAACCCCCCACGGTTTGAATTTCGATAGGGAGATGGCAGCGCATTTATATGAGGAGTTACTGTCATCGAGATGTTTTCCTCCTTCCGTTTATTGTTTCTTGAGTGTTTTTGCTTTTGATTATTTTTATCATCACTGCACTTGTGTTTCTTTTCACTTCGGTCCTTGCCTTGTACCTCAATGGGTGATAAGTCACCCACCACATACTGCACAACAGTTGACGCAGTTTCACGGATGCTCTGGGAACTTTAATATGAGGCAACATTGCTTTTACTTGATGAAGCTGGTGCTGCACATCTGGAAATTATTGTTTACAGATACAGCACTCTCAGGTCTTGTTGTGGCTTTTATATCATAATTAAATACAGTATGGTTTTGACAATGGATTTTATGGGACATTATTTAAACGCCACCAGGGACTCGCATCTGACTGTCCTTGGAGCCGTATGTCAGGCAGGCAAAAGCCGTTGTCTATGCGAAATCAGATGATAGAATCTTCCAGGCCCCACCCCTACCATCAGTACAGCAAAGATGTCAAATAAAGAGAACCAATACAAGAAAAATTAAATCACAGCTACCGAGTTTCGGTTTTCCTTTATTTAAATCCTGACGATCTTGAACACCCAGAATAGAAAATGTTGTTTTAGCTCGTCAAGTTTACTCGACAGGGAGCCCCACGGCAACCTCAACAAATACCTCCATTACACAGTAAAGCAATATGTTCCCTAAACAGATTAATGTTTCACCTACATTAACACTCTTAAAAATGTTGAGTCAGTACAAAAGAAAACAAACAACTTTTATCGGAGTGCTCTGCTAACATATCGTTGCCTGGCACACAGTCCCGGCTCGCAATACTCAGGGGAGGGGGGGGCGCATCGCTGGAGTGGGGGCCGGAGGGAGTTTTAAAATAAAATAAAAACTGACCGGGTCCGTGCCGCCTCTTTTCCGGGGTCCCGTTGGCGCCTACAGGAACAGCCGCGTCACTGCTGGCAATCCCTCTCAGCCAATACTGGCGCTGCTCCAGCAGCACCAGGATTGGCTTAGTGGGATACTCGCCGCCCGCCTGCCCATTAGGAGACCGAGGTTTGAGCCTTTGATCATCCCTCGGTCTCCTAATGCGCAGCCGCCAGCCTGAGCAGGCACTAGTGCGCATGACTGGGCTGGTCAGAAAAATGTGCCGACCTTCACCAGTCTTGCGCACTTGTGCTGCTGCCTGCCCCTGGTCTTCACTCTGCCAATGCATATCAGTCAACATGACCCCGGACCGCCCACCGCCTTCAGACTCTGAAGGGGGTGGGCGGTCCGACGTCATGCTGACTGACAAGATTGTCAGTTAGTTCTCCCTCGGCGTCTCTGAACTTAAGTAAACTGAGAGTTTGTTTACTTAAGTTCAGAGACGCTGAGGGAGCTGCGGGCGCAGGTGGCTTGTGGGGCAACGCTCCAGCGCCCTAATGGACGCACCTCCAAGGGTTTCAGGATGATCCGGCCAGCTAGAGCCAAAAAAAAGGGAGCGAGGGGGTGACCTTAAAATGTTGATGTCCCATGTTAATTCTCATAGGAAAATGTGGTTACAGCTACAGAAAAAAAACCGCTCAATTGAATTTCCCCAGATTTGAAAGAAAGTATGCACTTTATTCAAAATGCATGCTTTGTGATTTGGTATAAATCTGGTTAGCTTTTTCTTTAAAGAAATGTACGTTTAAAAAGGTGCTTAGGTGGTCCTGAAGTGATTAAACAAATTAGGTATATCTGAACGGTTAGTCTGATTGGTCCTGCGGCAGCCCCACAGTAGTGAGAAAAAAATAAAGATAAAATAGAGACCTCTGATTGGCCGAGGGAGTTTTGCAGTACAAAAAATATTGTTGTAAGAAAAGGCCAACCCTCAGTTGCACACAGCTGAATATGGCCTGGTATTGCCGAGTCCCCTCTTATGGGTTGAAAAGTTGAACCCCCATACTGCCCTCGAGACCGGGATCCCGAGATGGGTACCGATAATTAAGTCATCCAAACACAGGAATTGGATTAGGGGTCGGATAACCCCAGATTTATTTTATTAAAATTAATAAAGCATAATTTAAAATTAACACAAATGTTTATACACAGAAAACCCAAACATATTCAATAACATTTAAAAATACATGTATTTACACATATTTGATGGCTAACCTTAACATGAGTACATAGCCCCATACATAGCCATACCTAACTTAAAAACTGGAATATGTACACTTTGTTTTCTATGTATCCCGGATGAGCCGATGTGCAAGGTCATGACTGTTCCCAACTGCTTGCCAGGTACCCCTTTAACAGAGTGACCTTGCGCAGTAGTCCTGTTTACTCATCGGATTCCCTTCCGTAGGCACCCCCTACGCCTTCCAATACTACTTCCCAGGGCCTGGTGTTATGCCACGTTGGTGTCCAATGCGCCTGCGCGGGGGTTGGGTCAAGGGGCCTGCCGGAAGCTGCACTTCCTACCCCCGGCGCCCCTCAGCCTACCCGCCAAAAGCACCCCCGGGAGTGTGAAGAGGGACCACTGTCTCACACCCCCTCCCCCTGGCGTCCCCATTCAACAATGGGATGCCTACTATGAGATGTAAAATTGACCTAGCAATCATGACCTTACTGTAGACCAAGGATACTCAGACATAAAATACGACAGCAAATTTACAACACCGTGCAATATAAAAGAGCGCTTTCAGGGGCACGGTCTGGCTGCCAATGGGGGCAAGCGGGAGGCGGGCGCCGAGCGCGACCTCCAGTGCTGGCCCCTGCCCCCGCCAAGGAAGCGTCCCTGGGAGCGGCACAACCGCCATATTGGCCGCGTGATTGAGTTCCCGGTGGCGCCTTGGAAGGACTTTAATTCATATTTTAAACAATCATCTATCACCCTTAATGGTGTGATCCTCTTAAGACTTCACCAGACGCGCGATGTTAAGTCAAGAGGTTAGCAGGTACACCTTTGCCACTAAAAGAACACCTCCTATGAGAACCTATGGGCACTCCTCCATAGTTTCGTAAACTACCCTACAGACGTTCCTGCGAGGGGCACAGTGCCGTACAGCCTTAGAGCCCTGTTTACAACACCAAAGTCAGATAAACCACGTCTAAGTGGGATACCCCTATATTCTACTATCTGCAATACCTCAAAATCTTCAGCAAAGGTCTGAACATAAACATCCAAAGCTTATAAGCGTCCTTCCTCACTAAATAGAATTTGTTTCTACTACTATTTACCATGGGCACGTGGCAAGAGAGCCACTGGTGGATCAGCTGCTGTCAGTAGCTGCTGGAGCCTTTCGCATAGATTTTTTGGAAGAGGCGTTGGCTTTAGGCCACAACCTCCTGTCAGTCAAACCCCTGTACCCTGCATCAGGAATGCTCAGCCTTTACCTTGTTTAACATGGAGCACAACTTCCACCCCAAACTTTAGGGAGTGATATCATCAATGATGTTAATTAACATGTCATGTGTGATGTCATCTGTGAGGTCATAAGCAGTGCATTGCCTTGTGAGAGTTATTGTTAGCTTAGTAAACTATATCTGGTGAATTTGTGTGTTTTTTGGGGAGTTTTCAAGCATTCGTTTTTATTTTATTTCAACACCTAACTATATAATCTTTAACCTCTGTTGGTTTTCTAGTAAATTTCTGGGTATATTTTTTAATGTAAGGGAGGATTCTCATTACCATACCGGACTGTAATGACACTTTAACATTTTCTCTCAGTTAATATATATATATGCGTATATATACACGAATTAAAAGTACAATAATGGTTAGGAATTAAAACTGAAAAACCAACAGAATGCAATAGTTAGGGCTAGTTCCACAAACAATAATTGGACACCTGCTACGCAACCCATAACAACACAGTAAAAGTAATGCTCAGAACCTCACCTTTGCTATACCAGATATCATCACAGGTGTCATAAATGGTCTTACAGGCCAGATTACGTATCACATTACCATTAGTCGTCTCAGAGACTCAAATATTAGAGCTTTAAAAATGTAGCTTTTTCCTCCAGAATAATCTTATGGATTGTGTAAAACCGCCCCTTGACGTGAACTCATGTTATAGGAAATCCTGGGTTCACCTATGCCAAAACTGTCTGCGTAGGGTGATAGTCTGTGAAATATATAGTATTATTCATTGGTTTGAGTATGTGTGGTTATTTAATAATAATGTTTGTTATTGGTAAACCTATTGTGAAGTCATAATTATTGCTTTTCTGTGCCATTTTAGAGGAAGAGCAGTCATATGCAAATCGGCCTTGCTTCTTCCCCAAGAGGGACTGTGCAGCCCACAATTCTAGACCTTGTCTCCTCTGAGTGGGAAAATGAAATGAAATTAAGAATTTGTATAGCGCTACATATACCCGGAGGTGTCTAGGCGCTGAACCGGGGATATGTTTTCGTCTGGTTGGGCCTCATCAGTGAGATACAGCTTTGATTCTGTGCCACATTAAGGGACCTAGAAGTTCGGGCTGTACCATCTTCTATTAGGGCAGGGCCACGACTGATTTGAATATTATTTATTTTATGTAGTGGTGAAGGCAGCACCAAATTTTGGAGTTCTATTTGTCCAGAAAAATTCCCTATATTTCAGAACAATGCAAGCTTTCCCATTGGCATATTTTTTTAGTCGCTGGGATTTGAACCTCGGACATGCGGTACATTGCATAACTGTAATGTATCGCCCTCTATATGGAGCTTCCGACATGCACTGTCTGGGAACTGAAGCACAAACAGGTAACGTATTGTCCCCAGCATAATGCAGCCGCGTCAGTCGCAGAAGTCTGGATTCGAATCCAAGTCACCTGGATTCACAGACACCTTTTTCCTAATGTGCACCATTGCCCTTGAAGACCTCTGCAGCAAGCACAGCACCTCACTGGCCTGGCATAGCAGCCATGGAGGGCCAGCTTGCCAGAGTGGCTCTCCCTGTCCGTGTTGTCACACAGCGCATAGGTGATGGCAGGCACAGTACCTCACTGGCTTGGCGTAGCAGCCATTGGAGGGCCAGCTTGCCAGAGTGGCTCTCCCTGTCCGTGTTGTCACACAGCGCATAGGTGATGGCAGGCACAGTACCTCACTGGCCTGGCGTAGCAGCCATTGGAGGGCCAGCTTGCCAGAGTGGCTCTCCCTGTCCGTGTTGTCACACGGTCCCTAGGTGATGGCAGGGACAGCACCTCATTGGCCTGGCGTAGCGGCCATTGGAGGGCCAGCTTGCCAGAGCGGCTCTCCCTGTCCGTGTTGTCACACGGTCCATAGGTGATGGCAGGGACAGCACCTCATTGGCCTGGCGTAGCGGCCATTGGAGGGCCAGCTTGCCAGAGCGGCTCTCCCTGTCCGTGTTGTCACACGGTCCATAGGTGATGGCAGGGACAGCACCTCACTGGCCTGGCGTAGCAGCCATTGGAGGGCCAGCTTGCCAGAGCGGCTCTCCCTGTCCGTGTTGTCACACGGTGCATAGGTGATGGCAGGGACAGCACCTCACTGGCCTGGCGTAGCAGCCATTGGAGGGCCAGCTTGCCAGAGCGGCTCTCCCTGTCTGTGTTGTCACACGGTGCATAGGTGATGGCAGGGACAGCACCTCACTGGCCTGGCGTAGCAGCCATTGGAGGGCCAGCTTTCGAGAGTGGCTCTCTCTGTCCGTGTTGTCACACGGTCCATAGGTGATGGCAGGGACAGCACCTCACTGGCCTGGCGTAGCAGCCATTGGAGGCCCAGCTTGCCAGAGCGGCTCTCCCTGTCCGTGTTGTCACACGGTGCATGGGTGGTGGCAGGGACAGCATCTCACTGGCCTGGCGTAGCAGCCATTGGAGGGCCAGCTTGCCAGAGTGGCTCTCCCTGTCCGTGTTGTCACACGGTGCATAGGTGATGGCAGGGACAGCACCTCACTGGCCTGGCGTAGCAGCCATTGGAGGCCCAGCTTGCCAGAGCGGCTCTCCCTGTCCGTGTTGTCACACGGTGCATGGGTGACGGCAGGGACAGCACCTCACTGGCCTGGCGTAGCAGCCATTGGAGGCCCAGCTTGCCAGAGCGGCTCTCCCTGTCCGTGTTGTCACACGGTCCATGGGTGATGGCAGGGACAGCACCTCACTGGCCTGGCGTAGCAGCCATTGGAGGCCCAGCTTGCCAGAGCGGCTCTCCCTGTCCGTGTTGTCACACGGTGCATGGGTGACGGCAGGGACAGCACCTCACTGGGCTGGCGTAGCAGCCATGGAGGGCCAGCTTGCCAGAGCGGCTCTCCCTGTCCGTGTTGTCACACGGTGCATGGGTGACGGCACGGGCCTGTGCACAATGGTCCCTGGGCCTAGTTCTCTAGCTCATGATCACTAGCTAGTGAAGAGATGGACCTAGCATAACCAGCTCATCAGTGCCCGCTACACCTCTGCCTGTAGGGTTAACTGCAGCCACTTCTTTTTAGGTCTGGCCTATGAGAATGCCTTAGTTGTTTCACCGGACTATTGTTTTTACTAAAAATAATACATAATTTACACACATAGAGGGGCTTTCAGTTAGTGAACTCTATACATTGTTTTGCTAAATTTTCATTCCCATGTTGCTATCGCCTACCGCAGCTCAGAGCATGGGGCACTGGGTCCGCCTAATTTAGCCATTGGCTGTCTTCACTGTGAGTGACGGCACAAGCCTGAGCGCGGCATTCTCCTCCGCCTGAAAGTAGATCCTTTCTCCTCTGTGACGGTGGGCTCTTTCACAGTATTGATTTTGTATACTAACTACAAACAGTGCTTATTAGTTTTCCCTGCTCTTAAGGTGCCCAGTAAAATGGTGATTGATGTTCCATCTCCTTTTTAGGTGCGTGCGCTGTCTGCTGCGTGACATATTGCGGGTTTACCAAGAGCATGCCAGGGGGGCATACTCGTTGCTAACCATTGGCTGGCTTTCCTGTAGTACATAAACAAAGGGATCCACCCACGAGTACAAGAAATCACTCGATTACTCAATGTGTATCCCACGGTCGTGGAGAATACACATTATTTGTTTAAATACCCCTCACACACCAAAAGGGCCCTTGGTGTCATGCTTCATCATAGGGGTCTTCCTGCCCCTCTACGGGACAGGGCGTGCTACGACCTACGAATACGCGGGAGCACTGTTGTTAATGAGACAGCTATGTGTGATGCGGGGGTGTGAGAGGAAGGGTCAGGAGTGGATAAAGAGTGAGTTAAAAAATACCTGGCTCTCAGGTCTAGGAAAATTTATTCTGCCGGTCGAGCTGGTATTATTAAAAGGTGGGGTGAGGAGGGTATAAGCCTCAATGAGCTATAACTCCCAGTGGTGTCGACATGTTTCGAAGCTTCCCCAAGCTTCTTCGTCAGGACCTTAAGGATCCCTTCCTGTCACTAACTGTGTTGTGTTTATAAAAAAGATGAAAAAATTAAATGATATGTAAAAGGAAGTAAATAACCTCCACGGAATAAATGCCTTAATAGGTCTTACATAGTCCTATTAACCTAGAGGAAATAAAAGGCGAATTAATTAAGTAGGAAGTAACTCAATCCATTCCGTGAGTATGGTGATCTGTAAAAAAAGTGAAGGGTGCTGGTCTCTTTAACGCTATCGATAACGTTATCACGTGATCTGTGGTGAAGTCACTGTGTGATAAATGGACATACAACATAAAACATAACACACGCACACAACAGAAAGCACACACTCTATTTGAAAAAAATAGTTCAATGTATATCCATGTCACAGTAAAGATCCCCACAAAGGTATGGACATACTTGCTAGCAGAAGATAAGTAACCTCATGAGCTCGTAAACCGAGTGGTGGGCGTGCCAAATAGGCCACCTGCATGAAGAGAGGAACCAAAGAGGACAAAGTTGGCCAATGATTAAAAATATTAGCGTTGTCAAAACGAATTATCAATTTCCACTGAAACCGCCGTACTTACGACTCCAGGGATCAGTGTCCCGCCAGATCAACCACCCCGGTCGGCTCCGTCGATGGAACTGAATCGGAGGGTGCTATGTTTAAATAGCTGCATCAATTAGGGAAAAAGCGCGAAAAAAGTGAATGCCCAATGCGCGCTGATTCTGCACGTAAGGACCCGGAAACGGAAGTGGACCGTCCGGGTCATTCCTACTGATTGACTGGGCCATGACTGAAGATGGAAGGACCCAAGGAGATGGACCGGGGTGTCCAAATACAATGCCTGACTCATAAATAGGCAAAAAAACTTATTTTGCAAAAGAGCTGAAACAGAGTAAATGCCATAGTTATTTACCCGTCTAGGCTCCCACAGGGAAAGTCGAGGAAGTTGTTTGTAGTTTACTGGGACTAGTGATCAAAATGGTCCCCCAGACGACCCATATCGAGCCTGGAATTACAGGAGATGGACCTTAGGGACATAGGTGTCCAAACTAAGTGCCCGCATGAATTCTATATCAATGCACATAAAGGGTCGAAAGATCGGCAGTTTAAGTGACCAAAGGGATTTTGAGAGAGCGTAATAATAGAGGGCAAGAGGAGTATAAACTTGCACTCAGTCTATGTGTATGGAGGGAGTGGTATAACCTCACATGGAAAAGAAAGGGTTCACAATAGTGATAGATTACATAGCCCCATATCATTAGTGACGATCTGACAGAGTGGCAAAAAAGCACAGTTATATGGATTGATTCCCAGAATAAATAGATGGAATCCACATTCATAACATTAGGAGGGAGGAACACTCCCACTGGAGCCGGAGAGGTATCTGATAGTTACAGCTGTGAAATTATCGCCCCAGATACACAGGAGCTCCAGTGAGGTGTTAGAGCTCCAGAAAGTGAGCCATTCAATCAGCAATGGGAATTATTAAAGATGGAACTGGTTCCATGGTATATCGTCATTTAATCCATGGATGTGAGTACCCAAACGAAAAACCCAACGTTGTTCTTTTTCCAGAAGGCCATGCTCGCTGCCCATCTGTTCAATCACTGTCCATAGTAGATCATTAACGCCATGTCCACTAGAGATATAGTGGGTGGACATTTTGGTAGTACTGCGCCCACACCTGACATTGCTCCGGTGTTCTCCAATGCGTGTCTTGATGGGTCTCGTGGTCATACCCACATATTCAAGACCGCACGGGCAGGTGATTAAGTAAACAACGTTTTTACTATTGCAATTGGTAAAATTCCTCTGGTCCCATTTCTCGCCATTGCGGAATTGAATATGTCTGCTTTTCTTAGTGAGTGGGCAAGTATTACAATTGCCACAGGGATGATGACCCTGTACTGGAGGTAGCAGACCCTCAATTCTTGGCTGGGATGTATTCTTGGGTCTGAGGATAAATCTACCCTATGGTCAATTCCTCCGTCTTCGGAGAAACTGCACAGAGGTCAAAGAGTTCAGAAAACAAGCATCCGAACTACGCCTGAAACTGATCGAGCGTAACTACCCCGAGCAGATCATTGACAAAGCCCTCAAGAGAGCGAGAAACAATAATAGAGAAGCACTCTTGGAAGACAAAGTGGTCACTCAGACTGATGAAAGGCCCATCTGTGTGACCACCTTTAACACACACTCCAACAGGATCACTAAGATAGTGAATAAACACTGGCGTCTGCTCAACAGTTGTGGCTTGCACATCACGAAACCCATGTTTGCACACAAGAGGGGTCGCAACCTTAAGGACATGCTTGTCCACACCAGACCCAAGAATACATCCCAGCCAAGAATTGAGGGTCTGCTACCTCCAGTACAGGGTCATCATCCCTGTGGCAATTGTAATACTTGCCCACTCACTAAGAAAAGCAGACATATTCAATTCCGCAATGGCGAGAAATGGGACCAGAGGAATTTTACCAATTGCAATAGTAAAAACGTTGTTTACTTAATCACCTGCCCGTGCGGTCTTGAATATGTGGGTATGACCACGAGACCCATCAAGACACGCATTGGAGAACACCGGAGCAATGTCAGGTGTGGGCGCAGTACTACCAAAATGTCCACCCACTATATCTCTAGTGGACATGGCGTTAATGATCTACTATGGACAGTGATTGAACAGATGGGCAGCGAGCATGGCCTTCTGGAAAAAGAACAACGTTGGGTTTTTCGTTTGGGTACTCACATCCATGGATTAAATGACGATATACCATGGAACCAGTTCCATCTTTAATAATTCCCATTGCTGATTGAATGGCTCACTTTCTGGAGCTCTAACACCTCACTGGAGCTCCTGTGTATCTGGGGCGATAATTTCACAGCTGTAACTATCAGATACCTCTCCGGCTCCAGTGGGAGTGTTCCTCCCTCCTAATGTTATGAATGTGGATTCCATCTATTTATTCTGGGAATCAATCCATATAACTGTGCTTTTTTGCCACTCTGTCAGATCGTCACTAATGATATGGGGCTATGTAATCTATCACTATTGTGAACCCTTTCTTTTCCATGTGAGGTTATACCACTCCCTCCATACACATAGACTGAGTGCAAGTTTATACTCCTCTTGCCCTCTATTATTACGCTCTCTCAAAATCCCTTTGGTCACTTAAACTGCCGATCTTTCGACCCTTTATGTGCATTGATATAGAATTCATGCGGGCACTTAGTTTGGACACCTATGTCCCTAAGGTCCATCTCCTGTAATTCCAGGCTCGATATGGGTCGTCTGGGGGACCATTTTGATCACTAGTCCCAGTAAACTACAAACAACTTCCTCGACTTTCCCTGTGGGAGCCTAGACGGGTAAATAACTATGGCATTTACTCTGTTTCAGCTCTTTTGCAAAATAAGTTTTTTTGCCTATTTATGAGTCAGGCATTGTATTTGGACACCCCGGTCCATCTCCTTGGGTCCTTCCATCTTCAGTCATGGCCCAGTCAATCAGTAGGAATGACCCGGACGGTCCACTTCCGTTTCCGGGTCCTTACGTGCAGAATCAGCGCGCATTGGGCATTCACTTTTTTCGCGCTTTTTCCCTAATTGATGCAGCTATTTAAACATAGCACCCTCCGATTCAGTTCCATCGACGGAGCCGACCGGGGTGGTTGATCTGGCGGGACACTGATCCCTGGAGTCGTAAGTACGGCGGTTTCAGTGGAAATTGATAATTCGTTTTGACAACGCTAATATTTTTAATCATTGGCCAACTTTGTCCTCTTTGGTTCCTCTCTTCATGCAGGTGGCCTATTTGGCACGCCCACCACTCGGTTTACGAGCTCATGAGGTTACTTATCTTCTGCTAGCAAGTATGTCCATACCTTTGTGGGGATCTTTACTGTGACATGGATATACATTGAACTATTTTTTTCAAATAGAGTGTGTGCTTTCTGTTGTGTGCGTGTGTTATGTTTTATGTTGTATGTCCATTTATCACACAGTGACTTCACCACAGATCACGTGATAACGTTATCGATAGCGTTAAAGAGACCAGCACCCTTCACTTTTTTTACAGATCACCATACTCACGGAATGGATTGAGTTACTTCCTACTTAATTAATTCGCCTTTTATTTCCTCTAGGTTAATAGGACTATGTAAGACCTATTAAGGCATTTATTCCGTGGAGGTTATTTACTTCCTTTTACATATCATTTAATTTTTTCATCTTTTTTATAAACACAACACAGTTAGTGACAGGAAGGGATCCTTAAGGTCCTGACGAAGAAGCTTGGGGAAGCTTCGAAACATGTCGACACCACTGGGAGTTATAGCTCATTGAGGCTTATACCCTCCTCACCCCACCTTTTAATAATACCAGCTCGACCGGCAGAATAAATTTTCCTAGACCTGAGAGCCAGGTATTTTTTAACTCACTCTTTATCCACTCCTGACCCTTCCTCTCACACCCCCGCATCACACATAGCTGTCTCATTAACAACAGTGCTCCCGCGTATTCGTAGGTCGTAGCACGCCCTGTCCCGTAGAGGGGCAGGAAGACCCCTATGATGAAGCATGACACCAAGGGCCCTTTTGGTGTGTGAGGGGTATTTAAACAAATAATGTGTATTCTCCACGACCGTGGGATACACATTGAGTAATCGAGTGATTTCTTGTACTCGTGGGTGGATCCCTTTGTTTATGTACTATTGACCGGGAGGAAGTATCCACCTCCACCACTCGCTGAGTGGTACCTCTCTACTCCCCTCTTTGTTTTCCTTTATATTTTCCTGTAGTAGTAGCATCTCTTATTTACAGCTCTTGGAAACAAAAACAATTTTCTAGCAAGCACTATATAAATCAGGTTCATTCATTACTTATAATGAAATGCACCAACGATTATAAAAGTCTCAGCACCCAAGGTCTGCTGGCCTAAGTACCAGGACAGGCTGAGGGTGACCCCCAGACATGGCAGGAGAGTGTATCGATCCCAGAGCATGGCTCGCCCCCCTCCCCATTGGCTGTTACTAGCACCGGAGCTCGGGCCCGGAGGCGCTTGGCGCTCGATGTTTAATGCCTGCGTTCGATGCTCTCTCATCATTATCGCTTTGATAGACGGCAGAGTTGGCGGCACATTATTTTAAATGATCCCCCCCCCCCTCCATTATGAATTCGTTCTGTGTTCATTGTAATAGCGCAGATCATTATGGCCCGCTTGGTATGCACGTGGAAGACACCAGCACTTAGGGTGTCATTTGTGTGAGTAAATGGGCACTTAAACTGTGAGCCGGAGATGGATTGGGGGAGGGGGTGAGATACTTCTGGAGGAGCGGGAGTGAGGGAGAGAGGTACAGAGAGAGTGAGCCCTGCGATGGAGTTTATTGTCAGCCAGAGATGGAGGGGGAGGGTAGGAGGCATGATGAGAAGCAGAGATGGAGAGAGAGAGACGCACCGAGAGTGAAGGGTACATGGAGTTAATACTGTAAACCAGGGATGGATGTGGGAGGGAGGGACAGCGAGAAAGCATTGGCATTTAAACTGTCAGCCAGAGATGGGCTACAGGAGGGAGGGGAGGGGGGAGGGGGAAGCGAGATTGCAAAGTCCTGGTGAGAGAGCGCCACGGGGAAAGGGTTCCTTTCGTGGCGCGTGCCACGGACGTCGAGTCAACAAAAGGTCAGGGGTATCGAAAGGGGCAGGAAACGTCCTTTGACATCATCGGTAGTGATGTCGTATAAACTCTGACCCTGATGTTAAAATACCCCATAATAAGTGCTCCATTAATATATTAACACAACAGTTTTTAACAAAAATACAGGTCTAATTTAGATACCACCTGCATTTTAATAAGTCAGGGAAACATTATGCTGTATTTTGGTTCAAAGAAACGGATATAGTGCCACAAAGTATGCAATGACACTAGGAGCTAACATTATTTCTGCCACTACTGCGCGTGGTGTGATGGCTTTCTATAATGGGCTTACAGCAGTCCTTTTAATTGTTTGAACAAATTAATTTATTATCACGTGAAAGGCCCTGTCACGCTTCCCAACTACCAAGGGGGGGTGTTTTGTTCAAGTCATTTTTTATGTATTAGCAATCACGAAAAATAATAAATTGCTTAACAGTGTCAGTTTTTATTTCATGGGGTTTATTCAAAAGCGTGCACATTACTCTGCTGAATTTTCGTTTTCTGTGGAGATGGATACCAGTTTGAGCAACAGAAGGGGTGCTTTTGCTAGCTCTGAAGCTTGGGTCCCCAAAACGGCATCCATGACAGACGTGTGCTGCGAGAATGAGTGAGCGAGCTGGGCCATCAGTGACTTACGCTGTCACACATAGACTGAGTGAGCGAGTTGAGTCACTTACAGACTCAAATGCAGATTGAGTGAGAGAGCAGGGCCATTTAAACGGGGTCCCACTCCGAATCCGTGAGCAAGCCGGGCCACGTACACTCACACCCTAAATGAGTGAGCGAGCATGGCCGCATATACCGTCACACTTAAAATGAGTGAGCGAGTAGGGCCACTCGTGACTTAACACTGTCACAGATAATATGAGTGAGTTAGCCGGGTGACTTACAGGATCACATGCAGATTGAGAGAGCAGGGCCATTTAAACTTTCACTCTCCAAATGTGTTAGCAAGCAGAGTCACATACTCTCACATCCTAAATGAGTGCACGAGCATGGCCACATATACTGTCACACGCAGTATGAGTGAGCAAGCAGGGCCATGTGCACTGTCACACACAGATTAAATCCGCGAGAAGGGCCATTCATACTGTCACATTCAGAATGATTGACCAAAAAAAGGCCATTTACTCCACAGGGCCATGTCCACTTTTACTCGCAGAATGAGTGAGCGAGCAGGACCACAGACACTGTCACACGCGAAATGAGCAAACAAGCAGCGCCACTTACACTAGCACACAAAATGAGTGCGCAGACAGGGCCATGTACACTCTTTCACGCAGAATGAGTGAGCGAGCAGGGCTACATACACTGTCACACGCAGAATGAGCAAACAAGCAGGGCCACATACACTCGCACACAAAATGAGTGCGCAGACAGGGCCGTGTCCACTCTTTCACGCAGAATGAGTGAGCGAGCAGGGCCACATACACTGTCACACGCAGAATGAGCAAACAAGCAGGGCCACATACACTCGCACACAAAATGAGTGCGCAGACAGGGCCATGTACACTCTTTCACGCAGAATGAGTGAGCGAGCAGGGCCACATACACTGTCACACGCACAATGAGCAAACAAGTAGGGCCACGTACACTCGCACACAAAATGAGTGCGGAGACAGGGCCGTCTCCACTCTTTCACGCAGAATGAGTGAGCGAGCAGGGCCACATACACTGTCACACGCAGAATGAGCAAACAAGCAGGGCCACATACACTCGCACACAAAATGAGTGCGCAGACAGGGCCATGTACACTCTTTCACGCAGAATGAGTGAGCGAGCAAGGCCACATACACTGTCACACGCAGAATGAGCAAACAAGCAGGGCCACATACACTCGCACACAAAATGAGTGCGCAGACAGGGCCGTGTACACTCTTTCACGCAGAATGAGTGAGCGAGCAGGGCCACATACACTGTCACACGCAGAATGAGCAAACAAGCAGGGCCACATACACTCGCACACAAAATGAGTGCGCAGACAGGGCCGTGTCCACTCTTTCACGCAGAATGAGTGAGCGAGCAGGGCCACATACACTGTCACACGCAGAATGAGCAAACAAGCAGGGCCACATACACTCGCACACAAAATGAGTGCGCAGACAGGGCCATGTACACTCTTTCACGCAGAATGAGTGAGCGAGCAGGGCCACATACACTGTCACACGCAGAATGAGCAAACAAGTAGGGCCACGTACACTCACACACAAAATGAGTGCGGAGACAGGGCCGTCTCCACTCTTTCACGCAGAATGAGTGATCGAGCAGGGCCACATACACTGTCACGCAGAATGAGCAAACAAGTAGGGCCACTTACACTCGCACACAAAATGAGTGCGCAGACAGGGCCATGTACACTCTTTCACGCAGAATGAGTGAGCGAGCAGGGCCACATACACTGTCACACGCAGAATGAGCAAACACGTAGGGCCACCTACTCTGTCAAGCACAGAATGAGTGAGCGAGCGCGGACATGGACACTCACGCAGAAAGAGTGAGTAAGCATGGCCACGTCAGTGACACCCACAGTATGAGAAAGCAGGTCATGTAGACTAGAGATGGAATAGTTGGAATGTAAAGGGGGAAGGGATGAGCCATACAGAGAACGTTGGGGAGGAGAAACAAGGAGCTTAGAAGAGAGGTACAGACGCTCTCGGAGTGAGTGTCAGAGAGCTCTGCCCTCAGAACACTGAGGCAGAAATGGAATGTAGTGCTTGGAGGAAGGTGACAGAGAAAGTTTAGGATGGAGGGAAGGCTCAACATCTAGGAAGGCCAGAAAAAGAGAAGGGCAGGAGTAGACGGCCTGAGCCGCTGACTTTGGAAGTGAAGAACCAGGTTGGAGTCCCAGCGCTGGCTCAAAATCATGTGATTCTGGGCAAATGGCTCAATCTTCTGTGCCTTAAACAAAAAAAAGTCTAACATTGTGTAAAGTAATCTGGTGCTCATGTAAAGTGCTCTGAATCCTTTGGGCCAAATTCATTTTATGGAAAACTGCAAAAAAACAAACAAACATACATGAACCCGGACGAAGACACGGAGTGTACACATGCACAAAGAGAGAAAGGTGTCTTATGTTTATTTTCTATATGATGTAGAGATACAAGATGGCATCAGAGAGACTGAGTCAAATACCAGGGACATTGGAAGAGAGAGAGACGGGTTGACACGTGGTACATGAGACAGGCAAACGCAGAAAGCTGCTCAGTGGTGAAGAGGGCGACTCGACAGTCGAAAGAGTCCAGCGATGGGGGAGGGAGTCTCCACATTGAAAGGAGGACCTTGAGGTGTTGCCACCTCAACAGAGCATCCTTACTCACACAGGTTCCCGTGCACTCTACTGCAACAATCACCAGCACAAATATTGTAGGAGAAATATCTACCGTCACAATATTGTGAAAGAAGTAAGTGTGGCTAAGTATAGATGAGCTATTGTTTATGGAACCTCTGCGTCCCTTTACCTGTATCTTTACGCTCAGGTTTCATAGTTGGGGGCGTTGAGAACAGTAGAACTAATCTTGCCTGTTTGCACTTATCTTCGCAGTATCGTAGTAGTTGGTCTATTTGTAGGGTGCTACTTTTGTTGTCAATATTCTGATTTACAACTTTCCTCACTCATTCAACAGAACAGAATGATCAAACACCCTCACGTGCCCAAGATGGCATCAACGTCATAGTCATAGCCCTGTCACCCCATTATCACACAAAGTGAAACCATAAAACCATCGTAAGATGCAAATTAGACCATTGATCCTACGGCAGTTTCAGGACCACCAGCAAATCACAGCGGGCAGTGGACAGCCATGCATGGAAGCAACCAAACACCAGAGTGCTACGGCTCACCCACTTCAGCAGATAATTCTCTGCCACTTTACAATACATCGGAGTGACTGGTCTCGTGTTCATTGATAAAGACACAGACCCCAGTCACTGTGAAACGACACAACCATGTGCATTTTGTGCTGAGTTTCTGAAAGTGCTTTGAGACTATTTGAATAGTAAAAATGCGCTATATAATGTTTGTGACTTAGCAAGGAAGGTGACAGATTTGGAGACTGAGAGAGTAATGAG
This sequence comes from Triturus cristatus, assembly GCF_964204655.1. Classification (NCBI taxonomy): domain Eukaryota; kingdom Metazoa; phylum Chordata; class Amphibia; order Caudata; family Salamandridae; genus Triturus; species Triturus cristatus. The sequence goes on along the minus strand of NC_140583.1, from coordinate 102,261,960 downwards.
CATAGACAAAGGTGGCTCCAAAGTGGGGTGGCATGGGTGAGCAAACAAACGATGGATTTAACCCAGAACTGTGACTGGGGCGAATGTTTGACAATGTTCAGCATTCCATCCATCATCTTTTTATGTTGCGATAGACCTATGGACTACATAGAAACACGAAAAGGCCACACAAAGCAAGAGGTAGATTTTAGGCCTGGAATAAGGCGACCCACACGCAGTATAATGCGATCCGCAGAAGCGCAGTTGCTTTTCTTAGCCCTCAGAGAGTGAACTCACGTTAAAGTTGGCACCCAGCCACCCTGTTTTAATTTGCCAGGCACTGTGATCACACCAACTGCCAACAATTTGCTGGATATTTTACAAGAGTGACGCGACTATTTCCATCTGAGTGTTATTCCTCTGCGACGTAGCGCCGCCTCCCACCCACGCTCCACTTGCAGCAGCGCAACACCCTCCATGAGGCAGTAAAAGTGCCAGTTCTCCTGTGTTTGACAACCCATTATCATTGGTTTTCCTGGTGTCGACTGTGTTTGACTGTGATTTGGTCACAGTCCTTACCATTGTATTGTATTGTTTTGCAAGATATAGGTAGCGCTTCCTAACACTATACGGGGGCTAAAGCGCTTACCTACTCCATGTAGGATGTGTGTATGGAAGGGTGTTGTCTTTGTTTCGATCCTTTGAAATGTGTCCATGTTGTGCTTGAGGCCCACTGATGTGGGGTTATCGCGTTATAGGGTCTAGTGCTTAGAAGTGTGATGGAAGCACTTAGCAGTGTGGTAGATGAAGAAGCCTGAAAGAAAGACGCACCATTTATAGTTTTCAGTCAGTTATGGGTCATCCCATAAGTGACTGTCATTGTAAGTTGTCAAGACTCGGTCAAAGGTTGTTGAAACCTGCTGTGCTGGACTGAATGAATGTCCTCTGGTGACCAGTGACATCTGGAAGATCTCTTCTGTTATCCTGTGTTTGTTCAGTGGATGAAGGGTGTTTTTTTATGTTGGCTGGTATATTTCTGGGTGATGGACAATACCCTTAGCAGTTGTATCTCGTGTGAGAGTAAGATTGTCGAGCAGTATTACGATTGCTGAGTGGTGGGAAATTAGTATGGGCCAGAAAGTTATATGTTGTGTTGTATTGTGGTTGCATTTATAGGACACTTACTGCTTCTGACGAGGTGGTGTTACTGCTCCAGAACCTGTGGTAAGTACAGTGATAATCAGGCAGTTAGATGGGGATGATGACAACAGGGAGCATGCTTAATTTGTCAATGCTGTGCTCTTAAAGAAACCCATCTATGCATTTAGTACAGTTTACATGTGGTCGATTACATTAAAAGGAGTTAGGTGTGATCTTCAGTGTGGGCGGGAGGTACATGAATTCAAGTAAATAGCTGGGAGTATTAATAAATGAGCTACAAGAGTTTAGGTATTGTTAGGTTGTGGTGGTATGATTTTTAAAAGAGACGTTGTGATCTTTGAAATGAGGTGTAGGCAGAGTGCAGGAATGCAATAAAAGGGATTAAGGCAAACATGCCTGGGAGGTGGAGTAGACTGTAGTCAGAAGAGGAGGCATGCAGAGAATGAAAAGAGAGGAGAGGTTCATTGGAAAGAAAATGAGCTGCAACAATTACAAGTTTGAGTCGAGGACAGTTTTCAAGGAAAATAAAGGGGGTTTTTGTGAGATTTCATGCAATCTGAGGATGCAGATCTGTAGAAAAATATCATTATTTGCATGTGAGATTGTGTCATATTACTCACTTTTGATAAGCACTAGAATCAGGCAACACTCTTCCCTGAAAGGCTACGACTAGACCACCCCAGCTGAAAGGACCGCTGGCCAGCTCACAAACCGGAAGTGTAAATTAACGGCTGGGCATATATAGGGGATTTTCAAGAGGTTTACGTTATGCTCAAAGGTGGCCGTAGCATCATGATCATAGCAACGTGAGAGAGTTTATGGGGTAAATAATATAAACATCGAAGTTGGGGGTCCTGCAAGTGTTGGGGTGATATCTGCTGATGTTCGCCCTTAAAGTTTGACTCAGCATTAATTATGAAAGTTAAGTGGGAACCATTTTGGATGCCCCTAGTTCTGGAATGGCACAGGATGGGGGTGAGCATAGCTTCCTCAGACAGTGGAAGTGTATTGCCTGTGTTTCTGAGGTTGGCAGGTCAGGACCCAGACAATTAAGTACATTTCCTCCTGCCATGCTCATGGCCAAAAATATGCATTTTAGAGATATGGTGTGTTGGTTAGTCTCTGGATTGTCCGTTCAATTACCCAACTGCTTTGGTAAGTTTCCTTTGGTGCAGTCCAAAATTTGACACATAGCATACTTACTGCGAACACATCTTCCTCCCGTGTGGTGCTTGTGTAGGGCAGCCAGCTCTGGCCATCGAGTGTAACACCATCTTCAGTAGATTCACAGTAAGAACCGGGTTCAGCAAGAGGGATGAGTCGGTTGAAGGATATTCTACCTACTTTGCTGAATGCTATAAAGAGTGGCTCCCCGTGCGATCCTGCCCCGATGAGTATTTTAAATGCAGCTTTGCCTGTCATCAGCAAATCAATTGTGAACATGGTGAATGCTTCTATGGAGTCAGCTGTGGTGCCTAGAGAATGGCAGATAGCAATGGTTAGGGCCTTGCGTAAAAAACCCAGTTTGGATCCAGGGGACTTTTCCAACTATCGCCCTATTTCCCTACTTCCGGGCATCAGTAAATTGACTGAGAAATTTGTCAATATACAATTAACTTCCTTCCTGGAAACAAATAATTTGCTTCATCCATCGCAAACTGGGTTCAGGAAAGGACAGGGAACGGAAACAGCCTTGTTGAGGGTGGTGGAAGAGGCCAGGAGGATTCTGGATGCTGGTGGCAGCGCAGCCATTATCCTCCTGGACCTCAGCGCCACCTTCGACACGGTCAACCATCATATTCTGGTTTCCCGTCTCAGCAATTTGGGAATCACGGGCAAGGCTCTTAAGTGGCTGGAATCCTTCCTTGGGGACAGATTCTTTAGGGTCTTTGAGGATGACTATTGCTCTGGTCCGGTTCCATTGCAGTGTGGGGTTCCGCAGGGGTCTTCCCTTAGTCCCACATTGTTCAATGTGTATATGGCTCCTCTGGCGGAAATAGTGGCCCCTTTCGGGGTCCAGTTGGTGAGTTACGCTGACGACACCCAGCTGGTGTTTTCCCTGAATCAGTTTAGACAGTCTCCGCTGTTGCTGCGCAACTGTTTAGAAGCTGTGGCGTGTTGGATGGACCAGTCCCATCTCAGATTGAATGGCGGAAAAACAGAGTTGCTGTTGCTGGGACGACAGGCCAGTTTTGATAATGTGATCTTCTGGCCTTCGTGTATGGGGCCGGGCCCTATTCCTAAATCAGGAATTAAAAGCCTTGGGCTCTGGCTTGATGTTGAACTAACGTTTAGAACTCAGGCTAGAAAAATTGCTGCTACCTGCTTTGGGCTTTTAAAAACCATGCGGAAAATCCTCCCACAACTGCCGGAAAAGGCCAGAAAAATCCTAATACAATCTTTGATTTTATCTAGGATAGATTATGGGAATGCCATCTATTTAGGAGCGCCAGCCTCCACGACTAAACGACTTCAAGTCGTTCAGAATGCGGCGGCAAGACTTCTAATGGGTGTCAACCACCGCACATCAGCCAAACCCGCTCTCAAAACTCTTCACTGGCTTCCGGTGAAAGAGCGGGCCCTTTTAAATCATTGTGTATGGCACATAAAATCCTCCATGGGAAAGGCCCTCCCATCTTGGAAAATTTGGTCATTCCCTACAAATCCTCCCCTAAATCTTCGCTCCAATGTTCAGAACTTGGCAGTGGTCCCTCGAATTAATAGATCTCGATCTGGTGGCCGTCTTTTTTCATTAAATGCATCCAAACTTTGGAACTCTCTTCCTCTGGTCCTTCACCAGGAGCCTTGCCTACTTGTGTTTCGGCAGAAGTTGAAAACTTGGCTCTTTCCGAGGACTTAGAGTCGCGCTTCTGGACTAGTCAATGGCATTCCTATTGTCCTTGGGTTACCCTTTGTTGAGCGCTGGGATGCTTTCGAGTAGCCATGCGCTATATAAGAGTCTCTTCAATTCAATTCAATTCAATTCACAGTAAGAACCGGGTTCAGCAAGAGGGATGAGTCGGTTGAAGGATGTGCCTTTCTAGATGTAGAGTCACTTTGTCCCATTGGCAGAACCTTTATCAGCTCTTCCCTTCACTGAGTGAAGGCACCATGCACCCTGTTCTCCAAGTAGTGAAGTGCTTACGGCACAATGGATCAGAAGGGAAGAGTGGCGGTTGTATTGAAGTAACTTACAAGGAGCAATGGGACCTATTGTTACTGAGAACCCGCCATGTTGACTGGAATCCTGGCGTCCCTGAGAGGTCTGAAACCCGAGCTTTGTGGAAGGGAGGTCTTTGTGGCTCATTGTTACTTGAGATTGTTCAGACATGACCACCCCACTTGCATGTCAATCCCTAGTCGACCTCACTAAAGAAAGCCAGGACTGAGGATTTTATTGAACCAGTTGGCACTGTCTCAGGGTTTGGGCCTTGGTAGTCCAGAGACCCAATGCCCAACATTACTCATCTTATGAGCACCGGTCCTGGCAGGACCCAGGACCAGCGCCAGAGAATGTGGACCCAGGTGAAAGTAATTTTCACATTTGTCACCTGCTCTGGTGGCATTAATCGAGGGAAACAGGTGTGAATCTACACTCTGTGATGACTGCTGCGGGGAATCGAAAGATCTTTGGAGCACGGCCTTGAAATCCGTCAACGCGTGCATATTATAAGGTCAAGTGCCTGATATCAGTCGAGTGTAGGGACCTGAAGGAAGATCACCATCTCTTCAGAAAAAGAAACCGACTAAGGGAGGATCCAAAGAAAGAGAAAATCCTTACTTCCTTCAACAGACCTCCCTCCCCCATTGCTGTGGTTTCCTCAGAGCACAACACCGGTTAGGGTCTGTCTGTAGGGTCCAAGGACAAAGCTTTCACCTCTTCACCAATAGCCGTCAAATCAGTTTGACATCTGCTACTTCTGTGGCGCTGTGTTTTGAACTAACAAAGGGTCTTTAGTTTGGACTTGTACCCACCTTGTACATCGGACATGCTGCTGTTCCTACTCCAATCAAACCACCCCCTCGAGTACAGACCGTGAGAAGCAGATGGGATACCAGAACCTCCTGGACACCAATCATCATTTGGGCTAGGGAGATGCGAAGAGGTTCATTATGAACCGTTAGAGCACAAAGCTTGCTATGAGGCAAGGCCGCAGGACAAGCTTCATCACATCCGTCACTACCGAGTTCAGACATGCATGTGATAGTGGATCTGGTGGTCATGTCAGCCAGGTCTCTTGCAGAACAGATAGCATTGACCCCAGAACTATGCTATGCTTACGGCTAAGAAAAATAAGGCATAGTGTTAGGGATCAGGGATAAAAGAGGTGGTTCTTGAATCATTACATCAGATATGAGTTCCTTTGCGTGATTTTTAACATGCTAGAAATACTCCCTTATGAGGTGCGTAAATCTCCTCTCCTTTGCGATATGTGTAAGGAAAAGGTGATGGTTCCTATTTTTAGCTGCTTAATTATTCCCTGAACCCTGACAAATGCGTTGCCGATGCATTTTGAAAACTCAGTCTTTCTCCTCCATTGGTGAAGCAAGGATTAGCTGTTATACGCCGGATTTACTGTCTTGCAAGGCTGTGAGCAGTCCGCATCGAAGGTCACTAGACCCATCAATAGTGTCACAGGCAAGTACCAGATTCCATCTCATGTCTGCATCAATCTAGTGGCTCCAGTGCAGACCAAAGCCTATATTAAGTAGATAAGAAGACACATGGTTGGGACCTCACTATTGTCTGTTCAAGAAAATGGCTGCTTGGCCATCAGGAGGATGGTGGCCGAGGTCCGGCTCTCTTCTGCCCGTGGGCCACTCCTTTAACTTCCAAGGCGCATTTATACATTCTAGTCTTGGTGGGCCACTGTGGATGACACTCCCATTGATAACCGGAGCCAATCTTATCATGGCAAGATCCTCTTGTTTTGCTTAAATGTAGTTCATCTAGTCCTTTCTCTCTTTCTGCTTTCTACAATTTGTTGTAACTCTTTTATAGAAGCATTCATCAAGTTTGCTGGTTGTTGTATTATATTCTATTTCGAGCACGTGGGCAGGCATCCTGGCCTTTTTCAACCGTCTCCCCATTGACCCGCTTACCCCTTTTTGTTTCCCCACCATCATTTCTTCACGCCATTGGTCTCGACTACAGCAGCGCGCGCTCCATTGTCAGGGGAGTAGGCCGACGGAATAACTCTGCTACGGTGGCAGTGCTTGCTCGCGCAGTCCAAACATCTGTTGCCTGAATATTTTTACCCAGTCTGGCTGGAAATCAGAAATTGTCAGCCATTTGACTGACAGTGATAATTAGGCAGTTAGCTGGGGATGGTGACAACAGGGGGCATGCTCGCGACAACAAGAACGAGGTTAGAGAGGGAGCGGAGCCGCCGGAACGAGTTGATTGGTTCTTGCTGGTTGAGCAGTGTGCCCTTGTGCATGGCTGAGCCTCGACCACCATCTGCCATTGCGTGTCTCAGCAAGCGCATTAGCATGTGGGCAGGGTAAGGGTCAGAGTACAGATGGTAGACACAACCCAAGGGCATGGGAGGCAGCATCAGTCTTTCCAAACGTACTTCCGGCTGTGCAGTTCCTTCCCAAACCCATCATTTGCAGTCAGAACACTGAACAGATGGTGTGCGTCTGGGGTTCATCTCGAACCTTCTCAGCTGCTCTGGGTTTGTGCTTCCCTGGTGGCGTCAGCCATGCTGTCATCCAGGGTCCCTCTTCTCCTTCTGAAAATATCCATTAACCGTTGTGGGGAGGATGACTATACCCGTAGAGAAAGGGGTCTTATACGTTGAGGAGAGGCTAGGTGTTCCGCTACAACAGATTATAAACATCTGCTGAAAGTGTATGAGGGAGAACTCCAAAGGTGTGAGGGCAAATAAAAGTCTATATAGGTGTACAAGTTGTGGTTACTCCTCGCAGATCATGTCTATCAACCTTCAGATTAAGAGAAGGACTGGTACGCGAGTCGACAAACCAGAGCTAGCATCAAGTGTGGATGGTGACCCACAAAGAGAGAACGTGACACGAATGCTCACCGAGCTAAATCAGTCAATCCGGGTGGCTTTATAGAGGGGGTCAGATCACCCATGAGGTTCTTAAGACGCTGGAGTTGCTAGCTGCTTCTTCCAAGCAGTCAGGTCTTGAGTCCTTCCGTGAATGCCGGTAGTGATGTGCCATACCTAAGATGCAGGGGGAGGTTGTTCCGGGCTGTGGCTGCCAGGTGAGAGTAGGAATGTCCTCAACTGTTAGCTCGGCTGATCCGGAGGGGGGGTGTGTCTGCGAGGAAAAGGGAGGCGGATCGTAGGTGTCTAGTTGGTTGGTGGAATATAATTTCTTTGTTGGTGTGTGCTGGTCCTTGTGCAGGGCTTTGTATGCTTGGGTCAGCATCTTGAACGGGTGTCTCTGCTGGATCGGGAGCCAGTTTAGCTTCTTGAGGTGCGGAGTGATGCGAATTTGTCTGGGGAGGTCGAGGATGAATCTTACCGCTGAGTTTTGGATCGTCTGTAGTCTCCACAGGGGCGTGCAGTGATTCCTACCTAAAGGTTTCCCATTAGAGGTGATTCGGAAATTCTCGAGTGCAAGAGTGGGTCAACCTTATACACAACACTCTTCAAGGAGTAGAAAAATAAAATGGAGGAAAATACAGATATTTATATCAGAAAGAGTGAACTACCAGAACGCATGTGGGCAATGTCAGAATAAGGATGAACGTAGTCGCCAATCTGGAAATTGCATTCAGTACAACAGGGTGTACAAGTTAAGTCCCGATTGGGCAGTTTTTACGGATTCCTACAGAAAAATACATTTTGTTTCCCTGTGTTTATTTATTTTAAGAAGAAAAAAGTACAGAGAAGTGGCCGTGTTCTCGGCGTCTGTGCATGTGCCAGTTGTGCCCACCAGAGAAATAGGTATGCATAATAACCGTACCAGGCGATAAGAATGGCTAATTAAACTTAAATAGCAGCGCATGTGCTTGGACTACACTGATCATATTCTCAGGCCAGTGTGTTATTTTATTAAAAGTGGCTGCTTGCCACACCAAAACCAGCAGACACTGATGAGTATGTGCATATGTATCACTTGAATAAATCCAGTTTCATCAACCGAAAAATTAGCTAAATAGCATTAAGAGGAGAAAAATACGAATAAATCCAGGCATAGATGCAAAAAATAACCTTAAAATCGGGGTCTCTTACAGCGAAACAGTTCCCAGCACCCCGAGAAGAGCAACGCCTGAGGGTGAAACCCACATACTTTAGATAGGTGCTGCTTTTGCACCACCCTCGAACAAAGAATGGTCCTGGACGGGTAATTCGTATTAGTAATTCAAAGTATAGTTTTGGTTTGAATCCTCTCAAGAATTAGGTCATTTTCTATCTTGTCAGGAATATGTATATTTTAATTTAATCGAACTCAGAATGAATCCCGTCGCATAGCTCTGCACGCCCCAGATATCTCCCCCAGGATATAATAATATATATTTTCTTAAATATATTTAACTTACTTTGACTGCTTTTGCATTTGTCCTCAGTGTCATGTGATCACTGCTACTTTCCATTCTAATGGTACTCAATTCATCACTACAGAAGCGAATAGGCTGAGTAGGCCTTCATGGGATTTGAACTCTTCGTGACCTTTATATCCCTGCCGATGTCAGCAGTGACGCAAGGCATCTTGCGCCATTGATTTCCAGCATCCGGTATAAAAATGAAGATATACGAGTGCCCTGAGGCAGGATCCTGGGGCGTAGATGATCACACGCAATGTTTATATTTGCTGCTGCGCGAGATGCTCTTTCGCATCTTTGCTTGTGGGTGATGGTTTGTGGGTATTCGCCATCAGCAGATGCAGATAGACTGCGCGTAAGTGGCCTCCTCCCCCTCCTCTTCTGGTTCCCCCGCTGACCCTTGTACCGCTCCATCCCCCAGGGACCCACTCCATCGAATGTTGGTAGACCCTCATCCCCCATAGCCGCATCTTTCAGCTGGCATCCTCTCCCTGCCGCACACCATCAGGTAGTGGTGGATAAAGTAAATACAATAAAAAACAAGCATTGGCATAGCCAATAGGTCTCGCCTTTGGGACCTTATAAGTGTTTAGCAATGCAGTACATTATACCCCACTGGCATGCCCACACACTGAGCCTTAAATGATATAGCGCCACATACCTCGGAAGAGCACAGAGAAGTATGTTTTTTGCCTCCGCTAGGCTCGACCTAAAAAATGGCATGTGGGGGAAGGAGAGTGACAGGATGTAGACAGCATAAAGTTAAGTTATGCTGAATGCTTATTTGGTTATTGCCAACTTTATTGCGGACAGGATGTTGTGTTTGCGGAAGTAATTTAGGCGAAATTCATTTCAAGAGAATGCATATCAAGGGGGCGCTTCTCAAGACAGCGCAGAACTGGGCGGGAATCAGTCATGTGTCAGACTACATAAGACTTATTCTATCCCAAGCCTGCCGCTAAACCTACGGGCCTGCCAGGTATGTACATTATCTCTGCAGGCAAGGCGACTACACCTGTAGAAAGCTATGAAAATATATTTAAAATTAAAAGAGGAATGGAAGAATCAGTCGCCAGCGCAGCGGTAAATCGAGTGACTGGATTTGAGAGAGGGGCAGCGCGGTTGGCAGGTACAGGTCTGGGATGACAGGCACTGGTGCTAGCTCCATCTTTTATGAGGCGAGTGGTGGGTGGGGCAAGATCCCACGGCCTGTGGAGGAAGAGACTGGGTTCTGAGTATCAGATCCAGGGCTGGCACGTGACGAGCCTCCTCGAGCCACTTCAATTGGGGCAGGGTTTAGAGGTGCATGGGAAAAGGAGAGGTACCGAGGAAAGATTTAATTGGGAGCTGGGCAAGAAAGTAGTAAGACAACCCATGCAGCTCTTGAATCATTCATGGAGATTAATATAACTGAGCTCGAGCCTGTAGATTAAAGTGCCCACGCAAATAGCCCCCAAAACAGTACTCGAAGCAAGTACCACATACCTGCAATATTTCCCAAAGCCCACACCGCTTGCTCGCTGATGTGCACATGTGGAGACACCAAGAGGGAGATGAATGCGGGGTTAGCGCTGCCCTCCACCACAGCCCTGGCCTGGTCCGAAGTGCCGGAGGCAATGTTGGTGAGGGCCCAGGTCGCCTCAAACTGAATGGGGCTACATCCGTACGGCCCAAAAAAGCAATAAACTTTGGAATCAAACTAGCCCAGATAATGCTGTCAATAGGAGGCTGTTTGTCTCGGGAAAGGAGTTTCCTGTGAACAAAATATTCATTCAGAAGATGGCAATGGGTACAAGTGCAACCCTGAGCACCAAGACCTTTACAGTAAGCAGTTTGTCGGGCAATCACTACGACACACTTGGATACACAGATGGCAGTAGGTGTTTCAATTGTTCGGTCAACAAAACGGGAATACAATGCCAAGCACTTTAAAAGCATAAAGTGCTGAAATAGACCACTTAACTTATTTTACATTACACAACCACTACGTTCAAACCATGATCTGCCACAGGCTGCAAAACACACAATATGTCCGTGGCGGCTGCAATCGGGAACCGCACGGTGGAGCAACAATTATATGATCAGTATGGGTGGGGACTAGGAGCACATTACACAGTCACACAATGGCGGTTTTTGGCACATGGCTGCGATATTGACGAGTTACAGGAGCATTCCATCCTCGCAAGGAAGGGATTCAACACAAGGAAGCTTCTGGGAGCCAGTCACCCTTAGATACACTTACCAGCAGTGGGGAGACTTCAGTTAAACAACGCTGAATGTATGAATAACAAGCTAACGGTCTGTTGGGCGTTTGTTGCCTGGCACTGGACGGACGGTGTGTGCAGCCACTTCCAGGGTGCAAGCTCACCCTTTCTTGAACATGTGTGCAGAGGAACCCAATTTGACAATTGAGGCAAACCAAAACTACAGCTCCCAGAATACACTGGGTTTGGAGGAGTGCTTAAGACTCAAACATGAGGTCTTTAATGACATTGCGTCATCTGGTAACCTTACCCACGAGTCTTGCTGTGTAACAACCTCCAGAGAGCACGCAATCTCAGTACACGTGTACCCGTGGTGCTGCCCGATATCTTAGCTCAGAAGTCGGCAGATAAATGGAGAAAACTAGGCAGCTAAGTCGAGACGAAGTCTAAAATAGAAAGGGAAAAAAGAAAAAAAATCACAAGTGTTGAAAAAAAAATCCCAGACGAGACTGAGGAAACAAGAGAAAATGGAAACAGACAATGAGTAAATGCAAATGAGGGCTGCATCCGGCTTGCTCCTGTGTAGAGGGCGAGGGGTGGGGCTTATAGACAAGCACAGGAAAAGCTTCTGATCCTGTGGGAAGGGGCCAAACAAGACAAGCACTGGCCGCGCGCACGAGAGCAAGCATCGCAGCACCGGCGCTTTACTTTGAACATTAAAAGTAAAGCGCGGGTGCCGCGATTATAGCAAAAGTAAAGAAATAGATGTTTTTTTTCTAATTCTTTACTTTTGTGAAAATGAAAGTCATCACGGTTCTAAGGACCCATGAAAGACTGCTGGCGGTCGGCTGCGCGCGTGCACGCTCGCTTGAACACAAGCGCTAGTCCAGCCAGTAGTACTTTGAAAACTCATCTACTAAATGTCTCTCCGTGTAGCGCATGCGCGCTGACTCAGCGAGACCTAAAAATAAGCATTTGCATAGCCACCGTGACATGCCTTTAAAAGATGAGACCTGACCTATTTGCTTTGTCACTGGTGTGTTTTTGCCGCTCTAAGATGGCCGCTGGGTACGTACACATACATCGTAACTCACTGACAGCCCATTTTTGCTGTTTTTAGTTTACTATGATAACACGGCCGACAACCATTTTAAAATATTAAAGTAAATAAATATATTGGTGAGCACTACAGCAATAAAAGCGGCTGAGTACTAGTATACAGTTGCTGGGGCCACGCAGAATATAAAATAAATATAAAACGACGGTAGGGATGGGGAGCGACCAGTGCAGGAGAAAGTGAGCAGTCTGACACCAGTGTACAGTTGCCGCCGCTTGAGCAAAAAAAAGAGGGGAAAGGAGGTGCAGGATTGGACAGGAGCACGGGGTCCCCTAGCGCAGTGGTGGGCTAGCAGTGTACGGGCTGGGTCGCCTAGGGTACTAGTAAGTGGACAGGGCCGAGAGTGAAAGAAATATGGTGCACTTCACTTTCGTTGAGAGCATCATATTTCATATTCCTCTGCCACCAGCCCTGGGAGACTACACATTTACCAATCAAATTGTACGTAAAGAGGCTATTCTACCGCAGACAGAAGAAATGGGAGGAAAGACGTACATTAAGAAGCAAAGAAATTAGGTCGACAAGAAAGCCATCTACCCCTGGGCCCGACCCTGTTCTGTATTTTGTGTTGTGGATAGTAGGTAATGACTACAGACAGCTGTCAGCGAGACCTAAAAACAGCCTCTCGGCTAGACCTCCCGAGGGCCGCGGATCTAGATAGTTCTTCACAGGAGCACACTCCTTCAAGCACCAAGGGATCCAATCAGAATATGTAATATTGTCTCTATCCAGCCCTCCCTTTGAGCACAGCCGGCTTTAAAACGGCGATACATCTGAGTCAATATCTGCACAGGCCTGTGTGAGTAAAGCACACTTCTTTCGCCCTTTGCTGTCCATGAGATTGTAGCTATGTTCACAAGTGAGCTTTCCCCTTAGGTGGAAAAGAGAGGTTTTTCTGCATCCCATTATAGCCTTTGTAGGTGCACTTTAGATGTGGACGTTCTGAAAATGTGGAATCCTTACAGCCCTCCTACATCGACGCTGGACACCTCTGCTGTGAAGAGCTGAGTTTAGTCCAGTGTCACACACTTGAAAAAAAATGCACAAGTGTACTGCACCTCCAAGGCAAGTGTGTTCACATTTTTGAAGTGTTCACAAATGTTCAGTACATCCAGTGTTGCCTAGCTGTCACCTGCCTTCGGGTCACGTGGGCTACGTTCTGCCAGACATCCTATTTCACCTGGTGCCCTTGAATACTGGGGCCTGTAGTTCACTTGGACACTTATAATTATGAACTTACAAGTTCCAGGATGCAGTTTGTTGTTGGCTAGAACTGAGGACATAGCATGTGTCCAGATGGAACATACGCACCACTCAATTGGTAGCAAAAGGCCACATAAGTAGCTACAAGTAATTAATCCTATCCGCTGAGGTTGTAGAGAATGGTCGATTTAGCAAAGGTTCCACTCTTAATGAATTGGTGAACAGGTCACAGACCAGTGACTTTTGGTCATAAGTCCAGAGGTGGGTACATAACTTTGCAGGCCTTCCTCAGGCCACGGTTCTTGCGGCCCAGTCAGGCAGGAGCACATGTCGAGGTAGAACATGGAAGTGTAATTTCATGATTTTGCCCATGAGCTTTAAATGCCTTCTTGGACTGTAGAGAGTTTTGTCCCTGAAATTGGAAACCTCCATTAAGAACTAAGCGGTGCCAACATCTATTGATTCCGCTGCGGTCCTTCAATCTAAGCGGGACAGGCCTGATGGGTGAGTACCCGAACTTCTTGGTAGCAGGTGTGTATTCTGGGTTACTGAGCAGAGCTTAATTTGTGTAACAAAAAAAAAAAGATAAGTGCCGGGGCTCTGGTGAGGAGGCCACTGCATCTTCTTGCACCACACTTTGCCCCTGCCATGCTGCTAATGATGGTAACAACACGACTACTAACCATCACACTCCTACCATTTCAGACCTCCTAATCTCTAAGAATGTCTGGGTAGCAGGTAATAGATATTGTTAATGCATATTGAATTAATAATTACCTGTTGTTATGATCATCTCTAAATTAAACATAATGCGCCACCTTGTGGCAGACTGTCACAAGCAAAGGTGTTGTCAATTAAGTGCGGGTGCCGAGTACTGGAAACCACCAGTGCAAATTAAGGACTGTTACTGAGTACCTGCACTCCAGTATGACAGGGACAGCACCTGATGGCTGAGTATTCAAACTTTTCGGTAACAGGTAGGTATTCTCAGTTACTGAGTACCTGCATTCCTTCAATATGAGCACCTGATGGGTGAGTATTCAAACTTCTGGGTAGCAGGCAAGTATTCTCGGTTACTGAGTACCTGCACTCCTTCAATATGAGCACCTGATGGGTGAGTATTCAAACTTCTGGCTAGCAGGCAAGTATTCTTGGTTACCGAGTAGCTGCACTCCATCTATCTGAAAGAGACAGCACCTGATGGGTGAGTATTCAAACTTCTGGGTAGCAGGCAAGTATTCTCGGTTACTGAGTACCTGCACTCCTTCAATATGAGCACCTGATGGGTCAGTACTCCTACTTCTCGGTAGCAGGCAAGTGTATTCTTGGTTACCGAGTAGCTGCACTCCATCTATCTGAAAGGGACTGCACCTGATGGGTGAGTATTCAAACTTCTCGGTAGCAAGCAGGTATTCTCGGTTACTGAGTACCTGAACTTCAGTATAAAAGGGACAGTACCTGATGGGTGAGTACTAAAACCTCCCTGTAACAAGTGGGTATTCTGGGTTACCTGAGTATCTACACTCCTTCAGTATGAAAGGGGCAGTAGCTGCATTTCTCAGCACTGGCACAGTACTTCTAATGGGTGAGTAATGGCACGTATCAGTAGCACACAGGTATTCTGGGTGACTGAGTACTTGTACATGTTCATTTTGAAAGAGACAGTAGCTGCATTTCTCAGCACTGGTACAGTACTACTTAGAGGCAAGTTCCGACACTTCTCGGTAGCAGGCAGGTATTCTGGGTTATTGAAAAACAGCACTTCTATATTTCCATTAAAAGTACAATGAACATCTAAAAAGTGTTCTAATATTATTCTACCCGGCCCTCTAGTCCCTCCGTCTGTGGTGGTCTCGATTACCTTATGTTGAGTCATGTGAATTCATATAAGTGAATTCTTGGATTAAAAATATAAATATCCCTCTGTATAAATGCGCTTGCTTTCTTATTACTAAATGGCTTTCATTTCATTTTACCTGATAGAAACATCCACAATCTGTAAACTCTTTATAGTATATTACAATAAATGCAACTGTCTTTAAAGCTGCACATTCTAGTATATATGATCATGTTAGTGAAAGCCTCCATGTGTCATAAACATGTCTGTTGCAGATTCATTTTACTCCGCGTTTAATCCAGGGTTTAATTTGGTCTTATTTGAGGCGCGGCATGTCCTTGTCATGTACCTCCAGTGTCAGCAGAGTTTTGTGTCAAATGTCAAATGGGAAAACCCAACCAGTCTTGTAGAGTGGCTGAGTCAATGTTGTATGAAAATTCCACCCTGGGATATACTTATCAATTTTAC
The DNA here is from genome assembly GCF_964204655.1 of Triturus cristatus. NCBI lineage: Eukaryota > Metazoa > Chordata > Amphibia > Caudata > Salamandridae > Triturus > Triturus cristatus. The sequence goes on along the minus strand of NC_140583.1, from coordinate 102,246,472 downwards.
TAGGACAGACTCTTGTCCAAAGTCACCATGCCACAAGGTTACTGATCAGTGGGATTTCATTTTTAATACAGACATTATTGCTGACACATTTCGCTTGGGGTAACATTTTGTTCAGGAGCTGTTTCAAGGCCAAATTGGATGGAAGGACAAGCATTATCAAACGCAGTGCTTAATTAGAGCCGGTGGTTTCAGGTGTTCGGCACTGGCACTTAATTGTTATCACTGACACTTAAGACAGTCTACCACATGGTGGTGATATCTTTCTAATTTCGAAGTGAGCAGAACAACAGTCATTTATTAGTGGTTTAGTGGAGAGTGATGCAGAGTGGAGTGGCAAAGAGCAGAGTAGAGTGTCGTAGAGTAGAGTGTTATGAAGTGGAGGGGCGCAGAGTGGAATAAAGTGTTGTAGAGTAGAGTCATAGAGTGTAGAGGCATGGTCTAGTGAAGTCGCATAAAGTCGCATAGTGGAGAGTAGTATGTCAGAGTGGAGTGACGTAAAGTGCTGTGAAGTGGCATATGGTAGAGCGGAGTAGAGCAGAATGTGATAGAGTCGAGGAGCGTAGAGTGGAGTGTCATGGCGTACCATAGTGTACAGTAAAATGTTAGAGTGGAGTGGCGTAGAGTGGAGTAAAGTAGCATGGGGTGTCATAGAGTGGTGTGGCGTGGAGTGTTGTAAAGTGGAGTAAAGTGGCCTAGTGTGAAGTGGCATAGAATGGAGTGGAGTGTGGTGGAATGGAGTGCTGTGTCGTGGAATAGAGTGCCGCAGAGTAGAATGGCTTAGAGGAGAGTTTTGTGGAGTGACATAGCGTGGAGCATACATGGTGCGGTAGCGCACTGCCATTATAGACAACACATTTTCAATTGAAATGACAATTACATTTGCACATATACTTTTACTGATAAAACTCATTGGTGGCTGCCAGCTATAGAGACTGGGGGGGGGGGCTGGCAAACGGCTGAGTGTAGAGGGATAGAAGCAGAGGGCAGGAAAAGTTAAAAGAAAAAAACCCACTTACCTGGCTTGCACGTACTTGCTCTTCCTGATCTTCTCCACTCCAGCATGGGCCCAGCCAACTCCCTTAACCAATCCTGGTGCTGCTCTCATGCTGTAAGAGCCGTGCCAGGATTGGATTGAGCTGGCTGGCTAGACGCTCCTTCAGGCCCTGTATTCCTGTGCTTCGTCTCCACCCAGCTGTCTAAGACACCTAGATGGAGAGCTTCAAAGTGCGTATGCCACTTTGGCCGGCGCTAGACAGCTGGCCAAAGTGACATGCGCACTCTGGACCATCCAGCCAGCCACTGCCCCAGTCCTGTGCTGCCAGTCCGCAGCAGAGGACACGCTTCCATGTCTCTGGGCTCGGGCTGCTGCAGTGCGGTGAGTGCGCACATCGGGAAAAAAAAGGCAATGAAATCTGTTCATTGCCTTTTTATTTTTCCTGTGAGGCTTACAGTGGGCGGGGTAGACCCTCCCCAGTCAAAGTGAAGAAACCGCTGCTGATAAAACTATACAGCGCCCAAACAATAAAGTGTAGAAATGGCGTCGCCTGGTCTCTGATTTGTTGTGATCGAATTAAAATATTTGTTTCCGCCGCGCTTCCGAATTACTAAAAGAGTGCTTTTTTGTGCTTTCGTAATTCGAATATATTCTGAAATATTTTCACAGTTCATTTTTCAGACATTAACATTTTGTTGTGTGCTAGAAGAAAACACTTTTCTTTCCAAGACCGTCCATCGGTGGACAGAGCTTGCCATTTGACCTGTCTCTACAGACACGGCTCCATCACTCAAGCAGTGATACATGCAGTCCTCCCCTCTGCAGTACAGCGCATTGATTCAGCAGCGCCTTGCTTCAACGGCGTATTTAGGAGCAGCAACTGCTATCTGGGCCCCCTGGGCACTGTCCTTGCTGCCCCTTGTTGGTCATGGTGGCTGTACGAATGAGCTAGGTATACTTTCTGTAGTTTCCTCTATATTACCTTTCCATCACCCCTCAACAGCAAGGTCGAGGCTGGGGAGGATCTAAATGCAGGCGAACGAGTCATTTGGTGATGTCATAGTTGGGTCAGAGCGGGCAGGATGTCACTTCCGCTGCCCCACTTGTCCCTCTCATTTTGAGTGACTCGTTGAAGCAGTCACTAAGCGATGCATGGAAATGTTTCACGCAGCGCTTCTTCACCAGGACTCTGCAGCACGTGCATTAACCCACTGCGGTGCCCCGCTCGGGGCGGCGGCACTATAGTAAATGACACCGGCCTCGCGCGCACGCCTGCCCGCCCCAGGCCGCCCCCGCTCTTGCATCATTATGTTAAAAGCCTCTCTGTTTCCCTCCAGCATGGACACAGTCTCCTTCACCCCCAGTATTTCAAGGTCGAGGAGCTATCTTTTCGCAGGAATGGGTTCTACGTCAGTGCGGGGGAGGCGAGAGAAAAGCTATATAATCAAGACCTCCCGCTGTGCTGCTTTTTTTCTAATCTTGCTTTCATTTTCTCTAAGTGTGGCTAATGGCTGCTTGTCACTGAAAAACATAATATTCCCAGCGTGGACTGTGTGTGTGTAATGGCTGCTTATTGGTTCTGCGGCCGTGCGGGCGACCCTCTAATGTCTGTTCCATCGCCTCCTTCCCCACAGTTCCTTAGTACTTGAAATGTTCTCTAAGTGCACGGTATGGCATGTCAGGCCTCTTTTTGAGGGAGTCCGGCTGTTTCACTCCACTCTTTCAACCCTCTATAGGCATTTAAAGGTAAATGCTATTCTTTAGAATGAGCTTAGACACCTGGGCAGTGGCATTATTGTAGAGAGCATTTTGTTATTTTTGTTGTTTCTAAGCACCAGTCATTACGGCATATAAAGCCACAAAGGGAGATATAGATTCGCCCAGGATCACACGATGCTGCTATTTTCCGAAACCGGGTGAAAATCGTAGGCTTCTTCAGTGGCTTAGCTTGAGTGTGTCATTTTTGGCCAGTCTAACCGTAAATGATAAAATACGCAACACTCTGTGAAACCGTAATTCACTTCGGGCTCAGCTCAGGCGCCAAGACCCCATTTTACAAAGCAAATGGTGGAAAAAGCAGGAATTTGAGTCTACAGGTTGAAATAAATTTGGAGTAAATTCCTTTAATTTACATAGAATTTCCACTGGTTGCTCTTTATGTCAAGGAATGTAATGTTAACTTTTAATTAGCATTGGTAACCTTTTTGTTTCTTTTCTGTCAAAATATTTTGCCCTGCGGAGGAATGTCCCTGCTCCCCAGTTAATTATATGGGTTCGCTACACACCTTACTTCATACTTACTGCTACTGTTGTCCAGGAGAATGCTTTCCTCTGTTTCCAGTACAGGAACACTACCTGCAAATGGTTGGTGAACGTCTACATATTTAGGGGCTTAGGTGGGTGATAAGAATTGACCGTGATCACCTCTCCGATGCTGCAAGTGTGCACGGGTGTGTACTGTGAACGCTGTGACCTTCTGAGCAGCATTGATGCTCAGCACTGGTGCACTGTATCAGCGACATCTGTATACTCCAAACTACTAAGAAACTGAGATCACCTGCCTACCTGGTAATCTCTGCTCCAACGCTGAAAGTTCAAGTTCCTCCCCACTGGTTGGAAAGTTCTACTAGCACACTTCAGAACAAATCTACACCGCCCGCCCCCCCAAAAAGGCCTGAAACAGTAACTGCAAGTTGTGCAAGATTCAGCGAGCACAGAGATCCAGATAGACTTGACTGAAATACAAGAAATAACTTATTTCAGCGGCTCATAACTTATTTTACCAACCACAAATTTGTTGCAGCAGAAAAAGCCAGGGTGTCCATGAAAAACTGAACTGCAAAAGTCACGACCGTCAGAGAGCCCCTAGAACAATACTTTAATGTCTCCCTCTGTAATCCTCTAGATTCTCTTTATAAAGAAAAAATGTCGTCCCCAAGGTCAGATCAATATCGATTCTTCCTGCTTCAGAAGACCCAGCACGGTGGCTAACACTGTCCCACTGAATAGAAATAGACCCCTCTTTGCCACGTAGATGGATATAGGCTATTCCTACCCATTTGGATAAGATCGGATAGTTAAATTATAGGGGTGTGGAAGGTTGCAGAATATATGGGGCTCTACGGCTGTGAGTTAGTGTAAGGTGCTTAGTGATGGAGTCATAGATTACGCTCTTGTATCGCATGCCTTTTAGTCCAGCCTTGGTGGCTGCTACATGTCAGGGGATCATGAGTACCAGGGAATAACCAGCGTGCTTTATTTCGTCGATTACATTCTTGTACTGTACCATCATTTGCTTGAAAATTATACATTGAGCATTCAAATGTAAATATGCCAAGTCTGCAACAGAGTTATTAATGCATGAAATATGATCTGCGTTTACAATACCTTTAAAAATACTGATGTCGGGGATCAGAGAGGTACCGGATCCAGCAGGAAACAGAAGTGTATTCAATATTTGTATGGAATTGGTAGAAAAACATAAATTCTACGAGATGGATCCTGTGTGGGGTGCAGGGTGTCAGACGGCAATTGATTGATCTGTGAGGCTCCTCCCAGTGAAGACTTTTTGGACCCAGTAAAATACAGCATAATCGCAACAGATGTGCGTGGTTTTGGTTTAGAAGAGGAAAGTGGCAACAAGGGACTATGTAATCACATTTGATATGAGAATGTTGACACCCTCCTATGGAAAGTACTCTGATTATTTGAGAATCTGTGGCATGTTTCTGGCAGCTCACCCACATTAGGCAGTTTCTACCAGACACAAATTTTGCATTATATGGTTGTAAGCCACGTGCTCCATTCTTGCCAATTAGAAGAGCGTTTCATATCCCTGCACAAATGGTTATTATGTTATTGAAGCTGCAGGAGTATCATACAATGTGTAGTACGTTCCAAGGTTTAGGAAAAAAGGTTCTTACACTGTGCCAAGAACGTTAAGAGTTTACCAGATGCCACAGGCATGCAGGTGGCACGCTCCTTTTGTTGAAATGTACCATGTGGCTGAAGGCTGCATTCAGTACATAGGCCCACACACTGCACTTGTGTTGCCACACTCAAGTACTCCTGGAGAAGCTGTATGGAATGTCGGCTCAGGTGGCGACGGGTCAGGAGCTCAATAGGTGAGCTCCGCTAGCTCCGGGATCTACCTTGTATTATCCCTATCTTTTTAGCCCCGTCAGATGCCACAACGTTCTAATGTTATTAATGAGAACTACAACCGAGTAACTGGATTAACTGGAGTTTTTGCACTTCGTACGCTTACCACTTCAGAAGAGATTGCACGGTCTTCGACGGCCGGCGGACGCGACGGCGGAGCCTCGGCGTCGTCGGACCAGGACGTGTCAGCGGACGCAGCAGATCCTGGTGCCTTCGGTGATCTGCGGACCGTCTGCCTGGGCGGCAACTGGGCGCACTGGAGGTCGGAGCACTTCCTGGAGTCGAGCAGAGAGCCCGGACGCTGCCGGAGAAGGCGGAAGAGCTTCGGAGCACGCAACAGATTCTTTTCCTCGTGCAGACTTCAGGCTTCGGAGCGCGAGCCTGCCAGCTGGTTCGGGGAGGTTGCGGGGGGCAGGCGAGTGAATCGTCCGCCTTAAGGTACTGAGAGAACTTGCCCTACACCCCCCCTCCCTTTTTTCCCTTTTGGTTCACGAGTTTCGTTCGGAACATCCCTTCCCTCATCTCACACTTGCAGCGCGGAGCGGATGTCTTTTTGCACCTTCGGGATGTAAACTCCATGATAGGGAAAGTCTTTTTGGTTATTTTGGCAAGACTTCACAAAATGGCCACTAATAATCCGCATAGAAAAAGGACTGCCTCCACCTCAACCCCTCAACAGTAATAGAAAGAGGACCCTCATGCCAGCAATCACTTATCTCAAAATGGCCAAAACTAGTTAATACTGAAAAAGGACTACTGCCATGGAGTCACTTACACAGAAATAGAAAGAGGACTATTTTGCCTACCCTACAGCTAACACATATTGTTCACCCCAGACTTCACAGTACGTTAACTCCTCCCGGTCTATTCCATAAGCGAAACTAAATTAGGCCTTTAGCTGAATCAGACTAGTCCTTCCTTGCTAGCCCCCTGCAATCTGCTCACACCTTAGCAATTCGTGGCCGAACTTTTCCCCCACACTTGACTGTCTCTCTCCTCCCTTATAGGACAGAAACGCTCTCAACTGGTCACCCTCCGCCCCCCTAGGTCCACGTTTTCTCTGCCACGCCCCGTCCGCCTTTCCCGTGTGGCTCCGACATGATGGAACACTCCGGTAACTTCACCTACACAATCATTTACCCCCCTAACCTATCAAAAAAAGCAGCGAAAAGCTTCAAACACAACTTTTTAAAAACCCATCCTGAAACCCCTATAACTAACCCTTACTTCTCAATGAACAATGGGCTCATTAAGAACGATATCATTCTCTACACCAAAAGAAGAGCTCAATGGAGAAAGGCCTTTCTCGCTCTCTTCAGGGTTTCGCGCATAAAGAAAACCGCGCACGGATTCACCATATCCATCCTCCCCTCCCCATTCTTTAACGCGGTAGCCACTATCAACATCAATCATAACGGTATCATCCTTATCCAAGCTTCAGACCACAACCTCAACCTGTTTGACCACATTTTCCCTCGCATCAAGGAGAGAGTCACTCTTTCGCTCCCCTCCTTTCCTTCCAATCGCTCCGATCATGTCAGCCCCCAGCGGGATCCCGAGACTAGACAGATTGCCCACCCGTCCACATCAGCGCCCACTTTAGGTCCAGATCACAATGACTCACCATCTAACGACGCAATCCTACCTTTAACCCCCTCTCATCTCCATTTACCCCCTCACCAACCCTCAGCTCCCCACTACACCTCCCCCTCCAGGCCACCCCACACCCAATTCCTGTTATCACCCTGTCAGCCCCTCCCTTACTCTGACTGCTCTTAGCCCTACCGTCTCTCTCCCCCCCCGCCCATCGCATCATCTCCCCCATCTCCACCCCTCACCATCAACTCCAGCTCCTCCACTCAGTCCATCAGCCCCTCCTACACTATCATAGACTCCGGCACGGCCATTTCTCAAAATCCACCCCCCACGCCATCTTTCTCCCCTCTCTGATACTTCCAAGACTCTCCTTTTGCACGTCAGCCCCACCTCTTCGCCGACAGATCAATGCGTAACCATCCCTCTCGCCCCCCATCTTAAGACCCCCTCACCCTTCCTTCCCGCCTCTCAAGACACTGCTGAGGTCACTGCCCAGTTTTCCGTCACGGCACACCCCTCCAATAAGGAAACTTTCTCACCTGTCCTGAATCCTGACAAACTACTCTCAGCCCTCCTACAAATCAAATCTGACATTCGTACATTGCACGACCTTTTGGTACAACAACCTAGACCCTTTCGTTATTCTCAGGATCTCAGTTCCTCCTCACCCCCAAGACCGTTAGACGCACACACCATCTGCGCGCATTCTCCCAGGCTAGGGGACCTCCAAGTTGGAGCACTGTCCCGTTCCCAAATGACATCTCACGCCCATGCAGGATGCTTAACCATCTATCCGACTCAGAATTAAAAGCGCTCCTTCACTATCATGAGCCACCGCACCCTTCACATAATGCTGGACCACCAGCTACGGCTCACACAGACTCCAGAATACCTGCTATACCTACCAACTCACACCGACCCAGCAGACACAACCCCAGAGGTATTGATGCAAATAACCTTACTAGAATTCCCCTCAGAGGCGAACCATCCACAGCCTCCACCAAGCAAAATCTCAGCTGTATCCTGCTGAACTGCAGATCTGCGTCTAGACACGCTGCTGATATAGCTGACCTACTTATTGCTAACGAACCAGACATTCTGATCCTGACTGAAACTTGGCTAAAGGAAACGTCTACCCCCATCATGGACATCCTGCTTCCCCCTAACTATGACATCACCAGACTAGACAGAGCTGACAGACAAGGAGGGGGGTTAGCCTGTATTCACCAGATCAGCCTCTCAGTTTCCACCTCTAATGCCCCCTCGGTACCCTCATGCGAATATCTTTGCTTAAACATAGCCAATAACAACAAACAAATTTGCTCTTTACACACCTTCTACCACCCTCCTGGTGACAACCTAACATTCATGGAACACCTCATGGAATTGCTAACATCTAATGACAATCAACAATATAAGCAAATCTTCTTGGGTGACTTCAACCTACACTGGGATGACGAGAACGACCCTGGGGTAAACAGCCTCAAAGCCTTCCTTGCTGACCTCAATCTTGTCCAAATATGTAACAGCCCGACACACGACAAAGGTGCCACTCTAGACCTAATAATTTCCAAAGCTGGCGCCACACAACTTGTCTCGATTCTCCCCTGCGACTGGTCTGACCATCATGTAATTTCTTTCCAAATCTTGAAAACGACTAAACGACGCCCAACTCAACCCTTGAGATCTAAGACCTGGAAGAGAAACCTGAAACTCGCTGGCTCGAACCTCTTATCATTAGTTAATCCCAACCATCTCCACCCCCCTGAAGACCTCAAGGATGTTCAGGAGCTGACCAACACTACTTCCGTCCCATGAACAATCTACTTGATAATATTGCCCCGCTTCAGCTAAAAAGTACTTCTACTAAAGATTCAAAAGCCTGGTACGATGGGAGACTAAATGATGACAGACGCACTCTCAGACTACTGGAACGTCGTTGGAGAGCTGACCCCTCTACTCATCACCTCAAGCTTCTCAGATGCTCCAGAAACGCTTACTTTAGGAAGATCAGAAAAGCGAAAACCGTCTTCTTCAGATCACAACTAGACGGGGCCAGGAACCGTCCCAAAAAGCTCTTCGATCTTATCAAAGCTCAGACCAATAACCCTCCCAATCTCCCTAACCTGACACCACCCTCTCATCCCAATTGTGACGAATTTGCCTCCTTCTTCGCGACCAAGACGGAATCCATTAAATCAGACCTAAGAAAAGACCTCTTAGACACTGCAGAACAGAGTAAAAACCCAGCTCTGCCCTTGGCAGTGGCTCAAGAAAATGACCTCCCAAATTTTAAACTAAAAAACAACGCAACATGGTCCCACTTCAACACTTACAGTGAAGAGCACATATTAAAGACGCTAACTTCTCTGAAACCCTCCAATCACTTCTTAGACCCGCTACCGGCCAATTACCTTAAAGACTTCATTCCCCTAGTCCTACCCCTCTGGACTAAGATCATAAACTCGTCCCTTCTTCAAGGATCCATCCCGAACAGCCTGAAAACAGGGCAGGTCTCTTCCATCCTTAAGAAACCTACAGCTGACCCTTCGGACCCAAACAACTATCGCCCGATCTCCAACATCCCAATGCTGGCCAAACCTCTGGAAAAATGTGTTAATTCACAGCTGAACAACTACATTGCTTAATTCAACCTTCTTAACCAGTTTCAATCTGGCTTCCGAGCAGATCATAGCACTGAATCGGCCATGACACATATTCTTGACGACGCGCTAAAAATCCTAGACCAAAACGAAGCCTGTTTACTAATTCTACTCGATCTATCCTCAGCTTTTGACACCGTCAAACATGACAACCTGCTCACCCTCCTGAACAATAGAATGGGAATTTCGGGTTCTGTTTTCAACTGGTTCACCTCCTTCCTGCAAAATAGATCCCAAAGCTTCAAGGTCAACCAATCTTTGTCCAACCCCATGCCTGTCACGCTAGGAGTTCCACAAGGCTCTTCTCTCTCTCCCACCCTTTTCAACCTCTTTATGGAACTACTAACCGATCTTCTCAGCCTTGCCAAAATTCACTTTCACATGTACGCGGACGATACCCAAATTTACATCAAGATTCATTCTCTGGAAGACATCAAATCACTCAACTCCACACTTCAAAAAACCCAAACCTGGCTGGCCGAAAACCACTTGACACTAAACTCCCTCAAAAGTGAATTCCTCCTAATCGCCCCCCCTAACAAATCTCCAATCATACTGGAATTGATGAAACACCTTACAGCTCTTAATGGTCATCCGCTAGTCGTGGACTCAGCAAAATCTCTGGGGGTCACGCTTGACAGTAACCTAAAGATGCAGAAACATATCAGCGCCGCCACAAAAGGAGCTAACTTCCATCTGAAGACTCTTCGTAATCTTAAACCCTTTTTACCGTCCCAAGATCTCAAACTAGCGGTCCAAGCACTAGTAATCCCTCGTGTGGAATATGGGGCAGTTACACTTTGCGGCCTTCCGAGGACATCGACAGCCCCACTAAGAGCCACGATCACCTCTGCAGCGAGACTCATCACGGGCGCAAAGAGAAACTCCCACATTTCACCAGACTTGAGAGCACTCAACTGGCTTCCGTTTGAAGCCAGAATCCATCTGAAAATCGCTTGTATGACCCACAAGGCCCTCCACCACAATGCCCCCCACTACCTAGCTCAGAAATTGGTGCGCTCTTCGGGCAACAGAGCCTCCAGGAGTGCCAAGACTCTTCTATTGAAACCACAAAGATTTGGCAAAAAAAAAACCTATAACCGATCCTTCTCGGGCATGGCTCCTAGGATCTGGAATGCCTTACCCAGTGAAACAAGAATGAACCCTTCGTCTGCCGCATTCAAAAAAGAAGTGAAAGCGATCCTCATGGCTAAATTCACTTGATCTTTGTTACGGTTTTCTGTATTTTATGTCTGATGATTGTTTGTTTGATACTCTTTAGTTTGTCCCTATGTATAGCTTAATCTTTATGACTTTCAGAACTGCACCAATAACATGTTAAGCGCTCTGTTACTCGCAAGAGTCTTGTTCGCGCTCTACAAAACTTTCAAAATAAATAAATAAATAGGCCAGCAGCGTAGGGGCAGGATACAGCGTGCAACAAATGATGTGGCCCATGGGCGGCTTCTGTATAATCCTAACAGATGCCAATGCGCCTCCGGAAGTAGGTGTGGACAAGCCTTGTGATCTGCGCTTTCTAAGATGGTGCTTTTTCCATAAATTATATCCAAGATTCTCAGTCCAAGATGGAAGAAGAGTTTATCCTGTGATGTCCGACCTTATTTAAAACATCTATAAGGAGGCATGTCCAGTTTTACAAATGCACCTCATTCCCTTATCTTTCGTCACCTTCACTGCCCTTTTGCTACCATTTTTGTCCCTCATTTTTGATCCTCTGCAGATGGAGACTGCTGAATTACTTCTGGATGTTGTTTGCTTGGCTCGTCTGGTTACTTGCTGTTCATCTCTGCAGGAATCCACAGCTACAACAAACTATAACAATATTGGAAAGGAGACATTGTAGATTTTCCCTCCTATTTTGAACCCTCTTCAGGAGGCATTTCACAACTTTCGTTGGCCCTGTTAAGTGCAGGGTGGCACCGTGGGTAGTGGAATAAGAGCATCAGTAAAACAAAGAGTCCCACGAGGGACGGTTCTGCTGACCAGGAGTGGGTGTTGACTGAATGGAGTGTGCATCACTGGAAGTTGCCTGAAGATTCATGATGAGGGAGGTGTGTGTGAGTGCATCCCCTTAGGTGGTAAGATCTTGGCTGACATCTCAACATCATAAGAGCATCAGTAAAACAAAGAGTCCTGTGAGGTACGGGTTCTGCTGGCGAGGAGTGGGTGTTGACTGAACGGAGTGTGCATCACTGGAAGTTGCCTGAGGATTCATGATGAGGGAGGTGTGTGTGTGTGCACCCCCTTAGGTTGTAAGATCCAGGCTGACATCTCCACGTCATAAGAGCATCAGTAGCACAAAGAGTCCAGGGCGTGTTCTAGCGCCTACTCTGGAAGTAGTGAGGAATAGTTTGGCAACGGATACATAACGTGTGGCACGGAAGCTGGTGCAGTATTGTCAACATTTATTATTTCATCTCTGATCGATGATTTCACCAAATTACCAGACCCGTTTGTGTTTTTTTTTTGTCCTCATCTCACCAATAAGCGTCTGCAATTCTTTTAAAAAAGCCGTCGTTTGAAATTGTGCGCCCTGCGGCTGCTGCATTCGCTTAGGCCGAACCAGACCAGCCCCTTTGTTGGAAGCTTGGTGTAATCATAGGACCAGAAGGAACCAAAGTGGAGCTATACCAGACTCAGCTTCCTGCCCCAAGTCACTAGGGCCTGCCAGATGTTCACACCACTCTGTCTCTCCCCCCTGGACCAGACCCGTTTGTAACAGATGCTGACATCACACAGTTTTAAGGGGATGTTTGATGTACTCACCATTTGAACTTGACTCACGAGGGGATTCATTCCTAATCCGTGTATTATGCCAGGCTAGGTGGGTGGGGCGCTCTAAGAAGGTAGACCGGCGCGGGTTCAGCACGTAGTGAAAACTAGTGACGTGAAATGAGATGGCATGCTGCTTGTGAGGAGGCTCAGGAAAGGCTGCAAGGTTGTGGAAGATGAAACTGTTTACCAACTCGCAGAGAGTTCTCAAAGTGGTCAGCTAGGAGGATGCAGAGGAAGGCACACGGAGCACGTGGAAGCTTTTGGTACGGGTGCGGGGCAAAGGAGGTCTACGAAATAAAGTGTGGTGACGAGATATCAGGCAGGAGAGCATCTCGGCAACTAGTCATGATCAGACACTGGGCATTAGAGCATCCTGGGCAACTAGTCATGAACAGATACCAGGCAGCAGAGCATCCTGGACAACTAGTCATGAGCAGACACTGGGTATTAGAGCATCCTGGGCAACTAGTCATGACCAGACACTGGGCATTAGAGCATCCTAGGCAACTAGTCATGAACAGGATACCAAGCAGCAGAGCATCTTGGACAACTAGTCATGACCAGATACTGGGTATTAGAGCATCCTGGGCAACTAGTCATGAACAGATACCAGGCAGCAGAGCATCCTGGACAACTAGTCATGAGCAGACACTGGGTATTAGAGCATCCTGGGCAACTAGTCACGACCAGACACTGGGCATTAGAGTATCCTAGGCAACTAGTCATGAACAGGATACCAAGCAGCAGAGCATCCTGGGCAACTAGTCATGATCGGACACTGGGCATTAGAGCATCCTGGGCAACTAGTCATGAACAGGATACCAGGCAGCAGAGCATCCTGGACAACTAGCCATGAGCCGACACTGGGCATTAGAGCATCCTGGGCAACTAGTCATGAACAGGACACCAGGCAGCAGAGAATCCAGAACAACTAGTCATGACCAGGCACTGGGCAATAGAGCATCCGGGACAATTAATCATGACTAGTCATGAACAGGACACCAGGCAGCAGAGCATCCTGGGCAACTAGTTATAAACAGGGCACCAGGCAGCAGTGCATTCTCGACAACTAGTCATGACCTGAACTCCAGGCATCAGAGAATTCTAGACCACTAGGAATAGGACTTCAGGCTGCAGAGCATCCTGGTAAACTAGCCAGGACACCAAGCAGCAAAGAATTCCAGGCAACTAGTCCGGAACAGGGCACCAGGCAGCAAAGCATTCCAGACAACTAATCATGAACGGGTCACCAGGCAGCAAACCATTCTAGACAACTAATCTTGAACAGGGCACCAGGCAGCAAACCATTCTAGACAACTAATCTTGAACAGGGCACCAGGCAGCAAAGCATTGTACACAACTAATCATGAACAGGGCACCAGGCAGCAAAGCATTCTAGACAACTAATCATGAACGGGGCACCAGGCAGCAAAGCATTGTACACAACTAATCATGAACAGGGCACCAGGCAGCAAAGCATTGTACACAACTAATCATGAACAGGGCACCAGGCAGCAAACCATTCTAGACAACTAATCATGAACGGGGCACCAGGCAGCAAAGCATTGTACACAACTAATCATGAACAGGGCACCAGGCAGCAAACCATTCTAGACAACTAATCTTGAACAGGGCACCAGGCAGCAAACCATTCCAGACAACTAATCATGAACAGGGCACCAGGCAGTAAACCATTCTAGACAACTAATCATGAACGGGGAACCAGGCAGCAAACCATTCTAGACAACTAATCATGAACCGGGCACCAGGCAGCAAAGCATTGTACACAACTAATCATGAACGGGGAACCAGGCAGCAAAACATTCCAGACAACTAATCAGGAACGGGGCACCAGGCAGCAAAGCATTCCAGACAACTAATCTTGAACGGGGCACCAGGCAGTAAACCATTCTAGACAACTAATCTTGAACGGGGCACCAGGCAGCAAAGCATTCTAGACAACTAATCTTGAACGGGGCACCAGGCAGCAAAGCATTCCAGACAACTAATCATGAACGGGGAACCAGGCAGCAAACCATTCTAGACAACTAATCATGAACAGGGCACCAGGCAGCAAACCATTCTAGACAACTAATCATGAACAGGGCACCAGGCAGCAAAGCATTCCAGACAACTAATCATGAACAGGGCACCAGGCAGCAAACCATTCTAGACAACTAATCTTGAACAGGGCACCAGGCAGCAAACCATTCCAGACAACTAATCATGAACAGGGCACCAGGCAGCAAAGCATTCTAGACAACTAATCTTGAACAGGGCACCAGGCAGCAAAGCATTCTAGACAACTAATCTTGAACAGGGCACCAGGCAGCAAAGCATTCTAGACAACTAATCATGAACGGGGAACCAGGCAGCAAAGCATTCCAGACAACTAATCATGAACAGGGCACCAGGCAGCAAAGCATTCTAGACAACTAATCATGAACCGGGCACCAGGCAGCAAAGCATTGTACACAACTAATCAGGAACGGGGCACCAGGCAGCAAAGCATTCCAGACAACTAATCTTGAACGGGGCACCAGGCAGTAAACCATTCTAGACAACTAATCTTGAACGGGGCACCAGGCAGTAAACCATTCTAGACAACTAATCTTGAACGGGGCACCAGGCAGCAAAGCATTCTAGACAACTAATCATGAACGGGGAACCAGGCAGCAAAGCATTGTACACAACTAATCATGAACAGGGCACCAGGCAGCAAACCATTCTAGACAACTAATCATGAACAGGGCACCAGGCAGCAAACCATTCTAGACAACTAATCATGAACGGGGAACCAGGCAGCAAACCATTCTAGACAACTAATCAGGAACGGGGCACCAGGCAGCAAAGCATTCTAGACAACTAATCATGAACGGGGAACCAGGCAGCAAACCATTCTAGACAACTAATCATGAACGGGGAACCAGGCAGCAAACCATTCTAGACAACTAATCAGGAACGGGGCACCAGGCAGCAAACATCCTGGACAACTAATAATGGGCAGGAGTCCAGGCAGCAAACCATTCTAGACAACTAATCATGAACGGGGAACCAGGCAGCAAACCATTCTAGACAACTAATCATGAACGGGGAACCAGGCAGCAAACCATTCTAGACAACTAATCATGAACGGGGAACCAGGCAGCAAACCATTCTAGACAACTAATCATGAACGGGGAACCAGGCAGCAAACCATTCTAGACAACTAATCATGAACGGGGAACCAGGCAGCAAACCATTCTAGACAACTAATCATGAACGGGGAACCAGGCAGCAAACCATTCTAGACAACTAGTCGTGAACAGGGCTCCTGGCAGCAAACATCCTGGACAACTAATAATGGGCAGGAGTCCAGGCAGCAAAGCATTCTAGATTATTAGTCATAAACACAGAATACCAGGCAGCAGAACATACTATACAAGTAGACATGTACAGGACACCAGGTAGCAGGGCTTCCTGGGCAACTCGTCATGAACAGGACACCAGGCAGCAGAGCATCCAGAGCAACTAGTCATGACCAGGCACTGGGCAATAGAGCATCCGGGACAATTAATCATGACTAGTCATGAACAGGGCTCCAAGGAGCAAACATCCTGGACAACTTATAATGGGCAGAACACCAGGCAGCTGAGCATTCTAGACAGTTAGTCAAAAACACAGGATACCAGGCAGCAGAGCATTCTAGACAATTAGTCAAAAACACAGGATACCAGGCAGCAGAACATTCTAGACAGCTAGTTAAGAACAGGACCCCTGGTTTGCAAAGCATTCTAGACAACTAGTTATGAACAGGACACCAGGCTGCAGAGCATTCTAGACACCTAATCATGAAGAAGATACCAGGCAGCAGAGCATTCTAGACAACTAGTCATAAACACAGGATACCACACAGCAGAGTTTCCTGGGCCACTAGTCATGAACAGGACGCCAGGCAGCAGGGCATCCGGAGCAACTAGTCATGACCGGACACTGTGCAATAGAGCATCCGGGACAATTAATCATGACTTGGACTCCAGGCAACAAGCATCCTGGACAACTAGTCATGAACAGGACACCACATCCTGGGCAACTAGTCATGACCTGGACACCAGGCAACAGAGCATTCTAGACAATTAGCAATGGCCTGGACTCAAAGCAGCAGAGCATTCTAGACAACTAGTCATGGCCAGGCACCAGGGCATCCTCGACCAGATGCCAGAGCATTGTGGACGACTAGTCGTGTCCAGAATATCTGGCAGCAGAGAACCCTGGGCAGCATCAGCTCCCCCTCCCATTCGTCCCGGCAGTTGAGGTGAAGGGGTGACACGGAGCCGGCCCCCTCCCCTACGCGGAGCCTCCCTCCCTGACATCGCCTCGGTGATTTGCAGCCCCAGCCGCACACCATCCAATCTTTCATTATCGAAACCGCGCTGGACAGCAGAAGCAAGACAGAGCGCTTGAAGAATAGCATCTCTGCCGCCTATAAATAACAAGCATTGATACATGGAGCCAATATCCCTCGAGGGAGAGCGCGAGCTGTCCTCGCGATGATGGACGCCCCCCACGGCAGAAGGGTGCCCTTGAAACCACCCACTGGCCTATTAGCTAATAATAAATATGTGAGTGTTTTGAGGTCCTGCTTGGAGTTTGTATTCAGCTGCTTGTCATGTATCCCTACGGGAGCAGAAGACCACACATGTCAGTCACCCGGCCCAACAACTTATCATATCAGCTGCTGGAGGATAAAGGGTAGAGTGGGCCCTGCAGAGATTCAGACTTCGGATACTAAGCTGATACAAAAATCTCTGCAGCAGGTGTATAAGCCCACTGAGTGTACATACATGAATCGTGTGCAAAGGAAGGAGGCTACCAGCAACTAGACAACAAGATGGGGAGTTGCACCAATAGTTTCAAGGGGACAGGTGCTGACCAAAATTGTGTATTATAAATAGGGCTTTTGGTTTTATGGTAAAAAAAAATTGCCTTTGCCCTCTGTATTTATTCATATTTATTTTTGGGAAATTTTATTTGTAATTATCCATATTTATTTTGGGTTTTAAGTAAAAACTAAGCTGAAATTAGTATATTTCCACATTTATTTAACCAATAAATATGCACTTGTGCTTGAATGCCTGCCAGGTTTCAATACTGTGAACACCCCCAGAAGATAAATCAATGCACTTATATGAAAATGTACAAACTTCAGTATCAACCTTGTATTTATCTACTGCTATTAAAGCCACATTACTAAAATCCCTTTCTTTTTTAACCCTCTCATCTATCAATCCACACATCTATTCACCCAGCAGTCATGGCAGGCAGTATTTAGAATTACTCAAAAAGCAACTGAATTTCCGTGTTTATCCACACTTAAAAATAAATACAGACAAGAAAATGAATGTTTTCTGTCTGTATTTATCTGTAAAAATCAGTAAAAACGGAAAACAGGGAGCCTTATTTGTAAGCACAGTTCTTGGCACGACGTTTACATGAGGAACCATGGTGTGGGGGAACACAGTGTACCAAACGGAGATCCGTGGCTCGGTCTTAGGGGCCCTGACCTTGGTGTCCAGTGTGTCCTTCTAGCTCCTCCAACAAATAACTCTTTACCTCGTCTTTACTTGGTTACAGCTCCTTTTTTCTGTGTTTGGAACCCTTCACCCCTCCTCAGTGGCCCAGAGCTCCATCCTCAGTGTTTTATTACCCTCCACCCCACCGAGTGAGCTAGAACCCTTCATTCCTCCTCCACCCCACCCAGTGAGTTAGAGCCCTTCATTCCTTCTCCACCCCACCCAGTGAGTTAGAGCCCTTCATTCTTCCTCCACCCCACCCAGTGAGTTAGAGCCCTTCATTCCTCCTCAGTGGCCTACTGCACTCTTCTTGAGTGTATTATGACCATTCACTTCTCCACAGATGCCCAGAGCTCCATCTGTAGCGTCTTATTACCCTCCAACCCACCCAGTGAGTAAGGACCCTTCACTCCTCCACAGAGGCACACAGCCCCTCATGCCCCGTGCCCTGCTTCCCTTGCCATCCATGCTCGCTGTAGAGCTCTTCACCCCTCCTCAGTGGCACACAGCCCCCTCATACTGCCCATGTCCTGCTTCCTTTGCCATCCTTGCTCCCTGTAGAGCTCTTCACCCCTCCCCCCCCTCAGTGGCCTGGACCGCACTCTCAGTGCCCTCATTAGAACCCTTCATCCCTTTTCTCGTGACCTATAGCACTCAAATCCAGTGTCTTAGAACACTTTACCTCTCAGTAGCTTAAAACCCTCATCTGTCCTCAGAGGCCTGTACACTATGGTCTCCCTGCCATCAGTAGAACCATCACCC
Organism: Triturus cristatus; assembly: GCF_964204655.1. NCBI lineage: Eukaryota > Metazoa > Chordata > Amphibia > Caudata > Salamandridae > Triturus > Triturus cristatus. Next base: position 102,227,948 of record NC_140583.1, on the reverse strand, counting down.
CTTCCTCAGTGTCCTGGAGCAGTCACATTTGGTGTCTCGGAACACCGCACTCCTCTTTAATGACCATGTCCTCTCCATGATCTCCATAACCCCTTCCTCATTGGTCTAGCACTTTCAAATCCAGTGTCTCAGAACCCCTCGCAACTTCCACAGTGGCCTGCACCCTGTAGTATCCACGCCCTCCGCCCTTCAGCCCTTCGTCGATGGGTCTATTGCACTCACCGCCACTGTCTTACAACCCCTGCCTCAGTTGCCCAGAGCAGTCAAGTCCGGTGCCTTAGAACCGTCACAGCTTCCTCTGTGGCTGGATACTGTACTCTCCAGGCCCTCTGTAGAACCTTCACTCCTTCCTCAGTCCCTTCCACTGACTTAGTATTAGAACCCCTGCTTCAGTGGCCTAGGCAGGGTTCTCCAAAGTCGGTCCTGGAGGGCAGGATCCATGCCAGAGTTTTAAGATAGTTTATCTAAATGGGGATATGCTAAAAATCTGGCATGGATCCGGCCCTCCAGGACCGACTTTGGAGAACCCTGGCCTATAGCAGTCCCATCCAGTGTCTTATAACCCCTCAACCCTCCTGAGGGACCCAGAGCGTCCACCTTTGGTATCTTACAATCCTTGACCCTTCCTCAGTGGACTGGCGCCTGTACTCTTCACGCCCTTCGTAGAACCCTTCAGCCCTTCCTCAATGGCCTCTCCCACTCGCCTCCACTCTTTTACAACCCCTACCTCAGTAGCCCAGAGCAGTCCCATCCATTGCCTTAGAACTCCTCACCCCAAGTTCGAGGGATGATGCAGCTTTGTGTAAGGCTCGGTCTGTCTTAGCTGGACAGATCGCTCACCTGAGGAGTGTGTAGAGGGCGGGGGGCTCACCTGAGACACCCCTCCCCCTGCATGTTTCGATGCTTCCGCACGGTTGCTTCTGACGAGGTGATGCAGCGGTGTGATCCCTCCGAGCTGACACTCTTTAAAACACTGTCAGCTCCCGCTCTTTAAATTCACGAGGCCTGCCTTCTTCAGGCGCTTGGTTGTGACACGTTTTCTTAATGCTTTGCAAGATCACGGTTGCTTTTGTTTCAAACATTATAATAGGTCACGCGTGGGCTAAATTCCCCCTCCTCCCAGGCAGCTGAGGAGCTGGCTTCTTGTTTCAAACCCCTGTTTGTTAATGTTTCCAGAGCAATCTACTTTTCACTCTTTTGATCTTCACTTTAGGTTTGAGGAGTGGGCACCTGAAAACCTCTGTATTTTGATGTAGAGCATATCTGTCAAGTATTGTATTGTAATTACATTTATATAGCACTTACTACCCCTGATGAAGCGTCTAAGTGCTTTTTCGGTGCTACTCTGAAACTATAAAGGATTAGTGGTGAATTATCATAGTGAATCATAAAAGCAACTTGAGTGGTGGACGTGTTAGTCAGCTATCTGGAGGGATAGAAGAGGGAAAAGGCTTGCATTTATATGGCGCATGCTACCCCCAACGAGGTGCTGAAGTAGCATGCCACTCCGGAACCCACAAAGGATTAGTGGTGAATTATCATAGTGAAACATGTAAGCAACTTGAGTGGCGGACATGTTAGCTATCTGAAGGGATAGAAGAGGGAAAAGGTTTGCATTTACACAGCGCCTGGTATCTCCAACCAGGTACCGAAGCACCCCCTCGGCGAGTAGCCACCACTCCAGAACCCACAAAGGACCGGTGGTGAAATAGTACAGTGAAACATGAAATCAATTTGAATGGTGGGCATGTTAGTCTGTTATGTGGATTGAAAAGGACAGTGGAGGAATAGAAAAGGGAAGGATCCAGAAATGTATTTTTCCTTTGTTTTTCTTTCTTTGGAGCTCACAGCTGTAGGAGGAGGCCTGGGATGAGCATAAGGAAGGTGGTGGGTGAATAGCCTCATGGAATGGTGCAGAAAGGTCCACCTGGGAGATATGGATAGTGAAGAGGCACAAGACGATGCAAGGAGGGGCAGGGTAGGGAAGAGTCTAGAAAGGGCCATCCCGGGGACCACAGTAGTGGCACGGGGCCTGGGATGAATGACAGTGTGGAGGCAGAGGACACACCGAGAGCGGTATAGGGCGAGAAACAGGGTAGTGTATTGGATACGCTGAACCCGAAGAAAAGCAATAAATACATAGATACATAAGTACATGAAAGGTACATATATGCATAAGGAAGGTAGTATATGTAGATTAAAGATGCATTTTAAGTGTTGTTGTACATTAAATTATATTTTTCTTTTTTTATTAAATAGTGATGCAGATGTAGAGAAATAGTTATGATAAAAGATTTACTTATTTGTGCAGTCGCTTATACATGTTGAAAACAGAATATTGTAACTGTCAGTTAAGCAATACTACTGACTATCTATATTTTAAAAACCATACTTATTATATACATTTATACAGAGCAATACACATATATAGGTACATATCATTGTCAAAAAGCTTTATTTCGGTTATTTTCTAACCATAAAAGACACATAAAATATACAATACATTATCACAAAAACACCAACCATTTCATCATATGCAAGTGCAGGAAGAGAGTACTTAGAAAGTATGGGCACAAACGTGGGACATGGTTTCACTGGTCCAGGCAGTTTCTCAGTCTAATACATAATTTTAAAAACTCCTTAATTTGGAGAATACTGTCAATGTGCAAAAGCTGCAAGTACAAAAGTGCCGGTCTGATTTGTTTAAAACCAAGTTTTTTTTAACCCCTTGCATGCCCGCCCCTTTCCCCGCCCAGTGCCGCGCCTTCCATTAGCGGGCGGAGTTCATGACGAGCTGGACTCGTCATGGGCACAGCGCCACCGCAGCCCATGACGAGTCCAGCTCGTCATGGGCACTGAAGGGGTTAAAGAGTCACTAAATATTAGTACATATTAACAGTGCAAATAAATGCTTGTATGTATATGCTGTATCTTTTTGTTCATGTATGGTGGTTATGTTTCCTTTCTCTGCTTGCGACAATCTGATGCCGCCGAGAAACCTCCGGGTAGCTGTGCGCCTTATAAAATTAAATTAATAATAATGTGGGGAAGAGCCAATTCTTGGGTAGTTTTCTGAAGATAAGTTGGTTATCCGTGATTCTTATGTCCTACATGGTCTCTAAGCGATTATCCTTGTAGACGACATGTCTGTAGCTGTAGGTTTGTTTGTGGTTGGCTTCTGAAGGATGGGGGCATGGTGACCTGACTGTCAGACCCATGTGATGGTGAGGTATTTTATGGTCGTCTGTGCGCCATGTGTCACAGTGTGGGGGTGTCATTTGACCTCCATCTAACGTGTGTCACCTATGTCAGTCCATCTGCTGGGGGTCTTGGTAGACCCTCATGCTATATGTGGTGAAAGACTTCTTTCCTTGGTATTGGTGGAGGGTATGCAACAGTAATCATGTGCAGGTCTGATTTCCCTCAGTAAGGTTACTAGATAACTGTATGCTTCAAGCCACCAGTTCTCAGTCTTTGACTTTATTTACCAACTCAATACAACCTGGTTTTAGTTTCGGTTTCCCTTATTTAGGTAAAAGAATATTGTTTCATCCAGCAAAGTTATCCCTAAAGCCACAAAGACCCCTTCCCCTTAGATCAGACTAATCACCACAGCCATCAACATGCCACACGAGGCAGCAGCTTCCCCTTAAAGGGCCTAGTAGATTATTTGTTCAAGTCGTGGGGTGTTATTTCCTAAAGTGACAGGCGTTGAGTTTTGGATCCTAGCAGTATGATTTTGCAGAGGCAGACGATTGCCTGAGCTCACGCACTGGGAGGTACACTCAGCGTGGTCGCCATCATGATGTGCCTACACCAGTTTGAGCTCGCACACAGTGAGGTACATGCAGCGTGAATGTCAGCATGTACGCACACCGAGGTACACCTGGTGCAGGGGTGTACCTTTGGGGGTGGGGTTGTTTGGGGTGTAACACCCCCTAATAAATGTATTTTCGGAAAAATAGTTGGGTACAGATGCTTTGAGTTGGGTATGGTGGTGTCTGTCAGATTTCACCAGAAATGTTTCCATAAACACAGACAAAAACACTCACACACACTCACACACGCATACACACACTCAACCTCTCTGCTTTGAAAATCCTAAAAAATATTGTGCTGTCTCTCTTAGTACTCCTACGAGTCCGCATCCCTCTCCCTTTCCACTGCCGCTTAGGCCCCTCTCGTGCACTCTGCTTGTCGTATAATGTAGTTAAACATATGCCAGCTTGACTGTCAGAAAAACTGAAGCTCACCTCCCCCCCCCACAATCTTAGTGACCAAGCGACGCCCCTACCGCGGCATGGTTCCCAGCAGGTACTCAAATCAGTTGGAGCTCGTGCACAGTGAGGTACCCCCAGCATGGTCATTAGGGTGTACCCGCACCAGTTTGAGCTCGCGCGCAGTGAGGTATGCCCAGCAAGGTATGCCCAGCGTGGTCGACAGCATGTACCAGCACCTGTTTGCCACGCTTTGTCTGTCCCTTATTGAAGATGACGCAGCCTGTCGAGCCCGCGTCTAGGAAGGAGACCTGCAGACTGCGAAAGAGCATCGGGGTATAATCTGAACTCTCCACAGGGATCCAGAGAGGGAGACTCTGTGCTTTTGCCCACTACTTAGTCATGGCAGTAGTCAGCCAGACAATCAGAAACCTATCCTCCCATTGTAGACTTTTCGCATACATTTACTTTAAACTCATGATGCCCCCCCTCCCCGCGACCCTCTCGTGGTCTTCGTGAAGGCCCGCCCTTGTCACTGCTCCCATCTTTGATCACTCCCACGAGTGGCGTCAGGTGTAGCCATCAGTGTGGGGCAGGGGTCTCCAACCTTTTCTGTAATAAGAGCTACTTATGATCACTGGAAATCATTCCGAGGTACTAATGTGTATTGGATAGGGGGACACGATATTAACATGAAAGGAACGACAACGGGATCGAACACAGACCGAGCAGGAGGACTCACATTGGGCAGGCAAAGGCAATGCGTTCAAAACAAGACAGAAAACACTTAGAACACATTTTTACAACTTCATATAGTGTTAATATAATACAAATTGCTGTTGAAATCTGTCAGAGGAGAGCACTTCAAAATAATTATTTTATTTTAAAAGCTGCCACGTGTGCCTCTACAGGCTGAGAGTAGCCGTAGAACTTGCCTGACGGCTTCTTTGTAAAGCTGTTTGACCCCCGCTGTGCTGCAGGAATGACAAGCAGCCGCACAGCAGGGGACCTTCAAAGCAAGAACTCTCTGTGCAAGGTGTGATGTAGAGGGAAGCCTCTTGCAAACATACGAATGAATCATTTTATTTACTAATGTCCTTGTACAGACCCGATCCTCCATTCGGATATGTATTTATTTAAATGAAAATTGTCAGGTCACAAGACAGACCCTGAAAAACCTGGACCGTCTGGACAAGTCCGAGATGCTCGTCATCCTCAATCAGTGTCGTTCTGGTCACTGCTCCGTGTGCCCGGGTGAGCAGCTTTACCATGCTCGTCTCCAGTGCTTTACGTGCAATAAAATATGTGGGGGGACTCTAAAATGGGTTTGGCCCAAGAAGGGTTTCATAGAACTCTCTACAGTAGGTGTGGCCTATGGAACTAAGGGTGTGGCCCACTACAGGTGAAGTAGAATCCTGTGTCTGAATTCACAAATAGAATCTTACCGGTCGAAGAATAACCAAAGTCAGCAGGGAGCAACATATTGAACAGTTTCAAGCCCCATGAGCCAGACCCATGATCAATATTCAATACATAACAGGTAAATTCAGCGGGCATCACCAGAGCAATATGTCTCATCTTTAAGACCTATTGGCTTTGAAATTGTCTTTTGGGGATGTTGCACCGCAGCAGTTCTGCACTTATCAATCGGTGAACTCTGGGGGTTAACAATTTAAATTAGTATCCTCAGATAGATTTGTGACAGCAGACCAATAGAGTCATATATAATATCACATGGAGGATGGGTGGCAGCAATTGAATTTAGAAACACTTCTAATTATAATTAAAATTGTGAATTTGTTTTTTTAGATTTGTTTTCTGAATTAAAGAAAGTATTTAGTAATTTGGGTATTTGTTTGATGAATGCTAGTTTTCCTATTTTTTTGTGTTATTTTGTTGACAATGTTTGGCTGGGCATGTGAGTGGATCATATGTCCCATGTTGTTGTGGTTTGTTGGAGAAGGTGCTGCTACAAATGTTACATTTTTCTGATAGAGACTTCTAAAGACTGGATCCAGAAACTTTCATAGCAATTCCCTCACACGTCAACAGGTGGCATCATGTATCTCAGTGTTAGGCCCATCCTACCTTGGACATGATGTGGGAACCATTATAACTGTGCCATCTCTGCGTGTTGACTTCAGTTCCTTTATTTTTGCGTCAGCAAACGTGGATCAAAAGCTCTAGTTTTGTCATCTCACAGAGATCTCTACCTCTAAATTTCTCAAGTGTGCAGGCAATGTCACCAACTAAGACTACTGGTTTTAGGCCGTATTGTGACTACAACTGAAATATGTTGTTGACAGACACCTAAAATGTCTGCTTATGGTGCCTCGGCTCCATACACGACTCGGCGTTGTGTCCTTGATACGCCAGGATGAACAAGAAAATCATCTGTGACTGCAAGGCAAAGCTCGCCATCGCCAAACTCTGTCTATCAAAAATGCACTCCCGTTCATAGTCGAAGGCCCGGCAGTACCGGTTGAAGTCAAGGGTACGGACACACTGGCGCACCCGTGATCGATCATTAAGATAAGCGGGCTCAGGTAAGTTAAAAAAGTTCCACAAGAAACATAAAAAACTCAAAGCGTTGGTCTCCCTCATCTCATCACTCCTGCCTCTCGGAGTCATGCAACGCACCTGCCACCTCTAGGCCAAGGTCTGGTTCCCCCCACGTGGAACTGATTCTGACCCTAGTCCTGCTTCGGCACTACCCTGGAAGGACAGCGATGCCACGTCAGATCCAGCAATTAAAAGAGGCCATGGATGAGATTCTTGGTACCACTCTGGATCCCTGTAGAGCGACTATGAGCCCCACGGATCTGAGAGTGACTCCAGTCGGTTTACCATTCACAGGTCATCCCACAATGCCAACTGTTCCCATTGACTTTGTACTAAGGCCACTTCATCCTGGAGATTGGTACCGCTGGCTCCAGACTCTGCATCACCTGTGATTCCACCCTCTGCACCATACTCAACACCACCTACGACAACACGACCAATGCCACTGGCTCAAATATCAATGCTGACAGTGATGTCACCAACACCGAACATGGGGCTGATAGTCCTATCGGACTTAGAGATCCATGCCTTGCTACCCAGAACGCAACATAAGGCCCATTCTTAGTCTGACACTCATGCCCCATGTTGATGTTGGGAGCCCTGATTATGACATTAACAACCAATATGGTGATAAAGGCAACCTATTCGATGACCTCCAGGATGCCATTGGTCTGGACACTGCCAGACACTGGCCTATACTTACCTAGCCCTATGGCCACTTAGGAGTCCGTTTTCTTTGCAACAGTCATTCGACAGGCGACTGAAGTGCTTGACCTCATGTTACCGACTCCAGAATTAAAACCAGCGTACAGACAGACAGAGGTCCCAAACCCAGCTCAATCCACCCAGGAGTCTCTACTCCCCTTTAATCAGGTGTTGACTGAGTTTTTGGTGGGCACCTGGGCCAAGCCAGGGTCTTTCCCAACAATCAGTAGACTAGTGTGAGGAGACACGGACCTGCTCCTGGAGACCCAGACTTCTTATTGTCACACCCTACTTTGGAGAGCTTGGTGGTTTAGAAATCTACTAGCCGCCTGAACCCCAATTCTTTATCCACCACCCTGCCTGACAGGGAATTAAAAAGGATGGAGGCATTCACAAAACAGATGTTCTCTTCGACCAGCCTCGTCCTCGGGTCAGTGAATACGACATGCCTCCTGGGCCCGTATTTGCATGCGTTATGGGATAGAGTAGATATCTTGCCAGCTGTACCAAAGGACCTACGCCCAAACTTATAAAGACTCATTTTGGATGGACAAGAGGTTACTAAATACCAAATTAGATCGGGTCTGACCACAACCGACTGCCTGGGTGACACAGTTGGTACCGTTGTGGTGCTTAGGCGTCACACCTGGATATGCTCCAAGGGCTTTTCATCTCATGTATTACAGTCCCTCATGGATATTCCTTTCAATGGCTGCCGGCTCTTTGTTGCAAAAGTGGACTCAGGCCTTGAATGTTTCGAAGAATCTTTCTGGGTATAGCTCTGCAAGTTCGGGAGTTCCCCAGCAACAACACCTCTTTCAAATAAAGGCAAAGACAATATGTGCCTCAGCAGCAACAGGACTCCCAGCCCTTTCACGGTTGAGGCAGGGGAGAAAGCTGACAATGTCCAGGGGCTACAATAAACCCAAACCCCAGCCCACAGCCAAACCTCTTTAATTTGACCATGGTGGCTCACGATCGCTCGGTAGAAGGTCGTATCTTCGTTCACCTCCCCGGCTGGGGTAGCTTCACATCCAGTCAATGGGTGCTCGTGATCACGGAACATGGATACTCCCTAGCCTTTCTGTCCTACCCGTAGACATGCTACCTGCACCACAACACCTTCCAGAGAACCACTTGTCTAAACTCAGTGGAGAAGTACCATCTCTTTTGACCAATGGCTTAGCATTAGAGTGGGTGCCAGCATTAGCGATTGAGGCTGGTTACTACTTTCTGGTACTGAAAAAGGATTAAGGCCTTTGTCCCATTCTAGACCTTCACCCTCTTCCTTTAAAAGTACTAGATGCCAGCCATGGCCTAAATTCTGTCTGCCATGGATCCAGGGGACTGGAAGGCAGCGCTGGGATTGCAGGATGCATATTTTCATATCCCTGTCCTGTAATCCCACAGACTTTCTCTGCGGTTTCAGAGAGGCCAAGAGCACTTCCATTTCTTCCTGCCTCCCTAAGAGTGAGCCTCTGATGTTCACCGAGGTTATGATGGTGGCTGCAGCCCATCTGCAGAGGTTATGAAGACCAGTCTTTCCATACCTCGATGTCTGGATACTGAAAGCGGGCTCTCCTCAAACAGTCATGTACCACCTCAAGATGACACACGACCTGTTGACAGTGCTAGGTTTTTCCATCGACATGCCGAAATCCTGCCTAACTCCTTCACAACGGCTCCCCTTCATTAGAGCTATCCTGGAAATGGTGCACTTCCAAGCCATCCCTTTGCCTCAATTAGTCCAGGACATCCAGGATATTTTGCTGAGTTTTTTAGCCTTTGGCTTTGGTTTCAGTGAGAAAAGCTCTGAGGCTTCTGGGCATCTTGCCTCCTCCATCTTTGGTGTGGACCACCCAAGGTGGCATACTTGGGTCCAGCAGGGGGATCTGAATCCCTTGGGCTCAGAACAAAGGCAAATTGCCAGGCTTCATTCAGGTGTCAAAGGAGAGGGCAAATGACCTGCAGTGGTGGCTGCTCAACCTTGACTGGATCATCGGTAGACTGCACTTCCTACAACACATCTGCCATGTGGTATTGCAACAAAGAGAGTGCCGTGAGTCCTGTGCCAAAAGGCCCATTGCCTCTGGAAGTGGCTGATTCTCTTGGATTGCCCAGCTCCTGGTGGGATCATTAAGTCCCAGGACAAGCAAACTAAGCTGATGGTGCCTATCAGATAACGAGCCGCAGTTACACACAATTGGCACAGGGTATCTTCCAGCAAGTGGGAGAAACCTGTCTCGATCTGTTTATCACCGCTGCAAAGGCACATTGTCCACACTTTTGCATGTTACAGTTCCCAAGGCAGTCATATCTCAAAGACGACTTCCCCAGCATGGATGATCGGGACTCCTGTACGCCTTTCCACCCCCTTCTCCTACTTATAGTGCTAAAAAAAGATCAGGGCAGAGTGTGCCGAAGTCATCCTAGTGGTCATGGACTGGGTGAGGAGAGTATGGTACCCAGAACTTCTAACCATGAATACATGTTCTCTGATTCGACTGCTTTTTTAGGAAGACCTGTCAAAGCATCAGGGCTGAGTTCTACACGTGAGCTGCACAACCTACACCATAATGCGTAGAGAATGAGCAGTGTTAGTTGATAGCCTTCAACCTTCCTCCCGAAGTAGTTAGTTTCTTCTTTCTGCCAGGCGTCCATCCAAGGCTGTTTAGGCTGGACGCTGGGAGAAGTTTGCTCAATTATCAGACATTTTCTTGTTTTGCTTGTCCTTGGCACAGCAAGGGCTTGCAGTTAAAGGGTACCTTTTGGCCCTTTTAGCCTTTTCACGTTTACTTGATCGGCTATCCCTCTTCATATCACTGGTTATGATGCGTTTTTTGATAGGGCTCATCCACATGTTTCCACAAAGACTGCTTGTGATGCCGCAGTGGATCCTTAATTTGGTGCGCACTTACCTAATTGCACTCCTTTCAAACCGATGAGCAGTTGTCCTCTCTACGTACCTAATATAAGGAAAGCGTTCTTTGTCGCCATAACATTGGCAAGGCGAGTGAGTGAACTTCAGGCATTGACTGTGTCTCCACCATTTTGCACTTAGAAAGTAGTGTAAATGCAGGGTTACTCTTCTCATGTAATTCCTCTTAATCTTGCTTACTTTTGAATAATTATGGTATAGCCATTTTCACAAGTTACGCCCACGCCTGCTAAGCACCTCAGGATAGGAATGTTTGCATGGTACAGGAACCAAGTACCAAAGACACCAGGCACCCTAGGACAGAGATTGGTGCAGGTGACAGGAAACTTATTGGAATCCGTATTAGGAGAGGAATGTGTGCAAGTGACAGGAAACTCATCAGCAGGGACAAAAGGCAAGAGAAATGTGTGCACTTACTGGAATCTATTACCATAGACAGTATAAGCGCACTAGGAGATGGGTGAGTGTGGATGGCGGCCCCTTGGTACAGGTGGCGGCCTTCTCCAGGGGGGGTGCAGGATGTGATTGGGGAGAGGAGAGTTCAATAGCTACTACAGTTGCAGCGTTCTAATTTTGCGTGCACAGGGAACCCAGTGAAAACACCCCACCGTACCTAATGACTGACGGGGGCAGTGGGGCGAAGGGGCACACTACGGGTGTTGAAAAGTGAGGTGGCCCTACTCGCCCGACTCATGTCCCTGCCGACCTTCGATGCACCCGCTGCCACCTGGCAAGAGGATCTTCTGTTTTATCCCACCCTCCAATCCCTTGTTTAAGGTAGGTGTAAAAAATGTTGTAAAAAAAGGTGTTTTTGTTTGAATTTGTTCAAGTAGTTTTGTTGTACTTTGCAAGTTAAGAGTTGCTGTTCACCACAAAGCTGTGAGACTCCTTGGCATCAGCCAGGAAAAAGTCAAGCGATTTCTCTATTGATTTTGCTTGAAATCTTTTCCTAATTCAGGGCAGTGGTATGGCAGGGTATGGGCAGGAGAGGGCAATTGTCCCAAGCCCTTCCGAATACTTCATGTCGCTGTCGTGGGGATGTGGTGAGTTAGTGCTTGCATCAGGGGACCACAATATGGGCTGATTGCCTATACCAGTCTCCCGATGGATGCTAGCGGGATTCAATTTTTGGGTTGGCTCTGGCATGGTTGGTTAAGGGCTCAGCTTACATGTTGGCCCACGCTCCCTTGGGGTGAGGAAACAGGTGAATTCGCTTTGTGAGAGATATCACCTGCGGGCCCCTGTGGTTTACACTGGCTCAAGTCAGTTAACTGTGGTGCTGTAAGTACCAGCGGGGTGGTCATCCAACGTACCCTAGGGGCCATCCTCATTCCAAGATTGGGAGGAATCCTTACCTGTCTTGTGTTGCAGCTCCTTCGAAGGGGGGATGGGCGTGGTGTATGCCTCCATTTATTCTCTACCTTATCTTGTGTATCTATTGTGTATTGCAATGGGAGATATGATTTGTTGTGCATTGTGTACCATCCATGTCTCTTGGTTGAGTAAGTCGCTGAGCAGAGAAGCACCTGAAGGGGTGTTGCTTTGTGAGGATTGTACCCTCTTTCTACACTACCTATACATGGCATTGAAGTAGAATCTTACACAGTGCCTGCTGTTCTTAAAGAACGCCTGCCAATGCCTGTTGTCTCCTGAGATCCTTAGACGATGCATGGTGTATATGGGAACTAGTAGAATGAGTGTGGTGTCATATGTGAACCTTAATTCATACTTTGTATCTTTGGAGAAGCTTAGACCATAACTTTCTTGAAGAACTGACAGAGCACGGTATCTCAAAGACTTTGTTCTTAGGACCTTGGCCAGTGTATTGAGTCATTGAAAGACCTCGCACAATTCCTAATGGCTTAAGAAAACCTTTGAGGATAGCACATGGCATCCCTGGAGAGACTTATCCAGAGTATGATGAGTTTGGAAAATCTCTGACTTCATGCATTGTCCTTTGAAAACCATAGCAAGTTCATGATGTTCTCTGAGCACTGTAGGCCGAGCACGGTGAGCATATATGGCATCCTAGATGGTGCATCATTTGAAGTATTACATCCAGGAGTGGAGACTTCATCTGGAACATTGTGTCCATCTCTGGAGACCTCATCTGGAGAATCGTGTCCAGCTCTGTAGACCTCATTGGGAGCATTGAACCCAGCTCTGGAGACCTCATCTGAAGTATTGGGTCCATATCTGGAGACCTCATCTGGAGTATTGTGTCCATCTCTGAAGACCTCATCCGGAGTATTGTGTCCATCTCTGAATACCTAATCTGGAGTATTGTGTCCATCTCTGAAGACCTAATCTGGAGTATTGTGTCCATCTCTGAAGACCTAATCTGGAGTATTGTGTTCATCTCTGAAGATCTAATCTGGAGTATTGTGTCCATCTCTGAAGACCTTATCTGGAGTATTGTGTCCATCTCTGAAGACCTCATCAGGAGTGATTAACTCGGCTCTGGAGACCTCATCTGAAATATTGTGTCCGTCTCCAGAGATCTCTTCTGGAGTAATGAGTCCAGCTCTGGAGACCGTATCAAGAGTATAGAACTGAGCTCAGGAGACCTCATCTGGAGTATTGTGCCCATCTAAGACGATCATTTCTGGAGTATTGTGCCCATCTAAGAAGATATTTTCTGGAGTAATGAAGTCCAGCTCTGGATGCTTCCTCTGGAGTATTTTTCAGGTTTATGAGTCTACTGTTGAAGCATTTGTTTACTTCTTAAGGCTTCTTCTGGAGTATTGTGGTCAGTTCTGGAGACCTTGTGTGGCAGCTTGTCCCCAATCCTGAATTTCTGATTTGGAGTTTTTTGCCCATTTCTGGGGGTTATGGCTCTGGAAGGGTAATGACAGACTGGGGCAGTCTATCGAGAGGCTATCAGAAATGGATATGATTAGAGAGAGAGTGACTGTGTTAGTGCACTGAGACCTAGATGTCCCCTGGAGACTCGAGGAGTTAACGGAGCACCAGGGGTAATATTCACCATGGGCCGTATGTACAAAAGGATTTCGCATTTATTAAAGGACTGAATTGCAACATCTGTCCATTAAGAAATGCTAAATGTTATTTCCTTATGCACAAAGACAGATAGGGAATCGCAAATAGGAATTTCCTTTTTGCGATATCCTAAGCACATGTACAAAGCATTTCCTAAATGCGAAATATGCATTTGGAAAATGCTTTAACCATCGACTCTAAGCGGATGGTAACCATGAGCAATTTCAAAAAATGCACCCAAAATAAAAATGTTGAAAGTGCCAAGTACCACGCACATGCCCTAAGGTATTTTGTGCGCTGTACATGTTCACCACTTTTTCGGAGGGTACATCAAGTCTTAGCCCCATAGGCACTCTTGGTTTTGCATTTCTTAATTTATGATTTCTAATTAGGAAATCGCAAATTTGGAAATGCAAAACCATTTTACCAATGGGCCTTTAAGGAACACCATTGGATTTGAGTATTATCGAATGCACTGGAATCAAACGTAGATGGGAATTGTGCCCAAGAAGGGATGTGGCGACCACGGCGGAACCGTAGCACTGATTGGGCAAGGATAGCACTGGAGACCATGTGGTTAATGCTCGTTAATGCCCGTGATGCTCGGCAGGGAGGTGGCAGGCCAGATGGGTCTGGTGGGGATCCGTATCAGCCGCCACGTTCGTGTTCTCGGCGCGTGATAACAAAGCCGGGCTGCCTTACAATGCAGCTGAACTCTGGGCTGATTAGCATGTTTCTAGAATACATCTTTACCGAGAGGGAGGGGCCGCGGGGGGCCCGGTCAAAGGACAGCCGCGGGATTACATATGTATGCAGAGGATGAGCTGCGCCTGTTGTTCCACACTTGACATTTCAAGGTCTTATTCAGACAGACAGGCCACTGCCAAGAACATGCTGCCCGGGCTCCCGCGTCCCTGAACGATGCGCGCCCCTGGCACGTGGAGTGCGTAGCGCTGCGCCGGGCCGCTCAAGCCTCAAGGTGCTGTGGGGTCTAGGAGTCTCGAAATATTTCTCGTTTGCTTGGGCTTTTTGCACAATGGTTGCAAAACCATAACGGACCCTCGTAATGTCATATGCATTAATTATTTTCCATAATTCACCAAGCATGATGTCACACCCATGATTTATATTCCATGGGGCAGATTTATGACGACTGGCGCATCCCTGCATATCAGCAGGGATGCGCCAGTTATTATGCGCCACAGCTGCGCCACCATGGATGCGCCGCATTTATAATGCGGCGCACCATGGGGCAAAAACGGCACAGATGCGTGACGCATCTGTGCCGAAAAGTGGCGCATTGCTGGAGTTGCGTCGCAAGCGCGACGCAGCTCCAGCAATGATCTGGGGGGCCCTATCTGTACAATGCTGCGTCAATCCTTACGCCTGCTTCAAGCAGGCGCAGGGTTTTGGCGCAGCATGGGCCTAAAAGTGACTGAGTGAAATCTTGTAGATTTCACTCAGCCACTTTTAGGAGGCGTTCCTGCGCCGGAACGCCCCCACCTGCCCTGGAACGCCTACATGTGGCGCAGGGCTTTACAACGTGACGCATCTGGGAGATGCGTCACGTTTGTAAATACCCCGCACCATGGCGCAGGATTTGCGCCGCTGCTGCGTCACAAAAGTGACGCAACGGCGGCGTAAATGAGGCGCAAGTGCAACATAAATCTGCCCCCATATTTCCCCAGCTTGATGTAATGTCAATAAAAAAGTTTCAGTTTTTCCTTAACATGCTGTGCTACACATTCATTATTTTCTATAATTCAGCAGCATGGTGCCAGGCCCATTAATTATTATGCACACTTCGAAGGAATTGTATGATTTTGTAACTTGTGGTTTCGACCAATGTGAGTAGTAGAATAATAAAGTTCATTGTTTTGATTGCCTGTTCACCATGAAAAGCAAGTCACTCTTCCAGAAAATGTTTGCCGAATGTTGAGCTTTCTGATTGGGCAGTGTTTAGAGCCGGTTCTTGGGAAAGATGGCGGGCCCTCGTGGCATTGTGGACGGAGGCACTCCCAAAATGGCGGACGGTCACTCTCTTCAGGTGCCGACTGGCCTCCATTCCAAAGGCTTAGCAGACACTAAACTTCTGGAGGGTGCACAGGCGAACTTTGGAAGAGCCAGTGAGGGGGTCTGCCTGGGTTTGAGAGCCAAAGCTGGAGTAGAGACATCAGTAGATGTAAATCAGGCAACACAATTGATGAAAAAGTATGCTACAGACTATAAAATGGAGAAAAAAAAATATTTTTCCGCATTAGTCAGTGCCTCAATCATATCACTGAATTTAGTATTATTTATTGAAAGTAATATTTATTTTTTATATAAACATTCAAGAATACCCTCACAGCCTGACTACGTTGCCTGATGTTACACCACATTGCCAGTTTGTCTTGTTTTCTATTTATATAGCCTATATTGGTATTAAATTTGATACAATATTACACACCCTCTATTGAATTACTTTAGTGTGCCCTCAAACTGGATGGTTAAAAAACCCGGCATATAACGAAGTAAAGTGACAGATGTTGGATCACACAATTGGGTCGGGGGGGGGAGGGGGGGGGAGATGAGATTTCAGTCTAGGATTGTACGTACGTTCTGCAGTCCAGAGATATAGGGTTACACCCCTCTCTCTTCTGTTTAATGCCAAAAGTCAGTGCTTTGTGTTCAGCTATTCAATACGGTTTAGTATATTGAGTTCAATAAAAACACATCACACTTTAAGTCAGACTGACATAATACACACGCAGGTAGTTGAAAGATTTCAGGGTGTAGTTTTCTGTTTGGAGCGTTTCCACAGCCAACACTAAAGATCAAACACAGTGACAGAACATGCACCTGTTGTCACCCGAGGTGCAAACTCTGCAGGGGCTCCAAGACTTATTCAATTATGCCTATTTGGGTTTTGATCGAAAGAGTAGGGAGTTACCCCAATGCTAAGCAGAGGGATGGGGTATACACAGGGAGAAAAAACAGACACAGAAGTCTCTATACTCCAATATAAAGAGGGCAAACGCCTCACTAAGGGCCAAGTGTCTGTGTGAGCATACAGCTGATCTAGCATGAGAAATATACAGCAAAAACTTTATATTAAAGAGGGCAGACACCTCAGTAAGAACCAAGTGTCTGTGTAAGCATACAGCTGATCTAGCATGAGAAATAAACAGCAATTTTTTTTGCCAAACTTGAATAACGCGATATATATGAATAAAAAGGAATTTATTTAAATAAAAAGTATATTTGTAAGCATACACATTTTATCACACATTCATCCAATGGGTATGATAACACTCCTCCCAGCGGAGGTTACAATCTAAATACTTCACAAATATAGGTGAAAAATTTTAAAAACAGTCGACGTAGCGTTTCGGTGACACCTTGATTTTTTCACCTTCTTCAGGACTAAAAAAGGTTCATCAAATCTAACTGGCAAAAATACTTTGTTTAGACACATGTACATTTTGAAAGCTAGTCATGCTACACATTACATAGTTCTATATTGATACTAAAATTCTAAAATGTCTAGATATATCACTAAATGGACTAGACATTTGATCTATGTACATATTATACTATGCTGTCTGGATATTTCAATACATACACTTGACACTTTGTCCCCCCACAATTTATAAATCCTTTACATTGTTATTATCACAGCCTTTCTTCATAGTTCTTCATAGTTTCTTTAATCCATTATTATACTTTTTTAATTAGTTCTCCACTCATTTCATTTCAATAATCTTTATTCGGATAACAGGATATCCATAAAAGATGCACGTCATAAAACAATCATACAATCCTTAAAAAAGTTTGAGTCAATTATACACATAACATATAAAATCAATAAAATTAAAACCCCTTTATACAAACAGGTTAATGGGATAAAAACGGGACAATCAATTACTGTAAACCTTTATGTGCGACTATCATACATTAAAAAATATAGAATGTGTCTGTAAGCAGCCAATAGGTCCTACACAATTATCCACTGCCTACTTCAATGGACCTCTCCTCTAGTAATTCTTAATTTGACTGCCAGTCGCAGAAAGTGCACAGTGCTAAATAAAACAAAAGGGTTGGTGGACAGTTTAAGGAACAGAAGGGCCACTTTGGCCTGTCTGATTTTGGCTCGTCTTAGGACAGTTTTTAAGTACCGGGACCTTGGGAATGCATAAAAGGGGCAGAGTAGGACGAAATGTACGGTGTCTTGCGGAGATCTTAGATCGCAGCCGCAGCACTCTTTTGTCCTAACATCGCTTACAAATCCAGCAGGGACTGACAGGATGTGGTGCAAGAGGTTTAACCTAAATCTAGTCATCAGGAATCTATCCTGTCTATTATATATATTAGACAGGTAGAATTCCATCCCCACAGAGGTTTTTGTGAGCTGATAATCGCTAACACTACTTTTCCGCCCTTCTCTGTCCTCTCTGGCCCTGACTGTGTATCGCAGGTAATCTGCCTTTATAAGACCCAGGTCCCTTTTAGCCAATATGGATGGATTATTGAAAAAATGTACATGGCCCAATATATCTAGTGCGTCCCTAACGTATTTAAGCCAGGGTATTTGCAACCCCTTTTCCCCCCTCATGCAATCCTCCAAAATTTGTCTGCTTAGCAGTGCCTCAGGATTTGTCCAAATTTTGACCCAACAGATTATCGGGTTGAGCTGTACCCTATCACTGAGGTGGGGGATGCCCAGTTCCTCATGAACAATATAGGAGGGGATACATTGGGGCACTTGCAGGAGTCTCCTTAAGAACTTATTTTCTTCCATTTCGATTTTTTGCCCGTCTATAAAGCCCAACACCTCACTCCCATACAGTGTCTTAGCGCAGCGAACCGACCTATATAGCTTTACTATTTCATTAGGCGACCAACGGCCAAGTCTGCTTGCATAGTTCATAATTGACCCTACAGCTCTCGGGTATTGACTGCATTTTTGCTTTACAAGGGGTTTAAAAGTGAGGTCCTTATCAAACATAATTCCCAAATAGTTAAAAGTTTTTACCTTCTCAAGTTTGTGGGTGCCTATGGAGAAAGTACAGTTCTTTAAAGGCGTTTTGCCTGCTTCCATGACATAAGACTGGATGTATGTCGTTACAACGCACACTTTTACAACGCATGCACTTACAACGCATTTTTTACAACGCAACATCCACTACAACGCATTCCATTACATAGCATGACACTACAACGCATGTTTAAAAACTACCTTTACAATGCATTCCATTACATCGCATACTACCCTTACAACGCATACCATTACAACGCATAGTATAGGGGTAAAAATTACTATTCTAACTCCAGGGGGTGCAACAGTAGGGTAAGTGTTGGATTGCGTTGTAATGGTATGTGTTGTAAAGGTAGTATGCGATGTAATGGAATGCGTTGTAAAGGTAATTTTTAAACATGCGTTGTAGTGTCATGCTATGTAATGGAATGCGTTGTAGTGGATGTTGCGTTGTAAACATTTCGTTGTAAGTGTAGTGAGTTGTAACAGTTGCGTTGTAAAGGTTGTTCACCCATAAGACTTTGACAGGTTGGGAACTAAGTCTAAATCTGCCATAAAGCGTACGAAACCGCTGATGAGGGTCTGCAAGCTCCTTCCTGTGCGCGCCAGGAGTACCGCGTCATCTGCATAAAGGAGGACTGGTATGCTTCTCCTCCCAATGCAGGGACAATCGGCCTCCAGATCTCCAAGCGCCTTGTCAAGCCCATTAATATAGAGCGTAAACAAAAAAGGGGCAAGAATGCATCCTTGTCTCACCCCTCCACGACACCGAAAGTCCTCTGTGACTTCCCCCTTCTCACTAAATCTGACCCGTGCCGTGGTGTCTAGATGAAGTGTTCGTAAAATATGGATCAGACCTGGATCAACGCCCAAAACATCCAGGATCTCCCACAGCTTTCTTCTGTTTACGCAGTCGAATGCTGCTGAGAGATCCATAAATGCCAAGTAAACAGTGCCTTCCCTGGCCACGGTATACTTTGCTACCAGATGATACAGGTTGAGGCATTGATCAGTAGTGGAACGCCCATTTCTGAACCCGTACTGCACGTCCGTGATGATGTTATTCTCATCGGCCCAAATCAATAGACGGTTTAAAACGACTCTCCCCAGGATTTTCGCCGTGACGTCTATGAGGGAAATTGGGCGATAACACTGTGGGTCGTTTCTATTGTCCTTTTTGAATATTGGCACAATAGTGGCCGTGGACCAGGATCTGGGCATACCTGCTTCAATGGCTGTGTTAAGCACCCTGGTCAGTATCGGGGCCCAGAGGTCTACCTGACTTTTAAAAAGATCAGGGGGTATCCCATCTGGCCCTGGTGCCTTCCTCGCCACCAAACCCTCTATCCCCAATTTGACCTTATAAACCGTAAAGGGTGACCAATCACCGCTGAAAGATCCTGCGACTAGAATTGGCAGCTCCTCCGGCTCGCCACGGTTATATAAGCCTCTGAAGTGCGCCGCCCATTCGTCTGGCAGGATATGAGAAACCAACTGAGGCTTATTTGGGGGTTGGAAGCATGGGGCATTTATGATCCTCCAAAAACTGGTCATATCGTGGAGCTCCGCGGCCTCTCTCAGGGATTCCCAGGCCTCTATTTGTAGGGAAGTTTTCCGTAACTTAATTGCCTTTTTATACCGGGCCCTACAGTCAGCAATCTTTCCTTTATCCCTAGGGGCTATTGATAATGCCAGCTTTAGGTCCCTGTGGGCTCTAGAACAGCTCTTATCGAACCATCTAGGGCAGAGATCTACCTGGGGCCTTGGTTTACTCCTTAAGAGGGTGTCTATATGCTGGGCAGTACCCACAAACGCTGCAATCAAGTCCGTCCCCTCAACAGTAAGATCTAAACACCTCCACAAGTGATTCTCGGCATTGGCAAGGAGTACTCTATGGAGTTCTTCCCCATCAATGTTGTCCCATTTGATTCTTCTTCCCTGATCCTTTGCCTTGAATTCACCCGTAGTGGTCCTTCTATCCGTTTTAGTGCAGGGAATAATGTCCACCAGTGACATAACCAGGGGATTATGGTCACTGAACGCACTGGGCACTATCGTAAAGTGGCCTACCCTAGTTGTTAAGACGGTGGAAACGAAAATATAGTCAATTATTGAATTATGGCCCCTTCCCTTGAAGGAGGGGGCAATATTGTCAGACTTCCCACGGTCAATCATGTCCATCGTCTGAGTTAGGGCAAACTCACTCAGGACTGTGCTCAGTGCCAGACCCTCTCTGGTATGCTCCGGATGCCAACCCTTGGTGGAGGGACAATCATCCCAGATGCCACCTTCCCATTTCAGATATGGGCACTGGTGGCAATTAAAATCGCCCATAAGGATTAACTGAGAACCTTCATCCCCTGAGTCCTGAAGGTTGACCAGTCTTTCCTCTAGCTCCATCAAGTTTGTTAAGGATTGTCCCGCGTTATAAAAATTTATAAAAATGAGCTTTAAGCCCGTCAATGAATATTTTACGCCCTGAAGGCAGCCGGAGTCCCACCCCAAATCTTGCCATTTCCCCTGCAGTGACAGTGCTACATACATTATTAGTCCGCCCTTGGCACGGCCCATACTGGATTTCCGGGCCGGCACAAAAAACTATTTGTATCCTTCCAGGAATGGGACAGTTTTGTTAGTTTCCCATTTTTCCTGTAAGCAAATGATTTGGAATTTTGTGATGAAGGCTAACCATTCAGTATTTTGGATCTTGCCTGCAAGTCCTGAAATATTCCAGGAAATGATCCTCAGATCCTTAGGGTTTGGATCTAAACCCCTAATCAATCTGGTCATCTTTCTTGGGAGAGGGCTAGTGTCAGGGCCAGTTGGCAGTGTTGGCCTGACTTCCGTTTCCGTCCCTTGCCCTACCATGGGGACAACTACTGGAGCTGAGTCAGGGACCCCTGGGATATTAGTGTCTGCAATATTACACGGAGTGTCGTTTACCATCTCGGGCTCCATACTCCCTATTTCCGTCAGTCAGTCCTGTTCATCCAGTGCGGAGAAACAAGAGAGCTGAGCGAAGCTGTTTGTGTCGTGTGCAGGGACTACCTTCCTCCGTTTTTTGGCATCCCAGGGCCCCAGCCATCTCTGCCCAGTCTCTAGTGCACTATTCCTATAAAAGAAGTGCAGGGGTAGCATCCTTATACATGACCCGAAGCCCCCATCCGTATGTCGGTTGTCAAGCAGTTCTCTTACCATCTCAGGGTGTTTAAGGTTAACTATGACACAGTCGCCTGCAAATCTTTTCTCGCTGTTCCCAATCCAGGCCACCCTCCTGGCCATTAAAATATGCCTATGCTGGAGCCTCGTCCCATGTGAGTTGTTACGCACCCAATGTAAGGTCTTATTAATCAAAGTACAGGTCGTTTCCTCAATGTCTTTATTAAGACCTGGTACGCCTACTAGCACTAACGTGTAAGGGCTGGATGCGGGGGGTAAGTCTAATGTCGGGAGACCTGGAGTGTTCTGAGCGCAGACAATATTGTTGCTAATATTAAGCAAATCTACAGTCTCCTTTGGTCCCCGGGGAGCGGCCTTAGGGTCGAGGGGTGTCCGCATATTGCCCTGGGCTTTTTGTCCAGAATTCCCGTTACCAGTGTTTGTTCGTTCTGAAACAGCTTCCCTACGGTTTCTGGGCTCGGGGTCGATATTGATGGTGACCGTTTTACCACTGTCAACCATTTGTGACTCCTCTTCTCTCCCACCTCCCTCTTGCCTCCTCTGTAGATTAATCCCGGCTGGCTTTCCGGAAACCGGGTCTGCCAACCTCCTTAATTTGCCTTCCAAATTAGAAATTGCGGTTAGTACTGGGCCTAGATGTTGGACTAGGAGCTGTTCCATTTATCCCTCCAGTGCTGTAATGATTTCATGCAGCCCTGCCGACCCATTTACTATTTTACAAGTTGGGCATTCTGAGCACTCGGGGTTCTTAATGGTTCCTTTAGTGGGCTTTGTTGGTCCTCTACGACTAGGCCTACTTGTGGTGGTAGAAATGTACGTCCCGCCTTTAGCTGAAGGCCCTGTCTGCAATTGTGATCTTTTAGATCACAATTGCAGTTACCACTTCCCTGATGGGCGACTGTGTAGATTCAGTGTCTGGTGCTATTGGAAGTGCGCTGGAAGCCCCCCTTTCAGCTTCTCCTAACACAGTATTAGTGTGTCTGCTGCATTCCTGAAATTCTTTGCAGTGCGCATCTGTTACCAATTAGCGCGTTCACGGTCACCGCGCTGCCCCGCTTGTTTCCGTTTTGTCACTGTTTTACCTTTGGGGTTTTACTTTCTCCTATTTCTGCCTTTCTCTGTGCCGCTCTTGATCGAAGCCAGGTGAAGCAAAAATAAGTTATGGTCCCCACCACCTGCAAACATCGGCACAAATTAGGTACTGGGACTAACGCCGATGAGCAAAGGTTAGTCAGGAACAACTCTAGTCACTCGTGTTCAAAACTGTGTCATGCCGACGAGTCTCTTATCTCACCCTATTTACAGTAACCATCTGACTTCTTGCCACATCCGGAACTTGAGAAACCTTGCACAGGCACACAGGGCAGTCAGCGTTTTAGGTGTGTCATTTGGTCGCCAAATGGACAGATGGGCCTGGATATTCACGCAATGACACTCGGTAATTCATTTCCTGTATATTTCTTTCTTTCGAGGTAGTTCTGCCCATCTGTCCCAGAGTTCCTGTCAAAAGAGGTGTCCGGTATTTTCGTGCTAGCCCTTCCTCCGAGGCTGGCAAGTTCACTGACACTACGTGCCACATACCGGAAGCCAAGCACATGCTGCCCGGAAAAGTGAGCATCCAGAAACTGACACACCGGAACCAAGGGAGAAAATCATCTGTCTCCGCAAACCGCTCCGTTACATGGCCTGCTCTGTGCATTTGCTCGCGCCCTAAATACTCCTACGCCCCTCAACTCGTCAAGAGACAAAAGCGTCCCAGACACACGTGTTTCCAGCCACCGGGCAAAATGTGCCTAGGAATTGTTTCAGGGCTAATGATAAGCGCCCTGTACTGTTGCCACGACAGAACAGATTGGTCGCAATTAATAAATAAGTTTGTTGCTCGGGAGCCGCATTCGTCCATTCGCAGCCGTCACTAGAGTTCTCCCCGTCCGTGACCACAGCGTGCAACGTCCGCCCTTTACTGCATTTGCAGGTTCGCATCCTGCCCATGGTGAGGACATTCTCTCTACCAGTCACTGGGTCAGACTGCTGTCTTCAACCTTTTGCTGCTGCTGTGTTCGCTTGCATATCTGTAAGTATATGAGTTTATACTTACACGCCGACGACACCCAGCTGATCCAATCCCTCACCAAGGACCCCCACACTGCCAAATCCAACCTCCACGAAGGAACGAAGTCCGTCGCCGACTGGATGAGAATCAGCCGACTGAAGCTGAACTCGGACAAGATGGAGGTCCTCATCCCCGGTTCCATCCCCTCGACCTGGGACGACTCCTGGTGGCCAACCGGACTAGGAACACCCCTAACTCCCACGGACCACGCACGCAACCTAGGGATCATCCTCGACTCTACCCTCTCCATGACGAAGCAGGTCAACGCCATCTCCTCCTCCTGCTTCAACACCCTCCTCATGCTTCGCAGGATCTTCAAGTAGCTCCCCACCAAAACTAGAAGGACAGTCACCCAGGCCCTCTTCAGCAGTAGACTGGACTACAGAAACGCACTCTACACAGGAGACCCGGCCAAACTCCTGAAACGGCTTCAACGCATCCAGAACGCCTCCGCACGCCTGATCATCGACATTCCTTGCCGCAGCCATGTCACACCCCACCTGAAAGACCTACACTGGCTCCCTGTCAACAAGAGGATAACCTTCAAACTCCTCACCCACGCAAACAAGGCACACTACAACACCGGACCAACGTACCTCAACCCTAGCCGACTCAGCCTCTACACCCCCACCCGCCAACTCTGCTCCACAGACCTCGCCATCGCCACCATCCCCCGTATCCGAAGAATGACCGCCGGCGACAGATCTTTCTCCCACCTCGCCCCCAAAACATGGAACACCCTGTGGCCTTTTGCAGCACCGGAAAGTAAGCAAGTGAAGCTGTACACAACCCTGCATGCTGGTGTGTGCTTCAGTGAATCTGGCGCATTATTTTGAAGAAAACAAACAATTGTTAAGTGGAATGCTTGAATTAATCCTAGCCACTTTGTAATTACTCTGGCCGCTTCCAATCCATCAGTTTTTGTCCAGCATGCCACCTCACACAGACCGTACACCAATCAACTTTATTACTGCTCCAAAAGAAACAGTGCAGCCCAAACTGCCAGAGTAGGTAACCCCTGAACAGCACAAAGCACCCTAAACCTTTTTTGGCCTATGTGGGGCTCTTCAGTAGGGTTGGAAAGCTACCCAGAGCGATTGGCCGTGGTTTCGACTATTTGCAAGTATTGCTCTCATCCCCTCTTCTGCAGGTAACTAACTCCTGGAGAAAAGCATGTACCTAACTCACACATGAATAAACCCTGAACACTGTTTCCACACTATGTGTTTTTTTCTTTCTTTTCCTTAACTCCTTTCCTTCCTAGATGATGCTAAAATCAGCCCTCTTCTATGACCACAATTTGCATAATCTCCCACTGCAGGATCACCAGTGACAGATGGCAGCCACTGGGAAGCAAGAAGGAAGTAGAAGTGCAACAAGCATTTGCAATGCAATTGGTCTCGCATGTATGCGAGTTTACGCTATTGGCGTTGTAAATGACAATACCTGTTATTTATGTTTTAAAAACAATAATTAAAGGCATTGTTATTTGCAATGTCAATAGCTCAAACGCGCCTAAATGCGAGACCTATTGCATTGCAAATGCTTGTTTTAGTTAGCTTGGGAGCATGTGAGGTAGTGTATTGGCCGTCCTTGGGGTGTGTTGTAGAGTCAGAGGTGATGAGATTCAGCCTTGAAGACCGCTTCTAATGCGGACTTTTGAGTTTCACAAAAAAGTTTAATCCTAGGAAATCACTTTTACCTCGTGTAGCTTAAATATAATAAAACAGAGTTCACAGTGTGCAGTCCAGTGCTGTACCCAAGGGTTCTGAGACCTTATTACATTTCT
Organism: Triturus cristatus; assembly: GCF_964204655.1. Taxonomy (NCBI): domain Eukaryota; kingdom Metazoa; phylum Chordata; class Amphibia; order Caudata; family Salamandridae; genus Triturus; species Triturus cristatus. The sequence continues at coordinate 102,202,427 of NC_140583.1, read as the reverse complement.
GTGGAGGACACAGACAGCCTTGTTGAGATCCAGTCAGGGTGCCGGCTTGGCTGTAAGAGCCAAAGCCCGAGCCGAGACATCAAATAACGTAAAACAAATGTCAGGGAGAAATATTGTAAAGACTTGGAAATACAATAATATATATTTTTGTACTTTTCTCAGTGTCTCACTGAATTGAGTGGCATTTATTGGAATAATGTTTCTTTAAATATGAAACATTCAAGAATACCCCATCAATCTTGCTGTTACCACGAGTCAAAAGGTCTGTCACTTTCTCAATTTTTATAGTCTATATGATAAGCAAACGTGAAGCAAGATTATTTTATATTAAACATTATGTGGGTGAATTTTTTGCGGCATGTACTTCAGTGTGCTCTCAAACTATTTGGTGAATGAAAATAAGAAGTAAAGTGCTGTGCCCAGGAGCACAAGTCAAGTGGCGAAGCCAGGATTTGAGTCCAGGATATATAGACACATAGGTGTAGTCGTGAGGTTTAAAGGTGCGTCTTTCTGTTTGGACGTCTACACAGCCACTGAGGATCAAACACAGCGACAGATCACACTGGTCTAAAATGATGCCGCACTTTTCAAGCCTCTTCGAAGACATGGAACCTAAGAGGCAAACTGTGGGGTTAAAGAGTTTTTTATTGATTATTAAAGTGTGGTCATTGAGGTGCTAAGTCTTTCTTAAAATCCGTCTGTGTTTCGGGTCAGGCAAGCCAGAAGCTCCCGCATTCCTGTGTTCTGCTGCTGCTCCTGACCTGACAAACAGATGTACTTTAGGAGAGACTCAAGACCACAATCATAAAATGAACATAACAGAGGTTGGGGAGACCCCGTAGAGTTTGCTTCTCTGGCCACAGGGCTTCGGCATAATTCAATCAATCAGGATTCATAGAGCACTGTAAGTCACCCGTGAGGGTCTCAAGGCACTGGAATTGCTAGCTGCTTTGCGGAGACAGCAGTAAAAAATGAGGCAAAAGCAGGAAAAAGTACTCAGAAAAATGAAGGAGACAAAGGAGAAAGCAGTAAGAAACAAGGCAAAAGCAGGAGAAGCACTCACAAAAACGTGGGGAAATGAAGAAAACCGTAAAAACGAGGCAAAAGCAGGAGAAGCACTCAGAAGAGCTGGAAGGAAGCAGAGCGGTGCAGCAGCACGGAGATGGGACTGGGGCCTATGCAGCACGGGAGAGCTGGGTAACTACTCCATGTGCTGCATGGGTTGAGAAAGACATGTTCAGCCTGCCACTGTTTATCATAAATTGATACTTAAAATATGTGTGTTGGTAGGAGGAGAAGTGACATTGATCCTTCAAGGCCTCATTTTTAAAAAACATCTCCGTAAAGCACACCCCTACTGCTGGAGGCGGCGGAAGCTCTAATCCCCACTAGGGATGCACACACATGGCCCCTGCCTCTGTCCCTGAAGGGGGCCTTGGATGCTCCTGTGACAAGCCTGCTAATGAATGCCGCGCCGCGCATGGCGCATCGAGCTCCATGAGCTGTGTGATCGGTAACGGCGTCAGCACATATATGCCCTGTGTATTTCTGTGTATGTACTGTTTGCTGTTTTATATTGCGCGAGACGACCCGAAGGCATTGGAGCACTTTACATGAGCCCCAGTTACGTTACACAAGGACCATTCATCCATGGAAGGCGTGGGGGAGATTAAGTGATTTGCCCAGAGTCACAGGCTGTTGAACCGACGCCGAGACTCAAACCTGGTTCCCCAGTTCTAAAGTCGACAGCCTTAGCCCAACGCCGCATGTCTGTCTGGGTAGCTGATGACCGGACAGCAGCCTCAGCAGTCACAGTGTGCTCACTAGCAGCAACATGACTCCGGTGACCGCACCTGGGGGGAGAGGGTGAGGGTGGGGGAGGGGGGATGGAGCGTATTCTATCACAGGCTTTGTGAGCGGCTGCAGTTTGTTAGTATTGGAAAGTCTTCTGAGTCTCTGATGCCTCGGCTTCCACCACTTGGATGTAGGTGCCCCATTTCTTCTTTGTCTGCTCCTTTCTGTCTCTGCCGATCTTTTTCTATTTATTGACTCTTTTACACCAAGTGTGGGTTTCACATGAAAAGCACAACGCGTTTGTGGCCACAAAAGGGCTTTCTTATGCCTGTGCATAGCTGATGTTTCTGTTATAGATTCGTAAGGTCTCCCCACCCCCCCTGCAGGTTCGTTCTTGTAAGGCTTGGAGGGCTGGGGCAGAGTTGGTCATGTCAGTCTTTGTACAAATTCCTTGGCTTCGGGAACATAGCCTGGTTTACAGGTAGGCCTATTCTGATTGGCTAGATTTTAATAAACCCCCTGCACCCACCATTGGAATCTCATCTCACGTGGCAAGGGCATGGAGCTTGGTGGCAAAGCCAGGCACCAGAAAGGCAGGCAGAAAGTTCTTGAGCCGGTCACTCTTTCTGTGGATGAACACGTGCACCTGACTGCACAAGGCCTTTCAATCTGGTCATGCGTCAATCGTGCTATTCTGTTGGTGGCGGTCGTGGAAACGAGATGCAGCTGGGGGCTGCGTGATGTGACGTGGGTGGATGCATTTTTAGCAAGCACTGTACCACCCAAGCACAGCAAATGACCGACCTCCTACCCACAGAGCCATATGAGGCCTGCAAGCACGTTTACCTGCTCTATACGTGCCCTATGCATTTCAGTTCTTACCCAGCATTAACACAGATTCCCTCAGCCCGGTCAGATCACCCAACATAACCATACGTGCGATGCCCACCACTTCGTAAAATGAGGGCACCATATAAACCCACCCTTTACCAACCGTGCATAACAGCGGAATGGAGCGTGGTCCTAATGCCACTATACAGTATGCCAACCGAGTGCGTACAGCGGTCAGACAAGTGACCAGGCACGTGGAACAGTTGCGCCCAGTCTGGCGGTCGTTTAACGCTGACATAAGTAAGCAAGAGGGTAGGTAGAGTGAGGGAGCCTGGTGCAGGGGGATGTAATGGAACTAGTGACATCAGTAGAATGTTGAAGTTGGAATGTGAGTAATGACAGTTGTAGGAATTAGTTGCTTGGAAGACGCGGAGCGTTTGGTCCCATAATCGAGGTGGTTATTCACGAACCAACGTAGGCCCAGCTGGTGTTTCCCAGTGAACCTCTTTCATTTTGATGATGAACTTTAAATGTTTTTATTTTTAGACTTTTATATAGCACGAACTAGACCCGAGACATCGGGTATCAGAGCGCTATACATGAGCGCCAGTTTCCTTACAGAAGCACACATTCATTTTTGTTTGGCACAGGGAGATTAACTGATTTGCCCAGAATCACAGGATGTTGAGCGTTGTAGCCGAGACTCGAACCCGGTTCCCCAGCTTCGAGGTTGACCACTCTAGCCGTAAGGCCACATCCTGTTACTACACATGGAGACAAACTGGGCGGCCCATGGCTGTTAAAATGCAGAAGGAAAATAGAGTTGCGAAGGGTTATGGGAAATAATAGCACAAAAAGCTCAGAAAAAATGACAAAAAACTGCAGGTAATAACCGAGCTAGAAAAAAAGAGACTGGAAAGTAAGAAAGTTAAATAGTGGACATGCTCAAGGTTAATAAGCTGAAAGGAGCAGAGAAGGTAAAACAAGTGGTAAAGTTCTAGGCGCGTGGAACTGAAAATAAAACATTTTGAATACAGTACGTCATGCTGGGCTTCTGCCCTTCTAGTGCAATAAATATTAGGCGTTGCTATTACTGGTACTCAATTTACCGACCTCAGAAGGATGAATGACTTTGTCTGCTTTGCTGGTAATCTAAGCTCTTGCCTGGCAAAAAGAAGTAGCCAGACATCAGTAGCGTGCGTCAGGAATTGATTGGAAAGAGAATAAAATCAACAACAAAGAGAAAGAAAAACAAACTGCAAAGTGCAATGGAAACAGGACCTTGGAAGGTGTGATAGGGAAGGAAAGAAAAGCAAAAAGAATTGTTGTTAGCAAATTGGCAGAAAAATAGGTCTGATCCAGGTTAACGTGAGTCAAATACCGATTTGTAAACATTCCTTAATTGCGACTCACAAATTGCGAGTCGCAATTAAGGAATACCTCCCCATTCATTCCTATGGGCCAAGAGGCCCATAGGAATCAATGGGAAGACATTCTCAATTTGCGATTCTCAATTACAGAATCGCAAATTGAGAATGCAATTTCAAGGGTGTAAGGGTGTCAAGACGACACCCCGTTGCACTCCTGAAATCGATCCGTGCACAAATGTTGCGCACACACATATCCAAAGGACATGTGTGTGTGTAACGTACGATTTTGAAAAATGTACTTTAGTGCATTTTTCAAAGTTTCCGCTATTTACCATGTGGTATGATTCCACGGTAAATAGCGGGCCCAAATAGCGAAATCGCTATTTTTAAAGGCATCTTGCATTGCAGTTAAGGAATCGCAATTTGCGATTACTTAAATGCAATCGCAATTTAAGAAATCACAAAATTTTGCGATTTCTTAAATTGCGAGTGGCAAATTGTTTCATGCAAACGGCCGATCTTTGCGATTCGCTCCGTTTGCGATCGCAAAAAGCTTTGATGCATGTGCCTGTACATCCCTAACAAACCTGCTCAGCGAGTCACTGCACCTGCTGCAGGGATGTGTAAAAAGTGTTCAGTGGCTCGAACGAGGTGAGCTAGATCAATGGGTTAAACACCCTGCTGCACTCATATGGTTATAAGATAAGGTTTCAGTTGTTTCAAACGTAGACAGACCAGTGGGTTAACGCAAGTGCTGCAGCGATCTTGTATACACTATGTAGGAGAAATTTGAATCTTTGACAGTAGGCTCCTTCCCTCTGTGAGCTCTGCATACCATGCTTAATTTGTGGAAGTGTTTACCGGTGCTGCCCACCGGCGCTCATTCCTGGGCACCAGAAATTATTTCCATCATGAGACTTAGATGAAGAGGTAAAAAAGTTTTAAAAGCAGGAGGAAGGGACAGATGGGAAATCAGGGGTGATGATAAGGAACCCCTAAGAGACGAGTGAGATAAAGAGACAAGTCGTGTAGGGTGATGGAAGGTACAGGCGTGCGGGTACAGGCAGGAGGCACGCGCAGGACTTGGAAGACTTTCTATTGGCCACCCCTAGCTTTCGGTCACACGGTGGGGGTTCCCAGAAACATTTTGACCCCTGCACGTTGTTTGTTAAACAAAATTAAAACAAAAATATACTATTTGGCCGAGGCCGGAGCCTATAGGGGCCCTTGGACCTCTTCCGGATCGGAGCATATAAACCAAACTCTGGCTCTGCTAGCCCCTCCCACGACCAATTCATCTTTTCCGGTTTCCCACCCGAGAGACCGGGCCGGGAGGCTGAAATCCCCTACCCGTCTCCCTCTCAGTGAACTAAATCCTCGGAGAGCTGAAATTCATCGACGTTTGCACAAATAGAAGCCCTGCACCTTAGTGGCCCCCTCCTCCGCAGGGAGGGCGAGTTATCATCGCAGACACTGCAGGTCTATTAATAGGGCCAAACAGGATCTTTTCCATTTAAAGTCCCGGGCTAAGAAATGGCGGGGTCAGGACGGGAATGCAAACAGGGCCGGCTCTGCGGTTGTAAGTATAAGCCGCAGCTAGCTCCTCGCGGGCGCTTCTGGCGCCTTCTGCGCACATTAATGCGCTGGACTGTGAAATGGGCTTGTCGGTGTGTAAACACGGTTTGATTAGATGTGCTCTCCGGCTGCTGGTACCTCTGGCAGCGCAGTCCGTCCCAGAGGTGCGGCTGGCGTCCCTGCGCGGCCTCGCCACGATTGACGGCTTTGAGATGTACTGTCTGTTTACTCCAGCCTTCGTCTTCCCTGGCCAGGGCTGCCTCAGGGGCTCCTGCGCACCTCGCCACCGGTAATGGGTTTGACTGCAGTTTACGCCTTTCCAACCTAGCGCTCCGATGAGCGCCTCTAGAGCGTTCCTGGCATTCTTTAAGACCATTAATGGGTTTGAGATGTTCTGTATGCTCACTTCATCTTACATCTTCCCGCCTAGAATCCGTGGAGCGTCAGTGCGCTGCTGCATGTTTACTTCAACTTACGTCTTCCCAAACTAGAGCTACGCCGAGCGCCTATTGAGCGTTCCAGCTTGACCTTGCGACCGATATAGCAATATTCTCTGTTTCTCAGGTTTGTATATAGCGCGAGCTCTACCCGAAGGTATCAAAGCGCTTTACATTGGCACCAGTTGCATGACAGATGGACACATCTATTTTGTTAGGCTCAGGTAGATGAAGTGATTTGCCCGGAATCACAGGGCGGTGAGTTTCCCTGCCGAGACTTGAACTCAGTTCCCCAGTTTAGAGGTCTACCGCTCTAGCTGTTAGGCCATATCCTCTCCCTTAAGTTTGAGATATACTGTCGGTCTGATTTACAAAGGTAGTCTTACCCTTCAGTGTAATGTAACGATTTTTTGCAATTCATAGAGGAATTTTATGAGTAGAATCTCTACGACTTCTGATCTTTTTATGTGCGGAATCTTTGCCATGAGTGCAGGTTCTCCACGGTCGTAAAGATACTACTTGTAAAATAGTGTGGGGCTAATTTAATCTTTATCGTTTTTTTACTGTCCCTCACCATTTACCTGGCAATGAGGGACATACCCCCCCCCCCAAAAAAAAACATCTGAGCGTCAACTCTAAAAGCAAATAGGGATAGTCAGGTGATTAACTTCGACGGCACCTACTCCTTCTGATGCTCAGTCAAAGTTTTACACCAACGAAGTAAAATTTACTCCAACTGCATAAAACTTGCTGTGAGCACAACTCAAAATCTGGTGGCCGGACGTTGAGATTGGTGGACAGGGCACTCCTTCGCCTTTGCAACGAACTATGGGGCATATCATCAACGGGCAGCGATAATTATCGCTGGCCGCTCTTAGCGTTAAAATGTTTAACGCCAGCTATCGCAGATAATTATCGCCATGCTAGCGCTGTATTAACAACGCTCAGTGCAATGGTGAGAATTATCCTAGCAATAGCGATGTTTTCCATGGAACATCGCTGGTTTTCCAGCGATGTTCCATGGAAAACGGCGATATCCTTGATAATAGGGGCCTGTGGTCTTAGCCACACAATCCACCCCCCATGTTAAGTATGCCTTAGTCAGGAATTTAACAGGCGTTAAATTCCTGCGTTAAGGCATACTTAGCGCGATTTAAATAATTGCTTCCCCGCATTGTAAATTAGCTTTAGCGGCAGAAAACTGCTGCTAAAGCCGCGATAATGGGCTTGATAATATGCTCTATGGAATTCCAATTGAAGCCCATGTTAAATGTGAAGGACATCTAACATTGGCTTCTATTGGAATTCTCAAGCGCATATTATCAAGCCCATTATCGCCGCTTTAGCGGCAGTTTTCTGCCGCTAAAGCGGCGATAATTTTAACGCCGTGCTTGATAATATAGCCCCAACTATTGTCTAACTCGCCCCAAAGATACACCTGATGCAGATCGGTAGTCGTCCTGCTCCTCATGGCAAGAGTGCACCCCGAAACCAGGTCATCTCGCCCATACACCGCTACCCGGTCACCCCTTTGTAGTTGGGAATTTTGAGACCCTCCCCCACCCCCAAGGCTTGACTGTGCCCATACACCCGGCAGAGTCCATGCATCCGAGTGGACCCTTTAGTGCCCTGGCATAATTTCTACTCTTATGTATCCGTCGTTCTCACTAGCGCTGTGACGTGATCACAGAGACTTGCAGCTCTTTAATAAATACATGAATATTAGTTGGGAGTCAAAAGGCAATTCAGCCAGAAGCGCTCTGCAGATATTGTCAGGCACGCGCTTCCCCCTCGACCCTCCCCCCTCCCTTCCGTGCACCAGGGCATTATCATTAAAAAGAGAAGCTGTAAGTGCATGAGTTCATGATGTCATGTGTGATCGGTCTTACCAAGAGTAGAATCGCAAACACAGCTCCAGGGAAAGATGAGCCCGGACTGAAGACGTGTCTGGTTAAAGACCTCTTTGTTGATTCAGATAAAACTCTGATTTTTTTTAGTCCGCGTAGGGCTGCCGTTCGGACTGTTTCTAGGCGCGCGCATTATTTGGTTTACATTATGCAGGGCACGAGTCGGGGGTACACGCGGGTGGACGGTGTCCACCCACTTTTTTCACAGGATGGACACCGTCCACTCTGCCAAGAAGTTGGGCCCCACTGAAAAAGATGCCGGATTCGTCGCGGTGTAATTTCCAAACACAGGACACTTTCAGCAGCGCCTGCACCTTGTTATCTACTTTCGAGTCTGAGGGGTCATCAGGCCTCCTTTTGGTCGAGTCTCCTGGCTGGCAGCAGTCAGGCGCCTCACACCTAGAAGCAACTGCCTTGGAGGGGTAACAAAGGCTCACACCTTGTTAGCGCTTCACACATACTTAAGAGGCAGCTTTTCACTTTGTTCAGGCTCTGTTTATGAGATATGCATTCACTGTAAGAATGTCAGATATGTTGATCTTTCCCAGTATTTGTACAAAATAAATAGCATTTATATAGCGCTTACTACCCCTGAGGAGGCGTAGTAATAATTTAAATATCACTATTTTTTCTTTTAAAGCACTATGAGTAGAGGAAGCTTTACGCTGACAAAAGGCAACATTGTTTTATGTGTAGCGTACAAAAGTTTGACTCTTCTGCTTAAATCAGGAGGGATGGCAAGTATACTCGAAATGCACTCAAATGTACTCATGATAGACCTGCTAAACATATATGTGAAGGCTTAAGATCTGATATCACTTCTTGTGATGCCACTTCCTGTGATGACACACACTCTGATGTCACGCGCCGCGATGCCACTTGCATACTGATTAATTAAGTTAGTTCCCCCACTTCTTTTTAGGTCTCGCCTGGCGTTGGAGCGTGCATGTGCTCCTCACTTGCGAGAGCTATAGTAAACAAGATTTAGAAAGAGACTTGAACCCCTGCCCCTCTTTTCGATTGGCTTGCATCATCCGTTATGGTAAACGGTGGCGTGTGATTGGATATCGGGCTTTGTTGTTTACCGCCCTTTCGCCTTTTGGGACGGCCCATGGTGACGGGCCACGCCATCTTTGTTTCGGTAGCTTGTTTGTCCTCCATGTGAGAAGGTAACTTCATTAACCTATCTGCATCTTTGTATGGGCGCCAGTTCTGTTCAGGCCGCTTTTGAAAGGTGTTGGGGCTTGTTCTGAGCTTGTGCTGCAGAGTGGCAATGGCGGTGCTTGTATTCCTTGTTGTGGCAGCCACAGAGTGAATGACGGCGCAGAAGTAGCGACGTAAGGAGCGCACCGGGAAGGAAGTTGCTGCTGTTCCATGTTCCTGTGGGTGTCATAGACCTGGCAGGACCCAGAGGCCACTCACACTGTGTGCTGTCGGTTTTAGGAGGCAGTCACGTCTTCAGGTAAGCTCGGGGAAAGGCTGGGTTGGTCAAGGGGCGTCTTGTTTATAAACTCCATTCTGAGGCAGGCGGAGCTTTGCAGCTAGAGCCCTCTACTGACCCATACATAATGCTCTCCCAAAAGCATCGGCAGCAATCAAGGGCACTTGTCTCGAGGGGCAGTCTCTGATAGGGGTGCTCTCACACTGAAGAGTAGACAGCCAGCGCCCTGCTGTCAGGAATCAGAGCTCAGGGGAATCTCTCAACGCCCTGACAAGGGCCTCTCTCTCAGATCCAGAGATCCATCTCCTCCCGCAACAGGGTCTTATGGGGTCAATTCTTGCGCCAGCCCTGAGCAGTGAGGGTCACCTGCCCCTAAAGTCCCAGGGCAGGAGTCTGAAGACAAGGCAGCAGTGGGACAGGGCCCGAGACATCAGCAATAAACTAAACACTCAAGTGGCTGGGACTGCAGAGATCTCCTACCTGTGCACTGCACGTGACAGCTACCTCGCTGTCATTACAGACAGCAAAGCAATGCCCTGATATGATCCCTGGATATCCCATATATGCCCATCGGGCTCTCGGTACATCCGTCCTGTCTGTCTCATACACTGCAGCCATGGGACACAGGCACTCGACCCTAGAGGAGCGGGATGCCGGGTACCAGGATACCGTGGAAACTGGGGTCCCCAAGACTACTCACTGGGACATGAGAAACAAGAGGGCATGGGGGCATGAGTGGTCTCAGGGACACGGCTCAAAGTGGCTTCGCGCAGTAATATATCAGACAGAATGACGCAGAGTGAAAGGATTTCAGAGCAACAGAAACAAATTAGTAAAGGGGACAGATTTGTCTCAACTAAAAAGTGAAATTGAAAAAATAAACTGGAATGGCCTTGGTTCAAATGCATACTAGTTCAGGGACAGTGCATCCCATTCAGGAAACAGAAGAGTTACAAACACAGCTCTAAGATGCTGCTAGGCAAAAAGTTACAAGTTCCCCCTCCCACCCCCCACCACCCATCTCCCAGCAGAAGACATGAAAAACAAGCATTAAAAATGCAATAGGTCTCGCCTTTCGTTAAGTTAAAGCCATTTGCTTTGCTAGACAATACCATTCGCAAAGCAAATGGCTTTAACTTAATCAAAGGCGAGACCTATTGCATTTTCAATGCTTGTTTTAGGACTTGTCCCCTGACTTTATGGGACTGAGGTGCACGGAGGGATGGGAAGAGGGATTCCCCAGAATCACGGGGCTTGGGAAAGGGGAGTCGCTGGGATCGGAGTTTGCATTATGTGGAGCCCCTAGATCACATTTCATGCGGGGTGTTGCCACCTTGCTGCACACAGTCACACTAGAACTGTGCTGAATGCTGCCCTGCCGAGGGGTCCCACTGCATCAATCGTGCCAGAGGAGGAGGAGACAGAGTTGGGTAAAACCAGTCACCGTTTTCGTATATTCCTCAGTTTATTTAATTATAACTTTCTATCTTGGTGAATTTTTTGTTGCTATGAGAATAATTGTCATTGTGGTGTTGTAGTTAATATAAGTATGCAACATGTCTGGTAAGTTGTTGGCCCTTACGAGGCATGTGCGGTTAAAAAAGAAGTTTTCTCAGAAGCTATTGCACAGCCAGACATTGGCTGTAACACCCGGTGTCTATTTTACTGTACTGAGATAACCATGCACTTTCAAACGGAATGTGCGATTCCTACCTTCCTTACAGCCGTAACAACGGTGCATTGCACGGGACCCTTCATGTCTGCATGGAAATGCAAACATGGGCTAGTGAAGACGTGTGAAAGTCAAAAGCCGAAAAGATTCCATGCCATAAGTTTTCTTTTTAATTCGATTAGTGCAGTGCTAGGCTCCATATAGGAAAGGCGTTGAACTCCCTTCAAATTATTAAAAAAACAATGACAAAAAAATAACACCATAAACACTAAATGTATGTTGTGGGTCGAAAATTAAACCTATTAATGTTCGAAACTCACACTCTATAGACTACCTGCACTCAGTTGCCCAGATATATGGAGTAACAAGCATTTTCAATGCAATAGGTCTCGCATTACTGAAAGTTTGAGCTATTGGCGTTGCAAATGATAATGCATTTGCGAGACTTTCAGCTATTGTATTTGTAAATATAAAAGCGGGCACAGTGCTGCAACATAAAGCGCGGAACCGTGTTGTAAATATGAAAGCAGGTGCTGTGCTGAAACCTTAAGTGCAGCACCGTGCACGTGAGTTATGCACATGGCGGCCCGTGAAGCGGTTGCTATGCTAATAAAAAAAAATAATAATAAAAGCGGGTGTCTTGCTAAGATAGGAAGCGCGGTGCCCGTGCCTATTTTTTCACTGTAGGGGGTTGTTTAAGAATATAGAGCTGACAGAATGTAAATAAAACATACTGAGTAACAACACGTTACAGGGGCAGGCCTCATAGGAGGTACAATAGGAAACAAGCATTGGCATAGCCAATAGGTCTCGCTTTTGGGACCTTACAAGTGTTTAGTTATGCAGCACAATGTCCTTGGGGCAGCAGCATCAACCATTGCAGGCCAAACACTCATAAGGTCACAAAGGCGAGACCTATTGGCTATGCTAATGCTTGGGCTGACCATAGCCATGCATACCCTTATAGTGGCACATCTGAGCTGACCATAGCCACACAGGCCCTTTCAGTGGCACATCTGAGCTGACCATAGCCACACAGGCCCTTTCAGTGGCACATCTGAGCTGACCATAGCCACACAGGCCCTTTCAGTGGCACATCTGAGCTGACCATGGCCACACAGGCCCTTTCAGTGGCACATCTAAGCTGACCATGGCCACACAGGCCCTTTCAGTGGCACATCTAAGCTGACCATAGCCACACAGGCCCTTTCAGTGGCACATCTGAGCTGACCATGGCCACACAGGCCCTTTCAGTGGCACATCTAAGCTGACCATAGCCACACAGGCCCTTTCAGTGGCACATCTGAGCTGACCATGGCCACACAGGCCCTTTCAGTGGCACATCTAAGCTGACAATAGCCACACAGGCCCTTTCAGTGGCACATCTGAGCTGACCATAGCCACACAGGCCCTTTCAGTGGCACATCTAAGCTGACCATGGCCACACAGGCCCTTTCAGTGGCACATCTGAGCTGACCATAGCCATGCATGCCCTTTCAGTGGCACCACTAGGCTGAGCTGACCATAGCCACGCATGCCTTTCGAGTGGCACAGCTGGGCTGACAGTAGCCATGCAGGCCCTTTCAGTGGCACAGCTAGGCTGACGGTAGCCCCACAGGCCCTTTCAGTGGCACCGCTGGGGTGAGCTGGCCATAGCCACGCATGCCCTTTGAGTGTCACAGATGGGCTGACCGTAGCCACGCAGGCCCTTTCAGTGGCACAGCTGAGCTAACGGTAGCCAGGCTAGCCCTTTTAGTGGCACACCTGAGCTGACGGTAGCCATGCAGGCCCTTTCGGTGGCACAGCTGAGCTGGGCTGACGGTAGTCATGCAAGCCCTTTCAGTGGCACATCTGAGCTGAACATAGCCACGCATTCCCTTTCAGTGGCACCGCTGGGCTGAGCTGAGATGACCTGACCATAGCCACGCATGCCCTTTGAGTGGCACAGCTGGGCTGACGGTAGCCACGCAGGCCCTTTCAGTGGCACAGCTGGGCTGACGGTAGCCACACATGCCCTGTCAGTGGCACAGCTGGACTGACGGTAGCCACGCAGGCCCTTTCAGTGGCACAGCTGGGCTGACGGTAGCCACACATGCCCTGTCAGTGGCACAGCTGGGCTGACGGTAGCCACGGTGACTCTGTCTCTGCCGCAGTTATAAATAAAGCTTCCACAACAGACCCTGGCCTTTGGGGGATTCCGAAGCTCTTACCGCCCCCGGACATGGGGGCTTGCAGGAAGGGTGGGAGGTTCGCAGTATTTTTAATGTTTATAGCACGGGTAGGTGGAAATTAAAATGTAGCCTCGAGGACCCTCTTTGCACTAATCTTGCAAAGTATTTTAATGATCGCAAAATTTTGACAGTAACAAGCGTTGCAAAAAATATTTTCCAGAAGAATTTTGTGGCAGAAACTGCTTTGTGGAACAATTCTCGCACTCAAAGAAGATTTGGCAGAATTTTTTTTCACATTAAAAACTTTTGCATACTTTTTCCTTTCCTCATTTAAACGAGACGCTTTCCCAATACTTGCAAAGTTTTTAAAACGCGGCCTTGGTGCAATTTGAGGAAAAACGGCTGTGCGGAGCTCTAGGGGATGTGGGGCACTGCTCACCTTCGAGGCTGGGAGGGTGGAGAGGGCTCTCCGAGACCCGGAGTCAAGGGTCTGCCTTCTCTCTCTATTCTTCTGATCAGAAATGCGTCTATTGTTTTCAGAACACCTCACTTCATTTTTCGTACTCGGGCTCTGGTGACACATTCTCCTTGTGCTCAGATCGCGGCGCTCCCCTCACGGCCATGTGTGATGGTGAACCCTCGAAGCTCCTTCGCTTGGCGCAGCCCCCCAGTTCTCCCAGTCTGGGCCCCCACCCCTCAACCTGGACTCTGGAAGGAAACTCGCCGGCCATTGTTCGGTGCTTATAGCCCGCATCCCGGTTTTGGCCGTCTTCGGGGTGCTCTGTGGGGAACAGGCGTGGGATGTGTTCGGGTACAAACTGCCACTGTTTGCCCCCTCATTAGGGCTCTTTGTGCACATCCGGTGAAAGCACCGCGAGGAAATGCAGAGAGACGAGGGCTGGAGCCCCGCGGGGGAGGCAGACCCGCTGCGAAAAGGACAGAATGCCCACAAGTGTAATAAAGACTCCACGCTGTGCAATCTATTGAATACACCTGAAGGAAACACTGTAATGTCGGGCAAGGGAGGTTTAACTCAGAAAAAATAATGGTAGAATATCTCACCAGCCAGGATTAATACAACTGTTACAAAATGCGGTAAAACACTCGCATGGCGTGAAAAAAACCCACCAGCAGAGCAGCGGCGTGCATGGCAGGTGGCACAACTACCTGCATCACAAGTAACACAACCGCAAATACCACAAGCGAAACAGCTTCAAGTGTAGGAATAAAAACACACCAGCCGGAATCAGAGGTAAAAAAATGGCAAATACCCATCGCGAAACAGCTTCAAGTGTAGGAATAACAAAACACCAGCCAGAATCAGAGATAAAACAACGGCAAATACCAGAAGCAAACAAGACCGCGTGTGGTGCACGCGCACTGAAAGGAATGTTAAGTATGCAGCTGGCACCCGGCCGCGCTGCTGCTCGCTCCCGAAAACCCTAGGCAGATTAGGACTCATTTGCAGAAGTGAAAGTTGTGTGTAATAGTTTCTTGTAGTCAGACTCCAAGTCGCCTCGGGCACAAAAGCATGGCGAAAGGGAGCGCTTTCCGGTGAAACAAGTAAAACCCGCGCAGACATATATGAAAGAATGTGAAAAGATAAGAACCAGATACACCATCTCCCTTAACTTGCAAACAAACACATAAAAAAGCTACAAGGAGTTGCTGGAGAGCTTGTCCTGCCAGCTACAGTAGCCAGGAGAAAGTCATTTAGGAGAATAGTGCTCACAGACTGTAATTAAAACATTCTGAGTAACAACACATATTACACGGGCAGTTCTCATGGGAGGTTACAACAGGAGAAAAGGTGGTACAAAAGAAGGACTACTAAGCCTATTCACCAATCAAAAGTCACCATTTACAAAGGACAGTAGCAGAAGCTAATTGGAAAGATGGCTGGGAAAATGACGTGGCTTAAAGTCCATACCTGAATACAGCATGTCTCAAAGAGACTGCGCAAGCGTGGCCTAGGCGAGACCTAAAAAAGTGCATTGCACTCAGGCAAAGCTCGCCCAGTCTGTAGTTCAGCTGTAGGCCTGGCTGCATCCCTTCTCTATACAGTGTCGGAAAGCAATAGTGAAAGTAAGTAAAGGGTAAACTTCAGTACAGTCTGGGTTGCCTTGCAGCATGGCAATATTTTGAACCTAGAAATACTGTTTTTTTAACAAAGCAGAAGGAGGCACACGTGGTCTGTTCATTTCTTAAATGAGCCAGATTACTGTGCCGTACATAAAGTGAATTGAACCATTCTCGTTTGGCATCTCGGTGTGAAATTATATAGACTCATGGCGTGCAGTTAGTTAGGGTAATGGGCCCGTCACATTATTTATAACTCTCATTAAAAGAGTTTTGCAACTCGATGATTTCATGCCTGGAGGCAGAAAAGAAGTAACTGACACAATACATGGGAGATGAATAAACCAATGAATTCAACACCTTTTCTGGAGGATATGGACGCCTACGTGTGCACAGGTGACATTTTAAATGTGGCACCAAACGGTAAATGGGTGCCCTGCCCTGTGTGGCCTGTATGTTTGTTGGTCCGTGTGCAACAGTGCTTGTGTGCCTGTGTGCATGTATATTTGTTGGTCTGTGTGCAAGGGTGCTTGTCTGTCTGTGCGCATGTTCGTTTGTCCATGTGCAAGGGTGCTTGTGTGTCTGTGCGCATGTATGTTTATTGGTCCGTGTGCCCAGGATGCTTGTGCATCTGTATGTATGTATGTTTGTTGGTCTGCTTGCAAGGGTGCTTGTGTGTCTGTGTGCATGTATGTTTGTGTGCAAGAGGGCTTGTGTGCATGTATGTATGTTGGTC
The DNA here is from genome assembly GCF_964204655.1 of Triturus cristatus. Lineage (NCBI taxonomy): Eukaryota > Metazoa > Chordata > Amphibia > Caudata > Salamandridae > Triturus > Triturus cristatus. The sequence continues at coordinate 102,186,414 of NC_140583.1, read as the reverse complement.
CGTGTTCAAGGGTGCTTGTGTGTCTGTGTGCCTGTATGTTTGTGTGCAAGTGTGCTTTTGTGTGTTTGTTTGTTGGTCCGTGTTCAAGTCTGCTTGTGCATGCATGTTTGTTGGGCCGTTTGCAAGGGTGCTTGTGTGTCTATGCATGTATGTTTGTTGGTCCGTGTGCAAGAGTGCTTCGGTGTCTGTGTGCATTTATGTTGATCCGTGTGCAAGGATGCTTGTCTGTCTGTTTGCATTTATGTTTCTTGGTCAGTGTGCAAGGGTGCTTGTGTGTCTGTGTGCGTTTGAAAACTTGCAAGCAGTGCATAAAAACACATTTTGTACTTGGCAGGTTTTCTGAACACATAAATAAAAGGCATTGTCATTTACAAAGCCAATAGCTCAAACTGTCGCAAATGCGAGACCTATTGTATTGCAAATGCTTGTTCTTGTCTGTTGTCGAATAGCTGTTCTGGACAATGCTGAAACTTTCAGTGGATTTTGGGGCAGCCCATTGCTTAGCATCGTATTGCTTTCTTGTCAATCTCAATTGCATGCCTCTTATTTGACGTTTTTTCTACCTATTCTTTTATGTTATGTTAATTTGATTTATAATGCTCACAAATCACCCCGGGAAGAGTATCTCGGCGCAACACAGCAAAATAAATAGAGTAGACTGATTAGGCCTGAAATAATGCAGTTTTGAGAATTTTCCTTAAATTGAAATGGTCTGCGCATTGGCGTATATGAAGTGGGAGCTTGTTTCATAAAAGGGGAGCCAGGGATCTGCCTCCGAGCGAGATTTCGCGGCACGTAGTACTGCCAGCAGGGTTTTATCACTAGATCTCCAAATTCTGCCAGGACGATAGTGAACAAGCTTTGCAGAGAGGTAGGTAAGCGCACTGCCGGGCAAGGTCTTGTGAGTCAGGCAGCAAACCTTGAAGATGATTCTCCTGTGAATTGGTAGCCAATGAAGCAAGCGCAGAAGAGGGGCGGGTACCATCCTGGCTAGAAGATTAAGAGTGAGACATGCTGCCCTTGCAGTTTGCTTAAAACAGTCTAATTTATGGAAGCCAATAAAGCATTACAATAGTCTAATAAACTGATGACAATTGCCTGGACAAGTGTTTCCCTCATTGTATGTGGAAGAAGGTAGAAGAAGGGGGAAGATTCACTGTAACAGCCGTGACATATGAAAGCACGACTGTAGTGGCTGTGACCTGGTCTTTCATGGTAAGTGCTTGGTCAGCGCAGACGCCTACATTTCCTACAACCAGTGTGGGGATAGGGCTGGACTAAATTTAGAAGGTCACCTTTTGGGTGTCTAAAGCTGCTGGGCCCTACCAAACAGCATGATTTCATTTTTTTTGGCATCCAGTTGGAGACAATTGGCGGTCATCCAAGATGCAATAGGTATTAAACCTGCTGAGAACTGATCTTTAACGTTCTTTAGATCTTGACGGAGTAAATAACTGCTGCGTGTCATCAGCATATGACAGAGGTAGAAAGCAAAACTTTTTGGCTGGGGGGCCACATATGTTGAAAAGAGCGGGGCTTAGGCAAGAGCTGTGAGGCACCCCTTTATCCACTTTCATGATACATCATTCATAAGCACCCAAGGATATAGTTTGAGTGCGATCAGTTAAAAAGTCCTTGAGGCATAATGATGCCGGCCCATGCATTCCTGCCTCCTGTGATCTTAGAAACATTCTAGAATGAGAAACAGTGTTGAATGATGCTGAGAGGTCCAAAGGCTACAAGAAGTAAGGGTGTGTTGTTGTCACGAGAACATCTGATGTGGTCGATCACTGCACCCAAAGTGGTCTTGGTGCTGTTCCAGGGTCTAAAACCCGCGTCCAGCAGCATATTTATTTCAAGGTATTCCATGCGTTGGATATTAATTTGACCCTCCAACAGTTTTCCCAATAACGGAAGAGGAGAAAGGGTTCTGTAGTTGGTAAAATCTGTGGGAGGCAAATTAGGATTTTTTTTTTTAATAGGGTAACTAGTGCTGCTTTCCAAGCCGAGGGGAATTTGCCTGAGGAGGTTGATAGATTAAAGAATGCGCAATGGCAGGGGCAAGCTGAAAGGACCGAGAGGTACCCATTTAGATGGACAAATATCTAAGGAGGACCCTGATGTGGCTGCTGCTAAGGCTTTCTGGACAATCTCTGGCCGCAGTGGCTTGAATTTGTTTAAAATGGGACTATTGGTGAAGGACGGAGAACAAATCTTCAGCTCCTCACTGTCTTGCTCAATTAAATTCTGTTGAGTCTGATTGCTTTTACCTTCAAAATGATTCGCAAGGGAGTCACAAAGAGATTGTGAAGGCACAATCTCAGGAGAACAGGCTCGTGGGTTAAGGAAGGGATTAAGAACTTTAAAAAGCATTTTGAAGGAGTTTCCTGCTTGATTAATTTGGTAAGGGGTATATATCTTTTATACTTTGATGATACTTCACTAAGGCTTGTTTACACGAAGGATTTTTTATTGCGCAGTTCCTAAGAGTACCAGGGAGTGTGTGTTTCAGGGTTAGGCCTGGGGCAAGATTTTATAGGGACCATCTTGTTAAAGGCCGCATTGACAGCCGGGTGATAGTGAAACTTTATATCAGAGTCTGTGAGTGTGGAGTTCCATACGGAGGAGAATACACCTGGAGTAATTTGACGCGAGTGTCTTGTACTTTTCTTTAGAGTTTAAGATTAGGAATATGAAAATGTATTAAGGAGTGATTTGTCCAGGGAAGGACACGTGTGGGGGGTGGGGAGGGGGGGCACAACCAAGTAAGAGTATTTGCATTTTTCTCTTCCTTGAAGCATACCTTTTTTTTACCATCCTTTTGATGTGATGACTTGTTTCATCTCAAGCTCACATTCAGGGGACTACTTTTTGATTCGAGCGAAAGGCCTATTGTCAGTTTCCCGGCTCTTGAAGCGGGCCTAAAGCCCACCTGTTGCTTACCATTGGTTGGTATTATTGTCACACTGATGTGATTGCTTCTTATTCAATAGCTTCCATTCTACATCTTCTGTCTGTTCTTCCTCTGGAGCAGAGCCTCTTTACTTCTGGCCTTCCACTGCTCACTTTTAGTGTACTACTTTTTTTTAGGTCTCGCCTAATGACCAAAAGTCTATGAATATGGGCTTCTGTACCAATGTCAGTTTTTAATTTTTAATTTTTATAATGATATGACTATGTTTTTGGTTTTAATGTACATCCATAATTATTTGCAGCCTTGAGAAAGTCCTTTTGGACGAATCACGTGTTGGCTGCCTGTTGCTAATGATTGGATTGTGACAAGAGAATAAAGGGTAGATTAAAAGAAACAAAGGACATCTTTTGGACTTCTTCTCTTTCATGAGGATGGTCACTGCCTCACATACAGACTCGGACTGATGGGAGAAGTGCCTCGGCATATGCATAATATAAGCGATGATGATCAATGGAGCCCAGAGAGACCTGCTGCCCGCCTGTTTGGGTTGGAAACCTCCGCCTCATGACGCCTGAAGTACACAAGAAAGGAAGAAGCGAAGGAAAGACCGAGCTAGCACGCGCCGCCAGGCCGTGCAACGATCGCTGCAACCTGGTGCAAGGGTGCTAATTAGGATTCGATGCCCAGGAGGTAAGTTCAAAACCACTCATGAACCAGGGACCTGGACGGTCCCATGGCAAAGAGAGGCACCATGGTAACGCCCGACGAGGGATGGAAGAAGTCTCCCATAACATCTCCTGATTCTAGGAAGTTCCGTTAACCCCATCCGTACCCGTCCTCTCCAGAGTTGTCCCGGAGCTCTGTCCACCATCCAGCCGGCGAACAGGAGGAGGGCACATATCCCGAGGAATCCAATGAACCATCATCACACCCACTCCCGGCCATGACTTCATGGTGTGACCCACCTATCCGTAATTGCCCGCATCACTAAAGTTTCAGCTAGAACCCACAGCTTCAGGACTTTGTGTGCTAACTGATTAAGACTATCCTCAAGGACTAACTTGGGAAGGGATGTAACAGATCAGCGGTCCTGCTGTCCGGTGACGTAACCGGATACTGGTGTAGCAACTCATCCGTGGGCCAGGCATGGCTCACGGGGGTTAATAAAAGGGGAGGAACCGCACGTGGTTCATCTCCCGAGTTATCACAAACTGTGTGGTGTGTTGTGTCCCCGCGCTGCGTAGCGCGCTAGCCAGTCTGACATTAAATATATTTCCCCCATCACAGGCACAACAGCCTGTGATTGTGGGCCAATCACTTAATCTACTGGTGCCGTAAAAAGAATCTGAGCCTGTGAAAGGTAATTTGGTACTTATGTAAAAACACTCTAATGCCTTTGGGCCACGGTTCCGTTATTTAAAACTGCAAAAAACGCAAGATGTGCTGATGTGTGCACTAAAACCAAAATACATTTCTGAGGATGCCTTCCGAGCTGCGTTTGGCACATTTATTGGTTCTTCGTGTGATGGAGGACTCCAGGCGGTGGCCCCACCCTGTGGCCTCTGTGGGATGCCCCTGTTTGGACACCTCTGCTTAGTCACTTGCCCACACTGACAAGTCCACACTCATTTCAATGACTGAGCGCCCTTTTCCCTGTTTTCACTGTCTTAGCAGTGGCCCCCCTCCCTCGCCACCCACCGCAGACCCCAGGAGACCACATTCACCAGTTTGGAAGGTTAAAGGCTGCCTTTTGCTGGCTGTGTTCCTGGCAGGCGATTCATCATGCTTTGCTCTGTGCTCTTCATCCAAAGTGACAGTTTGGATATTGTTTCCCTGTCCAGGGGACGGTCACGGGTACCGCCTTCAGATAATCAAGGATTCAAGGTGACCATCTATTTCCAATAGCATCGGCTGAGTCAGTCGGGCACTCTGGGTGACGCGTCACTTCCGGAGGCTGTGCTTCAGCGGTCACAATCCTATATAAGCCATATTTAATTTCCTCTGGTCATTCAGGTGTGCCGGATGGCTGTCCACTTCAGTAGCTTAACCTCAGTCAGTCAGGCACAGAGAGCGAATAGGTCACTTCAGTGGCTGTGCTTCAATAGTCAGACTCTTACAGCAGCCATGTTTAATTCACAGTCAGTCAGTCATGCATGCCGAGTGGTCGTCCACTTCTGGTAGCCGTGCCTCAGCCAGTCCAGCCCTCTGCGTGGACCTCCACTTCTGGTAGCCGTGCTTCAGCCAGTCAAGCCCTCTGGGTGGAACTCCACTTCTGGTAGCCGTGTCTCAGCCAGTCCAGCCCTCTGCGTGGACCTCCACTTCTGGTAGCCGTGCCTCAGCCAGTCAAGCGCTCTGGGTGGACCTCCACTTCTGGTAGCCGTGCCTCAGCCAGTCATGCCCTCTGGGTGGATCTCCACTTCTGGTAGCCGTGCTTCAGCCAGTCAAGCCCTCTGGGGGGATCTCCACTTCTGGTAGCCGTGCCTCAGCCAGTCCAGCCCTCTGCGTGGACCTCCACTTCTGGTATCCGTGCTTCAGCCAGTCAAGCTCTCTGGGTGGATCTCCACTTCTGGTAGCCGTGCCTCAGCCAGTCAAGCCCTCTGGGTGGACCTCCACGTCCAGCGCTGTGCTTCACTTCACTCACCGTCAGGTCTGCCAGGCCTGCTATATTACTGTATCACTTCCTGTCCATACACGTCCTTCAGCTGAACATGTGATTGATCATTAAATGCTGGTTCTAGGTTATCCCGGTGGATCTTTTTCAAGTCTTATTACCCAGCCGTGATCTCGTGGGGGGCGGTCTCTTTCACGTGGGCTGGCGGCGGCCATCACTCTTCCAGCCTCTATTGATAGCCGCTTGTGAATAGCTGCATTGCCCTTTCTGCTAAATATATCCATGCCCGCTTCTTAGCTTTGTATCGAACCAGGACACCATTTGGAGGAGGTCCGTATGTTACGCCGGGTCTCCTGCGCATGTGCCCGTACTAGGTACATGTTTGAACCGGCCTCCATTTAACTTCCTCTTGGACTCTTTCTTGTCCAATATCAAATATCCAAAGATTGCCTGGGAATCCTCTTCGACCATATTGTTGCTTTGACAGCAAATTATCTGCTTTTAATCACCGTGGTAGCTAGCCGTAGTGGCCCCTCCCTCATGCGTGACACTAGTCTGATGAGAGTCCGTGAAGCTTGTCCCACTGCATGCCTAATGTGCCCCTCCCCACCACCTCTTCGCATCCCTTATTCCAAATGGTCTCTTGTGGATGGCCACCGACACATGGCTGTATGGTGGACTTTACGGCAACCTGCTTTGTTAGCACATCCGCATTTAGTAGACCCCACCCCAATTACAGTTAGGTTTGGCACAGAGAGCCGTCACCTTCGCTCTCCTGTGCTTTATGCACCCTGTTGTACAAACCTGTAGTTGTGTGAGCAGCACGCGTCACTATCGGCCTACTCTAACATGGAAGGCAGTGGCCCAATGTTTAGAGTATCCAATGCTCTCCTAACTGATGTAATAAAACGGAGTGATCAGGGATTTAACCTCTTGTCAATACACCCTTCTTACTTCCTCTGCTCGGCCAGACAAGCACCTGAAAGCAGATAATGCTCAACACGTGTCTGACTTGTGGCTTGGGACACCTGATGAGCAGTCTGCGGCCTAACCGGTGACCGCAAACTACAAGGAGACCAACCGCTGTGGGCATTAGATCTTGCCTGAAAGCAGCTCAGATTCCCCAGTATAAATGGTGGCCACTCCCACTACCTTGTTTGCAGACACGTCACCTCGCTTGTGTTAGATACCACTGTCCTAGGGCAAGGGCTTAGTTTGTTTTAGGTAGAAGTGAAATTCCCTTGGTGAAAAGTTATATAAATACTGGGTCTCAGGGTTCCCAGCAAATGAAGTTATAGCCCATGTGTTAGATCATACGCAGTTCTAAATATAACTGTGCCAAATGTGGAGTATATATTAAAAAATATTTTAATTAAAAATCGACAATTGTTGCAATTAAAAAACACAATAGAATTGTTTACAATCACACTAGTGTCAAATTCATATACCATAAAATCATATATTTTACATACACATGAAAAAAAACATGTTTCACTAAAGGGGTGATTACAAGAACATTTGTACCTGATTCCAATACTATTTGAGATAAAAACCATGTACCTAAATTTTGTGTACCAACAAACATTTAACAGAGAGACAAATACAGACAGTACATTTTGTCATATAGTAACACATCCGGGTTCAATATTTTAAATGCTAATCCTAGATACAATCTATCTTTCTTATCTATAGGATAAGCTATTCCCACGGATTGTGTTGAGTGCAGCGCCGACACGTTTCAATGGTTCTATTTAATATTCCATCTTTATCAAGACAACTATACGTCTCTCTTTATAGGCACTGTTTGTTTGCCTTTTTGGTTTCAGCCCTTATTTCATGTCACTGAGACCTTAGTTCACTTGACTTTTTGGGCATATTCTTAGTCATTAGTCCACGGAGTCTACAAAATACACATAGAAAGTGCCAGCGGTAAATGCCTCATAATTGTTGTCGTAGGGATATATCATATTATCTATATTGTTGCAAACGTGACCTTATTCTCACCTCATAAAAACAACGATTTTAATATTTCTATTTGGTTACTGTACAACTCGTTTTTATCACTGGTGCTTCACCTAAAAAATCCTTGAATTTTGGTCTAGAGATAAGGGGCTAGCGTTAGTTCTGTGTTTCCTACGATATGGAATGCTAACAGTTGTATACATTTTGTAGCCTGACATACCTTTCAAAATCTTTACTTCTAATCTCCTACTCGCATTTAGTCTCGACAATAAAATCTTCCAAGAAGTAGCTGTCTTCACATGAAAAAACTCTTGATTTTGTATCTAGAGGTAAGGGACTAGCGTTTAGTCCTATATTTCCTAAGGTATGGAATGCTAATAATTGTATACATTTTATAGCCTAACATACCTGTCAAAAACGTTACTTCTATTCTCCCACTCGCATTCTGTTTTAGCGATAAATTCTTCTTAGTTTGTTATAGGCCATGGATTGTTAAGTCTTTGACTACAAACAGCTATAAAAGCAATGGATGCTAAATGTGCCAGGTAAAGACTCTTACAATAACCTGCTTTCTTCATACTAGTGTTCACTTCAGCACAATAGGATAAATAACAGCCTTGTATCTGTTAGTCTCAACCCCTGAACCTCTCTTCTCATCCCCAATGCATGTCCAGCCCTGATGTCAGTGTGTCGTGTGCACATGGCTTGTAATTGTCCAGTTGTACAACTACCATTTGTAATTGCTTATTACATGTTACCCTCGAGAGGTTATATGCAGGGCAGACCAGGTGTTAACTCTCCGGGATCTCTTAGTACTAATTTAAGTCGGTGAAGATTAATTTGTGGATTCTCCGCGAAGCTCTGGGGTACAAGGGATAGGAGCTACACGCTGTGTAGTTTTACCTCTGGATGAATAATCCCGTCACCTTCTACCGACCTTTAAGGACATTCCTCGTGTATTTCATGCTCTAGATTAAAACACCGAGCTTTAAATGTTGGTGGTGTAACTGGATTGATTGTACACAACTGTTCTGCAATACGTCACCTGCTCCCTCTTTTCGCCCACAGTAGAAAGACGGTATCCTTTGAAACTTTGTGTTGCTCAAATCTCTGAGCAATGTGCCTGACGGCTTGCCAGTTACTGGAAAGGAGATACGTTCCTCTCCTCTCGCTGTGAATAGTATGGGACAGATTGACTTTAAAGTCAATTAATCAATCAAAATTCATAAAGCTCGGCTAATCACCCGATAAAGGTATCTAGCCGCTTGCCGGTCCCGGAGGCACAATTGAACAGCCAGGTCTTGAGGGCCCTTCAGAATCCTGGAAGTGATGTGATGGTCCGGAGGTACGTGGAGAGGGGCCCCAGGTCTTTGCTGTGATGTGGGAGAAGTAGCGTCCCCTACTTTGCTTCGCTAGATGCGGCGAGTATGGGCAAATCAGAGGGAGGCGGAGCGTCGTCTTCTTGATGATGATGGAAATCATACTTCAGCTAAACCCAAATCCTTCGTTGGCCAAGGCTCTTGATATAAAGACCTATATTAATTTACAACATTTACCATCCATCAAAAAGGTGTTTCGTCTCATTTTCTTATAGTTGGACACCGAAAGGGGATCTGAGCAAATGTGGAGCAGTCTGCGCTGTATGGGCACAATACCTGTAAAAACACCCCGTGGCCCTGATGCCACTGCACCTGCTGCACCATTGTTAGACCTAAGCAAGTAGGTGACTGGGCGAAACAGAAGCATGGCTCAGACTGCTACGATAACGTGGCGATGGGGAACAAACCATACTGCATAAAAGGCACATCATAAAACATGGTGGTAGTGTTTGCTCACTGAGGTGACTTATTACCTTCAAACATTACTACACTACGGGCAGGCACTTCACCTGATTAATACCATTATAACACTTTAATACAACAATCAGTAAGCAAGATTTGTCGAGTCAGCCCCCACAGGGGAGGTGTGAGGGGAAAGAAGGGTCTGCCACCGAATGGCGCCTGTTCTTTGAAACCCCCTTCTTTCTTGCTCATGGAAGGGAGGTCCCTGTGAAAGTAAATGGCAATACCTTCTGATGAAATAGTCTCCCAAGGAATCTTAGTCATGCCTGTGATACCTTCCGATGTCTGGTGTCTTCCAAGTGATCCTAAAGTCATGCCGGAAATATCTTCAGATGACATGAGTGTGGTATGTCATAACGTAGAGCTTGGGGACATTCAAAGAATATTGTGAGAAGGGGATTTTGGAGGCGTCAGTTGCCGCAGGACTGGATGATGGTCGGGGTGAATAAACAGCAGTTGAAGTTCAACTCGCATTGCCTCAGGAGTATGACTTCTCTGTTGATTATATCCCTGGAGTGAGTAACTGTTCAGCTGAGTGGTTGTCAAGGTTGGTGGATGTGAACGAAATGTATGGGGAAGATGGAAAAGTTGTGCATGAAATGATGAATGTGTGCGTGAGGTTACTCTAGGAGTGGTAGAGGAAGATGAGTGGATGAGTGAAATTCAAAAAGATCAGGAAATCACAAGGGTAATTGAGTTGATTGTGTCGGGTAAAAGTAAACATTTAGTTAAACCCTGGCCTTTGATTTGTAAAGGGCTTTCTGTAGTGAAGGGTGTGCTTACACCCGGAAAAAACTGGCACAACCGTTTTGTGTGCGCAACAAGTTGGTTACATTTGGACTTGATGGTCATTTAGGCATTGTTCAAGACGGAAGAGTTATTAAGGATGCAGTTTTGGTGGCCAGGAATCGATAAGGAAGTAGAAAGGTTGGCGAGAGACTGCATGCAATGTTGCATGGGTGATAAGATTTTGAAATGTAAACAAATGCCCATGGTATGCAGGAAGATTCCAAAGAATCCGTGAGATGAAATTGCTGTTGACATAATAGGACTCTTGCATGGAGAAATCAACGCTCCATATTTAATAGTGGTATTGGACTTCTACTCTAGATGGATTGAAGTTGTCTCTGTCAGAGACAGTTCTTCCAAATTCTTAGAAGTATTTAAGGGGGAAAGCTATCCTAATTTGTGATATTACTCATAAAAAGAGCTCAGTTTACCATCCTGACATCAATGGAGCAGTAGAGAGGGTAAAGAAGACACTGAAATAAAGTATTCAGTTAACAAGAGCTAACTATTTTAACTGGAAGTCAATTTTGTAAGATAGAATAACAGTGTATCGCATGTCACTCCATTCCACAACAGGAAGATCTCCTATTAAATTGTTCAGAGAGAGAGAAGCTACTTCTAAGATGTGTCGTGGGTAGATGATACTGAACAAAGGGTTGAAGGGTATTGCCATTGGTGAATGGAGAAACAAGGAAATCAGACATCAAGAGGGCAGAAAACAGTATTTTAACAAAAGAAGATGTGTTGCGAACAATCATGTGTCGGGATAAAGGTGCCTGCGGGATGTCAATTGTGGTCTAAATATACCAAAGTAAGGAATGTGGTAAAATCATTTAAGAATGTGGTAAAGATTGATGATGGACACATTTGGAACAAAACTCAAGTGGTGGTGGTTAAACCTGTTTCTGACCCCGCTCCTATGCAAAACACTTGTGCCGTTGTCTTGTACTCTGGGCAGAGTGGTGGTGCACGACAGAGTCACATTCCTTTTCGAGATCTTTGTATTTGGATAATTATATCTGTGATGTTTAGTTTTGCTGCCATACGATAAGTGCAACCACAGCCATACACACACAAATCCAAAACACATCCTGCATAGACCACACTGTATTCATACAACTTCTCCTTCTATTCACTAGCGCTTTCTAAGCTTCATTGCAAGGCTAGGCGCTGCGACAGAACTAGAATTGGAACAGAACTCTGGTCGTCACATACAGCATCAAAACTCTACTTACATGGACTACCCCATAGACTGGCACTCTCCCATTCAGGGGTGCCCATAGAAGAGTCCATAGCACAGCAAGATAACCACCCGTAAATGCCATTCAGCACTATATCCATGATATGCAAACATCTGGAATGCCTTCCAAAAGACCTGCGATGTAACCCTTCCTATATCAGCTTTAAAAAAGACCTCCAAATGCACCTCCTCAATAAATATTGGGTGTTAACCTGCGCCCTGCACTCGATCTCTAATTCCCATGCTATATATGTATTTAGTACTGTATTATCTATCTGTTTATTTGATATGTGTCATTTCATGCCATTTCTCTTGTTTTCTATTGGTATTCCATGCTGTTGATGTATTGTTTTTGCCATTCTGTTGAATTATTGTCTTTTACCGTTATTATCTTCATACTCGTGTAAAGCGCTCTGATACCTCTGGGTCTAGCCAGCGCTATATGAAACCTCTAAAATAAATAAATAAATGAGGCTCCATATAAATACAACTTCAATGGAATATTTATTGTTCAAAATAAGGTTTACTGTCGCTATCACAGGAATTGCTAAGTTTTTTCCACCTTTAACAAACACGAAAATTAACTTTCTTGCTAAATCTACATATTTGACCAAAAAAGTAGCATGAAAAATATTGCTGACATAATATAAATGCGGTAAAATGTAAATTATAATGTTTGAAATAGAGATTTGTCTGTACCATAAACTTGGAGACTTCTATTTCTGCTCAAAATGTATTCTGTGGCACAGAGCGCGTGAAAGCTCGGCATAGCCAATATTTATGCACCAGAAACCTCATCCCATTTGATTGTTTTCAGCTCCGTAGCGAATTTATAATTATTTATGGAGTGCAGAGCCCACGTACAGCTCTTTATGAATATTTATGCATGCATTAATATATTATTGTGGTAACTTTTTAACCTAGGACACATAGATAAATTGTGGACCATCATAGAATTGGCAACTTATAAATTCATTGTATTCTCTGAAAAGGGTGCGGGGTCTGGTGTTGGGGGCTTTGAGCCCCTCACCTTCTAGTCAACCCTGGAGGAGGTCGGGGGACGGGCTGCACTTCTAGCCGGCACTGTCTGAGTACACTGCTCCCTACCGGCTCCCAAAACAAAATGACCAAGGCTTTTGAGGCTGCTGCCGACATCCTGGAAAGGATTTAAAACCCATGATGGCCGTCGGTTGTATAGAGCCTCCAGGAAGTGAGCTGGAAACTCGCTCTTTGCAGGGGTTTGAACCTCACTGTGTGCTCACAGTGGGATATTCACCGGGTGACCGTGTGAAGGGAGCAGATATAGTAACACAGTTCAAATCGTGGCACAGTTCAAGAGGTGGCCATGTGAAGGGAGCTGATATCCTGACACAGTTCACTGGGTGAGCATGTGATGGGAGCCAATATCGCGACACAGTTCACTGGGTGAGCATGTGAAGGGAGCCAATATTGTGACAGTTCACTGGGTGAGCATGTAAAGGGAGCTGGTATCCTGACACAGTTCACTAGGTGACCACGTTAAGGCAGGCGATATCATGAAACAGTTTGAGGTGACCATGTGAAGGGAGTCAATATCCTGACACAGTTCACTGGGTGAGCATGTGAAGGGAGCTGGTATCGTGACACAGTTCACTGGGTGAGCATGTGAAGGGAGCTGGTATCGTGACACAGTTCACTGGGTGACCATGTGAAGGGAGCCAATATTGTGACAGTTCACTGGATGAGCATGTAAAGGGAGCTGGTATCCTGACACAGTTCACTAGGTGACCACGTTAAGGCAGGCGATATCATGAAACAGTTTGAGGTGACCATGTGAAGGGAGTCAATATCCTGACACAGTTCACTGGGTGAGCATGTGAAGGGAGCTGGTATCGTGACACAGTTCACTAGGTGACCATGGGAAGGGAGTCAATATCATGACACAGTTCGCTGGGTGAGCATGTAAAGGGAGCTGGTATTGTGACACAGTTCGCTGGGTGAGCATGTGAAGGGAGCTGGTATTGTGACACAGTTCACTGGGTGAGCATGTGAAGGGAGCTGGTATTGTGACACAGTTCACTGGGTGAGCATGTGAAGGGAGCTGGTATCGTGACACAGTTCACTAGGTGACCATGTGAAGGGAGTCAATATCCTGACACAGTAGTGTTGTGTGAGCGGGAAGGTCTGCAATGACTCGCAGTGAGGTTTTTGAAGAAGTGTCTATGCACATATTTTTAGATCTGCTCAGACAGGGCAGTTGTTGTTTACCTTATGTGATCTACAGAAAACAAGAATTAGGAGTTATTACTGGGCGAGGGGCTGTGGCTCCGCCCATAAATCGATTACGTTGCATAAAGCATTTGATAAGTAGTTGTGTAGTTCTACTGAAAGAGTGCTTGCATTTCACATTTTCCATTGTGAGAAAACATATGTTCAGCATGACTGGGTTAATTATGGGGAAAAGTCATTGATCAAAGCCAGAGGTTAGACCAGTTCATTCTAAAAAGTTACGGTAAAGGCAGTAGGCCTGACTTATTTATTGTGAAAAAGATATGTTAAAGTCAATAGACTCTTAAGGGTGAATTGCCAGTACACCGTGGTAAAGCTTGTAGAGTTGGAATGTAACAGGCTGGTAGGTGTTGTTGGGCCCTCTTTTAATGGGATGTGTATGTTTTTTTGCCACCTCAAATTATATTCATATTTGTAATTTTGTCACTGTGCGCGTAATGGTTGTCAGCCTACGTGAACCCAGCCGGTTTCATCATGCCAATGAGGAACACTATGGGCGTGATTGGTTCATTGGGAACAGTTACGTCAGATGTCGTAGGTCTGAACTGTGTCTTATGAATAGTGGGCAAAGGTAGTAAGCCTGACTTACTTATTGTGAAATGCATTTTTTTTAAAACTAATATATGTTTACGGGTGGATTGTTATACAGCTGTGTTGGCAGCTGGGTTTCGGTATTGGTAACCCACTGGGAAACGCCTTTTGGTTAAAGATTTGCGCTGAGATGATCCCTCTCAGACCTTTGTGAGTGGGGTATGTATTGTGTTGTATGAATTGTTTTGCCATCTGTAATTTTATGCGTAATCGTCACGCCTTGCGAGAAAGCCTGTGCTCGATATGGTAGGCCTAAATTGGAGATGGTGATAAACCAACGTTAAAGGTTATAGAAGTGATTGGTCCATTTGCGATTATTATGTCAGATGTCATAGGTCAGATGTGTTTATTGTCAAAAACTACAAGGACACTAGGCATGACATATTTATTGTGTAAATCGTATGTTAAAGGCAGTAGGCCTTGAAAAGTTCATTGTCATTAGACTGAGTTAAAGCCTGTAGGCAGGTATTGCGCTACGCAGATCCTCAGAAATTGCCTTAGAAGGCGAGGGTTTTCATGTTGGGTACCCCGTGACACACCCTGGCGGTACATTTGTGCTCCGAGAATCCTTGTTTTGGGGTTCAGGAAGGTTGAATATAGTTGTCCAGCTGTAATTTTGTGCATATTTGTAATTTTATGACTGTGCACTGATGGTTGCTGTGTGGCGAAGCTGCTGCTCAGTACAGGAGGCCTGCGCTGTTTATGTTGACAAACCAGTGATAAAGGCTACAGGGTTGATTTGGGAAACCATATGTCAGATGCGTGATGTGTTCATTATGAAAAGTTATGTAAACATCAGTAGGCATGACATACTTATTATGGAAACTTTTTGCTAAAGACAATAGGCCTTTAATGGTGGTTTGTTAGTCTATTGTACACAGTTATTGCCTCATCCTTTACTATTATAGGACTTGCCATAAGTGCTGAGTCTAGCATTCTCCACCTCCAGGTTTCATCCTGGGTTTAAATAATCTGTGGTGCACGGTCACTGGTCTGTGCGTGTTTGTGAGTGCCTCCTACATTTGTACGAGACTGGAAACACTCTGTGGTGCATGGTGACTGTTCTCGGTGTGCTGGTGAGTGCTCATACATTTATGCGAGACTGTAAACCCTAGGTGGTGCACTGTCACTGGTCTCTGTGAGTATCTCCTGAATCGGTGCGTTGGCTGTAAACACTGTGGTGCACGGTCACTTATCTCTGCGCATCTCCTTCATTGGTGCGCTGGCTATAAACACTGTGGTGCACGGTCACCTGTCTCTGTGTGTGTCTTCTGCATGGGTGCTCTGGCTAGAAGCGCTCTGTATACACTGTCCCCAGTATCTGTGTGCGTCTCCTGCATGGGTGTGCTGGCTGGAAGCGCTCTGTGGTACACTGTCCCCAGTATCTGTGTGCGTCTCTTGCACGGGTGTGCTGGCTGTAAGCGCTCTGTGACACTGTCCCCAGTATCTGTGTGGGTCTCTTGCACGGGTGTGCTGGCTAAAAGCGCTCTGTGTACACTGTCCCCAGTATCTGAGTGCCTCTCTTGCATGGGTGTGCTGGCTGTCAGCGCTCTGTGGTACACTCTCCCCAGTATCTGTGTGCGTCTCTTGCACGGGTGTGCTGGCTGTATGCGCTCTGTGGTACACTGTCCCCAGTGTCTGTGTGCATCTCTTGCAAGGGTGTGCTGGGTGTATGCGCTCTGTGGTACACTGTCCCCAGTATCTGTGTGCGTCTCTTGCACGGGTGTGCTGGCTGTAAACACTCTGTGGTACACTGTCCCCAG
This sequence comes from Triturus cristatus, assembly GCF_964204655.1. Taxonomy (NCBI): domain Eukaryota; kingdom Metazoa; phylum Chordata; class Amphibia; order Caudata; family Salamandridae; genus Triturus; species Triturus cristatus. The sequence goes on along the minus strand of NC_140583.1, from coordinate 102,170,435 downwards.
TATCTGTGTGCGTCTCTTGCACGGGTTTGCTGGCCGTAAACGCTCTGTGTACACTGTCCCCAGTATCTGTGTGCCTCTCTTGCATGGGTGTGCTGGCTGGAGCGCTCTGTGTACACTGTCCCCAGTATCTGTGTGCGTCTCCTGCATGGGTGTGCTGGCTGGAAGCGCTCTGTGGTACACTGTCCCCAGTATCTGTGTGCGTCTCTTGCACGGGTGTGCTGGCTGTAAGCGCTCTGTGACACTGTCCCCAGTATCTGTGTGGGTCTCTTGCACGGGTGTGCTGGCTAAAAGCGCTCTGTGTACACTGTCCCCAGTATCTGAGTGCCTCTCTTGCATGGGTGTGCTGGCTGTCAGCGCTCTGTGGTACACTCTCCCCAGTATCTGTGTGCGTCTCTTGCACGGGTGTGCTGGCTGTATGCGCTCTGTGGTACACTGTCCCCAGTGTCTGTGTGCATCTCTTGCAAGGGTGTGCTGGGTGTATGCGCTCTGTGGTACACTGTCCCCAGTATCTGTGTGCGTCTCTTGCACGGGTGTGCTGGCTGTAAACACTCTGTGGTACACTGTCCCCAGTATCTGTGTGCGTCTCTTGCACGGGTTTGCTGGCCGTAAACGCTCTGTGTACACTGTCCCCAGTATCTGTGTGCCTCTCTTGCATGGGTGTGCTGGCTGGAGCGCTCTGTGTACACTGTCCCCAGTATCTGTGTGCGTCTCTTGCATGGGTGTGCTGGCTGTAAGCGCTCTGTGTACACTGTCCCCAGTATCTGTGTGCGTCTCTTGCATGGGTGTGCTGGCTGTAAGCGCTCTGTGGTACACTGTCCCCAGTATCTGTGTGCGTCTCTTGCACGGGTGTGCTGGCTGTAAGCGCTCTGTGTACACTGTCCCCAGTATCTATGTGCCTCTCTTGCATGGGTGTGCTGGCTGGAGCGCTCTGTGGTACACTATCCCCAGTATCTGTGTGTGTCTCTTGCATGGGTATGCTGGCTGTAAGCGCTCTGTGGTACACTGTCCCCAGTATCTGTGTGCGTCTCTTGCACGTGTGTGCTGGCTGTATGCGCTCTGTGGTACACTGTCCCCAGTATCTGTGTGCGTCTCTTGCAAGGGTGTGCTGGCTGTATGCGCTCTGTGGTACACTGTCCTCAGTATCTGTGTGCGTCTCGTGCATGGGTGTGCTGGCTGTAAACACTCTGTGGTACACTGTCCCCAGTATCTGTGTGCGTCTCTTGCACGGGTTTGCTGGCTGTAAACGCTCTGTGTACACTGTCCCCAGTATCTGTGTGCGTCTCTTGCATGGGTGTGCTGGCTGGAGCGCTCTGTGGTACACTATCCCCAGTATCTGTGTGCGTCTCCTGCACGGGTGTGCTGGCTGTAAGCGCTCTGTGTACACTGTCCCCAGTATCTGTGTGCCTCTCTTGCATGGGTATGCTGGCTGTAAGCGCTCTGTGTACACTGTCCCCAGTATCTGTGTGCGTCTCCTGCACGGGCGTGCTGGCTGTAAGCGCTCTGGTTACACTGTCCCCAGTATCTGTGTGCGTCTCCTGCATGGGTGTGCTGGCTGTAAACACTCTGTGGTACACTGTCCCCAGTATCTGTGTGCGTATCTTGCACGGGTTTGCTGGCTGTAAACACTCTGTGTACACTGTCCCCAGTATCTGTGTGCGTCTCCTGCACGGGTGTGCTGGCTGTAAACGCTCTGTGTACACTGTCCCCAGTATCTGTGTGCCTCTCTTGCACGGGTGTGCTGGCTGTAAACGCTCTGTGTACACTGTCCCCAGTATCTGTGTGCCTCTCTTGCACGGGTGTGCTGGCTGTAAGCGCTCTGTGGTACACTGTCCCCAGTATCTGTGTGCGTCTCCTGCATTGGTGTGCTGGCTGTAAGCGCTCTGTGTACACTGTCCCCAGTATCTGTGTGCGTCTCCTGCATGGGTGTGCTGGCTGGAGCGCTCTGTGGTACACTGTCCCCAGTATCTGTGTGCGTCTCCTGCACGGGTGTGCTGGCTGTAAGCGCTCTGTGTACACTGTCCCCAGTATCTGTGTGCGTCTCTTGCATGGGTGTGCTGGCTGTAAGCGCTCTGTGTACACTGTCCCCAGTATCTGTGTGCGTCTCTTGCATGGGTGTGCTGGCTGTAAGCGCTCTGTGGTACACTGTCCCCAGTATCTGTGTGCCTCTCTTGCATGGGTGTGCTGGCTGGAGCGCTCTGTGGTACACTGTCCCCAGTATCTGTGTGCGTCTCTTGCATGGGTGTGCTGGCTGGAGCGCTCTGTGGTACACTGTCCCCAGTATCTGTGTGCGTCTCTTGCACGGGTGTGCTGGCTGTAAGCGCTCTGTGGTATACTGTCGCCAGAATCTGTGTGCCTCTCTTGCACGGGTGTGCTGGCTGTAAGCGCTCTGTGGTACACTGTCCCCAGTATCTGTGTGTGTCTCCTGCATTGGTGTGCTGGCTGTATGCGCTCTGTGGTACACTGTCCCCAGTATCTGTGTGCATCTCTTGCAAGAGTGTGCTGGGTGTATGCGCTCTGTGGTACACTGTCCCCAGTATCTGTGTGCGTCTCTTGCACGGGTGTGCTGGCTGTAAACACTCTGTGGTACACTGTCCCCAGTATCTGTGTGCGTCTCTTGCACGGGTTTGCTGGCTGTAAGCGCTCTGTGTACACTGTCCCCAGTATCTGTGTGCGTCTCTTGCATGGGTGTGCTGGCTGTAAGCGCTCTGTGTACACTGTCCCCAGTAATTGTGTGCGTCTCTTGCATGGGTATGCTGGCTGAAGCGCTCTGTGGTACACTGACCCCAGTATCTGTGTGCGTCTCCTGCATGGGTGTGCTGGCTGTAAGCGCTCTGTGTACACTGTCCCCAGTATCTGTGTGCGTCTCTTGCACGGGTGTGCTGGCTGTAAACACTCTGTGGTACACTGTCCCCAGTATCTGTGTGCGTCTCTTGCACGGGTTTGCTGGCCGTAAACGCTCTGTGTACACTGTCCCCAGTATCTGTGTGCCTCTCTTGCATGGGTGTGCTGGCTGGAGCGCTCTGTGTACACTGTCCCCAGTATCTGTGTGCGTCTCTTGCATGGGTGTGCTGGCTGTAAGCGCTCTGTGTACACTGTCCCCAGTATCTGTGTGCGTCTCTTGCATGGGTGTGCTGGCTGTAAGCGCTCTGTGGTACACTGTCCCCAGTATCTGTGTGCGTCTCTTGCACGGGTGTGCTGGCTGTAAGCGCTCTGTGTACACTGTCCCCAGTATCTGTGTGCCTCTCTTGCATGGGTGTGCTGGCTGGAGCGCTCTGTGGTACACTATCCCCAGTATCTGTGTGTGTCTCTTGCATGGGTATGCTGGCTGTAAGCGCTCTGTGGTACACTGTCCCCAGTATCTGTGTGCGTCTCTTGCACGTGTGTGCTGGCTGTATGCGCTCTGTGGTACACTGTCCCCAGTATCTGTGTGCGTCTCTTGCAAGGGTGTGCTGGCTGTATGCGCTCTGTGGTACACTGTCCTCAGTATCTGTGTGCGTCTCGTGCATGGGTGTGCTGGCTGTAAACACTCTGTGGTACACTGTCCCCAGTATCTGTGTGCGTCTCTTGCACGGGTTTTCTGGCTGTAAACGCTCTGTGTACACTGTCCCCAGTATCTGTGTGCGTCTCTTGCATGGGTGTGCTGGCTGGAGCGCTCTGTGGTACACTATCCCCAGTATCTGTGTGCGTCTCCTGCACGGGTGTGCTGGCTGTAAGCGCTCTGTGTACACTGTCCCCAGTATCTGTGTGCCTCTCTTGCATGGGTATGCTGGCTGTAAGCGCTCTGTGTACACTGTCCCCAGTATCTGTGTGCGTCTCCTGCACGGGCGTGCTGGCTGTAAGCGCTCTGTGTACACTGTCCCCAGTATCTGTGTGCGTCTCCTGCATGGGTGTGCTGGCTGTAAACACTCTGTGGTACACTGTCCCCAGTATCTGTATGCGTATCTTGCACGGGTTTGCTGGCTGTAAACACTCTGTGTACACTGTCCCCAGTATCTGTGTGCGTCTCCTGCACGGGTGTGCTGGCTGTAAACGCTCTGTGTACACTGTCCCCAGTATCTGTGTGCCTCTCTTGCACGGGTGTGCTGGCTGTAAGCGCTCTGTGGTACACTGTCCCCAGTATCTGTGTGTGTCTCCTGCATTGGTGTGCTGGCTGTAAGCGCTCTGTGTACACTGTCCCCAGTATCTGTGTGCCTCTCTTGCACGGGTGTGCTGGCTGTAAACGCTCTGTGTACACTGTCCCCAGTATCTGTGTGCCTCTCTTGCACGGGTGTGCTGGCTGTAAGCGCTCTGTGGTACACTGTCCCCAGTATCTGTGTGCGTCTCCTGCATTGGTGTGCTGGCTGTAAGCGCTCTGTGTACACTGTCCCCAGTATCTGTGTGCGTCTCTTGCATGGGTGTGCTGGCTGTAAGCGCTCTGTGTACACTGTCCCCAGTAATTGTGTGCGTCTCTTGCATGGGTGTGCTGGCTGTAAGCGCTCTATGTACACTGTCCCCAGTATGTGTGTGCGTCTCTTGCTCGGGTTTGCTGGCTGTAAGCACTCTGTGTACACTGTCCCCAGTATCTGTGTGCGTCTCCTGCACGGGTGTGCTGGCTGTAAGCGCTCTGTGGTACACTGTCCCCAGTATCTGTGTGCATCTCTTGCACGGGTGTGCTGGCTGTAAGCGCTCTGTGGTACACTGTCCCCAGTATCTGTGTGCGTCTCTTGCATGGGTGTGCTGGCTGTAAGCACTCTGTGTACACTGTCCCCAGTATCTGTGTGCGTCTCTTGCATGGGTGTGCTGGCTGTAAGCGCTCTGTGTACACTGTCCCCAGTATCTGTGTGCGTCTCTTGCATGGGTGTGCTGGCTGTAAGCACTCTGTGTACACTGTCCCCAGTATCTGTGTGCGTCTCCTGCACGGGTGTGCTGGCTGTAAGCACTCTGTGTACACTGTCCCCAGTATCTGTGTGCGTCTCTTGCATGGGTGTGCTGGCTGTAAGCACTCTGTGTACACTGTCCCCAGTATCTGTGTGCCTCTCTTGCATGGGTGTGCTGGCTGGAGCGCTCTGTGGTACACTGTCCCCAGTATCTGTGTGCGTCTCCTGCACGGGTGTGCTGGAGGTAAACACTCTGGTTTACACGGTCACAGGTCCCCGCCTGCTAGTGCGTACCACAAGGGCTTAGGCCTGTGTGTAGAATGAGTTGTCCCTGGCTAGCTCCTGTTCCCGCTCCACTGGTCATCCCTCTCAGCTCTCGTGGACCCGAGGTGCTGACAGGGTTATTTTTTGTGGCTGTATCAGGTTCAGAGCTCGAAGAACGCCAACTCATGCCCGCTTGAGGGTCTAAAATAGCCCCGCCGGCTGCTTGTGCTGCACTCGTCTGCTGAGAGGTTTTCTGGGCCTAGGACGTAGGTTGCCCTCTCTCGCCCCCGCCAGCCTCCTGCACGAGGCGGCTGCACCTGTGCGCGTGGTGGCAGCGTTGACGGATGGGCTGCAGAAAGTAGAGCTATCCAGTTGACGAGTGATGGATGGCTTGTGTAGCGGATTGAGTGGCGAGAAGAGGGTACTTGAGCTGTCTCGGGGATCGCCATGATGGATGCATCGTCCGCGAGGTGTGTGCGCATGCGCTTCAGAAGTAGGCCGTAGTCTGCAGTTTATTGCATGCAGTTTTAGTGCTGAACAAGATGTACAGTACAAAGGCATGACTTTGAGATAGTGCAAGTGTTTTGTACCATACTGATGCCAGAGGACCATAAACATGGAAGAGATGCTCTAAACAAATGCTTGCTACATAATACATACCAGTGCTTAATTTGAGCCGGTCGTTGACAGGGTCGGGCCCACGTGCCCTCATTTTTGAAGACCGGTACTTATTTTTCCTCATCAGATATTGGCGGCTAGCGAGAGAGAAAAAAACACTCAAACGGCAAAAAGGAGAGGGAGAAAAATTGTAAAAGGTGTAAAAAGGGATAAAGAAGGGACAGACAAAAGTGAGATAAAGGGGCAGGGATTGTCTGGCAGGGATTAAAGTGGCATGCGGTGGATTGAAGGCTACATAGCTTTGGTATTTGGCACGATGATTTTTAATAGCACCGCTCCATCGGTGCTCATCCTTTCACAAATTAAGACTGATTATTGTCCACCGCCGGTGATAGAAGCTGGTGAGTCAACAAATGAAGAGGGACAGCCGAGAAGAGGGACAGGCGAGCCAGGGTTCGGCTCTTTCTCTACATTCCCATGCATGAGCCGAGCCTTGAAAATATGTGGCATGTACCTCATGTAACAAGCCTCTTGTTAGAATATACGGTGTCTTCGAAATACAAAAAGTATCTTTTTTTAGTATGCGTATGCCGATGATTTCCACCTTTGTAAAACACATTATATCTCTGTGTTGAGAAGTATTTAATAAAAGCTAGAGTTTTTAAACATGAACTGAGAAACATACCTCTCCCACCCTGATGACAATGCCATTGGTGAACTAGGAGGCAAGCCAGAAGCCATGTGTACCCTATAATTGGCCTAAATTCTTATTGTGGAGGAAGCAGCATTACAGTCTTTTATATCAAACTGAAAGGTTTTTGTACAGTGCACATCGTTAGCTCACGTATTTGTAGCGACTCTCTTTCGTGAAAATGAACACAGAAAAGGTGCCTTGTGAGTTAAGTACTTGCCTGGGATCAAACAGGTTGCTCAAGCAGGGGAGCCAGGATTGATCGCAAGTTTTGCAGTTTCACGCAGTACAATTCAGTCACTAGATGGATATCTTTTTGTGACATCAAAGCTTCCTGATTGGCCCCTAATTCTCGTAGGATTTACATAAGAGTGCTAGTCGCAGGTTAAATCCACGTGTTGTTTTTGCCACTTCTATGGAGCGCGAGCCTTGTACAGGGACATACGAGCTTAACACAACAGACGCATACTACCGTCCGCTTTCAGAGCGAGCCGAGGCCACGATTCAAACCTGCTCCCCCATGTTGCATGGCTGTCCACTGTGGCCATATCCCCACCCGTGAAAGCTCAGCTTGTGATGGGCTCGAGGTTCCAAGAGGATCCCGAGCCGAGCCGGAGCCAGCCACCTGGCTCGAGCGTCCAGTGGTGCGTCCACCTCTAGTCAGGGGTATTGTGACACTCCCGGCTGTGCACGTGTTCTGTTAGTGGCTGTGTAAATCGTGTGAGGGCTATCTGAGTCCATGTTATATCTTAGCATGAACTTTAATAATAATTTGCTTTAAATCTCACTTCGTGTGACTGCTGTCATTGTTAAGCGCTGTGATTAACAGGTGCTGCTGGTGCCTGTTTTAAAGAATTTTCTTTTGTTTTCTGTCTGTGTGAATAATCCATCGTTCTCCTTTTGTGTGTATCTATGGTTCCGTGATAATATGATGTGTGGCCACCCTTCAGATTTCTCGGTGTGAATTGTGCCTGTGTAACGCTGTGAGTCATCTACCGTGTTCTTTGGTTGTATGCATCGTGTCACTCTTTGCACGGCGGTGCTAATTATGAACAGTGCCCATTTGACTTCTGTGACACGTTGAACCTTGTGCATTCTGTTGTGTGTCAGTTGCTCTTCTGCAACCGTGTGTATTTTGTACCTTGTCCCTTGTTCCTATTAACAGTGTGGAATGTATCCAGGGCACAAGGCCGGGGGACTAACCAAGTCAGGCAGTCTGCAAGTGATATCACGGCACGTGACACTGCACTAGCATCACAGGAAGGGACATCACAGGAAGTGAGATCACGACCTCACAGGAAGTGACAGCACAAGATGAAACATCAAATCTTAAGGCTGTATACTTAAGCTCGGCGTGCCTGTCATGAGTACATTCGAGCGCATTACGAGATTTAACGAATGAAAGCTGATCAGAACTTAAGCCTGCGATTTGAGTTCCCTGTTTGAAGGAATTAACAGCTCAAATATGAATGACGTTTTGAGTCTGCCTGTCTAGGCACACAACATTTGGCACCAAGAACAAAGCACAGTTCATGCATTGCACACAAAATACTACACACTGCAATTGTGAATAATCATATTAAACTACCTAACATAACACCATTGTGTGCACTGACACTTTTAGCATACTTTGACCAAAATGCAGAAAAATGCGAGTTGCACGCTGCATTTGGTATTCTGAGCATGTGATGTTCCCTATGAAAGCTACAGTTGTAACTGGTTAGCCTGCACTTATATTAATTCACACATTATGGCCCATGCAACATTGCCGCCGGATGCTTAACCAAATAAAATACGTTTTAAAGTAGACATTTTCCACGATTTAGTCCCTAACATGTGCGTAACAAACTCACTGAAAACTTCCCGTGCATCTTCTCCATTTTGTTGTGATGGGCAGTAGGGTTGTGCTTCCTATACTGAGTATCGTCCGCGTTGTAAAGAGGCAGCGGAGGCCCGTGAGATCTATGATCATTTGTGCAGAAAGATGCATGGTAAGCAGACAGTGACATTATCAAGTTCATGGTGCTGAAAGCTGCGTCATAGTGTTTGACGTCACTGATGGTGAGTCTGTTTATTGCACACTCAAACAAGTAGCACTTGTCTGTACTCTCATTCCCACCATCTTCAGTGTAGTCTCTGAAACTTTCTGATTTAACTTTACAATTAAGAGAGAATCTCCTGCACAGATCTTTACGCTTATACATACTGCACATGCGAACAATGACTCGTTTGTGCATTTGTTTGAGGGGCCTGCTTGGAGAGTATTTTTGTAGCCATCAGTGTAGCGAGGGTTCTTAAGGACATGGACAGCCAGAACTGGTCAAGCACGCAAGAGATGTCTGTGCGTTCTCGTGGGCACGAACCTTTCAGCTTTAACCCCATATCTTAAAACGTCCTGACACAAAGGTGAAAAAGAATACGGGAAGAACATTTCTACACCCAAGATTCAAGTGGTCAGTGTTGTGAAGAATAGAAGACACCAGGTAGCTGTGAAGACTTCTTTATTTCACTAAGGTAAGCTTCTTTCAGAAGATTCCATTATAGAAAGAGGGGAAGGGGTGGCGGAAAGTTCCACATATAAAGTAAATATTACAGTCAGCTTCAGGAAAGACAGCATCTAAATCATGGGGGGGGTTTTTTAAATCCCCAAGAGGCCTAAATATACAGAGTAAAATATTGACAGTGCAGTGAACATTTAGGTGTTTGAGTTTAAAGTCTGGTGCTGCGGAGACCTGTTGGTGGCATGCAGATTCGTTTGAATGTTAGCCACACTACCGCATACTTTATCCATTGTGGAAACCTAATGTGATTAGAACCACAGAGTTGAATTAGGAACATCTGAGGTTATGAGGCAGGTCCCTTAGCTGGAGTGAGACCGTAGGAACTGCAGGAAACGGCGGTGAATCTTGCGAGACGGATCAGTGGCCGCCAAGGCATGGGGCACGAAGAGAAGCGGATTATGAAGCCAGGGGACGAGAAGTAGACACAGCAACACTCCTGATGTGGGCAGAAGATTCACACTATTAAAAGCTACACATAAGACAATGTTGCCTTTTGTGAGTGTAAACCTTTCTTTACCTAAGGATTGAACCAACTAACTGCATCGCCAGCCCACTTCACCACATAAAAACATCCAGATTGCTAGAAAATCCTCCCAAATGATTTGGGATACGTTATAAAAAGTGCCAAAAGTACAACTGTATACGTTTCAGTCACAGGCAGACTACGCTGACTATATGGTGACCTTTCACCCCTCCTGAGGGTGGCACAGAGTCCATACCGCCACAACGCTGGTGCGGATTGAGGATGGCAAAGTTGTGGCGATGTGAGCGTGGAAGGCACTTTACTGTTGCTTCGCGGCTTCCTGACGTGCTGCATTCTGGGAGAACCATATGGTGGACATTTTCTCTACCCTCTTCACCCTGATATGTTCTCGCCTTTGGTTCTGGTCATGCTGCGAAAGTCACTTGTTCCAGCCTTGTTACTGCCCTGTGCGCTGGAATTGGAAAAACTTTACTCCGTGACCCCATACATTGAGGTCAGGGTGTGGCAACGAAAAGGTGGGAGTCACGAGCGGTGAGAGGCGAAGTCTTGAAAATCAGTGTGTCATTGAGAAACAAATTTACAAATTTTTCACAAAATGAAGCACAGTAAATGGTGCATTTCTGCCGTCTCCTAGCGCCGGTGGGCCTATGGCTGCCTAGCGCCAACGCAAGCACGCTTGTGTCATGGCCCAAGAGTGCCTGCGTTGTGGTCAGGCTAGTTTTTGTGCAAGAAGGTCTTCCTTCCTGCTTAAAAACTATCCTTTGTGGCTATTTCGTCTTTGAGTGTGTGCTGCAGATTACGCCAGTCACTGCTGCACCATTTTGGCATGAACCAAAGTTTACAAGGCGAGGTTAATATGGGTTTGTGTCAAAATACATGGCAGGATGCACGGGAAAGCCCATACACCACCCATGGCAATCCTACCCCATGCAAGGTGCTGCTGTCTGCTGCAAGGTACTGCTGTCTGCTGCAAGGTACTGCTGTCTGCTGCAAGGTACTGCTGTCTGCTGCAAGGTACTGCTGTCTGCTGCAAGGTACTGCTGTCTGCTGCAAGGTGCTGCTGTCTGCTGCAAGGTACTGCTGTCTGCTGCAAGGTGCTGCTGTCTGCTGCAAGGTACTGCTGTCTGCTGCAAGGTACTGCTGTCTGCTGCAAGGTACTGCTGTCTGCTGCAAGGTACTGCTGTCTGCTGCAAGGTACTGCTGTCTGCTGCATTGCATTACTTTTTTGTTTGTAAATACCAAAATAGAATTTGCATCAGGCTGCACCAGAAAAGTGACGCGGTCCAGTGCAAAATCTTGGTAAATCTAGGCCTCTACTTATACCTTTAACTTTAACAATTCTGCAACAAAGAAATTGCCAAAAAGGAGAAACGTGACAGTTTGTGTCTGCAAAGGCCGCATTTTAAAATATCTTATGGGGTTAAGGCACCTGTTGTAGAGATCTTCGTGTGTCCAATAAATCTCAATGAATATTAACAAGAGATAACTCAGGTGTTTAATGCATGTGCTAGAGAGATCTGTGTTTTGTCTCATTACGGTTTCGACTTGAAGCTTAGTGGGGTAATGTAAAGGTCTCCTACAAAGCACATTGTGTAACATGAATATTATAATATTTGTTTTATTGTATGTAGATGGGTAAGTGCCTTACTGCTTTTCACAAAAAGATCTGTGTTACTTACAGTTCATAAATCCTGTACATTGATGTACCCACTAGTATGATTTATTGGCAACCTATAATGTGTGCGTGTAATGCAAAGCGCCTTGAGACCCTACATTGGAATGGGTAGCATTATAAAAGAAATTAAAAAAATAGATGTTATTTAAATTGCTATTTGCACAGATTCTCGGATAAACTGTTTCTTCTGACATTCTTACAGTGTAAGCATATCTCATATATACAGGGATTGAACTAACTCAAAAGCTAGCTTCCAAATCGAAGTTTTTCTTAATTACTTGTGAGCTGATTACAAGCTGTGCGCCTTTGTTTTTCCCTCCATGGCAACAGCATTTAGGTGCAAAGCTCCAGAAAGCTCCATGCCAGGATGCCCCACCAACCAAAGGAGGGTTCCTGGCCCTTCAAATAGGCCTTGTTTTGGGTCAGATAGAATAGAAATAAGAAAGTCCCCTCGCCACCTGCTTGTTGTTTCGCAGAAGGGAACGCAGTCGGGTGTGGGCGCTGCTGAGTGTGCCCCAGTGTCGGAAAATTACACTGAGACAAGTTTAGCGTAGGTCTTTGAGACCCACCATCTTGGCAGTGGGGAGAATGTCCACCCTGTGAAAATAGTGGGTGGACGCTGTTTACTTGCGTGTACCTCCGAATTGTACCCTGATTGCATCCATTGTACCCTTGTTACACTTCATCAGTTCCTTTGTTCCATTCAGTGTCATGCACATCAACTGTTCCACTGTTACTAATTGTGTGATTGGCCCCCGATGATTGGCTGAATTGTCCGTGTTGTTCACTTGTGACAACTTAATTGTTTCTTTTTTCGTCCCATGGTGATTCCTACAGTTTCTGACTAGCAATTCTCATGCCATGTCCGACTTGGACTGCTTTTCTGTAATCTAGCTTGCTGGTGGTGAGTGCGTGGGTGGCTGCTCGGTGGGTGTCGAGTGGAAGCCACCTGAGGATCTTCAGGAGCACGAGCAGGCAGAGGTGATGCAGTTGATGTGCCAACCATTGATGGTTTGTTGTCCACCATAATTCCCAGGATCCTGGCATGGCTGGAAAGGGTTGAACTGGGACCAAGTTCTGATGGCCACCAATGCAGGCCAGGGATGGTTCTCAGTTAGGAGTTCAGAATGTCATGGGATGCATCCATGACCCATGCCCACAGTGCATGCACTCATTGTAGGTTGTAAACAAGAAATAGCACTCTCTCTCTCTCTCTCACTCTTTCTCACTCTTTCAGTCACTCTCTCACTCATTCTCACTCACTCTCTCTCACTCTCTCTCTCTCTCTCTCACTCTCCCTCACTCTTTCAGTCACTCTCTCTCAGAGACACTCTCTCTCTCGCACTCTCACTCTTTCAGCCACTCTCTCTCTCACTTTCTCACTCACTCTCTCTTGAAGAGACTCGCTTTCTCTCTCTCTCTCTCAGAAACTTGTTCTCTCTCTCTCTCTGACTCTCGCTCTCTCTTCCTCTCTCTCTCTTTCTACCTCATCTCTCTCTCTCTCATCTCTCATATCTCTCTCTCTCGAAGAGTCAGTCCTTCTATTGCTGCGAGGAATGTTTGCTCCAGCGGTGACCGGGCCCTTTGAATGGGAATGCTAATTAGCATATGTACCCCCAGAATCCTTTGCGCACCATACATCTTTTTATGAGGCTGACAGGTAACAGAGTACAGTTCAGAGTACTGCACCTGTTGTGTTATTGTCATCTGTGTCTCTGAGTGATGTGTGAAGGCGACTTTTGCTCGCTGTAGGTGTCTTAAGTTCCATCTACGGTGCGTACCTCGAATGACTTACCTGTCTTTAGCTTTGCGCAGTGGCAGTATCGTAGCCAATGAGGTCTAACCGAGGCGCGATTATTCCTTATTGAAAACTTTACCCAATACCCCGCTGTGGCGACTTGAAATATAGTCGACATTGCAATTTTTGACAGTCTCCAAGGAGACTGGTTTTACTGTCAAAGAAAGAGAACTAACGAACTGTATAAAACATCCGGACTGGATCTGAATTTGGTGTTTTAACCACATTAGGTTATTATAGCCTTAACGTGTTATTAGTATTCATGGGGGGTAAATAAAACACATTATTCTGGGAAATAACCGAGAGTTTTGTGTTTTTGTCAGCATGTGTATTTAAAAATCCGAAATAAAATCCGACACACACTTTGCCATACCTGACTTAAAGCACCTGTACCCAACTAATTACTACAAAGACATTTATTGGGGTGTGGGGGGGGGGGTTGGGTTGTAACACCCCAAACACCCCCCTGAAGCGACGCCCTGGCTAAACGTGCCAATGGGAGCAGTGTGGGCACAATAGATTGAGACCCCCTTGAACAACAGTGCCCTCTGTACAGAGCACATAAGAAATTGATAGGTTTGTTGGCTGTGTTGTGTGGGCACAGAGGTATTCTTTGGGGCGGAGCTAGCAATAATCCAGCAGGTGCAGTGGCACCGGGGCCCACTGCATCATAGTTACGGCCTCTACCCACCCAGAGGACGGGGACCCATGTTTACTATTATGTTTAGAATCCTTTGTTATCAGTAAATGTCACCCACTGATCAAATCTAATGTAGTAAATAAAAAAAAATTGTATTGATGAAGTCAACCCTGTTATATTATAATGTTATTTTATTCAAAACTATAGAATTACACCTAAATGATAACGGACTCCAATCTAACAAAATAAAGGCAATTCAAATACACCACCACTATAACTTATTAACCCCTTGGCCGCGGCGGGAATTCCGCCGCGGCGCTGGGGGGCAGCGCGGTGGCCCGGTGCTCATGACGGAGCCGCTCCGTCATGAGCCACAGTTGAGCTGTGCTC